>NC_089265.1:37770616-39015906 GCF_963930625.1 Muntiacus reevesi | reverse complement strand
TATGGACTCATAGTATTTTTATTTTGTTTCTAAAACTATTCCAGTTTTGACATCTCTAAGTTTCTGTGTCCTTTTACCATGGTCCATCCTTTTTTCTTCTTGGCACATCTTTAATTTCTGGCACTTCTTCCACGTTTACCTCTTCGTATCCCTGCATAGGTCCTAAAGTCAGTCATTCTTCAAGGAACCCTGATTCCACGTACTGAGATCTGAGTGCTAGGTATGCGTGTCACTGCTTCTTGGTCTTTTGACTAGACAAGGCTAGGTAATATATGTATGTACATTAGTCTTCTGTGTACAAAGAAACCTGTATTTCTGTATCATTAAGTTCACACTAATGTCTTGAACACGAAACCTGTGCCACAGGGTTATGGTAAAAACAAAATTTATCAGCTACAATATATTTATTTACAGTTTGTCATTTCCCAAACAGTATCCATTCAAAACACTGCTTTTCAGTTAGTTAGGTCAAATCTTTTCGCTTCACTCCTTCAGTGAGGTCATTGGCGGTGGGGAGGCAAGCAGGTGATGCATAGCATGTGGGATCTCAGTACTTCAAACTCAGAGTCCCCTGCATTGGAAGCTTGGAGTCTTAACCACTGGATATACATCTGTACTAGTTAGATTCATTTTGTTTAGGTCTGCATTCCATTTCCAGGCATGGCAGTTGACTTTCTTTTCATTCACCAAGGGTCAAGATCATTCTTTTTTGGTGTACAGTGTTGATTTTGACAAACCCACAGTCATGTATCCTCCACCGAAGCACCTTACAGAACTGTCCCACAACTCCTAGAGGCTCCCTGTGCAGCCCCTTTGCACTCATCCTCTTCTGGCTCTCCTGACGACACCTGATCTGTTTTCCTACCCTCTAGCTTTGTGACTTTCAAAAATGTCATATAAATGGAATCAGACAGTATACATCCTTTGGGGTCTTGCTTCTTTCATTTAACAAAATGCATTTGCTTGTAGACCCTGTACCATAACATCAAACCATCACATTCCAGTGTCTTGGAATCATCTTTTTCCCTTCTATTACTCCATTCAGACACTTTATCTCTTGTTCAGATTGTTTTCTGCTGTCAGATTCAATTTGCTATGATTCACTCCCTGCTGCCTGATTAATCGGCCATTATTACATCTATTCCATGTTATTTACCTGCTCCAACACCTTCAAAAGTTTCCCACTGCTTACAGGAAAAATTTCAAACTCAGTCTGTGTGCTGTGCTTAGTCGCTCAGTTGTGTCCGACTCTGGGACCTGACAGACTGTAGCCCGCCAGGCTCCTCTGTCCATGGGGATTCTCCAGGCACAAATACTGGAGTGGGTTGCCATGCCCTCCTCCAGGCAATCTTTCCAACCCAGGGATTGAACCCAGGTCTCCCACATTGCAGGAGGATTCTTTACCAGCTGAGCCACCAGGGAAGCCCTGGTAAAATTTGGTCCTAATTCACCCACATCACAATACCACACTGAAGAAAACTTTATTCCCTCAGTATTCTTTCTCAAAAGTCAAAATTTAAAGCCATTCTTGATTAGTACCCATCCTTCAAATCCGGCAATGACAATTTCTAATCATTTTCCCTCCATATGCCTTCCTTATTTCTCAAATGATTCTCCTTATTCCTATGGCACATTCTGATGAGCTTTTACTTAACATTTTGAGCTTGAAATGCACTGAATACCTACACACTATGTGCTAGAAAGGTAACGGGTTTCTAAATATACATACACAAACAAACAAAAAAATCAGTGTGCTGTAATAGAGACAGACAAGGAGAAAATCAAAACATGGCATACTTAAGCATTATAACCAAAATACACAGAAAGTGTTGACAGTCACAGAGCTGAGAGAACCATGAAAGAAAACAGTAAAGATTTCCCAGACACAGAAGGACATGTGACTGATCCTGAGTGATCTTGACTCCTCTCAGCAGACTCAGCACTTCTCTTTGAAAATACTGACCTTTCAATATTCAACTTTTGAATGCTGGCATTCCTTTCTCTCCTCACTTCTCTCTGATGATCTCATGCAATCCTACAACTTTCTATGCTGGAACCCCATGCATTTCTCCATCAGGAACATCTCCTCGAGCTACAGACTTGTGTATCTAACTGCTACCCTGAAACTTTCAAGTGTCTAACAGGCACTTTCCACTTAACAGAACCGAAATACTGAATTCTTTAACTATATAATCACTGAAAACTACCCCCAAACAATAACATCCTCACCTAATTTTGCCCATTTCATCAGTAGCCCACCATCCATTCCATTGTTCAAGGAAAAGACCCAAGATTTACCTGTAGTAGTTTGCTCTTCTTCTTCTGCTACATTCAACCCTTCAGGAAGTCTTCTCCAATCTTTTAAAAACACCTCTAACCCTTCAACTTCGATCTCCACGACCACCGCCCTAATGAAAATCATCAATAATCCAACTATATAATCAATAACATTCCAAATTATCATACATTTTCCAAAAAGAACCCGGGCCTATTGTGTTTCTCCTTTGCTTATAAGCCTTTCCTGTGCTCTACAAACAGGAATATTCTTCCGTTGTAGAGAAAATCAAAACTCCCACCACGGCTTTCAAAGTTCTACAGAACCTCGACTCACCTTCCCGCATTATCTTATATGCCTGAACTTCCAGCTCACTACCTTGGCCACCTCTCTACAGCTCCCACCTCAGGGACGGCAGCTCAAGCCACTGCCTGTGCTGAAGGTAGTTTTCCCTGGGCCTCCAGATTTCAGGGTTGCCTCCAGCCACGCTCTGCGTCTCGGCTTAAAGATCACTTCCTTAGACTCCCCTATCCTTTATCTCGGCACCCAGTTCGTTTCTTTCCAGCGCTTACGACTTACAACTGTACATTCAGATTGCAAACTGGGCACCTGGCCCTGACCGGGCGCAGAGTGAGTGTCAAACATGCAACAGAAAGGCTGAAAGCGAACTGGCCCGGACCCGGACTTTAGAGGCTGAAGGTAATAAAGGCTAACCCAGCACTCTCTAGGCAGCGTGGTAGGGACACGAGTTGTACACTCGCCCTTGTCCCCAGGCTCCCGTCAATCCCCAAACTCCAACAGAGACGGCCACAGAAAGCCGCCCGGCGGGTGACAGGGTGAAACCTCTACCCCAGAAACCCTCCGACTCCAGCACCGGGCAGGGAGCGAGGCCCTCCCGAAGCAGCCGCGGAGTCCCCCTCACTCACCTCACACGTGTGGCCCTGGCAGGCGCGGGGCCCGGCTCCGCCGCTGCGGCTTCCGCTTCCCCGCCTTGCTCCGCCCCCTTTTTCCCTTCTTCCTCAGCCGAGCTAGAGTTAAGGGGCTGGGAGTAGCCGGAAAAACGGAAATTCGGCTTTTCTATTGGTCCGCGTCTAGTCAGACGTCATCTAGAGGCGCGAGTGCGGCGCCACGGGAGTTTTGGCCCTAGAAAGTATCCGTGGTCAATGACGTGCTGGTGGCTACTCAAAGTGACGTTCATTAACCCTTTCCCTTCCCGGCCGCAGAGCGGGCGGCTTCTAGTGAAGGCTGACCGATTGTGGAAGTGGAAGGTTGGCTGGCCGGGCTTCTCCTTGTTCTTCAGTCGCTAAATCGTGTCTGACTCTTTGTGATACCATGAACTGCAGCACGCCAGGCTCCTCTGTCCTCCGTGATCTCCTGGAGTTTGTTCAGTTGAGTCAGTGATGCTATCTAAACATCTCATCCTCTGTCGTCCCCTTCTCTTTTTGCCTTCACTCTTCCCCACCATCAGGGTAGCAGGGAGCATTAAAGGGACATCTCGGTAGTTGGCTATGATTGCGATCTCGTTTCTTTCTGTTTCTTAGTTGGATGGCTTCGGGCAAATCCCTCAATTTCTCTGAACCTTGGTTACCTGATCAATAAATTATAGATGGCTAAATCATACATGGAAAGCGCCTAGCACAATAAATGATTTGAACAAGCGCTCAAGAAATGCTTGCCATTTTAAACCTCTGCGAGTTCCTCCAGACGGTAGTTACCTCACTTAAGGCTTTAGGAAATCAGACTAGTTAGGATGTTATCCCCATCTTACAGATGAAGAAACACACCACAAACTTGCTCTGGTCAAACAAAAGAATTTATTCTCTAACAGTTCTGTAAATCATGCTAGTACCAAGGTTGTGCACCCTCTGAAGGTTCTAGGGTAGCATTCTTTGCCCCTTCCAGCTTCTAGCGGTTCCAGGCATTCCAGAGACTGCAGTCTCTGCCTCTGTCTTCATATGTCTTTCTCTTCTATGTCTTCCTGTCTTCCATATATTATAAAGACACTTGGCTTTGGATTTAGGGCCCATCAGGATAATCAAGGATGCTCTCATTTGGAGGTCCTTACTTAATAATATCTGCAAAGATCCTGTTCCCAAAAGCAGTCTCTTTCATAGGTTCTGCGGGATGGTACACTGATACATCGTCTGGAGGGCCACTGGTAAAGTTGAGGAATAGGACTTGATCCCAGGGGTGTCAAGCATCAGATTTTACTGTCTTCCAAATCACATGTTTCCCACCTCTTAAGGCATCAGGCTTGAGACTGGTATTTCACTACACTTTGCTTCTTGAGGACATGGACCATCATTACTTCCCAAACACCTATAGCACTATTCAGCACATAGACAGTTGCTAAGTACGTTCTGTGTGCCTTAAGTATTATGTTTGGATAAGCTCTTTTAAGTCTCCTAAGAACAGTTAAGTAGGTCTTACCCGTCAAATTATGTAGAAAGGGGAAACATTCAGTAGTTGTGATCCAGTCAGTTTGACTCCAAACTTAACATGACTGACTATGGACTACCATCTCTAATTCACAGATCCTCCAGTGAAAACTCAGGAGGAGAGAATACAGAACAAGAACGGCAGAAGGTTCAGTGCAGCACCTATTAGGCAAATAGAGTGGTATGTATTAGCCAATAATAATGATAAAATCTTCATGTATACACCCTACCTGAAAGAGATATATTTATATTTTCAACACCACAGTTTGCATCACCCCACATCCTCTCAGACAGATCCATGTAGCTGTCAAACATATTGGGTTGGCCAAAAAGTTCATTTGAGGTTTTCTATCCGATGTTACTGAAAAACCCCCAAACTTTCTGGCTAATCTATTACATCAAACTCTGTTCATCTGCCTTCTCACCAGGGAGAAAAAAAAGTCACATACCTAAGTCCTAGATTATTATTATGATGTTATTTATCAAATCTGTGTGCTGTCAAAAACTTCACAGTAAGATTGACTTGAGTGTTTGATTTGTTTGGAGTCAGTTGGAAGTATCTTGTAGTTTCATAGGATAACAACAACAAAAGTTTTCTATAATTTTACAGTTAACCAAGTTAATTCTTCAAATATCTAATACCTGTCCATTTCCCTATGCTCCATGCCCCCGCTTCCCTCCCAACCTCTGACAACCATCAATCTATTGTTTTTATGAGTTCAGGTTTTTGAGATTACATATATGAGTGAGATCACACCATATTTGTCTTTTGCTGTCTGACTTATTTCTCTATTGTTTCCTGACTGCAACACATGCTTCTCAGTTTCCATATTTATATCAGAGTTCAGAGATAGGAGAATGGAGAAAAGATGAAATCCTCTTTTTTCCTCCCAATAGGGCTCTATTCTTTCATCCCAGAAGGAGAAGACCTGGCAGTGTTTCCCGTCTATTTAAACGCCTAGAACTCAGTCACACAGCTGCCCCCAGGACTGGAAGACCATCAGACATACTGTTAACCAAGCATTTGGATTCCATTCTTTTTCCAGTACTGTAGTAAAATTACAGGTAACTTGGCAAATATGCTTTCATCCAGCAGCAGAGATTTGTTATTTAATCTGGTTTAAAACTTAAAATAACTCTAACTAGTAAGCTAAAACTTAAAATTATTGTGGTATCCAAGGTAGTGGATCTCAATCTTGGCTACACATCAGAATCACCTGTGGATTAAAAAAAAAAAAAAAACCCAACAACAGTAATTCTGATTTAATTAGTCCGAAGTGGGACCTGGCCACTGAGAATTTGGAAAGTTCCCCCAGGTCACACTAAGATGTGGCTAAAATTGAGCTGCTTACTTAGGGAATGGAGTTCAAGTTGGTGATTTGATTTGATTTTCCAGTTAAATGAGGATTAAACCCTGTAACCTTCTGGTTCCTCTTTTTGTGGTCACCAGAATTAGAAAATTAAATGTAAAGTGCACTTGTTTCTCTAAGTAGAATGTCTTAGATATAACTGTATCTCTCTTATTGCTTGAGGCCTCCTGCAGTGAGTTAACATCATTACATACTGAAAATGGTTTAAATTTGAACTATAAGCTTTCAAATGTATTCTGGAAAAAGTTCGCTTTTTTTTTTTTTCCCCAATTTGTTACTATTTTGTGCAATTTTCCTCTTTTTCATAAAAATAAAGTGTTAGGTGTCAGCTCCCACACATCTCCCCTCCCTCCAAATCAGTTCTTTAAAGTTTTAACTAATGGATTTTTAACTAACGATGTTCTTTTTGTGTTTCCCAATACATAAGCAGGGATAAAGGGCATGTTATTGATGTAAAACATAAGTGGGACTTTGGCAGTGATTGGGTTTTATTTTCAGGACCTATTAGAATCATAAATCCATGGAAACGGAGCAGTTGGCAACACATTTTTCTTTAGTAAAAAAGAACTGCTTCTGAGTAGAGCGGATTATGTCTTTCAATACACATTTGCTAAGAAGTGCACAAATATAAACATTAATTGTGCATTCTGAATTTCCAGTTACTGTGTAGTAGACATAAAATTGACCTTGTCCTAGTTTTACTTTCTTTGATGACATTCTTAAGAGCCACAGAAAAATCAGATCAGTAAGATGGTGGCTCAGTTGGTAAAGAATCCACCTGCAATGCCGGAGACCACCTGCAATTCAGGAGACCCAGATTCAACCCCTGGGTCAGGAAGATCCTCTGGAGAAAGGAATGGCAACCCACTCCAGTATTCTTGCCTGAGAAATCCCATGGACGGAAGAGCCTGGCGGGCTACACTCCATGGGGTTGCAAGAGTTGGACGTGACTTAGTGACCAAACCACCAGCACCACCAAACATAAAACTGACCTTGTCCTAATTATACTTGTTTGGTGACACTCTTAAGAGCCACAGAAATATCAGATCAATAAGATGAAAATGTATCTGATTGTAGCGTAAAATACCACTTTTAATGAAAGATCATATCAAAGATTAGTATCACTTAAAGCCCATGAGTCATACTTAACACTGCGCTATCTTAGAACAAAACTCCTCAAGCAACAGGTACCAGGTTTTAGCAAGGATGGGAACAATGAACATGTTTTTGGTTTAACTTTTTGCTGAACTTTTGTTTTCAGGTTTTATGAAAGGTATTTCCTCTGCAAATTTGTGACTAATTTTGACTTGTGATTTCCTTGATTTCTGAGCAAGCTCATTAATAAATGAATCATTTTCTAACTATTTCTCCCATTTTGCTTTTAAAAACTATAGAAATGTTAAGTCACGACTTAACAATGATGTCTAGCTCTATATACCTACTCAATTTTCCTCCTTATTTTAAGATGGCGAAAAGATTAACCAATAACCTAAACCCGTTATGTCACTTTGAATTTTCCAGCAGATGCCAAGATAGAATTAGGAGACCAAGACATGTATTGAGGGTGGGAAGCCTGTGAAAGACAAGGAGAGAGAGAACAGGATTAAGTCAGAAGCCTCAGGCCATAATACTGATCAAATCCTGATCTGCAGGGACTGATGGACAGGAGAAAGGTGTGGTAAAAAGATCTTTTGATTGAGGGTTCTGAGACTCTGGTAATCACACCCTTGTAAGGTGAAGACTACTAGAGATCCTTTTGCAGTGACCACGGGGGCTAAGAAGTACTGAGAGGCGCCTGAGTGGATCACCTGGTCTCTACAGTGATCGCACACATCCCTGATGTAGAAAAGCAGCCTTACCTCTTCCTGCTGATGTGAGCTCATCACTGCTGCCAACACGGTTGAGAAGGAGTTCCTCTTTTCACTGTTGGTCCTGGACACAGTGAGTCCAGAACATCCTGGAAGCATCCATAGCTCAGCGGAACTCTTGCTCTATCCTCTGCCAAGAGTGTGTCTCCTCTGCAGAGCCCAGAGCTGTAGGAACAGAAAGCACACATTGCCCCAGAGGACCATTTAGAATGATGGCAAGTGGGGCCATTCCTGCCTCTGCCCCTTAGTTCCCAGGCCCATGTAGTCGTCATCTTTATAGTACCATATAGAGATCTCTCGCTTGGATTTATTCTGCATTCTGGAGGACAGCATCCCATTTTTGTAGATTATGGCCTCTGAGCTGGTGCTTCGGCTGCACCTTTAAAAAGCCAAAGCGCAGCTGTGTCGCATGGCTGCCTCTGGGGGAGCATTGTGTAATGTGTGTCGATCACATGACCTCCTTTGCTGTGACGTGTGTTCCCTATTCAGATGCTATGTTGTGTAGTTTTCCATGATTATAGATCAGGTGCTTCTTAGCTTCTGGACAGTGGTCCTGGTTGAGGCTCTTGGGCAGGAAAAGCAAGTCCATACTTGAAATAGGACTCATTTATCTATGAGGAGAAATAGCTGGCCCTTCCAGAGTAACAGGAGCCCAATGTCATCAACTCATCACCTGCCGGTCTCTGGGAAACAGTGCCAATTCAAGGGCTCAGCACTGGTTTCTGTTGCTGGCAGGTCTACATTCAGAGGAATCAGTAGTTAGACTGACTTTGGTAAGTGGAAGTTCACGCTGCTTGGCCCACATGTAGCTTCTGCCACTGTCACTGTGGCTACTATGTTCATGTGCCCAACTGGCCAGCTCTAGAGTGTCTAGTGTTGCAAGCTCACTAATGTCAACTGGCTGAATCAGCTTGTCTTGTTGGTTTTTCAGTGGTTATTGTGGATGCCTTTTGAGGGCTTCCTTTGTGGCTCAGATGGGAAAGAATCTGCCTGCCCTGCAATGCAGGAGACTTGGGTTCGATCTCTGGGTTGGGAAGATCCCCTGGAGAAGGGAATGGTTACCCACTCCAGTATTCTTGCCTGGAGAATGCCATGGACAGAGGCGCCTGGTGGGCTACAGTCCATGGTGTCACAAAGAGCTGGACACGACTAAGCAACTAACACTTCGTTGGGCATTATCATGTGAAATTGGTCACCTACTGTGTCCATTCCCATCTGCCTTTACCCTGGACCTTGTTTCCCACTGTCCTTTTCCTTCCAGGTGCTGGACGGGTTGGGGCATTGGCCAATGACAGCAATTTCTATATGCTCTCACCTTGGGCCATTTCTTCTTCCCCATAACCTGGATGACTAGGTATACTCTTGCCCATTAGGAAGATTCCCCCC
Organism: Muntiacus reevesi; assembly: GCF_963930625.1. Taxonomy (NCBI): domain Eukaryota; kingdom Metazoa; phylum Chordata; class Mammalia; order Artiodactyla; family Cervidae; genus Muntiacus; species Muntiacus reevesi. Next base: position 39,006,569 of record NC_089265.1, on the reverse strand, counting down.
TCTACTGTGTCTCACTTGAATGAGGTTGTAATGCTACTATTTACTTTCAGTTTGTACCCCCAAACCTCGCCAATCCACCTGTCAACTTTGCTGGGGCTTTTTCCTCCTCCACCAGCTATTTGTAAGGTACTCTGCTCTATGGCCACAGAAGAGAGCTCAGAAAGGAGGGCTGATGCAATCACGTGGGTGATGCGGAGATTGAGGCTTCCTATTTGTGCAGCTGACTCATGCCCTCTGATCTTCCTTGGGCTCAAGCCAGGACATACCATTTCCATGTTCTAATGGATTGTTGCTGGGCCCTTTGCACTTTACGGAATGACAGGGGAGCCAGAACCCACCCCCCAGTGGACAGCTGTGGGAGGACGGCCACTGGACACTATGGTCACGCACTGCCTCTCTCAGGTCTCAGTAACATGCTAGGAGATGTGTATAATTAATTTCCCATTATAGATGCTCTGGCCTTGCTCTAAAACCCCAAGGCTCTAAGCTGTGATTCTTCTTGGGCTTACCATGAACGCTATGCTGCATCTTTTCTTACCACTGACACATCCCACACCACAGGGTCTACAGATGTTCTGCTCTAAGTGGGGAGGCTGCCTTTGCTACATCTTGGCCCTGCTGTACAGTCCTTCCTGCCCCGGGCTCCACTCAAAGCTGGCAGTCTGCCATGCCCTCCAGGGCATGGACCAGACAGAGCAGGATTCCTAGATGTAAAGTACTTGGGCACCAGAACGTGAAAAGGCTCCCCAGGCATCGTACTTCCTTCTTAGTAATAGGGAATCCGAGATGCAACCATGTGTCTTCACTTTGGAGGGATACCCTGACATGTCCCTGACACTAAAAATGTGCACCTCCTCTTTTTCAGTCCTAGTCTTAGGACTCCTGTAAGCTTTATTGAAGTGGCCTGTCCTTGAAACTCTTCAGCATTTATTTCCCATCTTCTTGAACACACATTTCTTACCAAGGTCCCGAGCGTACTAGTCATGTCTTTATTTCACAAATGTAATGAATTGGTGTGCTGTTCTGCGGGATGTCCAGATGGCCCAGATCTCTTGGACTATATTAAGACAGAAGGTGGGCGAGCTAACAGCCCTGGTGCAAAACTGTAAATGAATACCGTTGTTCATTCCAAGGAGTGTGAACTGTTTCTGATCCTATTTTCCATCTACTTTTTCTATCCTATTTTACCATCTGCTGCGGTAACTCAGGCATTTCACCTCTGCTCCGCGATTGGAGTAAAAACTCAGTGTTTGCCTCCTTCTTCCGGGGTTCATGCTGGAGTGTTAAATCCCATGTTCCTAGAAAGTGAGTCCAAGTCAAAGTTTTCCCACTTGTTAGCTTTGGCCTTCCAGCCCCCTCACACCCCAGTCCCTCGGAGGGCCTCTTCCCCGACAGTGTATGCTGGCCAACTTCTGCTGGTTCTCTGGGGGATAATCTCTCTCCTCCCTCAAAAAGCTCAGCATGCCCTCTGTTGGGTTTAACCCAGGTGACTGGCCAGGCAGCCAGGAGAGGCAGTGGGGGCTGCTCCTGAGGGCAGGGGGTCAGGGAGCAGGTATTGTCTTGTAGGGAGAGGCCTCTATGGTGTCTCCCTGCTCAAGCAGAGTCTGGATCTTAACAAGGCAGTGCGGGCTACCTCCGCAAGTTCACATGTTCAGGGCCGTCGGCAGAGCCAAACCAGGGGCACCCATTCACGCACCCACTCCACAGCTCATGGTGTCAGGTTGAACCAGTCAGGGCTTTGGCTCCTGTGTAACAGGATGCCCTGGCTAAGCACTGGAACATTCTGGAGATGCACACTTCCTGAAATCTTGGGCTTGCTTTTCACGTCATCCTCTTCCCCTGCCAGAGACAGCAGCCTCTTTCCAAGTGACCGGGGATGCCTCTGCTTCCCCCGTGAGCCTTTAACCATCTGATTCCAGTTCTCATTGTCACTCTGCAGGGAATCCTCCATGTCCACTCTCCTTGTAGACACCGAACCCCCCAGTCTTGGCTCTGAGTCTTCACCAGCCAGCCCAAAGAATCCTCAAAGCTGTTCTTGAGGGCTCTTCCTATACGATCCTTCCCCGTCCTCTTGTGGCTTGGAGCAGCCCCAGAGCCCCTGGTCTTGGTCTGGACACTGTGGATGCTGAAGGTTTGAGAGTGTGGAGGCCTTCAGCCAACCCACCTCTCACCTCCTGCAGCAGGTGTCCTCTTGAAGAAAGACCTGAGCCGTATACTCTCTGCCTGTCACTGTTATGTGACTGGTTTAATGGCAAGACCAGGACAAGAACCAGAATGGTCACCAGGGTTTTAGAAGCCTAATGTTATGTCTTTTCTATATTTGGGGGGAGGGGACAAGATTAATTTCTGCCATATATTCTTCAATGTATTATCTAGTATTTAGCAACTCAAAGCAACAGGTCTTCAAAAAAATCTCAAAAAATAGCTCCTTGGACAGTAAATTATACTATACAATTAAAATATGACTTCACACTGAAAGCAGAAGTCAGGTTTTGGGAGCTACACAATCCAGTGTTTGTTTTAAGGCACCTTATTGCTGAGGCTGACTATGTGCAAGACAGGGCGCTTGTGGGGACGGTCTGCAAGACACGGAAGTGAAAACAGCAATCGAGAATTTTAAATTTGGTGGCCGAGTATCTCACATATGTTAACATCTGAATTTTTATAACATCGTTTCGCAAGGATTAGCCATCTGAGAGCAAGGAAACTTTCCTTCTTTTGCTGTAGTATCTATAGTGAAAGTGAAAGTCACTCAGTCATGTCTGACTCTTTGTGACCCCATGGACTTGTAGCCCACCAGGCTCCTCTGTCCATGGAATTCTCCAGGCAAGAATATTGGAGAAGGTTGCCATTCCCTTCTCCAGGGGATCATCCTGACCCAGGGATCAAACCTGGGTCTCCTGCATGACTGACAGATTCTTTACCATCTGAGCTAGCAAGGAAGCCCACTGTATCTCTAAGGCCTTATACATAGCCTGGCACATAATTAGTTGTCGATAAGATTGGTTAGATGGGTATCACTGTTAAGCTATAACTGCACAAGTATAAGGATCACAGCTATTTTACTTGTGGGCACACAGTAAGAACTTAAGTCAACAAATTCAGCAACTATATTCATTCACTGGCTATTCTATCCCAGGCACTGTCCTGGGCATTCGGGATATCTATTAGTCAACAAATCTAAGCCTTCCTGATAAAAAACAACAAACAACCACAAGCAATAAACAAGGTCATGATAAGATATATTAGAAGTACTATAGTAAAAAGAATGAAGTTGAGTAAAGAGAGAACCAGACCAGGAGAACAGGTTATAATATCAAATAGGGTGGTCAGTGTAGGTCTCACTAAGGAGAGATTTGGGAGTTTTCCAAACACATCTGGAAGAAGAGCCTTCCAGGCAGAGGAAAGAGCTGAAGAAAAGGACCGAGAGCAGGAGTCATCACCCCTCCTGACTCTGTCTTTGAGGAACACGGGGAGGGGTGAGTGGCTGGAGTCAGCCAGGGAGAAAAGTAATAGGAAATAAGTTCAGGAGGAGGGTGGGAGTGGTTTGCAGAGGATGAAGGGATTTTTTAGGCCATTTTAAGGACTTTGGGTTTTACATTTGAGTGAAAAAGAAGCGCTGAGCAAGGAGGGGAGAAAAATGATCTGACATCCAAACAATAAACTTTTGCAGGATTAATGAATATGTGAAGTAGATAGAATCATGCTATTTTATTGCCCATGAACTGGTTCTATAAAACTCATCATGATGATATATTATTTTTTTGCTGGTTTTTCCTGACACTCATTCTTTATCTCTAGGGAGCTGCTTGTCTTATGTAACTTGATCATTCCCACTTCCAGCAGCAGCAGGAGGAACTATCAGTCAACCACTTAATCATGACTAACTATATACCATTTGATAGCTTTAAGAGCATTTTTCACATGTATTGTGTCACTCAAATCATCCAAACTGTATGTAGTATTACCTTACAGATATATCACAAATACAGAAACAAGCTCCAAGAGATGATGTATATATACTGCCTACAGTCACACATTTAATAAATGGAAGAGTATGAATTTTGTCTCCTCATCTAGTATTTGTAGAACTACATTCCAGGTCCTAAAGACAGAAAATGGCTACATTACTCTAAGAGGGGTTTAGAGTTCAGGTGGGAGGCCAGGATGGGAATAAACAAAAATATGGTAAATATCAGAATAAAGAAGTAGAGGCAACGCACCAAAGTTTTGTAGTGTGTTCAGCAAAAAGGCCCATAAAGAGGATGATGGTCACGATGGTCGGTGGCCTTAGATACACTGAAATGCGGGGGGTTGGCGGGGGGTGGGGTGGTGTGGTCAGGTAGTGGGAACAGTGCTGGCAGAGGCTTGGAGGTGCAGGCGAGCACTGTGTCCCCTGGGAATGGTTGGAAGCTCCATTCTCAGTGGAAGGAAGTCGTGGGAAACAGGATTATAGCGAGTTGAAAAAAGCCACATGGTATAGAATCTCAAGCCACAGACTAAGACCATCTGTACTTTATCTACTGCAAGTTGCCAATGATTTATGAGCGGAGATGATGTTAACAAAGTTTTTGTTTTTTAACCTCCTTGAACTTTTTTAAAGTTCAATATAACATGACTGCTTAGTGGGAGCTGACATGAGAGGCAGTGTCTCAGAATGAGTTCCTTCAGAAGTCAACAATGAGATGAAGATTCAAGTGAAAATAAGTGATTTTGGGGGGTGATGCCAGGAAATACCAGTATGGGATTAGTGGGGAGAGGCAGGAAACGGCGGGCAGCTAGCAAAGTGTTCTCTGTCACTTACCAGTCTGGGTAACTGGAGATTAACCTTGCTGGGGGCCTCTGGGAGCCAGTGTAGAACACGGAGAGCTGAGGGGTCCCCCCACGGGATGCAGGAGCAGAGGTGTTGATACGTGAGTTCCCAGCAGTCACCGATTGAGGGCTGCTCCTGGGGGCGGGGATTCGAGGTTCCCCAGAACTCCCAGCCTGACGCCCAGGCGTTATGTTGGCATCTGATAGCATCAGAGGAGCCCTCAGTCAGAAATGCACCTGCTGGCAATGGGGGGCTGGATAGTGTGCAAAATAGGTAAGGCGCGTGGTCCAGACAGGCTCGTGGCAGGATCTGCTACGGGCCGCAACAGCAATAGATTGAGACCTCTCAGCCAGAGAGTCACATGGGTTCAGACCAATGTGCTGACAACAGGGAATGAAAAGAAGGGACAGCTTAAGAGCTTCTATAAAGGAAGAATTGCAAGCCTTGGTCTTATAGACCTTTGCCTTATAAGGTCACAAGTGACTCAACCTATTAATGACTGGAGTTAACCTCTGAAAAAAGTCCAACTGGTCCCACATGCATTCTTTTGAACACATTAGGGAAGATAAGTATGTATAAGACTAATCATTTAGAAACACCTATGAAAGGGAAAAATGAAAGTCACTCAGTCATGTCTGACTCTTTATAGTCCATGGAATTCTCCAGGCCAGAATACTGGAGTGGGTAGCCTTTCCCTTCTCCAGAAGATCTTCCCAACCCAGGGATCGAACCCAGGTCTCCCACATTGCAGGCAGATTCTTTACCAGCTGAACCACAAGGGAAGCCCCAAGAATACTGCAGTGGGTACCAGTGGATCTTCCCGGGCCAGGAATCAAACCAGCTTGTCCCACATTGCAGGCAGATTCTTTACCAACTGAGCTATCAGGGAAGCCCAAAAACACCTATAAATTACACTTATTAGGAAAGGCTCTGGGCAAAGGTGTGATACAGTTTATATACTTGTGAGAGAGCAACACACATCCAAATTCCAGACCTGCTCCTTTTACCCAATTCATCTTTTTCATGGGAACACGAGGAAAAGTAACGTAGAGATCATGTAAATCAAGGAACATTACCTATGAATAATGGAGATAAAAAATAAGGTAAATAAATGGACTTCCCTAGTGGTCTAGTGGTTAAGAATTGCCTGCCAATGTAGGGGACATGAGTTTGATCCCTGCTCTGGGAAAATTCCACATACTGCAGGGCATCTAAGCCCATGTGCCACAATTACTAAAGCCTGTGTGCCTAGAGCCTGTGCTCTGCAACAGGAGAAGCCACTGCAATGAGAAGACTATGCCCCACAACTAGAGAGTAGCCCCCATTCACTGCAACTAGAGAAGGCCTGCGTGCAGCAACAAAGACCCAGTGCAGTCAAAAATAATCAAATAAATAAAAAAGAAGGTAAGTACAACCTAATCATTTGTTCAAATATTTCTAGCAGGAGCTTATGAGAAAACTCATCAAAGAATGCAGATAGAAAATGGAAGCATGGGAGAATAATTTACTGAGGCATTCATTCAGCTTCATTCTCATAGTTGTCACTAAGAAGATAAGAGGTATTACCTCTTTTTCTCACCCCTGTGCTCCTTGGCAAGACAGTCACACTTGGAAAGGAAAAGAAAGAAAAGAATAGGAAAAGGAAAGGAAAGGGATATGCTCCTGGAAGAAAAGAGCTGAAATGTCCAGGAGGGAAAACGCTGAGGTACCAGAAGAGCAAAATCAGGGGAATATGATGTGCAGTGCAGTGGGGGTGGGCTCAGGGACTCCAGAGATGTGGGGGATTCAAGGTGAAGTGGAGGGACCTGCCTCAGAAGGTCATGAAACCTGGGAAATGGGCATTTCCTCAGCCATTATCACAAAGTAAAGATTAAAGTTCCCTTCCTCAGTTTTGTGAGTGGCTAACCCTGATGCTGGGAAAAATTGAGGGCAGGAGAAGGGGGCAACAGAGGATGAGATGGTTGGATGGCATCACCGACTCAATGGACATAAGTTTGAGCAAACTCTGGGAGATAGTGAAGGAAAGGGAGGCCAGGCATGCTGCAGTCCATTTGGTGGCAAAGAGTCAGACAAGACTTAGCGACTGAACAACAACATCCTATAGGACTCATTAGGATGTATGAGGAAGGCAGAGGTTTCTAAGACCCAACTGAAAATATTCACTACCTTTGATGGGTGGACATGCAGCCAAATCAAGCTGATTTCAAAGGAAAAAATGCTGATTCTTACAGCAAATTCATCCCTGCAGTAGAACAACCATATAACCTTGACTTTTCTTTCTCTGTTTGCTTTGTTGAAACTATGCGTCCCGTACTGAGATGCACATGGGAGGACAGTGAGTGACATTCTGCCAAGTGTATGGATGGAACCATCCTCTGCATGACTTTTCCCAGACCTGGTTCCTCTGTGGAGGCCTCTCCTGCTGACACTCACACGAATGGAAGAAGAATCGATCTTACCCCCTTCTCCTAAATTTTTCTCTTCTTTCCATCAAATTTGATAGAAAAAGAATAGGTACATAAGCACAAGGGGGTGGAGATCTTTGAAAGGTACATATTTGAAAGGAAGATGGAGAAAACAAATTAAGGAAACCAAGGAGGAGACTGGGATGTGTGAGGTGGGGATGGATGGGAAAGGGAAGTGGAGAAAAAGGCAGAGCAGAAAGGTGGAAGGAGGAAGGCGAGGAGCTTGGTGACTTTGATCCCTTTGCCTTAAGAATGCCAAGGATGCTGACTATTCAGGGTTCTTTCCTGTGTCAGCAAGACAGTCTGCAAAAATACACTTGAGCCAAATTTATAGATATAGGGAACCAATATCTATAAGGAGTCAAATGTCTCCTTGTGATGTTAAATTTATTTAGTGATATGAACAACTCAAAGGCACATTTAAAATAAGATACAAATTTGGAAATACTCTTTGCTTCCATTCACATTTCCTTTAATAAAGCCTTCATATTCATTTTTGATGGAAGTATACTTGTCATCAATAGAGGTACGTTTCAGTTCAGTTCAGTCACTCAGTCGTGTCTAACTCTTTGCGACCCCATGGACCACAGCACGCCAGGCCTTCCTGTCCATCACCAACTGCCGGAGTTTACTCAAACTCTTATCTATTGAGTTGGTGACACCATCCAACAATCTCATCCTCCGTCATCCCCTTCTCCTCCTGCCTTCAATTTTTCCCAGCATCAGGGTCTTTTCAAATGAGTCAGCTCTTCCCATCAGGTGGAAAAAGTATTGGAGTTTCAGCTTCAACATCAGTCCTTCCAATGAACACTATTGATCTCCTTTAGGATGAATTGGTTGGATCTCCTTACAGTCCAAGGGACTCTCAAGAGTCTTCTCCAACACCACAGTTCAAAAGCATCAATTCTTTGGCGTTCAGCTTTCTTTATACTCCAACCCTCACATCCATACATGACTACTGGAAAAACCATAGCCTTGACTAGACGGACCTTTGTTGGCAAAGTAACATCTCTGCTTTTTAATATGCTGTCTAGGTTGCTCTAAAACCAGCTTGAACATCTGGAAGTTCACGGGTCACATATTGCTGAAGCCTGGCTTGAACTTCCAGATGTTCAAGCTGGTTTTAGAAAAGGCAGAGGAAACAGAGACCAAATTGCCAACATCTGCTGGATCATTGAAAAAGCAAGAGAGGTTCAGAAAAACATCTATTTCTGCTTTATTGACTATGGCAAAGCCTGACTGTGTGGATCACAATAAACTGTGGAAAATTCTGAAAGAGATGGGAATACCAGACCACCTGACCTGCTTCTTGAGAAACCTGTATGCAGGTCAGGAAGCAACAGTTAGAACTGGACATGGAACAAAGACTGGTTCCAAATAGGAAAAAGAGTATGTCAAGGCTGTATATTGTCACCCTGCTTATTTAACTTATATGCAGAGTACATCATGAGAAACACTGGACTGGAGGAAGCACAAGCTGGAATCAAGATTGCTGGGAGAAATATCATTAACCTCAGATATGCAGATGACACCACCCTTATGGCAGAAAGTGAAGAAGAACTAAAGAGCCTCTTGATGAAAGTGAAAGAGGAGAGTGAAAACATTTGCTTAAAGCTCAACATTCAGAAAACTAAGATCATGGCATCCGGTCCCATCACTTCATGGCAAATAGATGGGGAAACAGTGGAAACAGTGGCTGACTTTGTTTTTTTGGGCTCCAAAATCACTGCAGATGGTGACTGCAGCCATGAAATTAAAAGACGCTTACTCCTTCAAAGGAAAGTTATGACCAACCTGCTGCTGTTGCTGCTAAGTTGCGTCAGTTATGTCCGACTCTTCGCAACCCCATGGACTGCAGCCCATCAGGCTCCTCCGTCCATAGAATTTTCCAGGCAAGAGTACTGGAGTGGGTTGCCATTGCCTTCTCCAATGACCAACCTAGACAACATATTAAAAAGCAGAGACATTACTTTGTCAACAAAGGTCCATCTAGTCAAGGCTATGGTTTTTCCAGTAGTCATGTATGGATGTGAGAATTGGACTATAAAGAAAGCTGAGTGTCAAAGAGTTGATGCTTTTGAACTGTGATATTGCAGAAGATTCCTGAGAGTCCCTTGGACTGTAAGGAGATCCAACCAGTCCATCCTAAAGCAGATTAGTCCTGGGTTTTCATTGGAAGGACTGATGTTGAAGCTGAAACTCCAATACTTTTTCCACCTGATGGGAAGAGCTGACTCATTTGAAAAGACCCTGATGCTGGGAAATATTGAGAGCAGGAGGAAAAGGGGACAACAGAGGATGAGATGGTTGGATGGCATCACCGACTCAACAGACATGGGTTTGGGTAGACTCCAGCAGTTGGTGATGGACAGAGAGGCCTGGCGTGCTGCAGTTCATGGGGTCGCAGAGAGTTGGACACGACTGAGCGACTGAACTGAACTAGGTTGGTCATAACTTTTCTTCCAAGTGTCTTTTAATTTCATGGCTGCAGTCACCATCTGCAGTGATTTTGGAGCCCAAAAAAACAAAGTCAGCCACCGTTTCTACTGTTTCCCCATCTATTTGCCATGAAGTGATGGGACTGGATGCCATGATCTTAGTTTTCTGAATGTTGAGCTTTAAGCAAACGTTTTCACTCTCCTCTTTCACTTTCATCAAGAGGCTCTTTAGTTCTTCACTTTCTGCCATAAGGGTGGTGTCATCTGCATATCTGAGGTTATTGATGTTTCTCCAAGCAATCTTGATTCCAGTTTGCAATTCATCCAGCCCAGCGTTTCTCATGAGGTACTTTTGGAGTCACCCAATACTGTTTTCAGAAAGGACTTAGAACATTCAAGTTTACCACCCAGGAATAATGACTGAATAATATTTCTTTGCCCCCTTAAAAAAAAAAACTGATTATCTCAGTATCCTTCTACTCATATCTAAAATCTATATTGACTTCAGCTAATTTATGGCTCATCTTCTCTAAGCAATATGCTGTTTATCAACACAAGGTAATTGAGAGAAAGTCTTATAAATGAGAGTATCTATAAAGACTAGATTCAAAGGTAATATGCTTTTTCTTTGAAGTAAAAGTTAGGCAAATATGATAACAGTTCTTCTAGAAGAGAGAATTTAATGGCTCAAGGCCAAGTTGACTAGTTTTAGCTCAAGATTATTCCAGAGGTTCCTTGAAACCTCTGCTGTCAGACCAGGCTTGGAACCACACATAGAGAACACCGTCCAGGAAGTATTTTAGCTTTCATTTGGTTCTGGACTGTTCTAGCCAGGTCAGCCTTGTCAGGAACTATGCCAGGAAAGAATGCCAGCCTCACCTGTCAGCAGCAGTGGTTCTCAACTCTGAGACTTTTCTACCCCCTGGGAATCACCCGGTATGCCTGGAGATATTCTGAGTTCTCACTACCGGGTTGTATTTGTCAGAGTTCTCTAGAGAAAGAATTCATACGATCTGTGTATATGCATACACACACACAGAGAAATTTATTTTAGAGAATCAACTCACATGATTATGGAGGCTGGAAAGTCTGAAACCTATAGTTCAAGGCGAAAGGCCATCAAGACGGAGACCCAGGGAAGATCTGACGCTGCAGTTCAAGCCCAAAGGCCATCAGCTGGCAGGATTCCCTCTTGCTTGTAGGAGGTGAGTCTTTTGTTCTAGTCACCCACCTGATAGGGGCAACCTGCTTTCCTCAAAGTCAACCAATTTAAATGTTATCTCATGCATACCCAGAGCAAACCATAACTCAAAAAGAGACATGCACCCCAATGTTCAGAGCAGCACTACTTACAATAGCCGGGACATGGAGGCGACCTAAACGTCTGTCTGTGGGTGGAAGGATGAGGAGAATGTGGTCCATATATACAGCGGGATATGCTCAGCCATCAACAACCGAAACATCTGTCTGTGGGTGGAAGGATGAGGAGAATGTGGTCCATATATACAGCGGGATATGCTCAGCCATCAACAACCTAAACGTCTGTCCGTGGGTGGAAGGATGAGGAGAATGTGGTACATATACACAGCGGGATATGCTCAGCCATCAACAACCTAAACGTCTGTCCGTGGGTGGAAGGATGAGGAGAATGTGGTCCATATATACAGCGGGATATGCTCAGCCATCAACAACCTAAACGTCTGTCTGTGGGTGGAAGGATGAGGAGAATGTGGTGTATATATATATACAGTGGGATACTGCTCAGCCATCAACAACCTAAACGTCTGTGGGTGAAAGGATGAGGAAAATGTGGTGTATATATATATATACATATATATATATATATACAGTGGGATATTGCTCAGCCATCAACAACCTAAACGTCTGTGGGTGAAAGGATGAGGAAAATGTGGGGTATATATATATATATACATATATATATATATACAGTGGGACATTGCTCAGCCATCAACAACCTAAACGTCTGTCTGTGGGTGAAAGGATGAGGAAAATGTGGTATATATATATATATATATATATATATATATATATATATATATACAGTGGGATATTGCTCAGCCATCAACAACCTAAACATCTATCTATGGGTGGAAGGATGAGGAAAATGTGGTATACATATATATATATATATATATATATATATATATATATATATATACAGTGGGATATTGCTCAGCCATCAACAACCTAAACGTCTGTCTGTGGGTGAAAGGATAAGGAAAATGTGGTACATATATATAGTGGAATATTGCTCAGCCATCAACAACCTAAACGTCTTATCTGTGGGTGAAAGGATGAGGAAAATGTGGTATATATATATATATACAGTGGAATACTGCTCAACCATCAACAACCTAAATGTCTATCAGTGGATGAATGGATAAGGAAAATGTGGTATATATATACAGTGGAATATTACTCAACCATCAAAGAATGAAATAGTGCCATTTGCAGAGACCTGAATGGACCCAGAGACTGTCATACAGAATGAAGTTAAGTCGGAAAGAGAAAAACCAGTATCGTGTAGTATCGCTTAGATGTGGAATCCAGAAAAATGGTGCAGATGAACTTATCTGCAAAGCAGAAATGGAGACACAGATGTAGACAGCAAACGTATGGTTACCAAGCGGGGTAAAGGAGGGGTGGGATGAATTGGGAGATTGGGATTGACAGATATACACTGCTATGCATAAAACAGTCACTAGTGAGAACCTGCTGTAAGGCACAGGAAACTCCACTCAATGCTCTGTGGTGACCTAAATGGGAAGGAAATCCAAAAAAGAGGGGATATATGTACATGCATACCTGGTTCACACTGTTATATGGCAGAAACCAACACACCATTGTAAACCAACAATACTCCAATAAAAGTTGATTAGAAAGCAATTAATTTAAAAAGAAAACATATACAAACTACTATACATAAGATAGATAAGCAACAAGGATATATTATATAGCACAGGGAATTATAGTCATTTTCTTGAGAAAATGACTTTCTAATAAAGTATAATCTGTGTTGACTCACTATGCTATATACCTGAAACTAGCATCTTAAACCAACTATACTTCAAGTATTACACTTATTTAACAGTACATTATTTTTATTAGTATAGACAAATAAATATTGTATAGAACATAATAAAAAATAGGGGCTTCCCTGGTGGTCTAGGGGCTAACACTCCACGCTCCCAAAGGCAGGGTGCCCAGGTTCGATCCCTGGTTAGGGAACTAGATCCCACATGCCACATCTAGAGTGTGAAGGCCCTACTAAAGATCCCACATGCTGCAACTAAGACCTGGCACAAGCAAATGAATAAATTTTAAAATGTATGTATAAAATAATAAATAACGGGAAAAATAATAAATGTCATCTCATCCAAAAAGACCCACACAGAAACAACCAGAATAGCATCTGAGAGCAGAGCTGGGCACAGTGCCCCAGACAGTGGCACAAAATTAACTACACGGGGGTGGGGGTGATTGGCATCTGGAGGGTAGAGGTGAGGGGTGCTGCTACAGTCCTGCAACACACAGGACTCACCCCCACAGCAAAAACTCATCTGGCCCCAACTGACAACGATGCTGAGGCTGAGAAATGCTGTTCCCAGCTCCAGTCACAGACTTGTAATGTGACTATAACATCACTCAGTGGAGGTGATGAGACTTTTCCTGTTTGTAGGGAGCTGTTAGAATCATCTAGAAAGAAACTAACTCATGGATGAAACATCTTAATGAAGATCATCCTTCCCTTCTCTTTCCACTCTGACTTGCTGGGAAAGAGAGCTAACTCCACGGAGGCCTACCTGTAACAGGTCGGCTGGTGTGGGACTCTTGGGCAGACAGAAATTTAATTTCTTCATGCCGATGCCTCAGTCAATGATTCAGCTGCAGAAATGGGCTGAGGAAAAGGGAAGAAAAGAGAGTTTGTGGCAGCTCCTCTGATCTAGATAAAATGTGAGCTCAGGTGTTTCTGGAGTAAAACTAGCATTTTTTTTTTTTTTTAATTAGTTGGAGGCTAATTACTTCACAACATTTCAGTGGGTTTTGTCATACATTGATATGAATCAGCCATAGAGTTACACATATTCCCCATCCTGATCTCCCCTCCCACCTCCCTCTCCACCCGATTCCTCTGGGTCTTCCCAGTGCACCAGGCCCGAGCACTTGACTCATGCATCCCACCTGGGCTGGTGATCTGTTTCACCATAGATAATATACATGCTGTTCTTTCGAAACATCCCACCCTCACCTTCTCCCACAGAGTTCAAAAGTCTGTTCTGTACTTCTGTGTCTCTTTTTCTGTTTTGCATATAGGGTTATCATTACCATCTTTATAAATTCCATATATATGTGTTAGTATGCTGTAATGTTCTTTATCTTTCTGGCTTACTTCACTCTATAATGGGCTCCAGTTTCATCCATCTCATTAGAACTGATTCAAATGAATTCTTTTTAACGGCTGAGTAAAACCAGCATTTGAGTGGAACAGTCATTGGCTAGTGCAGCCACCAAAACAGGACGAAACCACCCAATCTGACAGTGAACTTGCTGAGAACAACAGAGCAAATGGGCCAGTGGTGCAAAGGCTGCATTCATTCATTCATTGCTCATTTGCTCAACAAATAACTCATGCTAGGCTCTGAGTAAATAAGGCAGCCTGATTTCTGTTCTCATGTTTTGCAGTCTCACGGAGAAGGAAACACAGAAACATCATGAAGGAGAAGGTAGTTCTGGATGGATTTACAACCGAATTTAGGAGTGACTCTTGCTCTACTCTGGTGGGAAAGAGTCCTGGATTTGGGGCCCAAGCTGGATTCAAATCCTAATTTAGACCTCCTGGCTGGCAAGTCAGTTATCTTCTTGGATCTTCTATAAAATGGGGCAAAAATACCTGCCATCCCATCTGTCACGTGGACTTAATGTGAGAAGCAAATACAATAATGCATGAGAATACTTTGTCAGTTGTGAAGTCCTGAATCAGCATTTTTCACCTCTGGTCGTACATTAAAATCATCTGGTAGTTTTTTAAAACCACCAGTTTTGTTGCTGTGCACTTGACACTATGACACCATTGTTATCTGATATAGTCCAATAAAAAAAGAAAAAACTACTGATGCCTGACACCTTCCTCCCACCCCCACACCCCCTCACCAGTAGCTCAGACTACTGGGATCAGAATCTCTTAGAGGAAGGATCTAAAGCATTAGTATTTTTGAGAAGCTCTTGGGAGAAAATAAAATGAAGCCATCATCTACAAGCATTGTCAATTTGTATACTGTTACTTTCCCAAAGTAATCATAGTAAAAACCTGTCACTTAGTGATCCTTGCATCCCAAGGTTGGTTCAGACTTGACATAAAAAGTGGATATGGGCTCTCTGCCCTGGGGCAGGGTGTGGTCTTGCTTTAATGCTATAAGCAGAAGCCTGCTACAGCTCAGAACCTGGATGCTAAAGGTCACCCAGTGACCTCACAGGCCGGAGAGTCTTGAGTGGCAGGTGGGCAACAGATCTCATTGCAGGTGCCAAAGAAGGTCCATCCACCAGGTAGAGTGTGATTTCCTTTGGCAGGAAACTGGACTCATACAACAGACACGGGATTTTCTGCTCTGTGATGGATCCTTTTTTAGACCTTTGGCACACTATGATAACCTTAAGAGACAACAATCATGGAGATCATGTTTTAGTAGGAGGAGGAAAACAATAAAAAAAATGAACGAAATGCATCTAGTGTTAGATGGTGACAAGTACTACAGAGAAAAGTTAAATAAGGGGGATGGGTCTCTGGTCTTGTGCAAGAAGTGAAAAAATGAGCCGTGTTGGTTCCTGGGGGAACAGTGTGTGAGGCAGAGGGAACAGCAAGTTCAATGTTCTGCTGCCAAGGGTGAGGACAAGAGGAGGTGAGATAAGAGTTAAGGGTAGGTCTGTTTACAGAGCCTCAAAGGATAGTGGGAAGACTTCAATTTTTTTTTTTTTTTTAAGACTTCTATTTTGACTTCGAGTGAGAAGGATTTTGAGCAGAGGATTTGACTTGTGTTTTTATAGGATCACTCTCGGCCACATGGAGAATGGACTCAGGGGACAAACGAGGAAGGGATCCCAGTTAGGAGGCTGTTACGACAAGCTGAAAGGCAAGGCTGTGGCTTGGACCAGGGAGGGAGCAGTGGAGGTCATGAGAAGTGATAGGGTAGGCGGGGAGAAGTAGCAGAGCCCATGTGAGGAACCAGTGTCACAACTGATAACTCAAGGACAAGCTGACCAAAGCAAGGAAGCAATCCCAGGCTCGACGTGACAGAAACCCAGAATCCACTGAGATCAACACCACCTGGAGCCTCCAGACAGACAGAAAAGGACTCCCCCGCAGCTCTCCTATCTCTCTATACACCTTACATTTGAAATGCTCTGGGTCAGATGGTAGAGTCTGCCTGCAATGTGGAAGACCCAGGTTCGATCCTTGGGTCAGAAAGATTCCCTGGAGAAGGAAAGGACAACCCACTCTAGTATTCCTGCCTAGAAAATCCCATGGACGGAGGAGCCTGGTAGGCTACACCCCGTGGGGTTGCAAAGAGTTGGACATGACTGAGTGACTAACACACACACATAAGCACTATTACAAATGCAAATGCTTTTTTGGGGGAGACTGTCACCATGATTGAAGCCCCACGAACACAAGAAATTAAACACTGCCAATTACTGCGTACTACTGAACATTTCTTAAAAGAAGACAAAAAGTGATTCTGTAGAACCTAGCTTAATTATTCAGTTCAGTTCAGGCGCTCAGTTCAGTGCCTGGAGTTTCAGCTTCAGCATCAGTCCTTCCAATGAACACCCAGGACTGATCTCCTTCAGGATGGACTGGTTGGATCTCCTTGCAGTCTAAGGGACTCTCAAGAGTCTTCTCCAACACCACAGTTCAAAAGCATCAGTTCTTTGGCTCTCAGCTTTCTTCACAGTCCAACTCTCACATCCATACATGACCAATGAAAAAACCAGAGCCTTGACTAGACAGACCTTTGTTGACAGAGTAATGTCTCTGCTTTTTAATATGCTGTCTAGGTTGGTCATAACTTTCCTTCCAAGGAACAAGCGTCTTTTAATTTCATGGCTGCAGTCACTATCTGCAGTGATTTTGGAGCCCAGAGAAATAAGGTCAGCCACTGTTTCCCCATCTATTTGCCATGGGACCAGATGCCATGATCTTAGTTTTCTGAATGTTGAGCTTTAAGCCAACTTTTTCACTCTCCTCTTTCACTTTCATCAAGAGGCTTTTTAGTTCCTCTTCACTTTCTGCCGTAAGGGTCATGTCATCTGCATATCTGAGATTATTGATGTTTCTCCTGGCAATCTTGATTCCAGCTTGTGCTTCCTCCAGCCCAGCGTTTTTCATGATGTACTCTGCATATAATTTAAATAAGCAGGGTGACAATATACAGCCTTGACATACTCCTTTTCCTATTTGGAACCAGTCTGTTGTTCCATGTCCTGTTCTAACTGTTGCTTCCTGACCTGCATACAGGTTTCTCAAGAGGCAGGTCAGGTGGTCTGGTATACCCATCTCTTTCAGAATTTTCCACAGTTTATTTTGATCCACACAGTCAAAGTCTTTGGCATAGTCAATAAAGCAGAAATAGATGTTTTTCTGGAACTCTCTTGCTTTTTCGATGATCCAGCAGATGTTGGCAATTTGATCTCTGGTTCTGCCTTTTCTAAAACCAGTTTGAACATCTGGAAGTTCACGGTTCACGTATTGCTGTAGCCTGGCTTGGAGAATTTTGAGCATTACTTTACTAGCGTGTGAGATGAGTGTAATTGTGTGGTAGTTTGAGCATTCTTTGGGATTGGAATGAAAACTGACCTTTTCCAGTCCTATGGCCACTGCTGAGTTTTCCAACTTTGCTGGCATATTGAGTGCAGCACTTTCACAGCATCATCTTTCAGGATCTGAAATAACTCTACTGAAATTCCATCACCTCCACTAGTTTTGTTTGTAGTGATGCTTTCTAAGGCCCACTTGACTTCACATTCCAGGATGTCTGGCTCTAGGTGAGTGATCACACCATCGTGATTATCTGGGTCATGAAGATCTTTTTTGTACAGTTCTTCTGTGTATTCTTGCCACGTCTTCTTAATATCTTCTGCTTCTGTTAGGTCCATACCATTTCAAACTCATCTTTGCACGAAATGTTCCCTTGGTATCTCTAATTTTCTTGAAGAGATCTCTAGTCTTTCCCATTCTGTTGTTTTCCTCTATTTCTTTGCATTGATCACTGAGGAAGGCTTTCTTATCTCTCCTTGCTGTTCTTTGGAACTCTGCATTCAAATGGGAATATCTTTCTCTTTCTCCTTTGCTTTTTGCTTCTCTTCTTTTCACAGCTATTTGTAAGGCCTCCTCAGACAACCATTTTGCCTTTTTGCATTTCTTTTCCATGGGTATAGACAGATCACAGATCAGTCTAAATGTTCCACCCTGAAAGTTCCCTACCCCTAAGACAGAAGAGTGTGGCCGAAGAAGAATATTAGCCACTAGATGGCACTATTTCCCCTGAAATGACTGACAGTCTCTAAACCCACAGGAGGAATGACTCCCTAGCAAGCTAGAGTCTTTACTATCAGCTTCACCTAAAGTTCAGTGCCTGGAGCCCCAGAGGCAAGGAATGAATGTGGCCGGATCTGTTCTTAGGCAATTGTGCAGGCTCTCTTGGCGTGGAATAACTTGGAAGGATTCTCTTCTTCCCAATCAAGCTCTTCACAGTGGTTAATATGGGAGTTCTTAGCCCTCTGGCAGTCTGCTAGGCTTCTTCTGAACTCCTCAGCATCATGTTTTTAAATGCACAGGATTTAAAATGAAAGGATTATAAACTAAGCCAATTATACTGAAATGCAATCATAAGACTATAAAGAAAATGTGAGATATACGAATACATGTGCTTCTTTAATAATCCAATAAATTAGATCCAGGGGGAGCCTCTTGTACATTGTAGTTCTGAAATAGCAATGAGCAAAAACGGTTATTTCAGGGACTTCTCTGGTGATCCAGTGGTTAAGACTTCACCTTCCAATGCAGGGTATGCTGGTTTGACTCCTGGCGGGGCAGCTAAGATTCCACATGCCTCATGGACAAAAAAAACGAAACATAAAACAGAAACAATATTGTAATAAATTCAGTAAGACTTTTAAAATGGTCCACATTAAAATAAAAAGTTAATTTAAAAATAATATTTCAAAGTATCTGCAACAACTGTATGTGATGTTTGTGGTGATTATTTTTGATAAAATAGATTCACTTTAGTTAGTGGTGGTTAGGTACTAAGTCATGTACAACTCTTGTGACCCCTGGCTCCTCTATCCATGGGATTTTCTAAGCAAGAATGTTAGAGTGGATTGCCATTTCCTTCTTTAGGGGATCTTCCCTACCCAGGGATCAAACTCAGGTCTCTTGCATTGCAGGCGATCTTCTGCACTGCAGGAAGATTCTTTATCAACTGACTCACCACATTTCAAAGTATCTGCATCAACTGTAAAGTGATGTTTGTGGTGATTATTTTTGATAAAACAGATTTTTAGTTTAGAGGCAGAACCTAATGAAAGTAAAGTATATTTGATTTTGCTCTCTCTCTCTTACATTTTCACTTCATGGACTGCTTAAATTCTATTTAATGACCTCTTAGAGACTGGAAGACCCCAGGTTAACAATCCTTGTTCAATGACTCTTTAACCAGTCAATCACACATGTCGCCAACTGAAGAAAGCAAAACTTCACTCCGTCTAGCCAGGTTCCCGTCGAAGCAGGAGTGAGTTCATGACAACCCTTCCTTTCCTGGCCCTCCTTTCTGGTCAAGCCTCTGAAGCACTGCCATTTCTTTACCACAATCTCTTCCTGAAGTCTCTCCCCTCCTCTTTGGCAGCTAAAGCCAAAGCTGCTTCCCCGGCTCCTCGGCTCCTCTTTTTCTTTCTTTATCCAAAATCAAGACGAGTCTCACTCAGTCCCAGAACCAATGCTCAGTCATTTGTCCTTTGCTTTTTCTTCCCTTTCTTCCCCCTCCAGAGGTGGAGGAGGAAGAGGGAGGGTGTAGTAATTGATGAAAGCCTGCAAAGTCCAACTGTTAGAGAAACAGAAGACAGGCAGCTTTCTAGTCTTAAAGCTGTCCTACCCTCATCCTGTTAATCTCCGTCCCCCATTCTGCTTTACTTTCTTCACCTTGCTTATGCTTATCGAAGTCATCTGTATAGTTACTTTATTGTTGTCTGTTTCCCACACTAAAACTCGACCTACAAAAGGACAGAGACTTGTCTGTTTCATTGCGGTGTCCCTTGTGCCCAGAACAGGGCTGAGTGTAGAATAGATGCTTAAATAATACTTGTTAAAGGAATGAACCAGGATGGAATGGAATGGGAATGTAAGTAATTCCTGGATTTCAATTATTCAGTCTTTTTTTCTACCACTGTATTTTACTGATTCGAGAAGAACAAAAATACCCTGGGTAAGTTTCACAGAGGGTGACTTAAGGATTAGACGAGTCCAACAGAGAATCTAAGTTTTGGTTTGGTAATTACAGGTAACACACTCTGTATGCATACCTTAATTTTATGCAATGCAAACGCACTTTAGCCTTTTTATTTAGCGTAGAGAATACTTTACAAAAATAAATATTTTCTCTTCTTTTGACTTTGAAAAAAAAAGAAGCCTTATGTTTCATCTCTCTGCAAAAGCCTTCATCTCTGTGCAAAAGTCATAAGTGAATCTCTATTAAATACAATATCAAACATATAATAAGTGTAGCCACGGTGGGGAAAAGAGGGTGGGATGAACTGGGAGATTGGGATTAACATACATAGACTACCATGTGTAAAACAGATCGCTAGTGGGAACATAATGTACAGCACAGGAAGCTCAGCTCAGTGCTGTGATGACCTGGAAGGGTGGGACAGGGTGGGAGGGAGGGGATACGTGTATACACACACCTGATTCACTCCATGGTACAGCGGAAACCAACACAGTACTTTAAAGCAACTATGTCCCATAAAATATATATATACATACACACATACACATAAGCAGATCCTTTACCGACTGAGCCACCAGGGAAAGCCCACTTAGCTGTATCAGTTTAGTTCAGTTCAGTTGCTCGGTCATGTTCAACTCTTTGTGACCCCATGGACTGCAGCACGCCAGACTTCCCTGTCCATCACCATCTCCCAGAGGTTACTCAAACTCATGTCCATCGCATCAGTGATGCCATCCAACCATCTCATCCTCTGTTGTACCCTTATCCTCCCACCTTCAATCTTTCCCAGCATCAGGGTCTTTTCCAATGAGTCAGTTCTTCGCATCAGGTGGCCAAAGTACTGGAGTTTTAGCTTCAACATCAGTCCTTCCAATGAATATTCAGGACTGATTTCCTTTAGCATGGACTGGTTGGATCTCCCTGCAGTCCAAGGGACTCTCAGGAGTCTTCTCCAACACCATAGTTCAAAAGCATCAATTCTGTGGTGCTCAGCTTTCTTTATAGTCCAACTCTCACATCCATACATGACTAATGGAAAAACCATAGCTTTGACTAGACAGACCTTTTTTGGTTTAGTAATGTCTCTGCTTTTTAATATGCTGTCTAGGTTGGTCAGAGCTTTTCTTCCAAGGAGCAAGCGTCTTTTAATTTCATGGCTGTAGTCACCATCTGCAGTGACTTTGGAGCCCCAAAAAATAAAGTATGTCACTGTTTCCATTGTTTCCCATCTATTTGCCATGAAGTGATGGGACCGGATGCCATGATCTTAGTTTTCTGGATGTTGAGTTTTAAGCCAACATTTTCACTCTCCTCTTTCACTTTCATCAAGAGGCTCTTTAGTTCTTCTTTGCTTTTTGCCATAAGGGTGGTGTCATCTGTGTATCTGAGATTATTGATATTTCCCCAGCAATCTTGATTCCAGCTTGTGCTTCATCCAGCTTGGCATTTCACATGATGTACTCTGCATATAAGTTAAGTAAGCAGAGTGACAATACACAGCCTTGACGTACTCCTTTCCCGATTTGGAACCAGTCTGTGTTCCATGTCCAGTTCTAACTGTTGCTTCCTGACCTGCATACAGGTTTCTCAGGAGGCAGGTAAAGTGGTCTGGAATGTCCATTTCTTGAAGAATTTTCCTCAGTTTGTTGTGATCCACACAGTCAATAAAGCAAAAGTATATGTTTTTCTGAACTCTCTTGCTTTTTTGATGATCCAATGGATGCTGGCAGTTTGATCTCTTGTTCCTCTGCCTTTTCTAAATCCAGCTTGGGCATCTGGAAGTTCACGGTTCATGTATGGTTGAAATCTGTCTGGCTTGGAGAATTTTGAGCATTATTGTGCTACCATGTGAGATGACTGCAATTGTGCAGTAGTTTGAGCATTCTTTGGCATTGCCTTTCTTTGGGATTGGAATGAAAACTGACCTTTTCCAGTCCTGTGGACACTGCTGAGTTTTCCAACTTTGCTGGCATATTGAGTGCAGCACTTTCACAGCATCATCTTTTAGGATTTGAAATAACTCAACTGGAATTCCATCACCTCCACCAGCTTTGTTCGTAGCAATGCTTACTAAGGCCCACTTGACTTCGCATTCCAGGATGTCTGGTTCTAGGTGAGTGATCACAGTGTCGTGGTTATCTGGGTCATGAAGATCTTTTTTGCATAGCTCTTCTGTGTATTCTTGCCACCTCTTAATATCTTCTGCTTCTGTTAGGTCCAAACCATTTCAATCCTTTACTGTGCTCATTTTTGCATGAAATGTTCCCTTGGTGTCTCTAGTTTTCTTGAAGAGATCTCTAGTCTTTCCCATTCTATTGGTTTCCTCTATTATTGCTAAATAAATTTAGGTAGGAATAAATTTTATACAAACATACAATCTCTTAACAGTACAAATGAAAGCTGGTACTTTTATTGTTAATAATTTCATTTCTTTGTAAATCATCTTACTTCAGCATTATGCATAAGATGGGTAAGGACCTTTTATCATTTTACCTTTGTGCCTTTTGGCCTAGGCAAATCAAGGTATAGGTACTGAGATACCGAACTGCTGCTGGTAGGACTCTTGTAACCTCACGAGTAACGTGGCTAACAAAAGAACGCAAGTGGGAAATACATATTAATTTTCTAATAATATTAAATACATTAAATATTAAATAATATTAAATAATATTAAATACATATTAATTTTCTAATAAATTCTGCAAGCTGCAGAGTGGGGAGCTAATTCTCAGTTCCAAAGAGACAGGCAGCCTGGAGAAGCTGTTAAGACATCCTGGTGCCAGTGGGTGGAGCCAGTGAGCACTGCCCAACCGAGGACAAGAGGCAGATCGGTAACTTCATTTCCCTCTTTCTGCAGCACGCTAGACTGACCCGCACACCACAGCCGCGCATGCGTCCTCGGCAAGACGTCTAAGGACCTCAGTAACAGTATACTTTGACAAGTGGAGAGATGCGGGTTAAGCACAAATTAGGTGAGTTTGGAGCATTTAAAAAATTATTGACCATTCTCATATCCTATGAAATTGTTAAGATTCACTATCCTATCCTTTCTACAACCAACCAATTTCTAGATTCACACTGAATCACATATAAGATTGTTTTTTAATCAAATGAGTTAATAACAATCGGAGGGTTGATTTAGGCAATTTTAGGCTACATTAGGAAATAAAAACAAAAATAAACAAATGGGACCTAATTAAACTTAAAAGCTTTTGTACAGCAAAGGAAACCATAAACAGAACAAAAAGACAACCCATAGAATGGGAGAAAATACACGAAAATGATGTAATCCACAAAAGATTAATTTCCAAAGTAAACAAAGAGCTCATATAACTCAAATATCAAAAAATTCAAACAACCCAATCAAAAAATGGGCAGAAGATCTAACAGATAATTCTCCAAAGAAGACATACAGATGGCCAAAAGGCACATGAAAAAATGCTCACACTGCTAATTATCAGAGAAATGCAAATCAAAATACAATGAGGTATCACCTCACTGCAGTCAGAATGGCCATCACCAAAAAATCTACAAATAATAAATGCCAGAGACTGTGGAGAAAAGGGAACCCTCCTTACTGTTGGTAGGAATGTAAACTGGTACAGCCACTATGGAGAACAGTATGGTGGTTCATTTAAAAAAAAAAACCAACTAAAAATAGAGTTACCATATGATCTGCAATTCCACTCCTGGGCATATATTTGGAGAGAACTATGATTAGTCTACATGAAATGAAGAAGTATAATGTCTAGAATAAGAGAGATAAAGGGCTTATTCTTCTCTGAGTTAGTACACCTAGAAGGTTGTACTCGGTTTGGAATATCACAATTATAAGTGAATACAGACAAATAGGAAAACTGCTGGCAGAGTGACAAGGATGCTGATGACTTGGGATATGTGTATGGAATCTGTACCAAAGGTCTGAGGCTGTTGCAACATGAGGAGGAGGAGCACCAGTGAAGGTATAAAGCATGTTGCTCGGATCTGGAGGGAGACAAGTAGAAGACTGGACAGTGTGGCCAGCACGTGCAGTCCCTGCTCCGGGACCGGTAAGGCCAAGTCAAAGACCTGGAGTTAGGTTCAGCGGACAGAGGGACATTCAGATAGGGGAAGATGTTCAAAGATGAAGAGATGTCATTAGGAGGGAGTGAGTTCTCATTCACCAGGAGTACTTATTCAAGAAAGCAGCACATCTCAGGGATTTGGGAAGAAGGTTCATGTATTACAGGAGTGGTTGACAGGGGCAAGGTTCACCATATGCTAGTCTAGGGATGGCTGATGGTCCACTACAAAACTTTTTACAAAATGCCTGGAAAGATACAGGCAACATGGTTCACAAACCTTCATCTATTCAGTGTAAAGGACTACCGTTTGTTCTATTTTTTACCTCTTTGTAAGGTGAAATGCCATTCCTTGAATGAAATAATGGTAATGATAAGGCTATGTTTTTATATATACCTTTCCTGGCAAAATTAAAAGTCTGGTAGCTCTCTTTTGAAATCTCCAAACTGTCATGAAACATAATAAAAATTGAAATAAAAAAGGGGCTACTTATTTTTTTTTTAATTGCAACATTCATATGAAGTTTAGCTGATTTATTAGAATATATGCCTTCAGGGGGTGAATAAAAATATAGACAATTATAAATAAGACACTTAAAAATATGAATGAATTTTAGTGAACTCTTAGGACTCACTGAGAAATCACACAATCAAGCCTAATTGCTCAAGGAGCCAAGAGCAGCAAAGGGCTACTTATATTAGTGACCTTTGAAGATTCTTTCCAACCCTGAGATGCTATGTATGATTCTAGAAACAAAGTATTCTGCATCCTTAAGGGGATGAGATTTTCTTATACTTGATTTCTATCCCCAAGGAGCCTAGAATGGCTTTAGTGCATGTCAGTCCCACCCCCTTGCCACCTATTTTAGGCTCATCACTTTCTGGGTTTTCTTCACACTTTTACTGTGTAAGCCTTTACCTCTAAACATTCACAGTGTAGATTTTGCATGTTTTCTGATTTAATGAAAATGGAGTCATAGAAAACCTGTCCTTTGCATTGGTCCTCTTTGGCTCAACATTAAAAAAAAAAAATTGATCCCAACTACCTTATTTATGTAGCTTTTATTTTGTAGCTGAACATAGCCAAAGTATAGTACAATTTATTAATTTCACTTTGATGGACACCATTTCAGTTTTGTTTTGCTATTTTTTGAATATGCTTCTCTGAACATTTTTGCCCATGTCCCCTCATGCAGAGTAAAGAAGAATTGATGTAAATTGAGTATTTTATACGAAATACAACTTTTGTGAAAATCAAATATTCTTGCCACACAATCACTGATTCAAGTCATTGTCCCTAGGAGGGACACATGATGAAAAAAACTGACAATGTCTTAACAAAATCAGAAACAAACACCCCAATGTATGGGGGACATTATTTGAAGTATGAAGAGGTCATTTATCAAATTTACTAAGGTCCCCTGTATCTGCCTGAATTGAGCTTCTTCAGTTCTGTTGGATTTTTTTTAAACTTCATTTGGGAAAAACAATTACACATGTACAAAAATGCATGAAACATATGTATGCAGCTTAATGAATTAGTGTAAAGCGACCATCTGAGTAATTACCATTCAGGTTAAGAAATACAACATCTCCAGCACCCTAAAAGTCCCCACGAGTCCCTCCTGATCCCATGCCCCCACTCTCATGCTCTTCACTTCTTTTCTTCCCTTTTACCACATAAGCTTGCATCCCACAACACTGTATCTTAGCTTTTTTTTTTTTTTTTTTTTTTTTTTTTTTTACCATTTTTGACTTCTGTAAAAGTGAAATCATAGGGAATTGTTATGGACTGAATGCTTGTGTCCCCCCAAGTTCCTGTACTGAAACTCGACCCCACAGTATCATGGTATTCAGAGGTGGGGCCTTTGGGAGGTAACTCAGAAGAGGTCGTAAGGGTGGAGTCCCCAAGAGTGATATTGGGCCCTTCCCTGGTGAGCCAGTGGCTGAGACTCTGCGGCCCCAACACAGGGGGCCCAGGTCTGAGCCCTGATCAGGGAACTAGATTCCACCATACTGCACCTGAAGATCCTATGTGCTGCAACTAAGATCTAGCGCAGCCAAATAAATAAATAAAAATAAATATTTTTTTTAAATCCCCCCCCCCCAAAAAAAAAGAGTGATGTCAGTACCCTGGTCAGAAGAGAGTTTGCTTCCACTCCACTCTGCTCTCTGCCCTGTGAGGAGACAATGAACAGTAGTAGCCCAGAAGAGGGTTCTCACCAGAGCCCAACTATAACGGCCCCTAACCTTGCACTTCAGCCTCCAGACCTGGGAGAAGTAAATGTCCGTTGTTTTCATGAGACCTCGTCTGCGGTACTTTGTTAGAGCAGCCTGTAGGGCCTAAACCAGGTCTCACTTTGTGTTCACCTTCTTTTGTCCAACATTAAGGAAAGAAAGAAGATTTACTCCTACTGTTCATAGCTGTTGTTCACTCACTTTTCTTGCTGTATGCAATGCAATAAAAATTCCACTCTCAGTTTTCCTTTGGTCATTTTTTTCTGGTCTTTTGTTGTTATGAATAGTGCCGCTCTGGATATTCTTCTACATATCTTTTGATGCTTATGCAGACCTTTTCTAGGAGTAAAATTGCTAGATCAAGATGATGTGCGTCTTAGGCCATACTAGATTGCCAAGCTATTTCCCAATGTGAAAATACAAATGTATACTTCCTCCAACAAGGCATATGAGACCTCATTGTTCCATGTTCTTACTAACATTTGACATTATCAAACTTTTAGCGGGGGTACTCTCTAGTGGTGGAACACGGGTTTCTCATTGTGGCGGCTTCTCTTGTTGCAGAGCAGGGGCTCTAGGTGTGCAGGTTTAGTTGCCCTGCAGCTCGTGGAATCTTCCCAGAATAGGGATCGAACCCATGTCCCCTACATTCGCAGGCAGATTCTCAATCATTGGACCACCAGAGAAGTCTCGCCTTTCACATTTAGATCTTCAGTCCCTTAGAGCTGATTTTTGTGTATGATTTGAAGTAGGAATCAAGACCCTTTCCACTCTCCTTCCTTCTCTCTTGCCTTCCCTCTTTTTTCACTTAAGGATATTCAACTGTTACAGCACCGTTTATTTAAAAAGACATCTTTCCCTATTACTCTACAAGGGTTCTTCAGTTAAAAAGTGATCTTTTATGTATAAATCTGTGTCAGGGTTTTTTCTTTAAATTTTATTGAAGTATAGCTGATTTATAATGTTGTGTTAATTTCTGCTGTATGGCAAAGTGGTTCAGTTACATATATACTTTTTCATATTTTTCCATTATGCTTTGTCACAGGATACTGAATATAGTTCCCCATGCTACAGAGCAGGACCTTGCTGCTTATCCATTTCATGTATACTAGTTTGTATCTGCTAACCTCAAACTCCCAATCCTACCCTCCTTCCCCCATGGCAACCGCAGGTCTGTTCTCTAATGCCTGTGAGTTTGTTTCTGTTTGTAGATAAGTTTATGTGTGCCGTATTTTAGATTCCACATTATATAAGTTATATGGTGCCTGTCTTTCCCTTTGTGACTTACTTTGCTTAGTATGATAATCTCTAGGTCCATTCATGTTGCTGCAAGTGGCATTATTTCATTCTTTTTAAAGGCTGAGTGATAGTCCCTTGGATATATGTACCACATTTTCCTTATTCATTCCTCTGCTGATGGACATCTAGACTGCTTCCATGTCTTGGCTATTGTGAGAAGTGCCGGTATAAACACAGGGGTGCATGTATCTTTCTGAATTGTAATTTTGTCTGGGTATATGCCCAGTAGTGGGATTGCTGAATCATATGGCAACTCTATTTTTGGTTTTTGAGGAACCTCCATACTCCATACTATTTTCCATAATGGCTGCATCAACTCACATTTGTCTGTTTGGTATTTGTGTGTGTGTGTGTGTGGAACTGTCTACTTGTCCATCCTTGCACCCACACGTGGCTGTCTCAAGCACAATAATTGGTCTTGGCATATGATGGAGAAAGTTCTCTTGTCTTCTTCTTCAGCACTGCCCTAGCTATTCTCTGCCGTTTGTTTTTGTACTGAATTTGCAGTGATGAAGACACAGATCTATTTAGTTTGATTTCTTTCCTCCCTCCTACCACTGTTTGCTCTTTTCATTCAAACCTATTTTATAGCAACATCCTGCTTATGTGATTCTTGTCTCCTCCTTTAGGTTCAGAAAATTTGAATTATAAAAAAAATTATCCTCACATATTTCTTTTTCAGTAAAGAACAGCATTTCTACTTATCTAATAGAATGGGAAAAGAGATTACAGACAGACTCTCCTTGATGTTTTTATAGCTCACTTATAAACGAACTCAGTAGATCAAACTAACTTTATATTTCACGTGAAATTTCAACAAGATGACATATAAAACTGAGTGCCTGTGTTCTTTCACCCTTATCCCATCTATGCCAGCCTCTTTGTTGCTCTCAGGCACCTCTTTCTTCCTTCCCAACCCCTCCTTGGTAATGTTTGGCCTCATTTATGTGTAAAATCTATCTTACAGATGTTCTTTCCATTTGAACTGCTAAGCCCTTTAACATCTGCTCACTCTCATGTATTACTTGGACAAGACCTCACCATGCATCATCAACCACCTGCTCTAGAGCTGCCACAGAAGAACTGGGTTTGAAAAATTTAAGTAGAAAATAAACTGCTCAATGATTAATGAAAGTCTCATAGCATTTCAGGAAATGGGATGTCAGAATCGCCCAGATGTCTGCAACCACAGTTCATGGCAAGTGTGCTAGTGAACAGAAGTAACTAAACTCAATTTTTTATTAAAAGTCTTTTGATTTAAACTGCATTTGATGGCTGGTAATCAGAGACCTGACCTGAGTGGCTTCAGCAGATGAGGGGTATATTTTTTGACATAAAAAAAGATCCAGAGGTAGGCAGCCCAAGGCTAGTATGGCAACTCACTGCCACCAGGAATCCAGGCATCTCCTCCTTTTGCCTCCCTACCTGGGGTCACGGCTGCATTCCCAAGGATGCTACCAACCAAAGATGACTGCCAGGGGGTGACCACTCTGTGTGTAGTTTAGCAAAGCTTGAATGGAGTGAAAGGGTTCCTGTAAGAGCCAGAATGGGAGGGTGAAGGGGTTTTGCCTCTGAGAAGGGAAGAGGAGAGAGGAATGAAGGAAATTTCCCCGAATAGGGCAGAATTTGGAAGTCAGTGGAGATCACAAATCTTTGCTCACATTTGTATATAGATCTCTGGGCTGGTGGCTCAGGTGATAAAGAATCTGCCTGCAATACAGGAGACCTGGGTGTGATCCATGAGTCAGGATGATACCGGGAGGTGTGCATGACAACCTACTCCAGCATTCTTTCCATGGATGCCATACACTCCATGGGGTCACAAAGAGTCAGATGTGACTAACTGAGAGACTCACACTTTCACTGGACTAACTAGAGGTCAAAACCTTTCATTTGTGTTTTAAAACTGTTCCCCAGAGAAGCTGTGAGCCAGTGATCTGCGAGAGGGCCATGCCACTTGGCCGCATCACTAAGTAGCCAGTGCACGCATGCCCCCTCTTCGCAATTTTCCATCAAGCCCAGTTTTAGGCATTAGACTAAAATCTGTATCACTGATAAAACCCATAACTTTCCCAATGATATTTCTATTTAAACACTCACCAAAGGTATCCAAAGTTGATCACTATAATGTTTTATATTTTTCCCAATTTGGGATTACAACAGTGTATCATTGCTTTATATTTATTTGATTATTGGTGAGTTTGGATTTTTTTCATGTTTATTGGTCATTTTTCTTTCTGTTGAGAATTTTTGCTCATATCTTTTGCACGTTCACAAATTGGAGTGTTGAGGTTTTATTTTTAACTTACACAGTTTCCTTATACAGTCGGGTTTATTATTGTCTAGTTTATTGTCTAGTTTATTACAAACTAATTTGTTACAAACTAATCTTCCAATTGGGCTTCCCTGGTGGCTCAGTGGTAAAGAGTCTGCCTGCCAATGCAGGAGATGCAGGTTTGATCCCTGGGTTGGGAAGATCCTCTGGAGAAGGAAATGGCAACCCACTCCAGTCTTCTTGCCTGGGAAATCCCGTGGACAGAGAAGCCGGCAGGCTACAATCCACGGGGTCACAAAAGAGTCAGACACAATTTAGCTACTAAAACAACAACACAACAACAATCTTCTAATTTCCTGCTTCATTCCTCAGCTATATCTGCCCTATTATTTACTCCATCTATTATATTCTCTTTAAAATATCATAGTTTCCACCTGGTTCTTTTCTGATTTTTTGTTTCATATATCTATCACCCCTTATCACAGGCATTTCTTGTGTTCATTTAAAATTCTTGTTCCAGCGATGCTGCTTTGGATGGAATCTGAAGCGCCTGTCTGCGTGAGTTCAGGTAACTTCGAAGAGAGGAAAGGACGAGCCCCATGGTGAAGTCCGGGCACCATAGAACCACAGCTGATCTCTGCCACTGGCTGCCAGGGCAACACCTGTGGTCAGAAAGGCATCTTTAAAAACTGAGAGAAGCGACATTTTGGGGAGGGCATCTCTTCACTATATTATGTTCTAAGCAATGGCTCTGGGTTGGAGGCGGAGGAGGAGAGGAGTGAATCCTTCAAGACCGCCCTGACCTGTGGCTTCTTTCCTTCAACACCTTCCTCTGCGAGACTTTGGGGCCTGCATCCATGTCACATGACAGAGGAAATCTGAAGGGTCAGTCAGCGATTCCTCCAAGTTACTCAGAGGAGAGGAGGAGCAGGTTAAAAGGCTTTCCCCCAACTTCTCACTGTGGCCTCAGGCCACCCTCTGGCTGCAGCCACACCAGTTTTCCCACAAAACCAGGCAACCCTGAGAATTCTCAGGGGCAGCTCACATTTTTTAACTCTAGTTTTAGCGCTAGTTCCTAGAATCCATGTTTCTTCTTGGTTACTTGGAGAGGTACTCCAGGGTGGACTCTGGAGGATGGAACCAGCAGCCTGAGTGGTTGGTCATCGCATGGGTTCCCTGGGGCTGCTGTCACCAAGGACCGCAAACACGGTGACTTAAGACAACAGAACTACATTCTCTCACAGTTCTAGGGCGGGAAGCCCAGAATCAAGCTGTTGGCAGGACTGGTCCCTGCTGAAAGATCTGAGTGAGAACCCACTGACTGTCCCTCTCCTAGCTTCTGGTGACTCTGGGCCATTCTTGGCACATACTGGCTTGTAGTTGCATCACTCCATTCTTTACACAGCCATAGTCTTTATATGGCCTTTTCCCCTGTGCTCGGGTCCTCTCTTCCTCCTAGAAGGGCACGGATCACTGGATTTAGGGGCAACATGGATAATCCAGGAAGAGCCCATCTAGAGATCCTTAATCATTACATATGTAAAGACCCTTTTCTCAAGGATTTCCTGTATAGTATAGAGAATTACAGTATTTTGTAATAACCTACAAGGGAAAAGAATCTGAAATAAATACATACATACATAAAAACAATCACTTTGCTGTATGAAATTAACACAATATTGCAAATCAATTATGTGTGCATGTGTGCTAAGTCCTTTCAGTTGTGTCTGACTCTTTGTGACCCCATGTACTGTATCTCAGCAGGGTCCTCTGTCCATGGGGTTCTCCAGGCAAGAGTACTGGAGTGGATTGCCATGTCCCACCCCAGGGCATCTTCCCAACCCAGGGATCGAAGCTGCATCTCTTACATGTCCTGAGTATACTTCAATAATTTTTTTTTCAATTTAAAAAAGCCCCCCTTTCCCAAATAAGGTCACATTCACTGGTGTCCAGGACCACCATACAGCCCACTATGGCCACTGTGGCAGGAGATACAATCTCCAAGGACAACTGGTTCAGCTACATCTATTTTTAGGAACGCATCTAAGCAGGGCATTGGTGCTCTTCTGGTATCACCTGTCCCTCTTATGAAACATGCCTTCTTTAGCCCAGAGGTCAAGTTCTTCCAGGATCCACCAAAAGTTCCCTCTTTCTTTCTCAAGTCTTTAGGAGGTCAGGATTCTTGTTAAGGAGACACTTTTCGGTCTGGCTTGGAGGAAAACCACGCCTCTGTCCCAGGCCCTTTGATCTTCTCTAGTCTCTGACAATCTTAATAGAAACTTAAAGACATGCCTGGAGAGGCCAGACTCTAAAAATCTATAAGCCATTAACCATAGCTATATTAAATGAATAAGAATCCATTCCCACTCATGCCTTCAAAGCATGCCAGGCTCTAGAAGGGGCTAGAAGCGCAACAGTCTACAGTCAGGCTCGTCATCCGCGGAGGGGCTGGTGGGGTCACTCTTTACAAACTGTCCGATCCTCAGAAGACTCTCCAGCTTCACCTGAGGAGACTATTGAGCAGGAGTGGAGAAGGCTATTCCTTCACCCAGAGGCAGAATGGAGGGCCGGGAAGGATGGAACAGGGAATCGGCAATGGCCAAACTCCTGAAATCAGCAGGCTTTGAAAGCCCTGAGTTTTGCTCTCCTGAATGACTCCTGGTTGCATGATGCCTATTGATGTTCCTGAGTTTCCGCGGCTGGTAACTGATGAGGCTTTTATCGCACTCCATGACTGAAGGGCACGCAACTGTGAGAGCAGCTCATTTCATTTTTTTCGATTTATACAAAAGATGCTGTGGCCCGAGCCCTCTAGGCACCCATCTCAATACATAAATATGCCAATTAAGCTAAATGGAAATCCTGCAGGTTAAAAGTGCCTCATAAAAGAAGGAGGCTTTTTCCAGAGCCAGAAAGTTGATCCATAGAGGAAATACCAGATCAACAAAAGTGGGTTTGTGCCAAAGCCTGAAGATTAAAAAAAATAAAAAGAATTCTGCAATCCAAAAATGAAGAAAAATAGTTCCCCCCTCCCCTCAAAGCCAATTGAGGGAAAATACCTTGAAGCTGTGAATTCAAGATTCTAAGCAACTGTTATTACTGAGTATTTATTTATTGCATTTTCCTGGAGAGGGCTGGTAGTGTCGGGGGCAGGTGAAGGAGAGGAGACCAATGCTAGAACCAAACAGATACCAAGAATGTCTCAGGTATCCCTCCAAAATGTCATAGTGATGGGTGCGGGCAAACCAGAGTTAGATATGTTGATGGTTTTGTTACCCGAAGAGTGGCTCATGGAATTGATGCCCAGCAATACGAACAGCAGTGCCAACAGGGAGCTTGTGGGGTTTATTTTTTGACCATGCTGTGCAGTGTGTGGAATCCTAGTTCCCAGACCAAGGATCAAACACATGCCCTCTACACTGTAAGGACATCTTAAATCAACCACTGGACCACCTGGAAAGTTCCTGGGAAATCTGCTAAAAGTAGAGACTCTAGGGCCCCATCCAGATTCATTTGGGCAGAAAGGATTTTTTTTTTACCGAATGCTCTTAGTAAAGATAAGCAGGGTTAAAAATACTGTGTAATCCTTGCAAGTTTTCTCCCACCAGTAGTACCAAAAAGGCATATAATGCCACAGACTAAACAATGCCAAAATCATCAAACACATTTAATCAA
Organism: Muntiacus reevesi; assembly: GCF_963930625.1. NCBI lineage: Eukaryota > Metazoa > Chordata > Mammalia > Artiodactyla > Cervidae > Muntiacus > Muntiacus reevesi. The sequence goes on along the minus strand of NC_089265.1, from coordinate 38,972,782 downwards.
ACCACAAGCATCTTCACTCACTCAGTTGCTCTCTCAGCCCCCAATAAATACTCAGTATTTATCAATCTTACACTTGACAAAACCCACTGCTATTGGACCGCTGCCTCCTCTGATTTCTTTTCCTGCCACACTTCATAAAGAGCCCTCAGTGCTACTTGTATTTTCTTAAGACCTGGCTCTGTTTCTCTGTCATCTGTCTGTATCCCCTACTGCTTCACAGAAACAAGTCTTGAAAACCCCCTGCATCTCTTTGCCAAATACAAGACAGTGACTCTTGAATGTCCATGAGGAGGCAGGACTCTCAGAAAACGCCTTCTATTTTTGACTTCCATGACAGTGCCTTTTATTGCTCTCCTATCCCCATGACTTCTCTCTCCCTCCGCTGCCCGCCTTTCCTCTGTTTATCTACTCCAGGACACAGATTTTTCAGTTTTCCACCGCAGACTGATAACAGCTATGAATTTTAAGCTGATGTGATATGGGGCAGGTACCATGTTGGACATTTAATTAACATTCTTACTTAAACCCACAACATAACATTAAGTACTCATTCCCTTCTTAAAGTCAAGAAACTCAAGAATCAAAGGAGCTCAATAACAAGGTCTCAGAGCTGGCTGATAGGGAGTCACCTGCATCTAAAATATGGCCATCAGGAGTCTGTCATCCTCTGAAGGAATCCAGAATGATGGGTGTGGGCAGGGCTGACTGAGACTCCAGGAGACCAGGAGTCCTGTATGGACGGAGTGCTGAGCAGAGAAGGCTGCAGGGCGCCCACGCCACAGGTGGAGTCCACGAGCTGCCAAGCTGATGAATAAGCCTGAGAAGAGGGGTGGCTCCACCAATGCTGACACTGAGACAGAAAAGGAAGAGTCAGTAGCACCAACTGGGAAGAAACGCGGGTCCAGAGACAAAGTCCTCACTGTATTATCTATAAGCCCTGTGGTCCAAATTGCCAATTTTCAAGGAGGTGTTATCACTTTGGTTCAGTCCAGTGGGCTGAACACTATGGGCCTTTTCCACACCCCATGCTGTCTACAGACAAAATAGGTAGAATCACGTTGACTTAAGGTCCCAGGCTTTGATTATTAGAGAGACATGGACGTCAAGCTGGACTCGATCCATGCTTGCTATGTGGCTTTGTGCAAGTACCATCTCCCTCTGGGCCTCAGTTTTTTCATCTGTAAATGGGGATACTAATGATGCCTACTCACTCAACTGACACCCTGTCCAAAGAGATCATGCAAGCAAAGCTCTCAGTACAATAGAAAGTCTCCCTAAAATGATTGAGAGGTTGGAGGTGGGGAGCGAGGGGAGGCTGGTAAGGGGTAGGGGAGGAAGAGAATACATCTTCAACTGGGAAACTGAACCATTTAACCACACTTTTCTCAAGGGATTTTCCTGGAGAAGCATTTGTTGGGAAAACGTGTGAGGTAACAGATTCTATCTTTACAGCACAGAAAGGCAAGATGATGAAAATGAATGGAGACTGTGGGGAAGCAGATTTCAGCTCATTATAAGTAATAGCTTTCTAACAATAAACATTGTCAAACAATTCTTGACAATGAAGGACTGAGTTTCCCAACACTGGGATTCAACAAGCCAAGATGGGTAGCTGTAAAAAGGCCTTCAGGGGAATGAGTGACTGAACGGAAGTTGTTTCACTCCTGCCCACCTTCCTAGCCTTTCTGTCTGAGAGGCCCTCATGGCTCAGGCATCTTCCTCCTCCTTCTCTTTACTTTCATTCACTCCTACCTACCACTCCGCCACTTCTCTCTGAGGTCTCGCTTCTGAACTCCAGACAGGTGTCTCCTGTTCCTTGCCTGCACTTGGACGGCACCAATTCCCCAAGTCCCAAGTGGAACTGGTCCTTCTCGATCAGTGAGCAAGGACTCAAAGGCATTTCACAGGCCTGTCACTTTCAAAGGACTTCCCTGCTGGGCTGCGAGGGAAAAGCGAGAGGAAGACTGTCAGTAGAGGGAGATGTCAGCTAAGAAAAGACTCTCAAAGGCTCTGTCAGGATGATTTTCAAGCCATTTTTTTTTTCCCTTAACTCAAAAAAAGCTTTTAAAATTGGCTAGTTTTTTGAACTCTGAAAAAGATGAATGTTGTTTTATAACTTCTGACATGGTATTTTCTATAGTTGGGAGGGTTCTTTCTGCGAGTTTGCCTTATGCGAGTGAAGCAATAGTTGCATCTGGTTCTTAATGCAAACAAGCCTCACCATAGCACATGCTTATTTAGGACTACCTTCCCCCTGCCACCCACGGCATGGAGATGCTACCCCATGAAGTCCAAGCCAGTGTGCCTAGTCCAGGCAAGAAACGCCACAGGCCAGAGCTCCAGGTCTGGCAAGATGCTCACTTTGGTTATGAGTGTCCCTGCCCCTCACTGTCACAAGCAGCCCCTCAGAGAGCAACCCAGTCCATCACGTGTGTGTGTGTGTGTGTGGTCAGCCTAGCTCTTGGCTCTGTATTCCCCCATCCTTGTATTTCTGTTATTCTACACAATTATAGTTTCTACTACTATATCATATACAATTTATCCTTGGAAACCCACTTAAATTCTTTTGTAAAAAGCCATGGTGGGTGGATAGATAAGTGGATGAAGGAGTAGACAGATGTACAGGCAGCAAGACAGACACTTTTTAACAACCACCCGGGCAAAGGGCTATTGATAAATCCTTATTGTCTCCACGGATTCATTTACAGTTTCCCTCTCTTCTATTCTCCCTCTAATTCACCTTCTCTTTGCTCTCATTTTCCTCTCATGCTTTCTGTGTCCCATCCCCACCACTCTCCTCACCTCTGAGCCAGGATAGGGTTTGGGGTAACTGAAGACTCAGCACTATTTGAACTTCCCAGGAGAAAAGCCCCCTCAAGTGTGTTCCAGAAATGCCAGGCCAGTGTTAATCTTCTTGGCAACGTTCCCCTTCTTGTTCTGTTCTCCCGTCCATCCTGGTCTTCATTTTGGAGTGCTCACCCTCTGCCTTGTGTCTGGCCTATTTGTACCTGAGGCTTCTGGGGACAACTGTAGTCAGATGGATGAGTTATGGAGGGAGGGGAATCTTGAGAACAGAACTGTTGGAGAAGGAAGAATTCTGAATGCTGGCTCCTGGTGAGAAGGATGCCCTGCTGGAGACCCCCCAGTCCTCGAATAAAGTCATGATGCTTCAGACACAGGTGTGTACTCAGACTCATTACACCTTAGGGATGCCCTCAACCCTCACATCTTCCCATACATTGACCGCTCATCCCCGGGGTGGGGGCAGAATCAGTCTTTTCAACAGCTCAGCTCCCATCAGGACAGTTCATGGGAAACAAAGCCCACTGAATGCGTTCAGCTGTGGAGCCTCATCATGCTCTAAGAAAGAGACTTTTCATTTGGTAAACATGTATTGAGCACTTACTGTATGCAAGGGAACCCCGTAGGCCAATGGAAAGAGGGTAGGGTGTAGAAACACAAAAATGTATTCAACTCAGTTCTCCAGGACTCTGGGGGAAAGGACCATAAAGAAAATATTTTTTCACGATTGGCCCATCAAAGTGACCAGATGTGGCAAATCACGCTTTTGCTCAGCATTCATCAAGCTGAATTCTCTCACAATTTATATTGATAGAGTGTGCAGTTCAGCCTCTGAGACATCGACAATTATGAGCACCAACCCTCCTGGACATGCAGTTATCATCAGTTAAGTCCATTTCTGAGTCATCGACAGCTAGGAAAATGCTGGTTCCCAAACCACTGCAAGAGAGAACAGATCGGTAAAGACCTTACGGGGAACAAGGACAGAAGCAGAAAACTGAGAGTATCAGTGGAGATGAGATTCAGGCAAATGCTTCCAAGAGTGGGTCTGTAAGAGAAGCTAGACAGGGAAGTCTAAAATGTACTACTATTTTCTTTTGGGTTCATCTGTAGTTGTGCTATTTTAATACAAAGTTATGTACTATGTGGGCTTCCCCAGATGGTGTCAGTGGTAAAGAATCCATCTGCAAATGCAAGAGACATCGGTTCGATCCCTGAGTCCAGAAGATCCCCTGGAGAAGGGAATAGCTACCCATTCCAGTATTCTTGCTTGGAAAATTCAAAGGACAGAGGAACCTGGTGGGCTACATACCATAGGGTCGCAGGGTCAGACATGACCGAGTGACTCAGCACACATGTATTATGTATGTGACGAATAAAAGAACAAGCAATCTACTTTGGCCAACAGTTGTCTTAACAGCCCTCCATTCTGACACTTTGTTACAGGAGCTAAGTTTGGCTTGACCCTCCTCCCAAGATGTCTATCTTGAGTTGACAATGTTTTCTTCTCAGCCTCTCTGGGTTTTGGTGCTGGAAATGCTCATTCTTTTGTGCTTAGCTCTGTGGTCTGTTTTTGAGATTCCTTTTTGTAAGAATCTGGCTATTTCCTCCCTGTTTCTGAGCTCAGAAGGAAAATACTTCAGTTTTTTTCTCCCCTTGGAGCCACCATCACTCCCTAACATACATGATAACAGTGTACATAAAAGTGTTTTATCCCCAGTAAAGCGATGGACAATGTCAATAGATGTGATTCGAAGTAGCTGCTCTACCAGTCTCAGGTTGATTTCCAATCAGATTCCTGTTACCAGATTAAATCTGAGATAAAACTGCCCTCCTTGCTTCTGTGGTGACAGAGCCATTCAGGCACAATGCTATTGTGACAGCTGGGAATCATCTGAAAATGAGCTTTGCTTGGCATGTCAGATGGTAATGTAAAAAACACTGGGTCCTGTTTTTTTTTTTTTTTTTTTTTAATATTAGGATTGATTCACATTCAAGAGGCACACACCCCCTGCCTGGAGAGGGGCTCAGATATGCAGCTGGTGATGGGACATCAATCCGGGAGCATGGGGACCTGGTCACACAATAAATCCTCATGGAGGCATTGCAGGGATGGCTGGCCAAGAGGGAGGCGTTTGTGATACCAGGCCAGTCTTGACGGGGAACAGCTGGTGATCATCGTAGCTGACTGACTTCAGAGGGAGCCAGCCAAGGAGCCCCTTGGGTGTGCTGGCAGGAGGGCGACGCCTTCACAGAAGTGCTGGAAGGGATCAGTGATGGCAAGGTTCCACGACAGTCCTGGGAACTTGGATGAGATTCTTAGGCACAAATGTCACATTTCCTATCTTTGTTCTCTCAGGCACCTTCCACCTCCTCATGGGTCCACCCCATTCGACGGATGCTCTCAGACACAGGAGATCTCAATTTAGACTCCATTTATTATGCCTACTACTTCATACAAAGCTGCTTTCCTAAAAAATGTTTATCACAAATTTTGTGGCTGTTTTGTAGTTGTGAAGCTGTGAAAATCCACTTCTCTCCCTGTGGTCACACTCCTGGCTTTGTAGATGGAGGATCCTATTTTGGCTAAGGTACCACTTGTGCCAAAAGGTGAGGGAGGGAAGAATGGGTGCTCCTGGCTCCCCGTCTACAGGATCAAATCCAAAGTCACCACAGCACACACTTGGGGAGGAGCCACTGAGCACTTGCAGAGAGCAACTAACCTCTTCGTTGTCTAATTTCTTCCCTATTCTCATAGATAAGCTCACGTATTCAACCAACTTTTGTAGAACAGCATGACTCAAAATGGCACCTCTCTTCTCCATAGACAGAATTCACACTTGAGCAAGGCCCTACCCTTCACTTCAACAGCCAGGGACGTGGGGTTAAGCGCAGTTGCACAGGATTCCATGCTGAGTGTTTAATGCTCTGGAGTCACTGTCCTGAGATCTTTAATATTTTTATCTTTGTGTTTGGTTAGTGCAGAGTGCTGAGACTTCAGTGCATGCACTTGAGACTGGCAACTTCAGTTCACGGGGACAGGATTCCGCCTTCCCTCTGCCTCTCTAGGATCCAACCACAAAGCCCCAGGTTCTACCGGGCCTCCCCCTCCTTGCCCCTGCCCCCAGGACTACAGTAGCAACAGGTGGGGGTGGCCTGAGTCCTGTTACACTCTGTACCCATGAGGGTTCCTGGCAAGCCACAGGCAGCACTGGAATCAGGCATATGTCCAGCTGTTTCTTGAGTGGGAAAGAGCAAGGCTACCTCCTGCCCAGGGACTGAGGTCAGCGGCAAATCCAAGGGGTCCTCTCCCCCATTCTCCATCTCGGCACTGAGAAGCTGCAGTCTTGGGGGTCATTCGTCCACCACGGTTTGGAACAAGAGGCTCACGAAAGGAGAGACTGACTCATCTACCCAGCCTGGGTCTCTGCATCTTCTTTTTGCACTGAGTGGTGCAAATTATGTAACCTGCTCCGACTGTGGCTCTCTGATGTGTTTCTTTAAATGTAGTGGAAATGTCAAGTCATAATAAAATGTGACATTAATATTACTTCCAAGGGTGCTGAGTGCAAGACACTAACAATTTAATAAGTTTGGGCTTCTGCACTGACCTATGTTAATGTGTGATTTCATGCTATTTTGCATGGCAAGGGAAGTTCCCCAGAATTTATTTGATTGCTAGATCAATGTGAAAATGCATTATCTGTCTGCCTTGAGCATGGCCAACTGTTGACCTCTCCAATTAAGTAGACTTGAGAATGAAAATTCAGTTACAATGAACAAACGTTTCTTGAACACTTTCTATGAGCCAGGCCCTATGCCAGGCCCTGTGGGGAATATGCAAATTTGTGAGATCTGCTCCTATCTTTGGAGTGCTTGCAAGCAAGTGGGAAGAGGGAAAGATACGTATGTGGATGACTACGGTGCAATACACCATCTTACCTTGTAAGTGCAGAGGGAATGGGATTAGTAGAACAGCTGGGCTATTTCTAGGCAGCCCCACATAAGCAGATGACAGTGGTTCCTTGCTGCATGACCATTATCCTTCTTGGGAAACAGAACTCTATTTTCTTTTTTTTCTTTTCAGAGTCTATCCCTTGGGAAAGATGAGTCTATCTCCAGCTCAGTGATAAATCCTGACCAGCTCAGCCCCTCTGCAGTGATCACATGTCTTCTGGCAGTGACTGGGTTAGAGGTGAGCATGTGACTCAGGTCTGGCCATTGAAATAGGAAGACAAGTCTGTGGGCTGTTTCTGGAAAGGCTTTCTTGCAGAGCAGAGAGCTTTGTGGTTCTGCACGGACTCTGGAGTGGACTGAACTCTGGAGTAGATTGCCTGGTTGATGATCCTGAAACTACCACTCACTAGCTGTGTCATTTGGAAAGTGAGTTAACCTTTCTGCCTCCATTTCCTCATCCGTTCAACAGGGTTAATAATAATACAGCAATAGGAGGGTTGTAAGGATCAAAATTAATGTTTGTAAAGTTCCTGGAACATAGTAAGTGCTACATAAATGTTAACTACCATCATCACCAAGAGGACACACCAGAGAAGACAGCCTCTTCTTAAGACTCCAGGCACTGGTATGTGTAGATGTGGCTCCTGTTACTTTCACAGTCACCTTGTGCCTCTAAGGGGAGTCTGACCTACGAGGGGGGATGGCAGAGCCAAAGGAAGGAAGACCTTGAGGAAATCTCCAAGCTACCCAGTCACCAATCCTGGAGACCACTCTACCTCAGGACTTCTTGTTCTGTGATATGATAACATTACCAGTTATCTTCAGTCAGGGTCTTGTGTTACTGGCTGTCAAATGCACAATCTAACCTCTACACCAACTGCTGGTATACATCCTGGAGCTCCTTAGCCTGTGCAATAATATCCAAGCCCCACAGCGGTCTGGCTAGATGCGGGCTACCTCACAGCAGCTCCTGACATCAGCCCCTGACCAACCTGCTATGACTCTTGAGGACTCTGGCCTTGTCTTTTTTTTCCTTTATGTTCCAAATGTGATGTGTTTATGATGCAAAACCAAAGGTTCAACTACTGCACAGGGACCAATATGTTACCAGGTCATGAAAAAGTGGTGTGGAACATGCAGGAGTGATGGACAACCGGAGGGTCAGGTCATCTCCTTTGTAATGTGACACTGCATTGTCGCTAAGGAACACATTGAAAATAACACTGCAGAACTGAACTGAAATGAGACACGAACATACAACTTCCAGGCATGCCTTCAAGCACCTCCCTGAGGATGGGCTTGGTGTCTAGGCTTCAGAGTGGGGAAGATTACAAATCTTTGGAAGAATAAAAAGCTCACCCTTTTGAAATTTCACAGAGGAATTAAAAGGCCAGAACACATTGGGTTCATTTCTCTTCACCTTCAGGGACAAAGATGATGCTTTATTCAAAACTCCATTAAGCTTCAAGTTCAAATCTCAGCCCAATCTTGTGCCCTCTTGCACTGAAGTTCTTTGAATCGATGAGAGCTGATAGGGTCAGTTTCACTCCTGGTTGAAGGGTCTGAGTATAGCCCAGTCCAATCAGGCTGGCATTATTTACTTTAGCAGAGAGAGAAGTTCTACAATCCAACTTGTACTTAGCAGCAATGCCAATACACGTGTTCCTGCCAAATATCTACACAAGGTTTATTGATGTTCTGATCTTCTCATTCACCTTCTGGTAGATCAATCCTCCAAATTCAGTGCCATAGTTCATGTAAGGGTGCAGCTAGAAGTCTGAAGCCTTGCAACTCAGAGTGAAATTACTCTGTGACAGTTTGGATTTGGCTGTGTCAAAACTCATGTGACAGCCAGCAAGCCAACCTTCAAAGGTCAACACAGCCCAATCATAGATAACTGGTCCAGAAATATCTATATCAACATTATTGCCAAGATGGAAATAAGCCCATTTATAGGAGGCCTTCAATTTCCTACTCTTCCTTCCTATGTTTGATACAAACAACCCTTTTGCCAACTTGTTCTCCAAAGAGATTTGTGTCCCAAGAGTACTGTCTGTGTTTCACTCTTGGGTGAAGGTCAGTGCATAATTACAGATCTTGTATTTGGTCTGTAGGTTGCCTGATGCTTTCCCTGAATCAGTGTAAGTAAGCAAAGCCAGAAGTAGGAAATTCCACTCCACTACATGACCTGGTTCTCAGATCTGTCTCGGTCATGTCAAATCCATATCCTCTGTTGAAGGCATTGTTGGTAGTCTTTCCTGGGTCATAGTAAGTTGGTGTGTTATACATATCTCCTACTGGAGGGCCTGTCCGCTCCACCAGGGTACTGCTGAAGGTCTTCTTCAGACCCCTGATCTGACCTTGTCTTAATTATAATGTGATGGCTTCATGTAGGATTAAGGCTTCCAAGGTTTCCCTAAATTCATTTTCTCTTGATATTCAGAGGGGACATGCTTTGAAGTCACTTTCAAACTTGCAAATACTATGATAATGTAATTTCTCCATAAAATACAGTAAATTAGCACTTAATAAGTATTCCCTTTGATTCTTAAGAATTCCATTGATACAGGACTGAGATAAGAAAAAGTTATTAAGTTCCTCCATTAAAATACGCTCTACCCTACATCATTTGTTTAGTGACACTAAGAACTTACATTTCTAAAAATAAGGTGAAAGTGTTGAAAGTGCTATTTGCTCAGTAGTGTCCAAGCCTTTGCAACCCGGTGGACTATAGCCCACCAGGCTTCTCTGTCCATGAGATTTCCCAGGTAAGAATACTGGAGTGAGCTTCTGTTTCCTTCTCCAGGGGATCTTCCCAACTCATGGATCAAAGCTGGGTCTCCTGCATCACAGGCAGATCCTTTACCATCTGAGCCACCAGGGAAGTCCCAAAATAAGGTGAAGACAATGACAATTTTTAAGCAATACCTCAGGAGAATTACTGATTACATGGAGGTGCATCCTCTGAGTTACTGACAAAAAGACACTCCCTTCATATCCACCTTGTAGCAGATATCATTATCAAATTTGTGCTCCAGCAAAATTATAAATCCATAATACTACATATCTTTAAGACTGTTCAAAGATTGGGAAATAATATCAATGTTCAGAGTCATTAAAAGTGATTGGATTTCATCTCCTGTGCTCACTTCTACAGACTCATCATGGCTTCCAAGGGTGTCAGGCTAAGAAGAACTGTGAGGTCATATCAGGATTCAGTGGGAAAGAGTTCAGGGATTGATTACAAATGTCTGCCTTGGGTTCGGGTGGAGGCAGCAGCATCAGCCATATTGTTTCTATAATCCAGGTTACAGTTTCTTGAAAAGCAACTAGAACATTATCAGGTTTCATAAATTGTACCAGTGTTTTCTTAGGTCAGTCTCCCAAGGGAACAAAAATAAAAACAAAAATAAACAAATGGACAGACTTACAAGTTTTGCACAGCAAAAGAGACCATGAACAAAATGAAAAAACAATCTATGTACTGGGAGAAAACATTTGCAAATTATGTGACCGACAAGGGCTTAGTTTCCAAAATATACAAACACCTCATATAATGCACAACCCAACAACAAAACACAACCCAATCGAAAAATGGGCAGAAGACCTAAATAGACATTTCTCCAAAGAAGACATACATATGGAAAATAGGCAGATGAAAAGATGCTCAACATCACTAATTGTTAGAGAAATGCAAATCAAAATTATTAATACAATGAGATACCATCTCACACCAGTCAGAATGGCCAACATTAAAAAGTCTACAAATGTGTATGGAAATAGAAAAAACCTCAAATAGCCAAAGCAATCTGAAGAAAGAAGAATGGAACTGGAGGAATCAACCTGCCTTACTTCAGTCTGTACTACAAAGGCACAGTCATCAAGACAGTATGGTACTGGCACAAAGACAGAAACATAGATCAATGGAACAAAATAGAAAGCCCAGAGATAAATCCATGCACCTATGGACACCTTATCTTTGACAAAGGAGGCAAGAATATACAATGGAGAAAAGATAATCTCTTTAAACAAGTGGTGCTGGGAAAACTGATCAACCACTTGTAAAAAAAATGAAACGTATGACATATATCATGCCAATGTATGACAAAAACCACTACAATATTGTAATTAGCCTCCAACTAATAAAAATAAATGAAAAAAAAAAGAATGAAACGAGAACACTTTCTAACATCATACACAAAAATAAACTCAAAATGGATTAAAGATCTAAACGTAAGACCAGAAACTATAAAACTCCTAGAGGAGAACATAGGCAAAACACTCTCTGATGTAAATCATAGCAGGATCCTCTATGACCCACCTCCCAGAGTAATGGAAGTAAAAGCAAAAATAAACAAATGGGACCTAATTAAACTTAAAAGATTTTGTACAACGAAGGAAATTATAAGCAAGGTGAAAAGACAGCCTTCAGAATGGGAGAAAATAATAGCAAATGAAGCAACTGACAAAGAATTAATCTCAAAAATATACAAGCAACTCCTGCAGCTCAATTCCAGGAAAATAAGAAATCCAATTAAAAAATGGGTCAAAGAACTAAACAGACAATTCTCCAAAAAAGACATACAGATGGCTAACAAACACATGAAAAGATGCTCAACATCACTCATTATTAGAGAAATGCAAATCAAAACCACAATGAGGTACCATCTCACACTGGTTAGAATGGCTGCTATCCAAAAGTCTACAAGCAATAAATGCTGGAGAGGGTGGGGAGAAAAGGGAACCCTCTTACACTGTTGGTGGGAATGCAAACTAGTACAGCCACTATGGAAAACAGTGTGGAGATTTCTTAAAAATCTGGAAATAGAACTGCCATATGACCCAGCAATCCCACTCTTGGGCATACACACCAAGAAAACCAGAATAGAAAGAGACACGTGTACCCCAGTGTTCATCGCAGTACTGTTTACAATAGATAGGATGTGGAAGCAACCTAGATGCCCATCAGCAGACGAATGGATAAGAAAGCTGTGGTACACATACACAATGGAATATTACTCAGCTATTAAAAAGAATGAATTTGAATCCGTTCTAATGAGATGGATGAAACTGGAGCCTATTATACAGAGTGAAGTAAGTCAGAAAGAAAAACACCAATACAGTGTATTAATGCATATATATGGAATTTAGAAAGATGGTAACGATGACCCTATATGCGAGACAGCAAAAGAGATGCAGATGTAAAGATCAGACTTTTGGACTCTGTGGGAGAAGGCGAGGGTGGGATGATTTGAGAGAATAGTATTGAAACATGTATATTATCATATGTGAAACAGATCGCCAGTCCAGGTTCAATGCATGAGACAGGGTGCTCAGGGCTGGTACACTGGGATGACCCTGAGGGATGGGATGGGGAGGGAGGTGGGAGGAAGGGTCAGGATGGGGAACACATGTACACCCATGGCTGATTCATGTGAATATATGGCAAAAACCACCACAATATTGTAAAGTAATTGGCCTCCAATTAAAAAAAAAAGTCTACAAATGACAAATGCTGGAGACGGTGTGGAGAAAAGATAACCTTCCTACATTGTTGGTGGGACCAGAAGTTGGTGCAGCTACTGTTGAAAACAGTATGAAGATTTCTCAGAAAACTAAAAATAGAATTGCCATATGATCCAGCAATTCCACTCCTGGACATATTTCCAGATAAAACTATAAGTCAAAAAGATACATGCACAATAGCACTCTTTATAACAGCGAAGCCATGGAAGCAATCTAAATGTCCATCAACAGATGAATGTATAAAGAAGATGCAGTATATATATAGAATGGAATACTACTCAGCCATAAAAAACAACAAAGCAATGCCATGTGCAGCAAACTGAATGCAACTAAAGATAATCACATTAAGTGAAGTAAAAAAGAGAAAAACCATATGATATCACTTACATGTGGAATCTAAAATATGACACAAATGAACCTATCTTTAAAAAAGAAACAGAATCACGAACATAGAGAACAGACTGGTAGTTGCCAAGTAGGAGAGACAGACTGGGAGGTTGGGATTAGCAGATGTAAGCTTTTATATAGAGAATGGATAAACAACAAGGTCCTACTGGATAGTACAGAGACCTATATTCAATATCCTATGATAAGCCATAAAACATTTTAAAATGTATGTATTTATAACTGAATCACTTTGCTATACAGCAGAAATTAACATGGCATTGTAAATCAACTATACTTCAATAAAAAATATTGATTAAAAAAAAAGATGTCAGGTCTGATTCCATAATTCCAATTACTCTTAGCTTCAGGATTTCTTTCTTTTATTAATGTACATTTACTGAGCACATTCCATGTATGAGGTGTACTGTTACACACTGTGAAAATAAAAAGTGAATTGGCCTCTCATCCAATCCATAAAGTAGTAGTTAATAAAAGAGAAAGATGTGTGTGTGTTTAGGGTATGAAGTGATAAAATGCTGCATGAAGAGTTTGAGAAGGAGAAGGACTGGAGACGCATCAATGGTAGGAAGGGGTACTTTGAGAGAGGCATGCTGGTGAGGGTGTGGCAGGGAAGCCTTGTGTTGATGTGAGACTGTTGGAATGGATTGAAGGGGAAGGCTATTTCAAACTGAGTTGCCAGAAAGAGCGGAAGCACCAGAGTGGAAAGCTGACGGCGGTGGGTGACCGACTGACTGACGAGAATATGGAGCTGCTCTTTATCCCAGCTTACCCCACAGAGCAAGCTGGGTGCCTGTTGGCTTCATTAGACGGTATGCTGACATGACTGACACCCATTTCTAGAAGGGTTGTTCGGGTCCAGGGAAAACCTGCTCTCTGGAAAGATCATCTTTCATCACCATTTGAAGCGTGACATAGAACAGATGTCTTTAGTAAAGGGGAGGCCTCACTGGTGTCTCACACTGTACATTTTTTATTGTAAACCTAAGAGGACTGACAAAGTTTCCATCTTTATTTTCTGAACTGCACACCGAGTCATCAAATGTGGCCGATGAAGAATACTCATGATGTCGTATTATTCTTTTACCTGGATAAGGCAAAAGTTCTTCAACACATTGCTGAGCTAAGCACTAAGTGTTGATTTACTGAAACTATTTGCAAGAATAGATTAAAATTGAAAACAGAGGATCACCTCTCACATGCTCTTATGTCATGTCGTATATAAGCATGCATTATAAACATGAGGTAGCATTTTGTTCAATTTCTTTTTTAAATACTTCAAAAGCCAATCATATTGGCTTTACTTTAAAAATAAAGAAAGAAACCAAAAAATAAAACCACTTTTCAGCTACATGAAGAAAACTTATAGGGCCAGTCCAGGTAAAGAAGTACCAAGAAATAGATTTGTCGGTAAAATTAGGATGCTCATTTTAAAGTTAAGAAGGGAGAAAGAAATTTAATTAAATCTAACATCCTTGTAAAATTTAGAATGCATGTCCAGAACAGGAAGGATTAACTTGCATGTCAGGGGACTTCTCAGGCCTTCACTTACTTATGGCTTGGCTTGTCACTATCTTCTAAGCAAACCTAAAACAGAGAAGGTGATACTGTGATACTGAGTAAATTCCACCAGGTCCAAAGCTACAGGCAAGCTGATTGTTCATGTCCCTCCCCAGCCCCTCCTACTTCCCTCTTTCCACTCCATGCCCTTCTCTGGAGTTTTTATGGGCAGCCTTAGATCTATATTTACCCACTATATTTAGTGAGTTTGATTATGCACAGCCTAAATTCAGATCTGAGATGACGATCCAGATTTTTGTTCACTGAAAGAACTTTTTTTTTGAAAATAGGTTTATAGCAAAGACTAGCACTGACTTATTTCTCTCTTTTCTTGCTTTTCAATAGGCTCGTTTTGCCTCAGGACTTGGCCCTTCCCGTTCTCTTCTAGAAAGTTCTGTGTGCACACCTGCCCAAGCCACTTCCTTCCTGATATTTACCTGGCCACTCTCCTGCTACCTCTTTGGAGAGGCCTTGAAGATCGCCCCACATAAATGACACCCACCCCCAGTCCCTGGCCTTGCCACTGTCCAATAGGTCACCCTATCCATTTGTTTTCTGCTGTCTCTTTTTCATTCTTCTAAGTTTTTGTATACTTGAAATATTTTTATAGATACAGTAAAGTTCACCCTTTTTAGTGTCCAGTTCTGTAAGTTTTGACAAACATATAGACACACTGCCACAACCACAGTCAAGATTTAAAAAATTCCATCACCCTGCACAACATTCCTATGCCCCCTTTATAGTGAACACTCTCCCAGTCGCAGTTCTCATCTGTTTCCTGCATCTCTAGTGTTTCCTTTGTCAGAATGTCACAGAAATGGGGTCACAGAGTACATAACATTTTGAGTCCAGCTTTTTCACTTAGCATAAAGTATTTGAGTCTTAACTGTATTATTACATCTGTCAGCACTTTGTTCCTTTTGATTGCTGAAAATGACTCCATTGTATGGATGTTATTCACTCTCCATTTGAAAAACATTCCATTTGTTTCGAATTTTTTGTGATTATAAGTAGAGATACAGTAAACATTCAAATATAGTTCTCATTTCACTGGTGTAAATATCCAGAGGTGCAGTTGCTGGGTGATATTGTAAGTGAATGTTTAACTACAGAAAAAACTACTCAACTGCTTTTCAAAGTGGCTGTACCGTCTTGTATTCTGACCAGCAATGAGTGAGGGGTCCAGTACCCCTACATCTTCCTCAGCGCTTGGTATTTTATTCCAGCCATTCTAAGAGCTGCATAGTGGAATGTCACTGCGGTTACAGTTTGCATTTTCCCTAACGACTAATTATGCTGAACATCTTTTCATGTACATATTTGATATTATATGTCTTTTCCCTTTGGAATTAATTTTTAGAGCTGGTGTGAGATATGGAAGGAAGTTTGTATTTCTAGCACCTAACGTGTAACACTGCCATTACAACTAGCAGTAGGCAGGACTTTGTGCTCCAAGTATGAGGGGACACAGACAAAGAAAATAGTAACTAATAATAACTGAGACAGAGCCATCCAGGCGCCCTCAAAGTGGTGGCTGCACGCGGCTCTTTATGTGACGTGGGAGGGGCACCTCGGTCAGCTTCAAGCCTGGAAGACTTCTCAGAAGACAGCAAACTTGACCGAGGTCTCAGGGTTCAATAGGAAACCCTGGGTCCCAGCTCCTCTGAGTGGGGCATGGCAACCCCGAACCGCAGAGCTCTCTCGCCTGGAGCTCTTCAGCTGTTTCTGGATTTGGGGTGCCCATGGTGGTGGGATTACAGATTAACACGCTAATGGCAACCTCTACTTCTCCTTCACGCCACTTACGGTGGTTACGATGACATTATTAATTATGCACTTAAGTATTTAGCACCCACTTCTCTCCCACTACGAGCTTCCTGGGGCCCAGGGCTGCACCTGCCCTGATCACTTCCACAACCCAGCACTGTGAGTGGCCCAGCCAGGTCCTGGGACAGACAGAGTGGGACCCAAAGGACGAAGGACTAGTCTCACAGCTCCTGGAAAAATCATCTAGGCTACTGGAGAGTCTTCCCTCCCTGGTGGGGTAGTTTTGTACCTTCGCTTACTTTTAGAACCAGCTGTTAGCTCTTTATTTTCAAATTACTAAAATAATTAGTAGTCAAAATAAAGGTCCCCCCACCACCAGCCCCGCTCCATCCAATGGAAAACAAACTTTCACATTGTGTATAATGGTGGATGCTCATGCCTTAAGCAATCAATCTGTTGATCCTGGGATGTTTTCAGCATGTCACTGGTGGTCAGATGGTATCAGGGATTTGCCAAAACAAAAAATGAAATCTTTTGTCAGAAAGGTCTATTGTGCCCTAAAAATGGGTAGAACAAAAAGCAAATGGAGAGAAAGTTATTTTGAAGCTAAATTACCTATCAATCCTCCAGGTAATGTCATTCATTTTAATTCTCCTCCGTATTCACATACAACACACACACACACCCCCTTGGGCTGCTTCTCGTTGATGCAATAGCAAATCGGAGCTGAACGTGGGGGAGCAGGAGAAGGAGATGATCACTTTGGAACATTCAACCGCACCTAGTACGTACCAAGTACTCATCCAAGAGTCTCATTTAGCCCACACCTCCACTGAGGATACAGAGGTCTACACATCGGGAAATGGACGGTAAAGAAATAGAATCAAGATCTGCAATTTCCAGGGGAGTCACATTTTTAAGCACAACACTGGCTTAATTAAATACATGAGTCAGACTTGCTGCGGAGTTGGGGAAAGGGGAACAAGAAGGGCACCGCCCCTGGCCCCACAGTCTGCCTGTCTGACAGGGTTCTGGCCATCTTCAGCATCACCAGACCTCTGACAAACTCTCACTTTGACCTTGTGGCCACTGTGTTTATGCCATCATGCAAAGCAGGGGCTGGTCAGGGCTCAGGTCTTCTCCGTATGGTTTTTTGGTTCAGATTTTGTTCTTGTGTGATGAAGTGGAAGTGGGACTCAGGGTTACCAGTTGACATGGTTCTTGCATTCAGAATGCAGGTTTTTCTAAAACCTTACAAAAATTCTTTTTCTTTTCCAAAAACCCAAATGATTATGTTTGGAATGAACTACAAGTCAGCATCTATTTACTCACAGAGAGAACCGGTGAGCAGAGAACAGGAAGAAAAGAAAGTGGCATTTATTGAGCACCAATTATGTGAACTACTAAGCATCTGGACATGTCATAGAAATCTGCAACTGTCCAGTGAAGTATGTTGTTTATCCCATTTTACAGATGAGAAAACTGAGACCTAGGAACATTCAGTAGTATGAGTAAGTAGTCAATCTGTTCTCTCTTGAGGCTAAAACCTATGCCCTTTGCTTTACATGGCAGGACTGTACAAGGGGATGGGAGTGAGGATTTCTCCCTTCTCATGGAATTAGAGATAGACCCCTATCCCTAATTGACAACAGGTTTCAAAGAGTCACAGCACATGTGACAGCCTGCTTACAATGTACAGTTACAGCCTCGCCTGTTTTATTTCCTTTCCTGCTTCAAGGTCAACATCTCATTTTCCCAGTGTTGCCAAAGAGTTCTTGTTTTGGTTTCCTGAGTTTCCTCTTCTCTTCAAGCTTTTCAATATTATACAGACATGATGCGCTGAATTAAAGCCTTGGAAAGACATTAAAATATGGGGGGAAGTCACTTTCTAGCCAGTAGCTTTATTTGTGTACTTGACTTCATGTGTGGATTTTTAATTCATTCATATTGAATAGATACAAAGATGGGGAGTTTTTCCAGAAGCATCTGTTGTATCCAACTCATTGTGGCAAGTTCTTCATTTCAGACAAAATCTGTATAGTTTAAAGAGAGTTATGCCCTGACTTACATGATCTCAAAAAAACATTCCAAAAATGTACCTTAAATGGACTCATGTTTTAGGTGTTTTGGAATCACTGCTACATAAAATCATCCCACAGTGAATGAAGGTCAAAAGAGATTAAACTCTACATTTTGCAGATGAGAAAACCAATGCCAGAAGGAAAGTGACTTTGCCTGACGTCACGCAGCTCATTACAGCTCAGCTAGAAGGAGAATTCACTTTGTAGGACTCTCCAGCACTCTCTGTTTTGAGATCAGACTGCTATATATTGAATTCTGCTTAATGGAACATAAAACACTCAACTACATATCAAAATCCAAGTCTCCTTAGAGAGGGAAGAATAGATGTGTTTTCTCCTTTTACGGAAGACAGATTATTCTAAAGCTCTTTACCTTGTCATATGGTCAGTTGAGATTCACACCTACGTACATAGGTGTGAAATGGATGAGGAATTTCTTACCTAAAGAAAGGATTCTTTAAACTGAGGGTGTTCCCAGACCTGAAGCCTGTCTGGTGTACCAGCGCCATGATCTGAATGTCATAGCTCTGTCTGCAAAGCAGGAAAAAAACACACATCATCTCACAAGGCTGGTGTCAGCCAGTCACATACATTTAAGGCATCTTCTACACATACCTACTTCATGAAGGTTTTAAGAGTGTGTGTTGGACATCTTATACGTGTCTGCATCTGTTTAAACTTCCCTGGTGTCTCAGACGGTAAAGAACATGCCTGCAATGCAGGAGTCCCAGGTTTAACCCTGGGGTTGGTTAAGATCCCCTTGAAAAGGGAATGGCTACCAACTCCAGTATTTTTGCCTGGAGAATTCCATGGACAGAGGCGCCTGGTGGGCTACAGTCCATGGGGTTACAAAGAGTCAGATACGACTGAGTGACTAACACTTTTCATTTTCAATCTTAGCAGAGGCAAACTGAAGGCTCGTTTGCTTGCAAATTGTTTGTTACAAAAGTTTGACAGCTATAATTTCTTGGTTTAAATATTACAAATGTAATGGTGTTTCTGGTTGGTTAAAGTGATTAAAAAAAAAAAAGCTTCACCAATATCAATGGCAGAAATGGCTTTACGTAACAGAGACTTTATGTGTCACCACTGACATACCAAAACAATCCTAATCATGTAAGAATTGGCCAAGCTAGTATCCCAAACTGACAAAAAGCAGCTAACAAATATGACTGATTTAATTTAAGACACCCCAAATGAAGGCTCAAGTAATTACAAGAAGTGGCTAATAATACCAAGTAGTATGCTATATCCTTGGTGACTAATCTGAAAGGGCTGTGATTTGGGAACTTTTATTATTCATTCTTCAGAATATACGTATTTCTTTTGGTTATAAAAGTGTCACATATTCACTGTAGAAAAATAAGAAAACATTTAAATAAAATAAAATAATCTATAATATCATTAGACAGATTCTTTCAACTAACATTGTAGAATATTTCCCTTCTGTGTATTTTTCACTCTATATATTTATAAATGTAAATTTTTAGTAAAATGATGCCTAAGTATTCCTTCATCTTTCTTTATTTAATGTTAGCAGCTATTCTATAATTCTTAACAATGAACTTTTCAATAGCATAATGTGGGTATAGCACAATTTAGCAATTCTTCATTATTAAATATTTATGCCTTTATAATAACATATTATTACTTATGGTAACAAATATCTGGTTTTATGACAGAAATTCTTCTGTAAAAGACATTCTTAGAATACATCTTTATGTGCTATCAAGGATTATAGTTTTGGGAATAAATTCTTAGAGGCAGACTCACCAGGCTAAAGCATATAAGGCATATTTAAGGTTCCCAACACCTGCTGCTAAAATGTCTTCCAGAAAGTACACCAAATTACTTCCTCACCTACAAAGTATAAAAGTGCTAATTTCCCCCGACCTTTAATATTTAAATGCTTGGGATTAGAATATTATTATTTGAATTTGAATTTCCTTGATAACTAGGCTTCCTTTTTAAATTCCAGAAATTAGCAAGGGACATAATTCCCTCCCTTCCCTATTATTACCAATAGAGGCCTGGGTAGGTTTAAATACAATGTCAAATTCTGTGAAACCAGCAACTCAAGGTCTAGCTTTAATTGAGGACAAACAAGAGGAAGACATATTCCAAATGGTTCCAAATTGGGCAAGGAATACATCAAGGATGTATACTGTCACCCTGCTTATTTAAATTATATGCAGAGTACATCATGCAAAATGCCTGGATGAGTACAAGCTGGAATCAAGATTGCTGGGAGAAATATCAATAACCTTAGATACACAGATGACACCACCCTTATAGCAAAAAGTGAAGAAGTAAAGAGCCTCTAGATGAAAGTGAAAGAGTGAAAAGTTGGCTTAAAACTCATCATTAAAAAAAACCAAGATCGTGGCATCCAGTCCCATCACTTCATGGCAAGTAGATGGGGAAACAATGGAAACAGTGACAGACTTTATTTTCTTGGGCTCCAAAATCACTGCAGATGGTGACTGCAGCCATGAAATTAAAAGATACTTGCTCCCTGGAAGCAAAGCTATGACCAACCTAGATAGCATATAAAAAGCAGAGACAGGAAAAAAAAAAAAAAAAGCAGAGACAGTACTTTGCTGACAAAGGTCTGTCTAGTCATGAATAGATAGTCTAATAGTCATAGTCTAATAGATAGTCTAATAGTCATGAATAGATGTGAGAGTTGAACCATAAAGAAAGTTGAGTGCCGAAGAATTGATGCTTTTGAGCTGTGGTGTTGAAGACTCTTAAGAGTCTCTTGGCCTGTAAGGAGATCAAACCAGTCAATCCTAAACGGAATCAGTCCTGAATATTCATTGCAAGGACTGATGCTAAACTGAAACTCTAATACTTTGACCACCTGATGTGAAGAACTCACTCATTGGAAAAGACCCTGATGCTGGGAAAGACTGAAGGCAGGAGTAGAAGGAGATGACAGAGGATGGGATGGTTGGATGGAATCACTGACTCGATGGACATGAGTTTGAGCAAGCTCTGGAAGTTGGTGATGGACAGGGAAGCCTGGCGTACTGCAGTCCATGGGGTTGCAAAGAGTCAGACATGACTGAGCAACTGAATTGAACTGATAACTAGAGATTAAAAAAAAATAAGTAATGTCCTTTGAGGGCTTCAAGGGGGCTCAGTAGTAAAGAACCAACCTCCTGGCTACAGTCCATGAAATGGTAAGACAGTCAGATACAACTTAGCGACTCAATAACAATAACAATGTCCTTTCCTATTTCAACTCCTGTAACTGACCTGAAATTCTCCTTTTTTGTTTTAAAATGTTTCTTCCTGACATTCACATCCTGCAGTTCACTTCATTTGTGATACTTGAGGGTAGATTTGAAGAGAACCAGACATTGAGGCAGTGAGCTCTTTAGGAGCAAGGTTTATAAAGGAATCAATAATGGACAATTTTCCAATACTGCGTCTACAGGATCCTAAATAACTATTCACTGTTTTGAATCAGTTATTTGCCAATGTACATTAAAAGAAAATGCAACCTAAGTCCTTGCCAGAGTTACTCATTTAAAATCTTATGTGGCCAGGGAATTCCCTGGTTGTGAATTGGAAGGTTGTGCCTTCCAATGCAGCAAGGGACATCAGTCAGATTCCTTGTCAGGGAGCTAGATCTCACATGCCTTGTGGCCAAAAAATAAATAAATAAAAAACACCCAAAACATAAAACAGAAGTAATATTGGAACAAATTCAATAAAGACTTTAAAAATGGTCTATACCAAGAAATACTTAAAAAAAAATTTTTTTTTAACTAAAAAAGAAAAAAATCTAATAGGGCTAGAGCAGGTGACTAAGTGGTAACATACTTTAGTTTAAGAACTGAATACAAAACCATTGCTTTATATACTAAGATCTCTTTTGTAATATTCAAGAAGATTTTGGAAACCTGGGGCTAACATAAGCAGTCATGTTCTTACTGAAGAAATAATTCATGATCATTCATCTTAGAGAAAACAGAAGGTACAGTAGTGGGATGGGTTCAGTGGTAACCATTAAGGAAGAATGGGATGGAGAACAGAAGAGGTAGGAAGCCTGGGGACAAAATGGTCCAAGTCACCAAGGATTTACTGAGAGATAAAGGAAGGAATGAGAACCTCCGCACATGCGAACTCTAGACCAGTGTTCTTCAAAGGGGTTGAAACATGCCCCAGAAAGGACATGGGATGGTACCTCACGGTGTGGAAGAAAATACTGACCCGTTATTTTCAATTTTTTCAGTTATTTGTTTTAGTGGATTGAACTGTGTCCTACCGACATGTATGCTCAAGTCCTAAAGCCTGGTATCTGTGCCTATGATTGCATCTGGATAGAAGATCTTTGCACATGTGATGAAGTTTATATGAGGTCATACTGGATTAAGTGAAAGTGAAAGTCGCTCAGTCGTGTCTGACTCTTTGTGACCTCAAAGACTATACAGTTCATGGAATTCTCCAGCCCAGAATACTAGAATGGGTACCCTTTCCCTTCTCCAGGGGATCTTCCCAACCCAGGGAACGAACCCAGGTCTCGCACACTGCAGGCAGATTCTCTACCAGCTGAGCCACAGGGAAAGCCCATACTAGATTAAGGTGAGCCCCAAATCCAATGACCAGTGTCCTTATAAGAAGACAGGACACATAGAGATACACCCAGGAATGAAAACCAACTGAAGAGTGTGGCAGAGACTGGAGTTATGCAGCTACAAGGAAGACCAAGGATTTTCAGGCACCATCAGAAGCTGAAAGACCCATTTCTTCCTTGGAAACATGGTCCTGCTGATGCCCAGATTTCACACTTCTAGCCTCTGGAATTGTTAGAGAATACATTTTTGTTGTTTTAAGCATATGGTTGGTAGTAATTTGTTACAGCAGCCCTAGGAGATGAGTGCAGTTTATCAAATATATATTGAACACAAGTGGATTGAGTAGGTAAATGCTGGATTCTAATCACCAGCTTAGAGTTAAGACATCTGTTAGTTCACCTAAGTTCCTCAGGCTTGGCTAAGGGGGGTTGGTTTAGCAAGACTGTGATTACATCTTAAACCATGTGCTACAATGATACTGAGTAAATACCAGCCATGAGACTGCTAGACAGCATCACAGACTCAATGGTTGTAAATGTGAGCAAACTCGGGGAGACGGCGGAAGACAGAGGAGCCTGGTGTGCTACAGTCCATGGGCTGGGCACGAACAATCGCAGAGAGTTGAACACAACTTAGCAATTGAACAACGGCAACAACAACCAGCCAAGTGATGGACACATGGGTCAGAGTTTGAATAATCTGAGTAAGGGTGTAGAATGTGGAAATGTCACTTAAAGCTGCCCATCACATATCATTATTTCACTGTACCTAACCATGCACAACAGTTTCCCCATGTAATTCCTTCTGCTGCAGCTGTCCAAACACACAGCGAGTGAGAGGATTTGTCTTAGCTGGAGTCCAAGGTGGAGAAGCTTAATGCTGAGCACTTGAAGCTTCCAAAGCATTAATTCTCTGGTCAGCATGTCTTCCAGTTTTATAAACCAAAAAGCTCATTCAACTCTCTGGAAACCACCTTCTCTGGCAGCATACCTGGGCAGTGCAGACCTTTGCCTGGGATCCAAAAATTTTAAACTATGTTTTAAAGCATTATGGCACAGGATAAGCAGTGAGCTGGATCCAACAGTAAGCCATATTTATTTTTCAGTTCATGTTTTTAGTTTTATTTTTGTATGTTTTAGAAAATGCACACTATATGAATTTCTGTATGTGAATATACACAGACATGTCTAAGCACGTGTGTATATATAGTATATATACATATATACATCCATATAGACCTATCTATATATCTATGTGGAGCATTTTGTTTTGTATTTTCTATTATTACTATAGTACATTCACACAATTAAGAGAGAAATATTAATCTACGTGGAACACACATAAATAAAGTGATTTTACTCAAACGTGCACATATCCAATAACATTGGATATCTGTGAACTTTAGGGATATAAATTTCATAAAGTTCATAAAAAAGAAATGTTCTCTTTTACTGTCCAGAGCAATAAGATGAAAGACAGCTCAAGAATGATAGGAGGCTGTCAGAAATAAAATGCTACAGTACAATCAGAAATGTTGCTGGCAGGGAAGGAAAGGGCAGGCATTGTCATACTGGTGTGGTCGCACAGGGCGCTCTCCCAGGAGGTCAGAGTTTAAAAGAATATTTGACAATAAAGGAGGGGAGATCCTCCCTGAGGCAGAACAAAAAGGTAGCCCCTTTCTGAAAAAAATAGTATGAAAACCTTGACATTTAGGAAGTGCCAAGGTTTGTAGAAAATAACCAAGGAAAACAATTTTAAGAACCCCCCCCAAAAAAAAATCTGATTAGATACAGTAAAAGTAGGAAAGTAAATAGGGGAAGAGGAAATAGAACTGAGGTTTACTGTGGACCCACTGTGTGCTAATTATTATAGTGTGTTCTCCCTTAGTATCTGCAAAAGCCTAGTGGGACAGTTATCATAAAGTCTACTGCATTGATGATAAGGTGAGGAACCTGGGGTGCTAGAGAGAATGATTAAATTGCCTGAGATCACTCAGGTACAAGCTAGCATGTAGAAAAGCCTGGAAAGAACCAGGACACACCCAGACTCCAAAACCTAGTCTCTTCCACTACACAAGGGTGCTGGTCTAACAAGAGGAAGAACTTCCTCCCTTTCTTCCTCCTGCAAAGCACTGCATGCCTATGACATCTCAGCATCTTCTTTCAGTTAAGACGGACTACGTTTTTAATGAGAGAGGAATCAGCTAAGACTGTGATTCAGGGAGTCATTTCACACCACTGCTGAATCTCTGGAATGTATTAGGTGAGGACAGACACCACAGAATAAAACTCAGGCCCTCTTTTTTGGAAGTTCACATACAGGCAAATAACAGCGATATAACAATGCTGTCATAATAAAGCTGTGGAGGGCTGTAGGAGCCCTGGGAGTCAGGAGGCAGTGGAGATGGTTTGCTTTCTTCTTGGCTATTAGGGGAGCGAACGAGGGGAGGGTTGAAAAATATGACTGATAAGGATGAAACCCAAGATACGTTAGAAAAAAGGAGTGGAGGAATAAGATGACTTAAATTCAGTCACCTAATTTTACCCTAGGGTACCTTAAAATATTTGAAAAGAAATGGATGTTATTCTGGTTTGCACAAAGCAGAAAAGGTAAAGTCCGAAACTCCAGGCAGATGCTGGTTACTGCTCTTTAGCACTAAAGAACCAGTCATTAAACAGGTGGTATATGAGGGTTTAGGCAGAAAGTGGTCACTTCAAGGAAGAACAAGGCATGAAGTATCTCCCACTTTTTCTCATAGAAAGCTTTGGGATGCTATCCCAAAGCAAGGAGAATAGAGGGATGCTGCAAACCACAGAGCATATTTTCTGTAAAATTGGTAGAAAGATGTATCTGCCATTTCCAACTTAGGTGTAAGGGCTGCCGAAGCAATTGAGATTAGTTGAAAGTCACATGGGAAAAAGTGCAGACGTGCAAAGAGGGGCAAGACAGCCCAGGGCCAGTACGCCTCAGAAAGTACTCACACCACTACACTACCTGAAGATAAGGAACACTTTCTGACATGCAAAAGTTTTATCCCTTGTACCCTGATGTGCAGGAATTGGAGTAAGTAAGGTTGCTGCTGCTGCTGCTAAGCTTCTTCAGTCGTGTCAGACTCTGTGCGACCCCACAGACGGCAGCCCACCAGGCTCCTCCGTCCCTGGGATTCTCCAGTCAAGAACACTGGAGTGGGTTGCCATTTCCTTCTCCAGGGGATCTTCCCAACCCAGGGATCGAACCTGGGTCTCCCGCACTGCAGACAGACGCTTTACCCTCTGAGCCACCAGGGAAGCACCCAGGTGAGGCACAAATACAGCAAATATTTTGTTACAATTTTTCAAAACTGCAATGAAGCTCTTACCTCTGTGAAGGAAGTAATGATGTTTATGAAGGAAGACCACGATGTAGAAATACAATAACTCCAGGAAGAGGAAGAGAAAGATCTCAGTGTACCAATATGGAAATTATTTGAGATGCATTGTTAAGTGAGAATATTAAGATGTAGAAAACAGGTATAGAATGTTACTGTTTACATATAAAAGCAGAGGAAAAATATCCCTATAAATACAGTGTTTTTCTAACTGTATATCCAAAATGAAACTCTTAAGAGATATACAAGGAACAGTTAACAGTGTCTACACATGGAGGAGAGGAAGGAATGAATGGGGTGTGATACTGGGATGAACACTTTTCACTGTCAGCCTTTTTATACATTTTTATTGTGAACAGTATGACTATATTATTAAAAATTGAATATCCCCTTAAGGAGATAGAAAGTTATGATAACTGGAGATATAACACAGTTTTATAAAGAACAGTAACGAAACTGAAAACGTTAGTCACTGAGTCGGGTCTGACTCTTTGTAGCCCTATGCACTGGAGCCCTCCAGGCTCCTCTGTCCATGGGATTCTGTGGGCAAGAATACTGGAGTGGGTTGACATTTCCTTCCCCAGGGGGATCTTCCCGATCCACAGATTGAACCTGGGGCTCCTCACTGCAGGTGGTCTCCTGCACTGCAAGCAGACTCTTTACCGAATGAGCCACCAGGGAAACTCTGAAATAACAGTAATAGCTAGCCCGATTAGTTTCATTTCTCAAGGCAGTGTTATTCCCCTGGGCTATGAGGGTGAAACCAGAGGTTAAACTCAAGTGCATCACATTCAGTAAAGGCTGGTCCATACTTCCTCTGGCCTGGACGGAGGAATGTACCAGGATATGATGACAGGTGGAGGGTTTTGAGCTACTTCCACTTCAGATCCAAAGGGTGCAGACAGGGTTCTGTACATTTTGAACGAACATTTACACTCTGGGCCTCTTTCTGCTGAATAACTTTTAAATAAATATTTGCCTATTAAATTTGCAAATGATTAAAAAATGGTAGGCATCCCTAACGTGCTACACTAAAGAATGTTTAAAAGTAAGTAAAAGAATACACTGGCTCTAGTAAGGATCTACAGACAGCGTGATGAATGCATGAGTGGAATAAACAGCACGATAAATGCATGAAGTGGAATAAACACAAAAACTTGAACTGAAGCTGACAAACATCAGCTGTGTGCTAGGAGAAAAGACTTAAACGTAGATTGTATAAAAATAGGCTTTTTGCTTTGAATTATCTAAACACTCAAGTAAAGTGGCCCTCAGCCTACCCTGTGATTATATTATTATAAGTATGGTACTCAAGACAGCAGTGGTCACTATTGCTGTGTACTCAGCATGTATCAGAAGATGTATGCTGTCCTGTTCTTTTAAAGGGGACACTGAAAACCTGGCTATTTCCAGAGAGGACTTAAAATTTTAAACTAGTTCAAAATCACTCTTAAAGGGGGGAGGAGCTGAGCATGTTAGCCTGAGGACAGGGAGACTAGGAGAACATTTTCTAAGACTCTCCTAATACTTGAACAACTGCCACCTGGAGATTGGAACAGATCTATTTCTTTTGAATTCAGAAGCACAACTAAGATTAATGAGTTGAATATACAGGAAGTAGATAAAGGATCAATACCAAGAATGATTTTTTAATAATTAAGAGATGTCTAAAGTAGAAGAAAGTAGTGAATAGCTCATGACTATATGAAAAGTTACTTAACTTTATTAGTGATTACGGGCTTCCCTGGTAGCTCAGATCGTAAAGAATCTGCCCGCAATACAGGAGACCCAGATTCGATCCCTGGGTCAGAAGATACACTGGAGAAGGAAATGGCAACCCACTCCAGTATTCTTGCCTGGAGAATTCCATGAACAGAGAAGTCTGGTGTGCTACAGTCTATGGAATCTCAAAGAGTTGGACACGACTGAGCTACTAACACTATTAGTGACTAAATAACTATAAATCAACTATAACCAGATGCAACTTTAAACACTTATTTTAGAGTCTATTAGATTTGAAAAAGCATAGAGACTGGTAACATCCAGTCTTAGGAAAAATACGGACAGAAGAGCCTACTTATCAATGGCTGTTATGAGTGGAAATTGGTGCTGCCACTGAGAAAGTAAGGATCTAGCAGACTGTAACATGTATGCACCCTCTGATCCAGCATTTGTATTTTTAGGCATCTCACTTAGAAATATTTACATCACTGTGCAAGTTCTATGTTCAAGTGCACTTAGTGCAAAATTTTTTGCAATGGCAAAAAAAAAAAAAATTGGAGGCAATCTAAATGTCAGTGGATCAGGGATTTTTTAAAAGACATGATGGTATATCCATGTCCTTGACTGTCATTCACCCATGAAAAGAACAAAGCACATCTATCTGTACAGATTCAGGACTTACTACTAACTGAAAATGTTAATTGTAGACTGTTAGTATAACCTTTGTATAAAACAATAGCAACTCCACAGTGATGTTATTTGTTGGTCCAGGCACAGTAAATCACTTGAAAGGATATGAACCAAGCAAGCATATCTGAGGAATGGGGTGAGGGGTGGGTGTGTGGATTGATCCTAGACACTTTTGAAGTTTTCAATTTATATGTGAGCATGTTTAGGTTTTGTAATGAAATAAAGACTTTAAATATGGAAAAGCTGACTGGTGAGATGGTGAGCTCTCTGTCACTGGAATGTTTAAGCACAGACCCAAGGAAGCGGGATACAGGGGGAGGTAGGGAGGGACGAAAGTTGGGTGAAATGACCTCTGAATACCCTTAATATCCTGAGATATGATATTCAAGTGTCCTTGAACCACACTCCTCTAGGCCCTTCTCTGCTAACTCACACAGGAGAAGCTCCCACAAGATGAAAGAAAACAGAGCATTCTAAAAATGAACCAAGTCGAAGTAATCACTGCTGAGACCTCGTGCGCCCACCACCAGAGGAGAGCAGTATCCTGCCAGTCACACCGTATATGACCTTGCAGTACTCTCCCCCCTGTGGTACAGATGGACTTCCCAGCACTAAATTTGGGCATGTTTGGCCAGACAGATGCAAGGAAAGCTAGGAAGCTGCCACGGGCTTTAGAGCACTTGAGAGCTCAAGCTTTGGCCAGCGTCCCCACAAGCTGATGGATTTCCTTCCTGGCTGCGCGCGGTCAGGAGTGGACCACCGCCTTTGACTCACCCTGAACTCCCTTTCCTGGCTGTGCTCAGGGCAAGCTGATGTGTGCCCTGCAAGCTCTGACGTCGGGGGCACCTTTGCAAGCTCAGCCAGGCCTCGGTAAAGCCTGTTGGCCACTTCAGTCCTGGGGTCTCAGGGGCCCACCAGCCTACCACAGGCCCGGTAACCAGAGGCAGGATCGAGTCCACACTCTCGTGCTTACTGCTTATTGGCGACAAACAGCACTCTCCCGGAGAGGGTCTCTCCTTCCTTGTCCAAAAGAGGAGTCTGAAGAAGACACCGAGCCTGATACCAGTGAGTCAGAGGCTCAGGGGGCTGTTGACAGTCAAACCTTTACCCTGTGGGGCAAGGAAAGAGTTAAAAGCCAATTAGGCTCCAGGTTCAGAACTGGGGACTAGTGGTTCACGGTTTATTGACTCATGGAACACTTTTAAAATAAGGATAGCTCAATTTATTGAGCAGTTACTATCTGCTGAGTATTGTCCCAGGACCATTAGGCATATTAGCCCATTAAATCTATACAGCAACCTTATGGAGTTAGGCCAGGCTTCAAATCCAGGGACTTGGTCACTCTATAAATCTATACGGCTGTATCAAAGTTCACTAGAAGCCCAATAATAACAAAGTTTGGGGAATTGATTTCTTGGAAAAGCCTGGCAGGGCGGAAAGTCTGGAGTGTGGCCTTTTACTGTCTGATGCCAGTAAAATCCCTGATGGGATTCTGGAGGCAAGAAAACCTATTGGAGCAGATGGCCTCTACCATCTTTCCAGCCTGAATGTGTGTGTCTGTATGTGTCTCTGTGTGTGTGTGCGTGTGCCTGTGTGTCTGTTTGTGTGCCTATATGTGTGTGTATATCTGTATGTGTCTGTGTGTGTCGGTGCGTCTATGTGTGTGTGTCTGTGTAAGTTGAGTTGCTTCATTTCATGTGAAGGAGGACATCCTGCTGATGCTCTGAATGCAAGGTCACCTGTCCTGGGATTCGGCAGGGCTCGTGGGCGGGCAGGGAATCAGGTGTGCACTGAGCATGGAGTACATCCCTAGAGGGGACATTCTGAACTGAAGATTTTGGGGGGAAACTTTATATAGTCTAACTGCTAAGTAAAATGAACCACCTTTATATCAAAATACATACTCGGCTATATTATGAGATAGAATGCAAATGTAGAAGCTTTTTTAAAAAAAGCATTTAACTTCAAAGAAATTTCCCCCATGAAGCAGGCCGCTTCCAGCTTATCTCCCTCACCCTCGCAGGAACAAATTCATTTACTTGGGATGTGAGTAGGGGGAAGTTTGAGAAATAGATGCACAGATTCCTTGAACACAAATGCTGTGTGGAATAGGAATGACTCACAGATTGTGTGCCTTCTCTCTGACTGTCAGTCCAGACAAGGCTTCTGGGGATCTCCTCCTCCTGAGCCCCACAAGCCCCCTGAGCTGTATCACATGCCCATGGGCACTTCTTTCTCAGTAGGAGCCATGAGGAGCCTGGATGTTTTCATAAGAAGTGGAGGAGGATGTACTATTAGTTTGCATTCTGCCAGGTCACATGACTCAGATCAACCCTCACTGCTGGTGGGACACATGGAGAAGTGTGGGAAGAGAGCAGGAGTGTCGGGAAGAGAGCAGAGACTCAGGGGTTGTGGAGTGGCACAGCCCTTAAGAGAACACCAAACACTGACAGTCACCTTGTAGGTGGTCCTTCCCCTCTTCCCCCCACAACTTTCAAGCCTTTCCAGTAGGAGAGAAAGGGGTGCACAGAGTGGGAAGTTACCAATGCTGCAATTAGCATTGTTAGCACCTGCTTGCCTGATCATTAAAAAAAGGATTCTAGATTGTGAAACCGAAAGCTGTAACCTACATGGGGAAAATCCACTGAGGCAAAGAGGTTCTACAACCAGGGATGATGGAAACTAAGACAAAGCCTTGCTCATCACCGCCCCCCCACCACCACCCATCTATTCTGGGAAAGAACAAGTTGGCTGACGAAGCACAGACCCTACCTCACCCCTCCAAATCCCAACCCAACTGGCTTAAGAGATTTCATTACAGATTTTATTTTAGCCAGAGTTGATATGGCTACCACAGAAAACTGTCTTATCTTTACTTCACTCTAAAAACTAAAAGTAACATTAACATCAGTGCTTATTTTCTGGAAACCCAGAGAAACAAATACTACTGTTTGAACCTAGAGTTTTAAAACTTTAAAGTTACGATGACAAATAGTAGAGGATGACGTGGAACAGCACAGACGAAGAAGGGGAATGATACCGACCGAGACCCAGCAAAGGACACGTCAAACCAGAAGGCCAGGCCGTGGACGAGGCCAGACTGTGCCATCTGAAACACAAAGGGAATTTCTATTCTGCAAGGAAATAAAAAAGAGAAAGAACAAAGAAACACTTGGAATTATTTTTCTGTTGACAGACATACTGGATACATTTGTGCGATCGGCGGGAACATTCACAGAACATTTTCTTTCTCTCTGAAGCACTCCTGCTTTGGCAGCAATAGTCTCGGTGGGTGATTAACGCTTGGGTGAGGCTGCACATTTGAGAATGTTGCTTCTTGATGAAACCCTGCAAGGACCAGCCCACTGTGCTGCAGTGATCCAGAACTCCACAGGGAGGGTACAGCATTCGGAATGGGGTTTGACCACTGAACAGGAGGATGACTCAGGACACAGATGACAACCGTCCTTCCAGAAGCCAAAACGTGGGCTGTGGCAGCTCCCCTAGGTAGCTATTCAGAAGGGAAAGGCTATTCAGACCCTTAAGTGATGAAATGGACCACGAGGGTGAAGATGAAGCTCAGAAGGTCACTGTCACAGTTCATTTCTTTTTCAGGGAGGCAATATAACTTCCCACCACACTGTTGCAAAACTCTGCCAGAAGTGGCCATGGCTGATGTCAAATGTAGAGTAAGTAGGAACAGAAAGAAAGTTGGAAAAGACATAACAAAATATAGAAGCTGGACCTGTCTTAGCAATGGAGCTTTGGAAAGTCATTTAACTTCTCTGAGCCTCAGTTTCCTCTTTTGTTGAGTGCTTGTGCTTAGTCATGTCTGACTCTTTGTGACGCCATGGACTATAGCACGGACTGCTCTGTCTGTGGGAATATCCCAGCAAGAATATTGGAGTGGGTTACTATTTCCTACCCCAGGGGATCTTCCCAACCCAAGGATCCAATCTGCATCTCCTGCATTGGCAGGCATATTCTTTTACCTTTAAGCTACCTGGAAAGCCCCTTCCAAGCAGCGAAATCTCTCTTCCCTCTCAAGGTTCTTGTGTAGGTCAAGTGGGAAAAAATGTATATGAAAGTGCTTTGTAAACTTGAAAGTATTTCACAATTAAAAGATGATATTATTGGTCCATTGATGGAGCTACACTGCTCCAAGGAGATACATTTTAGTGAATGCTCTAGAGACTGACAAAGAAAAATCTTATTTTTAAGATTACTTGTATTTATGGTACCACCAAAGGCCTAACTTCTTCCATTCTGCAGTAGTCATAACATTTCTCGAGTTTTCCGTATTTGTCACACTGAATTTGTTGGTATTGCATTACAGTTATTTCATCCCCTAAATGGACCATGAGCTTCTCAAGGAGAAACTTAAGTGACTTAATGTACCTTTGCAGGCACCAGTACAGTACCAGGCACAAAGGAGAACTGCAATCAACATTCACTGAATCAATGCACAAATGACATCTCAGAAAAGTCAACAAAGATACACTTTTCAAAGAATACCCTCAGGAGGCAGACAAGAGTGGCAAATAAAGCCATGGAAGTCAATTTTGTCTGGATCTTGATAGTTACTGGACTTCTCTGGTGGCTCAGCAGTAAAGAATACACCTGCAGTGCAGGAGATATGGGTTCGATCCCTGGGTCTGGCAGATCCCCTGGAGAAGGAACTGGCCACCCATTCCAGTATTCTTGCCAGGGACAGAGGAGCTTTGTGGCATACAGTCTATGGGGTCGCAAGAGTCAGTCATGACTTAGCGAGTGAGCAGACACACGGTAGCTATTAGAGCTGTTCCCAAATGCCTAGTCTTTTGCTCTGAGCACACAGTAGGACTGCATTCATCCACCCTGCTGTGCTCAGGTACTGCCCTGTGATTTGCTCTGACCAATTAAACATGAAGTGAGTGGTGTCACGTCCCAGCAGAAGCTTTACTGCTAGTACATGCTTTGCCATGCTTTTCTTCCTCAGTAATCAGTATCATTCCTTGTTCCAGATAGGGGCTGCGGCACCAGCCTGAGAGCTGGGGTGGGTGATGCTGCATGGAGCTAAAGCTGGTGCACAAAGAATGAACAGTGTGGGAGAGAAAGGTCCCTGTGTTATCATAAGCCACTGAAGATTGGTTTTGTTACTGCAGCATACTCTAGCCTATCCTTACTGATACAGCATCCTTTGTCCATCATGATCTCGAGACAGATGATGGTCTGAGTTAACTAGCTGTACCTTCTGAAGTCTGTCTGACTCATGTTTCCTCAGTCATCCTGGCAAATTATAAGCTGGCCTTATATTTATTAATTTCAAATTAATTTTTAAATTAAATTTATTATCCAGGGAAAAAAAAGCCAATCTTCTCAGGCAGAAAAGGGTAAAATTCTAATGAAAGGTCATTCAAAGGGGATTCATATTACCATCTGAGAAATGAGTCTTCATTTCAGAGTCTCTTCAAGTGGAAAAAAGAGGACAAAAACTAACATTTACCGAGGGCCTTCTTGGAAAATGAGGCAGAGCCTGTAAAATTTTTAGCATGTTACCTAGTATGCAATAAGCACTCAAAAAGTTGTAGCTCCTCTTCCTGTCGTTAGTGTGGGTACTCTCCTGGGTGGATGGTTAAAAAGTCCAGACACTGGCCTTCTGAAGGGTTCAATCCTAGCTTCAACACACATATTAATTCTGTGCATTTTATATAATTTTGTATATGCAACTTACTGTTTCATTCTACTTGATATGTGTCATTAGTTAAGTGGGGACAAAAACAGTACCATCTGCCTAGGGTTGCTGTGAGGATTAAATGAGTCATTATATATACATACAAAAATATATATATATATGGTTCAGAACAGTGTATATAAGCATAAGCTACTATTCAATGTTCCTCATTCAATTCCTAAAGCAATCCTGAGAAGGAGGCATCATTATCCTCATTTTTCAATAAATGAAACAGGTATTAACAGACCCTCCCTGTGGGTAACTCACACCTGAAATCTGTCCCCTGTGTGAGCTGTGAAACTCTGCCCTGACGCTTAGGGAATGAGAGAGGTAGAGGAGAGTCTAAAAATCAAGAGCGACATCGATTTGTACCAACCTGTGGAGATCCGCCTCTTGCGCATCCATAAAGTTTACTGTGTGCTTGACTGAGCCATCAAAATCCTAATGTCAAATGTGTCCCTGGGGAAAAAAAATAAAGATGATATCTTTTTTTCCCGGATAAACTGAAGTCAAGCAAGATTGCCGTCTAGCTTTCCTCCTGAAATTTTAAGTCAGCAAGAGTGAGGGTTTAGAGGGCATGAGCTTAATGAGGATAGTATTAACAACAAAACTCACATTTATTTCGTGCTTACTATACGCCAAGCACTAAGTGCTCTGTACTTTACTAAGTTCTTTACTAGGTCCTATCTTGTAATCCTCACCAATGTCTCGGGAATAGGCATTTGGCGTTTTTTGGACCATCCAGAATTTACCTCTTCTCCACACTCCAAGAAGTTTCCAAGCAAGTTAGCCTACCCTCAGCTGCAGGTAGAAGCTGGCGCTCAGGTACCTGACCTCAGAAAAGCCAATCAGAGCATTACTTTTGCCCTGAAGACAGGAGCTGATTCAAAGACGGAGGCAGGAGCCAAAGTTTGACAAACAGGCTCTATCTAAACTAATTCTGGGGCTTTTGCCTAAGTTACTAGGAAACGGCAGGTTCTCCTGTGGGACTTAGTTACGAGGATCTGAAGTTGGAGCTTCTGATGCTACCTTCTTACCCTAAGGAAAGACCCTGTCTGGCATCAGAGTAAAATCACAGGAAATGGAGATAAGTGGTAAGAGTAGAAAAACCAGACCCTTGTGACAATGTCTGAACTTGTGCAACAGGTCTCTGTCTCCAGGCTTTGCAATATTGGAGAACCAATAATTTCATTCTAGTTTAAGACAGTGTGAGTCGGGTGTCCTCCCACTAAAAACTGAAAAGTGTTTCAGATAATGCAAACTTAAGTTGTCTAAGGTTACACAGCTAGATGGGATCACAACTGAAACCCACATCTGTCTGACAACAAAACTCCTGCTCCCAGCTATTTATTATCCAAAGCTTCCCCTTCTATTATGCGTTTGGTCACTAGAATCAATGAGAGGACATGAATTATTGAACAAGTATGAGGGCTGAGTGTGTGCATGCGGTGAGTCAGGACACTTGGAGAATTAAAAGTTACTTATCAATATGCAGTCAGAAAATCTCCTTGCTTTCAATAGTATCATTCTCTGAGAATTTTCCTAACTGATTAGGAGATCAGAGGTGGAAAACCTGAAACAGCATTCCAAGGAGCTTTTTCTTTGCTTCTGTGGTGACTCAGCATAGACCCTGGCAGCACAGCTCGTCCCAGGCTCATGAGTGAGTAAGTGGATGAATCAGCAGATAAACACCCGGGAAGAAGAGCCCACTTACCACTACTGGCTGGCTGATGTATTCTTCCACCACGGCACCCTGGACACTGGACAGGCTGACCCCGAAGCAGCATCGCTGGTACCTGAAATAGATGGCAGAAAGCAACCCCATGCATCTTGTCGTGTTTCCCCAAGCCCCACAGAACCGTAATGCACTGCACGGCCACCTCGTGGGTCCTCAGCCCTGGGGCAAGTATGAAGACGTGTGAAGGGCAAGAGGTTGATGGGGGCAGAGGAAGAAACTCTCTCTAAAGTCTCTGCACTTCAGGTGGCGAGAAAAGCAAGGAGGTAATGGAGGTGGAGGAAATTACTTGTGGGGAGTATACTGACAAGGGTATTTAGAGGCTAAAAGGCCTTTGGGCCCCCTCCCTTGACCTCATGCCACAAGGTGGCTGCCTGTCCCAGGACACATCTTTCATGCCCTGAAAGACAATTCCTTGGCCTTCTCATTATCTCAACCCAGAGCACAACTGGAGGCCTCCAAAGTCTCTTGATACTCCCAACGTTTACAGAAATAGATTTCCTTTTCCTGTTCTTCCACAGCCACTCATGCACCTTGATGGCATTTGTCGTGGTGGCCGACACCCGCTCTAGTGGGGACCTGGAGCCCACTCCCCACTGTCCACTGGGCACATTTCTTCGCAACTCTGGGTTCGGGGCCACCTGGACCTCAGCAGTGGGCACGTTCCAAACGCTCCCTCACTCGTCTCAGTGAGCCAGAGGTGGGGCAAACGCTCCAGCGCACGCCTGGGCGGGAACACAGCAAGAACTCCCGGCTGGCTTGGCTAAAGGTCTTGGCTTTTAGCGAAGAGATCTGGGGGGTAGATTAGCATTAGCATTAGTTGCTCAGTCGTGTCTGACTCTTTGCAACCCCATGGACTGTAGCCTGCCAGGCTACTCTGTTCCATGGAATTCCCCAGGCAAGAATACTGGAGTGGGTTGCAATTTCCTTCTCCAGGGGATCTTCCCGACCCAGCAAACAAACCTGGGTCTCCTGCACTGCAGGCAGATGCAGACAGGGAAGCTGTCTTTAGCGTCTGGGCTACTAGGGGTGTGGATTAAGTGGCTTTACTCAAATTCTTCAACTGCCTGGCTGTGTGCCTTGGGTGAGTTATCTGAACTCTGGGCTTCAGTTTCCTTATTTCTAGAATGGGGATAATTATAAACTCATTTTGTAGGGTTATGGTAAGGGTTAAATGAGTTAATACAAGTAAAGCACTTTAAGCAGTGCTTAGCATTTTGTTCCTACTATATAAGTGCTGGCTATTATTCTCTGAACTTCACCTTCCGAAATCACACAGGGGACTAAGGCAGTGGTTCCCAGTAGGACTGTACCACGGGATGACTTGGAAAGTTAATTAAAAATTCAAATTCCCAGGCACAACTGCAGTGATAAGGCTGGGGGACCTTATCACTGGAGATAGAAGGCCTTTGAGATGAGAAAAAGGTTTCCCTACTAAGGCTGTGTGTGTGTGCCGGACAGCTCATGAATCAGATGGGAATTCAGTTCATTAGTTTCTATTCTTCCCCAACCCACTGCCTGCCGACCTACAGGGAAGAGAAAAAACAAAACATAGAATAAACATAAAATGTGGATTACAGTTAGATTTTAGCCAAAGGAAGGCTCTGAATCAGGAGACAATGCCTCAGATGCCCTGTGGGAGGCAGGAAGGCTTACCACAGTTAAGTCAACAGCCAGTCCCCAACCTGCAGGCGAAGCACCAGGCCTCCAAGCCTTTCAGACCATGAAAGGCTTGTACTATTTCTCACCTTTGAGCTGGTGCTTGCTTTTCTTTCTCCCCAGAATATTCCTTCCCCTCCTTTGCCCCATTAATTCCTACTCAATCTTTATGACTCAGCTCAAATATTTCCACTTGAAAATGTAAAACCTGGTATTACAATTAAATATTCAAGTTTTACCCACTTAAAAACAGAAGCTATTCTTTTTCTTTCCGTGTATATTTAACACTTAGCATGGGGCCTCGAACACTTAGTACATAAAAACATCTATGTACCTATCTTCGTATTTAATGAGTGAATGGAGAACTGGGCACCTAAACGGCCCTGTGTGTGGGCCAGTGACAATGAGGACAACGTTGTGCTCAGTCAAGTCTGACTCTCTGCGACCCTACAGAATAACGCCCGCCAGGCTCCTCCTTCCATGAAATTTCCCAGGCAAGAACACTGGAGTGGGCTGCATTTCCTACTCCAGGGGATCTTCCCCACACAGGAATCAAACTTGCTTCTCCTGCATCGGCAGGCAAATTCTTCACCATCAAGTCACCTGGGAAGCCCAATAAGGACAATGGGGAAATGGAAAATCATTTGCCAAAGTCTCTCTCGCTTCATCTCGTTCCTAACACTCTCATCCATCATGGGCCAGAGACAGGCTGTCCATAGGTACAGCCAAACTGCTGTATGTCACTTTATAAATACACATAGCGGAAACAAGACTCCTGTTATCCTGGAAAATGTTTGGAGATAGAACACTAAATTTAAGCAATCTTTCTCAGCATTCAGAAAGAGAGTGAAAGTGTTCTTGTGGAAAAAAGCCATTGTCACAAAAGTTTTTATTGGAGGGAAATGGGGAGAGGGAGGGAGGGGAAGCTAGGAGGGTGCTAGGAAGGAGGAAGAGGTGGAGAGAGGGCAGAGAGAGGAGGGGAGGGTCAGAGAGAGTCATAGAAGTTCCCAGAAAGCCTAGACACACTCAACCTTGTCTGTCCTTGAGAAGCCCCTGGGAAGCTCTTACAACATCTACAGCCTGGATTGAACCCCCAGTTGTGATTTACTGGATCTGGGGGTGTAGCCCTAGCACTTAGCTGCTTCTGAAGCTCAACAAGTGATTCTAATGCATGACCAGGGTTGAAGACTACTGAGTCAGCGGTTCTAGAATCCTGGCCAAGTAGGTGGAAGGGAAAACCCCGAAAACAAAGACCGCCCTCCGCCTGGCAGTGGCTGAGGCTGGGAACTGCTCGCAGTTCTCTGTGTACTAGTCTCTGCATTCAACCTCAGCTGTGCCACTTGCTGTATGCCAATTAAAACCCAGCAGCCACGACCAGTGTGGTGCAAACGGGCACTGTTCCTGGGGCAGACGGAGAGCGGTGGGCAGAGAGCCCACTGCCTGGGTTTTTAAAATTTTTCTGGCTGGACCATATTTCCAATTCTTAGAAATCGCCAGCCTCCTGAAATGCATCAGAAGATAATTAAAGCAGATGGGAGCTGGCATCGTTCTGGATCTCCTAAGATACATTGTTGGGGATGGATCAGGAAACAAATCTTTTGACTTGGAAGCTGGAGATACTTTCCATTGCTTTTATCATATGTGGGTTCTATTTTCCAAGTTAGCTTATGGCCTCTTTATGAGTGCATAAGATGGGCCTACATGCCTTTTTTCCTCCTGTCTTCAAATTTCAAGTGTCCCTGTCTCCTCTTCTCCACCATAATACATGCAATATCTTGAAAAGTCCTGCAGGTACAGTTCAGAAGGAAATCAATCTTACACTGGCTATACCTTAACACAGCCAGAGTACAGAGAAAGAGGCCAGCCATTCACCATCATATCAGCCTCTCCATGGTCTCCATACAGAGCTGAGTCTGGAGAAATACTATGAGAATCTTTCCTCTGGAGTCTCTTTGGTTCTTGCCTTTCCTCTTGCCTTTGTCCTTTGTCGTTTCTCCTCCTTCACATCTCTCCTCCTGTCACAGTGTCCTGGATCTGAATTTGAAGGATGGTGGTACAGCCCACTACCCTGCCCGCCAGGTTCTCTTGCTGAAGTTAACAGTGGCGGTTTCTCTAATGCACACACTCCTTTGTCGTGCTAATATGAACACATGTTCTCAAAGCATAACTGAGATGTTTCCCTAAAAAAATCTCTGTGAAACTAACACAACATTGTAAATCAGCTATACTCTAGTATTAAGAACCTTTGCTTCCTCCTTCTACTCTGACCAAAAAAAAATTCACTCATCCCCATAAAAAACTTCCTTCCTTTAGAAAGGCAAAAAAAGAAAGAAAGAGAAGGGAGAAAAGTAAGGGAGGAAGGATAACCTTTTTCTGCTGTTTGTCAATTAAGCAACTTTTGGGTATTTAGTGGAATATGTTCTACCAAAATCAACCAGTGACATGTTCACCCCGGTGAGCTACAGTCCATGGGGCTGCAAAGAGTCAGACACGACTGAGCAAGAACGCACAACATGCTAACCTGAGGAGAGACACATACAACCTTAAGAAACAGGAGACACAAGCAAGGATCCAAGAAGGTCACCTAAGCCACACACAACACTGACGATGTAGCATAAGAGGGTGTGGTTGGAATGTCCTGCTGGGAATGCCTGGTAGGAGAAAGAGACATGTCTAGAAACATATTGTGTCTTTATTTCTTATACATTCCTTTTATATAGCAGGACTTGAAGCTTGGTTGTTTTTGACAATTTTCTACATCAGTAGCATGTAGACATACCATTCTGTAAAGTGGTATCTATAAAGATGCTCAGCTCATTATGTCTCTGGTTCTACTGGCTTAAACCCCAGCAAAGTAAAGTGGCTTATACTTTACATGCGCTGTATTTATATGCTTTTGCATTTGTAAAAATAGGTTTTTTTTTTTTTTTTTTTTTTTTAAGTATAAAGGAGAAAGGGAAATGGATGCACAGGCTTTAAAAGAAACCGAGCTTCAGGCTGTCTCTTTCCTAAGAAGATAGGGAGAGCCAGGAATGCTGTAAAGAAATCCATGGAGCATTGCTCAGTGTATCAACAGGAATCTAGACACTACTGGTTTGCATGAGAACAGGGCCCACAGAAATGCATCAGAAGAAAAACTGCATCAGTCAAGACAACTATGGGGGACACCTTTTGTTCATTCTACCCAGCAGATAGTTCCCTCTTCTCCTGGTTATAGCACCAGATCGTCTTCTGAAAGACACCTTGTCCTCACTCTCAGTTCTTGGGGTTTGGATGGTCTTGATTCTGCCTTCAGCAATAAAGTATGCTATGTAGCTGAGCTGTAGCCAATCAGAGTATCTCATCTCCTTGGCCTTGATGATGGACCCCAGGGTTAAGCATGCGACCCCAGGACAGTCAGGTGAAAGACTTTTGCTCAAATTGTTGCAACAGAGAAGTGGCCAGGGAGCTCTGAGTCTATGAATCCAGATTTGTCGGAAACCACATTACTGCCATGAGGGACGAGCCCTATCCAAGGATGGAGCTGAGCTGAGGGGTACAGAGAGACCTGAACCCAGTGAGTGTCTGTGCCCTGGGATCCATTTGAGCCTGAGAAGCTGAATCTACTCTCAGGCTTTTCAGATACATTAGCCAAAAATATTCTTTTTCTGTAAGTCATTGTTTCATTCTTTCTTTTTGTCACTTAAAACTACAAGAGTCTTAGCTAAAAAGAAAACAGCTAATAAGAGGTCTGTCATATGTGTCATGAATATAATTCTGATGAATAGTTTGTCTAATTCAGGGGAGTTCTAGTTCCGTGAGTATGGAATTAAAGTGCTTTAGCTTAGAGTGTGTAGAACCAGATCCAGGGATGGTGAAGTAATGTCTGCTGAACTTGAACTCTGTCTGGAAATGGACAGCTCTGATGCCAGAGGATCCAGAAATTGAAACAGTGTATCCCTGACTACACAGAACTGGATTTGTATGGGCCCAGCAGCAGAGTATTATGGAAGAGCAATGGGTTTGGTACAGGTTACCAAAAAGATGAATACAGAAACTGAGGTCTATGTCATGAGCAAAAGTCAGTGAATTCAAGAGCTGCAGACACAAAAGGAGAAGCAGAGGAAATATCAAGAAGAAATATTGGGTAGCTGAAAGAAGACTATAGTTCCAGGAATCACTGCAATATAAATGAAACAGGAATAGTGGTATATGACAGTCCAAACACGGTTATGTTGCTGGTGGCATTCCTGCCAAAGTTCTCTGTGACACTTTGTGCATATATTTGGCTTCCAGTTAAAATCTGGTTGTATCTCACGGTAATTTGAAATATTATTCTTTGGTTCACATGGTACTTCTATGAACTAGTGACTATCTGGGCCAAATGTATTTTTGGGAAAGATCAGAAGGCCTAAAACTCTAGCTTTACCAAAAGTACCTTTAGTAGAAACTTCAGTTTGGGGGCAGGATTGACCCAGGAACAAACCTATCCAGTACCTTCATGGTAGAATTGAGCAGTCTGTCCATTCAGTGGAGTAGACTCCCTTCAAGATAATATCAGCCACACCATGGTCAAGACGGCATTCAGTAGAGTCAGAGTAGAGAGGTGCAAGAAAGGCGCTCTCACCGTCTGTGGCAGGATTCTGCTTACATTCATCTTCCCTTGTCCTTTTGC
The DNA here is from genome assembly GCF_963930625.1 of Muntiacus reevesi. Lineage (NCBI taxonomy): Eukaryota > Metazoa > Chordata > Mammalia > Artiodactyla > Cervidae > Muntiacus > Muntiacus reevesi. Next base: position 38,930,558 of record NC_089265.1, on the reverse strand, counting down.
AAGCACAGATTCCAATTTCTGTAAAGAACAACTGACTACAGGCCATCCACCACTGGCCTCCCTGCCATCATTCTACCTGCTCTTTGTCAAGCATGATGAGTGCCCATCATCACTCAAAATACTCTGAAAAGGAAACTGGGAAATCTCTTTCGGTTCCTTAAGTGGTAAACTATTACCTTTGAAAGGTCAGCTCAGTTCCTCTGTCTGACCTGCCTCTGGAGTCCTCAGCCAGGTGTTGTGCCCTCACTGTGTCAAGGTGGGTTCATCTGACGCTGTGTGAGCATGACCCAGCAGGGCTGCACCTCAGACCCGCCCCATGAGCTCTCCCCTCCTGCTCCAAGGGCTCCTGCAGACTGCGGGGCATGAGGTGCCGTGGCCTGAACTTGGTGTCCCTGCACACACAACCAAAGTTCATACTAAATATTGAGTAAACAGCTGGCCAGTGAAGAGGTAAGAGCCAATGGATGAATCCACTTCTTTCTAATCCTCTATATAAATGGTCCTGACATGTATTTCATGTGACTTCCTGAAGATGGTACTAAGGGACCCAGCAATTTCTTGGTATTTGCTACCTGGTGGTGATCAGATCAGCTCAGAAATGCATTTTTGCATTAGTTCTGCCTCCTTCCTTGCCTCACTCTGGTTTCTTCTCATTCTTGTTTCACTGGGACTGCATTAGTTCAGTAGCTAAGTCATGTCTGATGCTTCGCGAACCCATGGACTGCAAAACTCCGGGATTCCCACTCCATCATGAACTCCCAGAATTTGCTGAAACTCATGGCCATCAAGTCGCTGATGGCATCCAAATAATTCATCCTGGGTCATCCCCTTCTCCTCTGCATACATTAATAAAATAGCTTATGAGCTTCGCCTAAGACCCTGATTCCTGGGGAACCCAAGCTAAGACAATTAATATGGTTGGGATGGTCCCTGAACGTAGACCCTCAAGATGGAATTACTGGTAGGTTAAGCTCCACTGCACTGTTGTTCATTGCCTCCAGGCTAATGGCCCCTCAGCGCTGTCAGGCTGGTAACTCCAGCACAGAATGAGCATTAAGTATATTCCTACTCCAGGAGGAGATAACTTACACAACAAAACGTTGCAGTAGCTGGTTAATATTTTCTGCTAAGAACCATGGAAATAAGTATTGGAGTGGATTTTAAGGGTGCTGGATTGGGGATTTGGAGGGCAACATATGTCAGGGTAGTTCAGTCACTCAGTCATGTCTGACTTTTTGTGACCCCATGAATTGCAGCACGATAGACTTCCCTGTCCATCACCAACTCCCAGAGTTTACTCAAACTCATGTCCATCAGTTGGTGATGCCTTCCAACCATCTCATCCTCTATCGTCCCCTTCTCCTCCTGCCTTCAATCTCTCCCAGCATCAGGGACTTTACCAATGAGTCAGTTCTTCATATCAGGTGGCCAAAGTATTGGAGTTTCAGCTTCAACATCAGTCCTTCCAATGAATATTCAAGACTGATTTCCTTTAGGATGGACTGGTTTCTCTCCTTGCAGTCCAAGGGACTCTCAAGAGTCTTCTCCAACACCACAGTTCAAAAGCATCAATTCTTTGGCACTCAGCTTTCTTTATGATCCAACTCTCACATCCATACATGACTACTGGAAAAACCATAGCTTTGACTAGATGGACCTTTGTCAACAAAGTAATATCTCTGTTTTTTTTTTTTTTAAATTTTATTTTATTAGTTGGAGGCCAATTACTTCACAACATTTCAGTGGGTTTTGTCATACATTGACATGAATCAGCCATAGAGTTATACGTATTCCCCATCCCGATCTCCCCTCCCACCTCCCTCTCCCCCCGACTCCTCTAGGTCCTCCCAATGCACCAGGCCCGAGCACTGTCTCATGCATCTCACCTGGGCTAGTGATCTGTTTCACCATAGATAATATACATGCTGTTCTTTTGAAATATCCCACCCTCACCTATGGAGGCTAAATAACACGCTTCTGAATAACCAACAAATCATAGAAGAAATCAAAAAAGAAATCAAAATATGTATAGAAAAGAATGAAAATGAAAACACAACAACCCAAAACCTATGGGACACTGTAAAAGCAGTGCTAAGGGGAAGGTTCATAGTATCTCTGCTTTTTAATATGCTGTCTAGTTTGGCCTAGATTTTCTTCTAAGAAGCAAGCGTCTTTTAATTTCATGGTTGCAGTCACCATCTGCAGTGATTTTGGAGCCCCAAAAATAACACCTATCACTATTTCCATTGTTTTCCCATCTATCTGCCATGAAGTGATGGGACCATATGCCATGACCTTAGCTTTCTGAATGCTGAGTTTTAGCCCAGCTTTTTCACTCTCCTCATTCATTTTCATCAAGAGGATGTTTAGTTCTTCTTCACTTTCTGCCATAAGGGTGGTGTCATCTGCATATCTGAGGTTATTGATATTTCTCCCGGCAACCTTGATTCCAGCTTGTGCTTCATCCAGCCTGGCATTTCACAGGATGTACTCTGCATAGGAGTTAAATAAGCAGGGTGACAATACACAACCTTGATGGACTGCTTTACCAATTTGGAACCAGTCTGTTCCATGTCCAGTCCTAACTGTTGCTTCTTGACCTGTATACAGGTTTCTCAGGAGGCAGGTAAGGTGGTCTGGTATTTCCACCTCTTGAAGAATTTTCCAGTTTGCTGTGATCCACACAGTTAAAGCCTTTGGCATAGTTAATAAAGCAGAAGTAGATGTTTTCCTGGTAATGCCTTGCTTTCATGATGATCCAACAGATGTTGGCAATTTGATCTCTGGTTCCTCTGCCTTTTTTAAATCCAGCTTGAACATCCAGAAGATCATGGTTCATGTACTGTTGAAGCCAGGCTTGGAGAATTTTGAGCATTACTTTGTTAGCATGTGAAATGAGTGCAATTGTGCAGTGGTTTGAACATTCCTTTCATTGCCTTTCTTTGGAATTGGAATGAAAACTGACCTTTTCCAGTCCTGTGACCGCTGCTGAGTTTTCCAAATTTGCTGGCATATTGAGTGCAGCACATTCATAGCATCATCTTTTAGGATTTGAAACATCTCAGCTGGAATTCCATCACCTCCACTAGCTTTGTTCGTAGCAATGCTTCCTAAGGCCCACTTGGCTTCGCATTCCAGGATGTCTGGCTCTAGGTGAGTGATCACACCATCATGGTTATCTGGGTCATGAAGGTCTTTGTAGTATAGTTCCTTCTACAGTTCCTCTTCTTAATGTCTTCTGCTTCTCTTAGGTCCATACCATCCTTTGTTGTGTCCATCTGAGAGGGTAACAGGAGGAAGGCCAGGGGTCTCTGAGGAAATAGACTGCAAGTCTCAGAGGTTTGTTATCTGTCTCTTAAGTGGCAGGAGGAAACAAACTAGTGTTACATTTTTTCCCCTTCTCTATACAAATTTAAAAAGATGTTTCTCTTAAAATTTTGTGTTGCCATAGTGACACGTGGTTCCACCTGAACTTAACTCTTCTCAAACCCTGAGCTAACCAATGCATTTTTCTTATGGAAATGTTCGTCTTAAGCTATGTTCATGTGCTATGTGTGTACCCCAGGCTCTGTTTTCAAGACAGTTCCGCCTAAAGGCTCAGGCTCAGAACCAACTTGACAAACCAGTACGTTATACTCATATATTGTTCTTCTAATCTATGTTAAAGAAACTATATATTTATATGGAAATCTGCCTTTCTTCAAGATTCAAGTCAATCATGTTATGGCTGGGATGACTCACCTGGTGCCAAGGTTATCTCAAAATGCATCTTGCGGGTGAGGGGCCTGGTGCCATTCTCTGAGGTTTTTTATATTTTTTTATTTTTTTATTTTTCAGTGGGTTTTGTCATACATTGATATGAATCAGCCATAGAGTTACACATATCCCCCATCCCGATCCCCCATCCCACCTCCCTCTCCACTCGATTCCTCTGGGTCTTCCCAGCAGTTCCTTTCTTTAATTAGCAGACTGCTAGTAGCTATGTAACATCCAGCTAAAGACAAGCAGGGGGCACTCTTTCTGCCCTCTTCTAACGTCTATGTCAGAAGCTTTCTCTATCTCTTTTATACTTTAAATAAAACTTTATTACACGAAAGCTCTGAGTGATCAAACCTTCTCACTGATCCTGGATTGAATTCCTCTCCCCTGGAGGCCAAGAATCCCGGCATCTTTCATGGTTCAGCAACAACCTTTCACATCTTTGCATGGTATTTCTACCATTTCTACCATTTGCATGGTGCCATCTCCCATGGTATTTCTAATTTTCTTGAAGAGATCTCTAGTCTTTCCCATTCTGTTGTTTTCCTCTATTTCTTTGCATTGATCACTAAGGCTTGCTTTCTTACCTCTCCTTGCTATTCTTTGGAACTCTGCACTCAAACGGGTATATCTTTCCTTTTCTCCTTTGCCTTTAGCTTCTCTTCTTTTCTCAGCTATTAGTAAGGCCTCCTCTGACAACCATTTTGCCTTTTTGTATTTTTTTCTCTTGGGGATGGTCTTGATCCCTGCCTCCTGTACAATGTCACGAACCTCTGTCCATAGTTCTTAAGGTACTCTATCAGATCTAATCCCTTGAATCCATTTGTCACTTTCACTGTATACTTGTAAGGGATCTGATTTAGGTCATACCTGAATGGTCTAGTGGTTTTCCCTACTTTCTTCAATTTAAGTCTAAATTTTGCAATAACGAGTTCATGATCTGAGCCACAGTCAGCTCCCGGTCTTGTTTTTGCTGACTGTATAGAGCTTCTCCATCTTTGGCTGCAAACAATATAATCAATCTGATTTTGGCATTGACCATCTGGTTACGTCCATGTGTAGAGTCTTCTCTTGTGCTGTTGAAAAAGGGTATTTGCTATGACCAGTGTGTTTTCTTGGCAGAACTCTGTTAGCCTTTGCCCTGCTTCATTTTGTACTCCAAGGCCAAATTTGCCTGTTACTGCAGGTATCTCTTGACTTCCCACTTCTGCATTATGGTCCCCTATGATATAAAGGACATCTTTTTTGGGTGTTAGTTCTAGAAGGTCTTGTAGGTCTTATTGACAAGGCACTCCCAGGATTCAACATTCTAGCAGATACCATTATTAACAGTCTCCTGGGATGTCATTGTGAAGAACTGTCATCATGATGGCCTGTAGTTAATGAGATGGAGATTCCAGAATCTCTGCAGCATACTAATTTTTTGAATTTATTTTTTAATTGGAGGGAAATTGCTTTACAATGCTGTATTCATTGTGGCATGGTATTGAAGACAGGGTCTAAAGGCTCAGAGAGGTGGAAAAGCTAGATGGATTTACCGTGGAAGACCTAAGAATGTTCCACCTAACTTTTCTCAGGTAAAGTCCATGAAACTCTCGTTTCATAAAGATAACAGGGAACAAACCAGGAGAGAGCAGAGGTATTTTTGAGACATTTAAGGTGGCCATTCTCAGTACATAAAAGACAGTGACACGGCATGTGGCCATTAAACCATGGTCTGAATGAGCACCACCTGGACAGAATTTCATAAGGTAAGAAGCAAGAAAGCAGTAATTAACCATCATAAGCAAGAATGACATAATTACTGTGTTGGACAGCAAGACAAGATCGACAGTCAGGGAACCCTGACCCAGAGGCATCTGTGCTGGTTGCTAGAAGATCCCAGTGTTATCAGAGGGGTTAAATAGATGTGGAATCACTAGGATAGTACTCAAACTCTGTAACAACAACAACATAAGATTTGTTATCTTATGAGCAGGATGATGTCAGTTGTCACAATAGAGATTTGGTCCCTCATCCAGTTTCCAGATCTTTCTGGATCCAGTGACCACTGGCCCATGAATGAAGTGCAGTTGGTCCCCTGAGGGAGGAATCTGCAGTGCCATCACAGGAACATATAGGAAACAATTCCCAAATCTTCTCTGTGGAAAAGCAACTATACTGGAGAAAGGAGAATATCTAGATTTTTTGAGGAATGTGAGGTAAGAGGGCACATTGACTTGAGACATTTTAGAATATGTCTGGTTAGTAACAGCTTATGAAGGTAGCAGAGGGTCTGAACAAGTTGACTGCACATGGTGTCCAATGAGTTCATCCCTACCCTGTGGTTATCATCTCAGCCCCTGAATATACAACTGGGAGAGAAATATTTAGCACCTGGTAACACCCTTACACTGGCCTGTAAAGAAAGGGCTATGGCAGTAGTATAAGGAGAGGACTCATCCCTAAACTGAAACTCCCCATTCCCCAAGTAGATTACACTGATATCTTTAATTTATAAATAAGAGAACTTGCCTGGTGGTCCAGTGGCGAAGACTGCACTCCCAATGCAGGGGGGCCAGGTTCAATCCCTGGTCAGGGAACTAGATCCCACATGCTGCAACTAAGACCCGACAAGCCAAATAAATAAACACATAAATATAAAAATTATTATAAATAAACTATGTCTAAGAGAAGTTAGATTAACTTGGCTAAGTGTTTACAGTGAGTAATGGAGAGAACCAAGAATCAAATGTAGTTGAATCTGGCTCCAGAGTCTGATTTATCTATTAATAGTGTTTAACTACCGCCTACTTGCCTGTGTCCATGGACAGAGGAGCCTGTCTTTTGTCCTCTGCGACAGGGTCGCAAAGATTCAGACATGACTGAGGGACTAAGCATGCATGGATGCACTTGCCCACACTTGTATATTCTATAACTGCAATAAATATAACAAGGTAAACGAGCACCATCTCAATCTTCTTGAAAATATCTGGTTACTCCTCTTAATTGTTCCTATGTATATATTTTTTTCTCACATATTTATTTACAAGAATCCATTAAAATTTGAATTTAAAGACCTTGGTTTGCACCCGCTGAACCAATTATTTTCAGTAATGTCAGTAGTACCTATCAATATAAAGAAGTTTTACAGCTGAGAATAATGATTGTTCATGACTGAGCCTTACTCTGAAGAGATAATTTTCAGTCTTAATTAATAAGGGCAAAAAAATCTTAGTCAAGTGAGAAAAGAAAATTATTAATTTTGTAGGTGACTGCTACTAACATCAGAATGTAGTAATCTTGTCTATTTACAGAAAACTCCATGACTTGTTATTTAAAAACAGTAAAGTTATATGCATACTGCATATTTAAATTAAAATGAATTTAGAGTTAAATGCATATTTGAAAGAAGTGAAAAAAGTAAAATATAAAAGAAGAAGAAAGTGAATACCAAAGTTAGGGTGGGGAAGCTTTTTATCAAATAAAGGAAAAGAAAGAAACTGTAAAAGAAAATATTGGGAGATTTACATACATAAAAGTTTCTAACTTCTTTTGTGATTAAAACCACCACAAAGAATATTACAAAGTAAAGTGAAGTCTGAAGAAAACACAACAAAGTCTTAATATCCAAAGTGCCGAAGAGTTTGTCACCTGTGGTTTGTTGTTCATTTGAGCACTAGAGAAGGAAAGCATCTTCCAGAACTAGGCCCCCAAAGTCATACACTTCACTGGTCATAAAGCCGAGTTGAGAATCCAGGTTCAACTAAAAAAAAAAAAAAAGTCTTAATATCCTTAATATATAAGGAATTCTTATAAATAATGCACTTGTCTTCTAGTTAGCCAAAATGTACTGAAAAATTATGATGAGCTAGGTCAATTTTCATTTCAATCTCAAAGAAGGGTAATGCTGAAGAATGTTCAAACTACCCTACAGTTACACTCATTTCTCATGTTAGTAAGGCTATGCTCAAAATCCTGCAAGCTAGGCTTCAGCAGTACGTGAACAGAGAACTTACAAGCTGGGTTTAGAAAAGGCAGAGGAACCAGACATCAAATTGGCAACATTTGTTGGATGGTAGAGAAGGCAAGGGAATTCCAGAAAAGTATCTACTTCTGCCTCACTGACTATGCAAAAGCCTGTGACTGTGTGTATCACAACAAATTATGGGAAACTCTTAAACAGCTGGGGCTACCAGACCACCTTACCTGAGAAACCTGTATGTAGGACAAGAAGCAACAGTTAGAACCAGACATGGAACAACAAGCTGGTTCAAAATTGGGAAAGAAGTAAAACAGGCTATATATACATTTCACATGTATATCATGTGAAATGCTGGGCTGGAAGAATTACAAGCTGGAATCAAGATTGCTAGACATCCAAGGTCTATGGTTCTGGGGAGAAGTCTGGCCTGGAGTTCTAATTATGAGACTTGTCGACATAAAGACAGTATTTACTGCCAAGAGTCTAAATGAGATCATTAAGAAAGTGAGCACAGACAGAAAACAGAAGACATCTAAGAACTAACCTGGAGTCAATCTAACAAGAAAGATTTGAGTCAGAAGGAAGTCAGCAAAGGAGACTTTGTGCCAATAAAGAAGGAGGGAAATCAGGCTTAGGCTCCAGAAGTGAAGAATCAAAGGTCTCGAGTGTTGTTGTTATTAAGTCAGTTGAGCATTGATGATGAATTGTATCTGGTGATCTTATTTACTTCATCTGTTAATTATTCCTCAATCTCTCAGCTCACTCCTGTAGAACATACACAGACTCACTGCTTATACCCACCTCCTTCTCTCAGCCAGCATTTCCACTTCTTTGCCTCTTCTAATGGAAACAAAAGCATGCAAGCTTTCACTACCTGTTCCTTGGATCCATGCAAGAGAGGACCTGCACATGTTTCTAAAGCAGAAACGTTCTTATACAAGGAGGGAAAGTAGAAGCAGAGTGAAGGCTATGAATTTTGATAACTATATATTAAAAAACTTTGTGTGCCTGTTGACTGAAAATAAAATCATTCAAATGTACTAGCTATCAAAGAAATACAGATTAAAAATAAATTGGCCACCATTTTTTTTGCAAATCAAATTGGCATTTAACAAAACATAGCCCGTATGGGCAAGACTCAGCAGACATTCTCATATACCACTGGTGGAAGTGTTAATTGGTGAAACTTCTCTACGGGGCAATTTGGCAACATATAAGAATAATTTTTTTAAAGTTCATTCTTCACATCTTTTGGTCCAGTGATTCTTCTTCTAGCTATTTATTGTAAGGTAATAATCAGAATGCACAAGATTTCTATAATATTCATATCATTGTTGCTTCCTATAGAATTTAGGGTATAGAAGTCTATAAAATTCTATATTCTTGTGGAATATAGGAACAATACCTTAGTGGTGTTTCCTAATAGAAGGAATAGATTTCAAATGGTAGTGGTAGTGGTTTAGTTGCTAAGTCATGTTCATCTCTTTTGTGATGGCATGGACTGTAGCCTGCAAGGCTCCTCTGTCCATTGGATTTCCCAGGCAAAAATACTGGAATGGGTAGCCATTTCCTTTTCCAGGGGCGCTTCCTGACCCAGGGATCAAACCCAGGTCTCCTGCATTGCAAGTGGATTCTTCACCAACTGAGCCACTAGGAAGCCCACAGGGTTAAAGGAGTAAATAAATAATTTAATATCCAACATTGAAGCTTAAGTCAATAAATCATCAGACAGCCACAAAAGAAATAACCTGTAGCAACAGAATAACTAAAAGGTATGAGAATATGTCAATAAGGCACTGATCAAGTTTTTAAAAGTGCTATAAATGTATTTATGGTATTATTAAAAGTGTATTTATGGTATTATTCTAATTTTATGAAGAAAAAGAAAAATGAGAATGATATGAACTAAAATCTTAGTGGTAATTATTTCCATACATGCTTGAGATTATAGGAGTTTCTACTTATTCAGAAATATTTTCTGGGAGCCTATCATGTGGCATAATTCCAGCTCTTGGCGGTGCTCATGCTCTATGCAGAGGGATACAGACAATAAACAACAATAAATAAATGAACAATATATCTTTTAGGAAGTGGTAAGCACTGTGGGGGAAAACACAAGAGCAGGAAAGGTGTGATTGGGAGTGGTATGGCTGCCGCTTAAAATACAGTGGTCAGGGCAGGTCCTATTGAGAAGGTGGTATTTAACAAAGACGTGATGAAGGAACTAGTCATGTGACTTCGGAGGGAAAAGTATCCCAGAGGAGGGTCAGCACATGCAAGGCCATGAGAAGGGAGTGGGTTGGGTATGCCTGAGGATGGGAAGGGAAGCCTGGGTGGCTGTGAACACAACAGTTGGGAATGAGGAACCAGATTAGGTAGGACCTACTGGAAGGCTGTGAGGATGTTGGGACAGACAGGGTCAGAGCTGCTGCAATAACTGAGCTGAGAGATGGCACGGCTGGGATCACGAGGGATCAGTGCACACAGAGGGGCTGGTTGATTCTCCCTTGGACAACATAGCATGGGGGTTGTTGGCACACCCACTCTTGGCACAGCTGAGAATCCCTGGTCAAATTTACAGTCAGTGCTCTGTATCTGTGGTTTCATAGCTGCGGATTCATATGTAGAACTACAGAATGTATTTATAGAAAACAATCCACATACAAGTGGACACGCACAGTTCAAACATGACTTCTTCAAAGGTCAAATGTTTTTAAAAGTAAAACCAACATAATTTACTGATGGTTTAGGCACAGAGGACAAAGAAATAAGGCCTTCAAGATTTTGGACCTGAATTATTAGGAAGATAAAGTTGTCAGCAATTGAGATGGGAAGACTGTAGATAAAGCAGGTGTGGGTGTGAGCGGGTAAGGTCAGGAGTTACATTTTGGGCAAGGTGAGATATCCAAGAGGCACCTGCTGTGGAAAAGTACGGAGTTCACAGGACAAGTCTGAGTTGGGAAGATACACTGGGAAACCATGAGCACAGAGATGGTATTTGAACTGTAGGAATCATCAAGGGAATTCTGTGGACAGAAAGGATGTCTAAAGACTGCATGCTGGGGCAATTCCAACATTAAGAGGTTGAGGAGACTAGTAATGACCCGCGAAAGGCACCACAGAAGGAGAAGAAAAAAAATCAAAAGAATGTGGGGCAAGGGTGCTCTTGCTGATGACCTAGAGGGCTGGGATGCAGTGGTGGGAGGGAGGCTCTAGAGGGAGGGGATATATGTACACTTAGGGCTGATTCACAGTGGTGTACAGCAGAGACCATCACAACATTGTAAAGCAACTATCCTCCAATTAAAATAAATAAAAAAAGAATGTGGGGCAAATATGTGTCTCAAATGCTGCTCAAATGCTGGTAGTTACATAAGTTGAGAAGTGATAAATGATCACTGGATTTAGCAAGTCAGGGCACTGGCCACCTTGGAAAAAATGCTTTAGGTAGAACATTTGGAGAGAAATCAAAGTGGGGGCCAAGGGATGTGACTAGAGACCACGAAATACAGACAGCTCTTCTGAGGAACTTCACTGCAATAAGATAAGTGGCGGCTGACTGGGGAAGTGAGGTATAAAAAAAATTTTTTTTTTCCTGATGGAATGAATAGCAGCATGTTTGCAGGTTTGATGGGGAGACAGCCAGTCCACCATGATTGTTAATACTGTCCAGGTATTAATAAGTAAGATGGCAGCAGATGGTATGCTTGGGAGGTCACATAAGAAATGCCTAGACAATCAAACTCCCCTATAAGTCTCTGTCACTTGAAATACTCCGGCATACTCTGTCACCTGAAACTCCTATCTCGCCAACATTTGCATTTAAAATAGAAATATTTAGGGTCTACATGACCTTACATGACATAATTGCTACCCCCTAACCACACACATACTCATACACTAAGAGGCCATTTATCCCCTTTGGAAAGTCTGGCTTGTAGTTTCAAAATCACAGATTAAGCAGACTCCATCGTAAGAAAGTCAATTTTGCAAGAAAGAACTGGGGAGAAAGAAAAATCATACCTCTCTGAACTCACTCCTCACAGAACTCTATATAACTCAGGAAACCAAAGCATCTCCTATTTGCTTCTCCTGCACCAGAAGATGGCATTACCAAGAGAAAGTCCTGGAAATCAACTTTGGATATCTCTGCTGGACAGCTCTGCATACTTCAGCCAGAACTCAAAGGGTCTATTTTAGCATGCATCCTAACCCACGTGTCTGCACACACCTGTGCTCCTTCCTAGACACTTAACATTTGCACTCAGATGATGTCTGTTCTGTTTCTCCCCTCCATGGGTCCAACACCATCATTCTCCTCTTTTCCTTCTAAAAACCAATATCAAGAAAGAAAGGCAGAAGGAGGACTTCCCTGTGGTCCAGTGGTTGGGAATCTGCCTGCCGATGCAGGGGACATGGGTTTGACCCCTGGTCCAGGAAAACCCTACATGCCACAGAGCAACTAAACCCTTGCGTCAGAACTCCTGAGCCCGCTCCAGAGACCATGTGCTGCAGAGAAAGTGTGCGCACAGCAACGAAGACCCAGTGCAGCCAAAAATAAATAAGTAAAAAAGAAAGGCAGAAGGAATGGGGACTTAAAATGGTCAAACTGTCAGGGGTTTTATGTTAGCTTTCATTCTACAAATGAAGAAATCAAGTCTGGAGGGTGACATGAACCGCCCCAAAGTTAATTAGTAGGGAAGCTACAAGTTTTTTTGATCAACTCCTTTACATCAAGGTATATAGATTGATCTGTTCTCTGACAAAGGCATGTTCTTGCAGAAACCATAGTTTTGGGCCAAAGGAATGGATGGAGGAAGTGGAAAGAGGAAATGGGAGGCAGAGGAGGAGGCTATTAACGTTAGCATTAGGGCAGTATTTTGAATGGTAGCTCCCTTATTTGTCTATTTCGGGGGCTTCTCTGGTGGCTCAGATGGTAAAAAATCTGCCTACAATGAGGGTGACCCAGATTCAATCCCTGGGTTAGAAAGATTCCCTGGAGAAGGGAATGGCTATCTACTCCAGCATTCTTGCCTGGACAATTCCAAGGACAGATAAGCCTGGTGGGCTACAGTCCATGGGGTCTCAAAGAGTCAGACATGACTAAGCAACTAACACTTTCACTTCTATTTCAGTAATTCTCAACAAAGGGTGATTTTGCCTTCAAAGGGGATGTTCGGCAATGTCTGGAGACATTTTTGGTTGGCACAACTAGTGGGAAGGTGCCTTTGGCATCCAGTAATACATGCCAAGAAAGCTGCTGAACTTCCTACAGTGCCCAGGTCAGTCCCTGACCCCAATTTATGACCCACTGTGTCAACAGTTTAGGAACCCTGGTTTACTCTGGAAAGGAGAAGAAAGAAAAGAACATTACCAAAAGTTGGCTCTGGAGCGGTGTTCTATCTACAGCTGCTCATCAGAAAAGGGGGCCAGATGGATGTTGTTGAACGTTGGGAACATCATTCCTATTGAGTAAAAGACAACAGGCTCAAAGTTGACTCCTACTGCCTTCTGATTGAAGATACTCACTTGCCATTCAACCAGTTCCATTCTTTTATTCCATCTCAGCTATCACACAAAAGGCTAATGTGTAAAGCTGCCTCAAAGCAGTGATAAGAAAACTAGGCAACAGATTGGAGAGGATATAAGAGACTATTATAGCAAGTCACAAAGCTATACTATAATGAAAGCTTAGAGTCTTAGGTGAGGCCTTTAAGCCGGCTTACTGGCATTCTCAGCTATTGGCTTTTTCCTTTCTCTATGCCTGGTGCTTAGAAATCCAGGCATTTCCTTCCTTTATTTATTTATTTACTCTTTTCATTTGTGTTTATTTAAATACAGTTCGCAAAACATTTGCGTGAAACTGGGCCTCTGTAGGTAAGCAAAGGGGACCTGAATATAATATTTAAGAAATGAACAAAGTCTTCAGATCATCCACAACACAGGTATAGTGCTCCCTTCTTTTCTGTCAAACTCTGAAGCACCCAGTTCTTCCATATAGTCTTAACGCTAGACGATCAAGAGCACATTTGTGGTGGAATGTATTCATCATTTGCTGATAATGAGTTGAAAGACCATTATCCCCTTGCAACAGCTTTAAGAAATAACTTTTTGAAAGCATACATTGTGTAACTCATTCCCTGCTGTATATAATACAGATTACACAAAGGCTGACAAATTCACATTTATATAAGCATTAAGCATTTGTTGTATTGAAAGATCTTTAGCTTTAATACTAGCTGTATAGAGTTATAAAGCATAATTTTTATCACTTAATTGCAGGTATTAAAAGTATGGTATGTTTCATGGACTGAAGGAAAATGGGCCTTTCTGTCTTGAATTTACTACTGACAATCTAATCTGAACAGTTTTGCTAAGCATTGATATGTTAGAAAGAAATGTAAAAATCAAACTGTACTGTTGCTTTTTGCCACTGGTAGCATTTTACACACAGGCTTTGATCTTCAGAATACCCTAGATTCAGGAAGAAAACCATTTACATGAAGTTCTATACAACAGAAACTTCTCAGCAGTCAAAATTTTAGACTGTAAAATAATACATGCAAAACATACTTTTCTGAAAACACTTAACCTTGAAAGCACTGAACTACACAAATGCAGAATGAAAACAGCATTTCAACTCTAACAAAAATAGTCATCATAAAAGATGTAAGTCACCTAACTTCACTAGGCACTGTTCACTTTTTAAACAGGAGATAATAAAAAGTACTGTCCACAAACAGTATCCCAACTCTAGGGGAGATTTCAGGAAGTCTTCATCTTCATGCTTTGGCAGTGACAAGGTGAGTATGATTAAGATCTGGAACATGATCTGTATCATCCATGACTATAAGAGGGAGGAGGTGACCATCTTCTCTGTATCTGATCCCTGTCTTGAGCAGCTCTCCATCCTCCTCCTCCTTTATATGATATGCTTTAATAGTCCTGATCATCATAGCCTCAACCATATCCTCTGTCGTAAGTAAACTCAATGGTGTGAGCTGCCATAGTTAGGTCTCTCCATGTAAATTCCTGGTTGGAGTATGTGCTCTTTTTGTTATAGAGAGATCAACTCTAATACTATGTCCATCAAGCTCAATTTCACTGGCATGCCCTTTTGCTTCCTTGGCATTATTGACATTTTCCAAATAGACAAAGGAAAATCCTCTTGAATGTCTAGATTGCTGGTCATATACAATAGACACACATCAGCAACTGGGCCATATTTACAGAACACTGCTCTTAGATCTCTTTCTGTAGTGTACAAGCTCAACCCAAATACTCCAAAACAACAGTTGGGATCAAGATTTGCCCGATTCCCAACATGACACCTAAGAGCTCACCTGGGAGAATGACTGTGGCAATGCCATCTTCTATAATCTCTACTGTAAGATCTGCTATGGAACCTACTATGGGAGCGGGACTGAGATCGTGAGCTTGTATAATGCCTTCAAGAACTTCTTCTGGATCTATACTTAGATTCAGATCTGGACCTATACGTAGATTCGGATCTGGACCTGGCCTTTGATCTGAAAAGCCTGGCATCTTCCCTGGAGTGAGACCCTGCAGGTGTACGCCTTGCAGATTTCCCAGATCCATGGGCACCTTCACTTTGGAAGCAGATTGGTATTCCCACCTGCTGTAGCTCTGCTTGCCGCTGTTGCTCAATACTTCTACTGCTGTCGCCACTCAACATGCTGCAGTCGAAGTTGCCAACCTCTCGTGCCTTTTCTACAGAGACTCAACCGCAGCCTCGCGGCTCGTACCACGCACCAGTCCCCGAGCCACTGAGAGCTGAAATGCTCTGCTCTGCCTCAGAGTTCAGGCTCTCCGTTTATTTTTTTATTTTTTGTAAAAACACCTTCGCCATAAACAAATCATTTCATTCATAGTATTTTCAGAGGTGATCAGCGAAAAATAATCTACATTCAATCCTCCTATCACATTATTGTTAGTATTTTCATTCTCAACCTTTGTTGATGTAAAACCTTACTATCTTTTTAAGTGCTATTAGAATCTATGCTTTTGTGCTGGCTCACCATCCTCCATGCCAGGAAGCCACACTTGCATTTTGTTCCTGACATTTGCAGTAAAAAGGGGAAAAAGCATTCACTTTAGCAGAAAACAAACAGCTAGGCTGGCATGCCTGAAGTTAGGCATTTCTGGGCAGGCAGACATGGTGATCAGCATTATTGCTCTCATCATATAAAAAAATATAAATCCTGTAATTATCATCATCATTCTAAAAATAGCATCTAAATTTTCTTGGTTATCTCAACCCTGTCTCGAACCTTTCCATGGGCTTTCCATGTATTAATTCATTTAATTCTTGGGACTTCCCTGGTGGCTAAAGCAGGTACTATTATTATATTCACTTTATAAATGAGAAAACTAAGAAACAGGGAAATTTAAATGATTCAACCATAATCACAGAGCTATTAAGTAGAAGGAAAAAAACTCAGGAGAGAAGTCCCTCCTATAGGCAATGGTCTCATACTTTAGCTATGTTCCCTTTGATGTCTCTTAAAATTGAACAAATCATCTCATTCACAGTATTTTCAGAGGTGATCAGAGAAAAACCATGGGTGTAACATCATTCACATTTCTCTATCTAAATCTCAAGCACTGTTGTCAAAACAGCAATGACTGCTGGTAGTTTTTTAAATTTCAAGGATATTAAGCAACTTTGGAAAAGTCAAATGTATCATTATCTGTGTAAACCTGGGAAGCTTCAGAGCTCTGAGGCCAAGTCTAACAGGAATTTCAAAGATATCAGATAAAATGGAGGAGAGGAACTCATCAAAGGTAAAATACAAGAAAAATTCCAAGAGAAGAAGAAAATGAGTCTTCTGACTTAACATATCCATTACATGTCCTAGAGAAGAAAATGGCAACCCATTCCAGTATGTTTGCCTGGGAAATCCCATGGACATAGGAGCCTGGCAGGTTACAGTCCATGGGGTCACAAAAGAGTTGGACAGGGTTTAGCAACTAAACAAATAACAACTACATGGACAGCATGGCAATTCAAAATGTTTCACACTAAGAGAACTAAAGAAAAAATACTAAAAGCATCAAGATGGAAAAACTATGCCATTCTAAAAGTTCAGAAGTCAGAATGGCATTGGACTTCTCAATAGTAACATAGGAAACCAGATACTAAAAAAAGATGCCTTAAAAAAACTGAGTAAAAGTTGTTTTCAAGTTAAAATTCTCTATCTAACAAAATGATAATTTTGTTATCAAGGATTCAACAAACAAAGTAACTCAAGCATCCTTTCTCCAGAAGCTATTGGAAAATATTCTTTGCTGAAAGGAATGGTATAAATCAAAAAAGAGAAGACAAAAAATGACCAAAAGTCAAAGTGGAGTAGCCATACAACAGGACTAGAGAGCCACCAGTTCGTGTGGTAGAGGAGAACAGAGAATTACAGGAGAATTCCACAAAATAAATACTGATAGGCAATCTGTCAGACCTGTTAAAGCATGGAAAAAACCAGTCATGAGTATATAGAAAATTAATAAAAAAACAAGGCAATTAACTCCAGGAAGAACAAAAGATTTCATGAAAAAGATGCATAATCATATGTAATCTGCTGGATTACAGTCCATGGGGTCACAGAGAGTCAGATACAACTGAACACACCTATAGAGAGGATGCACCTGCCTCAGCACTGAACAGTATTTACATTGTCATGATGCAAACACTGATTATTGATTTAAATCAAGTCATAATCTAGGTCTATACTGCCTTATATTAAAAAAAAATTCTAACATCCAAAAAGCTCTGCAAAGCAACAGATTTTTGTTAGGTTTGCAACATTATACAATGGCAAGACCTGACCTGAGTTGACTTGAGTTTATAGTCTTTACTTATCCCTCCTGAGAAGCCTGTATGCAGGACAAGAAGAAACAGCAAGAATGGGACATGGAACAATGGACTGGTTCAAAACTGGGAAAGGAGTACGTCAAGACTGTATATCGTCACTGTGTTAATTTAACTTATAAGCAGAGTACTTCATGGGACACGTCAGGCTGGATGAATCACAAGCTGGAATCAAGATTGTCAGGAGAAATATCAACAATCTCAGATATACAGTTGATACCACTTTAATGGTAGAAAGCAAAGAGGAACTAAAGAGCCTCTTGCTGAAGGTGAAAGAGTGGAGTGAAAAAGCTGGCTTAAAACTCAACACAGAAAAAACTAAGATCATGGCATCCAGTCCCATCACTTCATGGCAAATAGATGGGGACAACAATGAAAACAGTGACAGATGTTATTTTCTGGAGCTCAAAAATCACTACGGACGGTGACTGCAGCCATGAAATTAAAAGATGTTTGCTCCTTAGAAGAAAAGCTATGACAAATCTAAACAGCACATTAAAAAGCAAGATATCACTTTGCTGACAAAGGTCTGTATACTTAAAGCTATGGTTTTCCAGTAGTTATGTACAGATCTGAGAGTTTTCTTCTTTATGTGGACCATAAAGAAGGCTAAGCACCAAAGAACTGATGCTTTCAAACTGTGGTTCTAGAAAAGACTTGAGAGTCCCCTGGACAGTAAGGAGATCAAACCAATCAACCCTAAAGGAAATCAACTCTGAATATTCATTGGAAGGACTGATGCTGAAGCTCCAATACTTTGGTCACCTGATGTGAAGAGCCTGTTCATTGGAAAAGACCCTGATGTTGGGAAAGACTGAAGGCAAGAGGAAAAGGGGGTGACAGAGAATGAGATGGTTAGATGGCATCAGTGACTCAATGGACATGAGTCTGAGCAAACTCCAGGAGATAGTGAAGGGCAGGGAAGCCTGGCGTGCTGCAGTTCATGAGGCTGCAATGTGTTGGACACAACTTAGCGACTGAACAATAACAACAATCCATACCAATATGGACTTGGTATCCATATTCGTGTTTTGTTGCAGAAATATTACACGCTTCATTTCGGAGTGTTGCCTCAGATCCCACTGGAGGAGTGAAGTATAACACATGTTGTGTGATTCTACAGCCTTTCCAAAGTCCTCCAGATTCTGAATTCTGAAACGTACCTGGCCCCATCAAGGGTCTGGAAAAGGGACTGAGGACCTTTATAAATACATCAAGAGGATGGGGTGGGGGTGCCTCAATAAGGGAAGGAGCTGCTATATAGGAGAGCTAACTTCTCAACTAGAGGGTGACAAGAAGAGCAACATGATAATTTTACATAGAAATATGTGGTTAAATAATAGAAGCAACAGAAAAGAGAGCTGAAAAGGAAAAAGCCTTCAGGGAGCAGTCTTGGAAGAGGCATGGTAGAGGGTTACTATTTTTCACTGTCTTTTTATTATTATGTGATGTTGTAAACTATGTCTTATTTTGATGGAAAATAAAAATAATTTGGAAAAATATCAATCATCCTTTCCCCCAGGAATGCAGAGGGTAGAAGGCTGATAAAACCAGTATTCATTTCTACTTGTCTAGTTAAAGATACATAGCCCAATATAAAATTTCATATATGTTTCTAACATCTGGGGGAAAAAAATGTCCAGACATTAAGTCCAAATATTCGGCTTAGGGGGCAGCTCATCAGATGCATATTAATTAACTTTGTTTAAAATCTCATCATACAAAGACACCAAACCATTTGAGAAAAATCCAGAAAAAGTATAAAAATTCTTTCTGGAGGCACTGAGGAGGAAATCCAAACAGCTTTGTTCCTTTGCTCTCATCTCCCATAGTTCAATTTTATCACATGACCACAAGGCTTCCAAGATCTTCCTTGGCTGTTTTATAACGGAAATGCTAATAAAGTTCTTAACTTTAGGTATACTTTACCTAAGCTTATTTATTTTTGCATGAGTTTTTTTAAAAAAATGCCTACTGGTAAATCCCTAATTTTTGAAACCTGTAGGAAATTATAGACGAAGGTCAACCTTTACTTATATGCATATATACCAGGTAATCTGGTGAGTACGTGTTGTGTTTTATTCGTTATTTTGTCTTCATTGGGTATTAGCAGCGAGTCACAACGATGGTAATTTCAGGTAAGTGTAACAGGTTAGGAAGGAGCTGCCATTCTCACTAGAGATACAACTGCTAAAACTGGCCAGTTACTTCTCTAACTCTCATTTGAAAAAACATGTGTCATTGGAACACGTCCCCTCTCTGGTGAAGAGTGGAAAGTGAGTGTGTGTGCAAGGAGTCGTGAGTGTGGCTTTCAGGGTCAGACAGAGCTAGCGTCAAATCCCTGCTCTGTGACTTATTAGAGTTCTGTCCTTGCCAAGCTGCTTTCCCTCATGGTGCTTCAGTTTTTTAAGTGGGGATTGCAATACTGTCTCCTACCAAGTCAAGTCTCAATCTTGGCACTATTGACATTTTGGGCTGAATATGGGCTGAATAACTCTTTGATGTGTGGGGGTGACATCCTGCACATCAAAAGATATTTAGCAAGTTCCTGGCCTCCCATAGGTGCTGGTAGCACCCCCTTTGCCAGTTATGACAACTCAAAATGTCTTCAGACATAACCAAACGTCTCCTGTGAAAGGAGTATAAAATAACCAAGAATCTCTGCAGTAAACCTTCAAATAAACTGAAAGCTTTCATTACTCAAACTTTGTAAGGTTTTCATAAAATAATTTATACGAAGTCTGCTTAGCACACACAGATATTCAGTCAGCACAAAGAGAATATTGAACTTTATCTTATTATCTCAATTACATGTAGCGATCATAGGGAAAGAAACACAGCAGGAAGAGAATATGTTAGAAAGAAAAAACGAACACTAGAGACTTTCTCACACTTCAGAAGGTCAACACTTGAAAGGGCTTTAGAGATTACTTTTAATAATACAGATGAGGAAGCCAAAGTCAAAAGATCAAGTGTCAGGCCAAGTTAGCTAAGAAAGAAAGTGATTGCATCAGGACAAATACACATAACTCAGAACTGGTCTTCTACACCATTCTGAACACCATGGCTATCAGGGTCTTTTGGGGACTAGCTCAATTATTATGGAAGAATAAGATGAGGAAATCAAATACCTGGTTTAACAGAAATGTTCTTTCCTCCTTTCTGTAAAGGATTGAATATAGGGGAAGGAAGATGGCAAATCTTACAGAAAAGTTAGCCTACGTTCAAAACCAGGAACTAGCCAGCTCACCATTTGTTTTCAGCCACTTTTTGGAATGAAGGTAATTTTCCAGCATCCTTTCATTGAACAGCATGCATCCCATTAGTTCTGAAATGATCACATCTACAGCCTCAGGAAGTGAGATTTCTTTAATTTTCCCTGGCAAAACAATGATATTGTCTGAAAGGTTGTTACTTTCCACTAGCATCTGAAACAGATAAAATGTACCAGTACTGTTATACAGAATCTTATGAAAAGTAAGTTTTATAGATTAGGGGTTGACTGGGTGATATGGATGAGAGGGAAGTTATTTATTTGCTTCTATAATATTATACAGATATTTTTCTTACTGCAAAAACATTTCATGTTTACTGTAGATAAATTAGAAGATACAGATATGGAACAAATAAAAACATCTATAATCAATGCCACATACAAATAATAACTATTAATAGCTTTATATATATCCTTCTAGACTCTATACAAACATACCCTTATATGCACATACATACTGTATGTGCAGTCTGTGTATGTGTGTGTGTGAAAGTCAAAGTCGCTCAATTCAGTCCATGGAATTCTATACAGTCCATGGAGTTCTCCAGGCCAGAATACTGGAAAGGGTAGCCATTCCTGTCTCTAGGGGATCTTCCCAACCCAGAGATGAATCCAAGTCTCCTGCATTGCAGACGGATTCTTTATCATCTGAGCCACGAGGGAAGCCCATGTGTGTGTATATATGCACATGTACTTTGGGGGGATTATTAATGGTTTCAGTCTATTTCTGATTGTTCTACTGGCATTAACGATGCCCAAGAGTTCTGTACAACAATCTTGTGTAACATAATAATCCTGATCCTTATTAAATCATCCTTTGATCTTTTGATTCCAAAGATAAATAATACCATGCTCATTAGCTTTTTGTTAGAAGTACATTTTACAGTTATGTATTCTTTTTTCTTTGATGTCCTCTGTATTGTATTTAGTAATTTTGAACTCTCTTAAAAGAAGGACCTTGACGAGAAATATGGTTATGTATTTCTAACATATTTCTTCTAAATGTCAAATACAATAAGGTGATTATATTATTACATTTATATCTTTCTACTGCTTGAAAAAATATTTCCTAATAAACATCTTATATTCACCATCACAAATACATACAGCACATTCCTTTTCAAGCTGTGCTTTCCTGAGATTCTTACATCTTTGCTCATTGTATTTTACATATTCAGAGACTCTACATTTTGTATTTTTGCAACTTTACCCTTTCCTCATCCAAAATGCAATATACCAAGCATCTGTCATGATTCAGTTGCATTTTCTCAACTTCTGATCACTTCTTCCCAAGATTAGGATATCTTTCACTTTGAACTCTTATCTTCTAGGATGCTGCTTGGTAACATTACACCACAAGCTCGTTGAATGTCTTTTCTACCTACATTTTCTTTAAAAGAAATGAAGTAGTCTCTGATCTAAGGAAAACAATGAAAACTATTTGAACATGCCATCCACTGTCAACATCCACCCATGCACAAGGACTCATGGAATTCCATTCTACTATTGTTCTACATGTGCTTGTCAAGTTTAGGGGGTCTGTGGACACAAGGCCTAAAGGGTAAGGCTTTAGGTGGCCTGATTTTCTGAGCATTTCTTTTCTCGGGAGAGCCCTTCTCCTGAATGGTTGTAAGCACGGCTCCACGTGGATGACAGCGCACAACTTCAGGTTTTCTCTCTCACCTGAGCCCTGGCCATCACCTGGACATTTCCACCAACCTGCTAGGTTATCTCCTCAGTCTCAACAAGTAAAGAGCCAATCTCAAAACTCCTTCTTGAAAACTAGCCATTTATCTAAATTCCTTTAAAACCTTCATATGATTTTGTATTTTCTTGATTCTTTTTTGGTTACCAAGGCCATAATCCTCAACATCCTGGAGGCATACATACTTGCTTCCCGTGGACAATTAGTTACTATTTTCTCGTATTTCTACTTTTCAGATATGTCTCATTTCCACCTTCTTCCTTCTGCCTGCATTAACTTGTCCTGTTCTCAATAACTTCAAATCTGAGATTTAAAAATAGCAGTTACATAATGAAAATAACAATAGCAGTGCCTACACTTCACAGGCCTGCTTGAGGCTAAAACAAGATAAATCATATTAAGGGTCATGTAAGTATTAAATTACTATTGTCATATTATTGCTGTTAAAGAAAAGCATTCACTAAAAAAGAGAAATGTAGATGAGCAAAAGCATGAGAATAAAAATCACTGTATTCCCATCACCCGGACATAGGCAGGGTATATTTCTTAGCACAATTTTGAGTGTATCTATGTTTATAAAAATATGTACTTTGGAGTAATATTTCATAATTTTTTTACATATAATATATTTTAGACCAGTTTTCTGAATATTATCTACATCATGGCATACACATAAAAAGTAACACTTTTATGAATAGTAGGGTGAACAGGGAAGGATGCCTGCAGTTTTGAGACATTTAACCTGGGGGTTCATGCCCCATGAGACCCTGACCATCTCCCAACAAGGCAAAGGGCACTAAAACATTCTTCCTGGCACATTTTTCTAGAAGCTCTGTTGTTGACATCTTTCCATGAACTGCTCTAGAACCTAATTTTTATTGCCTGTGTAGTACTTCATAATACACTTTGATTCACTAACCAATACCATGCTACTGGACATTCAAGTTACATCAAATGTTTCATTATTACAACAGTATATTGACAAATAATAATGCCATTCAATCTGGGGACATACTTCTTACAACTCTGTTTCAAAGTTAAAGGACCCAGAACTTTTAAGGGTTTCAGGTTCACACTGTCCCTCTGCCTAAAGAAAGGTGATTCCATTTCTAAATTACAAGCCTTTTTTAAACTCCACTTATGGGGTTTGAGGGTGTCTACATAACTTCAATGTGTAAGTGTGAAGTTGCTCAGTTGTGTCCGACTCTTTGCTACCCCTGCCAGGATCCTCTGTCCATGGGATTTTCCAGGCAAGAATACTGGAGTGGGTTGCCATTTCCTTATCCAGGGGACCTTCCCAACCCAGGGATCAAACTCAGGTCTTCCACATTGCAGGTAGACGCTTTAACCTCTGAGACACCAGGGAAGCCTCATCAACTTGGACCAGGATGTTGGAAGGGAAATTTTTCTGGCTAAATTTTGCTGGAAGGACTAATAAGATAGGATGGTCAAGGGAGTGTGATATCCACTCTTCATGGAGATTTTACAGAGAATAATCAGAGACTCTTACATCCTCAGGAAGATCAGATATCTAAGAAGGTTTGAGAGAGAGGATGCTATGAGCTGTCAGAAGGGTGATTTGAGGTTCACCGGAAAGAATTTGTCTTACTCTTTGTCTTACTATTCTCACAGATGAAAAAGGACACACCACACATATGTAAGCGAACAAACAGGCTTGCCTTCGGGCCACTGCATCTCGTGACTTATTTTTTCCTTAATTTTACAAAACTTCATTGGAGTATAGTTGCTTTACAATGTTGCGTTAGTTTTCACTGTACAGCAAAGGGAATCAGCTATACATATATGTATATCTGCACTTTCTGGATTTCCTTCACATTTAGGTCATGAAGTTACTTCATTTATTTTTGACCAGATTCAAAGAACATTAGATCAAGAATATGAAGATACAGATTCTAGACCTGCCATTATCATCAAAGAGCTGTGTGCCTTTGGGGAAGTACTTAAACTCTCTACATTTGTTTCCCTCTTGAAAAATCAGAGTTTAAAATTGAGTTATTTTAAGGCTCCACTCACTTCTAAAATTTCATGATTTAAAGAAAGCAAACTTTCTGCAAAGTCTGTTCCAGAAATCCATGAATACAAGGAGTACCATGATCAAATATTATTGGAACTTCGTTATAATGCATATTCCCTCTTACAAATTCAGAGAGTTCATTACCATATTAATAGATTCAAAAAATTCTGCTGAAAACTGGTTTGGCTAAATCAAAGATATCCAAACTTACTTCAGTATTTGACAGTTTTTTTCTTGAAAGTTTATCCCTGACAGATCAATCTTTAAGAAACAATAAAAACAATTATTTGATAATCCTAGGTTGCAAAGGAGAAAAGCAAAGATATACCCATTTGAATGCAGAATTCCAAAGAATAGCAAGGAGAGATAAGAAAACCTTCCTCAGTGATCAATGCAAACAAACAGAATGGGGAAAAAAAGAATGGGAAAGTCTAGAGATCTCTTCAAGTAAATTAGAGATACCAAGGTAACATTTCATGCAAAGATGGGGACAATAAAGGACAGAAATGGTATGAACCTAACAGAAGCAGAAGATACTAGGAAGTGGCAAGAATACACAGAAGAACTGTACAAAAAACATATCACAACCCAGATAATCACGATGGTGTGATCACTCACCTAGAGCCAGACATCCTGGAATGCGAAGTCAAGTGGGCCTTAGAAAGCATTGTTAGGAACAAAGCTAGTGGAGGTGATGGAATTCCAGTTGAGCTATTGCAAATCCTAAAAGATGATGCTCTGAAAGTGCTGCACTCAATATGCCAGCAAACTTGGAAAACTCAGCAGTGGCCACAGGACTGGAAAACGTCAGTTTTCATTCCAATCCCAAAGAAAGGCAATCCCAAAGAATGCTCAAGCTACCACACAATTGTACACATCTCACACACTAGCAAAGTAATGTTCAAAATTCTCCAAGCCAAACTTCAACAGTACGTGAACCGTGAACTTTCAGATGTTCAAGCTGGATTTAGAAAAGGCAGAGGAACCAGAGATCAAATTGCCAACATCCACTGGATAATTGAAAAAGCAAGAGAGTTCCAGAAAAACATCTACTTCTGCTTTATTGACTATGCCAAAGCCTTTCACTGTGTGGATCATAACAAACTGTGGCAAATTCTTAAAGAGATGAGTATACCAAACCACATGACCTGCCTCCTGAAAAACCTGTATGCAGGTCAGGAAGCAACAGTTAGAACTGGACATGGAACAACAGACTAGTTCGAAATCGGGAAAGGGATACATCAAGGCTGCATATTGTCAACCTGCTTATTTAAATTATATGCAGAGTACATTATAAGAAACACTGGGCTGGAGGAAGCACAAGCTGGAATCAAGATTGCTGGGAGAAATATCAATAACCTCAGATATACAGATGACACCACTCTTATGGCAGAAAGTGAAGAAGAACTAAAGAGTCTCCTGATGAAAGTGAAAGAGGAGAGTAAAAAAGTTGGCTTGAAACTCAACATTCAGAAAACTAAGATCTTGGCATCTGGTACCAATACTTCATGACAAATAGATGGGGAAACAATGGAAACAGTTAAAGACTTTATTTTGGGGGGTTTGAAAATCACTGCAGATGGTGACTGCAGCCATGAAATTAAAAGATACTTGCTCTGTGGAAGAAAAGGTATGACCAACCTAGACAGCATATTACTTAGCCAACAAAAGTCTATCTAGTCAAAGCTATGGTTTTTCCAGTAGTCATGTATGAATGTGAGAGTTGGATTATAAAGAAAGCTGAGCACCAAAGAATTGATGCTTTTAACTGTGATATTGGACAAGACTCTTCAGAGGCCATTGGACTGCAAGGAGATCAAACCAGTCAATCCCAAATGAAATCAGTCCTGAATATTCACTGGAAGGACTGATGCTGAAGCTGAAATTCCAATACTTTGGTTACCTGAGGCGAAGAACTGACTCATTGGAAAAGACCCTGATGCTGGGAAAGATTGAAGGCGGGAGGAGAAGGGGATGACAGAGGAGATGGTTGGATGGCATCACCGACTCAATGGACATGAGTTTGAGTAAACTCCGTGTGTTGGTGACGGACAGGGAGGCCTGGCGTGCTGCAGTCCATAGGGTCGCAAAGAGTCGGACACAACTGAGTGAATGAACTGAACTGAGGTTGAAAGCAATTCGCTAATAGAGATATTTGAAGACAGAACATAAACTCAATCAGTAAAACCTCCTAGACACAAGAGCAGCTAATTCCGGATGTGAGATGCATTTTATTCTGAGTCAGTCTTGCTGCCTTACTTGCTCTTTGGTAATCAACAGCTAGTTGTATGTGAGTCTGTCACTTTGGACTCCATTCTTCCAAAACTAAATCCTGTAGAACTATTCTTTCTAGAGAATGCATACCCAATATCCAGGAAGAGAATACGTTATACTAAAATCATACATAACCATTTTGGAAAACCATCTGGCATTACTTGATAAAGCTGAAGATGTCTATAACTTAGAAATATCACTCCCATAAATACACATTCTAGAAAATTTTTCGAACATGTGTACAATATAACCTAGACTAAAACTTTATAATAATATTGGTAATTATAAATTTAAAAAATAAATAAACAGGATTTACTAACTGATAGGGAAGTGAATGAATAAATGCTGCTATACTCATATTATGAATACTATTGCAAAGTGAGAAAGAAAGAACTAGAGGTTTTCATGTTAACAAATTAATTTCAGAGGAAAAGAAACAGGTTGCTGAAGAATATAAACTATGTTTCCTTTTACTTAAAAAGTCAACTGTATCCAAAAGTAAACTGTGTTGATTAGGATATACTGCTGCTGCTGCTAAGTCGCTTCAGTCTTGTCCTACTCTGTGTGACTCCATAGACGGCAGCCCACCAGGCTCCACTATCCGAGGATTCTCCAGGCAAGAACACTGGAGTGGGTTGCCATTTCCTTCTCCAATGCATGAAAGTGAAAAGTGAAAGTGAAGTCGCTCAGTTGTGTCCGACTCTTTGCAACCCCATGGACTGCAGCCTACCAGGCTCCTCCATCCATGGGATTTTCCAGGCAAGAGTACTAGAGTGGGTTGCCATTGCCTTCTCCGTAGGATATAATACATTATTCTTAAAAACTCTTCTATCCTAACATGCTGGTAACTTTTGGGAGTGAAAAGAGGGCATGAAATTTGGGAGAAGCATAAAGGAATTTTAATACACAGTTATATTATTCTAGCTGTTACACTGCATTGTGGGCATATATGTGGTTTTTATATTTACATTCACCTTTATTTCTGGATGCAAGAGTATTTTACAATAAGAAGTACTTTTAATAGAAAAGTTTGAGGTAATCATAAAAAATGCAAATTGTGAAAAACAAACTGATTTCTGCAATCAGAAGATAACAGATATGAAAGACAGACTTAAAACAAAGCAGCATAAAGGTAATTAATGTCTCTGAAGAATGGAAAAATCACTCAAAGGTATATTAAAATTTCCCTGAAGTAAAAAAACTGAATCCATTAACAGAAAAAATACACAGTGCTCATAAGAAAATGTCATACAGTAATAGCAACATGGAAATATATTCTGCTCAAGATTTTAAATTTAATTCCTTGGGTACCCATGCAGAAAAAAAAAATCACCCTAAAACTGAAAGAAAATCAGGCTGGCGTCAGACTGCTCTATACTCATATTCATTTTAAAAAGATAGTGGAACAATATCTGCCAAATTTAGAAACAAAAATCTGTGATCAAAATAAGATTAAATCCAAAAATAATAATAATAAAAAAAATTAAATCCAGAGGAGGTACTATTCATATTTTCAAAATGAGAAAACTTAGGATAGCACACATAAGACCTTCCTCAAAAACTGATTTACCAAAAACAAAATAATTCATGTTATTAAGATATGAACTAAACAAAGAATTTGGTAATAAAGAAGTTATATACACGAAAGATATATCCATCTGAACACAGAATTCCAAAGAGTAGCAAGGAGAGATAAAAAAGGCTTCCTAAGTGATCAATGCAAGGAAACAGAGGAAAACAATAGAATGGGAAAGACTAGAGATCTCTTCAAGAAAATTAGAGATACCAAGGGAACATTTAATGTAAAGATGGACACGATAAAGGACAGAAACAGTATGAATCTAACAAAAGCAGAAGACATTAAGAAGAGGTGGAAAGAATACACAGAACTATATAAAAAAGGTCTTAATGATCCAGATAGCCATGATGGTGTGATCACTCACCTAGAGCCAGACATCCTGGAATGCTAAGTCAAGTGTACCTTGGGAAGCATCACTATGAACAAAGCTAGTGGAGGTGATGGAATTCCAGCTGAGCTGTTTCAAATCCTAAAAGATGATGCTATGAAAGTGCTGCACTCAATATGCCAGCAAACTTGGAAAACTCAGCAGTGGCCACAGGACTGGAAAAGGTCAGTTTTCATTCCAATCTCAAACTACCGTACAATTGTGCACATCTCACTCACTAGCAAAGTAATGCTCAATAGTCTCCAAGCTAGGTTTCAATAGTATGTGAACCGAGAACTTTTGGATGTTCAAGCTGGATTTAGAAAAGGCAGAGTAACCAGAGATCAAATTGCCAACATCCATCGGATCATCAGAAAAGCAAGAGAAATCTGGAAAAACATCTACTTATGCTTCATTGACTACACTAAAACCTTTGACTGTGTGGATCACAACAAACTATGGAAAATTCTACAAGAGATGGGAATACGAGAGCACCTTACCTGCCTCCTGAGAAATCTGCATGCAAGTCAAGAAACAACAGTTAGAACCAGACAGGAAACAACAGACGAGGCTGTTATATAGTCACCCAGCTTACTTAACTTACATCATGCAAAATGTCAAGCTGGGTGAAGCACAAGCTGGAATCAAGATTGCCGGTAGAAATATCAACATCACAGAGAGTGAAGAACTAAAGAGCCTCTTGTTGAAGGTAAAGGAGGAGAGTGAAAAAGTTGGCTTAAAGCTCAACATTCAGAAAACTAAGATCATGGCATCTGATCTCATAACTTCATGGCAAATAGATGGGGAAATAATGGAAACAGTGAGAGACTTTATTTTCTTGGGCTCCAAAATCACTGCAGATGGTGACTGCAGTCATGAAATTAAAAGATGGTTGCTCCTTGGAAGAAAAGTTATGACCAACCTAGACAGCATATTAAAAAGCAGGGACATTACTTTGCCGACAAAGGTCCATTTAGTCAAAGCTGTGGCTTTTCCAGTAGTCATTTATGGATGTGAGTTGGACCATAAAGAAGGCTGAGCATCGAAGAATTGATGCTTTTGAACTGTGGTGTTGGAGAAGATTCTTGAGAGTCCCTTGGACTGCAAGGTGATCAAAGCAGTCAATCCTAAAGGAAATCAGTCTTGAATATTCATTGGAAGGGCTAATGCTGAAGATCCAATACTTCGGCTACCTGACGAGAAGAATTGACTTATTGGAAAAGACCCTGATGCTGGGAAAGATTGAAGGCAGGAGGCGAAGGGGATGGCAGAGGATGAGACGGTTGGATGGAATCACTGACTCAATGGACATGAGTCTGAGTAAGCTACAGGATTTGGTGAATTACAGGGAAGCCTGGCATGTTCCAGTCCATGGGGCCACAAAGAGTTGGACACGACTGAGTGATTGAACTGAACTGACAGGAGGAAGGTGGAGCTATGGGAACACTGATGATTTCACTTCTGTTATATAGGAAGGAGTGAATTTTTATCATGATGTTTAAAAAGATTCAGTTTCTTAATATTTTCCAAAACTTTATAGGAATCCATTAGGAAGAAATTTCTCTTAAAAAAAACTTTTCTTTACTGGAGTATAGTTTATTTACAATGTTGTGTTAGTCTCAGGTATACAATAAAGTGAATCTGTTATACACATAGCCACTCTTTTTTAGATTCTTTACCCATATAGACCAGTATAGAGAACTGAGTAGAGTTCCCTGTGCTACACAATAGGTCCTTATTAGCTATCTATTTTATATATAGTAGTGTGCATATGTTAATCGCAGTAGGAAGCAATTTCTTTTTTTGTGAAGAACTTATTCAAAGTTAAAACAATTTATCTTTTATTCTTAGTTTCTTTTCCTCATTAAATTCAACAAAATTCAATATTTTTTTATTCAAAACATTACAGATCAGATAATCTCATTTTTCTAAAAATGTTTCTCTCTAACCATTCTTCTCCTTGTATATTTGCATAGAAAAATGTCTGAAATGCAAATTCAAGTGATATTAATGATAACTATTATGGGTGGTTTAAATTTTTCTTCTTTGCTAAATTTCTCAATTGCTTAATTTCTTTATTATAAGGCATTATTTTTATAAATACAGCTAAATGATTTTTCTTTAAAGAAAACTATTAGTAAAACTAGGAATCTAAGCAAATATAACTGTCTCCTCTCTTTTCTGAGATCCCACAGAAATACAGGAAATGAAATAAATCAG
Organism: Muntiacus reevesi; assembly: GCF_963930625.1. Lineage (NCBI taxonomy): Eukaryota > Metazoa > Chordata > Mammalia > Artiodactyla > Cervidae > Muntiacus > Muntiacus reevesi. Next base: position 38,899,495 of record NC_089265.1, on the reverse strand, counting down.
ATAGAAATTTAATATGAATGTACATTAAAAAGAACTATCAAGAGAGGAGAGAGTCTGAGAGCATTCTGTAAGATAGAAAGCAGATTGGATTGGATTGATGGAAAAAACAAAGTACATCATTTATTCTGAACCCCTAAATTTCAGAGCTAAGGACAGCTTTCTGTAACAGAGTTTGGGAGGAAAAATTCCAAATTTCAAGTCAGCAAATGTCAAGAGCAGACGAGCCCAAGGGATTACTATCTAGGCTAGTATGTCCACCCTCCCACCCATCTTAGGAATACAGCCTCTATGAGACTCCCTCGGTGGCTTTTGTTCCTGGCTAAAGCTCTTAGCATGGCTTTTGTGATACGTCTTAGCAGGAATCCTAATGTGAATTTTAAAACCCAAAAGCAAAACAAGAAGAGCTTGGGTAACTCTGGGTCTCAATGGGAAGAAAATTATGAGGTGGTGCCACCCAAAGTTCCATTCCCAAGGATAAAGCTCTCACTTTGGCAACAGTGCGGGTTACTAGGCTACCAGTGAGCTACACACACATCCATGTGCAGATACAGGGAAGCTCACCTGCCAGCACACCTTCTCCATGGGGCAAAGGCTTTGATCTGCTCTCCCTGTTAAGGGGGAGACGTGTTGGAAACACAGACTCACACTCTCTATACTATGCAACGTAGCTCTTCATCAGCTCAGAGTGAGTAAACAAGGATTTCTAGACATTGGAGGAAAGTAAATAGCATGAAGGAGAAAGTTGGAGAGTAACAAATAGAACAAATGACTCATGAGGAAACATCATTATTTTTAAAAAATGACTAACCTCAGAGAGGTGAGATTTTATAGCCATAAAACCACAATAGGCTGCTATAAAACTAAGAATATGATGACTAGAAAATAAATTCAGTTGGTAAACTGTCAAAACTTAAGGCCAAGATAGTGAACTGGAAGATAACATTGAGGAAATCTGAGAACAGAGCAAACTCAAAGAGACAGACACCATAAAAGAACAGTCGAATTGACATGGGTATAATATCAATAGTTAAATAAATAATAGAAAATATCCCAGAACTCAAGAAAGACTTAGTCTTCAAATTGAAAGAACTTACTGAGAATGACGCAGAATAGACAATCTAAAAAGTCAGTTCACATCTAAATACGTAATGGCAAATTTGACAACCACAACAACTATGCTGGTAAAGAATCCACCTGCAATGCAGGAGACCTGGGTTTGATCCCTGGGTTAGAAAGATCCCCTGGAGAAGGAAAAGGCTACCCACTCCAGCATTCTGACCTGGAGAATTCCATGGACTACATAGCCCATGGGGTCACAAAAAGTCAAGACATGACTGACTGACTTTCACTTTCAGTTTCAGGAATTATGACAAAGAATCCTAAAGTTTTTAAAGTTTTAAAAAGTCATAGCATCTGATGAACAAAAATTACACTGATGCCAGAATTCTCACCAGCAGCAAAGGCCATTAGCAGATAACAAAGCAAGTTCAGAAGGAAAAAGACTTTTGAGCCCCAAATCCAAGAACTTTGAGGAAATAGAAAACTTTTTCAGATATAAAAAGCCTCAAAGATTTTGTGTGTCACAGTGAAAAAATACAAGGAATTAGTCAAGAGGAAAAACAAATATAAGAAATATTTCCTGGCGGTCCAGTGATTAAGACTTCGCCTTCCAATGAGGGGGGTGGGTTCAATCCCTGGATAGGGGGGTAGAAGCCCACATGTCTCGTGGACAGAAGGCTAAAACATAAAACAGAAACAATACTGTAACAAATTCAACAGAGACTTTAAAAATGATCTACCTCAAAAAATTCTTTTTAAAAGAAAAGGGATAACATAGACAACAACGATAGCAAAGATAGAAGAAACAGTGGCAATCTGAGTATAAACTACAGGAAGGGTAGAAATCTGAAAAGAAAAAAAGAATTATATCCATTTTTAATGACGAGCACTTTCTTCCAGACTACCAAGTGTTCAGTGTCACAGGATTCTTTTTCCATTAGTTTATGAAACTGGTTGGTTCCACAATGAAAGGTATTTATATGGTCATTATACTTAATATGCTTTTTGTACAGGGGGTAAATTTTCTGATGCAATCGATAAACAAAGCAATACTTAGTGAACTACATATTCTAAATCGTGACTATCTAGAGATAATATAACCAAACAAAATTGGGAGTTACATAGAAGAGGAAAGTTCTATACTGGGAGTCAGCAGTACATCCAGAGTACATAGCTCAGGAAACAGAAATATGAGTATCATGACATAAAGTTATCATGGTCATCAGCTAAAACAAGTAAATAACAGGTCAGAGTAGATCACACTGGGAAATGTGATCAGGCACAAGTGGAGTGGTTGGGAGAAAGTTGTTTTTTATTTTACACACTCCTATACAGTTTGACTCCCTTTCCTCATGTTCAATATTTCTTTAATTTTAAAAAGTCAGTGAGCAGTCCCCCAAAGAACAGAATACCTAAACAATCCTTCGGTTCTCTCCTTTTAACCCCATTCCTTAGTGAACAATTCTGAACATCTGCTTAAATATTTTAAAAAGTCCTATTCACCTTACTTTTAAAAAACTCAGTGACTTTAGTTTACTGAAACAGTATTTATGCTAAAGTTCTTCCTAACTCGCTGTTTGGACCCCGTCATTTTAGAACTCAGGAAACTGAGTCCTGGGGAGGTCAGTGTCCAAGGCAAGGACACGCTACAAGGCAGTGGCAGATGTCTAGGGCTTAAGTGGTTTACAGCGATCCGTAACTGTTATCAGAGGCAGTAGCATTATGGGTTGGCTTTCTGAGAAGGTTCAAAGAGGAAACACCTGTGGTAACTGTCCCTCCCCCTTTTCCTCTCCCTTCCTCGGTGTTTGCTGCCTCCTGCCTGCAATCCAGGGGAACATTAAGCATCACATATCACCCTTCTTAGGCCACTGGTATGTCATTACTGGTGTGCAGATATCAGGGCCTCCTGGAATCTGCAGTTAAGAAAGAATAAACGGGCCTTTGGAGGAACCAGTCAGGACTGTGAGTGCAAAAATCCTTTGCAAACAAGAACGCAGGTCAATGAGGACAACACAGAGTGAGAAAGACAGTGACTGACAGAAGGGTGGGAAGGAGAGGCAAAGAGAAAGACTTTTTCTTGTTTCTCTTAAGGGTGACTCACGGGGACAGAGCTTGTGGGGTTCGGAAGTTTCTTTGCACTGGCTGATTATACACCCCTTTATCACCGCAGGATCTCCAAAGGTGACAGAAGGAAATAACATGAAGTCTCTGTGACGGAAATGCCACTAATCCTACAGCATGGCCACCAACAAGAACAAAAACATCCTGGCAACTTTAATATACATTGTTGTTTCCCTCTGATGATGTTTCAGGATGCTCAAGGACTGGGAAAGAAGAATATCAAGAAGCCAGACAACCTGTCTAAACTTGGAAAGGATGCTTTGACCAAGTTATAAAATAAGCACTAGGAACTATGTCTGCAGAAGCAACTCAGAGCTGTGTGTATGTGTGTGTTGGGGGAGGGAGGGTTTGTACCTTTATACATCCTATTAGCCAGCTAATTTGCCCTCCATGGGAAGGTAAGCTGTCCCCTGCAGACTGCAAGTATCTGACAGCAGTTTCCAGGCCTACTGCGCTCATCCAGCAGAGTATCTGGCACATGAAAGGCATGGGTAAGTATCTGTTAATTACCTCACTAAAGGGGACATGGCAGCCCTTGGAATTCAGTCTCCATCTCAGTTTGAAGAGATGATTCTGTGTGCTTCTCTTCCTCTCTGCAGCTCCTCTGGTAGCAGATAAATGGAGAGTAGGTAGGTAAGAGGGGTCTGGGGCATATTCTTCACATCTCTCTAAATGCTGGTACATTTGGCAACAGAGACAGTGTAATTCAGGTATGTCAGGAAGAGGGTTTTTTTAAAAGAATTTTTTGATATGGACCATTTTTGAAGTCTTTATTGAATTTGTAACAATATTGCTTCTGCTTTATTTTTTGGTTTTTTGCCCTCCCCCACCCCCACCCCAGGCATGTGGGATGCTAGCTCCCTGACCAGGTATTGAACCTGCACCCCCAGCATTGGAAGGCGAAGTCTTAACCACTGGACCACTAGGCAATTCCCAGGAAAAGTTGTTAAACTATATATTAAAATGGACAAAAGGCTACTGAGTGCCCTGTACAGTATAACCTTCCAGGGTGCTCTTCACCTTTCAGAGTCTTAAAGTTATTTTTCAACTCTGTAAGAAAAACTAATGATGATGCAAGTAATTCTTGTCCTTAGAAACTGAATGGAATGATATCTGGAGGAATCTGAATGATGACTGCCCTACAGATGGACCAGTCTTCCATCTATGTATAAATTCTTTCCAGGGTTCCTCATTGCCTACAAATGTGGTTCCTTGAGGTTGCCTTTGAACAGGTTTAACATCTTACTAGTTTACCTATTCATGAGTTAAATAAAGTATCTGTCACATGCTAATATTTGCATGAGAATCATGTCTTTATCTTTGTAAGAAGTTATCTTTTAGAATTTTAATACACTACTTTTCACTTTAGTTCTAGGATGTAATTTATTGTCCCCTCATCATGACTTTTCCTCTTTCCTTGTAGGTGTAATGCACAGCACAGTAACTAACAGTATACTTGCTTTGGAGATGATTGACCTGCTCTACTTCTCTATCTCCTAGTAATCTTGTTCAAATTAATTAATCTCAAGCCTTGGCTTCCATATATGTCGAACAGGACTAATATTAGCAGTTACTTTATGGGTTGCTCTGAGACAATGAGTTAATGCACGAAAAACGATTTATACATGGCTTGGTAAACAGCAAGTGCACAACAGATGCACTATTAATCCTTTTTTATTGCCCTGTGGAGGGTGAGCCAGACTTTCAGTGATTGGTGTCCAGTAAGAATGGGAGGGTAGAATGGACAGCTGGTAAAGTCACCACACAGCCATTCTCCTAGATTGTAATTATTCCTTTCCACGCATTCCCTGGAAAGTCCCAAGAAATATATAGTCTGTGTAGCAACTGCTAGTTGCCTGTCCAAATCCATTCTTGCCTTTCACCTTATTAATAAAATGCCTACATTAATGTTGGTGCAAGAATGCACCAACTGAAATACTATACTGCCCAGCCACTCTTGCAGCAAAGTATGGCTAATGACTAAGTTCTGACCTTTGAGATGAGCACATAAACTTGCTGGGAGAGACTTCCTGGGAGGTTCCTTAAAATGGGGAGGAAAAACTAGGGAAAGATAATTTTGAGTCCCTTCCTTTATCCATCTCATGGCCTAGAACATGGATTTCTTGGCTGAAGCTCCAGCCAAAACATCTTGGATGTTGAGGTGACTTGCAGGAGATAAGCTGTGTACTAAGACAGTATAGCAGGAAGATGCAAGCAGCCTGGGGTTAAACAAATTTTGTGTAGCTGCCACAGTGCCTTCTCAATCAGACTTCTTTCACATAAGATAAAAAAATACCCCTCTGTGTTTAAGTCACTGCTAATTTGGGTTTTGTGCCAGTTACATGGAGGTGAACTAACTGATAAATGCGGTTTCTGTTCAGACCAAGGGGCATCTTAACCATGCGAGTCATAATGGAACCTCGGAGTCTGAGAACTCAGATCAATTTCTACCCTCTGCTTTCAGCTGGGTTACTTGCTGGATCCGAGGGAGCACACAGTAGTGAGGGACTCACGTCGACAGGTGAAGGGTCTCCCCTTCTGTCTATGCCTCCAGGTTTACAAATGAATCATCTCCCCAGTGAGGACTTTTCTCCATCCATAGCAATCTTCAGGACTATGAGTCTCTGGTGCAATTATAGAATGAAAATGCTAAATGAAATGCTAAACGTTAGCATATTTAGAATATGCTAGGATATTTTATGCTAGAATAAAAAATTAAATTTTGATTTGTTTCCTCTGGGCAGATATAAACAGTATTTAGTTATATGACTATATAACTATGGTTATAGTTAGGTTATATAATGTCAGTCAGTTCAGTTCAGTTCAGTCGCTCAGTCGTGTCCAACTCTTTGTGACCCCATGGACTGAAGCACGCTAGGCTTCCCTGTCCATCACCAACTCCCAGAGCCTGCTCAAACTCATGTCCATAAAATCAGTCATGCCATCCAACCATCTCATCCTCTGTCATTCCCTTCTCCTCCCACCTTCAATCTTTTCCAGCATCAGGGTCTTTTCTAATGAGTCAGCTCTTTGGGTCAGGTGGCCAAAGTATTAGTTTCAACTTCAGCATCAGTCCTTCCCGTGAATATTCAGGACTGATTTCTTTTAGCATGGACTGGTTGGATCTCCTGGCAGTCAAAGGGACTCTCAGAGAGTCTTCTCCAATACCACAGTTCAAAATCATCAATTCTTTGGCACTCAGCCTTCTTTAGAGTCCATCTCTCACATCCATAATGGCTACTAGAAAAACCATAGTTTTGGTTAGATGGACCTTTGTTGGCTAAGTAATGTCTCTGCTTTTAAATATGCTGTCTAGGTTGGTCATAACTTTCCTTCCAAGGAGCAACCATTGTTTAATTTCATGGCTGCAGTCATCATCTGCAGTGATTTTGGAGCCCAAGAAAATAAAGTCTCTCACTATTTCCATTGTTTTCCCATGTAATTGTCATGAAGCGATGGGACCAGATGCCATGATCTTGAATGTTGATCTGAATATTGAGTTTTAAGCCAACTTTTTCACTCTCCTTGATAACTTTCATCAAGAGGCTCTTTAGTTCTTCTTCACTTTCTGCCATAAAGGTGGTGTTATCTGCATATCTGAGGTTACTGATATTTCTCTTGATTCCACCTTGTGCTTCATCCAGACCAGCATTTCTCATGATGTGCTCTGCATGTAAGTTAAATAAGCAGGGTGAACAATATACAGCCTTGACATACTCCTTTCCCTATCTGGAACCAATCTGTTGTTCCAAGTCCAGTTCTAACTGTTGCTTCCTGACCTGCATACAGATTTCTCAAGATGCAGGTAAGGTGGTCTGGTATTCCCATCTCTTGAAGAATTTTCCACAATTTGTTGTGGTCCACACAGTCAAAGGCTTTGGCATAGTCAATAAAGCAGAAGTAGATGTTTTTCTGGAACTCTCTTGCTTTTACGATAATCCAATGGATGTTGGCAATTTCATCTCTGGTTCCTGTGCCTTTTCTAAATCCAGCTTGAATATCTGGAAGTTCATGGTTCATGTACTGCTGAAGCCTGACTTGGAGAAGTTTAAGTATTAATTTGCTAGTGTGTGAGATGAGTGCAATTGTGCAGTAGTCTGAGCATTCTTTGGCATTCCCTTTCTTTAGGATTGGAATGAAAACTGACATTTCCCAGTCCTGTGGTCACTGCTGAGTTATCCAAATTTGCTGGCATATTGAGTGCAGCACTTTCACAGCATCATCTTTTAGGATTTAAAATAGTTCAGCTGGAATCCCATCACCTCTACTAGCTTTGTTTGTAGTGATCCTTCCTAAGGCCCACTTGACTTCGCATTCCAGGATCACATTCCAGTGATCACGATAGCATGAATACGCGCCTAGGTTATATAATATATATTTATATAATTATACCTTTGTGGCTGTACTTTTGGTAAAATCAGTGAAAATATTAGACCCCTACCTTTCACAAAGTGTGTTTCATTTATTTTCTCGTATCTGTTCCACAACACTGTGAATGAAGCATTAATGTTTCCAGTTTGTTGTTCAGATGCAACTTAGCGATTTACAGATACAAAAACTAAAATGCAAAGTGATTAAATAATTTGATCCAGCTAATGCCTATTTCTCTGTAGCAACTTGTCTGTAGCAACTGATCACTAAAGAAACCCTTGATTGAACTGACATTTTTTAATAGCAAAAGACATTTTAAAATTTAAAACAAAGAAACATTTCTAACATTTGAAGTTAGAACTTTCAATATATAAAAGAGACCAACAAATTACATATTTGATTTTGCTGATTAAGAAGTAAAACAACATTTTAACAATTTAAACATGAAGAAAGTGGGATTATTTGGATTTTATTTTCCACCAAATATGTGAATATAAAATCTGTCCCAGGTTTAACCAAATTTCAAATGTTTCATCTTCTCATTGGTTTTTCCTCTAATGTGAAATGCAGCTAATTAGCTCATCCCTGATTTGAGAGCAACTAGTGACTTGAGAATATCCAGGGGACCGACCTGCAGCCAGCTCTGCAGAGCCCTGAAGAGACAACAGATGAGTAAATGGATTTGTTCCTGTAGGGTGAGAGCTGATAAAATGCACATGTCGCACAGATGGAGCCAAGGCATCCTGAAATTTCTTTTCTCCAGGTCCCTTTTAAGAATATTTAGTCTAAAAAAGTTGCCTGCCAATGAAAGAATCACATTTCCAAAAGGTTATTCAACCAGTATTACAAATAGGTGAAATATTTATAACAACCAAAAAACAGATCTAAAGAAGTATTAGAGTTCATGCACAACTCCATTAAGGAGTCAATATAATTAGGGGCCTACAGAACAAACACATTGGAGGCAACAGAGCTCTAATAAGAGACTATGTCTGAATCAAAACACATTTATTCTACTCTTAGAAATCACAGACTCTTGGGATCTGGGTCTGGATAGTTGTCCTCCTTCCTCTCCCACACCATTTCCCTTCTTACAAGGATTATTCAGTAAGTCTGGAGAGTTCAGAATTTCTCCCACATCAGAAGCCTTCTGGCTTCAGAGAAATATCCATCCACCCAGCGTCTTTCTTCCACGATGATCCCAAATCACTCACTGTCTCAGTTAAGTTTGCCAAAGAAAATTTCATCCCCAGACAGTCAGTGACTTAACTGACTTGTGTGTGTGTGCTCAGTCATGTCCAACTCTTTACAACCCCATGGACTGTGGCCCTCCAGGATCCTCTGTCCATGGTATTTTCCAGGCAAGAATATTGGAGTGGGGCGCCATGCCCTTCTCCAGAGAATCTTCCTGACCCAGAGGTCGAACCCAGCTCTCCCACATTGCGGACAGATTCTTTACCATCTACAACCTCACTGTACAAGAGAGGAAACAGATGCAGATAAGTGACATGACTTATCAATTTCAAGAAACCAAGGAGCAACCCAGCAAGGAACCAAGGAGCAACCCCAGCCAAGGCTAGAAGCTGAACTGGCTGTCCCCCATGCAAGTATTTTCTTATGCCAGCCCTTGGAGTCCCATGTGGAGGTGGCCTGCTATTGCTGGAACCAGAGGAAGATCGTATCAGTCAGTAAGCCACACTGTGCCCCAGAAGTCTGCTAAATGACATTTGCGTGTTGTTTCCTCGTCCCTCCTTTACTCAGAATAATCCAACTACCTTCTCCATGTGCTGCGGTGCTGTGCTGACCAGCTGAGAAATTCTGCTGATTTATTCGTCTTTGGTGGGCTGTGTTCCATGTAATTTTCAAGTAAAATCAAAAAAGATTGCTATCAGCTAGGAAGTTGTATGAAGCACAGAGGTTAAAACAACATCTCCCCTGAATAACACATTTAAAAAGTCACCTAAAGCACCTTATTCAATCTGGCACCCAGATTTAAAGATTGCCAGAAGGTCCACCCAGGCCCCTGAGGAAGAAACGTTGCATTGGTCTTCCCTTCTTATTCCTGTCTTGCTCTGAAAATACCAAAAACTTGTAGAGAACCACAGAACTTCAGCATTCAATTATGCTAATAATTAAAGGCAAGATACTCAGGCTGGATGCTCCCTCACTACCTGGAGACGAAACACAGCATTTGTATATGTAATACCAAATTCCCCGAGCATGTCTAAGAAAGCTGGAAACCTCAGGAAGAGATCAAGAAAGATGAGGGGTTTCAAATTCCTCCCAGGACAAGCCTCTGGGATGCAACTATGTGAATGGCATGATAAAGTGTAATCAACCAAATACACTATCTCACAAAGCCAGATGGACTTTCAATTATAGCCCTGGTATCACTCTGAATTGTTCTTGCCCTACACTTGCTTTAAACAATCAGTTCAACGATTAGGCATCGGGCATGAAGTGCTCTGCTCTGCTGTACCATACACGACGTGAGAGCATTATACACAGGACCAGCAGAGGCCCCACTGCAGGTTACTGAAGGAGACAGACGCACACGCGGCCAAAAACATTAGCTAATGCTAATGCAGGGCTTACTTATGCTTTGCACTATCTCAGTATTCAACATATTCACTTGTTGAATCACACAGGATCTCTACAACATAGGCTATATTTTATTCTATTTGCTCAAGTACAAATTAGGTAATTTGCCAAGGGTCACTCTTCTGGGTTGACTGTACACCCCCACCTTAATTTATATGGTTGGAGTCTTAATCATGGGTACCTCAGGATGTGATTTTATTTGTAAATAGAGTTGTTGCAAATGTAACTAACTCAGGTTGAAGTCACTGGAGCAGGGTGGGCCCCTAATCCAATATGACAGGTCTCCTTACCCAGAGGGGAACCCTGGATACGGGCAAGCATACAGAGAGAGTGCCACAGGAAGATGGAGGCAGAGCCCAGGTGAAGGCAGCAGAAGCCAGGGAACACCCAAGACGCCAGCAAACCTCTAGATGCTCGGAAAGAGGCATGAACAGATTCACCGTCATAACTGTCGTAAGCAGCCAATCAGCCAATACCTTGCTCTCAGACTTCAAGCTTCCAGAACTGAGACAACAAATTCTGTCTAAGCCATCCAGTCTGCGGTACTTATTACAGCAGCCCTAGCAAACCAATACAGTCACCAAGCCGATAAAACATGAACAACACAAACCGCGGCAGCCTGGTGCCAGAGTTGGCATTCATAAGCATTTCACTGAAGTGCTTATACTTAGAGCATTGAGCCAAACACCATGCACTCTCCTACCCATGAGGCCGAACGAGAGCCACAGAGGCATACAGAAGCCAGAATGCAAAGAAAGATCTTGATGAGTCTCATTCAAAACATTCCTCCAGTAAGCATCTGTTGAGAATTAACAACTGTAAAGACTCAAAGTGTAGGATGCGTCTCTATTCTCATGGAATTTAATACTCTAGTTGGAACTCTGAGCAACTAAATGACAATGTACTGAATTAGGCTTTACATCAGAAGTTTATAAAATCCAGAATGTCATGCAGGTGCTAGGAGGTTAATGCTGGGGAAGAAGGAGATTTTGAGCAGACAAAAAACTATGTATAATGTCACAGAATCACAAACTGAAGATAGCAAGGCAAGGAAGAGAAAGCTCAGAATCTGAATAAAGTGTGTGAGGCTGGGTGAGAGCCACTAAGATCTAGAAAGCAGCCCCGGACTGGAGCCTGCTGCTGCCTCGGGTGCTGACCCGGGCCACCCTCCTGTCACTGCACTGATTTCCTCATTCATGAGGATTTCCTGCTTCTCATTCATGTCACTCTGGCTGCCTGACTCCACGGAGCTAAACCTCAGCTTCTGAGGACCATCTCAATCTGCCAGGCTTTCTACCCCCTCTCCACCCACCGCTTCTAGGGCATCTTGGCCTTGTCTCCAGATTTTTTGGGGGAAACCATTTAGTTCTTCTCTCAGGCTTCCTACATCTGGCCACTGGGGAGCTGGATCAGCCAAGCCTGCCTGGATCAGGTGGTTAAGGGAGGGGAAAGGGCCAGGTCACCTACCAGGATAAAGGGAGGCAGGTGAGCTGTTATGGGCTAACTGTGTCACCCCCACAAATTCACATGTTAGAGTCCTAACTTCCTAGCACCTCAGAATGTGCTGTGTTTGAAGAGAGGAGCTTTCAAAAAGTAATTAAGTTAAAATGAGGTCAAGAGGGTGGGTGCTAATCCATGCACCAACATAGACACTTGTCCTAAGGAACGCACACACACGGGAAGTCCATGGGAAGACACAGGCAGAAGAGAGCCATCTCCAAACAAGGGAGAGGCTTCCCAAGAAACCAATCCTGCTGACAACTTGATCTTGGACCTCTGGCCTCGAGAACTGTGAGAAAGTAAGTTTCTATCATTGAAACCACCCAGCCTGTGGTACTTTGTTCTGACAGCCCTAGGAGATTAATACACAGGTGATACAGGAAACACAAAGGGAGGAACTTGTCAGTGGATCCCCACTATCTCCGGGGCAGCTCTGATTCCTGGAATACAGTCAAGATTAAGAGACTGGGCCTTTCTGGATCCCAGCTGTGGGACAAAGCCCCAGTCAATGAGGGCTCTGGGAAGCGGGAGGCTCACGGAGAGGTGGATCTTATCCTTGTCTCCTCCTCTTACCCTGAAGACCGAATCAGACTCACCTTGAGGACTGTGGTCACAATAAGGGTAAGTGTGATTCCAGACACTTCGCCCATCCCCTTAACATACATAATCCATTTTCTCAGCTGTCAATTACCCCAGTTCAAAGCTAAAATGCAAAGTGATTGAGAAGGTGAAAAATTCAGTAACACGAGTAACATGGGTGATCAATCAACACAAGAAAGTGACAGGCACATCTTCTTCCCTGTTTTGATTGAAAAAGGAGGCAGCACTGGGTGTTGGAAGCAGGGGGATGGTTCACAACAGAGAGAAATGCAGCACAAGTGTACTGTGTGCATGTGTGTGTGTGTGTCGGGGAGACAGCTCTAGAAATGGTGTCTGGAGATGCAGCAGTAAGATTTTTTAAAAGTCCAACCTGGCATTGGCCCTATTTACCCTCGGCAGAGTCGCTGAGCAAGTATTTTGGTTGCACTCACACGTGCTCACTGCTGGGCTTCCAGGGATTTATGAAGACTGCTTTCATGACTTCATTATAAAGGTGCCTCCTTCCCAAGGGATCCATACATTGAGGTGCCAAGGCAGTGCTTCCTGCCTCTGGTCTGGCTACGAAAGGCCTTTTGAACAAACTATGCACAGCTGCAATGTGGAGCGTGCTGCCGCAAGCACAGGACTTAAACATCATTCAGTTAAGTATAAGATACAAGCTGTCAAGGCATCAGGAGGAGTGAAGAATTCAGTCCATTTGTCCTGATTCTTCCCTGACATAATCTGTATATTTGGAGCCATTGGGGTCTGCTTGGGGTGAAACATTCCTCCAGGAGAGCGGCTGCATCTTATTCTTCCAGAACTTCCCCTAACCCCAAGCCAGGGTCACATAAGCACCCAGCCAACACATGCTGTAGAACACGTCACCACATCACCCTATATATCTGTTGTCTGGCAGGGGAACCTCATTCCAAAGTAACAAGCAACCCTGTTCCTAGGTTTAATACTAAAAGGTTTTTGTCACTGACTCAGTCAATTTGCTGCTAACCTCTTTCCTATTTATTGCAACTTTACTTTCACCTAAGTAAGAGAGTGGAACAATACAGGCCTGCCACCAGCACTAATGTACCCTCGTAAATAATGGGACTTTTTGTTCAACTTGCATAAGAACAGCAATTAGCATTTGGACAATGCTTTGCAATTTGCAAAAGGCTTTCACATGCTTTATCTTATTGAGAGCTAGGCAGGTATGTGTTTGAGACTTTGGGTTGATTTCACCAGAGTAGGCCCTGTTCTTCCTCTCCAAGAAGGGGAAATTTCTGGGAAATTCTTCCTCCCCTATTCTGATCCTGTGATCCCAGTGCGACTGCCAATTACAGCCAGCTTCCCACACCTCAGCCACAGAAGCTGGGCGGGGATCAGTGAGGGCCATCCCAGTACTCCATCGAAATGCTTCCCCAAGATCTCTCCAGGGCAGACATGGAGGAGGAGGAGGGCTCTTGTTTTCGGAGTCATGCAGCTGAAAGGATGTTTCCAGGGGCTGCTGGTGGTCTTCCCCACCACACGTGGACAGAGAGAGTATGGCAGGAGAATAAATCCAACACAGAGAGCAGGATGTGCTTCCCAAATGGCTCAGTGGTAAAGAATCCGCCTGCCAAGCAGGAGATACGTGTTCGATCTCTAGGTTAGGAAGACTCCCCGGAGAAGGGAATGGCAACCCACTCCAGTATTCTTGCCTGGGAAATCCCAGGGACAGAGGAGCCTGGGGGGCTACAGTCCACGGGGTCGCAAGGAGTCAGGCACAACTTAGAGACTAAACAACACCAACAGAGAGAAGGAAGGAGAGGTGAGGTGGGGAGGAGAGAGGGAGAGGGAAAGAGAAAGAGAGAACAAACTTCATTTGGATGCACAGGAACTCCCTGGTTATGCAAGGCAGTAAATTCTCTTTTCTCTTAAGCTTAATGTGAGTTGTACTTCTGTGATTTGCGATCTAAAGTCTAACAGATTTTACAAAATTAGACTAATCTTTGAAGTTAAAGAAACCAAATTGTCTTCCTACTGTCCATAAATATCACTTCCCCTTCCTATGACCCATTCACATCAGGCTTGGTCATGTGAGGTGCTTTATCAATAAAATAAACCACAGACATGGACACGTGAGCAAAAATTTAAACCTTTTGTTGTTGTTAGGTTCGAGAAGTTGGACTCTTTTGTTTCTATAGCAGACCCTTGAGGAAAAACTTTGACTATCCTGACAGATATGCTTACAAGAAATCATACAGTCCACGTATCAATGTAGACTGCTTGATTACAAACCCTACAGTTCTTATTTACACTAGGCTAGGCTGCCTGTGGCAAACCTAAACTCTCCAAGTTTTCCAAAGCATCTGTGAAAAATAAAAACCGTATCACAACAAAATAAAGTTGTTCAGTCTCACGGCCAATGCTGGGTAGTGCCAGGTTAACTGACATAAACAATGAGGATGCTAATAACAAGAACAGCTAATGATAACATCCACTAAAAGGGAGCCTTAATGAGAGCAGGGACCTAGGATGTCGTGCTCATTGCTGTATCCTCAGGAGTTAGCAAGTGCCTGGCATGCTATAAAGCTCAATAAGTATCTGCTCAGTGTTAAAGAGCTCCATTTGCAGGTGCCGTGCTGCATGCTCTTCCCACTCTCATTGTATTCATTTACTCAACAGAAATGGATGTGCACCGCCTTTGTGCCAAGCACACTGTAACCACTGAGGACAATGGAGACCACAGACCAAGTCTTTGCTCTTATTCTGCTTCTGCTCTCCAGTATGGCTGCCTATCTCACCATTAGGGACATTCGGGGCCATAGAATTTTCTGTTGTCAACTTCTGTCTGAACCATCTGAGCTTCTTACTCCCAACATGACAACCCAGAATATCTCCAGGCACTGGATTGTGTCTCCAGGGAGGCAAATATCACCGCAGATTGAGATCCACTATGTTAGTGGTAGGAGACAAGCAGGCTATTGACTTGAAATATCTGAAAGTATAAAGGTGCCATTAGTGAACATAAAGCGGGTAACAGAATAGTGCATGGTCCAAAGGGAGGCGCTTCATCACTGAGTGATCAGAGAAGACCTTGGTTCTGTATTAAGGCTTGAGGAGAACTGAACGGAGTGAGTGCCAGCTCTGCGGCCACCTGGGGGGAGAAGTTTCCTGTGACAGGGAAGAGTGAGAGCAAGGACCAGGAGGCGGGAATGTGCTGGCTCTTTCCAAGAAGAGCCATGAGTCCAGAAAGGCTGGCAAGCGAGGGCAGGTGCGGGAGGAAATGTGGTCACGGTGGAGGCCGGGCCGAAGGACTCCGCACTCAGCTTAGGTCAGTCTGCGGAGTTCCTGAGAGGTCTGAGCAGAGACACGCCAGATTCTGACTTACATTTTAAAGAATTATGCAGGCTGCAATATGAAAAACAACACAAGGGACATGGACAGAAGCAAAAAGACTAGTTAAGAGGCTGATCCGCTCTTCTGATCCAGGCACTGCCTGGAGGGGATTGGGGGGCGGTGGGTGGATTCAGGAGATATATTGAAGGAAGAGCTTGTTAGATCTGGTGTGCTGGATACAGAGGAGAGGAAAGGAACAGGCAACCAGATGCTCTGTTAATATCCGCATGGTGAAGATGAGGAAACCAAAGTGCAGGGAGCTGAGGCAGCCCGGGCATGACCACAGCTTGCAGGTGTTGGAGCCGCCTTTCCCCCAGACGCTGATCTCAGAGCTCATTCTCTCTCTCCCTTGTGCTAGCTGCTTCAAGCTTATTTTCCACTTGGTGCAGGGTTGTGGGGTGTCAGGAAGGCTCTCATGTGGCTTAGATCGGAAACAGTGGGGTTCTCTCAACTTCCTTCTTGGTGTTTTGATACTAAAAACCCAACTGCTTCCACTGGCTGCAGGCTGCTTAGTCGCAAGGAGGGGCAGGCAGGGTGGGGAGGGCTCTGATGGGCCTGATGCCTCGGAAGGAAGCCTGGCAGTTGGTGGTGGCCCCTCAGGACAGGGGCCTGCAGTTGGTTTTGCTAGGCTGGCCGCCAGGCTGCTGCAGCCCCAGAGCTTCCCCAGCCAGGCCACACGCAGCTGATCATGCCGGCGGGCGGCTGGGCAGGTCCCGAGTGCTCCGGGGACTCCAACACTGCGGCCATGAAGGCGGCGTGGACTTCCCTCCAGAGAAGCTAGCCCACCAGTGTCTGCGGTTGGCTTTGAGGAGCCTGGGGTAGTGGGGGATGGCTTCCCCAGGAAGAGGACGGTTGCCTTGCTCGTGTTTGTGGGCTGGCAGAAAGCTTCGCAGTGGGGATTGCGGGAAACCGGGCCATGGAGTCCATCTACCTAGGAAATCACTGGCGGCTGCTCCACGACCTAGAGACACGGGGCTCAGAGCCTATATCCTTAATCTCTATTTTATATGCCAATCATGGGGCTGGCGATGGAGAGGAGGAGAAAAAACAGGTGCCCCAACCACCCATTTTCTTCTGACACAGCACCCTGTACCCCCCGTCTCAGGGTCCAGGACACCCCAGATGATGTGCCCACATAGACATAATACAAAAGCAAGCACCCAAGACAGCGGCGGACCCAAGCCTTCTCATTACTAGCTCTTGTTAGGCCCATGCACAAGTAATGGAGATTTAATTCTTACAAGAAGACAGCTTAAAAAATTCAAAATTACCAAGAAAACTTCTTGAAATATATATTTACACTCAATATCATTCACAACAAAAGCTCACCTCAAGGTTATATATTGCACTAGTAAAAAGCATCTGGATTTGTAAGACATTTAAACCAGCTTATCAACTGAGCTATGAAGACACTTTTACAATTTTTTCAAATACCCATTTAAAGGTATGCATTACTCAACCCAGTTCTGCATTAAATTTCTCCAAATTTCGTAACCCATTTTTGAGGTTCCTTACATAATAACAAATCATTGAAGCCAAGTATCAATGAAAAATGCTTGTTCTTCCCGCTGTGGTAAAAATGACTGAAATAATACATAGCAACAATATAAAGAAAAAGTAAAATGCATTCACCTGTTACTGAATAATACTGGCAATGCAGAGAAAATACTGTTGATAATCTAAGAAACAATTCAGAAAAAAAATACATGTGGAAGGCTTGCCACATACATTTGTATTAAATACTGATGGCCCTAATGTAAGTTATAGCTTCCCCTGTGGTTCAGTGGTAGAGAAACCGCCTGCCCATGCAGGAAACGTGGGTTCGATGCCCGGGTGGGGAAGATGCCCTGGAGAAGGAAATGGCAACCCACTCCAGTATTCTTGCCTGGGAAATTCCGTGGACAGAGGAGCCTGGAGGCCTAAAATCCACGGGGTCGCAAATAGTCAAGACATGACTGAGCGACTAAACAATGCTAAGTTACATTAAAGTCTAGATTCTGTTTCAAAAACATTTACCACAGCTGTTTTCCTGAGGGCCCGCTAAAGAAGCCACATACTGGAAAAGATTCATGATCTTCAATGATATCAATATTGGGAAAACTGTGTACATACAACCACTCATAGAGCAGTTATTTTGGTGTGAATTTCTAAAAATTCACAGAGAGACTGTTTACATATGGATAGCTCTGTAGGTAAAATTCCTTCAGAGTATCACACATCAGTGAGTTATTAGAGACAAGATGTTGAGCTAAGAAATCTACATGGTCTATGGGGCTGTCATCAATGTGAATAATTTTATATATATGTTAAAAGCCATAAGATGTAGATGGTTTATATTATTTTGTAATAACAAAAATAGCCTGAGAAATCTTGATAGCCATGAATCTTTGCTGGTTATTTCATAACAAAGCTTTTAGAAGAACTGTTCCACTAACAGATGAATCATGGAATTTCTTATTAAAGACAAGAGTTATAATTTGCTGAAATTTTCTGACATGTAGTTGTCAGAATTATTCTACTAGCAGGCATTTTTAGAAAAAATAAACTTAATTTGCCCTTTCAAAGATGACTTTTTGTAATGAATAAGGGAGGGACAATTTTTTCAAGGGAAACTCATGCTATGGAAAAAATATTTTGAAAATGGTTGTCTTTATATATTTCATTGTTACATGATTACATTTCTGAAAATAATATAGAAAGTTTCAGATTGGAAAAATTTTTTTAAAACTTAGAGAGATGATTTTCTAATTTGCTCAAAAATCTTCCAAGAGAAAAATTTTAATATTTTTAAATCTATTTTTTTTAACAATGTAAGACTTTCTGATTGACATCATCAGAGAAAAGAGAAATGTATTAACTAAATTTTATATGCTTTGCATAACAATAAATGAGTTAAAAATCGAGTACTGTGATTTATTTAGCTCAACTCATTTTGCTTTCCTTCCATTTGTATTTATATATTTTTGTATGTTTTCCATTCACCAGCAACACACCTCATAACTAAGTAAAATATATTTAATATAGAACCAGACGTTTAAGTCACATTATCACCAAACATTAAAATCGATATTTAAAATCATACAACTCTTTAGGTTTCTGGGTCCTCTAAGTATAACACATATATTTTAATATATTAATAATTCTCATCCATGTCTTATCTTCTCGCTTTTCATCCACTTTATTCCTGGTTCTTGTTCCATGAACTCTGACTTCTAGTACAAAAGTGAAGAGAATTTTACTTTTGTTTTTTAAAAAGCATGCTTACCGAAAGTCTGCTGAATAATTTACATACAATGAAACACTCATTTTAAGTGTATGGTCAAACGTGTTTTAATAAATGTGTATCCAGGTAACTATCACCATAGTCAAAATATACAAAATAACCAGCACCTTCAATCTCCTTCACATCATCTTTTGGTCAATCCAGACCCTTACTTCACTCCTACTCAAAACAACCTACTCCCTGGTAACCATTGATATGCCTTCTGACCTTATTAGATTAATTCTGAGGCAGGAGACAGATGGGCTGCAGAGTAGACATTTATAACTGGCCTCCTGTTTACATTTCTTGGGGTGAGAAAAAAGATGGACTTCAGGCTGGACACTTATAACTAACCTCTTGTTTGCATTTCATGAGACAGGAGATAGGTGGGTTCCAGGTTAGATATTTACAATCAGTGTCCTATTTATACTTCAAAATAGAAATAGTAACAGAGGTTTCCCAAGTGGCTCAGTAGTGAAAGAATCCACCTGCCAATGCGGGAGGTGCAGGAGATGCCAGTGTGATCCCTGGGGTCATGAAGATCCCCTGGACTAGAAAATGTCAACCCACTCCAGTATTCCTGCTTGGAAAAATCCCATGGACAGAGGAGCCTGGCACATTACAGTCCATAGGATCACAGAGAGTCAGACACAACTGAGAGGCTGAGCCACATGTACCAGACCTTACCCGTCTCCTGAGAGACCTGTGTGTGGGTCAAGAAGGCACAGTTAGAACCAGACAGGGAACAAATGACTGGTTCAAAACTGGGAACGGAGTACATCAAGGTTGCATACTGTCACCCTGCTTATTTAACTTAAATGCAGAATATGTCACGCGAAATGTGCTCACAAGCTGGAATCAAGATTGCCAGGAGAAATATCAACAACCTCAGATATGCAGATGATGCCTCTCTAATGACAGAAAGTGAAGAAGAACTAAAGAGCCTCTTGATGAAGGTGAAAGAGGAGAGTGAAAAAACTGGCTTGAAATTCAACATTAAAAAAGCTAAGATTATGGCATCTGGTCCCATCACTTCATGGTAAACAGAAGAGGGAAAAGTGGAAGCACTGGCAGATTTTATTTTCTCGGGCTCCAAAATCACTGCAGACGGTGACTGCAGTCATGAAATTAAAAGACACTTGCTCCTTGGAAGGAAAGCTACGCAAACCTAGACAGTGTATTAAAAAGCAGAGACATCACTTTGCCGACAAAGGTCCGTATTTTCAGAGCTATGGTTTTTCCAGTTGAGCACTGAAGAATTGATCTTTTGAATTGTGGTGCTGAAGAAGACTTTAGATTTCCTTGGACAGCAAGGAGATCAAATCAGTCAATCCTAAAGGAAATCAACCCTGATATTCATTGGAAGGACTGATGCTGAAGCTGAAGAAGTTCCAATACTTTGGCCACCTGATGCAAACAGCTAATTCACCGGAAAAAAACCTTGATCCTGGGAAAGACTGAGAGCAAAAGGAGAAGAGGGTGGCAGAGGATGAGATGGCTAGATAGCATCACCAATTCAACGGACTGAGTTTGAGCAAACCCCAGGAGATAGCGGAGGACAAAGGAGCCTCGTGTGCTGCAATACACGGGCTCACAGAATCGGACGCAACTTAGCCATTGAACAACATCATCATTTACCAGGGACGGGGGCACAGTTCTTCAGGTGCTAGCCTACTGTGTTCCTGCTTTGCCTGGCAAGGTAATAAAGCCACTCGTTCTTTCTCCTTCATTAAAAAAAAAAAAAAAAGCAACAGAAACAGGGAAAATAGCTAGGCTTTGTCTCCTGAGGCCACTTTAAGATAACAATTATGGCAGAACAGAGAAGGGCTAAACCTTGTTTGAGAAAAAGATCAAGAGGTCATATATTTCCCATCCGGGGGTCAAGGGAGACACTGCACATGTGCAGAAAGACTCCATGGGGATCAAAAAGGAGGGTGCACCATCCCAGAATAGGTGATGCCAAAGCCCCCCATAGGCCTCTGGGCTGGAATCCATCTTGGAAAAAAGTTGTGCACATATGTTGGGGAAGGTGCTAAGGGCAGGTCAGATGTGGAAAAAGAAACCAGATAATTGGTCAAAGGTAAAGAAAGATCTGGAAGAACTGCCCTCTGTGAATGACTTCTCTGTCTATTTCCTCCTCTTCACCAGGGAGGATACCCTTTTTCTCTGGCTGTGCATTTCTGCCTTGCTTCTGTTTTGTCTAAACTGTTTCTCTGTGCACTATCCCACCTGCTGTACTGTGTGTCTCTAATAATAAACTTTGTACCTGTCTTAGCAGTTTTTGCCTCCTTGAGAAATGTGGTGGGGGGGGTGGGGGGTGCAAGGGCCAGGGGAATTTTGCTTCTAGCCTCTAGCCCCTGGTGGTCTAGTGGCTAGGATTCCCTGGTTTTCATCCAGGCTACCCAGGTTCAAAAATGGGCCAGGCACCTTGCAACTTCCTTGATGGTTCACTGGTTAAGACTCCAAGCTTCCCCTGCAGGTGGCATGAGTTCGATCCCTGGTCAGGGAACTAAGATCCTGCATGCTGCACAGGGCCATCAAAAATTCCTGGGTATGGAGTCAAGATCTCATTCCAAGCCACTGCTCAGTGCTGTTTCTCTGAGGTCAGTTCTGTTTATTTCAATATAATAAAACAATATGTCCTTTGTGTCTAGCTTCTTTCACGCAGCTTATGTTTCTGAGATTCATCCATAGTGTTATGTATAAAAGTAGTTGACTCATTTGTATTCTAAATAGCAATCCATTGTTTGGATGTACTAAAACTGACTTGTCTTTTCATCTGCTGATGGACGTTTGGGTTACTTCCAATGTACAAATCTTTGTGGAAACATATATTCTCATTTCTTTTTAGTAAATGCCAAGGAGTGAATTGCTGGGTCACAGTGAGAGTTCATGTTTAACTTTAAGAGAAACTGCCCAATTATTCTTGAAAGTTCTTAATGCCATTTTACATTCTCACCAACAATGTATGCGGGTCCCACTGGCTTTATTGTCAGTCTTTTACATTTCAGCTCTGTGTGGGTGTATAGTGGGATATCATTTTAATTCTGGAGAATGTTTATAATGCACATAATATGTGAGCACAGTAGTACATAGTTTTCAAAATAAACTTATCTATAAATATATATTGATGGGATAGCTAAAAATGTGCACCAATTATGATACACACGCAGAGCTTTGCAGATACAAAGTCATAGTTAATGATCAGGCCCGTGCCTTAAGAACCAGTCATCTAACACCCAGGAAACTGCTTTTTTAAAATGTTACACTATGGTGGTTTTGAAATTTAAAAGAATCTCAGAAGGAGAGGGAACAATTTCCTGCCTTCAGGTTCCAGTCTGACGGCAGTCAGCAGAGGCTGCCTGTCCGCGGGGGCAGAAGGGAGACTGCCCCCGTTTTCTGCTGCGTGTTTTCACTCCATTCCGGGTCCCCCATGGCGCTGGCTCTGGTCTCACCCCTGATTGAAGTTCTTGTCCACAGAGGGTAACCCTAAAGAAAAACACATTTCCCCTTCCAGCACTGCCCCAGGAGGTGGCTGGGCCCCAGGAGTTTCTCGGGCACTTTACCTGTGGCTCACACTCAAGTTTACGGACACTCATCTGTCATTTCACGGCTTGTTGGCAGAAAAGCAGCAGGGCAAATTCCAAGAAGCCTCAGTGGTAAGTCCGATTCAAGCAGGTCAGATGCCCAGTAATATGCGCAGTGAGATAGTTTAATCAGAGAATAGTGCAGTATTACTGCTCCTGCCTGAGAGGAGCAGACTTTTTTCTTTTCAAGAAAGCTCTTTTCAGATGGCTATTAGGTTGCTGAATGAGGAGAAGCACAAAAGAAATGCCGGCTCCTTGTGGTCTTTCAGATAATTAAAAAGTAACCCAGGTGGCAAAACCAGTTATCATTTCCTCAGCTTCAGTAGATGAAAAGAGCAAGAATGGACACCAGTCTGAGGCTACGGGACGGCCAAACCATCAGCCCAGAGCAAGAGGATTCATCAATCCTGCGGAAAATGAGGAGTCAAAGTGATGATGTAGCACTGAGCGTGGAGGCCAACCTGTTGATGTGATATGGCTGAATTTTTTCCTTCGCGGATGTCGGTCTGGTCTTTGAAGAGTCTCACACAGCTAAACACTGATCTTGGTTTTCTTTTTCTTCCCCCACTCTTACAGGACCTCCTACAGGGGGACGCTCTTCTGGATGGGAAAGGTAAAGTTTAGGTGGGTTTGGGGGTGTGGGAGTGTGATGCAAATTCACAGCCAGAGCTGAAGGAATTTAGCTGTAAGATGTCAAGACATTTTTTAGGAATGATTAGTAATCAACCATCTGAATGCCTGTTGATTTCACAAATCAAATGACACCTTTCTCATTTGGACGAATTTAAATTACAGTCTGTCCCACCCTCCCTGCTCTGCTTGCCAAGAAAATGTGTAGCCTAAATCACAGTTCCCTTAAACTGTGTAGCTGCCATCGCAGACAAATGTTTTAGGTCAACAAGCACTTTCTGCTGCTTCTTGCCTCTTATAACCAGAATCGAATGGGCCCTGAAGTGGGGGCCGACAACAGCTCTGCCCTGGGGGCTGTGGGGCAAGAGGAGAGGGGCAAGAAGGTGACTGGTTGTGAGTGGAGACTCTGGCTTAGGGAGAGCAGAGTTCAGAAGCAGTGAGGGAAGCAGCTGCTTGAATTATGGTTTAGACATGTCAACGCTGGACTCGAGGACAGCTTCCCACAGCAGAGGAACAGCAACTGTCCATGTAGTCAAGGCCCTTATTTCTCAAGTTCCCCCTCTGGAAATTGAGGAAACTGGACATCCGTTTCAAAAGGCTGCTTTAGCCTCCAGAAGGGAAGCATTAGTTGCTCAGTTGTGTCCAACTCTTATGACTCCACGGACTTTAACCCACTAGGCTCCTCTGTCCATGGGATTCTCCAGGCAAGAATACTGAAGTGAGTTGCCATTTTCTTCTCCAGGGGAATCTTCCTGACCCAGGGATCGAACGCAGGTCCCTTGTGTTGGCAGGTGGGTTCTTTTCCATCTGAGCCACCAGGGAAGCCCTCCATACCCTTCTTCAAATAAAAGTTGATCCAGAAACCCACTAAGTAAAAACACATAAAAGGGGTGTTGCTCTCCTAACCATCAGGGAAATATAGATCAAAATCACAAGACATCACCTTAAGTAGGACTGCTGTTTCCTAATAATAGCCAAAAAATAAGTTGGTGAGGATGTGGAAAAATTGGAACCCTCCTTATACATTGGTAGTGGGCATATAAAACGATGCAGCCACTATAGAAAACTGCAGTTCCCACAAAAATTAAAAAAAGAACTACTGTATGACCTTTGAATCTCAATTGTGAGTATATATCCACAGAAGTGAAATCAGGACACTGAAAAGGTATCTGCACCAATGTTCACTGTAGCATTACTCACGGCAGAAATGTGGTGTGTGTATGTGTATATATACAAACAAAGGAGTAATATGCAGCCTTAAACAAAGAAAGAAATCCTGCCATTTGCAGCAACATGAATAAATGCAGGGGACATAATGCTAAGTGAAATAAGCCAATCACAAGAGGACAAATACTGTATGATTCCCCATAAAGAGCCCACCTGCCAGTGCAGGAGATGCAGGAGACTCCAGTTCAATCCCTGGGTTCGAAAGATCCCTTGGAGGAGGAAATGGCAATCCACTCTGGTATTCTTGCCTGGAGAATCCCATGGGTAGAGGAGCCTGGCAGGCTACGGTCCATGGTGTTGCAAAGAGTCAGACATGAGTGAAGCAACTTAGCACGCACATACACCATATGTCAGGTATGTAAAACAGTCCAACTCACTGAAACATAGAATAGTATTGCCAGGGACTATAGGAAGGGGAAATGCAGAATTATTTTTCAATGGGTATTTAATTTCTGTTATGCAAGATTTCAAACCCTAAAGATGACGCTGAAAGATGATGCTGTGAAAGTGCTGGACTCAATATGCCAGCAAATTTGGAAAACTCAGCACTGGCCACAGGACTGGAAAAGGTCAGTTTTCATTCCAATCCCTAAGAAAGGCAATCCCAAAGAATGTTCAAACTACTGCTCAGTTGTACTCATCTCACATGCTAGTAAAGTAATGCTTAAAATTCTCCAAGCCAGGTTTCAGCAATACGTGAACCATGAACTTCCAGATGTTCAAGCTGATTTTAGAAAAGGAAGAGGAACCAGAGATCAAATTGCCAACATCCGCTGGGTCATGGAAAAAGCAAGAGAGTTCCAGAAAAACATCTATTTCTGCTTTACCGACTGTGCCAAAGTCTTTGACTGTGTGGATCAACAATAAACTGTGGAAAATTCTTCAAGAGATGGGAATACCAGACCACCTGACCTGCCTCTTGAGAAACCTGTATGCAGGTCAGGAAGCAACAGTTAGAACTGGACATGGAACAACAGACTGGTTCCAAATAGGAAAAGGAGTATGTCAA
Source organism: Muntiacus reevesi (assembly GCF_963930625.1). Classification (NCBI taxonomy): domain Eukaryota; kingdom Metazoa; phylum Chordata; class Mammalia; order Artiodactyla; family Cervidae; genus Muntiacus; species Muntiacus reevesi. Next base: position 38,874,171 of record NC_089265.1, on the reverse strand, counting down.
GGCTGTATATTGTCACCCTGCTCATTTAACTTATATGCAGAGTACATCATGAGAAACGCTGGACTGGATGCAGCACAAGCTGGAATCAAGATTGCCAGGAAAAATATCAATAACCTCAGATATGCAGATGACACCACCCTTAAGGCAGAAAGTGAAGAACTAAAGAGCCTCTTGATGAAAGTGAAAGAGGAGAGTGAAAAACTTGGCTTAAAGCTCAACATTCAGAAAACTAAGATCATGGCATCCAGTCCCATCACCTCATGGCAAATAGATGTGGAAACAGTAGCTGACTTTATTTTTCTGGGCTCCAAAATCACTGCAGATGGTGATTGCAGCCATGAAATTAAAAGACGCTCCCTCAGTGGAAGGAAAGTTATGACCAACCTAGACAGCATATTAAAAAGCAGAGACATTACTTTGCCAACAAAGGTCCGTCCAGTCAAGGCTATGGTTTTTCCAGTGGTCACATATGGATGTGAGAGTTGGACTATAAAGAAAGCTGAGCACCGAAGAATTGATGCTTTTGAACTGAGGTGTTGGAGAAGACTCTTGAGAGTCCCTTGAGACACTGCAAGGTGATCCAACCAGTCCATCCTAAAGGGGATCAGTCCTGGGTGTTCATTGGAAGGACTGATGTTGAAGCTGAAACTCCAATACTTTGGCTGCCTGATGTGAAGAGCTGACTCATTGGAAAAGACCCTGATGCTGGGAAAGACTGAGGGCAGGAGGAGAAGGGGATGACAGAGGATGAGATGGTTGGATGGCATCACCGACTTGATGGACATGTGTTGGGAGATGCCGGGATGCGCCCTATCTGTGACAAGGTCATGGGATGAGAGAGGAACCTGCAAGGCAGTTCTTCCCCTCGGGGTTGTCCCAGGGCCCCGGGATGTCCCTTTCCTCTTTCTGTCTTACTGTTGTTGGGCTTTCTATTAATTTTTGGAAATGTAATATATAGTAATAAGGTCTCCCTGGAAAAGTCCAAGCCTATTTAGAAATGTTCATGATTGCTCTGGCTCAGGACACGACCATAAACATCAAGTCAAAAAGGAAAAGGCCACAGGCATAGTTTGGCTGCTTGCTTAAAAGATGATAATGTTCTAGAATAGAAAAGAGTAGAGGCATTGAGATTTATAAGTAGATATACTGCTTCAGTTTACTTGCTCCTTGGTTGAGAGGGTTTTCATTATTGCTATTTCCTTGCTGCTATTTGTTCACTGTTGCCCTTCCTTTAAACAACATGGAATATTATGGGTATTTTTGTAGAGTTAGGAAGTGTGGTCCATAGGATTTCAATAGAAGATTTATATTAACCAGCTTCACAGCCATTACCTCACTATTAATAGAGGTGTTTTGCTGCTTTAGAGGTGTTTCGCTGCTTCATAGTTAATCATTGTAGACCGAGGTTTTGTAGTTTCAGGTAAAGAAAAATATCAGGGTTTTCATATGGTACTATTCTCAGAAATGTCAAACAAGTTTGTGTAGCCCTTCGCATGTATTGTTTTATTGTCTAAAGAATTCATACTATATCTGAAATTTGTGGAACATTGTTTTTGTTAAAGTGAAAATGTTAGGCCATTGAGGCAAGAAGACTAATGTACAGGACATTTAAGAAAAAACCCTGTAATCAGAAATGTTCCAGATGAATACACAGGGGAAAAACATGGGGAAGAAAAATATTGACAGAAGCACAAAACCAATATCTGATGTAATATGTGGTGACTTAAGGGGGAGGTAATGTTCATTCTATAAAAACTGAGCTGTCCTAAAAATAAAAAAGCTTTTTCTTCCACTTCTGTGTGTGTCTGTCTTCTTCCTCACCGATGCCACTCATCCCTTGGGCATTCCTGGACCTCTGGGGCTGGACTCCGGCAGACATGGGTTTGGGTGGAGTTGGTGATGGACAGGGAGGCCTGGCGTGCTGCAGTTCATGGGGTCACAAAGAGTTGGACACAACTGAGCGACTGAACTGAACTGAAAGATGATGCTGCGAAAGTGCTGCACTCAACATGTCAGCAAATTTGGAAAACTCAGCAGTGGCCACAGCAATGGAAAAGGTCAGTTTTCATTCCAATCCCAAAGAAAGGCAATGCCAAAGAAATGTTCAAACTACTGCACCATTGCAGTCACCTCACACGCTAGCAAAGTAATGCTCAAAATTCTCCAAGCCAGGCTTCAGCAGTACGTGAAAAAAAACTTCCAGATGCTCAAGCTGGATTTAGAAAAGGCAGAGGAACCAGACGTCAAATTGCCAACATCTGATGGATCACTGAGAAAGCAAGAGAGTTCCAGGAAAACATATATTTCTGCTTTATTGACTGTGCCAAAGCCTCTGACTGTGTGGATCACAACAAACTGTGGAAAATTCTTCAAATGATGGGAATACCAGACCACCTTACCTGCTTCCTGAGAAATCTGTATGCAGGTCAAGAAGCAACAGTTAGAACTGGACATGGAACAACAGACTGGTTCCAAATCAGGAAAGGAGTACGTGAAGGCTGTATATTGTCACTCTGCTTATTTAACTTATACGCAGAGTACATCATGTGAAATGCCAAGCTGGATGAAGCACAAGCTGGAATCAAGATTGCTGGACTAAATTAAGCACAAGCTGGAAATCAGATTTCCAGGAGAAAATCAATAACCTCAGATACGCAGATGACACCACCCTTATGGCAGAAAGTGAAGAAGAACAAAAGAGCCTCTTGATTAAAGTGAAAGAGGACAGTGAAAACCCTGGCTTAAAACTCAACATTCAATAAACGAAGATCATGGCATCTAGTTCCGTCACTTCATGGCAAATAGATGGGGAAACAATGGAAACAGTGACAGACTTTATTTTCTTGTGCTCCAAAATCACAGCAGATGGTGACTGTAGCCACGAAATTAAAAGACACTTGCTCCTTGTAAGAAAAGCTATGACAAAACTAGAGAGCATATTAAAAAGTAGAGACATTACCTTGCCGACAAAGGTGTGTCTGGTCAAAGCTATGGTTTTTCCAGTAGTCATGTATGGATGTGAGAGTTGGACTATAAAGAAAGCTGAGTGCAGAAGAATTTATATTTTTGAACTGTGGTGTTGGAGAAGACTCTTAAGAGTCTCTTGGACTGCAAGGAGATCCAACCAGTCCATCCTAAAGGAAATCAGTCCTGAATATTCATTGGAACACTCATCAGGAAAGACCCTGATGCTGGGCAAGATTTTAAGGTAGGAGGATAAGGGGACGACAGAGGATGAGACAGTTGGATGGCATCACCGATTCGATGGACATGAGTTTGAGCAAGCTCTGGGAGTTGGTGATGGACAGGGAAGCCTCGTGTGCTGCATTCCATGGGGTTGCAAAGAGTTGGACACGACTGAGCGACTGAACTGAACTGACAGATGCAAGATGAGTAGGATCTTAGACATGCGCTGTACAGCGCAGCACCTATACTTAGCAATGCAGCATGCTGTACTTTAAGATATGTTCTGAAGATAGATCCCATGTTAAGTTTTTACCAAAACACCAAACAAAAACAGAACACAAGGACATCTTTGCAGGTGATGTACATGTTTAGTAACTTGGTTGTAGTGGTAATATCAGATTATGCATATGTCATATTCTTTAAGATAATATTACACTAAGTGTGTGCAATTTTACAGTATCAATCATGCTTCAACTAAGCAAAAAAGGGAGGTTGTTAAAGGAAACAAAACCACTATCTCAAAAAGATACCTGTACTTACAAGTTCACTACAACATTATCTACAATAGCCAAGACACAAGACTTATGTCCATTAATCGATGAATGGATAAAGAAGTTGGGGTATATATGTAAATATAATGGAATATTATTCAGCCACAAAAGAAGGAAATTCTACCATTTACAACAACATGGATAGACCTTGAAGGCCTTATGGTAAGTGAAGTAAATCAGACAGAGAAAGACAAATACTTTATGATCTCACTTACATACGTAATTAAAACAAAACAACAATGGAAAAAACCCACCAAACTCATAGAAGAAGAGGTCAGAGGTCAAGGACTGGTGAAGGAACTGGAGGAAGGGGCGGTCCAAAGCTTTTAAGAATAATATGTACAAGGGATGTAATATATAACATGATAAGTATAATTAACACTGCTGTATTTTATCTATGAAAGTTGTTAAAAGAGTAAATTGTAAGAGCTATAATGAGAAATCTTTCTTTTTATTGTATTTATATGAGGTAGTGAATGTTAACTAAACTATTGTGGTAAACATTTCATGTTATCTTTAAATCAAACCATCATTTTGCATACCTTATTCTTACACAGTGATATACGTCAACTATTTCTCAATAAAGCTGAAAAAAAAAACCAAAAATGAGGTTAAAAATTAAAGTAAACTTTTTAAAGAAAAAAAATAGAAAAAAAGACAATCAAGTTATTTTTAATCAAGTCTCAATGATGTGCAAAATACATCTGGTGTTAAGCTCTTAGCATTTCTGGCTATTTACTAAATTGGATGCAATAATATTTATCCCTGGTGGCTCAGATAGTAAAGAATCCACCTGCAAAGTGGGAGACCTGGATTCGATCCCTGGGTTAGGGAGATCTCCTGGAGGAGGGCATGGCAACCCACTCCAGCATTCTTGCCTGGAGAATCCGCATAGACAGAAGAGCCTGGCAGATTATAGTTCATGGGGTCACAAAGAGTCAGACACGACTGAGTGACTAAGCACAGTATTTATCCATCATTATAAACTGACATTTTACTCTCACTATAGGGGGCTTGGGGCAGGTAAGCTCACTGCCACAAGGTCCCTTTCCTCCCTAATTCAGTCCCTGAAAGGTCTTCTTGATGTATCTTTCAGAAACATTTTGGAAAATCCTTTTTAGGGGCTGTTTCATCTCTGATGTTATTTAATTCCAGTGGTTCTCAAAGTGCGGTCCCCTCATCAGAAGCACCAGCATCATCAGAATTTATTAGAAATGCAAGTTCTCAATCTACATTCCAGTATAAACCGATTAGAAACTGGGGCTCGGGCTCAGCACCTGTGTTGCAGGAGCCCTGTTGGGGGGATCCTGAGGCATCCTTGCCTGAGGGCCACTTCACTGCTTTCTGATGCTGAAGTGGCAGGGTTCCTCCAAACAGTCATCAGTACTGAGGCCGTCTGAGGATAACTGTACAGGTTTGGACCAGCAAGGGAAATTCCTACTAGGAAAAGGACATTGGAACAGCTATGAATGTCTCAGAACTGAATTTCAGAGAACTGCTTATCAGGCTGCCCTGCCCAGTCTGCAGAAGCTTTGAGAAGAGTTGGGAACCTGTACATCTTGTAATGTTTTGATAATTGAAAAGGAATAATACTGGACTTCCCTCATGGTCCAGTGGCTAAGAATCTGCCTGCCAATCCAAGGGGCGTGGGTTTGATTCCTGGTCTGGGAAGACCCCATAAGATGTGGGGCAACTACGCCTGTGTACCCAAACTTCTGAGCCTGTGCACCCGAGACCATGCTCTGCAACAAGAGGAGCCTCCGCTCCTGTTTGCTGCAATAGAAAAGCTACGCACCGCAACAAAGGTCCGGTGCAGCCAAAAATACATAAATTAATTTTTTTTAAGTTTAAAAAGGAGTAATACAAATTACAGTTTAGAGTACCCTGTACTTTTCTTTCATAACCACTACTTAAGAGTTTCTAATTATATATTTGTGTGGTTATTCTATCATGAGCTCCATGAGGACAAGGACCACGTCTAAATACAGACGTTACAGTCCCCAAGTCTAGCATGGGACCTGACATATATCAGCTACTTAGCTAAAAAAAACTAGTTTTTATGAATTAGGGTTATGTTAGGCCAGGAGTCAGCATTACCGCCCACAGGAAGATCTGGTCCATTACTCTCTCTCTGCATGGCCTGCAAGCTAAGAATGGTTTTTGTATTTTTAAATGCATGGGAAAAAATAAAAAGAAGGATACAGCTTGACATATGAAAATTAAATAAAATTCCATTTAAGAAAAACCCATTTCAGTGTTCATAAATAAAGCTTTATTGAAATGTAAAAAAATACAAAGGAGTAAGAAAGGAAATTTCAAAATTCAATTTAAATACACACATTTGAAAAATGTGCTCTGCCTGGTCCCATGCGTCCCAGTGTGGCCTGGCCTCCCTGCTCAGTTGATCTGTACAGAGATGAAATGAGACCCCATAATGATGCTGATAATAACCATGATGGCAATAACAATTGCTACAGAATGTCAGACATCAATTTTCTCATTCAGTTCTCTTAATATCTTCATAAGGGATTATCATGATCTACAATTTCACAGGTGAAGAAAATGAGGTAGAGAAAGATCAAGTAACTTGTTATGCTTGGCAGAATAATCGCAGCTCCCCCCAGTCCCCGCAAGTGTCTACATCTTATTTCTGGAAACTTACAAATGTGTTACTTCACATGGCAAAGCGATGTTGTAAATGGGAGTAAATTAAGGATTCTGAGATGGAGAGCTTACCGGGGCTATCTTGGTGGGCCCAATATAATCACAAGGCTTTTTATATGCCAGAAGCAGGAAAAGGAGAAAAGGAAAAGTGATGCTTCCGAAGCAGAGTGATGTAGTCACTGGCTAAGTGAGGCCGGCAACCTCCAAAGGCTGCAAAAGGCAAAGAACAGATCCTCCCTGAGAGTCTCCAGAGTGAGCTCAGCTCTGTGTCACTCTGATCTTACCCCATGAAACCCACTCCAAATCTCTAACCTCCAGAACTATAAGATAATAAATACACATTGCTTAAAGCCACTAAGTTTGTGTTCATTTGTTACAGCAGCAATTAGGAAACTAATACACTTGTCAAGGTCACACATCCATTAGGTCATGGATCAAGAATGAAACCCCAAGCTGTGTGATTCCAGAACCTGAATCATCACTTCTAATACTGGCAAAGGTGTTGAGCACCTACCCTACAGGGAAGAGAATATTGAGGGAGATGAAGAGGCATCGACATTCTCTACCAAGAGGCCACCTTACCTTACCCATCACCAATCCAGCTACAAGAAAATTATTTTGGGGGCAGGGTTTTGTGGCAAATTGGGTGGCATTCCATGTGGATGACCTCAAACAGCTCCCCTATTAAGGGTGTTACTACTTGATTTTGCCACAGAGGAAGGTTTCCATCTTATATAGCAGACCTACCTGCCTGTTTAAGTACTTCACAATAGATAGCTTGAGAAGAAAAAGATGCTTTTCTCCTGGCTCCTGGATGAACTATTTACAGGGGTAAGAGCTCCTCCTAGCTCTTATAAACACATTCACCTCTTCACCTCCAAGGGAACCACTAGTCACAGCTTACCTGGATGCTAAAGAAGGAGGGGGCAGTGAGGGTCTGTGTCTCAGAAGCCATGTCTGATCCTAATGACCTAACTTCTCCAAGGTTCTTCCTCATCTGTCCTGTGGATATGATAATATCTGCCCCAAGCACCTCAAAGACTCTTCCTGAAGAACTATGAGTTTATAGATATGGAAATGCAACCTAAATTCTAAAAAGTCAACTATGCAAAATGGGTATTCTTATTTTTTAATGGATTTGTTATGGCCACCTTTTAACTTTCCTATCAGCTCAAAAATAAAAAGTGTTGATGTGCTGGATGGAATTTGGTGACTCAGGCTTTTGGTGTCTATGGGAGATGACAAGGGAGAAGTTAGCTATAAGAGACACTAAAAAAAAAAAACAAAAAAAAATCCTCCTTAAAGAATGAACTCGTATCAGGAAACTTCAAAGTATACATTCTTTCTAGTATTCAAGATTAAAAATTAGAATGACCTTTTCAATAAATGGCCTTTAATTATTTGTGAAGAGATTAGCAACATATTTAAGGTAGAACCCCATGAGAACTCAAGGGTTTTTTTTAAAATCTCATTTTTGGCAGTAAGAGGTGAAAAAGGAAAGAGGGGCAGTTCATTTCCCTACATCTTTAAGGATTCAAGCCAAATCACACCGCTTATCTGATGGTTCTCTGAACAGCCAAGCTGATGGGAATTGTTCCTTACAGTGACATTTCTTGTCTCTACCATTCATATGCATCTGGCGTTCACTGTCCTATGGCAAGAATTTCACTTCTGTGAAGCCCGACTGGAAAACAAATCACTTCAGGGGAGAAATCACATCTCATATGTACTCTGTGTCCGCACAGAGCTTAGAAAAGTACAAAGTGCATCAGTTCAGATGTGGACTGGGTTTCTAGGTAATCTCTGCCCATCCCTAAAGCACACACAACAAATCACCCCGGTCCCACCCATGCTTTCAGTATCACCCTCTCTGCTCCATCACTTTGACCCTCCTTCTTGATTTACTATTATGTTTCTTCTCCATCAGCTTTCTGTCTGAAGACTAAAGTCAGGATCCTGAATCCTGACCCTGTAGTACTTGCTGAGGCACACCATGCAGATTCTTCCTTCAGGACCAAGGCATCATCCCCCAGAGGCTGGGAATGCTGCAGATGATGGCTCCCAGCTGAGTTTTGGTCTACAAACTTCCCTCAGTCCAGGAGAGCCACCTTCCCCAAGGTTACACTCCTTCCTGAGGAAGTGTATATAAAAAATGCGAAGCATCAAAGCCCTTGCCTCAAGGTGGTTCAACTCTGAAACATTCCCCCAGTTCGAGAATTCCCTGTGGGTTTGCCTGAGCTCTTTATTCCAACTACATTGCAGCTTAACTCCTCCTCTGCCCAATTTTATCCTAGTTCCTTCACAGGTCAGATTCCTGAGAGCCTTCTGCAATAAATTTCCTGCATGTAAATCTGTGCATCACCATCTGTTTCCTAGGGAACCTGTTCTAAGCCAGATCTTACACAAAAATAAGGGAAAGATAAACAATGCCCACAGCAAGAGGGGCTGGGGAGGGCTATCTCAACTCACACTAAACCGGTCTGATCCGGCCATGGCTGCCAACACCTGCCAGCGAAAACGGCCACCAGCCTGGCCCTCCCATGCCACAGAAGTGACGGATGGCCACTCGTGTCCTCTCCATCAGTACTACCCACTCAAACTTTCTTTGATGAGGGACATATTCCATACTTTCACGGTCTACTACAATAGCCATTAGCTACTTGTGGTTACTAAGCACTTGAAATGCAGCTAGTGAGACTAAGAAATTTAATTTTAAAAATGAGTTTATATTTACATATAAAGAGCCATATGTGTATAAAGGCTGCCATATTAGACAAAGCAGCCCTAGATTATGAACCCAGTAGATTTAGAAATGCAATGTCACAACATTTCCAATTCTACCTGCTTTTAATTCCACCACTCATGACCTAGAAATACTTGGTCTGACTCCTTAAAAATCATCCTAATGAGACATAGGTAGGAACTATGTGCTAGTAAAGTCTAATTAAGTGGTCCAATAATGATTATGAACATTGTGAAATCTAAGAGCCAGAGAGCTTTGTTGTAAGCTTAAGCTGATTACAATACATAAATCTATTCATGACTGCTTACTCTGTACAGTCTTTTAATTTCCAGCCTTTCAAAGAATTTATCATCGGGATGGAGAGGCATCTGTGTACAATTTTAACTTAAGAAACATCCGCTTCCTTGACTATGTACATGTATACATTTGATTAATGCCTTCTCCCCACTCCCATTTGGTCTATATGCTGAGGGCTTCAGCTTTATGTTTCATCAGAAAAGAAAAAGAGAACAAGAAATAGCTGCCCTTTTGAGGTGGGCCGACTCACAGGCTGGGAACTCAGGGGAGACCTTTAGTTCTGCCCTGTTTCTTGGACAGAGATGGTCTCTTATTATTGATCCAGAAATGTCAGATGGGGCCCAGGGTGAGAGCACATGTCTGCACCTGAGCAGGTTCACGACTATCCTGCAAAAAATGACTAAATGTGCATGCCCTCCAGACAAGGAGTCATCTCCATCATCTCATCATCTGAGGGTCAGCCCTTACAAAATCAGCTTTAGCCACTGAATGTGACTGAAATTGAATTCAATGCAAACTGAAAATATTCTGTTTACTTAAAGCCCAGAAGCCTTTTGTGAGAAGAATCCAGGGGCAGGCAATGGTAGTTAAATTTGTACATTTTTCTTTCTTGTTACAGTTTTATCTTTTCCGAGCAATTTAATGAAGACTCCAGAGGAAAGAATTAAATGTCTGCTGGTTCAATTACTGAATAATGAAAAGGTGGAAAGGAGCACCATGCGCTGTGTGCCGAGCGGCCAGCAAAGCCTATTCTTAGAGTGGAAATCTTTTTGTGCTGTTCACACTCGCCTGTGCCATCCACAAGTTGTACAGACAATGTTGGCGGAAGAAGCAGAAACCGAGCCCTGGTGTAGATCTTCCTCTGCAAGGGTGACAGGCCTGGCCCACAGGGGGCATTGCATGACACCCACAGTAGCGGCCAGGAACATGGCCATCCTTCAAGAAGATTCTCACCAGCCCTGGCCCCGAATGCATTCGTAACTAGCCTGGCCTTAGGACCACACGACAGGAAGGCCTCAGGGGCAGAGGAAGACTTGCCAGCAAGGATTTCAAGGATACTTTACAGTTCCTGCAGCATTTGGAAAACTACCCCTGCCCCCCACCTGCCCTAGCCATACACAGGAAGATTACAGAAACACAAAAATCCTCCCTGCATGCTAAAACCAAAGATAAAATAAAGCGATGATGCTTCAGAATTCTTTAGAACATTGGTTTAAAAGCTTTAAAAAAAACCAAGTCTCCCTGGAAATACTATGCAAGGAATTAGGCAGTGAAGTGTAGACTGTTCTTGCCTCAACGCCCAGGATGACAGTGTATCTCTGCTCATGCTGGGGCCTCCCTGAAATCTGTTCAGTAACATCAGAAGACTCCATGGTCAAGTCATTGTACAGCTTCTTTTTCACCTCTGAATTCTTCTCTGTTTATTTAAGAGAATGGCTTTGTTCTTGCAAAACACACACTGAAATGTTTAAGGATAAAAGGCTCTTATGTACATAACTAACCCATAGGAAAAAAAATGTGTGTGTCTCTATCTGCATATATATATATATATAATATATATATACACACACACCTATATGTGTGTATACATATTCATGTACAGGTGTGTTCAGGGATGGTAACAGTGGAGCAAGAGTAAATGATAAAGCAAACGGGATAAAATATGAACAATTGATGAATCAAGCTAAAGAAAACTTGGCAAGCTTTTGAATTACTTTCTATTTTTTTACAACTTCTTTGTAAGTTTGAAATTAAATAGTTTAAAATAGTTTCAAAGTTTAAAATAATACAAAGTTTTACAATTTTAAATTCTTTCTCTTTTCTTCTCTGTATTGGTTTCTTGCTAGAGACCTTTATAATTAGCCAGCGGACCTACTGGGTAAAAGTGTCCGTGCGGGCAGCCCCGCTCTGCAAGAAGGCAACTGTCCCGCTGACGTGTTTAATCAGGCTGAGAATTCTCTTGGAGAAACCAATCACAGATGGTTCTGGAACAGCTCCTCCGATGGTGTGCTGGTGATGATTGGGGCTGTGTGCTGGGACTGGGGATAGGACTGTGTCTAGGGAGTGCATGAGAATCTCAAGCTCTTCCTCTCTTACCTTAAAATATTACAACCAAAGGCATTACATTTTAAAAAATAACTATCGAGTGTATCTCAAGCCACCTTAAATATGTGAGAAAATAAACTATGAGAAAGAAGAAATCTCTAATGCCTCTCTTTCTTTTTTTTTTTTTTTTGGTATGTGACACAAGAGACGACAACAACATAAATCTATTGGAATAGAAGCTCTTTAAACACAAGAATACTCCTTAATTATTTCTGTTTCTCCTATACTCTCCCAAGAAACAGAACTGTGGGATGCAACTGAATGAAGATGTGATTAAATAAATGCACAACCCCCGAGACAAGGTTCTACATGCAGCTCCTTCGGTTTAAGACTGCATAAAAAAAAAAAAAAAAAAAAAAAAAGACTGCGTTTTGAAATCTATCAAACGATGAAGCAGGGACATTGTTATCTACGGGTTCTCTCTATGTAAGTTTATATTCTTCTTCTCTTTTCTTTTTAGAATTCTGTATTTAAATCTTATTTAGAACTCCATGAAGAGAAAAGGTGAGGTACTAACTGGGAGAAGATACTTTTTCCCATATAAAACTGAACAGAATTAACATCCAGAATATAGATATCATTCTTACAAATGAATTAGACAATAAAACAATTGAAAAAAAACACTGTCCAAAAAACTGGAACAGGTATTTCATGGAAGAGAAGAGATGGTCAAACACCATTCAAAGATGCTCAAAGTCATTAGTGGTTAGAAAATACAAATAAAAACCACAAATATGTGATAAACACCAGATTGATAAGAATTCCAAAGCCTGACAATATCAAGTGCTGACAAAGTTGTAGAATAGCAGCATGCTCATTATCTGCTGAAGGGAGTGAAAACTGGAACAACCACTTTGGAAAACCAGTTGGCATCACAGAAGAGAGGTGTATGCATGTCCTATTATCCATCAATTCTACTCTTGGGTATATACTGAGATAGGTGGAGAGTGTGTACAAGAATACTCATAATACTACTTGTATAATGGAAGTCATCCAAATTTTATCAACAGCACACTGCACTAGCAACTTAATGCATTTCATATTACAGAATGCTATCCAACATTGATAAGAACTGTATGCATCAACAAAATGACCATCAGAAGCAACATGTTGGGTTAAAAAAACAAGTTATAGGATACATACATTATGATCCCATTTATGGAAAATTCATTTAGATTTGTTTTAAGAATAAAAACACATGTGGTAAAACTATAAAGAGCATGCAAATGACCAACAAAAATTCAACACAGCAGTTATCTCCATTTAGCACAGAAAAGAAGAGTGAACAGGACAAGACACATGAACCTTTACCAGAAATACTAATGGCCTATTCCTTAAAAGACGGAGTGGACATATGTTCATTGTATTGTTATTCTTGATATTTTACAAATGTACACATTTTACAAATATTAATATGTATGGTAAGTGAGTGCTCACTCAGGCATGTCTGACTCTTTGTGACCCCACAGAATGTAGACCACAAGGCTTCTCTGTCCATGTGATTTCCCAGGCAAGAATGTTGGAGTGGGCTGCCATCTCCTACTCCATGGGGTCTCCCCGACCCAAGGACTGAGTCTGTGTTTCCTGCATTGGCAGGCAGATTCTTCACCAATGAGCCATCGAGGAGGCCCCCAATAGTAGGTATACATTTAACAAATATTCTTTTGTGTGTACTCAACATTTAACAAAAATGACTCTTAAGAATTGGTTAGTAAGCCAAAGACCAAAAATATCTTATCCAAGGCTTGTTGGAAGAAGGAAGTGAAACAACATGCTGGTCATCAGGCCCTGGCACTCCTTCCTTCCAAACACGGCATGCTGTCGACTGGTCTCCAGTTCCTCCTGGGTCATTCAATCCAAACTCAGCCATCACTCAGTGCTACCAACTGTCCCAGGCCCGAGGAAAGTTTCAGGATGTTCCTCAGAAGCAGCAGGCAAGTTTCCCTTTCTATCTGCAATTCTAGCCCTCATTTTAGAATAGGCCTCCTCCAGGTGTGAATGACAAGCACACCAGCCTGAGCACGTTTGTGCACACACACTTCCAACTCTGCAGCTTGATTGGGTTACTATTACATTCAAATATTACTGAAAGCTACTATTAGTGACTCTTGACTTTGACTTATTCTCCAATATGTGTACACATTTCATAATGATAATGGAGCACCACATTTAAAACAAAGCAGCTCCCTGTCCTCCAGTCAGAAGCTGCAATCTGAAAAAGCTCCCTGAAACATATATCTCTCCATGCTCCAACTACAACCATGTAGCAACCATCCCTTAAACCAAAACTGAAATTTAAAGTGAGTGGTGCAGTTACTGTCAGTACAGCATTGAAGAAAAAAATCAACCTAGCTCCAGGGACGTCTGACTCCTCACCTTAGTAGGTCATTAAAGATAAGAAAGCATTTACCTTCCCCAGGCCCATCTGCCACCCAGTGGATAGGGAAGAAGAAAGTTTTGCTATATTTTTAGTATTGTGAATGTTTTTAGATAATTGTTTTCATTATCAATTACTACAATGAAGGTGGGCTCCTTCAGCAGTAACATCATAACAGAAAAAAATCAGACTGGTAAAAAAAATTCTTTTATATATGACTTACCTTGAAAAGACCTATACATAGAAAACTATAAAACACTGATGAAAGAAATCAAAGAGGACACAAATAGATGGAGAAACATACCGTGTTCATGGATTGGAAGAATCAATATTGTCAAAATGGCTATTCTACCCAAAGCAATCTATAGATTCAATGCAATCCCTATCAAGCTACCAACGGTATTTTTCACAGAACTAGAACAAATAATTTCACAATTTGTATGGAAATACAAATAACCTCGAATAGCCAAAGTAATCTTGAGAAAGAAGAATAGAACTGGAGGAATCAACCTGCCTGACTTCAGACTCTACTACAAAGCCACAGTCATCAAGACAGTATGGTACTGGCACAAAGACAGAAATATAGATCAATGGAACAGAATAGAAAGCCCAGAGATAAATCCACGAACCTATGGACACCTTATCTTTGACAAAGGAGGCAAGAATATACAATGGAAAAAAGACAACCTCTTTAACAAGTGGTGCTGGGAAAACTGGTCAACCACTTGTAAAAGAATGAAACTAGAACACTTTCTAACACCAGACACAAAAATAAACTCAAAATGGATTAAAGATCTAAATGTAAGACCAGAAACTATAAAACTCCTAGAGGAGAACATAGGCAAAGCACTCTCCGACATAAATCACAGCAGGATCCTCTATGACCCACCTCCCAGAATATTGGAAATAAAAGCAAAAATAAACAAATGGGACCTAATGAAACTTAAAAGCTTTTGCACTACAAAGGAAACTATAAGTAAGGTGAAAAGACAGCCATCAGATTGGGAGAAAATAATAGCAAATGAAGAAACAGACAAAGGATTAATCTCAAAAATATACAAGCAACTCCTGAAGCTCAATTCCAGAAAAATAAATGACCCAATCAAAAAATGGGCCAAAGAACTAAACAGACATTTCTCCAAAGAAAACATACAGATGGCTAACAAACACATGAAAAGATGCTCAACATCACTCATTATTACAGAAATGCAAAACAAAACCACAATGAGGTACCATTACACGCCAGTCAGAATGGCTGCTATCCAAAAGTCTACAAACAATAAATGCTGGAGAGGGTGTGGAGAAAAGGGAACCCTCTTAACACTGTTGATGGGAATGCAAACTAGTACAGCCACTATGGAAAACAGTGTGGAGATTTCTTAAAAAACTGGAAATAGAACTGCCATATGACCCAGCAATACCACTTCTGGGCATACACACTGAGGAAACCAGATCTGAAAGAGACACGTGCACCCCAATGTTCATCGCAGCACTGTTTATAATAGCCAGGATATGGAAGCAACCTAGATGCCCATCAGCAGATGAATGGATAAGGAAGCTGTGGTACATATACACCATGGAATATTACTCAGCCATTAAAAAGAATTCATTTGAATCAGTTCTAATGAGATTGATGAATCTGGAGCCCATTATACAGAGTGAAGTAAGTCAGAAAGATAAAGAACATTACAGCATACTAACACATATATATGGAATTTAGAAAGATGGTAACGATGGCCCTATATGCAAGACAGAAAAAGAGACACAGAAGTACAGAACAGACTTTTGAACTCTGTGGGAGAAGGTGAGGGTGGGATGTTTCGAAAGAACAGCATGTATATTATCTATGGTGAAACAGATCACCAGCCCAGGTGGGAAGCATGAGACAAGTGCTCGGGCCTGGTGGGCTGGGAGGACCCAGAGGAATCAGGTGGAGAGGGAGGTGGAAGGGGGGATCGGGATGGGGAATACGTGTAACTCTATGGCTGATTCATACCAATGTATGACAAAACCCACTGAAATGTTGTGAAGTAATCAGCCTCCAACCAATAAAAAAAAAAGAAAAGTCCATCACTCAGTCCCCTATAAAAATACAACCACTTACCTCAGCATATTGTGCTACTGAACTGGCCTCAACTGCATAGACTCTACGAGCTCCAGCCTGTTCAGCAAAAAATGACAGTATTCCTGATCCACAACTCACACCCAAAACAACCTGGAAGGAAATGAGAAGACAAAAAGGGGTGAAAACACATACCAGAGTTTTGAGACCAGACAATTAAAGTACTGGCTTTGATTTTTACAAGTGGTCTTACTTTGGCCAAGTTATAAATCTCACTGAGACTCCCTTTTCTCATATGTTAAACACGGTTAGTAACTCCCACCTTTTAAGGTTTGCTGTAGGGATTAATATGAAGTGTATACAAAGTACTTGGCACATAACTGGTTTTACTGAAATTATTGCTATCGTGACTACAGTTTCTTTGTTATATGGTTTGCTTTTAGGATATTTAGGGCCAATAAAAGTAAAGCATCATGATTGAACTTGCTTATCTTAAATATCAACATGAACAAAATGAAAACTGTCTCCAATAATTCTTAGAATTAAATATATATACATGCACATGGGGATATGTGTGTGTATATTATATATATATATATGTGTATATATATATACACACACATATATATTCATTAAAAAACTGAAGATAAAGTCTTTCACCCACATAAACTAGGATATAAGCTTTCATTCTAGGTAACCCCCAAAAAAGTTGTGGTGGTTTATATGAAGGGTAGGAGGGTATTAAGACAGTAGACAAACAGAATTTACAGAAACTTTTCTTCTAAGATTTAAATCAACAAAACCACCACTCACTGGCACAAAAGGATGAGCCAATATTTGGACCTGCATGCTGAGAGGAAGAGGTGGATGGTATGGACTGGATCTCTGACCCCACACACTGTTGAAGCTGAGGCCTAAAGCTCAGTCTGATGGTTGAAACCTTAGGATTCTGTATTTCTGCCATATCTTTTAGTCTTAGCATCTTTCAGGACTAGCTTTGAGCAAGGCATTTCACGTGGCTCAAACCCTCACAATAAATGTATGAATACATAGCATTATCGTGCCCACTTGTAAGAGGACTAAACTGAAAATCCGAGACATTGAATGAGCCCAATTTCACCTAGCAGTAAGCAGGGGAAATAGGAGTTGAATCTGGGCATTTCTGCCTTCCAACCTCATGTTTCATAAAATCACACACTGATTACTTAAGTTCATTTTTATAAATCTGACATTTTAACCCAGCAATACCAAGAGGCAATGAATGACAAGGAAACAAAGTATTTTTTTTCCAGGAAAATTTATAACAGTTTTTACTTTTACTTTGATAGCAGGAAAAATTTTCCAAAAAGTAGGAAATGTTGGAGGTTGCACATTCACGTGTATGTGCGTGTGTTTTAATTGCAATATCATACTGTGCTGACACAGATTCGGTGCCATTATTCTAAGAGAACATGCTGTTAGTAATGGGCTCACAGTGCTCACTTGTATTAATTCTAGAGCTGTGGCTATATTCCATACGGTCTCCTAGGGCCTGGGTAATTAGGAGCATTACCAATTTAAAATGTCACCCAGTCTCTGGAATTCGCCATCAGGCTGCCTATCCTTTTTGAAATACCGCTATTTATTTCTCCCCATCCTCCCTAGGAGCATCATCTTCACATGGTCCTGGTTTACTGCAAGAATACTCACTACTGCTGGCTAAAGAACAGAGGCTCTGTAGGTTGGATAGTGCAACCCACGGCCCCCTCAAAAGATGCACCACACCCAGAACTTTTCCAGAATCTTCTGCAATTAAAAATAGAACACCTTCAATTCTATGTTCAGTCCAAAACAGGGATACAAAATTAAGACACGACAGAAACTGCACCTGTTTGCTCTGGTGACAGGTGCCCCAGAAATGTGTGAAGGGAACATTTTATTAGGGTTTCACAAGGCACATCTTAGAGGAGTGTATTTCAGTTCTCTTGATTCTGCAGACTAAAGAACAAAGACGTTTAACCACTAGAAGAGAGACAGTGAAGAGAGGGAATGAGGAGAGAGAGAAAAAAGGTGAGAAGGAGCCTGATGTGGTTCAACTTTTTGCCAAATTAGGACTTTAAGTAGGAAGACGCTTTGACAGACCCAGACCCTATCTAGAGAAAAGCTGAAAACTATTCCCAAATACCTTATTTCAATAACTAATTTCAAGTCAAAACAACTTTATTCATTTGGGTGATTTCAAAACAGAGCATAGCCCTTGAAAAAGAATCTGATCGTTTTCTAGCATTATCCAGATAATGCCATCTGTTTCCCGCTTGTGTGTATATTTAAAAAGTTAACAAGTGAATTTTCAGTCTGGGGCTTGCAGAAGAGGGAGCGGAGAGGGAGGGACATTCTGCCTTGTCTACATAGAGCCATGAAATGCTGGAAACAAAGCTGAGGGAGGCTGAAATACATTCTCTGGTGGAAAATGAAAGAGTCAAAGCAAATATTCAGCCTCGGATGGAAACAGACTCCCTTGGCCCTTTCCAATGGGGGTTTCCCAGACTAGGAGGAGACAGGGCATTAATGCAGATAATTCTCTTACACCTTCTTATCTGGCAACTCAGGAGGCCTTGGAGCTGCCACTAATCACATTTTCTTGTCCTCACAGAAGATTATATTGAGCCCATTTTTTATTCTACCATTGGGACGCCATCACAGAACTGAGTATGCTTGAGGACCTTACACTTCCTGATCCTAGAGAATACTCTCTCCTCTCAGACAAAGGCAAAAGAGAGTCATAAAATCCCCTTTCACGTGTAAAGCAGTGTGTAGTTTCCAAAGGACGTTCCTTGGCACTCTCTCTGTGGTCCTCATGCCTACCTGGGATACAGAGTACGCGGTTATGGCCCCACTGTACTGAGAAGGAAACAGACTTGGAGAGACGGTTTTCAGCCCAAGGTAACGCAGCTGGTGAGGGGCAGGGCTGGATGAAAATGCAGTGCTCAGCGCTCGGCAGCATCATGGCCATCCTTCTGCACAGGGACAAATGGGAGGAAAGCGTGGACTATGAAGACATGCAAGTCTGAGCACACCGCACTCCAACTGAACATTTCCGATGGCTCCATGCTATTGGACTCTGGTTGGGATCAGCCAAGAGAAAGGATGACAGGAGGTCAGAGGCAGTGAGGACAGCAATCTCAGGGAACCTATTCTGACCTCCTCCCTCCTGGGTCTCCAGGAATTGGTTGTGCCTCCTCCACCAAAGCCACAGCTCTGCTGGGCTTCCACTTCTTCCAGCTCTGACTACTGTCTCAGATTTCCAGCAACCACTCCTTCCTCTCTCCTCCTTCAGGCCTAGGGCTGCTAACAGGTCCCCACTCTAGCTAGTGCTAGGGAATTTCAACCGTCTCATGCTGGCTCCCTATATTCTGCCCACAGCACTGTAAATGGTCCTGTCCTTTAACTCTCCTAAAACACCTTGTCGGGTATGCTGTGTCTCTCCTGCAGGAACCCTGGCTATTACACCAACTCTTCCTTCTGTTCCCCAGCAGGGAATATTTCCTTAACCTTCGCTCTCCTCCCAGGCTAAGTTGAGTGCTCCAGCTCTATACTTTTTTTTTTTAATTAATTAATTTTTTTTTATTAGTTGGAGGCTAATTACTTCACAACATTTCAGTGGGTTTTGTCATACATTGACATGAATCAGCCATGGAGTTACATGTATTCCCCATCCTGATCCCCCCTCCCACCTCCCTCTCCACCCGATTCCTCTGGGTTTTCCCAGTGCACCAGGCGGGATGCATGAGACAAGCGCTCGGGCCTAGCTCTATGCTTTTTTATCATCACCTACTCAAGCCCTCCCTCTGCAACATTCACCACAGTTATACTTTTTCATTCAAGGAGGAACTATCTGATTAATTTCTGCTCCCTGTCCTGGATCCTAAGCTTCATTAAAGGAGAGACTTCTGTTTTCTCAGGACACTCACTAAATCTTCGTTAACAAACTGAACAAACAGAAATGGGTCTCACTACCACAGAGAAGGAACATATTCACGATCTAAAAGACACAGTGCAAATCCGTTACCTCTGTGAGAAAGCATCTTCTACCGGCATAACATATCCACTTCAACCTTGGGATCTTAATAAGCAACCTTCAAAAGATGACTTTCCTTTGATGGTGCCATACCATCATCACATTATAATCTAGTTAGCTCCAGTTTACCATGTTCCTCTAGAGACAGAATTCATCCTCAGCTCCCCCTGGATACACAGGCAGTTAACTACAGAAGTGGCTAATTTGGGGCTCATGTGGGGCAGCAGCAGAAAATGGTATGAAATCCTTGCCAGGCCTAATGGGGAAAAGTCAACAATCGGTCCATGTAACAATGGTCCAAAGTTCTGTGAATTTATTTGTAAATAAAGTTTAAAAAAATTAAAAAGATAAGGTCATTTCACATGTACAGATTATTTTAATTACATGCTCTTACGGTTTCCTGGGCAAAGAAATTTTGCAAAATGTTTGGACAGGGCTAAAAAAACTCCAAGAGGGTTCAGAGATATTTATCAGGATTTACTAGGTTAAAATTAACAAATAACACCCAGGTCTTAATGAAAACATGAAACACAACTACCCTGGAATAATAAAGCAAAAATAAACACAGACCATTATTTTTATACTTACTTTGTACTATGCTTATTTAGTACCTTTACCTTATTTATTCATGGTGATGACCATCAAATGTGGGCACCTTATTTTCTCCATAGTACAAATAAAGAAACTGAAAATTAGACAGAATTGAAGTCATACACTTAATAAATGGCAGAGATGAGATAAAAACAAATGTACCTAACTGAAACATCATGCTATGAGCCACTTCCCCCAGTTCTGATTCAAAGCTTTTTCTGTGTGCTGTTCAGGCTACAGTAATATTGGTCACATTTAGTCTTCTTTTCACGCCACCAGTTTTACAACTATCTTCCAAGATTGAGGTCCTGACTCTCCTACAATCAATTCTTCAAGTCATGCTAGTTGTTATGTATTCACTGTTTCTTTATTTGCTTGAGGGTAACAATGGCTGCCCTGAACTGCAAATCCTAACTGTCATTTTTGTATGCCTCAAACTCCTAAATTGTGCCCCACCACTTGGCACTTTCACGGCCATTGCTGCTTCTTCCAGGCATTATTTTATTACATCCACAGATACCACCACTGAACAATCCCAAGTTACAAGAACCCCATGCTTTTGCAATGTCATGTACTTTATCATCATAGCTATCTGGGTTATGATGGGCTCACAACCCATATTTATAGGCTCCCTACCCCACAGACTGCATCCAACTCTTCCAACAACCAAACTGCTAACTAATAGCTTGACTGAACAGCTTCTAGGTAGGAACAGAATGAACTACACAGCCTTCTGCAGGCCACTACATCTCTCACTCTGACTTTTATCAGAGAAGAAGAATTCCAAATCACCTCAAGAGCTACAGAAGACATCCCTTTGTGGCCTCCACAGCTAGGTTTAAATCCTGTTCAGATAACTTGCACTTTCACTATGGCCAGAAGAGTTCTTCAATGACAGCTTCTCATAAGACAGAACTCTACAACTGTTGTGCAATTAAACTGGATTTCCACAAAAATGTTGCCTGTATTTAAATAATGAATATTTAATACTTATGAGCACCCTTGTTTCATCCCAGCTTATTTCTTCTGGCAGAGGACAGATAAATTCATCACCAATCTTTTCACCACCCTTTTACCAGTTCTCCAACGACTTTTCTCTATTATTATGGAAAATACAGAGATGCTGATCACTCTCAGCTTCTCTTCCCGTGACTATCCCCCTTCATATGCTGCCAACAGACTCAGACAAGCTCACTCAGCTCTAAATAAACCCTTTGGTACGCAATCATTCATCAGACATCAAAAGTGACTCCTACTACCTGTTGTGCCAAATACTGCTAGATGCTGGAAATGCAGAGATGAAAATAACCTGTCTAGTAGGGAGAAGTACAATAATGTGTTCTAGTAGCAGTGATAGTATTCTATAACAGGCACAATGAAAGCATGAAAGAGGAATGGTCTGCTCTACTAAGGAGTCTGGAAAGACTTCATTGAGTTGATCTGAAGAGTGAAAATCGACAGATAAGTTGATGTGTGTCATGTGAATAGAGGGAGTGGCAGGAGTTTCAAGCTGAAAGCATATGAAGGCACCAATGAATGACAGAGCCAGTCATGTTTGCTGTTCAGTCACTCAGTCATGTCCAACTCTTTGCAACCCCAGGGACTGCAGCATGCCAGGCTTCCCTGTCATGTCCGGGAGGCAGCAAATTTTCTCAGGAGCATGATGTGTGTGGTAGAGACAGAAGTTGGGCGAATGGTTGAGAAATTAACAGCGCAAGA
This sequence comes from Muntiacus reevesi, assembly GCF_963930625.1. Classification (NCBI taxonomy): domain Eukaryota; kingdom Metazoa; phylum Chordata; class Mammalia; order Artiodactyla; family Cervidae; genus Muntiacus; species Muntiacus reevesi. The sequence goes on along the minus strand of NC_089265.1, from coordinate 38,851,818 downwards.
GCAAAGGGTGATGCTTGATTGTAAATGGTCTTGTACAGGACACTAAGAGCCTGGACTTAATCCTTAAGCAAAGAAGGACCATAAAAATGTTTCCAGTGGAAGAATTATTTCATAGTTGGATTTCAGCAACATCAGTGTGGCATAGATTGGAGGGCAAGATATCAGAGGGTAGTTACTAATCACCATCAGTCCCTTCTTCCGTCCTATCAGAAACTCACTCTGTGATTTACGCCCCTCTGTGTGATTAGCCATCCCCAGCTCAGCCTGGGAAACTCAACATCAAAAAACTAAGATCATGGCATCTGGTCCCATAACTTCATAGCATTTAGATGGGGAAACAATGGAAACAGTGACAGACTTTATTTTCTTGGGCTCCAAAATAACTGCAAATGGTGACTGCAGCCATGAAATTAAAAGACGCTTCCTCCTTGGAAGGAAAGCTATGGCCAACCTAGACAGCATATGAAAAAGTAGAGACAATACTTTGCCAACAAAGGTGCATCTAGTCAAAGCTGTGGTTTTCATAGTAGTTATGTAAAGATGTGAGAGTTGGACTATAAAGAAGGCTGAGCACCAAATAATTGATGCTTTTGAACCATGGTGTTAGAGAAGATTCTTGAGAGTCCCCTAAACTGCAAGACCACACCAGTCAATCCTAAAGGAAATCAACCCTGAATATTCATTGGAAGGACTGATACTAAAGTTGAAGCTCCAATACTTTGGCCACCTGATGCAAAGAGCTGACTCACTGGAAAAGACCCTGATGCTGGGCAAGACTGAAGGCAAAAGGAGAAGAGGGTGGCAGAGGATGAGATGGTTGGATGGTATCACTGACTCAAAGGACATGAGTTTGAGCAAGCTCTGGGAGATAGTGAAGGACAGGGAAGAATGGTGTGCCACAGTCCAAGGGGTCACAAAGAGTCGGACACAACTAAGCAACTGAACAACAACAATAAGTCCCAAACAAAGGAGCCTGACTGGTTCAGGGCAATCATAAGTGGTTCTTTGTCTCTTGCCAGTGATGGCTTTTATACATGTGTGTGTAATACAATATTGCTAATAAGACCAGAGGGGAAGTCTGTTGGGAGCTACTGGAAAATTTTATGCCTTTTAAGACAGACACACAAGAAAGATGTTACTTCCTTCTTGGAAATGATTAAATTTAAATGTGATGCTCAGAGGAACTGGATTAAAACACCTCAGAATCTCACTACCTTCAGCATTTCAGCCAATTTGAATAGGAATTCCTCCTATTTGAGGCCAAAGTTATCTTAACTGGTACAAGTAGGGAAACTAATTGGAAAATATTTGCAATACTCTAGAAAAGACACAGTAAGAATGAGAGCTAAGAATCAGCTGTGGGACAAAGGGAAAGAGAAGAGCCGCAAAAATGCTGGGTTCATAGACACTGAAGAATTTGGAAACTGGAAAGTATAAGAAAAGGTCATGACTGACTCTGGGTTCCTGGCTGAGGTGACGTATAACATCTTCAGTTTTTGCAGCTAGAATGGAATGCTTGCTTGCCTTGCTGACCAGCCACAGTGGCTGTAGAAATTGCTTGTGCTGGTCTTTGAAAAGTGGAGCTGTTTCACTGCTGCTGCTACAGCCACTGCTGCTCACAGAGCGTGCAGCAGAGGCTTCTCCTGTCCCTCACATTGTGCATGGGTACAACTGAACAATGCCCACCTCACTCGGGCCACATGCGCCTTCTCCCCTGCCTCCTACCGCTGCTGAGGCACCATAGCCCCCATCTGGTATGCGTGCAGATGCACCCTGGAGATAAGGGAGGTAACCCTGTGGGGGCACGGTCCACCAGTGGGAGATGGCAGCCAATGGAGAAACCATTCTCCTCCCCCACCCATGAGCTATCTGAAGACAAAGTGGCTTCGTATGATCTCTCTGAAGATGTCTGATGACACCGAGCATGTGGTTTTTCATCAAGCATTGGTCAGCTCAGTAACACTCCTCCCTAATACACCTGCCCTCCCTCCTTTCCTGCCTGGCTCCTGCTCTGGGGAGATGGCCCTCCCTAAGACAGTCCGAGCACATAAGCCTTTCCTGCATGATCTGTGATTTGGGGATCTGAGGCTAAGAAAACAGTGGTCCTTAAACAAAATTCAACGTCTGTTGACATTTTTCTTCAATTCTGTCTTTTCTGGGTTTTTGTACTTCTATATTCTAAACCTAAGCTACTACTCTGGAGTGGAGTGACTGTATCAACAACTCAGATTTAGGGAATTAAGCAAAAAGAAGATACAGGCAGACGCTCTAGGTTCACTGATGCCCAAGTCCTAGTTCTGGGCTGGAGAAGACCAGGTTCTAGTACAGGACTTTGCTTTGTCAAATCTAACTGCTTTTACTGACTGGTTCTCTTTATTTATGTTCTCATCGTGCAAAGCAGATATTAACACAAAGACATCTATGTTAGAAGTTCCTGCTGTATTGAGCCTTTAACAAAGTCAGTAACAAATAACAAAGTCAGCGGTTGCTGCAAATTAGCCTTTCATGTTACTGTCTTATACAGAATGTGAAAGGTTCAGAAATTCAACCCTAGGATGTTCTGGAAGTGCACTGCCTTTTGTGGGAAGGGACTCCACCAGGCAAAAGTTAATAGTAAGCTAACCAATAAAACCATATCAGTGAAAACAAAGTTCTTTTTTTTCCCTAGCTCCCTCCCATGCATGGCTGAGGCACTGAGAATTTCACCTTAGGCAATCTGTGCCTTCTTTAATGATTTTGCAAAAGTGGCATCTGGTATGATAGTTATTAGCAGCACTTACCAGATATTTCTGGTTGCATCCTTTGCCCTTTGGAAATCAGGAATGACCATGAGCCTGGTGGACTACAGTCTGTGGCTGCAAAGAATTGGATACGAGTGAGCACACACATGACTCGCTTTGGCCCATGTAATGTGCCAGGGGTTAAGATGGGTCACTGCTGGGAGGAAGACTGAAAAACGAGGCGCGCGCTTTGCCACATGCTCCTTCTCTTGACAACAGGAATGTCACACATGGAGGCGGCTTCCTCGGCCTGGGTCTCAGGGTGAGAATAAGACAAAATACAGCCCTCAGCTAGCCTGCAGTGGATTAAACAAGCAATATATACAGCTCTACTGATTTAAACCATGGAGGTCTGCGGGCTGACTGTTAGAGCAGCATAACCTAGTTCACCCCAACAAGCCCAGCTAAACCACACCCCTGCGGCGCTGATGATTTCTGACTCAGATTCCCCAGTGTGTTCACAGAACTCGGATGCTGTGCTGTGACTCTGGTGCCACAGTTCACTAAATTCTTACAGTCATCACATGTTAAGCATTCTTAACTCATTTTAAAATTGACTTCCAAAAGATTAAGGTCAAATGTCAGCATCTTGAAAGGTACAGAGGCTGGCCTGGAGCACAGTTATCTTGACTAGAAAATCCATCAAGTACATTAAAGCCCCTAGCTTCCTCTTCCAAATGCCCTGAAAAACAGTCTGTGATTGTTGTTTATTCGGTCTTCTTGGCTTGCCTTGAAAGCTGCACTTTGCTTTCATAGCAAATGAAAGCACTTTCCTGTGCTGGTTCTGGCATCTTTCTGCAGTGCCCTCACAGGAGCAGATTCTATCCAAGCTCAGGAGAATCCTGGCACAGACACACCATCTGCTTCACTCACCCACATTCAGGAAATCTCCGTGGGGGCCCCCTCAGGACTTCAGGGGACAAAGAGATCCGTTAAAACCCAGATCCATTCTCTACCTCTACCTCCTCACCTGAACTACAGAGAATTAACCTCAGGGATGAGTTTCTGTGGTGTATGATCTAACATGAACCTTGGCCTCTGCACCAGGCTGAAGTAATGGCCTCCAAAATTGATGTCTACCCAGAATCCTTGAATGTGACTGTATTTGGGAAGATGGTTTTTACAGATATATCAAATTAACTGAACTAGGGAGAGCCCTAAATCCAATATGCCTGGTGCCGTTACAAGGAGAAAGGGGCTTACCCAGAGACATAAGACACACAGGGGGAGCGCCACCCAGAGGAACGAGACTGCAGTGACGCATTTTAAGGAACACTGAGGACCGTCAGCAGCCTCAAGAAGCAAGGGAAAGGCGAGGAAGGGCCTTCCCCCAGAGCCTTCAGGGGGAGCATGGGCTTGCTGACACCCTGATTGTGGACTTTTGACCTCTGGAACTGGGAGAGAATATATTTCTATTGTTTTAAGCTACCTCGTTTGCGGTAATTTGTTATGAAAGCCCCAGGAAAGTAAAACAGCCTCCAAACTCCAAGTCAGAGGGAAATATAATACATACACAAAACAGACACACAAGATATACACAAAAAACATATACAAAACAGATACATATACATGTGTACATGTATTACAGAGACTGTTTTTCACAATCACATCCTATCCTCATACACATTTCAAAAATCACAAATAAAATATCAGTCTGATTACCAACCCAGAACATACGAAGAATGACTTTACATTGCTCCTAAAGTCACTGTGCAGTCCTAGCAGACCTGAGCTCGCACATAGCTCTTCCACTTAGGAGCAATGCGCCTCAAAGCAAATCAGTTAAATCTGTGGATCTCTGGTCCCTTTATCTAGATCACGAGGCAAATAACAGATCTTGAATTTGCCAGGTGGTGTGGCTGGCGTTTACCATTCTTTGGTGCCTCTCTGAACTCTCATCTGAACCTTCTTCCTTTGCTTGGGGAATGTCCCACGTTGGAGGCACACACCTCCAACCTGGGAAGGGGTCTCGTGCTCTTTTCCAGTATCCCTGAGGCAAGACTGAGGCGCTATAGATAAGATGCACTTTGCACGTGAAACTGACAGTGCACAGACTCAGGCAGCACAGAATCCACACTGGTGAGGTCAAGGCCATCTCCAGGTTCCACCAGCGCAACAGAGAAAGCTTCTAAGGACATCACTCAAGAGTAGTATCGGGTGAGGTTATGTATGCTGGGGTGTCTACGTCTGGCTACCCTGATGTCTCCCAGAGATCAATTCCGTAGCATGATTTTGGAAATTATTTTTGGTCTTGTAGCCTCCATGCCTAGTTCTCTGATGACCTGCATACATTTAGGAAATTCTTCTTTCTTTTTTTGTTCTTTATTTTCTTAAGTAAGGAGAGTTGGTTTCTGATGCTGGCAGCTAAGAACCCTGGCTAACAGACAAGGATTATAATGAGAGGAGATATGCGAAGCACCTAGCAGGAGTCACTTCCCTTCTTCCCACTTTCCTACACAGCTCTAAACAAGGATTCTGCTGGCAATGGCTAACAACACTCAGGGCTGAGAAGTGGAGGATTTGAAGAATGGATAAAGAAAATGTGGTATACACACACAATGGAATATTATGCTGTCTTAAAAAAGGAGATCTTGCCATGTGTGGCATGGGGCTTCCCAGGTGGCTCGGTGGTAAAGAATCCGCCTGCCTATGCAGGAGACATGGGTTCGATCCCTGGACTGGGAAGAACCCCTGGAGAAGGGAATGTAACCCCCTCCAGTATCCTTGCTGGGAAAATCCTATGGACATAAGTGCCTGGGGGACTACGGTCCATGAGGTCGCAGACAGTAGGACAGGACTGAGCATGCATACCATGTGCGACAACATGGATGAACCTGGAGGACAATACTTTAAGTGGAATAAGTCAGACATAGAGGGATGAATACTGCATGATTTCGCGTATATGAAGTAGTTAAAAGAGTCAGGCTCTTAGAAGCAGAGTAGAATGGTGGTTGTTGCCAGTGGCTGGAAAAGAGATGAAAATAGGAAAGTATCAGTCAAAAGGTACGAAGTTTGGGTTACGGAGGATGAATCATTCTTACTTTCTAGACCTCTATTGGTGCCTAGAGTTACCAATACCACAGTTGTTACTTTAAAAGTTGCTAAGAGAGTGGATCTTATATTAAGTGTTCTCATCAGAAAATAATAATAGTTACTATCATAAATAAAGAAACCAGGAGAAAACTTTTGGAAATGATGGACATGGTTATGGCCAAGATTGCGGTGCTAGTTTCATGGGTGTATTATGTGTGCATGTGTGCATGCTCAGTCGTGTCCAACTTTTTGAAACCCCTTGGACTGTAGCCCATCAGGCTTCTCTGTCCCTGGGATTCTCCAGGCAAGAATAGTGGAGGGGGTTGCCATGCCCTCCTCCAGAGGATCTGTCCAAATCATGGATCGAACCCGGGTCTCCTGCATCTCCTGCATTGGCATGCAGATTCTTTACCACTGAACCACATGGGAAGCCCCTCGTGGGTGTATACGTATCTCCAAACTCATCAAGTCGTATACATTAAATATGTACAGCTTTCTGTCTGTGCTTCATACCTCATTAAACAGTTTAACATTTTTTTTCAGGAAGTGAGACCTGTTTTAACAGGTGTCAACATGACTATCTGGCAGGCATGTGCTGAGGCCTTTACTCCCTCTGTGATGAAGGCTGGCCCTCATTCATGCACCAGGCTGAACAAATAGAGCAGCAGCAGTGCTTTAAAGTCAGAGAATTTCAGAGCAGGCAGGATCAGGTCCAGATATTTGACCAGACTGATGATAAGTTCACACCAAAGAAAACTCACACTGGACAAGCCAGAAGCTCAGGCTCTGCGAATCTGCACACCATCTGACAATCCGAACAGGTGGCTTTGCATGTTTGTTGTAGTTATTTATGTTTTCTTTTAAGCCTTTAAATCCCTGAATCCCTTCCATCTAAGTCCACCTCACTTGTGGATGCACGAAGCAGCTGGGGATTCTCTCCTTTACTGAAAATGATGATTTTTTTTTCTTTAAATAATAAGTTCCCGGCTCCTGCTTACTCTCACAAGTTTCCAGCAACTGGTGCCCTGACAAATGAAGTGTCAAAACATTTCCAAATTAAAACCCTACAGCTCATATAGCCCCACACCTTCAGCAGGGTGGACTTTCCTGCTTGTTCCGAGCGCATACTCAAAGACACTAAGAATAGCCAGATGGCAATTAACAGAAGCTCCGAGGAGGGCAGTGGAGTGGGTGCCAGCAGGGTCAGTTTCCTGGACAGATTCCAAACGGAGTCCTCAGCCAGCAGTGCTCCTGCCAAGGAAGGATTTTCATTAAAACTGCATGGAGGAGGCAGGATGAAAAACCAAGATTTGAAAGATATAAAATGATTGCTGAGGTGGAAACTTCAGCACCATCCCCGAGACCGCTAATAACAATGATACTTGCTACTAAGGACTGAGCTGATATTTGAGACCATGTACTGAGCATTTCCTATGCAGTGTATCATCCTGATCTCGCAAGGATTCTAGGAAGTGACTGCTGCTCTCACAGACAAGAAAATGGAAGCCCAGAGATGGTAGAAAACCTGTCAAGATCTCAAGGCAAACAGGATAAAGGTCTATGGCAGGTGCACAGTAAGTGGCCAAGTTAAAGTTTAATCTCAGCTCTCTGGCTCCAAAATTCACGAATTTAACCATGGTACAATGCTGCATCATACATGCATGGGGGTGTTTTAAACAACCACAATCATTCCATCCTTAAGCCCAGAGAAACAAAAGTCTCTCTTGGCAATTTCAGCCAACATTCCCATGAGCAACCTCCTTCCCATAGGTTATGCGCACTAACTGGGCTCAACTTCTGGCCTTCTCATTTATTAGCTGTATAAATTCAGGTAGATTATCAACAGTCCCAAGTCTTAGCTCTCTCATCTCTAAAATGGCAAAAATATTAGTCTCTAATTAAGCTGTAATGATTAAAAAAAAAAACTGCTGCAACTGAATTTTTGTGCCCTCCAAAATCCACAGGTTGATACCCCAATCCCCAAGGTGAAGGAATTTGAATACTTGGCCTTTGGGTGGTAATTAGGTCACAAGGGCAGAGTCGTCACGGTGGGATTAGTGTCCTTATAAGAGGAAGCAGAGGATGGCTTGCTTCCTCTCCCTCTTATGTGAGGACATGGCAAGAAGCTTGCCGTCCACAAGCCAGGAAAAGAACCCTCACCAGTCACCAGCTCTACAGGGACAATGATCTTGGACTACAAGAAATCAATGCTGTGTTAAGACATGCTGTCTAGAGTATTTTGTTACAGCATCGTGAACTGAGACAGAAATAGTATATGAAAAGCTAGCTCTTGGTGCGGTGCCTCCATATACTAAGTTCTTCAATAAACAATAAACACTGGGACTGAAAAGACAGATGGTGGGAAAGAATGAAGGTGGGAGGAGGTGACAGAGGATGAGATGGTTGGATGGCATCAGTGACTCGCTGGACATGAGTTTTAGCAAAGTCTGGGAGATAGTGAAGGATAGGGAAGCCTAGTATGCTGCAGTCCATGGAGCTGCAGAGTCGGACACGACTTAATGACTGAAAACAACAACAACAAAAAATGATCATTCTAAACCCAAGCCCTTTTAGGTAATCAGTTTCAATGAGCAAGAAAACAAGAACTTAGAGAAAACGTAGCATCCTCCATGGACTCAAGGGGGTTATTCTAGTGTGGTCTTCAGCATGATGAAGCAAACAAAAAAGGACTTCAAAACATTCTGGGGTTTGTCATGGATTTGGTAGGTCTGGAGTTAGGGTGACCAACCATCCTGGTTTGTCTGGTACTGAGGGGATTCCTGGGACATTAAAACTGGGATAATTGGTTCTTTCACTTTTCAGAGGGGAGGAGATACTTCAGGAGTGGACAGGACTGGAAACAAGAGTGCTCACCTCCCTGTCCTCGTTCTACCTCCTAACAGAAGTGACCTACCTGACTGTGATGCTGGAAGCCAGTCTGAGCCTGCAGAGCACTGTCCTGGGAAGAGGCCAGCCTGTCTGCCCTCCGCCCAAGCATGTGTTCTTGAGCCTCCCACGTGGAAGCTCGCTGGGTGGGCACTGGACCTGTCTGGGTAGACCAGACGTTCAGAACACAAGTGCGTGGAAAAGTTTAGTTTGGGGGGAAATGGGTGGGAACTTTGGACACATGTCCAAGCTCCATACTGCAAATAGCGTTGCCAACAATAAAGCTGATATTGTGATTTCTACCTGACATCTGTGTCTATTTCTAAACTGGTTCAGAATTCAGAGGGGGAAAGGGTATAATTAATTATGAAACATGTCATTAGTTATCACCTTCATAAACCCCAACAGATGGATGCCTATTTTATTTCACTGTCAGAAAAACCCATTCCAGGCTGGCAAGAAGAAAGTATTTCATAGAATCCAATAAGGTTAGAGGAGGGAGTGACCTTAGAGATGACCTGGTCAATATCTTTTGTTTTCATAGATGAAAAGAAATACAAATGAAATAGCAAAGTGACAAAATCCCTGTGAGATTCTGTGAAAAACTCATCAAGTGCAGATTATTAGTAGTTTGGGGAGTGGTCTTTAAAGTTACAATAAGAAATAAAAACAGATTATAGATAACATAGAAAATAGGCTATAGATTAAAAAAATAGATTAGAGATTAAAACTAAGCAATTTCAGAAGGAGAGAAACTTCTAAAAATAAAAGCATTACTTCCAAGAAACCTCTTCAAACCACCGAGAAGCAACCAACAGTTGACAGCTGAATTATATCAACTGTCAAGATAACAGTAAGACTTAGTTCAGTTAGACTGCTTATCCACAATTTTGAATATCAGGTAGGGTGTCAAAAGAAACAAGCTCTGTCCTTCTGTCTTCATCATGCCTACCTATCATAGCCTGACCTCCACAGTAGGAACGTTTACTTCCTCACTGTTAACCAGGAATGCCCAGGGCAGAGGAAAGGTCCCGGAACCTCAACACATGAGACCCTTGGATCAGACAAAGCCATTTCTGGTCATACCTTCTTCTCTTGCCCACCAGAGTACTTATGTTTGACTTTTTAAAAATGTCTAGTTTTGGATAAGTCAGAGAAAGCCCACCTCACTCTGACTGTCTCACTAAACACAGCTTTAAAACCTGGACAGAACGCATGGAGCAGCTACTTGAAGCCTCTGAAAAGTCAACAGTAGTGGGGAGGCTGGGGAAGATGATCAGAATTCCAAATACTACCGAGCCATGTATTGCCTTACCCTCAACAGGGGCCTGAACTCAACACACCAGCTGAGGAGGCCAGGGTCCAGGCAAGAGAGCTCTAGCTGGGAGAAGGGAACTGCTAATGCCCAAAGAGAGTGTGGAAAGCCTAGTTTTTCCCTTGCTCTTTTTTTTTTTCTTTTCCTCTCCCCTCCCTCCCTTTCTTCTTCCCTTTCCTCCCTTTTTCTATGCTGCAGCCCACAAATCTTACAGAGTCACATCATCACATCAGCCCACACTGTAAGAGAAGGGACACTTCCTCTGCCTTCAGTGGGGCCACAGATCCCAGAGGCAAGGACCAAGCCCCATTGCCTCCTCTCCTCTCCTGTCCTCTCTCTGCTCGGTGATACCTAGGCAAGGCCATGGGTGTGCATGGCAGAGTCAGCCTTTTGGCCAGGGACTAAAAAGTGGTCCCAGGGAACCAGAAAGTACCAGGCAGACATGGAGAGGAAGAACCTGGGCAAAGAAACCCCAACACTCACCCTCAAACTGTACATGCACGGATCCCATCTTAATTAGCACATCAAAACTCTGAGAACTCTACCGAGGTGCCAGACTGACCACTGGGTGACATGCACATGGGACAGAGCCAGATGGCACCGTGAAGGCTTTGAAAAGTGAAATGGCGTGGAAACCAGAGCCCCCAGCAGATCAACTAGTGCTGTGAGCCTAAGCAGGCTGAATGAATCCTCAATTGGAAATATCAACACTCTCTATAGGCTTTAAACAAGACCCAGGGTCTCATAACATAATAACCAAGATGAATGTAAAACAACCCAAAATTCCCTGGCATAGGAAGACTGAGGGAAGTACCAATTCCCTGGGAACAGATAATTAACTGTAGTGAACACAGCAGTGACACAGATGTTAGAATTATCTGGCAAATCTTTCAAGTCACTATTATAAAAAAAGGCTCCAAGCCTCAATCATAAACACTACTGATTCAAGGGAAAAATAAATGGTCTTAGTCAAGAAATACATGACATAAAGAAGAGCCAAATGGAAATTTTAGAGCTGAAAAATACAATAACCAAAATTAAAAGTTCTCTGATGGGTTCAATAGCAGAATGGACATGACAGCAGAAAACAAACCATGAGGAAATCAACTTCAAGCTGGGCGCCTATGTGTCACTATTTTTTCATGTGTCTTTTCTCTGCTTTAATTAACTATTTCACCACCATAAACTACATCAGGATTTAGTAGCTTAAACTAGAACCAATATATTATTTCTCCCAGCTCTGTGGGAAGGCTGGGCAGTTTCTCTATGGATCTTGCCTGGATTCACTCCTGTTCCTACATTCAGCTGGAGAGGTGGTTGGACAGAAAGGTCCAGCCTGGCCTCACTCACCAGTCTGGCAGTTGGTACTGGCTACTGACTGGACTGCCTTACTTCTCCACCTAACCTCCCAATCTCCAGTGAGCTCAGTTCAGTTCAGTCACTCAGTCATGTCCGACTCCCTGCGACCCTATGAACTGCAGCACACCAGGCCTCCCTCTCCATCACCAACTCCCGGAGGTCACCCAAAACCATGTCCATTGAGTCAGTGATGCCATTGAACCATCTCATCCTCTGTTGTCCCCTTCTCCTCCTGCCCTCAATCTTTGCCAGCTTCAGGGTCTTTTCCAATGAGTCAGCTCTTTGCATCAGGTGGCCAAAGTACTGGAGTTGCAGCTTCAACATCAGTCCTTCCAATGAACACCCAGGACTGATCTCCTTTAGGATGCACTGGCTGGATCTCCTTGCAATCTCTCAAGGGACTCTCAAGAGTATTCTCCAACACCACAGTTCAAAAGCATCAATTCTTCGGTGCTCAGCTTTCTTTATCATCCAACTCTCACATCCATACATGACCACTGGAAAAACCACAGCCTTGACTAGACAGAACTTTGTTGGCAAAGTAATGTCTCTGCTTTTTAATATGCTGTCTAGGTTGGTCATAACTTTCCTTTCAAGGAGTAAATGTCTTTTAATTTCATGGCTGCAATGGCTAGACAGGACTTATTGTCATTTATGGTGGTCTCTGTGCCAAGAGGGTGAATGAAGCCAGAAGTCTCATGAAGACGGAGACTCTGAAAGGCACGCAACATCATCTTTGTCATATTCTACTGACCAAAATACATCTCAAGGATTGTGCAGAGATGAAGGACAAAAAATAAAACTATCTCTTCATGAAAGGAGCAGCTGTACAACTTTGCAAACGTGTGTGAACACAGGGATGAGATCCTGATTTGACGATTCTACCACATTCCTCCAGTCAAATTAATGCTGAAAATCTCAAAGGCCACTGATCTATAGTGACTGTGGCAGGAGACGAAATTCTGAGGCTCAGAAAAATCTAACGCTTTGCCTAAGATCACAAAGCTAGTAAGTGGGAAAATATGAAACTAGATCCCAGGACTGCTGATTCACTGACCCCTGATCTTGTTTTCTGAGATGAGCTATACAGTATTTGGAACACTTTGGCTGTTTAACAGGTCGGAAAACAATGGACAACACTTGTACTGTGTGTTAGCAATCATTCATCATTCAGATCCATTTTGTGAAGGAAATAAATGCAGGCACTTATGGAGTCTATGAAAAAAAAAGTGAAGTAAAGTGACACAATAAGAGCTATTCATTATGTAGCAATAAAGCTCCTAACCTGTTCTGTGCATCGAAACACAGTGCATTCAGCCTCTCAAGTTCCTGGCACTCAAAGCTTAACTCCCTTTTGGGGCAAAATTCACATAACATACAATCAGCTAGTAACCCTTTTAAAGTGTCCAACTCAGTAGCTTTTGGTACATGCACTATGATATGCAACCATTACATCTAGCAAGATACCTTCAGCTCCTTCCAAAAGGCACTGTACCCACTAGCAGTCCCTCCCCAAGTCCCTTCCCCCGGCCCCTGGGAATCACCAGGCTGCCTTCTCTCCATGGGCTTCTATTCTGGATACTTCCTATAAATGGAATCATATGAGCTTTGTAACTGGCTGCTTTCACTGAGCATGTTTCCATGGTTCATCTGCATTGCCGTGTGTATCAGCATTACACTCCTTTTTATGAACAATATAAATATAAGCAATATTCCACTATATGGATACACCATGTTTTGGTCATCTATTCATCAGTTGATGGGCATTTGGAATTCTCCCACTTTTTGGCTAATGTGAACAGTGCTGTTATGAATATTCACATACAGATGGTTATTTCAATACCTGCTTTTAATTCTTTCCATTAGGTATAGACTTAAAGCTGAATTTTGAGTCCAGTTTTTGATAAGGCTTCTTAAAATGGTTTGAGAAAATAAACTGCTGCCAGCATTACCTTATTTCTAAAGAGAGTGTGGTTCTGGGGGATGGTTCTGTGGTAAGTGGCTGTCATCACAAAATCTCGCATCACATTCTGCTGCTGGGAAAGGCAGCCGTAAAACTGTGAGGGAGAGAGAAGGAGAGGGAGAGTAAACACACAAGGCAGGACCTTCACAAACACATACAGCCACCATGGTCAAGGCACGCTTGAGGGGAGCTGAGGCTCTGAGGCTCTAACTCTCAGGAGAACAGAGGCTCTGAGACAGTGGTGACCTGTCCACACCAGCCCTATGTATAAGGCTGGTAACTCTAAGGAGACGCCAGACTTGACTGTTGCTCCATACTATAGATTCAGGCCTAGTTCTTGAACAACTGGTGTTGAGGGTCCTCCCCAAAGCAGAGGCTGAAAGCACAGTGCAGTTCAGTCACTCAATTGTGCCCGACGCTTTGCGACCCATGGGCTGCAGCACGTCAGGCCTCCCTGTCCATCACCAACTCCCGGAGTTTATTCAAACTCATGCCCATTGAGTCGGTGATGCCATCCAACCATCTCATCCTCTGTCGTCCCCTTCTCCTCCTGCCCTCAGTCTTTCCCAAAATCAGGGTCTTTTTAAATGAGTCAGTTCTTTGCATCAGGTGGCCAAAGGACTACAGTTTCAGCTTCAGCAACAGTCCTTCCAATGAATATTCAGGACTGATTTCCTTTAGGATGGACTAGTTGGATCTCTTAGCTGTCCAAGGGAGACTCAACAGTATTCTCCAACACCACAGTTCAAAAGCATCAATTATTCAGCACTCAGCTTTCTTTATAGTCCAACTCTCACATCCATACGTGACAATTGGGAAAACCATAGCTTTGACTAGACAGACCTTTGTTGGCAAAGTAATGTCTTTACTTTTTAATATGCTCTCTAGGTTGGTCATAACTTTTCTTCCAAGGAGCAAATTCTTTTAATTTCATGGCTGCAGTCACCATCTACAGTCATTTTCAAGCCCCCAAAAATAAAGTCTGTCACTGTTTCCACTGTTTCCCCATCAATTTGCCATGAAGTAATGGGACCAGATGCCATGGTTTTAGTTTTCTGAATGTTGAGCTTTAAGCCAACTCTTTCACTCTCCTCTTTCATTTTCATCAAGAGGCTCTTTAGTTCTTCTTCACTTTCTGCCATAAGAGTGCTGTCATCTGCATGTCTGAGGTTGTTGATATTTCTCCTGGAAATCTTGATTCCAGCTTATGCTTCATCCAGTCCAGCATTTCTCTGGATGTACTCTGTATGTAAGTTAAAAAAACAGGGTGACAATATACAGCCTTGATGTACTCCTTTCCTGATTTGGAACCAGTCTGTTGTTCCATGTCCAGTTCTAACTGTTGCTTCTTGACCTGCATACAGATTTCTCAAGAGGCAGGTCAGGTGGTCTGGTACTCCCATCTCTTTCAGAATTTTCCACAGTTTATTGTGATCCACACAGTCAAAGGCTTTGTAACAGTCAATAAAGCAGAAATAGATGTTTTTCTGGAACTCTCTTGCTTTTTCTATGATCCAGCGGATGTTGGCAATTTGATTTCTGGTTCCTCTCCGTGTTTTAAATTCAACTTGAATACCTGGAAGTTCACGGTTCACATATTGTTGAAACCTGGCTTGGAGAATTTTCAGCATTACTTTACTAGCGTGTGAGATGAGTGTAATTGTGTGATAGTTTGAGCATTCTTTGGGATTGCCTTTCTTAGGGATTGGAATGAAAACTGACCTTTTCCAGTCCTGTGGCCACTGCTGAGTTTTCCAAATTTGCTGGCATGTTGAGTGCAGCACTTTCATAGCATCAGCTATTAGGATTTGAAATAGCTCAAGTGGAATTCCACCACCTCCACTGGCTTTGTCTGTAGTGATGCTTCCTAAGGCCCACTTGACTTTGCATTTCGGGATGTCTGGTTCCAGGTGAGTGATCACACCATCGGGATCATCTGGGTCGTGAAGATCTTTTCTGTACAGTTCTTCTGTGTATTCTTGCCACTTCTCAGCTTTTTTGCATTTCTTTTTCTTGGGGATGGTCGTGATCCCTGTCTCCTGTACAGTGTCATGAACCTTTATCCATGGTTCTTCAGGCACTCTGTCTATCAGATCTAATCCCTTGAATCTATTTCTCACTTTCATTGTATAATTGAAAGGGATTTGATTAAGTCATACCTGAATGATCTAGTGGTTTTCCCTACTTACTTCAATTTAAGTCTGAATTTGGCAATAAGGAGTTCATGATCTGAGACACAGTCAGTTCCTGGTCTTGTTTTTGCTGACTGTATAGAGCTTCTCCATCTTTGGCTGCAAAGAATATAATCAATCTGATTTCGGTATTGACCATCTGGTGATGTCCATGTGTAAAGTCTTTTGAGTTGTTGGAAGAGGGTGTTTGCTATGACAAGTACGTTCTCTTAGCAAAACTTTATTAGTTTTTGCCCTGCTTCATTCTGTACTCCAAGGTCAAATTTGCCTGTTACTCCAGGTGTTTCTTGACTTCCTACTTTTGCATTCCAGTCCCCTAAAATGAAAACGACATCTTTTTTCAGTGTTAGTTCTAGAAGGTCTTATAGGTCTTCATAGAACCATTCTACTTCAGCCTCTTCAGCATTACTGGTTGGGGCATAGATTTGGATTACTGTGATATTGAATGGTTTACCTTGGAAATGAACAGAGATCATTCTGTCATTTTTGAGACTGCATCCAAGTACTGCATTTCAGACTCTTTTGTTGACTATGATGGCTACTCCATTTCTTCTAAGTGATTCTTGCCCACAGTAGTAGATATAATGGTCATCTGAGTTAAATTCACCCATTCTAGTCCATTTTAGTTTGTTGATTCCTAAAATATCAGTGTTCACTCGTGCCATCTCCTGTTTCACCACTTTCAATTTGCCTTTGTTCATGGACTTAACATTCCAGGTTCCTATGCAATATTGCTCTTTACAGCATCAGACTTCACTTCCATCACCAGTCACATCCACAACTGGGTGTTGTTTTTGCCTTGGCTCTGTCTCTTCATTCTTTCTGAAGTTATTTCTCAACTGATCTCCAGTAGCATATTGGGCAACTACTGACCTGGGGAGTTTATGTCTCAGTGTCCTATCTTTTTGCCTTTTTACACTGTTCATGGGGTTCTCAAGGCAAGAATACTGAAGTGGTTTACCATTCCCTTCTCCAGTGGAGCATGTATTGTCAGAAGTCTCCACCATGACCTGTCCATCTTGGGTGGCCCTACACGGCATGGTTCATAGTTTCATTGAGTTAGACAAGGCTGTGGTCCATGTGATCAGATTAGTCATGAGAAACACAGGGGACTTCCCTGGTGGTCCAGTGGTTAAGAATTTGCCCTGCAACACAGGGCACATCGGTTTGATCGCTGGTAGGAGAACTCAGATCCCATATGCCACAGAGCAACTAAGCCCACATGCCGCAATTACTGAGCCCACATGCCACAACTAGAGAGTCCACGTGCTGCAATAATGGCTCCTACAGGTAGCAATGAAGATCCTGCATGCTGCAACTAAGACCCAATCCAATGAAAAAAGAATTAAAGAGAGAAGTGAGAGAGAAAGGGGCAAAGGACAAAAGGGATGGCCCTGAAGAGTCCCATCAGCCTAGAGAAAAAGCAAAGTCTTGGATAGAAATCCCAGGAGAAGGTGGGGATGCGGCAGAAGGCACTGATGGTAGTAATCTGAGGAAGCAAGCCAGCTAGGTGGTGTGGTGCATGTAAGTCCACGAGAACTGAGTCAGTAATAAATACCATGACTGTAGTGGTCACCATTTTGGAGAATATGCCACGTGCCAGGTACCATGCTAAGTGCTTCACTTATATCCTCTAATCAAAGTACATCACCACAACAATCAGAAATATGTTCACCAGATGAGGGAATGTTCCTGCTCTCAGAGGACCATACGTTAAAAACCACTTCGCTCTCTTCTCTACCCACCACCCCACCCAGGTGTGTGTCACTTTGAAAAGACACAGTTCCGCCAGGGGCCACCTCCCTGACCCGGAAGCACTGTGCAACAGACACCTCTTCTGTCCGCTGGCTGAACACTGAGTGTTCCTCTTTCTCACACTAGTATCTTCTCAAGGGATTTGAAAATGCACGGAACTCTGCAAGGAGAAGAGAGAAGATATATTTCTATACCTTGGAAACCATAGCATTACCCTTCAAAAAATTCCAACTGAGAAAATATTAGAAGATTACAACAGCACGATCACCCCAGAACACATGTGTGATACGGAATGGCAAGGTGGGAAGGGGCACTACTCCGAGCTGTGAGACCCTTATTTACACTTGTCAGACATATCTGCATTCAGAAATGTCGAGTACGAGAGTGGAACGGAACACGGGCAGAGTTTGGGCTCGCCGAATTCTCCTGGTACATGCTAACAGGGCTCACAGGCTTATCCTCACTAGTGCTGGGGAAGGCAACTGCTGATGGTAAGAAAAAAATGTATATGTGAGTACAAACTATAGATGTATATAAGTAAATATATACTGGGTCCAATCCCTGGGTCGGGAAGATCCCCTGGAGAAGGGAATGAGCATCCATCCCAGTATTCTTGCCTGGGAAATAACACGGACAGAGGAGCCTGGTGGGCTATAGTCCATGGGGATCGCAAAGAGTCAGACATGACTTAGCAACTAACACTTTCACTTTCAACCTCATTCTATTATCATAGTGACATTCCTCTCCCCCCACATTTAGTATTCTCTACGCGTACGGGGAAAGGGTAAAATAACTGGGGATATGTGAATATATAAGGGAATGCTTTTATTATTTGAGAAAAAAAAAATAGAAGTGAAAGTTCAAAAAATACCAGAAGTGATAGACAACACAGTATGCACAGTTGTCGAATTCTGTGATTTCTGCCTTAGAAATGTCTCTCGAAGTCCTGCCCAGCGGGGCTCGCTGCCTGTGGTCTTGCCCCTCTCCACTTCTGGGGCTGTGAGCAGGTCTCTCCTTCCAGCCCACATCGGATCCCTAATGCTCATCCAGTCCGGATTCACCATGAGCTCCTCACGCTCTGTCCGCCCCATGCACATGCCCTCCACACCCGCTTTCTGCACATACAAGACATACACACACAAGACATACAAGGCAGCACTGCCATGCTGGAGCACTTACACATTCCCACGTCAACCTGGGCCTGGCCTGGCTTCTTGATTTTGAAACCCCCATCTCTTCTGCTTAGAGTACCTTCTGACCTCAAACTACTATTCATCATCCAAGAATCAGTTCAACAAGCATTTCTTCATTGCTGTGTTCACCCATAGGCAGAATGAACTGCTGCAAACACACCGGGCCTCAACACTTGGCTACAGATCAGAATCACCTAGGAAGGTTTTTGTTTTTGTTTTTTAATATACATGCTGGACCCTCATCCTATACTTGGAAATTCAATGCTCTGGTGTGGGGACAAGGCATCTCTATTTTTCTCAATAGCTTCCACTTAGTTTTTATATGCAGCCAGGGAGAAGAACATGTGTTCTCATCTCAGGCTCTCAGCTTACCATTTTATTTCATATTTTACTGAATTCATCAATTTTTGAACTGTCCATCTCTCTGTCTATATCAAACTCTTTTAGGGCATGGTTTAGGGAGGTGGGTCAAGCTTTATTATTATAATCTCTAGTCTTTAGAATAACAGTAGTCACCCAATAATAGGTCAAAATGTGAGTTCAATAAATTTGGGGAGATGATGAATGAATTTGGTGAAACTATTTCTTCTGTCAACAGATGAACAGATTTTATTTTATTTATTTATTTATTTTAGCTATTTTATTTTTTTTTTAATTTTATTTAGTTATTTTTCCCCCCAGTGGGTTAAACAGATTTTAAAAAGATGTGATATATATTATATAACATATATATTCATTCAATGGAATATCATTCAGCCACAAGAAAGAAGGAAATCTTGCCACTTAACAGCAACATGGATGGACTTTGAGGGCATTATGCTAAATGAAATAAAGTAGATAGAAGAAGGGACCTCCCTGGTAGCTCAGTTAGTAAAGAAACTGTCTGCAGTGCATAAGACCTGGGTTCAATCCCTGGGTCAAGAAGATCCCCTGGAGAAGGAAGCAGCAACCCACTCCAGTGTTCTTGCCTGGAAAATCCTATGGACAGAGGAGCCTGGCGGGCTACAGTCTATGGGTCACAAAGAGTCGGACACAACTTAGTGACTAAACCACCAGATGGAGGAAAACAAATATTATATTATTTATATATGGAAACTTTTTAAAAAATGTGGACCATTTAAAAAATCTTTACTGAATTTGTTATAATATTGCTTCTGTTTTATGTTTTGTTTTTGGTTTTTTTGGCCACGAAGCATATGGAGTCTTAGCTCCCTAGCCAGGAATTGAACAGGAATTTAAGCAAGCTCTAAGAGATGGCTTCCTTCTAGGAAGCCAGGGAAGCCTGGCATGCTACAGTCCGTGGGAATGCAAAGAGTTGGACATGACTAAGCAACTGAAAAACAACAACATACAGTCAGAAGTCAGTCAGTTCAGTCGCACAGTCATGTCCCTGTAGCTTGCTCAAACTCACGTCCATCCAGTTGGTGATGCCATCCAACTATCTCATCCTCTGTCGTCCCCTTCTCCTCCCATCTTCAATCTTTCCCAGCATCAGGGTCTTTTCCAATGAGTCAGTTCTTTGCATCAGGTGGCCAAAGTATTGGAGCTTCAGCTTCAGCACCAGTCCTTCCAATGAACGCCCAGGACTGATCTCCTTTAGGATGAACTGACTGGATCTCCCTGCAGTCCAAGGGACTCAAGAGTCTTCTCCAACACCACAGTTCAAAAGCATCAGTTTTTTAGTGCTCAGCTTTCTTTATGGTCCAACTCTCACATCCATACAGTTCAGTTCAGTTGCTCAGCTGTGTCCGACTCTTTGTGACCCCATGGACTGCAGCACGCCAGGCTTCCCTGTCCGTCACCAACCCCCAGGAGCTTGCTCAAATTCATGTCCATCAAGTCAGTGATGCCATCCAACCATCTCATCCTGACTACTGGAAAAACCATAGTTTTGACTAGATGGACCTTTGTTGGCAAAATAATGTCTCTGCTTTTTAACATGCTGTCTAGGTTGGTCATAGCTTTTCTTCCAAGGAGCATGCGTCGTTTTAATTTCAAGACTGAAGTTACCATCTGTAGTGATTTTGGAGCCCAAGAAAATAAAGTGTCACTGTTTCCATTGTTTCCCCATCTATTTGCCATGAAATGATGGGACTGGATGACATGATCTTCGTTTACTGAATGTTGAGTTTTAAGCCAGCTTTTTCACTCTCCTCTTTCACTTTCATCAAGAGACTGTTTAGTTCCTCTTCACCTTCTGCCATAGGGTGGTGTCATCTGCATTTCTGAGGTTATTGATATTTCTCCTGGCAATCTTGATTCCAGCTTGTGCTTCATCCAGTCCAGCATTTCAGATAATGTACTCTGCATAAAAGTTAAATAAGCAGGGTGACAATCTACAGCCTTGACGTGCACGTTCCCAATCTTGATCCAGTTTGCTGTTCCATGTCCGGTTCTATGTGTTGCTTCTTTACCTGCATACAGATTTCTCAGGAGGCAGGTAAGGTGGTCTGGTATTTCCATGTCTTTAAGAATTTTCCACAGTTTGTTGTGATCCACACAGTCAAAAGTTTTAGCGTTTCAGTGAAGCAGAAGCAGAGGTTTTTCTGAAATTCTCTTGCTTTTCTATGATCCAATGGATGCTGGCAATTTGATCTCTGATTCCTCTGCCTTTTTTAAATTCAGCTTGAACATCTGGAATTTCTTAGTGAGGAGGATGTATAGCAAATTGCAAAGTACCATTTGGGGTTTAAAAGCAAGATTTTGATTATAAAGTAACAAGGAGAGTCTGCTCGTATACCTCACCAATTGTCTCCAAAGGACAAAATGAAGGAGAAACTCCAGTGAAGTTTTGTGTTATGACCAGCATTCAGGCAATGCACATACAGCCTTCTAAAATCAATACTAATTCGAATGTATCAAGTCCGTGTTTGCTATTTTTAAAAAATCCAGTCTCACTACATTGCACACTATAATCACAACCCTGTAATCCTGGAACAGGGGCCATATGTGACAAACGAAAAATCAGGGTCTCTAGTTTGACAAGTTTGAGATGTGTTTATGGGATTTTAGGAAACTAGAAGCCAATCCTCGGCAAGTCCAGGAATCAAGATCATTCACTATTGTGAGTTCTGTCACAATGGTTGCCAGGAGAATGTTCTTTTCACAAGTTAACCTTACTTTTATGGCTATTTAATGGTTAAACAAATGTGTGTAAATAAATGTCAGGCTTACATCTTTCCATACACAGAAGAAGGTTACTTGGCACCTGATTTTCCTTACCTCACAATAATCTTTGATGTTCAGACTGCCTGTCCTCTTTGTTACAAACTACTACATAGTCTGGCTCCCCCTCCCACATCCTCGGAACAGTTTTCTCCAAGTTACTGAGAAGATATCTCCGGGGCCTGGGGTCCTTAACATTCTCACCAAGTAAAATAACTCTCCACTTTAAGGCTGTGACTAAAATTTTTGTCAACACTGTGTTTCCACATGATGTATAAAGATGGAAAAAAGGAACCATTGTATTTTTAAAAAGGAAAAGAAATTTAATTGCTGATTTCTCCCCTTCCCTCGGCCTCTAGAAGAAAGGACTCTTAGCCACTAGAGACACAGTCTTAGTCCATCTGGGCTGCTATAATAGAGAACCACAGACAGGGGGACTTCTCAACAAGGGAAATTGGGTTCTCAGAGTTGTGGAGGCTGAATGTTTGAGACAGGATGCCAGCATGGTTAGGTTCTGGTGAATGTTCTCTTCTGAGCTGCTGACTACAGGCTTCTATCTGTGTCCTCACCTGGCAGTAGAGGCAAAGGACCTCTCTGGGATCTCTTTTAAAGGACACCAGCCTCATTCATAAGGGTTCCACTCGTTTGATCCAATCACTTCCCACCTACACTTGAGACTGCTATGCTTTTCTCTGAAAACTCACACACACAGAGTATATCTATACAGGAAATGTCCTGAAATTCAGCTTGCATTTATCTAACTTTGGGAGCAAAACCAAAGAAGGTATGGATATTTTCTTATGAAAATATTATTAATATGTTCCTCTTCATTATAAAAAGAAGAAAAACAGTAATTGACATTTAGGAGTTCAGATGGTGAATAGATTTTGACTTAAAATGCACCATAGATAAGATAAATGCACCACAAAAGATAAAGTAGTTCTGCCAGTGATAGCTACCTAGAACTTTTGGACTAATTAAACTTTCACTCTAAGTAAGCTAGAACAACCAGATCCAAATAGTTAAGTTCACACATCTCTGATGAGGGAATAAATAGGAGAAAATAAATCCTTGATTCTAAGGACTATGAAACCAGGAGAAGCAGAACTGAATGGAAGCAGATGGTCAGTTGTGTTCCCTTTATTGAAAATAGGTATCTTTTACTTCCTTCCTGGTAAAAAGACCTTAATTTTGCAAATTTGAGCTGATGGACCATAGAGAATTAGGATGGGCTATTTGCAAATTATTCAAGATAGTCCACAGGCAGCTCTGCAAGAAGTCTGCAGTTGGACTTTTCTTTTAAAAAAAAAAAAAGTATACCATGGTTATCATATTGTCAGTTTGGGATTTTCCAGTATAATTTTGGGACATGTGTCCAGAACAGCTGAGGTAGTCAGGCAGGTATTACCCACTCCTGACACAGAAAGATGTTAGCATCTTGGTAAACAAACTTTGTGTGGCAAGTACCACAGACAGTATCACTTGTAAACAGCAGCTTTTTAAGGGAGGCAAGAAAACGAAAACTGGTCCCTTCAATCTGTTATTTTTAGCAATAACAGAACAAAAAGGAAATTGCTGTGTCTGAGTAGTCTTTATTGATCCATGAGTACACTACACGCTAAAGCTGAAAGTAATGGTTTGTCAAGAATGAACCTAAATCGAGCCTGAGAAAGTAGAATAATGAGAATCATGACTGAGGCATGAGACTGTCAAGTCCTTGATTAGTATTTATATGATAGAGAAAATGACAGCCATGTACTGTGGTGAGAAATGGTAAGACATGATGGTTTACAGCCAGAGTGGTTGCAATGCCAGTTCCACCAGGCCATCCTCTTCAAAAACAGTGAAGATAAACGTGTCCTTTGAAGGGAGTTCTCAACAGCTGGCCTTTCTTTGCTCTCCTCTGGGAGTCATCCTGGATCTGCAGAATTAATGTCATTCAAACAGATGATGCCTGCAGGTCAAAAGTCTCCTTCATCCAAAAAAGAAAAAAATTGTACTCCTTGCCAAAATATTTTCCAAAGGCAAAATTACCTGCTGGTTTAAAGATTCCTTTACTTCTTCTACCAAAAGTCTCTTCCTCTAGTTTGGAGAACTGAAAAAGACACGATGGGTTATCACTGCCTCTTATTTTGGAATCTCCAATGAGCACTGCCAAAAACAATGCTTGTCCCCCTAAAATCATAAGTTGAAACCTAGTCTCCAGTGAGGGTAATTAGAGGATAGAGCCTTTGGGAAGTGATTAGACATAAAGTAGATTCTTGGAGTGCCCACTCCAAGATAGCATTATGATAGATAGCATTATGATAAGACACAGTAGGTTTCCATTGCACACATAAGAAAACTAGAAAAATGGAGAACGTCTCCAAACTTCAAGCCAATGCTTTTGTCTCCTCTTTAAAATAAATTTGTTAGGACTTCTCTGGTGTTCTAGTGGTTAAGACTCCTCCTTCCAATGCAAGGGGTATGAGTTCGATCCCCAGTTGAGGAACTAAGGTCCCATGTGCCATAGAGTGTAGCCAAATATAAATAAATAAATAATTGTTTAAGTTGCCTCTTAAAAAAAATACATTAGTATTTCTTGCAGGCAATTGCCAATCAACTTCTCTTAAAGATACTTATAAGTTCTAAGAAATCAAATGTATTATTTGGTTTTGCTTTCCCCTCAAAGCTTTACAATTAGCAACTAAATGAATAATTCATAATCCATATAACACTCAACTAAAATTATTTTGTACAAATAAAACATTAGTATAAAGCACTGGGAAGGGCTATTTGGGAGTACTTGGTATATTTGTCGTTATTGCTAAACATTTAGAATCTTACGCAAAAACAACTGGATCACAAGTCCCATCAAGTTTCAGAGGCAATCTACACACACACATCTTAAAAATCAATTAAATATTTTCAGAGGTGACCAGCAGTGACCTAAACACTAGTGAAATAGTGAGCTTCACCATTTACGAAAATAAAGACAGTTTGCTCATTTGTTTGAATGTTGAACCAGTTCCCTGATCCCTGTGGGATCTTAGCACACTTGTCCTCACACTCAACCCAGCAGCAAGGAAAAACCAAGATCGAAGAACTGTGTGGTTTCCAATAAGCAGAAGGATGAGGGTTCAGCCTTGGACAGAAGAATAGATGACTGAGCCAAAGTACAAACAGGATTCTAAGGAAAGGATATCAGTGAAAACTCTTGTTGGCAAGAGGTGGAAACTCAACCAGGTTGAACGGAAATAGGAATTTTATGGCTCATGAAACTGAAAAATCCAGGATTAAAACTCAATTTTCAAGAATGACTGTATCCAGGAGTTTGAATGATTTTAAGACCCTCCCACTCTCGCTCTGGTTCTCATGCTCACTCAGTGTTTCTCTATTTTAGTTTCCTGTTCAGGCGGGCTTCCCCTCCCACAGGACAAGATGATGGTCATCATCTCAGAACAACACCGCCACCAGCCCAGCAAGCCCTGTCCTTCCAAAATGTTCCAACAAAAGCCCCAGGCTGAGTCTCCCTGAACCAAGCTAAATTAAAGACCCATCTCTGGGTCAATTGCTATGGTCAGGGATCAATGCCAACTGACCAGACTCGAGTCAGCCCTATCTAAACACAAAGAAAACTGGGCCTCTTTTATCAGAGGAAAATAGAGTAGATTAAACACAGTTGATCACTGATGAAAGAGAGGTAGAAGCATTAGAGACTAAGTTGAAACTGATAAAATAGGAGTGAGAAAATACACGTAATTCAGGGGACAAACTGGAGGATGGAGAGCCACGAAAGCTAGACATTAAGTCTCTTGGCTTCAGAAATCTTTGAATTGGGGCTAGCTTAAACCCAGCTTTTGCTCCCAAAGCAGGCTGCTGCTGTGAAAGGCTACTACAAAGCAATTGATCTAACATTTCTGGACCTGGAACATGTTGAATCTCTGACACCATCCCAGTTAACGAGCTTCTTCTTCCTATTCATACTCTTTTAAGAGTATCTGTCCCTGTTCAGAGCTCCTGATATTCTGTTTGCACTACTGGATAGCAACCTTATCCAGTAGATTAGTTAAAAAATGAGATGCTGATTAAAAGATCTTTCAGTCTGAACCAACAGACCCAGATACTAATAAACATGATGGATTCTGGGGCTCCAAATCGTGGGGGGACAGGCAGGAGAGGTGGTGATCCTACATCCTGGCTTACCTGGGACATTTCAGTTTATGTCTGCCCTCCTGGAGGATTACTGGCTACATTTCCTCTCATGCTCAAAGAGTCCTGGTTGGAATGATAAATTACTGAGTCACCTTAGCTACAAGATGATGCAGTCTTACATGAGGAAGCCAGGCAGGGTCAAGTGCAGAGGGACAGGAAGCTGAGAGAGATGATGATACAGAAAGATGCAGATGGGGGAACCATGCAGAGAATACCTATTTCCTCACATAGTTCCAGTACAGTGTGTTCCTCTGCCTTAAATGCCATGAAACATTTCCTTACAGTAACTTCCCTTTTTTTGTCCCAAGCTACTCTGTGTAGGTAGCCTTGACTAGAAGAGAAATCTCCCCATGTTATGGTAATGTTTTTTTATTCGTTTTTTTTCTGAGTCATAGCCAGTTGACTCAGGATTACCGAGAGTTTTTTGGTTTGGGTTTGGTTTGGTTTTACAAACAACTTTATATATTTTTATGCTGTGCCCCTTTCAAGAGTTATTATTTTTTTCTAATCTACACCATACTTTGACTCCAGAGGTCAATCAGTTGATTTACAGTTGAGCTCATTTCTACCATTATATTTTAACCTATTACAGTGAAGGCCCTCCCATATGTGCATTATTTAGGATCAAGACTGAATTCCACAGAGCCACCTAGTCATTTGAAGGTCATCAGACTTGCAGAAAGACAAATGGTACCTCAGTTCACTAAGCTAAGCCAGAATACACCTTCTAGAGCATTTAGCATATATTCACGGAGGGACTCATTTATTTATGTGGCAGCACAAGCCATGATTCAATTGCCTTCATGGCTTACTAAGGTCTCTGTGTGCTTCCCAGCAAGCAAAGCAGCACAGGTGAGCACCGAGCAGGTGGCAAGGAGGCACATTTCCAATTTGCTTAGATTTACACACTTTAAAATGATGTGTAACAACTTAAATGCACATTTTCAGCTGCTTATGCCCTACTCCCTACACTCCCCCAAACAGTTAACTTTGCGTAAGCATTAACGTAGCGCAGCATAAAACTCAAAAACTTGAAATAGCAGCCTGCACCTTCAGTACATAATGTTCAGGGCACCTCACTTTGCCAAGTGAAAACTTAGCATAATAAGTAGACACAAAAATCTCTCTAGGCTTTCTCTTTATATATTATCTCTACACGAATGAGACAAAAATTTCCACAAATTCAGCTGAGAAATTCTGTACCTGTTGCAAAGCAAAGACAAGACTTCGCATCTGGCAGATTTGAGATTTCAAGTTACATTGGGGGGAGGGGAGACAGTTTCAGATGACAAGTAGCATCTTTGGTTTTGCAATACAATTTTTATGAAATGGCTCTCTTGAGACTCAAATATGGCTTTAACAATAACACTACACATCATACTTTCATGCAAAGATGGGCACAATAAAGGACAGAAATGGTATGGATCTAACAGAAGCAAAAGATATTAAGAAGAGGTGGCAAGAATACACAGAACTATACAAAAAAGATCTTTATAACCCAGATAATCACAATGGCTTGATCACTCACTTAGAGCCAGACATCCTCGAATGTTAAGTCAAGTGGGCCTTAGGAAGCATCACTACAAACAAAGCTAGTGGACGTGATGGAATTCCAGTTGAGCTATTTCAAATCCTAAAAGATGATGCTATGAAAGTGCTGCACTCAATACGCCAGCAAATTTGGAAAACTCAGCAGTGGCTACAGGACTGGAAAAGGTCAGTTTTCATTCCAATCCCAAAAAAAGGCAATCCCAAAGAATGCTCAAACTACCGCACAATTGCACTCACCTCACATGCTAACAAAGTAATGCTCAAAATTCTCCAAGCCAGGCTTCAACAGTACATGAACAGTGAACCTCCAGATGTTCAAGCTGGGTTTAGAAAAGACAGAGGAACCAGAGATCGAACTGCCAACATCTGTTGGATAATAGAAAAAGCAAAAGAGTTCCAGAAAAACATCTACTGCTTTATTGACTATGCCAAAGCCTTTGACTGTGTGAATCACAACAAACTGGAAAATTCTTCAAGAGATGGGAGTACCAGACCACCTGACCTGCCTCCTCAGAAATTTGTATGCAGGTCAGAACACAACAGTTAGAACTGGACATGGAACAACTGACTGGTTCCAAATTGGAGTACATCAAGGCTGTATATTGTCACCCTGCTTATTTAACTTATATGCAGTGTACATCATGAGAAATGTTGGACTGGATGAAGCACAAGCTGGAATCAAGACTGCCGGCAGAAATATCAATAACCTCAGATATGCAGATGACACCACCCTTATGGCAGAAAGCAAAGAGGAACTAAACAGTCTCTTGATGAAAGTGAAAGAGGAGAGTGAAAAAGCTGGCTTAAAACTCAACATTCAGAAAACTAAGATCATGGCATCTGTTCCCATCACTTTATGGCAAACAGATGGGGAAACAATGGAAACAGTAGGACTACTTTTGGGGGCTCACAAATCACTGTAGATGGTGATTGTATCCATGAAATTAAAAGACGCTTGCTCCTTGGAAGAAAAGTTATACCAACCTAGACAGCATATTAAAAAGCAGAGACATTACTTTGCCAACAAAGGTCTGTCTAGTCAAAGATATAGTTTTTCCAGTAGTCATGTATGGATGCAAGAGCTGGACTACAAAGAAAGTTGAGCACCGAAGAATTGATGCTTTTGAATTATGGTGTTGGAGAAGACTCTTGAGAGTCCCTTGGACAGCTAGGAGATCCAACCAGTTCATCCTAAAGGAAATCAGTCCTGAATATTCATTGGAAGGACTGATGTTGAAGCTGAGACTCCAATATTTTGGCCACCTGATGCGAAGAACTGACTCATTGGAAAAGACCCTGATGCTGGGAATGACTGAAGGTGGGAAGAAAAGGGGACGACAGAGGATGAGATGGTTGGATGGCATCACCGATTTGATGGACATGAGTTTGAGTAAACTCCAGGAGTTGGTGATAGACAGCGAGGCCTGGCGTGCTGCGGTTCATAGGGTTTCAAACAGTCAGACACGACTGAGTGACCAAACTGAACTGACACAGCATACTTACAGGAAATTAATCTTGTCTTCATTTTTTAGAAAGGAAAATGCATCTACTATAGTTCTCTCAATGGCATGAACCTGTAATCGACTAAAAGCATGGATGTACAGTTGTTTTCTTAGCCCAGTCTCTTTCTTTTCCTCTTGTTTCCTCTTTCACATTTAGCCAGCTGGTCCACTGGGCGCAAAACCACTTAGCAGAGGCTAAATCTAGCCTCTAGGCACTTTTAAACTTGGTCACCATATGCCTTAATAATCAGAAAAATCTCACAGAAAATATGAATTTCTGACTAAAATGGCACAGCATGAAATCCCTGGGTCTGACTTTCTCTACGACAACAATCACATTAAGGAAGAAGTTGCCACCACCTTTCTCCAGGTTACGACAGTTGCCACGATTCATTCATTCCTGTTTGCAACCAGCTCCCTTCGTGCATTTCCATGACCTGTCTGGGCCATGTAGGCTTTTGAGTCTGTGATTCCATATCCCCAGGGTCCACTACAAACCTTAGTAGAGAGAAAGTCTGCAACTTAAAATATCAACTATTTCTCTTCAATTTTTAAGCACTGTGAAACCATAAAAACTAAGGAAAATGAAACACATTTTATCATGCTGTCTTTTCAATCGTTAGTTACATTTTAAGCTTACAGAAGAAGCTGTTGAGTTTCTTGACAGTGATTTTATTTGGCTATTTTGTACAGACACTCATCAGGGCAGGTTCAAACTCTTAACTCTAGAGTTCTTAGATAAACTCTGGTGAAATGATCACTATCATTCCCAAACAAATTATTTCTGTATGAAAAGGGTACTACTGACTGACCCACAGGGTGATTTCAGCAGTGCAAATGACCTTCATTACACCATCCACCTCCCCCACCCTTTCCCTGTAATTAGAGATAATCTAGGAGACTCAGGAGAGTGACATCTACAGTAAAGAGCAACTCCACTCAGGAAGGATGCCCAGAGCATGCACTGCATTTGTCTTCATCCCCTAACAAACTGAACCCACCATCCACTTTGCTGACAAATCACTAGTGGATTTATTAATAGTTGAATGAATGCTTCCTGGGTGGTATCTGCCTATACTTTCCTCATTTGGAATGGTGGATGACACTGACCATTTTAATTTTCTGGTCAGGAAAATTAATCCAGGGATATTGGTTATCATTCAATACTTTCATAACTACAACCAGCAGTTTGTTTTATATGTGGGGTTGATCTGAAACTTTAACTGCATCCTAGCTCTAGAATGAGCATTAAGTTTAGAGCCCTTAATACTCTATTCTGAAGACTGCTCCAAATCTTATTAGGAGCCCATTTGAAAAACTTTCTTCAGAGCAAAATGCCAAGGGAAACTTTGCTTGACATTCTGCCCACCAACCATTGATCAGCCCCTCATGGACACAAGGAATCTTGTAGGTTAACAGCATTGCCTCTTTTGCTAGGGTGCCAGGATGATCAGAGCCAAAATCATGGGTTGACAGTAATATTTATGGGTCCTGTAATATGCAGGTTTGTGTTTCAATTTCCTCTTGGCCTCAGTCCTTCTATATTTTCCCTGATCTTAAAATGTATCTACTTATATTTTTTAATATAAATGTGTAAGGAAACAACTTATCAGTAGGAAAAAAATGAGAAATGGATGGATGATGGATAGAAAGATCTATTGTTTTCATCATTACTATATGAAGATGTAACAAAGATTGGTTGTTAAATCATTCTGCAATTTTCTGCCTCACTTTCCACACAATAACCCACCCCTGCTCTGAACAGAAAATGCAAGGACTGTGGAAGCAACAGCGTTGGTCCCATATGCTAAAAGCAGATGGGATCTGCACTGTCTTCACAGGAGCAGCTGCCCAGGAACCAAAGCGAAGAGGAGGGGGCTGGGCAAAGAGCACAAGGGGAGAGAAACACAAAAGAGCAACTAGGAGTAGACAAGAGAGATACTTCCTGCTACCATTCTCAGCCACGGTTATAAAGCAAGAGCACATTTATGTTTGCACAATTTATGATGTCACTTAATTCAATTCCCACTGCCAGGAGGTATTCTGATCACCACTGTACACAGAAAGGAAAGGGAAGGACATAGTGCATTCTGCTTAAAATTAGCAAGGCCAGTGTTCATTCCAATACCACTATCTGCATTACAGAAATTCTAAAATATAGAATTTTAGAGGGGAAAATTCTAAAATATAGAAAATCCTTGAGGAGTGTGTTCTACCTTGGAAGAAGCTGTCTATGTACTAAGTGAGAATGGCTGGGGGAAAAAAAATGAAGATACAACATATCAGTGTAACATAAGTAACAGGGAAATGATTTCAGCTGTAGCCAGAGAGATTGGCTGAACAGGGAAATGCTTTTGATTCCAAGTGTTACAAAATCACAACGGCAAACAATTCTCTGTGTGCAACTGCAGAATTTCCTTATTTGGAGATGTTGCTTTCAACACTAGCTGTTTTTTATGCTAACTTGGCAAAATTTTGCCAAAATTTTATTTAAAACACTCTAGCGAATCTCTCACTGTTCTCATAAACCAGGTAACTACCAATATACAAGTATGAATATCAAGCGTAGAGTGATGTCAGCAGCATAGCTGAATAAGATGGCCTTTGTTTCTGTCTCTCCCCACAACTCCCAAAACAAGAACAATTTGGTGTCCATCCATGGACAAAAGCGCCTTTGTGGGAGCTATGGGGTCCAACGCAATACACCAAGAAACCCAGAAAGAGTCCACCCACGTGTTGGGTAATAGGTACACAGATCTTAGTTCCAGCTGTGGACTCTGAGTGGCCTATGAACTAACTCCAGCCCTTCCAACACATAGTCTTGGAGGCTCTGGAAAAGATTATCTTAGACAATCAACCAAGGACAAGAGATCTTTTGTGGAAACCCAGGTTTCCAATAGTGCTAGCATACCACTGCAACAAAACAAAAATGTGAATTTGGACATGCTGGAGAGGGTAAGAGAAACATTGTGATATCACTCAAACTACACTTCACCCAAGGCTAAAACATGTGAAAATATGAAACACACTGGTAAAGGTAAGTATATAGTTAAATTCAGAATACTGTCATACTGCAATATGATGTGTTACCCATTTAATTCCAGTACAAGGCTTAAAGGACAAGAGTTGTTAAAAATAGCTAAAATAATCTGTTGATAAATACACTATATAAAAAGAGGCAAATTGAGACAAGAAAAACAAAACAGGGTGGAGGTATATAAAAGGGCATAGTTTTTGTGTTAATGAACTTGTTGTAAGTGTAAAATAGACTATAATATTTATAAAATGTTCTGTGTAAGCCTCATATTAACCACAAAGCAAAAGCCTACAACAGATAAAGGGATATAAAAAGATACTCCATGCAAATGAAAACCAAAAGAGAGCAGTAGCAGCTGTCGAGTAGACCCTTGAAAAATACAGGGCTTAGGGCTGCCAAACTCACCCCCATGCATTTGAAAATCTGCATATAAATACAATCAGCCCTCCACAGCCATGGTTCCACATCCAAAGATTCAATCAACCAAGTGATCATGTAGTAATACACTATATAGCTACTGAAAAAAATGCATATAAGTAGATTTATGCAATTCAAACCTGTACATTTAAGGGTCAACTGTACTTAAATCAGAAAAAAATAGACTTTAAGCCAAAAACTATAAATCCAGAAGACCATTATATAATGATATTAGGGTCAATTAACCAAGAAGACTAACATTCATAAGTATATATGTACCCAACACTGGAACACCTAAATATATTCAACAAATACTAGAAGATCTGAATGGATAAATAGACAACAATACAATAAAGTATAGAACTTCAATATGCTACTAACAACAGTGAGTAAGTCATTCAGAGAGGCAATAAGGAAACACTGGAGCTGAATTATCCATTAGACCAACTTCCCAATTACACATAGAACATTCTCCAGGATAGAGTATACAATGAGTCACAAATCTGAGCAAATTTAAGATTGAAATCATACCAGTATCTTTAGTGACCAAAACAGTATGAAACTAGAAATAAATAACAGGAGGAAGGTTGGCATATTGACAAATATATGGAAATTAAACACCACTCTCCTGAATAACCAGTGGGTCAAAGGAGAAATTTCAAAATATATAAGACAACGAGGGAAGTTTATAGCAATAAACCACTACATAAAAAAAAGAAAGTTATCAAATAAACAAGTTAAATTTATACCTTAAGAAACTAGAGAAGGAAGAAGAAAAGAAGCTTAGAGATAGCAGATGGAAGGAAACAACAGCGATCAGAGCAGATACAGGCCAGCAAAACAACATAATAAAACAAAATGAAAAGCTGTTTTTTTAAAAGATACATAAAATTGTCAAAACTTTAAAAACACCACCTTAAAAAAAAAAGAAGACTCAATTATTTCAGAAATGGAAGAGGAGACATTACAACTAGACCACAGAAATACAAAGGGTCAAAGAGACTACAATTATTAATTAAACAGACTATAATTAACAATTACATGTCAACAAACTGGATAGCCTAGAAGAAAATGGATATATTTCTAGAAACATAAAAACCACCAAGCCAAATCATGAAGAATTAGAAAATCTGAGAAGATCAATAATGAATAAGGAGACTGAATCAGTAAAAAAACAAAAACAACTTCCAAACAAAGAAAAGCCCAGGGTCCAATAGCTTTCCAGATGAATTCGATCAAATATTTAAAGAATTAATGCTGATCTTCCTCAAACTTTCCTAATATATTGAAGAAGAGGAAACACTCCTGAACTTATTTTATCTGATACCAAGTCAGATAAGAATACTAAATACAAAGGAAGAGAAAACTATAGACCATTATCCTTGATGAACATAAATGTAAAAATTCTCAACACAGTATTACCAAATATAATGTAACAGTAAATTTAAAGGATTTATCTCTCTTAGTTAAAAGGAATGTACCCCAAATAAGAAAGATAAGGGCACACATAACATCATCAGCTCAGTTCAGTTCAGTGACTCAGTCATGTCCGATTCTTTGCGACCCCATCACACTCAATGGTAAAAGGCTGAATGCTTTTCCTCTAAGATCAGGAATAAGATGAAAGGTGCCCACTCTTACCGATTCAGTTCAACATAGTATTATAAGTCCTAGTTAGAACAATTAGGAGATAAAGAAAGTAAGGAAGGAAAGAAGAAGTGAAGAGAAGAAAGAAAAGGTACATAAATCATAAAGGAAGATCTGTCCTTGTGTTCATAATTTGATCTTATATAGAAAAAATCCTAGACTCCATCAAAACACTGTTGGAACTAATCAACAATTTCAGTAAAGCTGCAGGATACCAAATCAACATACAGAAATCAGAATCATTTCCATACAAAAACAATGAAATACTTGAAAAAGAAAAAACCAAACTCACTTACAAGAGTATTAGAAGCAATGAAATACTTAGGAATAAGCTTAACCAAAGAGGTGAAGAGCTGAAACTGTAGGACGTTGATGAAAGAAACTGAAGATGACACAAATAAATGGAAACATATATATGTTCATCATTCAGAAGAGTTAATATTATTAAATGTCAACACTACAGAGTCAGATTCAGTGCAATCTCTATCAGGATTCCAATTGCATTTTTCATGGAAATAAGAACAATCTTAAAATTTGTAATGGCACTATGCAAGACCTTGATTAGCCAAAGCAATGCTGAGAATGAAGAACAAAGCTGCAAACGTCACACCCCCTGATTTTAAATGTAGTAAAAAGTTATACTAACCAAAACAATATGGTACTGACATAAAAATATACACACTGATTAATGGAATAGAACTGAGAGCCCCCAAATAAACCCTCACATATATGTTAAACTAATATTTGACAGGGGAGTCAAGAATAATCAAGGAATAAATGATAATCTCTTTTAAAAATGGTGTTGGAAAAACCAGATAACCACATACAGAAAAATGTGGCTGAACCCTTTCTGATACCATTTACAAAAATTAATGCAACATGGATTACAGACTTAAACATAAGACCTGAAGCCATAAAACTACTAGAAGAAAACAAGAAAAAACTTCTTGATATTGATCTTGGTAATGATTTGTTGGATATGACAGCAAGAGTAAAAATAAACAAGTTGGGACTACCTCAAAAAGCTTCTTCACAAAAAAGAAACAATCAACAAATGAAAACAAAATCTATATAATAAGAGAAAATACTTGCAAATCATCTGATGATAAAGGGTTTTAAAATATATAAGGAACTCATAAAACTCAACAGCAAAAAAAAAAAAACTCATTAAAAAATGAGCAGAGGACCTGAATAGATATTTGTCCAAAGAAGATATCAAGATGGCCAACAGATACAGAAAAGATTGTCAATATCCTAATCATCAGGAAAACACAAAGCAAAGCTTCAGTCACCTTACACCTGTTAGGAAGGCTGTCATGAAAAAGACAAGAGACGGCAGACACTGGTGAGGATGTGGAGAAAAGGGAGCCTTTGTGCACTGTTGGTGGGAATATAAACTGGTAGGGCCATTATGGAAGACAGTATGGAAGTCCCTCAAAAAATTAAAAACAGGACTACATATGCAATCCAATCATTCTACTTCTGGGTAAATATACAAAGGAAATGAAATTACTACCTCAAAAAGTTATCTTCACGTCCATGTTCACTGAAGCATTATTCATAATAGCCAAGGTATGCAAACAACCTCAGTGGCTAGATGAACAGATAAAAGTGATGAATGGATAAAAAAGATGTGGTGTATATACTCAATGGAATATCATTCAGCCATGAGAAAGAAGGAAATCCTGCCATTTATGACAACATGGACATACTGTGAGGGTATTATGGTAAGTAAAATAAGTGAAACAGAGAGACATATACTGTGTATCACTTATATGTGGACTCTATAAAAGGTGAACTCACAGAAACAGTGGAATGGTGGCTATAATGGGTTTGAAGTGAGAGAAGTGTTGCTAAAACATACAAACTTCCAGTTATTAGATGAATAAGTGCTAGAGATCTAATGTACAGTATGGTGATTACAGTTAACAATATGGTATTCAAGACTTGAAATTACTAAGAGAGTAAACCTTAACTGTTCTCATCACAAAAGACAAATGGTAATTATTTGAGGTGATGCAGGTGTGAACTAACCCTACTGAGATAGTCATTTCACAATATATAAGTGTATCAAATCAACACATTGCATACCTTAAACTTGTACAACGTTATATATAAACCATACCTTGATAAAGCTAGAAAAAATCTAATTTATAAAATATTACACTTCAAAACTGTTTCCTGTCTGGTCTACACACAGGTACACACACAGATATACTCCCTCTCTCTCAGGATACTAATTAATCCTAAGAGGTCCAGTATAGACTACTACATGGGGCAAATGCCAAGAGCTCGGACTCAAAGTAGTTTGCCTGGCGTACAGTTCTGGCTCGACCATCTGCTACTGTGTGACCTCGGACAGGTTACATAAAGGTGTCTTTTGTAAAATGAGAATAGGTAATAACACTTTTCCCTGAGTATGCTTGGTGAATATAAATATATGCACATATATATTTACATTT
Source organism: Muntiacus reevesi (assembly GCF_963930625.1). Classification (NCBI taxonomy): domain Eukaryota; kingdom Metazoa; phylum Chordata; class Mammalia; order Artiodactyla; family Cervidae; genus Muntiacus; species Muntiacus reevesi. Next base: position 38,815,367 of record NC_089265.1, on the reverse strand, counting down.
ACTTACAAACGTATATACACTTATATGCATATTTACATGTCATAGAAGAAGTACTCAGTGCTTGCTCAGATTGGAAGTCATTTTATTTTGCTAAAGGAAAATGAGTAGACATAGGTGTGAATTTTATCTGAGTGAGCCCTAGGCCTCCTCTCCACTGGGGATTTCTTTCTTTCACAATTACTCAAGGGTAGGATGGCCCTTTCTGAGTTTTTTCTTTGAAGGCCTAGTATTGAAATTCATTCCAGTACTATGGAAGGAAGCCAAGAAAGTCAGCTTTTCTTGGAAGGCTGCAAGCCTTAGAACAACCTGAGCCAAGGGGGCCAGAGTGCTGGCAGTGAGTCAACTCCTTATTAAAAGGCACTTATTGATCACCTGCTGAGTGCTGGGTACAGGCGCAGGGGCTATGGAGGGGGTACAAACAAAATTAGAAATGAGGTTTCCACCCTTCAGGAATATGTAACTAAACAGATGCATGCATACACACACACACACACACACACACAAAATTACAAAGCAAAGCATTATTACACACAAAATGTGGGATAATTTTTATTCAAAAATCCAGTGAAACCAAGCACTGTGTATTCATCCCAACAGGGAAGGGTGCTCAGAGGAGGTGGAAGGTGAGCTGAAGGATGCAGGAAGAATCTGGAAAGGCAGAGTGGAAGGAGGAGGGTCGTGGCCTGGAAACAGACCTCCCAGTAGGGAGATTTCTGAGTACCTGTGCAAGTGGGGAGATGGCCTAACTTTCCAGTGTGGATGGGCCAACGTATGGATTTACAGAGAAAATTAAAGTGGACAAAAAGGCCACTTGACGATGCCATGTTCAGTGTAAGGTTAGATTTGTCATCTCAAGCAACAGGTAGCCTGTGTGGCTCTCTGAGGAGGGTCTGATGACAATTTCAGCAATTTTCTTTGCCTTGAGCTTTGGTGTTGCCATGGATGTCACAGTTAACTTTTTGATCAGTTCCCTCAAAAATCATTAGCTTGCATCCTGTGTGAGGGAAGAATGTCTGTTTCTGGCCTGTTCACCAGTGTCCAGGATGGGGGTTGCAAGTAAAAATCTCCAATCTGATAATTAAATAAGTTATATATGTAAAGTGCTCAGTAGAATGTCAAGCACAAAAGAAGTTCTACAAAAATACTGCTATTCTCCCTCCTCCTCCTCTTCCCCCTTCTTCATGAATAAGGCAGAAGATGCATCATAACTTCAATGAGTCCTGTCCATTGGGCCGGGGTCGCCAAGTGTGACCACGTGGGTTGTGCATGGCATAGAATCCCGACATAGACCATGAAGAGAAGCTTGTTGTATGAAACTGTTTTACACAACAGCCCTGCACAGGCAAGATTTCCATGATATACTGAACTTGGAAGCTCCTCTCATGCTTTCAATTTCTAGAATAACCTCAAAACCCCTTCCCAGCATCACAGCAGAAGGTAGATAAAAGAGTGGACAGAGTAGAAAGAAACTGTAACAGTGCAAAAATGAAAGAAGGCATTCTCAAGGTAACTGACAGCTGCAGCAGGCATCATTTAAGTGTATTGGAAGAAAAGGACCCTCCTAAAGGTTCTGCAAAAAGGAAGAATAGGAAGATCACTACTTTAAAGGCTTGAACTTGAGTACTACAGTCAAAGACACATAGAAAACTCTGCAATCGGTATAAAACAGCATCTGACTCAGGAGTGTGTGAGGTCAAGTTGGGATGAACAGCCCAGGATATGAGCAACATGGGACATAAAAGGATTTGTGGGTGCTATCAGGAAAACTTCAGGAAACAAACTCTAAAGGCTCAGGACTGTTGCTAAGGGATTCACCAATTCTTTCTGGAAGTAAGATCAGCTGTTAGCATGTGAATATCACTACGTATTATTATACTCAAAGAAGCATGTCTGTGATTCACTTGTTGTATAAAAAGAAACAATTTAGAAAGCTGCATGCCATTAAAACCAGATGGAAGTTCTAGTCATTCACAAGTCACTTTGTTATCCTTTGTCTTTAAGGACTGGGCTAAAGAAATTCCCTAACAAGGCTAGGATTATAGCCTTGTTAAATATCAGGTGCCTATCACCTATATCAGGCGACAAGCCCAGATAGCATTCCAGTTGGTGGCCACATTGGGCAGAATGAGAAACTTTACAAAGAAGTAAGGGTAAGACTGATTTTTAAGTGGAAATTAAAATAAAGCTATAGGCTTTCCTGGTGGCTCAGTGGCAAAGAATCCTCCCGCCAAAGCAGGAGACACGGGTTGGATCCCTGGGCCAGGAAGATCCCTGGAGAAGGAAATGGCAACCCAATCCAGTACTCTTGCCTGGAAGACACCATGGACAGAAAGGCTGATGGGCTACAGTCCATGGGATTGCAAAAGAGTTGGACACGACTTAGGGACTAAATAACCACCTCAGAGGTCAATAACCACACATCTCATTCTGCTTGTACAGCGTTATACCAGCAGACTGTGTATGAATACATCAGAATGACTTCAGTGTAATGAAAATTTACCAGTGACAAAGTGCTGACTGCCCCAAACTCAACTGGGCTACACGAGGAAGAGTGGAAAGCGGAAGCTCTACCTCTGTGGCTGCCGAGGGACAGTGAGCCAAGGGAACGGCAGGGGTGCTGGCAAGGGTGACGGGGAAGCTGGGCTTCGGTGCAGCAGCGCCACCGTGGGTGGCCGGGGATTAACAGAGGCACAGGGACCGGCCTCCCCGGGGCACCCCCAGATGGGTCTGTGTTCTCTTTGAAAGAACACCCCACATGTTCCAAAGCCCGAGAAGCAGTACCGCAAACATCAAGATGACAGACTGCCCCGCTGTGCACCTCTGATAGCTATGATCACTCTGCCACGTGTGTGACAGCTACTGGGGCATACGGCCACCTCCCCGCTAGACTCCCAGCTCCCAGAGAGTGCAGCTGTGCCCGCTTCATTTCGGACCTCCCGGGGTGACCAGCCCAGCACTGGGCCTGCGGTGGACGCTGACAGTGTGCTGGGTCATGGCCATGAGATCCTTCGTCTCATTTAAGTCACCAGCAGTCCTCTGCAGTATGCACTGTAATCATTCCCATCTCACAATGAGGAAACCAAACCTCAGGAGGACGAAGCGACTGCTGTTAAGTTACACGGCTGACTGGTGAAAATACCAGGATTTGCACCAAAAGAAGTCATGTGTTTTAACTACCACATTACCGTTCCTCTAGATTACGGGCGGGCAAATGACTACCCATGGGCCAAACTCAGCCTCCGGTCTGTTTCTGTACTGGCCACAAGCTAACAACAGTTTTTACATTTTCACACAGTTGTTTTTAAAAAATCAAAGCAATAATAATATTTTGTGACAAATGAAAATTACATGAGATTCAAATTTCAGTATTCCATAAAAGATGTTTAACTGGAGCATGCCACCTTCACTCTTCTACATATTGTCCAAGGCTGCTTCCCTGCTACAAGGGCAGAGTTGAGTGGTTGTGACAAAGGCCAAATGGTCCATGAAACCAAAATATTTAGTAGCTGGCCCTTTTCAGAAAGACGGTTTACTCAGTCCCTTCCTAGACACAGTCGAGCAGCAGACACACCCCTCCGCTCAGCTGGGCAGGACCCTGGCGCACAGGTCAGAGAAGTCATGGATCCACGAGCACCAGGTCAGCTCAGAGGCGCCGTCTGAAGGCCACGGCTACAACCTGGCCACACCCGGAACTCAGAGGCACTTGGCTCAGGACCATTTACTGGCAGAGGAGACACTGCTGATGATATTTCTGAAGGTCAGTGAGGATGCTCAATAACCCACTTATCGCAAGTAAAAAGGATCTTGCGGATGACTGAGCTGTGCAGACGATATGAAAATGACATTAGCCTTGAGTCAGCAGCCTCCTCTCCTGCTGAGCTCTCTGCCGAGATGCCAACAAGTCGCAGAACTGACAGATTTGAGTACCACCATCCTGCGTTAGGGATGCTAATTGAGCAGTGGCATAGCCAGGGGGCAGAGAGCAGGAAGGGAGAAAGACAAGCCAGATGCCCCTGCAATCCTGTACCTGCAGGATGAGAAGGGCCCAGATGACCTATCTCCCTGCACAGCCAGGAGAACACAATGGAAGCAGCCAGACAGAGCCCCAGAGGCAAGAAAGCAGCTTTGGGGAGTAAGGAGGGGGCTCAGGAGAAAGGGAGTAACGGTCACTACTTGGCTGTATGTCTTATGGGCCTCCTGCCAGATGGTGAAGGCAAAGGACACCCATGCTCAGGAAGGGGCTGGGACAAAGTGGTCAGCACACCAGGTCTTACTAGATCCCCACGCAGGACCTAACATCATTAACTGTGACCTGGTACTCTAAGGTCAGTCTTCTGCATGGCAGTTCTCCTGAAAATGTGCAGTAACAGAGGAGTGGGGTATTAACAGAAATCACATATTTGGAAAACAAGATGGTACAATAAATAAAACACAGGCTTTGGGGCCAAAATTCCCAGGACTCAGTTTTGTCGCTGACACTAGTACTCCTTGCTTAATCCTTATCAGATCACTTAAGTTTTCAGATTTCCAGTAAACTCCTCTGCAAAATGAACTAACAGTTAATTAATGGGTTATGTATCCTATGTAAGTCCAGATTAGGCTTGTCTGCATATAACAAAAATTCAAACAAAAGTGACCTAAATGACAGAGTGATTTACTTTTCTCTCAGATAAAAGAAGTCCAGAATTAGGCAGTGTTAAGACTGGCTCAGCAGTTACACAAACACACACAAGTACCATGTAATCCTCCTCTGATGTTCTTAGAACCTACTTTCCATCCTCAGGGTGCCTCATAGTCAAAAGTGACTGCTGCAGCTCCAGCAAGCATGTCTACATTCCAGGTAGCAAGAAGCTGGATGGGGCAATGGATAAATGATGTACTTCCTCTCTGAACCAGCTCATGTTAAGATTTCCTAGAAACCCTATTCAATCAACTGCCATCTTTATTTGCAAGGCTGGCTGGAAGGTGTACATTTTAATTATGGTCATAATTACCCCTAGTAAGACAGAACTTCGATAATGTGGAAGGAGGAGAGAACAGAATGAAGAGGCAATACGCAGTCTTAGCCACAAATGCTCTCACCTCAAGGGCTGATACTGTTTCCAAATGACAAGTTCCCAACATGTATGAAAGGCCATTATAAAGTTGCAGAGGCACACGCAATAAAGCCCACAGCCTTTGGTTTCCAATACGAGGTGTTTTATGACTTGGCCCTAATCCCCTGTCAAGTCACAACTCCTACCCCTCTTTCCACCTTGCAGTTTCTGCTCATCAAAGCAAACTGCAGGAAGTTCCTTGCATGCCTTAAATCTCCTTCTCTTTGCCCAGCCCAGATACCATCTTCCAGAAACCTCCTGGAGCTCCAGGCTGAGGTAAGGGTTCATTTGCTGTCCTCCCGCAGTACCCCATGGACATTCTATCACACCATCCCCCTCATCACCCTGAAATATGATGGTATGACTAAGGCCAATGAGAGGCTAAGGTGACAGCAGTCAAGGGCAAGGGTCTGGCAGGACCAAAATGTGCCCAATTTGGGGCCTTGAGAAAGACTGGGAAGAATCAAGGTGGTCCCTTGGGGAGCAGTGGCCAGCACACAGCCCCACAGCCCCAGGTTCAAACCCTGGTACTGCTATTAACCAGAGCATGGCCTTGACAAGGATGTGTACTCTGAGCCTCCCTGTCTTCACCTACAAAGTAGGGATGATGACAGCACTGACCTCCACATGGCAAGGAGAAATAAGGAGAGTCTGCTGGCACAGTCCCTGAAGCAGAAAGACGATCCATAAATGTTAGCTTTTCTTTTATTAGCTTTTACGGGCCCATCGTGAAGGAAAAGCAATTTTTTAAAAGCTGCCTGAAGCCAACCCATATTAAGTCATTTCCCTGCTGAATATTAAAACAGTCTTTAATCTGAGATGACAAAAATAATTTGAGCTGGCAGATGGCAGGGTGCTGTCACCCACTTTGCTGCTGGGAACTGAATGGATCATACATAAATACCACCAAACCCTTCCTTGTTTGGAAAAGCACCTGACTTGAAGGGCTGCTGCCTGTTCGGCGGTGCTGAAGGGGCCCCGAAGGCGGGAGCAATGGCATAGCCAAGCAGGCAGGTGGAGCAGCTGGGCTTGGCTGGGCCACCCAGGCAGGTGGGTTATGCTCCTAACTCACCACCGCCACCATCTCAGGGGCTGAGCACCACCCCCACATTTGCTTCTCATTTATGCTACATGCACAGTTCAGTGCAGGGCCGTGACTTCCTGTTATTCTCACCAAAGGACCCAGGCAAGGAAGTGTCCAGGATTGTGGCTGCAGGAAAGCAGGAACCTGGCAGTGCTCACACTGGCTCCTGAAACAATCCGGCAGAAATGATACATCTCTCTAGCGCACATGGATTGGCTAAAGCCAGTCACATGTCTGCGTCTGACTTCAGGGAGTAGGGAAATGGAATCTGATCGTACGGCTGGAAAGAAGGAATGAAAAGTAATACCCATGTAGAGTTCTGATGACTGCCACCGTCTGGTAGATGGTCATGTGATGGCAGAGATATGATACCATCCAGTGACCTGAGAGTCAGGGATTCCTACACAACTGCCCTCAATTCTGTTATCAACAGAAAGCAACAAAATTCAAACTGAAATGATGTACCATGTTTAAGAACTGAATCAGTAAATTTACAGCATGCAATTTTGTTAAGGTTTCAGTGAAACGATACACCCAAACCATAAATCAGAGCACGTGCTGTGGGAAGCAGTCTGACAGTTTGTGTTAGAGCAAGAAGTGAACGTTTACATCTTTTGGCACCTTTGTTCAGTTCCTGAGGACTGATCCAAAAGCTATAGGTTCAAAGACATTCATTTACTTGTAATATAATGAATGTTGCTTTTACCAATTACAATTGCAAAAATATTTATAATTTAAAAAGTAGAAACAAAACACCCTACTACAGACTCTGGGTTAAGTTAGCTAGAGAAACTCTTTGAGGAATATAATTTATGTATTTTCAATGATGTTTATAAAGTCCAACAAATAGAGAAATATGCTTATGATGGAGCATTAAATGAAAATAGTAGGATGCAAAATAATATGTAAATAATAATCACAACCAAACGCTAATAGCAGATACATTAATATTTTCATCTCATATACAATAATGAAAAATAAACTTTAAAATGGAACCTGAGAAAAGTAAAAATTATCTTCAGTTGCAAGGGATTCTGTGAAGAGGCTGCTTGGGCAGAAGTTATATTTAGAAAATGGTTTTTCCATAAAATCATGGATTTATCACAGTGCAAGATCACAGTAGGTGCTCAACAATATTACTGAATGAAGACCTAAATACACAGTTTTCCAAAGAAGATGTGCAGATGACCAAGAGGCACATGAAAACATGCTCCTAGCTAAATATTAGAGAAATACAAATCAAAACTACAGTGAGGCACCACCTCACACCAGTCACCAGTCAGAATGGCCATCGTTAAAAAGTCTACAAACAATAAATGCTGGAGAGGGTGTGGAGGAAAGGGAACACTCTACACTGTTGGTGGGAATGTAAACTAGTACAGCCACTACAGAGAAACTAAAAACAGAACTACTCTATGATCCAACAAGGGCTTCCCTGCTGGCTCAGAAGGTAAAGAATCTGCCTGCAATGTGGGACACCCAGGTTCAATTCCGAATGGTAATTCACTCCGTTACTCTCGCCTGGAGAATTCCATGGACAGAGGAGCCTGGCGGGCTACAGTCCACGGGGTCACAAAGAGTAGGACATGACTGAGCGACTAACACTCATTTTTCATGATCCAGCAATCCCACTCCTGGGCATTTATCTGAAGGAAATCATGGGTCAAAAGGATACATGAACCCCAGTGTTCACTGTGTGTATACACACACACACACACACACACACACACACACACACACACAATGGAAAATTACTCATCTGTTAAAAAGAATGAAATAATACCATTTGCAGCAGCATGGATGGACCTAGAGATTATCCAATGAAGTACGTTAGAGAAAGACAAATGTATGATATTGCTTATATGTGGGATCTAAAAAAAATGATACAACTGAAGTTATTTATGAAACAGAAACAGACTCACAGACTTAGAGAATGAACTTATAGTTACTGAGGGGAAGGGACAGACTGGGAGTTTGGGACTGACACACACACACACTGCTATGTTGAAAACAGGTGACCAACAAGGACCAACTGAACAGCACAGGCAACTGCTCGATACTCTGTAATAACCTAAACAGGAAAATAATTGGGAAAAAGAAACAGCTGCACGTGTATGTATAACTGAATCACTCTGCTATACATCCGAAACTAAAATTGTTAATCAACTACACTCCAATACACAATAAAATTTTTTTAAAAAATAGTATAAACAGTAAACAAAAAAATAAACCAAAAACATATCTTTTATAAACATTTATTGAATAAACAAATTTAAAAGAAAGATTAATGGAAAAAAGAAAAACAACCACAAATGAATGTTGAATTGAGAACATGAAAATGGAGGGATCATCTCTCAGGAGCACTGACTGACTAGATACCACTATTCACTAATGAGATAAACAGTTTTCAAATTGGGAACTCCAGTACTCTTGCCTGGAAAATCCCATGGATGGAGGAGCCTGGTAGGCTATAGTCCATGGGGTCGTGAAGAGTCGGACATGACTGAGCGACTTCACTTTCACTTTTCACTTTTATGCACTGGAGAAGGAAATGGCAACCCACTCCAGTGTTCTTGCCTGGAGAATCCCAGGGATGGGGTCGCACAGAGTCGGACATGACTGAAGTGAGAAAGAACAGCCTCCCCAGATTGGTTCTGGCCCAGGATGTGCGCATCCAGTGGGCAGAGGTCAGGGATGCTGCTCAGCATCCCACAGAGTACAGGACACCACCCGCCCCCCACCATCACCACAAAGAATGATTCAGACTAAAAGGTTAACAGTGCTGCTGCTGAAAATCTCTGGTCAAAGTAGCTTTGTGAGAACTGAAAAGAGAAGACTCAAGAAAAGGGAGCTTTTTATCTTGATGTGCAAGGAATCCTTAAACCCCAGAAAGGATCTACGGGTGTGGGTGGTAGAATTTAAAAGGCTTAGCCAATTTCTGGAACCAGCATACGAAGAGGGGTGACCAAGATGTTAGCAATAAACTACAATAAAGGCACTCCTAGACAAGAGGTTGTTCCAGCTCTTACTCTAGGGACTCCTGGAAGCCATTGCTTTGTCCACACATTTGTGGGATGTGCAATGTCATGTCAGATCACAGGAACCATTATTGTATCTGTGAGTTTCTGGGAATGTGTTTCAATAGCACATGAACCACTGGTGAAGCTGGTGGCATCTTAAATTCTTTCTCAGAGAAAACTTTACCCACGTTATTATTCTTCTTGCTGAATATGGACATTATACTTCACAACACTGAGTACTAGCTTCAGATATACCATGGAATTTGCAAACTGGCCTGAACACTATGCCTCCTGCAAGTTACTTCAAAGAGCAATGATGTCTGAATTTCCAACTACCAGAAGCAGATTTTAACTCCATTCTGATGTATGACCACCATTCAAATCTGGTAGTCCTTTTAAATGGGTGAACTACCATGCTATCTCATCAACAAATTTTTTTATAATGATTTCCTTTCCTTGAGATGGGTGTGATATACCACACTGCCTCTTCCTGTATGCTCCATGACTCCACAGGAAACACTAAAAATAGGCTAAGATGACATGAATCAAATTGCTTTGGGGGCATCACTATCGTATCTGGGAACCAGAGAAAGTCTTCTCTTACAAAGAGAAGGTGGGAGGGTTGGAGGAGGCACTTGCCTGGTAAAAAAATTGCTCAACAAATGAAAATCAATGAAAGGGAATATTCTATCCGTATCATCCAGCATAGTGCTTGAATGATTGAGGGTTTTAAACACTAAGTACTTTTTCCACTGAAAAAAATATAAATTGATGACATAAATAATCCTTCCCATTTAAAAATTTTTTAATTTAACAGTGTATCTAGAAGTTTTTCTCCAAAGTAAGCATAGGGTTTTGCTTTCAGACAGCTATATCATATTTCAAATCACCAATAGTCAGATGACGGACACTTTGGTTGTTTTCAGTATTTTGCTATTAAAAACATTGAGTTAATTTCAGTATTTTCTTAAATTTCATTTCTCCCATTTATGAGTATATTTGTAGATTAAATTCTCAGAAGTGAGATTAAAAGAAGCATGCACTTTAATTTTGAAGTATGTTGCCAAATTGTGCTCTGTATCTTCTCAGGTGGCACCAGTGGTAAAGAATCCACCTGCCAAAGCAGGAGATGTGAGAGATGTAGGTTCGATCCCTGGGTCAGGAAGATCCCCTGGAGAAGGAAATGGCAACCTCCTGCAGTACTCTTGCCTGGAGAATCCCACGGACAGAGGAGCCTGAAGGGCTACAGTTCAAAGAATCGGACAAGATTGAAGTGACTCAGCATGGACACACATCCTCTATATAGAGGATTATAATTTACACTCTTCAGGAATCTGTGACAATGCCTATTTCCCCACATCACTACCAACACAGTGCAGCTAACAATTTTTCACAATATTTATTTGGCTGCATCAGATCTTGTGGGATCAGTTCCTTGACCAGGGATCAAACCTGGGGCCCGTGCACTAGGAGAGCAGAAATGGAGCCACTGGACCACTAGGGAAGTTCCAACTTTGTTTTTAATGAATAAATAAATTTAAATATTTATGCATTCTCTTTTATGTTAACCTGTTTTATGACATACGTTTCTTTAATAACTCTCAAGAGTGCTAAAGCATTTAAAGGCACTTTAAAGAAGGATGGGGGGATGGGACGGGGGAAGATTGCAAAAAAAAAATTATTGCTGAGCCCAGGTTGTCCTGTATTATTAATAAATAACCTTCTGTTTTTCCAGTAACTATGCAATAAAGCCCAAACTACAAAGGGTCTCAAGTTCTACTTCTCAGCCACCTCAGCTTCCTGCCATTGCTACTACAATCTGAAGAGGGCATTTCAATGCAGCTTGAAAGCTCATGATCAATAACCATACCTCAGATGACCAGCAGGAAGATAAACATATAGGTAAATGAGATGTTTCCTGAAAAAATGTCTATATCTCTTGACGCTCCAAATCATATTTTTATGGACTTATTCACATATGATATTTTTACTTTCATTATGAAGATTTTCAAAAGTACATAAAATACATAGATTAATAAAGATTTCTATCATCAAGATTCAAGATGAACTAAGACTTTGCTGATCTTAATTCATGTCTGCTATCATGTAATTTTTGTTTTCTTAGCTGGACATTTTAAAGTAAAACCCAGAAATAAAGTCATTTCATCCATAAATATTTCAGCAGTATGCATATTTTGTGCACATATTCAGCAGGAAACGGGGGTCAGAGATGTAATAAATACTGAGAGCAGAAAAGCATGGAGAACCACACTCCAACTGAGTTTAAGCGAGGTATGAGTTTTCCTCAGATGAGAAAAAACTGAAATACAGTTTCAGGAAACTTGGAATCTTTACTTTTTGCTTTCTTGATTCACTATCTGAAAAGTAAACTCACATATACTCAATAGAATATACTCAATTTTTATATAGCAAAGGGGCATAAACAACTATAACATACAACAAATCCAGTTATAACTGGTCATTCCAACTCTCCTCTTTATATAGTTAATAAATAAGTAGGCTAAGAATCGTTAAAGATCAATTTGACTTAACTGATATTTAGACAATAGTCCATCCAATAATAACAAAACACATGTTATTTTCAAATGCACACAGAAAATTCACCAAGATGGACCATACTGTAGACCAGAAAACAAACTTGAACAAATCTGAAACCACTAACAATCATACAAACCATGTTCTCAGGCCATAAAAGAATCCAACTAGAACATGAAAGCTATTAGGGAAGTGTCCAAATATTTGGAAATTAAACAATATACTTCCAAATAGTCCACAGATCAAAAAAGAAACCCATAGGCCAAAAACCAAATAACGCAAATTATTTTTAACCATATGACAAGGAAAACAGAACATAACAAAATGTATTGAATGCAGCTAGGGCAGTGCATAGAAAGAAATGTAGAATATTAAATGTATATATTGGAAAAAAAGAGAAAGGGTTAAAATTAATGATCTAAGCATCTAGCTAGAGCACAAGAAGCTCAGCTTGGTTCTCTGTGATGACCTAGAAGAGTGGGATGGGGAGAAAGGGAGGAGGTTCAACAAGGAGGGGATATATGTATACATATAGCTGATTTACTTTGCTATACAACAGAAGCTAAGACAACATTGTAAAGCAATTATACTCAAATTTTAAAAAGAGAAGAGTTAATCAGAGGATCAAATTTCATGAAAGATGTAAATAATTATAAACAACAGATACATTATTCACTCAACAATGTACCTTACTCTCTCAATAATGTTATTCACTCAATAAACAACAGAGACATTAAACAGACCTATATATATTAAATAAATTGACTCTGTAGTTAACTATCTTCTCTCAAAGAAAACTTTAGGTCCATTTGACTTCAGTTGTTAATTTTAACAAACACTTGAGGAAGAAGCAATGCCAAATTCTATACAAAGTCTGCAGATTAGGGAATCTAACCTGAATTTTATAAGGCCAGTATTACTTTGATACCCAAATCAAACTAAAACATTAAGAAAGCAATCCCTAAGGAATATAGACACAAAAATTCTTTATAAAATTCTAGCAAATCTAGTTTAGCAAACAGAGAAAGGATCATACATCATGACAATGAGGTAATCATCACAGATTCAGAAACAGCATTTCACAAAATATAATTCAAGACAGAAATTATTCATAAATTAGAAATAGAATGGACTTTATTCAATCTGATAAAAGACATCTACAAAACCAGAACTATAGCTAATAAATGCTACCCCTGAAGTCATAAACAAGGTAAGGATGTCCACTCTAATTTCTTCTATGCAACACTGTACTAAAGGTCCTAGTTGGTGTAATAAGCAAGAAAAAGAAACTTTAAAGCATACACACACACACACACACACACACACACACACATGTGAAAGGAAAAAAGTAAAATTGTCTTTAATCACAGAAGACATAATCATTTATGCAGAAAATCCTAAGAATCTACACAAGAAACCTGCAAGAATTAAGTGAATTACTAAGATCGCAGGATCTTGCCCACATATATTTTTTAAAAAGTAAACTGTCTTTCCAAAGAAATAGATAATAAATGAATAGTAAGGTTGGGCTGTCTGACGACAAACAGGATATTTGAGTAACTTCAAAATGCCTTCATAGAGACTGCTTGTTAGTTCTATTAGGGAAAGCATAGTAACTTTATAGTGGAGAAACTAAAAGTATCTTGACCTGGCGCTTGAAATTTCTATTATCAAAAAGGGGTAGACAGATCTCAGTGCTCCCTGATGTGATCCTGAAAAGGACACAAGAATATTTACCTAGTTTACTGACAGGGGATGCGTAACCTGAATTTTTCCATGAGGAAACATCAGAAAAATGCAAACTCGGGAATATCCTATAAAATAACTGGTCCCTGTTCTCTAAATTACACAATGACATGAAAAGAAAGGTTGAGGAACTGTTACAGATTAAGGGAGTCTAAAGAGAAGTGACAACTAAATGCAATATGTGATCCTGGACCAGATTTAGAAATAGGGAAAAACATGCTCTAAAGGAGTGTGTGTGTGTGTGTGTGTGTGTGTGTGTGTGTGTGTGTGTGTGTGTGTGTGTGTGTGTGTGTGTGTGTGTGTGTGTGTGTGTGTGTGTGTGTGTGTGTGTGTGTGTGTGTGTGTGTGTGTGTGTGTGTGTGTGTGTGTGTGTGTGTGTGTGTGTGTGTGTACTCAGCCACTCAGTTTCAACTCTTTTCAATCCCATAGACTGTAGCCCACCGGGCTCCTCTGTCCATTAAATTTCTAGGCAAGAATACTGGAGTAGGCTGCCATTTCCTATTCCAGCGGATCTTCCCAACCCAGGGATTGAACCCAAATTTCTTGCATCTCCCGCACTGGCAGGTGGATTCTTTACCACTGCACCACCTTCTACTGTATAAAGGACATTACCGGCATAATTTATGAAACTGGGCTATAGATGGTAAAATAAATATAAATACTGCATAGATGTTAGATTCCTGAATTTGGTAACTCTACTGTGGTCACACAAGAGAATATTCTTGTTTCTAGGTTATATCTACTGAGACACTAAAGAGTAAAGAACTATGATATATGCAAATTACTCTCCAATGATTCAGAAATATAATATGTTTATATATATGTACACACATATAAAGAGATGGATAAAGCATGAGAAATGTAAATTAGTGAACCTGTTCAAAGGCTATTCAGAAACTCTCCACAACTCCCAGAACAAGGCTTACCTGTGTCTTGCTTTTTCATGTAGCGGAATGTTGACAAAAGTGGGTTTTCCCATGTTTATTTTATCATCCCAATTAAAGATATGAGTTTTCTAGATTACATGTCAACTCATGAAGAGTGCAGGGACAGATGGGAAATTGTTGAAAGAACACGAGCCTTACATTTTCTCTGTCATTTGGGAAACTTCCTTCCTGTCTACGCATCTTAGTGTCTTTGTGTAACAATGGGAATGTTGTTTAGCAGCTCAGTCGTGTCCGACTCTTCTGTGACCCTATGGACTGTAGCCCGCCAGGCTCCTCTGTCCACAGGATTTCCCAGGCAAGAATACTGGAGTGGGTTGCCATTTGCTTCTCCAGGGGATCTTTCTGACCCAGGGACCGAACCCTAGTCTCTTGCATCTCCTGCACTGGTGAGTGGATTCTTTACCACTGAGCCACAGGGAAGCCCGCTAACAATGGGAATGAAAGTGAAGCCGCTCAGTCGTGTCCAACACTTTGCGACCCCGTGGACTGTAGCCTACAAGGCTCCTCCATCCATAGGATTCTCCAGGCAAGAATACTGGAGTGGGTTGCCATTTCCTTCTCCAAACAATGGGAATAAGTAATAATAAATATACCAACTTTACAGGGCTGCTGTGAGAATGGCAATAAGAGAAAGGATAAATATATACCTTTCAAAGTATAAAAAAGTACATATATAATGCTCGGGCAATGCTGGGCCTCTGCTTCATGACCTCAGGTATTTTCAGTATCCCTTAGCATCCTCACCATGACTTCCAGTGTCTCCCCTGACTGGTTTCTAACTCTCTGAGCTCACCATTCTCCTTCTCTTCACTAAGTCCCTCTGTTCTTCGTGCCATTCCGTAAGCATACTCTGCCTCAAGGTTCTTGCAGTTCTCACCTGTCCATCTCACCAGATAAACACAAGGGCCCTCCCTTCCAGCTCCCTGCTTACATGTCAGACATCTTATCAGTGATTTCTCCCCAAAATAACCGATAAAACAGTAAACATACTTAACCCCTATTGGTTGCCTCTTCGTCTGATTTTTCTTTTCAATATTTATCACACACAATCCACCATGTCTGTATCTTCATTTACTAATTGCCTGTGTCCTTCTCTTAAAATGTCAGCTGTACAATTTTAAGGACTTACATTTACTCAGTGCTGCATTTTTAGCACATAAACAAGTGCTTGGAACATTAACAGACTCTCGATAAATATTTGCTGAATGAATGAATGAACAGGGAAGCCCTGCACATATCTAGTTCAAACACAGTGCTTCACAGAAATTATCTCAAGTCCATTTAATTAAAATGTCATTTTTTTTCCTCTGTCGACGTCTGTCACTATTAAATATCCCCACTGCTTTTAAGGTCCATCTAGTCAAAGTTATGGTTTTTCCAGTAGTCATGTATGGATGTGACAGTTGGACTATAAAGAAAGCTGACTGCCGAAGAATTGATGCTTTTGAACTGTGGTGTTGGAGAAGACTCTTGAGAGTCCCTTGGACTGCAAGGAGATCCAACCAGTCCATCCTAAAGGAAATCAGTCCTGAATATTCATTGGAAGGACTGATGCTGAATCTGAAACTCCAATACTTTGGCCACCTGATGCGAAGAACTGACTCACTAAAAAAGACCCTGATGCTGGGAAAGATTGAAGGCGGGAGGAGAAGGGGACAAGAGAGGATGAGATAGTTGGATGGCATCACCTACTCACTGGACATGGGTTTAAGTAAGCTCGGGGAGTTGGTGAAGGACAGGGAAGCTGGGTGTGCTTCAGTATCCATGGGGTCGCAAAGAGTCGGACACGACTAAGCAACTGAACTGAACTGCTTCCAAAATACGATGAATTTAAGAGCACTGGATTTCACACTAGTCTTTGAGAATATTGGAGATTATTTAACACGTGACTGACTCAGGCCTGGAGATCACTGAGTCATAATTCTGAAGAAGGAAAGAAGGGAAAGAAGAAATATTCCTCACACAGACATTTGAATATTGGCTCATTTCTTTCTTAGTGGTTCCATCTAATTATCAAGACAGGGCAATCCCCAGTACAGTTGGATTTTCTTTCTTATCCAAGTTACAGATAATTGGCAGCTGCTCACTCACTTCTAAATATAAAATAGAACTCTCACATTTCAAACGCCACATCCTCTTACTCCAGAAAAGCAGAGCACATCTCAAAAATTCAGCAATTGTGTCTGATGGGCAGTGACAGCAGTAGACAGCCTTCTGTCAACACCCAGGCTGACAAACGACAATCAATATCCCACTGCCACCTGGGATCTGGGCCACCTGGGACCCTCCGAGTCACAGCCAGCTTGTTCCTCACTTGCCACCACCTTCCTGCAGCTGTGGACTCAGGTCTGCATTGCAACCTGCCCTGACAGATCCAGAATGAGGGATCAGCTGCTTGGCTTGTTCAGTTTCCAGGGCCAGGAAAATCAGACAGGCAACCAACTCCCCAGGGACATTCATTGAATCTGAAAACTACTATTAAATTAAACTATGGAGGATCACCAATTTGCAAACATCTGCATTTGCAATCCTTTTGGTGCTGGTATTCACTTTCAGCAGAGATCAAGAAACACAGGAACTCCAGAAAAGGAAACTATTGTTTAAGGCATCCCTGGCAAATTCTCAAAACAACAGAAATTCCTATTAACAATTATTTTCCTTTCCTACTAATAAAAAATGAGGCTAGAAAGTTATACCCAGTGCTCTAAAGCATGATGAGACCAGGTCTTTATGCTCATTCCTAAAACACAGAATATACACTGAACCAACTAGGAATTCATGATACAGAATTCATCCCACCTAAAGGGCTCCTTATTTAGAAACTTACTCTCTTGCCTTTTTTTTCCCCCCACTGGTATAAACAGTTTAAAAAGTACCTTAGTATTTTAAATTACTGAACCCAAAGTCTCTGTCTCAAGAAATGTAATAGAAAAGGTCTGTGTACTATCTCTCCTAGTCAGGCAAGTCAACAGAATGACAACCGGAACCTTGGTGTAGGATCGAGGCCCCCAACACTCAGAGAGCCACGTTGGTTCTGGGTCTTATAACGTTCCAGGCCATTTAAGATTATCTCATTCAGGCAGAGAGGTGGAAGCTGTATGGGCGTAGTACATGGAAACTGCTTAGTCACTGGATGCAACGGAATAAAATACATCCCAAATTATTTACACTTTGTCTATTGGCATCTCAAAATTCCCATTTCACTGCCATGTGAAGATTCAAATAAAAGTTTCATCCAGAAAATGAAGGCAGCTTCAACTTCGAGAGTACCTAAAACATGAAATTTCCAGGCCTGCTCAGATTTTGGTACCAACTCTGAACAGTACAATAAGCTTGAAACGTGGATATCTTTTTGTTTCCGCGTCCCCCCCAGCTGTGCCTCGGGGGCATGCAGGATCTTAGTTCCCTAACCAGGAATGGAACACCCAGACCCCTGGCGGTGCAAGCATGCAGTCTTAACCACTAGACCATCAGGGAATTTCTGAAGCATAGACACCCTCAAGCATTAAGTGCTCCAAGTGTGAACACATTAAAAGAAAGGTTTTTCCATTCAACTGTGCAATTGCACCTTATTCTTTCACCGGTTTCCTTCTTTCTTAAAACTAACAGTGTGTCATTACAGAAGGATGTATTGTGGTGCGGGAAGAGTACGTGAGCTCTGGAGTAGGTTAACTCTAGATTCAAATCCTTGGTCAGTTAATTATTAGTCATATTACCTTGAGCAAGTGACCAATTTTCTCTGAATCTCAGTTTCCTCATCAGTAAGATGATCTGATTAAATTCTCCCTTAAGTGAATGGTATATGAGATGAGGTAACATGTTAAATGTTTATAGTATAAAAAGCCAAAATCATAGTTTGCTTTTAACTTGGTTATGTTTGATCACATGACTCAGAAAAAAATTGCACTTACTAAAGCCTTCAATTACTGAAATCCATAAAGTACCAAGAAATTATGAAATATTCACATGCTGAGGTAAGCCACATCCTGATTTTCATGATCAAAAATAGGAATTTCTTATTTTTACTAAAATTGACTCAACTATAACCCAATATAACTGCAGATTGTCAAACAATTATACCTCAGTATAAAGTGAACAACTGCAAGAAATGGATAAATTCCTAGAAATGAACAATCTGCCAAGACTGAATCAGGAAGAAACAGAAAATATGAACAGACTGATTACCAGTAATGAAACTGAATCAGTCATTTTAAAACTCTCAACAAACAATAGCTTCCCAGGTAAATTCTACAGAACATTTTTAAAAATTAATTTATGTATTTTAATTGGAAGCTAGTTACTTTGCAATATTGCAGTGGTTTTTGCCATACATTGACATGAATCAGCCATGGGTGCACATGTGTTCCCCATCCTAAACCACCTCCCACCTCCCTCCTCATCCCATCCCTCTGGGTCATCCCAGTGCACCAGCCCTGAGCACCCTGTCTCATGCATCGAACCTGGACTGGTGATCTATTTCACATATGGTAATATACATGTTTCAATGCTATTCTGTCAAATCATCCCACCCTCGCCTTTTCCCACAGAGTCCAAGACTGTTTTATACATCTGTGTCTCTTCTGCTGTCTCACATATAGGGTCACTGTTACCAACTTTCTAAATTCCATATATATGTGTTAGTATACTGTATTGGTGTTTTTCTTTGACTTCCCTCTATGTAATAGGCTCCAGTTTCATCCACCTCATTAGAACTGATGCAAACGCATTCTTTTTAATGACTGAGTAATATTCCATTGTGTTTATGTACCACAGAACTGACTCACTAGAAAAGACCCTGATGCTGGGAAAGATTGAAGGTGGAAGGAGAAGGGGATGACAGAGGATGAGATGGTTGGATGGCATCACCAACTCAATGGACATGAGTTCGAGTAAACTCTGGGAGTTCATGATGGACAGGGAGGCCTGGCGTGCTGCAGTCCATGGGGTTTCAAAGAGTCAGACATGACTGAGCAACTGAACTGAACTGAAGTCAGGGAGTTGGGACAGGCACAAAACTTACCAGCATGAGATGCAAACTTCAGCAAAGCACTGTGGTAGCCCAGAGTAATCAAGATGGACTCCTTCCCCACATGGCAACATCCAGTGTCCCTGCTGCAGTGAGCATCTGAAGACACAGAGGCCATCAGCTATAAAAGGGGAAAAAAAGGATGATGAAATTCATTTTGAGCTCTGTAAAAAAGATTCAGCCAATCCCACATTTCTGTTTTCAAGGCTCCCCATTTCTATCTTCTTAATATAATATAGCGACTTCACTTTCACTTTTCACTTTCATGCACTGGAGAAGGAAATGGCAACCCACTCCAGTGTTCTTGCCTGGAGAATCCCAGGGACGGGGGAGCCTGGTGGGCTTCCGTCTATGGGGTCGCACAGAGTCGGACATGACTGAAGTGACTTAACAGCAGCAGCAGCAATGTATATGTAGACATATGTGAACATAAGCAGGAATGTAACCATGACCAAAAAATAATTCTTCACATATGGGCTAATACAGGGCTCAAAACTGCCTCTTATCTCTTACCTCTGTGTACATCATTCCATTCCCTACAACTCTTTATTCCCCCAAACATTTTGTATCTCTTGACACCATTCCAGGAGAGATCAGGTAATGGTTTTCCAGGTTATTCTGGAGCACCGACTACATGCCAGAGATTTCACAACAAATCTTCACTGTATGTATCATCACTGGCAATGTTAGTTGAATACCAGGAAAAGAGTTTAGGTCCAAATACACACAGCTAATAAGTGGCAGAACTGGAATTCAAACCAGTTATTTTACTCCTAAGCATGTTTTTCCTACTGCAATGTGCACGTATGATTAAAAGGGGAGATTTGTTTCTGCAAGCAGAACCTGTGATAAGGGGCTATGGTCTCATTAGATTCACTCATAGACAATTGGGACGTAGCTCTCAATTCTTCTCTTTACTGGGCAGACAGGCCTAGGTAGAAACAGCAATGAAACTTGCAGTTCTGTTTTCATCTTTGATATTTACTAACCTGGGAACTTCAATTACCCAATCACCATATTTCTTCATTATGTAAAATAAAAATAGTGATTCTTATTTCACAGATTTTTTTGTGAAGACTGAATAACAAAGGTAAATAAGTTCTAAAATCCTATTAAAACAAAAAAGGACTACTATTATTTCTCTCATTATAAAGTAGATCTTAGTTTCTATTCTTAATGGTTTGCATTCTCCCTAACAAAATTAAATAAGCGTGTTAACTGAAAAACATAATGATATATAAAATTCTACACATGAGCATGTGCACATTCAAAACACACACACACAGAGTTAAAATGACAAAATATTTTCAAGTATTTTCATGCACTATTTCAATTAAGTGAGCACCTCCTAATGGAGGCATTCACAAATATTTTTCACAAAACATCTTGGCTGATTAAATAGTACAGATGTTTTGAAAACATTTTCCTGGCATAAAACATGACTACAGGTTTAGATGTTATGACACAGGGAGTGTCTCAAAGGCATAAGTGTCTCCCTGCAGAGAGAGTGCCGTGAATGTGGATACACAAGAACAGAGTTTGGAGTCTTTTAAAGAATGTTTTCTTTTTTTTTTTTTTAAATAAAAAACTCCTTCAAGAAAGCAAGATTTCTAGCATTTAACAATTATTTCTTTGATGATTTCAGTTCAGTTCAGTTCAGTCGCTCAATCGTGTCCAACTCTTTGCGACCCCATGAATCGCAGCACGCCAGGCCTCCCTGTCCACCACAAACTCCTGGAGTTTGCTCAAACTCATGTTCACCGAGTCAGTGATGCCATCCAGCCATCTCATCCTCTGCTGTCCCCTTCTCCTCCTGCCCCCAATCCCTTCCAGCATCAGGGTCTTTTCCAGTGAGTCAACTCTTCGCATCATGTGGCCAAAGTATTGGAGTTTCAGTTTCAACATCAGTCCTTCCAATGAACACCCAGGACTGATCTCCTTTAGGATGGTGGACTGGTTGGATCTCCTTGCAGTCCAAGGGACTCTCAAGAGTCTTCTCCAACACCACAGTTCAAAAGCATCAATTCTTTGGCGCTCAACTTTCTTCACAGTCCAACTCTCACATCCATACATGACCACTGGAAAAACCATAGCCTTGACTAGACGGACCTTTGTTGGCAAAGTAATGTCGCTGCTTTTTAATATGCTATCTAGGTTGGTCATAACTTTCCTTCCAAGGAGTAAGCATCTTTTAATTTCATGGCTGCAATCACCATCTGCAGTGATTTTGGAGCCCAAAAAAATAAAAGTCAGCCACTGTTTCCACTGTTTTACCATCTATTTCCCATGAAGTGATGGGACCGGATGCCATGATCTTAGTTTTCTGAATGTTGAATAACAGAGAAGGAATAAGGAATGAGGAGTCAAGGCTCCCACAGTTCCTTGTCCCTACATGACTATTATAGTCTGTGAACTCTTTGTGGGCAGGGGCAATTTTACTTTATTTTTGTAATCAGTATCTTTTTCTCTCTGAGTCAAAACCTAGCCCAGTACCTGGTACTTAATATTTGTTGAATCAGTGAAGGTATTTCTCCATGTACTGATGACACACCACCATAGAATGGGTAAAAAGCTTTAACTTTTATCTGGTTCAATTCTCCTTAGCCAAATAGGCACAGACATTTTTTAATTATTGTTTGTTTGCTTCATTGTAATTTGATTAGAATATAAATTGAGTAGCTTGTTTTCCTACTTTTATAAATTATAAAATGTCTGTCTATATAACCTCTTTTCTTCATCCTCTTCCTACTCTGTTTAAACACAAATGGAAAATGTCTTCTTAAGTATGCAACAGGATTCAGAAAACACTGAAAATTAAAAATTTTTAAAACCTACAGATGGCAAAAAATTGTTAATACTTTAAACCAAATTAAAAAGCAATGATAAACAAGGAAAATACTTTCAAAAATGTAACAAAGACTTAATACCCAAATCTACAATTAGCTGCAAAAGAAAATAAGAAGTGACCTACTGAAAATTTAGTAAGAAGGATTAACAAACAACTGGCAACTAGAAAAATGCTGATGCAAAATAAAGGTGAAAAAATAATGGACCTCAGAAATAATCAAATTGAAATATATGATTAAAAATAAGATCAAACTTTTTATGTCTCACTGTTAAGTTTTAAAAAATATAAACTGACAGTATCAAATATTGGCAAGGGTATGAGAAAACAGTGGATGGCGGCAATTTAGATATAAATTTCTATGCTCCTGGAGTACAGCCTGCCCATATGGTTCAAAATTTAACACCTATGTACCCTTTGTCAGATATTTTAGTCATAATATAATTTCTTCCAGCATGACTTTATCAAGTGTGGATAAATGTATATTCAAGAAGTTCATTTTAGAGCTGTTTATTACAGCTATGGAGTGTAAAGAAGCTAAGAGCCTCTCACTTACATGGTTGGTTAAATCAAACAAGGTACCTTCATATTAAGGTTGCAGAACAGCATGTATAATATTATTGTAACAACTTAACCTCATGTTGGCCTTCGGAGAAAGCTGTCCTAAGAGACATACACCAAAGACATACAGACATGCATCATCAGTGGTTTCCTCTGAATAGAGAGATGTGGGAACATTTTTACTTTTCCCCTCATTAAGTTCTCCCTTATTTGAATTTTCTGTGTGACCTGTACTTTTTATAATAATAATTAAAAAAAGCTATTTTCAACTGGTAAAAAGCAATCAAACAAAATGCACACTACCAGTGCTAATGTAGTTAGCATGTAACTACTAGTGTAATTACCACATACTTATTCTTGGTGAGGGTTACCATTCCTTTCATTTGTTAATTTATTAGATAGATATTAATTGGTACCTCATTCATTCAACATAATAATTTAAGAATTCCTGCATTCAATATAGTCATTTTAATTCTCATTTTAAACATAATTTATGGAAATGAATGTTTTATCATGTTTTTATTTGCTAATCTTCTATCTTCTAGTGTTTATTTCCTTTCTGCCCTCTGACTATGTTATATAGAAAATAAACATTCTAAATTATTTCTGCCAACTAATATGTTCGAGATTAAAGTGCAGCTATTTTAGGGAAGAGTATATTAATAGAGAATTGTATTTTTTAAAATTTATATTAGAAAAATGAAGAAATACGTAAATATTGTTGAAGAATACATACAAATCTAAGACCGGTAAAAATTCTATCAGTGAAAAGTAGGGGTGGTGAGGGAAATCATTTCCAATCTACCCTGAACTAAGGTACAGGACATTATCTTTCTATCGAGCTGTTATTACTAGTAAAAATAACTACATTTGCAGAGCACTCTGACTCCCTTTACAAACATTGCATTTCACCTTTTCAGTGGCGCGGAAGTCTGTATTCACTATCATTCGGCTTTCGAACTTTGATTTCATCAGAAACCCTCTTTGCTACATCTTCAAAGGGCAAGCCCTGACCTCTTGGTAGCAGCAGAGTAATAAGCGGAGTAAGTTCATGTGCACAAACTTTAGCTGACTTTAGCAAAACACGGAGCCTTACTTCCTCCTTGAGGAAAACCACTTGTTCTACCAGAGGACTCTCAAAAGGAATCCACAGAAACAGTGAATCCAGATGCCTTACTCTATTCTCCACCTTAGCCTTATCTGACAAAAACTGCAAAGGTTCAGAAAGAAATTCAGGATCCAGCCAGTTTACAAGTGCATATAAGGAAACAGGGAAAGTGCCACCGGGAAACATTAAGAGAATTGTCTTTGCCTCTCTTAACCAATACTTCCCTACCTTTCCACATATATACCTCCAATCCTTTCAGCTTGTGAAAGTGAATGTCGCTTAGTTGTGTCTCTTTGCGACCTCATGGACTATACAGTCCATGGAATTCTCCAGGCCAGAATACTGGAGTGGGTAGCCTTTCCCTTCTCCAGGGGACTTTCCCAACCCAGGGATAGAACCTAGGTCTTCCAAATTGCATGTGGATTCTTTACCAGCTGAGCCACAAGAGAAGCCCAAGAATACTGGAGTGGGTAGCCTATCCCTTCTCAAGCAGATCTTCCTGACCCAGGAATCAAACCGGGTTCTCGTGTATTGCAGCCATAACCTTTCACCTTAGCAAAGGCAAAAGTTCAATCTCTACAGGAAAGCTAAAACACTAGTTGATCAAGAATACTAGGTATCAGGCATGGTCTAGAACAGATATTCTAAAATGTATTTTTATACATAAATTCCTGGACTGAAGAGTATTCATGACCTAATAATACGGCATTATGTCAATTCTTCGCTAAATAACCCTATCAAGAACTAGGAAGTTTGTCTATCTAAGGAATGTTTCCTGGACACAAATAACTAAAAAATAAGACTGTATGGGCAGTACTTGCACATATGGAATAAAGTATGTAGGCAACCATGCAGTTATTTTTTAACAAATTTAACTATGGAAAAAGAGTGTAAGGAAAAAAGGACAGGACTATGGACTCTCTTCTACCTGGTAAGGAGAATTTTCCATTTGAAAGATGAGATTTTCGGCTTTTGCTTGCTGGAGTAATGAGAGTGAAGAAAAACTGAAAATGGATTGATTGATTTGGGTTAAAAACAGCCTAAGGTTAATAGAAAAGAAATGAAGAGAGCAGGAAAATCAGAAGAAGGAAGAAAGGGATTTAAAGGTAGTTTTAGAGTTAAGAACTGGGGAAACTGCCATAGTGAAAGACAGAAGACAAAGAAAAGGTGCTTTTAAGACATCAGTTTCAGACTAACAATGTGAATACTATCAGCACCAACTATGATTACTGAAACAGGTATCTAATTGTTTTATTGTTGCTTTGGTTTAGGGTTTGGTTTGGATTTGTAAATGCACTTCCCTCCCTCTACATTTTGTTTTTTTATTATGCTAAGTCTACACTGTCAAATCATACAGTCCTTATTTAATATATTATTCCCTATTAGCCCTCATTTAATAACTATCGAGTGCTCCCCACCAGTCCTATATTGATGTCTCTCTAGTCATTTTGGTTGTCCAAAGTCATTCTCTAGTAGTATCTTAGGAAGGGCTTGCTGAAACAATATTCCCTGAATTTTTGTGTGCCAATCATTGTCTTTATATTTCTGACGGTCAGTTTTTCTGGATATAAAATTCTTATCTCACATTTTTTTTTTCCTCTGAAGCTCTTTAATGTTACTTCATTTTCTTCTAGCATGTATCATTACTGTTAAAAAGTCTAATGACAGTCAGACTTTCTTTCCCTTAACAGGTACTATGATAATGCTGTCTCAATTCTGAAGTTTTTCTCTTTCTTTAAAAGGTCGGTAATTTTTACTAGAAGTGTCTTATGCTGGCCATTCTAGGTCAGTATTTTCAGGTATAAATTTTACTCTTTCAGTATATATTTTCAATTATCTCAGCAAAATTTTCTCAACTGTAATTTTTGTATTTGTTTCTTTGCTCTGATATCTTCTTCAGAGATCTTTATACATACATTGGATCTTCTATACTTATGCTTGCAATTTTCCTTTGAATTCTTTTTATCTGTTTTAGATTCCCTCTTATATTTAAAAACTTTTCATCTTCATTTGATATAATTTTTTCCCTTCTCTTCAGTCTTCATTTCTAAAATCAGTATTTTTAAAATTATTTCTGATTGCTCCTTGAATTTTTTCATTTTCATTTCTAAGCTTTTCGAATTCTGATTTATATTATTATTTCATGTCCTGTATAATGTTCCTAACTGTTAATTTGTCCTGCAAATTAATCTTACATATTAATCTTACATATTTTTGGAACATACCTTTATAGTATGTTTTCACTGTTGGTAGAGATGTTAGTCTGCCTTTTTCTCTTAGAGTAAGAGCATGGAATTTGATCTCCATACTTTTCCATTGTTCATTATAATGTAAGCACAATTTTCCTGAACTTTTAGGAGGATAGTAATTACATATATAGTTTTATAGGAAACTATCAAATTCTCTTCCATAGTGATTGTGATATTTAACATTCATATCAACAATGGAAAAATAATCCAGTTTCTCCATATACTCATAGTGTAGCAGTATCTTATTGTGGGTTTAATTTTCACTTTCCTAAGGTCTAATAATGGAGAAAGCAATGGCACCCCACTCCAGTACTCTTGCCTGGAAAATCCCATGGACGGAGGAGCCTGGTGGGCTACAGTCCATGGGGTTGCAAAGAGTCAGACATGACTGAGCGACTTCACTTTCCCTTTTCACTTTCATGCACTGGAGAAGGAAATGGCAACCCATTCCAGTGTTCTTGCCTGGAGAATCCCAGGGACGGGGGAGCCTGGTGGGCTGCCGACTATGGGGTCGCCCAGAGTCGGACACAACTGAAGTGACTTAGCAGCAGCAGCAAGATCTAATAAGAGCTTCCCAGATGGCTCAGTGGTAAAGAATCCGCCTGCCAAGGCAGGAGATGCAAGAGAACTGGATGTTAATGATGCTGACCATCTTTTCGTGTGTTTATTTACCATCTGAATATTCTCCTCAGTGAATGTCTGTTTATGTTATCTGTTGTTGTTGTTCAATTGCTAAGTCATGTCCGACTCTTTGTGACCCCATGAACTGCAGCATGCCAGGCTTCGCTATCCTTCAGTAACCCCCTGAGTTTGCTCACGCTCATGCCCATTGAGTTGGTGATGCCATCTAACCATCTCATTCTCTGTCACCCACTTCTCCTACTGCCCTCAATCTTTCCCAGCATCAGGATCTTTTCCAATGAATTGGTTCTTCACATCACGTGACCAAAGTATTGGAGCTTCAGTGTCAGTCCTTCCAATGAATACTCAGGGTTGATTTCCTTTAGGACTGACTGATTTTATCTCCTTGTTGTTCCAAGGACTCTCAAGAGTTTTCCCTAGCACTGCAATTCAAAAGTATTGATTCTTTGGCATTCAGTCTTCATTATGGTCCAACTCTTACATCCATACATGACTACTGGAAAAACCATAGCTTTTACCCATTTGCAAAATGGATTGGTTTGGGTTTGTTTTAACTATTGAGTTCTTCATATATTGTGGATACAGTCCTTTAACAGATATGTGGTTTGCAAATATTTTCTCCCATTTTGTAGTGTACCCTTTATTCCTCTTAACAGGATTTTTCACATAGCAAATGCTTAATTCTCATAAAGTCCAATTATCAATTTTTCCTTTTATTAATTATCTTTCAGTGTCTAAGAACTCTCTGCCTGAGTCCTTTGATCTTGCTTGTTCTACGGTTTCATTATATTCTAACTGGACAACAGTGACAGTCTCTTCACTGTTATCTGCCCTGGTAACTGTAAATGAGTTCACACTACTCCAAGCTGCCAGGTTACAATTAATGAAGCACACACGCAGTCATTGCAATGCTCTGCTCAAACCTTCAAAGATTCCCCACTGAATATTAAAGTACGGAGCTTCCTGCCTGGAATTGCAAATACCCCAGAATGTTTCCTACTTCCGCCCAGCCAATCCACAGCTCCCTAAACACATACCATACTCCAACCAGACTAATTATCAGCTGCTCTGCAAGAAGAATTTATGATTATGGTGACAGCAGAGATGTGAATTGGAAGAAGAGAACTTCTAGAGTGATATAGAAAATCAAATCTGCCACTGTAAACATTACCTAATTTACCAATGTCCTTATCAAACACCATCACCACCATGGAACCTTTCCTGATTGCCCCCAACTGGCATATGTTATCTCCCTGCCCGGATCGGGAAGATCCCCTGGAGAAGGAAACGGCAACCCACTCCAGTACTCTTGCCTAGAAAATTCCATGGATGGAGGAGCCTGGTGGGTACAGTCCATGGGGTCACAAAAGAGGTGGACATGACTGAGCGACTTCACTTTACTAACAGAGGTTCAACAGCACTCTGTTACAGCACTTAGCTTATCCTGCCATTTGCAGCCCAATTTTAACTATTCTGCAACGTGTCAGACCTTTCACAGGCAGAGATTGTGTCCTCCTTTCTCTGATTCTCCTGGAGGAACTGACACATAGCAAGGACTGTCAAACTTTAACTTGACAGAACCACCATCAATACCACTCCAGTTTGGACACATCTGGTGTGTTTGCCGTATTTACTGCTGAAAACAAAGCTTAGGACAAACTCAACTCGTCTTCCTAGCCTTTGAGTCAGTTTAAACATATTTTTAACCAGTCTCTCTTTTTTCCACATTCTTCTCTCCACACATAACCACAGCAAAAAAAATAAACAAACACTGAAACCAACTTAATAATGAAATTTTAAACACCTCTGCGACCAATATTTTCAAATCAGAAGGAAGTAACATTTCATACTGCCTTTTAATGAAAGAGTATGCCATGTCCCTAACAACTCCCTAGGAACCTACTGCTCCCTCAAATTTATTTGCAATGCTTCTCCGAGTAATCCTTCAGCTGAAATATTTCAAGGTAGGAAAATGACTAGGTGCCAGAGAGCCATGGATACATGGAATTCTAGAAAAGGGAGCAGCAGGTCTTGTTCTTCTTTTAATCTCAAAATTTCCCTATCAAATACATATCTATTGTTTCCAGAACACCACTCAGCACATAGAATATGACTGGTAC
Organism: Muntiacus reevesi; assembly: GCF_963930625.1. Taxonomy (NCBI): domain Eukaryota; kingdom Metazoa; phylum Chordata; class Mammalia; order Artiodactyla; family Cervidae; genus Muntiacus; species Muntiacus reevesi. The sequence continues at coordinate 38,786,367 of NC_089265.1, read as the reverse complement.
ATACTTAATGAATTAAACAACAGAATCATTATGGTTATAGAAGCCATGGTCACTTTTAAACCACACAAAAATAAAGAAAATGAAATAGAGCAGTATGGATATCAAAGTGTCAATCAAACACTTGGTACTTTCAGTCAACTTTTTTTTCTTCCAACTCTTGCAAATGGTTTGGAGCTTTTGGTTAATGAAATGTTTTTCCTGTTATGATATAAAATCAAGGAAAAGTCCACTTTCTCTTTTCTCCATTAAGAATGTAAACTTCTTAAATCTTCCAACCTTCCCTGAAGAAGCTGGTCATCTCAGGTTTAAATTTAAACTTCACTCTATGGCTGATTCATATCAATGTATGACAAAACCCACTGAAATGTTGTGAAGTAATTAGCCTCCAACTAATAAAAAAAATAAATAATAAATAAACTTAAACTTCATTGTGAATGTCTCTACAAAGTCTAAACTAAATATTGTAGCATCTACTTTCTTCCTGGGAAGAGTTTTCTCCGATCTCCAGCTTTCTCCTTGTGGTTTCTAGAGACTATAGACTATTCTCTTGAAGTTATTCAGTCAGGGATAATTGCTCTGATGTGGACTCACTGACTATAACAAAAAAGCGAGAGCTTCCAATGAAAGAGTATAAAATAACAACTCTGCTGTCAAGAGCTGTTGTACAGATTCAGTTTTGTTTCTGCCCTGCAGCAGATGTGGTGGAACCAGATGTCTGTAAGCCATGGCTTGGGGATTCACTCATACATGCACATAGCGCTAACATTTACCAGCATCTGCTATACACCAGTCACTACTGATTGGCACCAGGGAAAGATGCAAAGATAAACTGCAGACACAGCCTTGAGAGAGCTCACAGTGCAAGCAGAAGAGGTCTGTTCACACGTTATGGTCCCTGAGAGAAACAAGCAACTAACTTTGCCTAGGAGACCCCTCATGGGAGACATGACACTGGGCGGGAGCCCTGGAAGAAAAGTAAGAGCTTTCCAAGCAGAAAGGAAAGAAGGGAGAAAGGTCACGCTGCAAGCAGAGGGAACAGCCTTTTTAAGGGGCTACTGAATGAACATGTCATGAACGAGGACAGCAGACCTGGATGGTCCACCTCACCTGCAGTTGGAGTAATTAATGTTAAGACCTCAGTCTGAATAGCATAACTGGAAAAGGGATTCTGTTTTAAGTCAAATAATTTTGCCCTGCACCTTCACTTTATAAAGGAATTCTTTTTTTTTTTTTTTAATAAAAGGCACTGAGACTTGATCCAACACAGCACCTGCATTTTTACTACAGTCATGGAAGGATCCCTAAATGTTTAGATCAGCACTTTTTATAGAACACAATGCAAATTTTTAAATAACTGAATTACTTTTTTAACTTTACAAAACATAAATAAGTGAGAACAGGATGGTTTATTCAATAACTGTGTTGATGCAACTGGATAAACATTTAAGGAATAGAAATCATAAGATGTTTACCTGTTACTTCTCCCCCACTCCCCCCCAAAATTAAGGGTTTGTTAAAAATTAAACCATAAAGATATTAGAAGAAAATATAGGTCAGCTGCCATATAAACTTGGCTGCAGAAAATGTGTATATATTTTCCAGACATGATACTGAGGCAGGAGATAGATGGCCCCAGGCTGAACAGTTTCTCCCCTGTAGACAGAAACTCCATGAAAGCAGGGTAACGGAGGAGGCCAGGCCCTGCCAGGTTAAGAGACAAAACACCACGCGTTCCTTATTTTCAAAGTCAAGGAGACCTCTCCACCTTCACATGTGCAGAGGGGCTCCCTGGAGGTCAAAGAGGGAGGGCGCGTCGCCCCATAATAAGTGGTATCAACTACCCACAGGCCTCTTTGCTAGAATCCATCCTGGCTAATAAGAGATGGACATGCACATGTGGGAGAACCCTGAGATATACCTAATACCCTCAGGACCAGGCAAAGCAGGGTGACTGGCCAAAGGAAACCCAGAAGAAACGCCCCGTAAAAGTGATTCAAACTCCCAGAAGGGCACAACTCTCTGAGCACGCCCATGTGTCTATCTACATACACTGTACTCTTTTTCCCTAGTAAACACTACGTGCTTCACTGTTGTCTGTCTCTACTTGGAAATTCATTTCTACACAACTGATGGGCCGGGGCCTTGTCACTGGTTTCTGGTGGCCTAGAGGCTAGGATTCAGGACTCTCACTTCCTCAGCCGTACTGAAGCCTTGCTTTTATTTTTTCAGGGAAAAAACCAAATACATTTGACAATCTATTCTTTTAAAAGCTCATAAACTTAAGACAAATTATAAAATGGAAACATGCCACAATATATAGCAAAAGAACAGTATATTTTTGTTGTTGTTGTTTTTGTTAAAGACCCACAAAGAGAGAAGCAACGTTTTTGTCTATTCGACTCATGAAGATGTTTTTTATGAATGTGGGTTAAAACAGAGTAACAATACTCATACAATGAGAGTGTAAATGAGAATATCTGGGGAGGAAAACTTAATAATATATATATCAAAATCTTTAAAAGTAATCATGCCCTTTGACTCAGTAATTTTAGATTGATAAGTTTACTCTGAGACTATAATAAAGATTGTGTGGAAAGACTTAATTACAATTCATTATAGTGCTACTTGTACTTTCAAAAAAATTGAAAGATTTTAAATGTCAAGCAATAGGGGATTAATTAAATAGATCATGGTAATCCCCATAAAGGAACACCATAGAATTTTCAAAAATGTTATCATGGAGAGTTGTTCCTCATATATTCTAAAGAATACATTTCTTTTTCTTTTTTCTTTTTCTTTTTTTTGTATCTGACTCTTGCGACCCCATGGACTGTAGCCAGCAAGGCTCCCCTGTCCATGGAATTTTCCAGGCAAGTATACTGGAGTGGGTTGCCATTTCCTACTCCATATTCTAAAGAATAAAATATTCTGTGTAACTCTCATTTTTTAAGGAAAAAATTATATGAAAGTGCCTGGAAACATAGGCAGTGAATCTTTAAGAGCATTTTTTTCCCTCTGGTAGGTAGAATAAAAGGTAATCTTCTTGTCTCCATTATTTTATTTTTCATTAACTAATATGTATAGCTTTTTCATAAGAAAAAACAATAAAGCTTATTTTTACAAAAAGATAAAAATACAGCATATATCTCATATGCCTTAAAGTGGTAGTAATCTCTTAGCGTTACACTGAACTGGAAAGAGCAGAAAATGAATCATGTGTATGTACAACCCTACACTGAAATTTCCCTCCAGGGAATTGTTAGAATGCATTTGACACTGAACTTGGTAAGTACACAATGAAGAATGACAGCGTTAAGTCTGAGTGTGCCTATCTTCCTACATTTCCCTAAAATTTCACACAGGTTTCCAAAAACACGAGTGTAAATTCATATATAGTATGGTATTTATGCACATTTTCCTAACTCACTATTATTTAAAAACACCATGCTGTATTTTGAGTAGTGAGCTCTCCTAACTTGACCATCTGCCTTTTTTTCTTATCTTGAAATCTTTATCTGTTTAAAATTTTTCTGATAAATCCAGAACATGAAACCTATGTATATATGAAACACTCTGAATGTCCAGACACTCACAGACAAAAGGTCATTCTCTGAAAGACCACTGGATAAAAATTTATCTTTCCTGCTTTCTTTCTTCTGTCATATTTCTAATCTAAAGTTTCCATCACTGAAATACTTGGGGAGGACCAGTCTTCAGACCTGTAGGTCTGTAAGCCTTAAAATACTTTGCTAAAACATCTATACACATTCATATATTTATATTCATAAAATAGATCATATGTATTTGTGGGTTTAAAGTTGTAGTTGGCAATAAAGAAAAAATAATTAATGGCAATTTGGAATGTTTCTCATCCAATTATCAAATCATACACATTTTTTAACCTAGCTCTCCTTCATGTATTAAACACTACCATTTGTATAAGTAGAATAAGATCTCTGATTTCACCATATTGACAATTCTGTGAAAATATTTCTCATTGTAATAAGTCATCCTCCTGGTAGATTAATAACTGCACTCCATCATGGACTTAGAAAGAGAGCCCTAAATTATTATCTTTTCTCTTATATATATTTCAGTATTTTAAAGCTGGTTTTTAACCCTTATATAATGTCACACATAAAAATTCATAGGAAAAAAAATTCATAGGAATGTTTATAAGCATAAATTCAGTTCTGAAAAGCAAGCATAGGTGGGCACTATAATATTCCAGGCTCTGCTAATTAAGATGGTAACAAAGAAGAGCAGGAAGAGTTTCTGCCCACAAGGGGTTCACAGTATCAACTTCAAAGTGTTATAACATAAAGTATAACCATATAGTGTTATGGTGACAGTGTGTGCAAATGAAGAGCACCTGCCCAGACTTGGGAGCGGAGTGAAGAAGTTCCAAGGGATTTCCAGGAGATTATTCTAAATTGAGGCTTAAAAATGACTAGTCAGGGAAGCGAAAATGAAATTATCCAGGCAGAAGAAACAGCAGGTACAAAGGCACAGAGGCATAAAGAAGCAGAGTATGTAGGGGAAATAACATTAGTTTGATGTTGCTGGAACACAAAGTGTGAGGCCAGGAAAAACAGGAGGAGGAAGTTGGCAGGAGCCTCATATTCATGTTCATCCATCAGGCTTTAGTTGAAAGAACAGAAATCATTCTAACTAGATTAAACAAAAGATATTTAATTTAGAGAAACAGGGCTTAGAAAATCATTGGAAGAGTTTTGTAAGCAGCTTCTAGGCTGACCTTTTAAGACTGATCCCGACAGCAATCCCTCCCAAAAGACCCTCCAATGAGGCTGCTATCTCTGACATAGTCAGAAACCAGAGAATCTAGAAGCTTCTGCTACAGCTGCTGGCTACAGGGTTACACAACTCCAGCTGCAACTGATGTCAGCAAAATGAGCACTTCAGCTCTAGTTTTCAATACCAGATCCTGGGAACTCTGCTGCCTTTGCCACTTAAAAACATAATAAATATCCTGCAACTTTACTATATTCATTAATTAGCTCTAGTAATTTTCTGGTAGAGTCTTTAGGGTTTTCTATGTAGAGGATCATGTCATCTGCAAACAGCGAGAGTTTCACTTCTTCTTTTCCTATCTGGATTCCTTTTATGTCTTTTTCTGCTCTGATTGCTGTGGCCAAAACTTCCAACACTATGTTGAATAGTAGTGGTGAGAGTGGGCATCCTTGTCTTGTTCCTGATTTCAGAGGAAATGCTTTCAATTTTTCACCATTGAGGGTGATGCTTGCTGTGGGTTTGTCATATATAGCTTTTATTATGTTAAGGTATGTTCCTTCTATTCCTGCTTTCTGGAGTGTTTTAATCATAAATGAGTGTTGAATTTTGTCAAAGGCTTTCTCTGCATCTATTGAGATAATCATATGTTTTTTATCTTTCAATTTGTTAATGTGGTGTATTACGTTGATCGATTTGCGGATATTAAAGAATCCTTGCATTCCTGGGATAAAGCCCACTTGGTCATGGTGTATGATTTTTTTAATATGTTGTTGGATTCTGTTTGCTAGAATTTTGTTAAGGATTTTTGCATCTATGTTCATCAGTGATATTGGCCTGTAGTTTTCTTTTTTTGTGGCATCTTTGTCTGGTTTTGGAATTAGGGTGATGGTGGCCTCATAGAATGAGTTTGGAAGTTTACCTTCTTCTGCAATTTTCTGGAAGAGTTTGAGTAAGATAGGTGTTAGCTCTTCTCTAAATTTTTGGTAGAATTCAGCTGTGAAGCCATCTGGTCCTGGGCTTTTGTTTGCTGGAAGATTTCTGATTACAGTTTCGATTTCCTTGCTTGTGATGGCTCTGTTAAGATCTTCTATTTCTTCCTGGTTCAGTTTTGGAAAGTTATACTTTTCTAAGAATTTGTCCATTTCATCCAAGTTGTCCATTTTATTGGCATAGAGCTGCTGGTAGTAGTCTCTTATGATCCTTTGTATTTCAGTGTTGTCTGTTGTGATCTCACCCTTTTCATTTCTTATTTTGTTAATTTGGTTCTTCTCTCTTTGTTTCTTAATGAGTCTTGCTAATGGTTTGTCAATTTTGTTTATTTTTTCAAAAAACCAGCTTTTAGCTTTGTTGATTTTTGCTATGGTCTCTTTAGTTTCTTTTGCATTTATTTCTGCCCTAATTTTTAAGATTTCTTTCCTTCTGCTAACCCTGGGGTTCTTCATTTCTTCCTTCTCTAATTGTTTTAGGTGTAGAGTTAGGTTATTTATTTGGCTTTTTTCTTGTTTCTTGATGTGTGCCTGTAATGCTATGAACCTTCCCCTTAGCACTGCTTTTACAGTGTCCCATAGGTTTTGGGTTGTTGTGTTTTCATTTTCATTTATTTCTATACATACTTTGATTTCTTTTTTGATTTCTTCTATGATTTGTTGGTTATTCAGAAGCGTGTTATTTAGCCTCCATATGTTGGAATTTTTAACATTTTTTTTCCTGTAATTGAGATCTAATCTTACTGCACTGTGGTCAGAAAAGATGACTGGAATGATTAACACACAGAAATCCCTTGCATTCCTATACACTAACAATGAAAAAACAGAAAGAGAAATTAAGGAAACAATACCATTCACCATTGCAACAAAAAGAATAAAATACTTAGGAGTATATCTACCTAAAGAAACAAAAGACCTATACATAGAAAACTATAAAACACTGATGAAAGAAATCAAAGAGGACACAAACAGTTGGAGAAACATACCGTGTTCATGGATTGGAAGAATCAATATTGTCAAAATGGCTATTCTACCCAAAGCAATCTATAGATTCAATGCAATCCCTATCAAGCTACCAACGGTATTTTTCACAGAACTAGAACAAATAATTTCACAATTTGTATGGAAATACAAAAAACCTCGAATAGCCAAAGTAATCTTGAGAAAGAAGAATGGAACTGGAGGAATCAACCTGCCTGACTTCAGACTCTACTACAAAGCCACAGTCATCAAGACAGTATGGTACTGGCACAAAGACAGAAATATAGATCAATGGAACAGAATAGAAAGCCCAGAGATAAATCCACGAACCTATGGACAGCTTATCTTTGACAAAGGAGGCAAGGATATACAATGGAAAAAAGACAATCTCTTTAACAAGTGGTGCTGGGAAAACTGGTTAACCACTTGTAAAAGAATGAAACTAGAACACTTCCTAACACCATACACAAAAATAAACTCAAAATGGATTAAAGATCTAAATGTAAGACCAGAAACTATAAAACTCCTAGAGGAGAACATAGGCAAAACACTCTCCGACATAAATCACAGCAAGATCTTCTATGACCCACCTCCCAGAATATTGGAAATAAAAGCAAAAATAAACAAATGGGACCTAATGAAAATTAAAAGCTTTTGCACAACAAAGGAAACTATAAGTAAGGTGAAAAGACAGCCCTCAGACTGGGAGAAAATAATAACAAATGAGGAAACAGACAAAGGATTAATCTCAAAAATATACAAGCAACTCCTGAAGCTCAATTCCAGAAAAATAAATGACCCAATCAAAAAATGGGCCAAAGAACTAAACAGACATTTCTCCAAAGAAGACACACAGATGGCTAACAAACACATGAAAAGATGCTCAACATCACTCATCATCAGAGAAATGCAAATCAAAACCACAATGAGGTACCATTACACGCCAGTCAGGATGGCTGCTATCCAAAAGTCTACAAGCAATAAATGCTGGAGAGGGTGTGGAGAAAAGGGAACCCTCTTACACTGTTGGTGGGAATGCAAACTAGTACAGCCACTATGGAAAACAGTCTGGAGATTTCTTAAAAAACTGGAAATAGAACTGCCATATGACCCAGCAATACCACTTCTGGGCATACACACTGAGGAATCCAGATCTGAAAGAGACACGTGCACCCCAATGTTCATCGCAGCACTGTTTATAATAGCCAGGACATGGAAGCAACCTAGATGCCCATCAGCAGATGAATGGATAAGGAAGCTGTGGTACATATACACCATGGAATATTACTCAGCCGTTAAAAAGAATTCATTTGAATCAGTTCTAATGAGATGGACGAAACTGGAGCCCATTATACAGAGTGAAGTAAGTCAGAAAGATAAAGAACATTACAGTATACTAACACATATATACGGAATTTAGATAGATGGTGGCGATAACCCTATATGCAAAACAGAAAAAGAGACACAGAAATACAGAACAGACTTTTGAACTCTGGGGGAGAACGTGAGGGTGGGATGTTTTGAAAGAACAGCATGTATATTATCTATGGTGAAACGGACCACCAGCCCAGGTGGGATACATGAGTCAGGTGCTCAGGCCTGGTGCACTGGGAGGACCCTGAGGAGTCGGGTGGGGAGGGAGGTGGGAGGGGGGATCGGGATGTGGAATACATGTAACTATATGGCTGATTCATGTCAATGTATGACAAAACCCACTGAAATGTTGTGAAGTGATTGGCCTCCAACTAATAAAATAATATTAAAAAAAAAAAAAAAAAAAAAACATAATAAATATAAATTCCAAATGTGTTCGGGGTAGGAAGACCAGAAACATTGCCTTTGCATCACTTCTGGCTTTAAAAAAAAAAACTCTCCCAGACTCACCCGCTTGGTGGAAACTCTCCAGCCTCTAGAGTGCGTGAAGGCTTGCTACTGAAGTTATAAAACAGATTCAAGCCATCAAAAGTATAATCTTCAGTACACTCTGATAAGAAGCCTGGGTTTCATCAAGGATTTTGTGTGTGTGTGATGTAACTCACATCCCATGAAATTCACCATTTTAGAGCATATAATTCAGTGGGTTATTTAATTCCTAAGGGTGTATGACTATTATAATTCCAAAACTTTTTCATTACCCTAAAAAGAAGTCCCATACCCATCCTCAGTCACTCTTCATTCTTTGCTTCTTCTACCTTCTGCTAACCACTAGTCTGCTTCCTGTCTCTATGTATTTCTCTACTCTGGACATTTTTTAAAAACGGACTCATGCAACATGTCTTTTTATGTTTGGCATTTTTCACTTAGCATAATGTGTTCAGGGTTCATCACGCCATAACATATATTAACACTTAATTTCTTCATATGGCTGGATAATAATCAAATGTATGGAAATACCATAATCTGTTTATCCATTCATCAGTTTATCTACTCATCAGGCAATGATTTCTTAGTTGGGTTGTTACCATGTTTTTCACTTTCATAAATAATGCTTCTGTGAACATTCTTGTGGAAATCTTTGTTTTAAAATATGCTTTCAATTTTCTTGGGATTATACCTAGGAGTAGAACTGCTAGGTTATCTATGTTTAATTTTTTGAAGAACTGTCAAACTGTTTTCCACCATAATTATACCATGTTGTATTCCCATCAGGAATGTATCGGGCTTCCAATTTCCCTACATATAACACTAGCTATTATCTGGTTATTATTATTATATTATCATTATTATTGCCATGCCAGAAGATATAAAGTGATACCTCACTGTAATTTTCATTTGTATTTCCCTACTGACTACTGAGGTAAGTAAGCAACTTTTCATGAGGTTACTGGCCATTTTACATCTTCTCTGGAGAAATGTCAATTCAAATCCTTTGCCCATATTTTCTCCCATTCTGTGTGTTGTCTTTTTACACTATCTTGTAGTTTCCTTTGATGCATAAGAGTTTTTAATTTTAATCAAGTCTGATTTACCTGGATTTTCTTCAGTGGCTTATGTTTATAGGCATAGCTAAGAAATCATTGCCTAATCCAAGGTCACAGGATTTAAGCCTATATTTTTCTAACAGTGTCATGGTTTTAAATCTTAGAATTTTATCCATTTTGAGTAAATTTTGTATATGATTAATCAGCCCAAATTCTTTTTTCTTTTTATGTGACTATCCAGCTGTCCTAATACCAACTGTTGAAAAAGACCATTTTTTTCTCCATTTAATTGATGTGACACTTTAGTCAAAGGTCAACTGGCCATAGATATACAGGTTTATTTCTGAACTCTCAAGTCTAGTTCATTGATATAAATGTCTATTCTTAGGCCAATACCACACCTGTCTTGATTACTTACAACTTTGTACTAAGTTCTGGAATTGAGAAGTATGAGTCCTTCAACTTTGTTCTTTTGCAAGATGGTTTTGTCTATCCTGGGTCTCTTGTATTTTCATACAAATTTTAGGACCAGTTTCTCCCCAGTTTATTCATTTCTGCAACAGAGACAGTCGGATTTTTTTTTTTTTACAGAATTGCACTGAATTTGTAGATCAATTTGGTGAGTACTTCATCCTAATAATAGTCTTCCAAAATCATCTTAATAAATTTTTCTTCCAATCTATGAACACAGGATGTCTCTGCAATTATTTGTCTTAAATAATTTGCAATTATTTAACCTCTTTCAACAATGTACTGTAGTTTTCAGTATACAAGTCATATACTTCTGTTTAATTTATTCTTATTTCATTAAAATAAATTGGAATTTTTAAAATATTATCTCAGATTGCCAGTGTATAGAAATGCAACTGATTTTTGTGTACTTATTTTGTATACTGCAAACTTGCCAAACTCCTTTACTAACCCAAACACTATCTTTAGTAATGAATGGGTTCCTTGGGCTTTTTTTAATACACAAATATTTTTACTTCTTCCTTTTCAATGTGGATGCTTCAATTTCATTTTCTTGTTTAAATCTCCTGTACAATGTTGAATAGAACCAGTGAGAGGAAACATCCTTGATTTGTTTTTGATCTTCAGGGGAAAGTTTTTAAGTGTTTCACCATTAAGTATGATGTTAGCTGTGGCCACCAAGGATTCTAATCAGTAGTCTGAAGAGGTACAAGATTGGAAGCATAGACATGTAGGTTAATACTGGGAGATCTATGTTCTCTGAACTACAAATTAAGGCCAGTTTTATTATCACTACGTCCCTAGTATCTGCTAGCTTTTTCAGTAGAGTCTTTTTCTATACTCTAGATTCTGTGCAAGGAAGAGATGGATTCCAGCCTCCTCTTTCCAGTGAGATCACTTTTTCCCAGCTCTCCACCACCACCAGGACAAGTAAGATGCTACCTCCTAATTCCAGCCACTAAGATAACAGTTCTCCAAGAAAATTTTACTGACCTCTTCACCGTCACATCACCAAGTACTATAGAAGAGATTAATGCCTAGTGGCCCCCAATCTCAGGACTTTTCCCATTGTGCCTCACCCTCCATTAACCTCACAGAGTATGAGAATTTCAGCCTCCCAAGTCTCTCATTTATCCTGCCCAGCATTCCGTAATTCCATGGCCCCCAACACCCTGTTACTATGTCTCTGGTCTTTTTCCCCATAACCCTGATCTGCTATTTGAAGCTCCCCTCATCTTCTTGTATAACAGAAACCTGGCTGACCTGTAATGAGCCCACTTCTGCAGGCCTCCAATTAAAAGCTATTTTTCTTTCTGACACCCCTGAGGTATTACTTATCTATTGCTGGCAACAAATCCCCACAACCTTAGCAGTTTAAACTGACACAAGTTTATTAGCTTACAGTTCTGTAGGTGAGAACTCCTTTTCTCCATTACTGGTTACTTTTTCTCACTCAAATATCAGTTTCAGCATCAATTTCTAATAAAGCCACCCTGCTGCCCCCAATCATTCCATCTTCAGTCTCTCAGTGACTGCTACATTAACCCTATTTTAATTCCCCATATTTACCACTGTCTGAATTTTAGCTTGTAAGTGTGTGTGTGTGTGTGTATATATATATATATATATATATATAAAATATGCTTTCCATTAAAATATTTATTGGAATCTTTCTTCCCCTTTTATCAGGTAACTTTACCAAACTTTATTATTGTAACTAACAGAGTTTTCAGTTGATTTTAGGTAAATACTCTGACATTTGAATAAAAATGATAATTTTGTGATTTCCTTCATGGTACCTTTTTTAAAAACCTTATTTTGTTGGCTAAAACTTCAATGACACCATGGAACAAATAGCAGTGGGAGTAGACATCTGCATCAATATTTTTTACTATTTGATTCATAGCTCTAGTTTGACCATTTAGTATGATGTTTGCTATAGACTTATGATACAAACTCTTTACCATGTAAAGAGTGCTTAAATTTTTAACATTGTTTGCTAATATTTTTATCACCAAGGAAGTTTGAATTTATCAGTTTTCAGCATCTATTTATATTTTCTTCTCCTTTAATATATTACATTAATGTGCTAAGTGCAGAATTTTATTTGTAGGTATTCATAGGTAATCTACCCCTGCAATTCTTTGATAAACTGACTTAAGAATTGTTAATTATCATTCTAAGAAGCTATTGTGCTTAATTTGTTAAGAGTTTGGTGTATTTTCACATCTTTATTCCTATGGAAGATTAATTTGTAGTTGCTTTGTTTGCTCTTTTGTCCTATTTGGCCATCAATAGCATGTTAACTCATCAAAATGAATACAGTGTTTCATGAAACTGATAAAAAAAACTCTAACTTTGGATCAAGTTTAGTAACGCTGTAATTATCTCTTTCTGAAGGATTTTATAAAAGTCTCCCAATTAACTATCCCAGCCTAGTAAAAAATGGCATTTAACTTTTTTTCTCCAGAACTATATCCTTCATATCTTACAGAATGCTCTCCAAACCATATGCTGGTTTCTTGCTTGAGCAAATTGCAAAGTGGGGTTTCTTAGTTCAGTCTACCCCAAAATAAGGAAGAGGCTGAAAGAGCAGATGAAAAGGTAAGACCTGGTAAGTCCACTTCAAGCTGTATTATTCTCTTTATCACTTCTACAGATTCGTCTAAATGAATAAGTGCAAGATTATCTCCAACATCTGCTGTTTTCTTTTCTTGCCCTTTGAGTCCAGAGGCAGGGACTGGTTATGGATTAAAAGCTACTTACTCTCCGTGTAGACTCCTGGTCTCTGATATTTGTCAAGTCCCCACCATTCAGTTATACAAAGCATCAGAGGTCTGAGGAATTAACTCCATTGACACTTTCCCACCAATCAAAATGCTTCCTTTAACCTAATTCTTTTTAAGATTTTTATATTATGTTCTTTTCAAATTGCTCTTAACTATCAAATATCCCTTCTGAAGTACATGACTTATTGCTTTATGGTTTCTTTTCTAATTATGAGCAACATGAACCTTAAGAAGAAATTGATCCTACTGTCTAATATTGCCACCATAAAGTGGTTCAGAGGAACTATTAATTGGTGTAGATCAGATAACTGCACACAGCACAACACAATACTTAAGTCACTCTGGTTTACATTTCACAAGTAATTAATCTTGAAAAACAACCAGCGGTTGTCCTGCTCAAACCTAGCCTTCAGGATGTTTTAATGAGTTATGACTATGGTGGCTATCTGGTTGCACCTGCTTTAATAATTTTCCAGACTAAAATTTATGTGGTCATGCTATATGAAATAGAACATATTCTGGCCTGGAGAATTCCATGGACTGTATAGTACATGGGGTCACAAAGAGTCGAACACAACTGAGAGACTTTCACTTTCACTTTTCATAATGAAAAATAATTTCAAAAATATATTTACAAATAACTGAATCACTTTGCTGTACTTCCAAAACACAACATTATAAATTAACTATAGCACATATAGTATATTCCCTGGATCATAGAAAAAGCAAGAGAATTCCAGAAAAACATCGCTTCTGCTTCATTAACTACGCTAAAGCTTTTCACTGTGTGGATTACAACAAACTGTGGAAAATTCATCAAGACCCTGACCTGCCACCTGATCTATAAGCAGGTCAAGAAGCAACAGTTAGAACGAGACATGGAACAACAAACTTGTTCCAAATTGGGAAAGGAGTACATCAAGGCTGTATACTGTCACCCTGCTTATTTAACTTACATGCAGAGTACATCATGCAAAATGCCAGGCTGGATGAAGCAGAAGCTGGAATCAAGACTGCGAGGAGAGATATCAATAACCTCAGGAATGCAGATGACACCATCTTTATGGCAGAAAGCGAAAAGGAACTAAACAGTCTCCTGATGAAAGTGAAAGAGGAGAGTGAAAAAGCTGGCTTAAAACTCAATATTCAAAAAACTAAGATCATGGCATCTGATCTCATCACTTCATGGCAAATAGATGGAGAAACAATGGAAACAGTGACAGACTTTATTTTCTTGGGCTCCAAAATCACTGCAGATGGTGACTGCAGCCATGAAATTAAAAGAGGCTTGTTCCTTAGAAGAAAAGCTATGACCAACCTAGACAGAGTAGTAAAAAGCAGAGACATTACTTTGCCAACAAACATTTACAGTCAAAGCTATGGTTTTTCCAGTAATCATGTATGGATGTGAGAGCTGGACCATAGAGAAAGCTGAGTGCCAAAAATTGATGCTTTTGAACTGTGGTGTTGGAGAAGACTCTTGAGAGTCCTTTGAACTGCAAGGAGATCAAACCAGCCAATCCTCAAGGAAATCAGTCCTGAATATTCATTGGAAGGACTGATGCTGAAGCTCAAAACTCCAATATTCTGGCCACCTGACGCGAAGAACTGACTCACTGGAAAAGATCCTGATGCTGGGAAAGATTGAAGGTGAGAGGAGAAGGGGACAATAGAGGATGAGATGGTTGGATGGCACTGCCAATGGATGGATGTGAATTTGAGCAAGCTTTGGGAGTTGGTAATGGACAGGAAAGCCTGGCGTGCTGCAGCCCATGGGGTCGCAAAGAGTCAGACATGACTGACTGACTGAACTGAACTGATAGTGCATAAGAAAAAAATAAATAAAATCTTGAAAGTAGCCAGTGAAAAGTGACACATAACATACAACAGTACAGCAATTTGAATTATCAGTGACTTCTATCTATAATTAACAGAGTTCAAAGATAATAAAACATCTTCAAAATACTAAAAGAAAAAAAATAGCTACTAACCCAAAATTCCATATTCAGAGAAAATATTCCTCAAAAATGAAAGCAAAATTTAGATATTTTCAGATAATGGAAAACTGAAAGAATGTCTTGCCAGCTCATCTGCACTATAAAAAAAATGTTAAAGGGAAATTATAGCAGATGAAAACCTGGATCTTCAGGAAGGAAAGACAAACAGAGATAGTAAATGTATAAATTTAAAAGATTATATTCTTCTAGTTGTTTTAAAATAAAATGTATAACACTGTGTTCAGATACAGTGACACAGTTTACAACAAATGGAGATGTAACACATATAGTAAATGTATCATAAACAATAGGAGAGTAAGTGGAACTCTACAGTTGCAAATTTTACATAAGTGGTACAATAATAATTATAATAATAAGCATACTATGAAAAGTTAGAATATATAATTTCTAAATCCACTCCTAAAATGGCAGAGTTATAGCTATAAAGTTAATAGATAAATTTAAGAGGATTTATTTAAAAGATTCAAATAATCCACAAGGCGGCAAGGTAGAAGAAACAAAGGAACTAACTGCAAAGGGACAGACAAACAAGAAGACAGAAGTAAACCAACCATATTGATAATTAAATGTCAATGAAGTAAGCATTTAATTAAAAGGCACAGTTTATCAGAACTGATTGAAGACCAAAACCCAACTATCTGACCTCTACAACATTTTAAAATACATGTATGTACAATCCATAAGCACATGGCTGGAGTAGGTACACTGATATAACTTAAAGTATACTTCAAGGAAATAAAGATATTACCAGAGATAAGGCCATTTCACAATGTAATACGAACATTTCATCAGGAAGACAAATAATCATAAAAATCTATGTACCTAGCAGCAGAGTTTCAAAATATCTGAAGCAAGAATGGCCAGAAATAATAAATTAAAAATTCAGTAAAAGCACAGATGATTTCAACAACACCAGCAATCACCTGACATAATTGATATTTATAAAACACCCCCCCGAAAGTGCTGAATACATACTCTTTTCACATATACAAAGTACTGGAACCAAGACAGACCACACCATGGGCTATGAATTAAGTGTTGACAATAGTGAAAGGCATGAAATCATATTTAGTATGATCTCTGATCACAAAAAATTGAAAAGGAAATCAATAAACACATATATTAAAAAACCAAATTCAACACTTATATGAAATGAATAAATATCTTGAAAAAACAACTTACCAAATCTGATACAAAAGGAAACAAAAAAATCTGAAGGCCCTATATATAAATGAATTTGATGTCAAATAAAGAAAAAATAACACCAATCTAATAAAATTTATTCAGAATAGAGAGAAGGGAACACTTCTTAAATAATTTTTGAGGCCAACATAACTGTAATATTTATTTGGAATAACTTCTGACAAAGCAGCAATGAAATTTAAAATAACATATCAATTTCCCTCACAAACCAGACACAACATTTCTTAACCAAATAAAAGCAAACTGAATCAGCAGTATATAAAAAGGACAATGTATCAAGAGCAAGCAGGGTTCCCAAGGAATGTAAGGCTGGTTTAACATTCAAAAATCAATCACATAATTCACCACTTTGAACTGTAATGTTTCAATTAACAAAGAAAAGCCATTTGACATAATTCAATAATCACCGATTATAAAACCTCTTAGCAAATAGAACAGAAGGGAATTTCCTCAATCTAACAAAGGGTATTTACAAAAAGCCTCAGCAAACACTATTTCTAGTGATTTAAAAAGATGAGTAGGCAAGTCACAGACTAGAAGAAAACATCTTCAGAGCACACAGCTGGCAATATACCAGTACCAGGATTTAGAAAATACTACATTAAGTCCATTAAAAAAAAGACAACCCCCCAAAACAGGCAAAAGACCTGAGATGATACTTCACAAAAGAAAATATGCACAGCAAAACAAGCACCTGAGAAAGTTCTCAACATCAGTAGGCAATAAAAACTATAACAAAATACATACTACCAAAGCCCACAAGGATGGTTAAAATTAAGACTGAGAACACTTAATGGAGCATGTGAAGCATCCAGAACATTCATGCATATTTTTTGGGAGTGCAAAATGGTCTAACCACTTAGAAATCTGGAAATTTCACTTTAGAAACCACTGGAAATGTCTTATAAAACTTAAGACCAATTCACTCTATGACTCAGCCTTTCCAATTCTAGCTATTTTCTCATGAGAAATGAAAATATATGCTCATAAAAAAGCCTATGTACAAGGATATGTGGGTGAAAAATGTCAGTGCCATATCAGTAAACAGAGGATGCTGCAGGTGTCAGCCACTGTGGCCGCCGCCCGCTCCCACGGTGAGCCCTGAAGGAGCTCAGGGTGGGGACAACCAGGCTGCCCCGCAGGCCACCAGGGTGTCACTGCTGCAGCGGTCTCCAGAGGAGGCCCCGCGTCCTGGCTCCTCCCTTACTCCTTCAGGGCAGTCTGCAGAGCTACCTGAGAGGCTGCCTCTCAGGCTTGAGTTCTGAGAAGGTTCTCAGAATAAAACATAATTTCTCCACTCTTAGGTTGTGCTTTTCTTTGTTCAGCTGACAAATATTTACAGCCAGAATCTGGACCACGTGTCCATCAACAGAAATGTATAAACAAATTGAGGTATATGCATACAATGGAACACAACTCGGCAGTAAAAAGGAACTAAAATACTGATAGTCAACACAGAACGGATGAGTCTCAAAACCATTATGTCGAGTAAAAGAACCTTTGCACAAAATAATACATACTGCATGATTCCACAAAGAAGACAGGCAAAATTAAATCAAGGTGGGAAGGATCAGAAAAGCGGTTGCTCCAAATAGGTAGCATCAACTGACAATAAGTTTAATTAAACCGATTTTACCATGAAGAGTGCCCACGAGAATACCTTGTTTTTTTCACCATTTTTAAAGGTATGCAACTACAAATTGTAAAATGTTTATTAATCTGATAGTAACATTTTAATTTACATTTCTTTGAAGTCAAGAGTTTTCACATCTTTACAAATGTTTATAGGCCATTTCTGTTTCTGTGTTTACCTTCTGTGGTTACCTTTTCATATTTTTTTAAAAATTAATTTATTTATTTTCATTGGAGGCTAATTACTTTACAATACTGTAGTGGTTTTTGCCATACACTGACATGAATCAGCCATGAGTGTACATGTGTCCCCATCCTGAACCCTCCTCCCACCTCCCTCCCCATCCCATCCCTCAAGCTTGTCTCAGTACACTGGCTTTGAGTGCCGTTTCATGCATTGAACTTGGACTGGTGGTCTATATCACATATGGTAATATAGATGTTTCAATGTGGTTACCTTTTCACATTCTTTATAGCTCAGCTGGTAAAGAATCCACCTGCAATGCAGGAGACCCCGGTTCAATTTCTAGGTCAGGAAGATCCACTGGAGAAGGGATAGATAGGCTACTCACTCCAGTATTCTTGGGCTTCCCTTGGGGCTCAGCTGGTAAAGAATCCGTCTGCAATGTGGGAGACCTGGTTTGATCTCTGGTTTGGGAAGACCTCCTGGAGAAGGTAAAGACTATTCACTCTAGTATTCTGGCCTGGAGAATTCCATGGACTGTATAGTACATGGAGTCACAAAGGGTTAGACACAACTGAAAGACTTTCATATTCTTTAGAATGTTTCCGATTGCTTTTTTATTTCTTATTGCATTGTAAGAGTTATTTTATATGTTAAGAGATGTATCTATATCTGTCATTTCTGTTACAAATTATTTTTTCTCCTAAGTTGTTTTGTCTTTTGACTTATGATGGATATACACTCTGGTATAACTCTATGAAGATTAATATGAAAAGAGATGGCAACTGGATAAAAAAACAACCTTACAAGATTCACTAGGCTTCATTTACATTGGAAATAATTTGTCTGTATTGAAGATGAAAAAAATAAGACACTGACAAAATTTTTTTAAAAAGGAATAGTGGTTGCTTTTGAGGGGGTGGGGAGGGCAAGACTGAGAAACTTTCAGGGTTGATAGTAAGGTTCTCTATCTTGACAGAGACTGGGTTACATAGATAGAAGTATGTGTCAAAATTTATCAAATGGTACACGTAAGATTTATACACTCCATTCGTGTATAAATTTTACCAAAAAAGAAATAAAAACAGTAAGCAAGTATCTAGTACTTGTAAACAAGTAAAACAGTAAACAATTATTTATGATTTGCATGCTGAAGTATCTAGGGTGAAATGTATGGATGTCTATAACTGATTTTGAAACAGGTCAAAAACAAAAATATTTATGAATGGACAGAGGAATGGATTAATCAACAAATACACAATAAAGCAAGTATAGGAAAACATTAATGATTTAATCTGGGTTTTGTATAAACAAATGTTAACAATATAAAATTTTCATTAAAATATTTGGGGAAAAGAGGAAGTTTGATTGTACTTCTTGAAATTTAGGTGAACATATTCGAAAGCAGTATTTTTTTTAGAAATGGAGGATTTGTGGCCAAAATGACTATTTTTCTAAAGTTAAGTCATATTACTCTGAGTATAACCTAAAATGTGTAATTTGAAATAACTGCTTATATTACCTATTTTTATTAAAGCTATATAAGAATAACTAATCTGTATCTACAGATAGAATGTAATTTTGAAAGGCATATTTTGAAAGCCAATTATGAATTGGTTTTGAATAACTGTCTTCCAAAGATGTAATTATTTACTTCACTCCAAACTTTTTTCATATCTGTATGTGTCAAGTTCTAATCATCTGGGAAGCTTAATGGGTTTCTATTTTAAATTGTTTTGAATAAAGCAATCCTTTTTTATTCCAGTGTTTTCTATATAGGGAATTAAAGAAAATAAGTTTAAATCATAATAGTTGTGTTAAACTAGAATTTCTAGGTGACAATTCTCATTTCTAGTGATTCTACCAAGAAAGAAAAATTTCTAACTTTAGGTTTTTACATATATCAGATTATTAATATCTTTCAATTATTTTAGGTAGGTATATGAGAATATGGGTGTCTTCAGTGACTCAGTGGTAAAGAATCTACCTGCAGTGCAGGAGACCCAAAGACATGGGTTCAACCCCTGGGTCAGGAAAATCCGCTGGAAGAGGAAACAGCAACCTACTCCCATTTATTTTTGCCTGTAAAATTCCATGGACAGAGGAGCCTGGTGGGTTACAGTTCATGGGGTCACAAAGAGTTGGACGTGACTGAGCACATACAGTGAGAACTCCATGTGGCTCCTTAAGATATTAATATAATCTGTAGCTTCTTAGAACTGATAGTATAAAACAAGGATGACAAGATACATGGTAATTCATTTATTAATACAGATCATAATAATTCATTAGGGCACTCTGTCCCATCCAGCCCAGGGCAGTTACGGAATCCTTCTCAACACCATGTCTAGCAGGCACTACTAACTGGTCAGAGTTGACCTAGAAGAAACGTCGTGAACTTGGCCCTTGCCCATCTGTCTTTAGGTCATAGAAATGGTGATGTATTAGTCACTTTACTGTTAACTACAAACATGACTTGATAGTTACATAACTGAGCTCTGTTGACTGTGGACGATTCTCTATGGAAACAGTCTGAATTGTTAAAGAATTTTCAAACTATGTAGCTGAAAATCCTCTCAGGGTAGAAGCAAAATAATTCTCATCTTTTTTTTTTTTTTTTTATTCTCATCTTTTTAGCAAAACCAATTTGTGCAGCATTGAAAGCAATATTAACCAAGAGTCAAATGTGAAGACACTGGTAAGTATCATATTTCATTTAGTAACTTATATTCTATCTCATTTCCAAAAGGTTCTGAAGGTCCTCAGGAAATAAATAGCTCAAGAGATTTATTAGTTCATTTGTTTTCTTTTGTGTGGTTTTTAAAGACTGTGGAATCAAGATGTGAAGGAAACATGTTGCCTGTCTTATCAGTAAACAAAGAATATTGAGGCCATGGAACCAGCAGACCCTGCAGCCACCCTGAGGGGATTCAGGATGGAGAAAAGCAGGATACTGGTCCTAACTGGTTAAGGTGTGAAACAAAGGAAGGATTTCAATGAGCTCAGACTCTTGCATCTTCCCATACACAGAAAAGCACTAACTGACTAACTCGTCTGGCTTTCTTTAATTAATGGTATCTTTTGATGTTCAGACTACCCGGTCTTTGTTGCAAAAACTTTTGATATATCCTGGCTTCTCCCTTACCTCTGCAGAGCAGTCCCTCAGAGCTACTTGAGAGCCTGTCTTCCAGGCTTAAGTGCTCAGTTTTGTCTGCCAAATAAAATATCATTCTCAACTTTTAGGTTGGGCACTTTTTTCATTCAGCAAAGGTATTTTAATTCAATTTGCTTCTATAAAAACCTACAGGCTGGAGTGACTGACAAAAGGGCAAGAGCTGATCTCTGACTCTGTTTAAAATAGACCAGGACTAATTAAACATGAGAAACAATGACATTATTTGAGCTCCTGAGTCCTGCTATGCCTGAAGCCAATTCATTCTTGAAATTTTATTATATTAGTCTCTTTATTTATTGTAGTTTAAGATGTGATTTTGACACCTGCAACAAAAAGAGTCCCCAGAAAGAATCATTCTAATAAAAATACATATATAACTTGATAAAAAAGGGAATAAAAAGAACAACACTGAGGGAGCAAAAATAACATCTAAACACGCATGGAGAATTACATGTATCATAAAGTGTTCTAATGCTTTATATGTGGTACTCATTTAATTCTCACAGCAAATCAATGATAAAAATGTTACTATTATTTCCCTTCTTTAGATAAGGACATTAAAAAGCAAAAAAATTGAGAGATTAACCCACTCCAGTCACAAAGTTAGCAAACGAGGGCACTAGGAGTTGAACCCAAGCTGATTTGCTTCAAAACCATCTCTTAATCAATAGGTTAATCCACTTCTCTGCTTAAAGGTGGAGTAAATACACAGCAACACATCCTTTAGTCACATATACTTGCTAGAAAGGGGCTGTGAATTTGTTTCAGGCTTTTTCATCTGGTTAACAGGTTACACAAAGAGATAAATATAATCAGATATTGGTTCAGGATGTCAAGAACACAAATATGTATCAATTACTCATAGATAACAGAGATACCATAGCTCAGTTGGTAAAGAATCTGCCTGCAATGCAGGAGACCTGGGTTCGGTTCCTGGGTTGGGAAGATTCCCTGGAGAAGGAAATGGCAACCCACTCCAGTATTCTTGCCTGGAGAATCCCAGGAACAGAGGAGCCTGGCAGGCTACAGTCCATGGGGTCACAATAGTCGGACATGACTTAGCAACTAAACCACCACCATCATCAGAGATACCTAAGAAATTCCTTCTCTGAATGTTGAGAACGGAGTGATTTGCTGGACAACACTCTCAACAGATAAGAAATACCAGGCTAAATTTCATATAGCTTCTACTTATATTTCAACTTAAGTTGAGAATTTCAGGAAAAATTGTAAATAAATCAAGTTACTCTTCTAGAGAGCAAAAGTAATGCTCTCCAGTCATAAACAGCCTAGTTTTACTTAGTATATCTAGAGGAAGGGTGAATTTGATTGTTTCAGACATGACCCTCCATGTATATTATTTTGAATTGTTGACTTATTGGCTTTTGTGAACTCTGGACAACAAATGGTTGTGTTACAGTCTTTCTCAAGAAACTACAATGCCCAATTTCGCTCTTTCCCCCCAAATGGAAGATTTACATGTTTTGATATTAAAAATTGAGTAGCTAAATCAAGTATCCTTGTCCCCAAAATAAGACAGTCCACTTCAAATGGGATGGACCAAAATAGTTGATGGAAGATCACTGGATAAAGCTAACATATATTGAGAAAACAGCTTTGGATCTGTTCTAATCCAAAGAGCGGGGAAAGAATGGCACTCAAATGCTTCAAAGAGAGCATGGCTATGCTAGATTTCCCACCCCACTCCCACCGGAAAATTTTCAAAATTTGCATTATTGATTTTAAGTAACGCAACATCCTCACGAACCCTCTAAGATGAACCAGTTGCAAAAGTAACCCCTAGGCAACACCCTGAGTTGACCTTTTGTATAGTTACTAGATATAAACCAATTCAACAACTTAGAATATCTGTTAAAAACAATGACCTTATTTGAGAAGTAGTTGATTATGAGCCATGGTTTGTTCTGACAGTAATTAGATATCTACCAGGACCAGCTGTCAGTTGAGTTTAGTCCTATTTTATGACAGTAAAGTCATCTCTCATTATTTTCCTTATCTGTCTAAAGGAATGTAATCCAAAACTGGGTTGACATCTTAAGATCAAGTTATAAGAGATCAAGGAATAAGAGAATAGGCCAAACTTCTCTCAGCTTTACAACATAAGGAATTATTATTTCCTGTGTCAGAAGATCTTTGCCTGCTCATTCTGACTTTTTAAAAGGGTATTTTTGAGCTCTATATAAACAATGTTAAAGTTTTTACTGAGGTTAAGCAAGTTAGCTAGCTCTTGTGCATAAGGTCAAAGACAGAGAAAAGAGCAATAAAAATTCTGGAAAAGTTATACAGAGAATCCTGACAGATTTATCTATAAGGTTATAAAGAATATATTAGTGGTCTATTTTACACTAGCTCTATCTAAATCCCACCTGCTTTCCAAAGTAGGATAATAACAGCCAACATACACTGACATATAATTTAATAGCAATGTTCTAGAGATTTGGTAGTAATCACCTCATTTAATTCTGACAACCTATTAAGTTCAGCACTATTATAATCCAAAACTATAGATGATAAAACTGAGTCATAGAACTATGACTTAATCTCCCCCAAATCACACAACTAGAGGGCAGCTAAACAAACATAAAACCCCACCAGTCTAACTTTCAGATCATGCTCTAATCACTGTGCTGTGTTAAATTATTTTGGTTCATGAAGCCAACATTTGTTTTTTCAGGGAGATTTAGAATATATTTTGAATGGGATATCCAATACACTAATGGATCTACCATCTGGGGAGGAAATAGTTACATAAGGGCTTTTCTGGCTCAGGAAAGTAAAGAATGGCTCAGTCGGTAAAGAATGAGGCTCAGTTGGTAAAGAATCCACCTGCAATGCAGAAGACTGCCTGCAACACAGTAGACCCAGGTTTGATCCCTGGGTTGGGAAGACCCCCTAAAGAAGGAAATGGCAACCCACTCCAGTATTCTTGCCTAGAAAATCCCACAGACAGAGGAACCTGCCAGGCTGCAGTCCATGGGGTTGCAAGAGTCAGACACAACTTAGCGACTAAACCACCATATACAAATGTCCTTTTAATAAAAAAAAGAATAGAGTACAGGCAACTATAGATTTAAAAAATAGATAAACTAGATTTCATCAAAATTAACAGCTTTTGGGCATCTAAAGACAATATCAAGAGAATGAAAAGAAAAGCCAAAGAATTGTAGAACCTGTGTGCAAAGCATATTTCTGATAAAGGATCAATATCCAGAAGATATAAAGAAGTTACAACTCAACAAGAGCAAAAAACCCAAACAGCCTAATTCAAAAATAAAGGACTTAAACAGATAATTCTCCAAAGATGATACACAAATGGTCAAGAAGCAGATGAAAAGTTGTTCAACATCACTAAACATTGTGGAAACGCATGTCAAAATCAAAATGAGATACTACCTCACATTTGTTGGGATGAAACCTATAAAAATAAACAATCCCTCCCCCAAAATAACAAAAGTTAACGAGGAGTTGAAGACATTATAAACCTGTACACTGTAATGAGAGTATGAAATGATATAGTCACTATGGAAAACAATTTAGTGGATCCTCTCAAACTTAATCACTGATCCACCAATGTCATCCTAGATTTCAACACAAAAAATAATTTACAGTAGGGACTCAAAAGAAATCAAACTGTGATACATGAGTAAGGGTGGAGTCAGAGGAGGAGGACTAGGGGTAGAACCAAGGGCAAGGAAAAAAAGTTCTGATATTACAGCATGGATGAAACCTGATAGCACTGAGCTACATGAGACAGACCAGACACAAAAGGACAGGTACTGTACAGTTTCCCCTACATGAGATACCTAGAAGAAGCATTCTCACACAGACAGAAAGTCAGAGCAGAGGTGACCAGGAGGAAGAACGAGTAGAGGGGTATCATTTAATGGGCAAAGAGTTTCTGTTTGGGATAACAAAAAGTTCTGGAAATGGATAGTACTGGGACGGCCAAATGGTTCGTTCAGGTTGCTCCATTACATCTTATGAAAAAACCCAAATGAACTTATCGGCCAATCTGATGGTAATAGCTGTACACACTGTGACTGCACTTGATACCCCTAAACTAGACACTTAAAAATGGTTAAAATGCTAAATGTCATCTTATGCATATTTCACCACAATTATTTTAAATTAATAGAACCTACAATGGCTTCATCCAGATGCTACTTCACCTGTAGAATTAAGCAGATAAATTATGAGATCAGAGTATAAATGGAAGAATTCGGGAAGTGTGACATCTTCAATGGCTGGCTTAACTACCTGCAGAAGACATTAGTTGTGCCCAAACAGAAAGGAGCCTACCTCCTACAAAGCTCAAGCTGGTCAGCGGGCCTTGGTTTATGAAGTCAATCAAAGTAAGTCCCTCAGGGTCAGGTGAGATATGGGCAGCCATGATCCTCACATTGGGGTCCATGGCCTAGGAAACTGCATTGACATTTACAATGACTCCTGCTTAAAGATTATTACAAGAGTATCTGAAGGAGAGAAAATACTCATGTTTCTAAAGCACATTCTCATACAGTTTAAAAATAGACAAAGGCATTTTCATTAGCAATTGAATCCTCTCAACAATTGCAAAAGAAGGAAAAGTAAACAGTAACTTTACTGCAAGCCATTTTTTTTTTCTTAAAAAAAAGAATACAAAAAATAAAAGGGTTCATATACTAGGAAAAGTTTGAAATTTCAGTGTATTGGATTTCCTTATCAGTGTTTATTATCTGACCACTCATTCATTATTTCTTGCTGCTAAGTGCATCAACATCCTTTATCATTCTCCAGAAAGTCATATGACATTTTTGTTCATAGTAGGTCACAATTAATTTTAACTTGAAGATTCTTTCTAGAATTTTCTAACAGTGCTAAAATTACTGAATATACTCAGCATATCACAAAGCAAAAATGGGAACTGTTAAGTGACCAGACAAATGCTGAGGTGCATGACAGATCTACCTATCACAGGCCGGTGGATGGTATAATCCAAGTGAACAGAGGATTCTAGAGGAGCAATTATTCAGTCACACAATTCTTGGGTAGTCTTGGAATCATGCTTCTGCCCTCAACAATTAAAATGCTACAGGTGCAACAACTTTGCATGGATTTCCGGTGGTTATTTGATGAAACACTTACATGAATTAAACAAATCAAAGTCCTAATACGGGCAGCAATGGAAATCCAAATGAGTAGAATCCTCTCCATATTAGACTGGATCATGAAGAGGAACTTAGTGACCATGTACAATATATGAAATCAGAGACATGAAACAAAATAAATCAGACATAAGTAAAAATGAATACTTGAGTGAATTTCAGAATTCAGAAAAGTGCCTTCTGAATTCTGAAAAAGATTGTAGAAGCCATCTATAAAGCATGAAAAACTAATTTTGTCATAATAAAATAATTAGTACTCTCTAAGAATGTGCAAATGGGCTGGGCCTACGAAATTACTTGAAAACACACAAAAAAGATAGTAAATAATGCTCTCAGATAAAAGTCACTTTGATAAAACAAACTTACAGTAAGAAGAAAGTTTTAAAGTTCTTAATGAGATAAAAGAAGAAAACACCTTTTTAAAATAGACTATTACCAGAAAGGTACAGGCTAGGATAAAGAAAGCTTGTATTAAAATTACAAATATGGTACCCAATTTGGAAACGTAACCTTTCATTGGTATGAAATTGCTTTTGCTTTATGGTCAAAGGTAAGGAACTAATACATTATCTCAAATTTTCTAAATAATATCTCCTCCTACCAATAATGATGGCAATTCTTATCATGTACTGAATTCTTCTATTCTAAACACTAAATTCTATTTCTAGGATATCTATAATACTACATACAAATCTACTATCCAATCTTGTGCCAGTACAATTCAATTTTAATTCTTGGAGTTTTACAACACAGTTTCATATGTGATAGGGGATGTTTTTATTTTTTTCAAAACATCTTTTAAACTGTTTTTATTATTCTTCCATATAACTTTTTAGAATGATTTTGTTAAGTTAAATTGAATTTCCAGCAAGTTCAGCTGAGGTTTTATTAAAATTGGATTAAATGTATCTATTAATTCTGAAACTAAAATACATACTAAGTGGAAAAAGAATACAGAAGGAAAGACCTAAATATTAACAATGATTATCTTCAAGTGATAGAGTTATGAATCACTCTAAATTTCTTCTTCATACCTTTTCATGTTTCTCAAACTTTCCACAATAGAAATTATCACAGTCATAACCAAGGATTGCTTACATATAATAGTACAGTAAATCACAGACTTGACATTGCATATAATTCAATCATAGAAATGCATGACTTAATTCTAAGATGCTTCTGGAACTCAAGTAAAAATGACAGATATCATGATAAATAATGATTGGATGAACGGTAGGGACACAAAATAATATATTCATCTCCTTATACTCCACAGGAGTCAAATGCTATTATATTTTCTTTATCTTTAATAATTAAGAACACATCTTAAAATCATAAGGATAATAAGTTTGGAAAGAAACAGGAAGCATAATTTTCCGAACATCTGAAGATGGAGTAACATTAATTAACTCTACCATTTGTTGACTATGTGCCATGCACCACTTAATCTTTAGATAATTGGAGTTACTATCCCTCCATTACAACGACGGGAAACAAGAGCAAACCACAGAAATTGAAGGATTGTGGATTTCAGTTGTGCCAGTCTGATTCCACAGTATGTTTTTTTAACCTCCACACACATTTCGGCCCACAATAACACCTGAGTTTCCACAATAACACCCATGGTACCAGGTAGTACTAGTAGTAAAAGAACCTGCCTGCAAACGCAGGGGATGTAAGAGACGTGGGTTTGATCCCTGAATAGGAAGATCCCCTGGAGCAGGGCATGGCAACCCACTCCAGCATTCTCGCCTGGAGAATCTCATGGACAGAGAAGCCTGATAGACTACAGTCCACAGGGTCACAAAGAGTTGGACTTGACTCAAGCGACTTAACATGCATGCACACATGCACAGAAAATTAGGTACTTAACGTCTACTTCTGGGATATCAATTCTCTCCCTTTGATCAGTCTGTTGATTACAGTTTGGAGTATATTTTAATACTAGCATTAACAATAATGAATTTTCCCAATATGGAACACAGGATATTCCTTCATTTATACAAGATTTTCAGGGCTCCCAGTCAAGTTTTAAAGTATCTTAATGTAAATCACTAGATTTTTTTAAGGTCATTCCTATTTATATTTGCAACAACTGTCTAAACAGAATTTATTCCATTATAGGCTCTATTATACTTTAGTTCCTCTGTGGTGACATGAACTATTTTTGTATATTTGTTTTGAATCTGGTCACAACTCTGGGTAATTCTAATTTTTCAACTGATTCTCCTTAATTTTTAAAGGTACATAGTTACAGCATTTACCGATTTTCTCTCCTTTTTCCGTTATTTTTACACTTCTCGATGAATTAGTTAGAATTTTCCAGAATAACAACTGTTTAACAGGTGACCTAGTCCTGGTCCAGACTACAAAAGGAAAACCCCTGGTCCAGGCTAAAAGGAAAGCCAGAGCTTATTTTCACCCAGTCCAACTGGTATGGCCTTCCATGCTGGAAAAGAGTTGCCGACCTGACAAGTCCTAGACACCCACCCAGAAAGGTTAATGCTTCACATAGTTGAAGCCTGTCAAGACTCCTCCAGCTCAAAGGCTCCTGGCCATCCTGTCTGGTGGTACCACAATCTGCTTATTGTTGTTCAGTTGCTCAGCCCTGTCCAGCTCTTTGCGACCCCATGGACTGCAGCACGCCAGACTCCCCCGTCCTTCACTATATCCTGGAGCTTGCTCAAACTCAAGTCCATTGAGTCGGTGATGTCATTCACCCATATCTCCTATATCAATATTATAAAACAGAATGTTGAGTGATCTGTACCCTTAAAGATATTAAAAATCCTTCTTTTCTTGAGTTTAATAGCAGAAAATTATGTTAGATATTTAATACAATAACATAGAGTTACTAGGGATGACAATTAGAGACAATCTTTCTTAGTGCAGAAAACTGCTACACTATGACCAATGAAAAACCAGAGCACCAATTTTACATAGGTTGTAAAAATAAATATATAAAAAATATGTACTTAGAACCAAGAGACTTAGAAAAACAGAGTATTAGTGATGATTGTCTTATGACAAAGTTTTGTTTTATCTTCCATCTTTGTATGGTTTCCTTTTTTTCTTTACATAATGAGTTTGCAGTGCTTCTACACTGACAGAAAAAGCCTTCATGTTAAAAAATGAATATAATTCAGTACCCTCAAAAACAATTTGTACACATATAAGGTTAAATTAATGACCAAACAATATGTTTAAAAAAAAAGTGTAAGAAATTAGCATAAACTGAACTATAGATGTGTAGCAGGAGGGAGATACTGGTCAAAGTACACAGTTAGTGAAAATTAATTACAATTTACAGTCTTACCATTTCTGATAAGAATTTCAGGCTGTTTATAAGATTTTATGAGGGCAAAAAGGGTAAACTTGAGACTAACCTTCTTGGAGAAAACAGGTCAAATTGGTAAGCAAAACACATTTTAATAATGCGCTATTTTATTGTGTTTCTGTAAATACCAGCAACTTTCAGAGCTATGGAGAGATCTGAGTCAAGGCAATGTTAAATACTGACAGTATTCTCAAAGGAGAAATTGTGCTGCACCACTGAAAAACCAGCAGTGATACTTGACATCACTTGAATTCACTTGCTTTCCTCCCTCCTTAGAAAGGCTGAAAAACAATGTGTAATGAATCCTTTTCTCTCACTATTTATCTCTAAGCACTCATGGAAAGAAAGACTTCAGGGTTCAGATCTGCTTTCAGAAATAACAAAAGAAAGGAACTAGACAGAGCATTCTGTCCTACAGAATCACAAAACATTACTGAGAGACATCAGTGGCCATGTATTCCATAGTGAAAGACTGCGGGGCCAGCCTGCATTGTGTCAGTCCACGTTCTGGATGCATTAGCAATAAACTATGAAAACACCAGCCCCAAAACAACAGCTCCTACAAAATAACAATCACGTGTCACCTGGTGTCCACGACATTTCATCCGAGTTCAGTGTGAATTAATCTAATGAAAGTGATGTGCTCTCATTGGGCTTCTCTGGGGGTTCAGACAGTAAAGAATCCGCCTGCAACACGGGAGACCTGAGCTCAATCCCTGAGTTGGGAAGATACCCTGGAGGAGAGCATGGCATCCCACTCCAGTATTCTTGCCTGGAGAATCCTCATGGACAGAGGACCTGGGAGGCTACCAGTCCATAAGGTAGCAAAGAGTCGGACACGACTGAGCAAATAAGCACAGCACAACCCTCATTGCAATTTAAATTAGTACAAAAATCTCAGATACTAGACTACAAAACCATACATGTAACTGAAGAATATATTGCCACATATCTTTGTAATTTCTACAAACCACCACCAAGTAGAAGTTAGCTAAGGAAGTTTGCTAAGCATTAGAAACAGGCTTATGAGTCTTTGGGTCAGTTGTTTCACTTCTCTAAGTCTCAATTTCCTCACCTATAAGATAATAATGATTCTGATAATGATGAGAATAATAATAATACTAGTACCTTCCTCATGGGGTTGTTGTGAGAATTAAATAAAATATCAATGTGTAGATTTGAAATTGGTGTATAAAGATGTGTTAGGTTTTTCTCTTCTCCTTGGGCATTTCATCTCTCTTTTAATGTGAAGATCATTCTGAACAAATTACTATACGCCAGTCAGTATGCTTCAAAACAAACAAGTAGAGAGCGAGCCTAAACCCAACAATCCTCCAAAACCATTTTAAACTGCTGACAAATGGTCAAGGGACCCACCCAGGAAAATAGAAGAGATGACAGCAGAACCCAGAGGGGCTTGAACCTTCAGCGGGGACAATATGCTTAAAATTAATGGAGGTCCAATAAGTAATACTGTTGTTTAACTGCTAACAGGAAAACAGGAAGCAGATGTATGAAACTGTAACAATAGAAAGGCTGCACGATGCTTCCAAATCCTTACATTGGAAGCATGGTCATAAAGAGAGTACTGCTTAATCAAAGAGTTCTAAGAAAAGTGATTTTATACCCCATGCACGTGTATCTAACTAACTAAAGACATTTAACCACATGAACTGAGAGACCTATTTTTCTGATCATACCACTGTAAAAACTTAAGTTATTCCATAAAAACTGACACATTTACCCCACGGAAGGCTTGCCCACTAACTGTCCCAGTTAAAGACATAGAACACGGGGGAAGCTGATGAATTAGGGCTCCTGTTCTTTGTCAAGATGTTCTGCCTAGATGAAACCACTAGCATCTGTGAGTGCAGGAAACTGTGAATTTCCATAAATAACCACATTTTCATTTCACACCTCTTATAACTTTCAGATCGAAAACCTAGACTCTCCTAGGTCTTCTGTGTGGTTCATCTGTTACTAGTTGAATCAATCTATATGTGGGCTACCGAATCATTCCCTTTCATAAGAGTGCAGTAAACTGACTAACACGTTTGAAACGTCACAGATGTTAAAGCAGCAAGGTCCTTAGAAATTTTAGCCTGACTCCCTTATCATCCGGATGAGAAAAAATGGTGGCAGAGAGAGGCCCAGGCATTAGACCGAAGTTGTAGAGCTGATTAATTTCTAAATGAACAGCTAACAAGAAAGAACATTTTAATACTTCAATACTAGTGGTTTTCCAAATAATTTTTAAAGGAAAAATTTTAAATTTTTTAAAATGTCTTCATTATTTGTTATGAAATCTTACACAGACCTCAAATATATATAATAGTCAGAGATGCCAACTGATGGCCAAGGGAGGGACTGGCTGACCTAGCCCCTCCTTATGCCTCATCCTATTTGCCACACCTCCTCTCTGGCCTGCACCACATCTCTGCAAAACCCTGGGATTTAATGAGGTGGAATCTGAACCTTTGCATGTATCATCTTGAAACTGTTTCTGCTGAAATTCTGGGGCTCCTTAGCTGTGCCTTCACTACTAGGCTATGTCCTCCGTGACTAGGCTATGTCCTCTGTGATCACTGCTTGCTCCCCTGGGGCCAGAGGCACCCAGACCCATGAGCCCTGTTCCTTTTCCTTTCCTCCTTCCCCTGTATGTGCTCAACTTAATTGTTTCCCCTGGTGTCTCCTCTCCTTTTAGGCCATAGCCATGGACAACTCTATTAACTTCTCTGGATGTCTAAGCAAATCTATTTTAAAATGTATCAAAGCAAAGCAAAACAGATTTTCTGGTTCAGAGTGTCACCACTGTTTTATAGTTGGCCCCTTCTTAACTTGGCAGTCTGTTGGAAAGAAAAAAAAAATGGAAACGTTCTTTTCCTGGGGTTTTCATCATCCTGCTGGTGAACTGGGTGGACTCCTTCTCCAGGGGCTTGAGAAGCCCTGGCCTCTCCAATAGGTGTATTCAAGTCAGCATGGATCATTAAGCTTTGGGAAAGTTGTGGTCTTGCAAAACCAGTGCAAGGCATTCCAACAGAAAGCAAGACAGAAAAAGACCACTCTTGCTTTCCAACTGCTTTTATTTTCACAAGTGCTACAAGCTCAGAGCAAACCTTCCCCTCTACCACCCCTGATGCCATAGTAGATACAGAATATAATGCCACTCCCTTTATTCTGCCTCTTTGTTCAGTGTTTCTCAACCATTAACATTTGTGAAAGGAGAGCTTTAATGTGAGGAATTGTCCTGGACTTTAAAGGGCACTTAGCATTATTGCCTTCACTCACTAAAAGGTCTGTTATGTCAAACCCCAATCATCGTGACAACCAAACTTGTCCCCATAGATTCTAAACACCTCGAGAAACACAGAACCACCTCTGAGAACTGCTCCCTGGTCATTGCTGCCTCCATTTTTCCCTTCCTGCTTTTCCCCAGGTCAGGAGCCCCTTCTCATGCCCCCAACACATCTTTGCAGGTCTGCAGCACCATCCTTCAGAGTATATTATCACATCATCCATGCCTGCATTGGTCCCCACCACTCTCAGACCCTATCTATGAATATTCTGAAGGTAGGGATCATACCCGAATCTTCGAAATCTGTTAAATGCTCAATAAATTTGCACGGAGAAAAAAAAAGGATGAAATAAGCAAATAACATATGCAGGGAATTTGGTCTATGCTAAGAAAAAAATGTGACCATTTTTAAAAACATTTGGGAGCTTCTTCTAGCTTCTCAATCCCTTGATACTACCTGAAAATGTGTAATTTTGGAGATACTATGCAGAGATGTTTTTATTCTTTGGAGGAGTTTGTGTTACTAGCTTCAGCCTGCTTTTGAACCTCTTTGGTACTATTATTAGTAGGGAAAAAAATCTGATTCCACCACCAATCACAAATCCATTCGAACTAATTAAACTATCCTTGCAGTTCTGCAGTCAAAAGAGTTACTAAATGGAGAATAAAAATCCATGTTTCACCTAAACAGAATTTCAGATGCCAAGATCAGAAATAAGGAGCAGATCAGTGAAGCAAAAGGCCTCACAAGGGTGTGTGATATGTAAATCACACACCTAAAATACAAGGACACAGGAAAGCATTCATGGGTCCCTTATGTATGAGGTTTCACATGCTTCAATTTATTGAACCTTCACTATTTAATCTTTTAGAGGAAGTGACACTACTATGGCCCCAGTTTTACAGATCAGGAAAGACATTCATCTCCCAGAAAACAAACCTCACAAGTAGCTAAGCCAGGATTCAAGTTCATCCAAGCTTAAATTCATCCACCTCCAAGCTCTGAATCACCACGTTCAACCATCTCCCACACATGTAGGGTTCCTCTCTCCCTACAAAATTAAAGGCACTTAAGATATAAACTAGTAAGTTGTGTCATTGTTTCAAAGTCACACATTACCTTAAGCTTTCATGTCACTGCTCCCATATCAGGCTGCTTTCTCAGAAGACAGAAGAGAAAGGAAAAGATTTTTTGATACCTATCATGTTTTAGGTAGTAAGCTTTATATTGAAATTTAATCCCTGTAATAAATGTACCTGTGTTGTCAGATAAGGAAATTGAGATTCCAAGGTTAAGACACCTGCCAAACTCATCATTCTCTGGGGTCACACACCAAGGGAAGACTCAAACTGGAATTCAATGCAAGTAAGGATGACTATTTCACACTACCACCTATATAATTGTTTTAAAACAAAGAAAATATTGGAAGAGCTTGGAGTTTCTAAAGTATTAACACATAGAAATATTGACTCAGGCAGTACACATGATATGAAAACATCACATAAAACTGCCATTTCTGTTAGGATGATCGCTTAGACTGCTGGTGGAAACCAAATGATACAAGATTTCCCCCCTTAAAAAAAAAGAGAAAGAGAGAGAAAGGGAGACTTGCACTAGGTAAGAAAAAAATCTAGCAGGAGGTTTGCTGACTGGTATTCTTCATCTTCAACCAAATTCTGGCCCATCAGCCCATGCTCAAGAATAATTTCCTGATTGATAATTATATTAAATTATGCAGATAGAGCTGTCGTTCTCATCTGACTCTATTCTGTGCTTTATAAAAGTCTTTTCTAATCAGTAAAGATTAGTTACAATATGTTTTGTATCAGTAATTATAAAGCGGCCATGGTATTTAGTACTTTCATTATATTTTCAAGCATCAGATTCTCAGGTTATTAAATTAGACATGCTACCGCTGGGGAGTCTGGCAATTTTTCCTAATTAACAATGACAAAAGGAGACAAAGGGAATATTGTTTCATGGTCCAAATGTATTCAAAAGCTAATATCTTCTACGAAACACTAAACTTGGACACACACCCACACACCCACACATCTACACACACAAACACACACACAAAAACATACACACAGCAGGCTCTACTTTTGCTGACCACCATAAAGCTGGTACTCCAGAAAAAAATGAATTCTAAATGAAATTTTTCTTTTCCCTCTATTTGTACTTTTGATGTTATTTTAACACAACTGCAATCAAAATGATCTTTAAAGAAATGTTACAAGCTATATATGGTTACCAATGAAAATCATCAATAAGGCCTCTTAAATAGTAGTTCCAATAAAACAAATTATGTGTAATTCTTACTTTCACAACTCAATGAAGCTTGAAACGAAATCTTTTTATACTCTTTATCCAAGTATATTTTAGCAGTAGTTAGCAATTTGAAAAAAAGGGTTTTATTAGCAAGATTTCTGCTATTGCACGTCCACCTTGACTTAAGGGGTCAAGCGGTACTGGATCAATGTATTCAGGGGCATAAAGCATGCTGCTTCTTAGCTTATAGAAAAATGATAGCTACAGGTTGTTCTGCTCTTAAATAGATGGAAGAAATGGAAAGAAAAAATATCCTTTACACACAGAGGTTTTTAACTGTAATAAAGTCTTTATAATCTCAAATTATAGTTCTGAAAGGAAAATTAGAAAAATAATCTTTTAATTTTCCTCCTCTACTTTCCAACATAACATATCTTTCCTAGGCAAACTACAAAAATAAATATGGACAAGATTATAAACAAGGAAGTATCTCCACTGTCATCAAAGTCCATACTATATATATATATACACACACACAATGATATATATATACTATACACGTTTTTTTAAATATACACCAGTGATGACATACATATAAAATATTGTAAGATGTGTATCATTAGTATATATTTTATATACATGTATAAACCTCTATATTGTCATTAGTACAGTTTATATATATAGGTATATACACACATCACAGGTATGTGTCTCATATATTTTTCCCATGATTTAGTGCAAATATTTCCTTGATTGTAATATAGCCCATATTTATTTTGATAATATGCCTGGGATACATATGATGATGGCTGGCAATTATCACAGTGCAATGTGCTAGGCACCATTCTAAATGCTTTTCAAACGAACTCATTTAATCCTAAGGTAGGTGCTAATATGACCCTTTTGCTCCTGGTGAACAAACTGAAGCATAGCGTCTTTCTCAGATCACACAGGATGGAAGTGCTAGAATCATGACCTAAACCCTGGCAGACTGGTCCCAGGATCTGCATACTAAAGCTAAAGCTACTTAGGGGTTTCCGTGGTGCCTCAGGGGTAAAGAATCCACCTGCGGAAAAACAGACAGAGAGAACAGACTTATGGACACAGTGAGAGGGGAGGAGAGGGTGAGATTACGGAGAGAGTAACATGGAAACTTACATCACCATGTGTAAAATAGACAGCCAACGGGAATTTGCTGTATGTCTTGGGGAACTCAAATAGGGGCTCGGTACAAACCTAGAGGTGTGGGATGGGGAGAGAGATGGGAGGGAGGATCAGGAAGGAGGAAACATATGTACATATATGGCTGATTCATGCTGAGGTTTGACAGAAAACATTCTGTAAAGAAATTATCCTTGAATTAAAAAGTCATTAAATTAAAAAAAAAAAAAAAGGCGCCTGCGAATGCAGGAGAGACGAGTTTGATCACTGATCCAGTAAGATCCCACATGTCACAAAGCAATTAAGCCCATGTGCCACAACTACTGAGCCTGTGCTCTAGAGCCCAGGAACCCAACTACTGAGCCCACATACAGCAACTACTGAAGCCTGCACACCCTAGAGCCCATGCTCTGAGACAAGAGAAGCCACTGCGATGAGAAGCCCACGCACCACAACAAAGAGCAGCCCCCACTCACCACAACTAGAGAAAGCCCACGTGCATCAACAAAGACCTTAGTCCAACCAAAAAAAAAAAGAGTTAAAAGTTACTTAGCCTGGCCCAGAGGACACAACACGTGTGGATGCCTACTGCTTTCCAACTTCTTCAATATGCTCACTTTGGATCCTGACTACTGGCCACACTGGCCTCTTTGGTGCATTCTGTCCCCTGTGCCAGTCACAGGGTCTTTGCACATTCTGCTCACTCTTGCTGAATCATTCTCCCCTCTCTTCCTTTTTTCAATATCAGCTCATGTGTCACCTTCCCAGAAGCAGACTTTCTGTGACCTCCCTACCTACCTACTGCCCTATCAGAGGTTCTCCTAGCACTGTTCTTCTTTGGAGAACAAGATTATACTTGCCTGTATAATCAAGTGATTGACATCAGTGTCTTCACTGACATCGAAGATTGGGAATTGGGTTTGCCTTTGTTTATCTCCAGTATTTCTGTCAGTACCCAGTACTGTGTACTGAATGGATGTATAGAGGAATACACAGACTCCTTGCTATTGTAGCCTCTGAGCAGGTTAGTCTTTCAGATGGGTTCTTCTGAATCTGAAGAATGAAATCTGTGTATCTATAAAAGAGGGCTAAAAGGAGTCAGATGTGTCAGAGATTGAAGGGCCAGAAAGAGTGTGGCATGGACCTCATTTATCCACTTAGCTGACGATCACTAAGCACGTCCCTGCTGAGTATCAAGGAATGTGGGCGGCATGATGAGGACAGCTTTTAAAGGAAACAATTCTGCTATGGCTAATTAAACAAATGCAATACAACCTAAGGGCAACATATTTAAAAAGGGAAGACGATGCAGGAACAAATCAAGTCCACACGGGCTACAGTTGGGAATGGTTTCAGCGGCAAAGTCTGGGAGGAGACAAGTGAGTTTTTCAGGTTGATGGAAAAGAATTACATGAAATACTATGTTCAAAGTTAGACACATATGAGAATACACAAAAGGGTTTGGAGATGTAGGAATGCCCAGGAAAGCCGGGAGTTGGGGGACAGGAAGCGGCTAAGTGGTGGTCAGACTCTGGAGGGAACCAGATGCCATGGACAGTAGTAGTTCTTTTTCTAATGTTCAGTGAGGAAACAATAACTGTAAATGTAGGATCAATATGATATAAAACGGCAGACTGTTTTCCCATGCCTAAGATGTTTTTTCTCAGTATCACCAATTCTTGCCTTTCCCACCCTCGACGTGTTTGGAAAGGCTCTCTGCACTCGATCCATCACAGTTTCTGCCACTCTCCTGGCTTCAGGGATCACCTCCACGAAGGTGATGCTCCCAGCACTACTGCTAACCCTGTGCCCTTTCTGAGTTTTACCCTCACACCTCTTCCATCCGGGCATTTTCATCTCTGTTTTAGGCGTCCCTTCTCCTAACATTCCAGTAGCTCTCTCTCATGACTTCCCCGCATCTCTTAATATAATTTTACTCAGGATGGAAGCCTCACACTCACATCTCCCTCTCTTGCTGGACAAGTGAAGATGCTATGTTTGTGAGTATTAGAAAAATCTAACTGGTAGCAATGTAGAAATTATATGCAACTAGGAATTGGGGTGGGCACTAGAAAAGCTGTCATAGCCTTCCATCTAGTTCCCTTCACTATATGGAGCTGAAATCCAGGCCATACTCTTGTTAATCATATCTTTTGTATCTGTTCAGAGGAGGTACCTTCTTCTAACTCAACAATGGCCCTGATTATAGATCTAGCAGACAAGCAAACACAGCGGAAGATAACTCTGAAACCACACAATAGATGTGCAAGAGGAAAAATAAGGAGGATCACTCTGCCCAGTAACACATACACTGTAGTCCCAGCGTCATCTATACTTTTGTCAGCTGGAACAAAGGTTCCCTGGGCTGACTGCTTTACATCCACACCATGAAATGAAGCCTGCCAACCAATATGCCCTGCCCTCTTATGCAGAGCATACTACTAGGCATCTCACTGAAGAGCAAAGTATGTTGGGGAAGTAGACACTCAAAAATGCATGTCAGTATAAACTTATGCCAGCTTGTAGAATAATCAATACATAATTGCATAATACCCACCAATCCTATGCACTAATCAATCCAGTCTTTAAAAGTGCATAAAATAACGTAAGCAACTAATATAAATATATACAACCAAGGAAAATCAATGCCACAGAAGAGAATAACCAAGAGAAATAATCAGAACAACTGACACCAGAAGAACCAGAAATAATTTAGTTGATAGGAGAGGGTATTTTGGAAGGTTCACTATCCACAGACAGATTACAAAGGATATTGCATCTAATGTTAGCAATGGCTGAATCTAGCTGGAGGGCATTACATATCCACCATACCCACTTTTTAATATTCTTCTGTGTTCAGAAGAGTTTTTGAAAAGTTAGCAGGCAAAAGAATATTGGTCTATAAAACAAGGACAAAGACAAGCTACTATAGCTGAGGAATGAAAAATAAGAAAGAATTCTGAACCGGAAGGCAGTGATGATCTGAATGAGTGAGTGGCTTCCCTGGTGGTCCAGTGCCTGCGATTCCACAATCCCAATGCAAGGGGCCCGGGTTCAATTCCTGGTCAAGGAACTAGATCCCAGATGCTGCAACTAAGAGTTCTCAAGCTGCAACTAAGGTGCAATGCAGCCAAAGAAATAAACAAATAAACATATATATATTTAAAAAGTCAAAGTCTATCAATTACTGAGGAGGATACATTTTTTAAATTTTTAAAGATTCAGATTCATTTTTTGCGAAATTTCAGAACACCAAGTATAGACAGAAGAATAAAACTAGCTTTTCCCAGTGGAGAGGGGAAAAATGGGATTATCTATAAAAGACTAGATCATACTGAGAACAAATGTCTCAAAACAACACTGAACACCAGATGACTACATGGAAATACATTCAAATGTCAGAGGGAAAACAGTCTTAAAACCGAACTGTTCAGCCAGTAGACAAATTAATTTGGCAAAATGATGACAGTTTGGGTTATTCAAGACTCAAAAAATTCACCTCCTATGTACCTAACAGCACACAATGTCAGTCAAAAAATGACTTAAAGGTAGAAAAAAAATCCCAAAAGAAATCAAAGAAAGCAATGTCTTTGCCACTGGCACATTATTCCTTGGTTAGTAACGGTTTAGATATATAGAATTATATTGCTTTCTCTATGTTAAGTCCTAACTAGTACCTGGTACTGTTTTAAGTACAATGTAGATAATCATATTACTCCATTTATTGAACTTACAGACAAAGCAAAGGAGACAGAGATACAGAACAAGATATAAATGGTCAAAACATCAATAATGCAGAGAGAGATGTGCTTAACGAAATGAGTAATATTTGAGTGAAAATGGTCTAAACTTCTCATCTTCCATGGCCAGAGCCAACAGTTTGAAAACCAACCGGATAACAAAGAAAGGTATATCGCGGGACGTCACAAACAACAAAGCGTGGCTACGTATCAGGCACTGACTGGACAGGGCGAGCGTGAAGGTAAAAGTTTCTAAGACGGTGGAGCCTTGAAACTCGTCCATTTGTCAAGCTCCTATTCAAAAGGAACATATTGTAAAATGAGCTTACATAAGGTGGCAATAAATGTTCCTTTTAAAATATTTTCTCTTTTCATATTTTTTATCCCAGGAAGCCTCAATACAGTGGCAGGTGTATTTTATATAAATGACCAAAATGTAACAATGTAAGTATGCCTCACATCTTGATCTCCATCTGTTTCCCTGTGAGAGAATTAAACAGCCTTGCAGCAGACCATCCTTTCACAAATCATCCTTCAGATGGCCTCTGTGTGCAGCACATTCATCTAGCCTTCCATCTCTCAAAGTTAGAGTGACCTCTTCAGGCTCCGTTCTCGGGACATCAGTGTTTTTCCAACACAGGCTCCGTCTTTACATTCCGCCAGCTGACTATGAAATTCATTTGACTACAGTGAAATCTGGCTTTCTTGAGGGGTTCAGGAGTTAACTGTTGCCGAAAAAAAAAATCCGTGGGAGGAAAAGTCTGTCATGGTTAATGATATGATTTATTGCAATTACAGAAAACTACCCTGATTGTTCAAATTGCGGTCTGTGGGCCTCAGCCAGATTAAATGCCAGGCTGCGACTAGCACAGGGAGGTAATCAAATAAGTGACTTCGCTAAATAACACTGTTTTTAATTCACACAGCAAACTTTCGAAAAGTATAAATTGGTATTACGTGATTGAGAGAAACAAAACCCCAAGATTTTAAAAATCAGACTGTGCAACAAAAATGGATCTAGTATTTGCTAACCAAAACTAATTTGTAAGGCAAATTTTCTTCGAAGGTATCTGAAGTTTAGAGTATTACAGAGGGCCAAAGATTTCATATAACCCAATAACTAATTATTACAAAATGTAATAACTGCCTTTTGTGAATATTCGTGTCCCCCAGCAAAATTTCACATGCTGGAATCCTAACCTCCAATATAATGTTATTAGGAGGTGAAGCCTTTGGGAGGTGCTTGGGGCCATGAGTGTGGAGTCCTCATAAATGGGTTAGAAAAGAGACCCGGGAGAAGCCTGTCTCCTCCTTTCTTCCATGGGAAGACACATGAAAAGTAAAATAGAGATAGTACATATGTTTGATTAGATATTATCCACTCAGAAGATAGTCTGCCTGAACCAATAGATTGGAGAGTGAAGGATGAGGCAGTATCTTTGAAAGTCTGTCAAGTGTCACAATTAGTTTATTCTAGTTAAAATAAAAAAGAATCGGTCACC
This sequence comes from Muntiacus reevesi, assembly GCF_963930625.1. NCBI lineage: Eukaryota > Metazoa > Chordata > Mammalia > Artiodactyla > Cervidae > Muntiacus > Muntiacus reevesi. Next base: position 38,744,783 of record NC_089265.1, on the reverse strand, counting down.
TATATTGTCAGTGATACTTGTGTATGACCAAAGAGTCTGCAGTGGTTAATTATGGAAATGCTCTCTTAGTCTCAAAAGAAAATGGTGCAAAAGATAATAAGGAAAAACAGGTAGTATGGATGCTTGCTATCTGCATTCTCTTCCAAAACCTCTAAGGGTAGTTTTTGTGATTTTTTTTTTTTTTAGTAACCCATTATGTCATCCGAAGCACATCTAGATCAAGCATTTCCAAACAACCACTAAAGGGCATATATTAATTACAGCTCACAGTGAAGGCACCAGACTCATAAAAGGTTTTTTTATTGCATCCCAACATGCATGTAATTAAGCTTCGTTCTGACGTTTAGAAATGGGCTAAGTTTCCACCTTGCCTATGCCGAGTTTACAGTCTACTGAGGAAACAGAATGGACAAAGGGAGATACCACAGTATCTACTAAAGGCTCACCAGAGATAGCCCATGAACACGAGGAAAACATTAAAAGGAACATACGGAATTCAGGCACGTCAACACACAAATCAAGCTGAGTGGATGGGAAGTGTTGCCTGGAGACTAGTGGATTAAGGTAAATGAACCCAGAAGAAGAGATTATTGGGTAGACATTAGAGAAAACTTGAAAGAGACATGAAATTGTACACAGAAATGTGGAGGACACAATCTAATTGAAACACTGGCCATGAAATGGGGGTCTGTCCTAACAGAGGGGGCTTCCCAGGTGGCTCAGTAGTAAAGAATCTGCCTGCCAATGCAGGAGACACGGGAGATGTGGGTTTGACCCCTGGGTCAGGAAGATCCCCTGGAGGAGGAAATGGCAACCCACCCTAGTATCCTTACCTGGAGAATCCCATGGACAGAAGGGCCTGGCATGCTCTAGTCCATGGGGAAGCAAAGAGACAGCTCGCAGGCACACACACCAGAGGCGTTCACAATCACAAGGGTTTGACAACCTCAGACCCTCTCGGAGAAACAGGAGCTGAGGTAAGTGGTAAAGCGGAGGCCAGAGTGACCCGTGAGAACAGCGGCTGCCAGCAACCAAAATCAGAGTAAAAGTTTTTCCAAAATAACAAGACAGATAAATAAATGACAAAAACCAGAAACCAAGGGAAACAAATTAGAGAACAGAAGCTACGCAAGATGAAAAGTGAAGGAAATGCCCAATTAATTTCAACAGTCTGGATGGCTGTGTGCCATTTCAGAGGACTGGACTTTTCATTCTCCTAGCTACGCATTTAATTTTGCATCTATTTGGCCTGTTTTTCTGTTCTTCTTCCTAATCACAACATTCATTAGAGGTAGAACTCTGACAACACAAAAGAAAGCCCTGGCTATCTTCAGACAGTCTCAGGGGTGAAAATCTGAAGTTGGTAAGTATTCTCAGAAATGTATTCTGTTTAAGAAAACTCCTGGTGATTATTTCTTCATCTTTCTTTAATAGAGCAATATGTATTTGTCTCCAAAAGGATTTGTTTCTGTTATTCTGTGTACTGGCTTATTAGTCACAGCTTCTCTTTCATTCCTAAAATATGGTCAGATAATTTACTAATAAATATTGTCAGTTTTGTTTTGTTTTAATGCTACCACTAGGGAGTAACCAAGAGTAAATACTGAGATTCTTTAAACACAGAAGGAAAAAAAACAGAAAGTCTTCCAACTAATGTAATTTAATATGTCTAGTTTATCCCAATGAGGTTGTTAATAGGAGAGTTATGTGTCCAGTCATAAGGATATGAATAAGCCACAAATTCCTGAGTTTAGAATATAGAAAGCCACCAAAGAACATCACTCTAACCCTAATTTTATATTTATTTTTATGTGTCAACCTGACTGGATCATGAGGTACCCAAATATTTGACTAATCATTGTTTCTGGGTATGTATGATGAATTTAATTTATGCATTTAAACTGGTAAAATCAGTAAAGCAATTTGTCCTCTCCAATGTGAGTGGGGATTATCGAACCCACTGAGGTTCTGAATAGAACAAAAAGGCAGAGGAAGGAAGAATTCAACCCTTTCTGCCTGATGCCTTGAGCTGAGATACTGATGGTCTTCTGCCTTCCGCAGGCCTGGGTTTTAGGCCTTCAGAATTGGGCTGAATATACCACAGGCCTTCCTGAGTCTCAGCTAGCAGGCAGCCTAGCAGGGGACTGCTGAGCCTTCCTAACTGCACAAGCCAGTTTCTTACAATCAATTCTCTCTCTCTCTCTCTTTATATATATATATATATATATATATATATGTGTGTGTGTATATATATGTATGTATGTATGTATGTATTTCCATATCCACTGGTTCCACTTCTCTAAGGAGAACCCAGACTAACCTTGAGATTTCAAGGCAACCAGGCAAACTGAATTCAAACCCCCCCCCCCGAGGAGAGATGGGAGACAGAAACTGGAAAACTAGGAGAGAAACAGGTGAAAAACCTAAAAGCAGGAAAAACATCAGCTCAAACCTAGTACATTTCTAAAGCCTGGAAGTAGACTAGCACAGCGGTTTAGAACCCCTGGGAGCCACAGACGGGTGGAATCCTTACCCACTCACCGGCTCTTCTCTATGAGCCGCCGTGGGCGCTTAGGAGGAAGGTGGTGGAGGGCGGGAAACCTGGGAGCGACGCCCGGCGCCACAGGGTGCAGAGCAGGACCAGGCGTGGGAGGGGGAGAGGAGGACGCGAGTGGAGGGGCATCTAGAGAAGCGAAGCGTCTACCACATCTCCAGAAATTATACAATTTTTTGCCTCCCTAGTTTTATTAAAATAATAAATTAATGAGTTTTCTAATATTCTTACAATGAAATGTTACTGGGTATTTTAAAAATATTCTGTTGCAGTCTGTATTTTTATTTAAGGTTTTTTACATCAATAGTCATAACAGATTAGTTACAAATTTTTATAACCAGTAAAGTTTTATACAGTCTTTATCATCTTGGGGATCAACAATAAAAATGTTTCTGTAATAAATGTGAAAGATGTCTTTTACTCTGCATTGGAATAGTTTAACTATTATTACTGCTACTGAGATATATATACACACATGTTTATATAAACACTGTACACACACACACACACATATATAAGAATGTTACTCAGCTATCAAAAACTGTGAAATAAATGGGAAAAAAAAACTGTGAAATAATGCCATATGCAGAAACAATGGATGGATCTTGAATCTAGAGATTAGTATACTAAGTGAAGTGAGTCAGAAAAAGATAAACACTATACAAAATCACTTATACATGGAATCTAAAATATGACAAAAATGAACTTATCTACAAAACAAAAACAGACACAGAGACGAGAACAGACTTGTGGATGCCAGGGGGATAAAGGGGGAAGAGGAAAGTTGGATTGGGAGACTGAGACTAGCAGATGCAAACTATTAAATATAAAATGGATTAAAAAAACAAGGTTTTATTGTACAGTGCAGGGAACTATATTCAACATCCTATAATAAACCATAATGGAAAAGAACATGAAAAAGAATATATAAAACATACATATAATATATATTTCTGTCCCTTACAGGCAAAGTCTTTTCCATATGAATCACCAGGGGAGCCTATCTATCGATCTATCTATCTATAACTAAATCACTTGGCAGTATACCAGAAACTAACACAACATTGTAAATCAACTGTACGTCAATAAAAATTTTTAAACTGCAACTTAAGGGCTTATTTTCCTTGGAAGAAGAGACACCCGTCCAACCCATCATAGCCATAAATGGAGCAATTTATTCTTTTCCAACTTCTTGGAATGAACCACAAAAAATCTAACATAACTAAACTGATTCTCAATCTAGCTGTCTTTCCAATATGTCATACTGTCTCATGTGAAAGTTAATGATAGATTTATCTCATATGATTTCTAGCTATTCAGTGAGCTTTTTGTACTAAAAAGTGTCCAAAGGTTGTTTTATTTTTTTCCTCACACAGTGTTTTTTAAAGTGTCTATCTTAAAGTAAAGTATCATCATTATTATGATATATCCATGTCTGAGCAAATATTTCTGAGCTTTCAAATTCTTTGTGGTTAGCCATGTTCATTAAGTTACCTATATTTAACTTCAAGGTCCAGAGGAATATTGAGCTATATTTTTACTCAGTCTCAGAGAGTATAACTTGACTGCCCCTAATTACACTGAGATAAGGCAGCACAAACTCCTGCAAGAAGGCACTGACTGTGTCTACTTAGAGAAAAATGGCAGAAGACTGAGCGACTTACTCAGATACTTGTTTTCTGTTTTGAATAACCACATCCGCATCACTTCAAAACATGAATGTAACCGAATGCTTTGTATGTTAGAATTCTGTGGCTGCTGGAACAAATGACCACAAACAAGATCGCTGAAAACAATACAAATATATCCCCCCACAGTTCCAGAGGCCAGAAGCCCCACACCCAGGTGTTAGCAGGGCTGTGTGCCCTCTGCAGGGTCTATGGTTGAATCCATCCTTTGTCGCCTTCAGCTTCTACTGGCACCAGCGTTCTGCAACTTGCAGCCACAGGATTCCAGGATTCCAATCCCTTGGCCCTAGTCAACAGTGAGGGTAAACGAAGCACTTTTAAAGTTTACAATGCTCAAACATCACAGAATTACTGTTTTCTCCTTTCCTTTTTCTCAGAGAACTGTAGTGCAGTTATGTTTTTCATTTGAAATACAGTTCAGCTTATTTCTCTGTCTGTATTCTGATTTATAGTTTTCCCCCTTGTTTGTTGACCTTATTTATTCAAATTGTATATATAAAACATCAGTATAGTTCTATACAATACCATGCATTTTAAGACGTCTCAACCTCTCTTCCCAATTATTTCTACCCTTTCCACTGCATTCCCATTCCCTGTCTTTCCCTCCAGGTAACCAATATAACTAATCTCTCAAGTACCTTTTCTTCTTTGGTGTATAAATTTCAGATGCATGTATTTTCTTATTTTCCCTTCTTTCCTATACAAAAGGTAGCATATTATACTCTTTTTCACTTTGCCTTTTCACTTCTGGAAGTCATGCTACAATAGCTCAGAGAGATAAACCTCTCTTGTTTTACACCTGCACAATCTCCATCACATATATAAAACAGCTTATTTAATCATTCCTCAATATTTCAGCATTTAGATTGTTTCCAATATTATATAATTACAAATTCTACTGCAACAACAAAAATTTCACATATGTGCTTCCATATTGTTAAAGGAGTACCTCCAGGGTAAATTTCTAAAAGTGAAATTGCTAGATCAAATGCCAAAACATATGTAGTTTGTTTTGTTTTGTTAGGAAGGTGCCAAACTCCCTTCCACAAGGAGGGTAACAATTTGCATTTCTGTCACCAGTGGGTAAGAGTGCCTATTTTCTCAAAGCCTCAAACACAGAAAGGGTTGTTCTACGTTTTAATTCTTGCCAATCCGATATATAGGAAATCATATTTCAGAGCACTTTACTTTTCATTAAAGTGAGGCTGAAAAACTTTTTATATGTTGAAGTATGATTTTATATCTTTATCTGTAAATTGTCTGTTGGTTTTGCACATTTTTCTATTGGTTTTTAGTCTAATTTTTAAAGATTTCTTTATGTACTAAGGATATTAGCACTTTGTGATTCATGATGTAAATATTTTCTCTCAGTTTGTCAGTTATATTTTTGAATTACAAAGTTTTGTGTTATTTCCGTCAGTTCAGTCTCTCAGTCACGTCCGACTCTTTGCGATCCCAAGGACTGCAGCACACCAGGCTTCCCTGTCCATCATGAACTCCCAGAGTTTACTCAAACTCATGTCCATCAAGTCGGTGATGCCATCCAACCATCTCATCCTCTGTCGTCTCCTGCTCCTCCTGCCTTCAATCTTTTCCAGCATCAGGGTCTGTTCAAATGAGTCAATTATTCGCACCAGGTGGCCAAAGTATTGGAGTTTCAGCTTCAGCATCAGTCCTTCCAATGAATATTCAGTACTGATTTCCTTTAAGATTGACTGGTTGGATCTCCTTGCAGTCCAAGGGACTCTCAAGAGTCTTCTCCAACACCACAGTTCAAAAGCATCAATTCTTCAGCACTCAGCTTTCTTTATAGTCCAACTCTCATATCCATAAATGACTACTGGAAAAATCATAGCGTTGACTAGATGGAGCTTGGTTGGCAAAGTAATGTCTCTGCTTTTAAATATGCTGTCTAGGTTGGTCATAGATTTTCCTAAAAGAAGCAAGCATCTTTTCATTTCAAGGCTGCACTCAAAATCTGCAGTGATTTTGGAGCCCCCAAAAATAAAGTCTCTCACTGTTTCCATTGTTTCCCCATCTATTTGCCATGAAGTAATCAGACCAGATGCCATGACTTTAGTTTTCTTAATGTTGACTTTGAAACCAGCTTTCTCACTCTCCTCTTTCACCTTCACCAAGGGGCTCTTTAGTTTTTCACTTTCTGCCATAAGAGTGGTGTAATCTGTGTATCTGAGATTATTGATATTTCATCTGGCAGTCTTGATTCCAGCTTGTGCTTCATCTAGCCCGGCATTTCATATGATATACTCTGCATGTAAGTTAAATCACCAGGGTAGCAATATATAACCTTGACATACTCCTTTCCCTATTCGGAACCAGTCTGTTGTTCCATGTCCAGTTCTAACTGTTGCTTCTTAACCTGCATACAGATTTTTCAGGAGGCAGGTCAGGTGGTCTGGTATGTCTATCTCTTGAAGAATTTTCCAGTTTGTTGTGATCTACACAAAGACTTTGGCTTAATCAATAAAGCAGAAGTAGATGTTTTTTCGGTATTCTCTTGCTTTTTTGATGATCCAATGGATGTTGGCAATTAGATCTCTGGTTCCTCTGCCTTTTCTAAAACCAGCTTGAACATCTGGAAGTTCACAGTTCACATACGGTTGAAGCCTGGCTTGGAAAATTTTGAGCATTACTTTACTAGCATGTGAGATGAGTACAATTGTGTGGTAACCTGAACATTCTTTAGCATTGCCTTTCTTTGGGATTGGAATGAAAACGGACCTCTTCCAGTCCTGTGGCCACTGCTGAGTTTTCCAAATTTGCCGACATATTAAGTGCAACACTTTCATAGCATCATCTTTCAGGATTTGAAATAGCTTAACTGGAATTCCATCACCTCCACTAGCTTTGTTCATAGCAATGCTTCCTAAGGCACACTTGACTTCTCATTCCAGGATGTCTGGCTCTAGGTGAGTGATCACACCATCGTGATTATCTGGGTTGTGAAGATCTTTTTTGTACAGTTCTTCTGTGTATTCTTGTCACCTCTTCTTAATATCTTCTGCTTCTGTTAGGTCCATAGCATTTCCGTCCTTTATTGTGCCCATCTTTGCATGAAATGTTCCCTTCGTATCTCTAATTTTCTTGAAGAGATCTCCAGTCTTTCCCATTCTATTGTTTTCCTCCATTTGCTTGCATTGATCACTGAGGAAGGCTTTCTTATCTCTCCCTGCTATTCTTTGGAACTCTATATTCAAACGGGTATATTTTCCTTTACTCCTTTGCCTTGCACCATTGTCCCTGAGACAGTTTTTCTGTAGTAAATTTTATTAATCATTTCTTTTATTGCCTCAGTATTTTTTAAAGGTTTTATGTATTTATTTTTTGGCCATGCTGAATCTTTGATGCTGTGTGCAGGTTTTCTCTAGTTGCAGCGAGCTGGGGCCTCTCTTCATTGCCGTGTGCGAGCTTCTCACAGAAGCTTCTCTTTGGCTTCTCCTTTTGGAGCACAGGCTGCAGGCAAACGGCCTTCAGTAGTTGTGGCTTGTGGGCTCTAGAGCACTAGCTCAGCATCTGTGCCAGACAGGCTTAGCTGCTCCGCGGCATGTGGGAACGTTCCAGACCAGGGACAGGAGTGGCAGCCCTCGTATTGCAAGGTGGATTCTTAACCACTGGGCCACTAGGGAAGCCCTGCATCAGTATTTTGAGGCCCAGTTAAAAATCCTTTTCCTTCACCCAGGTAAAAGGAGAATTATATACATTTTCTTGTATTATGTATATGATTTTATTTTGTAGGTTTGGATCTCTGATCCATCTGGAGTTTATTCTCATGTATGATGTGAGTTACGAATCTAATTTTAACTTTTTCCAAATGACTAATAAGTTGTCCTAGAATTGCTTAGTAAAAAGTCCATCTTTGCTCCGCTAATCTGACATGACATCTTTATGATAAATATAGTTTTAGATATTCCTGGATCTATTTCTGGACTTTTTATTCTATTCCATTGACATTTCTCTTCGTGTTTTAAGTATAGAGGAATTGTGGTGTGTTTTAATGTCTAGTAGGGTTACTTTTCCTGCATAGTTTTCTTTTTTAGTGTTTTCCTGGCTATTTATCATTCCACATAAATTCTAGTATCAACTCATCCAACTTCATCTTTACGGTGTGAGTCACCTTTTCAAGATGAGGGGAGGGAGTCTTTAATTTATTCACATACTTCTGTGTCTTTCACAAGTGTTCTAAAGATTACCTTTTCGGTTTTTGCAAACCAATTTTAAGTATTTAATCTCTTTTGTTGCTATTTAAATGTGGCTTCTCTACCATTATGTCTGCACACTGGTTATTGTTTCTCTATCTGAAGACAAGCGATTTCAATTTCCTTATGTTAATTTTATATGCTGTTACTTTACTGAATTCCTTTTATTATGTGAGAAAGTTTTACCATTGTTTTCCTAGGGTTTTCCAAGTACATGATCATATTATCAGCAAATAGAAACAATTCTATTTTTCTTTTCGAATTCTTAGCTTTCTAATTACCTTGTCATATGACTATCTAGGAATCAGCGAACTAAAATGGATTGGAATGGGTGAATTTAACTCAGATGACCATTGTATCTACTACTATGGGCAGGAATCCCTTAGAAGAAATGGAATAGCAATCATGGTCAACAAAAGAGTCCGAAATGCAGTACTTGGATGCAATCTCAAAAATGACAGAATGATCTCTGTTCGTTCTCAAGGCAAACCAGTCAATATCACGGTAATCCAAACCTATGCTCGAACCAGTAACACTGAAGAAGCTGAAGTTGAACGGTACTATGAAGACCTACAAGACCTTTTAGAACTAACACCCAAAAAAGATGTCCTTTTCATTATAGGGGACTGGAATGCAAAAGTAGGAACTCAAGAAACACCTGGAGAAACAGGCAAATTTGGCCTTCGAATACAAAATGAAGCAGGGCAAAGGCTAATAGAGTTTTGCCAAGAGAACACACTGGTCATAACAAACACTCTCTTCAAACAACACAAGAGAAGACTCTACACATGGACATCACCAGATGGTCAACACCGAAATCAGATTGATTATATTTTTTGGAGCCAAAGATGGAGAAGCTTTATACAGTCATCAAAAACAAGACCGGGAGCTGACTGTGGCTCAGATCATGAACTCCTTATTGCCAAATTCAGATTTAAATTGAAGAAGGTAGGGAAAATCACTAGACCATCCAGGTATGACCTAAATCAAATCCCTTATGATTACACATTGGAAACGAGAAATAGATTTAAGGGACCAGATCTGATAGACAAGTGCCTGATGAACTATGGACGAAGGTTCGTGACATTGTACAGGAGACAGGATCAAGACCGTCCCCATGGAAAAGAAATGCAAAGATGCAAAATGGCTGTCTGAGGAGGCCTTACAAATAGCTGTGAAAAGAAGGGAAGCGAAAAGCAAAGGAGAAAAGGAAAGATATTCCCATTTGAATGCAGAGTTCCAAACAACAGCAAGAAGAGATAAGAAAGACTTCCTAAGCGATCAATGCAAAGAAATAGAGGAAAACAACAGAACGGGAAAGACTAGAGATGTCTTCAAGAAAATGAGAGCTACCAAGGGAATATTTCATGCAAAGATGGGTTCAATAAAGGACAGAAATGGTATAGACCTAACAGAAGCAGAAGATACTAAGAGGTTGCAAGAATCACAATGGTGTGATCACTCACCTAGAGCCAGACATCCTGGAACGCCAAGTCAAGTGGGCCTTAGAAAGCATCACTACAAACAAAGCTAGTGGAGGTGATGGAATTCCAGTTGAGCTATTTCAAATCCTGAAAGACGATGCTGTGAAAGTGCTGCACTCAATATGCCAGTAAATTTGAAAACTCAGCAGTGGCTACAGGAAAAGGTCAGTTTTCATTCCAATTCCAAAGAAAGGCAATGCTAAAGAATGCTCAAACTACCACACAATTGCTCTCATCTCACATGCTAGTAAAGTAACGCTCAAAATTATCCAAGCCAGGCTTCAGCAATATGTGAACTGTGAACTTCTAGATGTTCAAGCTGGATTTAGAAAAGGCACAGGAACCAGAGATCAAATTGCCAACATCCGCTGGATCATCAAAAAAGCAAGAGAGTTCCAGAAAAACATTTATTTCTACTTTATTGACTGTGTCAAAGCCTATGACTGTGTGGATCACAGTAAACCGTGGAAAATTCTGAAAGAGATGGGAATACCAGACCACCTGACCTACCTCTTGAGAAACCTGTATGCAGGTCAGGAAGCAACAGTTAGAACTGGACATGGAACAACACACTGGTTCCAAATAGGGAAAGGAGTACGTCACCCTGTATATTGTCACCCTGCTTATTCAACTTATATGCAGAGTACCTCATGAGAAACGCTGGGCTGGAAGAAGCACAAGCTGAAATCAAGATTGCAGGGAGAAATATCAATAACCTCAGATATACAGATGACACAACCCTTATGGCAGAAAGAGAAGAGGAACTAAAGATTCTCTTGATGAAAGTGTAAGAGGAGAGTGAAAAAGTTTGCTTAAAGCTCACCATTCAGAAAACTAAGATCATGGCATCTGGTCCCATCACCTCACGGGAAATAGATGAGGAAACAGTGGAAACCGTGGCTGACTTTATTTTGGGGGGCTCGAAAATCACTGCAGATGGTGACTGCAGCCATGAAACTAAAACACACTTACTCCTTGGAAGGAAAGTTATGCCCAACCCAGAGAGCGTATTAAAAGGCAGAGACATTACTTTGCCAAAAAAGGTCCGTCTTGTCAAGGCTATAGTTTTTCCAGTAGACATGTATGGATGTGAGAGCTGGACTGTGAAGAAAGCTGATCGCCAAAGAACTGATGCTTTTGAACTGTGGTGTTGAAGAAGACTCTTGAGAGTCCCTTGGACTGCAAGGAGATCCAACCAGTCCATCCTAAAGGAGATCAGTCCTGGGTGTTCATTGGAAGGACTGATGCTGAAGCTGAAACTCCAATACCCTGGCCACCCCATGAGAAGAGTTGACTCATTGGAAAAGACCCTGATGCTGGGAAAGATTGAAGACAGGAGGCAAAGGGGACGACAGAGGATGAGATGGCTGGATGGCATCACCGACTCAATGGACATGAGTTTGAGTAAACTCCGGGAGTTGGTGATGGACAGGGAGGCCTGGTGTGCTGTGATTCATGGGGTCACAAAGAGTTGGACACGACTGAGTGACTGAACTGAAACTGACACTGATTCTAGGACAATGCTGAATGGCAGTACAGATAGTAGGCGTATTTTCCTTGTTGTTAGTATTAATGCAAGTACCTCTAGTATTTCTCCGAAGATGTTAGCCTGAAGAATGAGTTACAGGGATTCTCCGGTAGTTCATTGGTAAAGAATCTGTCTGCCAGTGCAGGGGATATGGGTTCGATCCCTGGTCTGGGAAGATTCCACATGCCTTGGAGCAACTAAACCTGTGCACCACAACTACAGAGCCAGCGGTCTAGAGCCCATGAGCTGCAGCTGCTGGGAAGCCTGCATGCCTAGAGCCTGCGCTCCGCAACAAGAGAAACCAGTATAATGAGAAGCCTGAGCACCACAACTAGAGAGGAGCCCCTGCTCATTGAGACCACAGAAAGCCCATGCACAGCAACAAAGGCCCAGTGCAGCCATAAATACACAAATCTTAAAAAAAAAAACAAGACTTACATATTTTTAATTTTTGTTCAAAGACTTTTAAGCCTCTCTGGAGATACTTGTAGGATCTTTTTTTCTCCTTAGATCTGTTAATGTGGTATATCATTGTACTGAATTTCTTAACTGTGAACCAAGCTTGCCCTCCTGGAATAAATGCCACTTAATCATGGTTTACCAGTTTTTTACTGTAGTGTTGGATTCTGCTTGCTGATGTTTTATTAAACTTTGCACCAATACTCCTAAATGATATTGGTAATAGTTTTCTAATTATAATTTCATTAGCTTGCTTATTTATTAAAAAGAATTTCAATACTTTTAAATACATTATAAGGCAGTGGGTATATCTAGCCTTTGATGGTTTGGAAGAATTCCCCTGTGAAACCATCAGGATCTGGTGTTTCCTTATGAAGTAGCTCCTTTATAATCATCTCTATTTCTTTGATGGAACTGTCTGTTTAACCTTCTTTTCATAACAAAGTCAATTTCTTTAGGAAACTGTCTATTCGACACAGGTTTTCAAATTCATTTGCATAGATGTTGGCAAAACTGTCTCTAATGATTTTTTTTTAATTCTTCTGTTTTAACAGTTATTTCTTCCTTGCCAATTCTTATTTTGAATATTTATACTTTCTCATTAGGTTAGTTCAGGGTTTGTATATTTTGCTAATTTTTCCAAAAACCTGTTTCTGGCTTAATTATATCTAATTTTACTTATTTTGTTTATTATTTTCCTCCTTTTCCTTTCATTTGTTTACATTTTCTAGCTTTTTGAATCTGGCATTTGTTAATCTTCATTTTTCATTTTAATAGGTGTTTTAAGACTATAATTTTTCTTCTAATCATTACTTTAACATATAACAGATTTCTCTATCCTCATCTTCATTTTTAATTTAGTGTGAGATGTACAATGAAATATACTAAATTCATATCATCAGACCTTTTGCCGAAGCTTAACTCTTCATGTGTAGTTCAGTTCAGTTGCTCAGTCGTGTCCAACTCTTTGTGACCCCACAGACTGCAGCATGCCAGACTTCCCCGTCCATCACCAATTCCCAGAGTTTCCTTAAACTCATGTCCATTGCATCGGTGATGCCATCCAACCATCTCATCCTCTGTCGTCCCCTTCCCCTCCTGCCTTCAATCTCTCCCAGCATCAGGGTCTTTTCAAATAGCTGGTTCTTTGTATCAGGTGGCCAAAGTACTGGAGTTTCAGCTTCAGCATCAGTCTTTCCAATGAATATTCAGGACTGATTTCCTTTAGGATTGACTGGTTGGCTCTCCTTGCAGTCCAAGGGACTCTCAAGAGTCTTCCCAACACCACAGTTCAAAAGAATCAGTTCTTGTGTAGTGAAAGTTTGATATCCTCAAGAAGGCCCCTGGTTATGAGTTCCTGAGTTCTTGTATATTTAAAAGACATGATAATGCTGTTCTGTTACTGATGTACTTTGTATGTTGTTTTTTGAATGTTTAAAGCCACCCTATAGACATATTTATAACATATTCTGTATTTTTTGCAATGTTACTCTAAGGAATTTTTAAAAAAGCTTTACAGTCTAATTGTTTTACTCAGATAGGTCTGAAAGTTACTTGTTAGGAGTCAGAGTTAGCTGTTAAGAATAAATATTCCCTGTTATCTAGTAAGCCTTTTTAATATGTAGATTCTGACCTTTAACTTCCAAGTAATAAGGATTTTTTAAAATTATAGTTTTAAATATTACTTGCTCCATTGTTTTATGTATCATTTTTCAGGGAATCCAATTATACCTAATTGGATCATGTTTGACTATGCTTTTTTCAAATACTTCCTCTCTCTTAAAATTTCTTTTTTTAATGTCATTTTTCATTCTCGTGGTATTTTCCTGATTTTCTTTAATGCTCTTATTTTCATTTGATTCTCATATTCTTTAGGGAATTTTTTAAATTAGTCTTCTTTCCTTTAAGAATTAGACTATTTCTTCCATGTTTTTCCAGAATTTAACTAACGCTTATTAACTTTAGTCAACTCTTAAATCTTGTGTCCAAACCTACTATTGGGTTTTAAATTGCTGCTCCCTCCATAAGTAGTTTGTTTTTTCAAATTTTCAAATGTTTATTTGGGAATATTTTATTTCATTTGATTGAGCTGGTAGAGTTTTCATTAGATGAATTAATGTGCTTTTAATTTCCTGATTTATTTTTATGGTAATTACACATAAATGAGGACTGTTTATGCCTCTGCATTTCTGTGCATAGGTAGTTTGGAGTGGTTTAAGAGATGCCTACTAGAAGAGCATACTCTTCTATCAGGGTACTAAAATGTGGTGTGTGTCTGTGTGCATACATGCATGTGTGCTCAGTGATGTCCAGCTCTTTGTGACCCAGTGGAATATAACCTCCCAGGCTCGTCTGTCCATGAGATTTTCCAGGTAAGAACACTGCAATGGTTGCCATTCCTTTCTCCAGGAGCTCTTCCCAACCCAGGGGTCAAAGCCCTGTCTCTTGTCTCTTCTGTATCGGCACGCAGGTTCCTTACCAAGTGAACCACCACGGAAGCCCCAAATGGGGTAGATTTACTCAACGGCTTTTTTCTTTTCCTTTCTTTTTTACTGAATGGAGGATTCTTTAAATTCTATAGTGCTTTACAACTTTCCAAAGTTTTATACCTTGGTTTCCTATAATTCTATAATAACCCTTTTCCCTGTATCCCTATGTTACCCCTCTTCCTCCCCTCGCCTCACTGGTAACCACTAGTTTGCTCTCTATAACTTTAAGTCCGCTGCATTGTTTTATTGACTAGTTTGTCGTATTTTTTTAGATTTCACATGTAAATGATATCTACAGTATTTGTCTTTCTCTGCTTGACTTATTTCACTTAGCCTAATGCCCTCCAAGACCATCCATGTTGCTGCAAATTGCAAAATTCATTCTTTTTTATCACTAAGTAGTATTTAATTGTATATACATGCACGACATTTTCTTTAGTCATTCATCTGTTGATGGACACTTAGGTTGCTTCAATACCTTGGCAATTATAAATAACGCTGCTAAGAACACTAGGATACATGGATCTTTTTGAATTAGTGTTGCTTATTTTTGATATATACTCACATAATTAACTGGTTGAAAGTGAAAAATATGAGGCCAAAAGAGAAAGCAGAAACTTGGGGGAGCAGATCCATGGTAAGTAACTAATAAGATACCTTTGTTAAGTAGGAAACGTGATATTTGGTAATCACTTTCTGAGATTATAATAAAAAGATGGACATGGGATTATGTTTTTTTCCTAGTGTTCATTACTTTACCTCTCATGTTTCAATTCCTTTGTGTTATATGTCTCTTTTCTCTTACTCTGTTAATACCATGTTATCGGTATCTTTTAAGAGAAATTTCATTCCATGAATTGAAAAGCTGGTTGTTTCCAGAGACAATCAGGAGGATCAAGTCAAGAAGTATGAGAGCAAAGATGTACCTTTACATCAGTTCTGGGACTCCAGGTACTACCAGCTGCTGAAAACATTCTATTGCGTCTATTGTGCCACATTACCAACAGTAAGAATTGTACAAAACAACTGGTTGCTCTTTTGTTACTGATAAGACGGTATAATGGTACAGGCACAGATGCTTAATAAGTAATCACGAATGAATATGAGAAATAATGAAAATGACCATGATCCTTCACAATCTTGCTAGTTGTCAATGACAGAATATTCTGCTTTAGAAAATGTTTATTTAAAAGCTACTATTTTGCTTCACACCAAATGAAGTCTCTGTTTCTTGGGATCTAAGCTCCATGGAGAAAAGTGTTCTCTCTAGCTTTCTAAGGAACTAGATTTATTAGAAATTTCACCTTTTTGCAAGGTGGGTGTTATTCACAGATCGCAAAATACCTTTGGCCCCATGTGAATTGAGTTAACTAAAAGCAGAAAAATATATTTAAGAATGAATCAGGGGGAAAATGGGTAGGAAAACCTGGAGATGACTTCCAAAACACTAAACAATACTTTTACTTGTAACTTAGCACAAACACTTCCCCTTATAGTTGTATTATTACATTATATTACATTTCAGGCACACATTCTGACTAGGAAAGTGAAGGTCTACATCAGAATACGGAGAAATGCAGAGAAAGCAGTACCCCTAAAATGTTTCAACACCAGATAATGTAATTCCCATTCTAACTGGAATATCAGGGGGCCAAAAACTTTATGGAAAGAAAATGTCTCTTGTAAATGAAAAAGAAAAATCACAACTATTGCTGGGAGTCAAGAAATACAAATCATATACATTGACTAAGAGAACTCATTCTAAATATTCCCCAAGGAGACTTTGAAATGGGGGGCCAAGCCCAGACCTACCCATCTATGTACGAGCTAGGTGCACCTGTAGATTTATTCCACCTCTCTGAACCAAAGTCTCTTCGAATGCTATTATTATTCCATAGATTAGAAAATTAATATTTATTGCTTATGGTTGACATGTTCCCTGCTCTTCTGATCTTTCTAAAAATCTAAGGAAACAGAATTCACATCCTGAAGGACTTGTCATCTATGGAAATAGGATTTAAAAACTTAATTTTCTGAGGAAGGAAAAAACTATGAAATTAAAAGTGAGTCTTCCTATAAAGAGAAAAACATAAGCTTTATCCAAAGGAAATTCATGAAGTAATGACACAGACCTTGTGTTTCCCAGGCACAAGGAAGCATTACAAGGGCCCAGATTCTAGCCCCAATGACTGTGTTTACACTGTCAGCTCTGTTCTTTCCTCAAAGAGTCTTAGGCCAGTTGCTGAATTATGCCTCAGTCTTCTTTCAAGGTAGCAGACCATCTCACATTAATTTGCGATATTTATAAATACCTTGGGGTCTACGGGATCATTAGCTGGACTAGGTTTGGCTGACAGCAATGCATAAAATTCAGATTCACGTTCCTCCTCCCCGTCCCAATGTATGAATTTTCATTAATCTTTGATTTTCTAATACCCACGATTCAAGGCATGGGTATTCTCTCAAGCCTGTACACAATCTGTCTCTATGTCTTTTAAAATATAAATTCTAAACCCATGACTGTATAAATGTCAAAGTTTGTGAAACATATTTTAGATAAGGACAAAAAACATGGCTAGCACAGAATATACCAATATTGCCACAGTGAATCTGTTTGTTTATCCCCAAGATGGAATAAACCCAGAGTGAGTACTCTCGCTTCCTTTCTTCTTTCCCCCTTCCTTCCTTCATTCCTTCCATCCATCCATCACTCCTTCTTTCTTTCTCTTTCCCTATCTTTGTCCTAACTTCTTTGTTTCACTTCATAAAACTTCACTGTAATTTCTAGTATTTGAAACAGCAGCTACCTCTGTCTCTCCTGTGAGTGACTTAATAAAAACACTTTAGTGTCTGAACCTAAACACAAGATGAATTTTATCTTCAGTGCATCTCATCCCTGTATTCCTGCAAAGAAGAAAAGCTAGCTGAGCCCAGCAAACAAAGAAATGAAGTCATGATAAAGTAAAGCTGCCTAAAAATAAGACAGAGGTTCCCACAAAGGATGTGTCTTGATCATAAATATGGGCCTCTTCCATCCAGCTATCCAAAGCAAAGCAAAAGACCTAGAAGCCAAAAGCACAATGGAGCCGATTTTCTGTTCCACTGATCAGTGCAGCTCTGCTGAAAGGTTCCGTATACTTTGAGCTCCGTGCTTCAGTTCTGCAAGTTAGCTGCAAACTCCCTGAGGGTTTCACAGCAATATCACATGTGATAACTAATTTTAAAAAGGATTCTTCGCATGGTGTTTAGCAATTTGTTTTAGAAGTACAAATATATTTTTTTCAAACAGGCCCTTAGAAGGTCCAACAGATGCTTTCTGACTGGTACTAGAACGTACCCTCGGTAAAAGCAGGGACTTTGTTACCTTCAATCCTCGTTGCAGGCAGATTCTACGACGGCCCTCCGTGGTCACTGGTATGCACGCCACTATGGAAACCTTTCCTATCAGGTGTGGAATGGCCCAGTGACCAACCAATAGACTACATCAAAGGTCATGGATCTAACTTCCATGGTTAGGTTACAAAAGACTGAGATTTTCACCTTGCCATCAGACTCCGTCCTCTCTTACTGGCCTTTAGGACACACGCTGCCATGCAGGGCAGCCCATGCACCAAGGAACAGAAGCAGGCTTCCTACAAACGGCCCACAAGGAACTGAGGCCCTCAGGGAACCACCACTGCTGAACAGAATTAAGCCAACAACCACACAAGAGGGCTGAGAAGAGGCTCCTTAGCCCAGCCAAATCTTTATATGAAACCTCGGCACAAGCAGGGCCTCCAGTGCAACAGAGCCTTGAGAGCCCCTCTGAGAAAGTGAAAGTGAAATTTGCTCCACCATTTCTGACTCTTTGCGACCGCACGGACTATACAGTCCATGGAATTCTCCAGGCCAGAACACTGGAGTGGGTAGCCTTTCCCTTCTCCAGGGGATCTTCCCAACCCGGGGATCAAACCCAGGTCTCCCACATCGCAGGAGGATTCTTTACCAGTAGAGCCAGAAGGGAAGCCCAAGAATACTGCATAGAGTAGCCTATCCCTTCTCCAGGGGATCCTCCCAACCCAGGAATCAAACCAGGGTCTCCTGTATTGTGGGTGGATTCTTTACCAACTGAGCTATCAGGGCTGCCCACAGCAGCTCTGAGAGATCCTGAGCAAAGGCCCCTGCTAAGTCACACTTGAGATTGCTGACCCTAGAAACAGTTAAGACAATCAAATGTACTGTTTTAAGCCACTGAGTTGGTGCTTGTTACTCAGCAATTAGGTAGCTAATACCCTGCTATTTAGGCTTTCTTGGTGGCTGAGACAGTAAAGAATCTGCCTGTAACACAGGAAACCTGGGTTCAATTCCAGGGTCGGGAAGATCCCCTGGAGAAGAGAATAGCAACTCACTCTAGATGGGGAAACAGTGGAAACAGCGACTAACTTTATTTTTTGGAACTCCAAATCACTGCAGATGGTGACTGCAGCCATGAAATTAAAAGATGCTTGCTCCATGGAAGGAAAGTTATGACCAACTTAGACAGCATATTAAAAAGCAGAGACAGTACTTGGCCAACAAAGGTCCGTCTAGTCAAGGCTATGGCTTTTCCAGTAGTCATGTATGGATATGAGAGTTTGACTATAAAGAAAGCTGAGCACCAAAGAATTGATGCTTTTGAACTGTGGTGTTGGAGAAGACTCTTGAGAGTCCCTTGGACTGCAAGGAGATCCAATCAGTCTATCCTAGAGGAGATCAGTCCTGGGTGTTCACTGGAAGGACGGATGTTGAAGCCGAAACTCCAATACTTGGGCCACCTGATGGGAACAGCTGACTCATTTGAACAGACCCTGATGCTGGGAAAGATTGAGGGCAGGAGGAGAAGGGGACGACAGAAGATGAGATGATTGGATGGCATCACCGACTCAATGGACATGAGTTTGAGTAAACTCCGGGAGTTGGTGATGGACAGGAAGGCCTGGTGTGCTGCAATTCATGGGGTCGCAAAGAGTCGGACACGACTGAGCGACTGAACTAACTGACTAACTGAAGACAGTAATCTATTCATCACAGTGCTGCTGTGTACAACACAAATGGGTAAATAAACTCAATTTTCTACAAACATTCTAATAAATTCAATGTTGTAAAAGAAACAAAGTAAATACAATTTCCCATAATGAACATGTTAAATAAACTTCGGTGGCCATAAGAGCCTCAATGTTGACTTATATTTCCCAGGAGAAAACAATAAACTTTGTATAGTTAAAAATGAAATATTGCAGGAGGCTTTTTTTCCCCCACTCTCAGGGACTGGTCTGGAACTCAATTTCTTCATGACAAAATTCAGAGAATGTGTAGCTCTGATTCAAGTAGTCCTTCCACCTGACCTGGCAAGTGTTCTTTATTTTTTCTGCCTTCACTGCTCCTAATTGGAAAATATGCTGCAACCTACTCTTCACATTCTCAAAAGCTTTGGGGTCAACTTCCATTCTTCTCAAGGTTTCTTATTAAATATTCTTGAGATTTGTGACCAGTGGTTCCAACTTCAATTTTAACTAAGAAGGATGAATTTTTTTTAATTTCTCATTGCAAGTTGTGATCACTGCTATGAAAGCAAGAGGGCTGAGATAAATGGTGGTAAACCCAGTAGGAACCCTGGGTACTCAGCCTTGTGAGAAATGTAACTTTCAAACTTTGACTCAAAGGATGAGAAGGACTCATAATACAAAGGGTTGAGATAGGGATGTAGACATGGACCAGCAATTCAAGCAGATGGAACAGCACATAGAAAGGCTCTGAGATCCCTCAACAGAGAGGTTGATAGTCGAGTCAGCCATATTCTGATTGTGAAAGGCAACTATACACAATCAATCTGTTAGAATCACAAATGATACATTTCCCCCACTAATCCTACAGGAAGTCCAGCAAAGACAAAGAAACCTGAGGCTTTCTGAATGGTACTAAAATGCCAGCTCCACAAAAGTGTTAGCTTGGCTTCACAACTGCTTGTCAAATAGTTTTATTTGATCATTTTAACCCACTCACTTTAAAAATTAATAAGTCATTTTGATTTTTTTTTTTACTTTTTGTTATTTTATTTTCCCCATTACTTAATGAGATAAAACTTAGCTTCTTGGAAAGCAGACGAAGGTTCAGGCAGGTTCAGAAAACTACCCAAGGTAATGAAGCCAGTACTTGGAGGAATCTGAGCTGGTTGGGGCTTCCCAAGTAGCCCTAGTGAAAAAGAACCTCTCTGCTGGTGCAGACTTGACTGGGTCAGGAAGATCCCCTGGAGGAGGGCATGGTAACCCACTCCAGTATCCTTGCGTGGAGAATCCCGGGAACAGAGGAGCCTCGCGGGCTACAGTCCATAGAGGAGCAAAGAGTCAGACAGGACTGAAGCAACTTGGCACACACACAAGCTGGTTGATCCAACCGTCTCACCAGCCTGACCATAAAACAGGTTCAAATAGTGAGAAGCAATTAACAAAAGACAGTCACACAATTATATTTAGATTGGTGACCTGGAGTTTAGGAAAACTCATTTCTATCTAAAATATGCCAAGAATGATCCCATTAGCCACTCTACCCATTCACTCAGTTTTCTAAGCTCACTGAAGAATCCAGCTCCCTGTAAGCAACAAGCAAGTGTTTTCTCATCCTATGGATTTGTGGCCAGACATCCAATTTTATCACAGTCTAAAGACTGGGTAGCTAAACACAAGAAGTTTACCATGGCAAGGAGGAGGTGCTCAGGTTTGTGGACAATGTACCTGGAACAAATGGACCAATAAAATAAGGCCCATTTGTCAGTATTCTCTACGTCCAGGTCATTGTGAGCCTAATGTGCGCAGCACCTCCCACGGAGGGAGTAGCTTAGCTAAACGGAAGTAACTGTAGTAATTAAGAAGTGATGTGAGAAGAGCTTCCCCGGTGGGCCAGTGATTGAGAATCTGCGCGCCAATGCAGGGGACACAGGTCCCGGGAATTAAGCTTCCACATGCAACTAAACCCACCTCCCACAACCACCGAGCCTGCGCGCTAGGGCCTGTGCGCTACAAGAGAAGCTACCGCAACGAGAAGCCCACACACCTCAATAAAGACAGTGCAGCAAAAATTAATTAATTAAATTTAAACATTTTAAAGATCTGAGATACCTAGTGAGACCTTATTCAAGAATGTAAGGGCATTCCATTGAGCAAGGAATGTGTTCCTGTTAAAATGCTATTATATTGGGAAAACCTAATCCCCTTCAGCTTTTACAGATCTTCAGGTAAAACCCTGGCAAGACAGAGAAGGAACCGAGGGGTGTGGGGAAAGCCTCTCAGGCACTAAGGGCTTAAAAGGTAGGAAAATCCTGGGAGGAGGAGGTTACTGATGACCATATGCTCCAGTGTGCCAGGGATAAGAAACCACATCGCTGTGACCACAGGAGCGGGGAAAGGAGGTACAGAAGCAGTTTCATCATCAGGATGGCCCTAGTCTGGTTCATTTTTATAAGCGTCATCTTTTAAAGTAACTGACTATACATTTCAAATATCCTGTGGCCAGCCACAACACTAAGCACAAATATAATGGCAGTGACATAGCTTTCTTTTTTTTTTGCTTCAATAATCTCTTTGTTTTAAAAAACAACTCTGAATATTACAAGCAACTATGGTATCTACAGTTTACTCACAAGATCCTCATGCCTCTTTTCTCTTCCCAGTGGCACTGATTTTAAGTATTCATCTGTGGACTGCCTGTCCCTGAAATAGTTTATTCATTGGTACTAATCACAAACTTAGTAACACTATTGAAAATGGGGAATGAAAGGGATCTTTAAAAGATCTTTATTTGGCCAGAAAACAAGCCTTTTCATCTGTTTTCACTTCCGGTGAAACACAAGGGCCTTGAACCATTTTCCATTTGTCACCCATTCGAGGTTCCATTACTGCCTGACAGAAGGAGGAAAGGCTTTTGCTTCAAAGCTTGTGCGTCCCATATGTTGGAACACAAAACCAGGTCCAGCTGAAAGCCTCCATTTCATTCCATTAAATATCTTCCTTGGAAAGCCACAAGAAATCATGAAAGCCCTGCTTCTGGTAAAATAACAATGAAAAAAAAAGGAGTTACTTGGCAGGATTCTGACAGTATTTCACATTTTAAAACAACTCTTCAGTGCAACAAAATCGAAATAGTTGCTAGGATTAAACAGTAGCAAGGTCAGATTTGCCCAAGAATATAAGGGATGATCTACTGTTTGGGGGGGTGGACTACTGTGCTAGAGAAATATGTAGTTGTTTCTCAAACAGTTTGGAAGGAGACATGTTCGGGTATGCTGAGTTTGTGACTGCCGGGTGGGGGCAGGCAGGGGAAGAGACTGCAATCTTCCTCCTGAAGCAGTTCCACTAGCACGCATGAAGGCTGTTTCTCTCCGTCACAGGAACTGGGGTATGAAGCCTGGGGTTGCTGGCATTTGCCGCCAAGGGACCAGAGGTGCTAACCACTCTGCAATGTCTCCTACAAAGAAGAATGTTCCAGCACAAATGCTGCTTATGCCCCATTGAGAAATACTGTGTCCCAGTAAGGACTCCAGCCTCTTCCCCCATGCCCACTCTCCCTCCCCCAGGATTCTCTGATTTATGACTGAGAGGAGGACAGAACCCGCACATCTAGCCCCTCCCTGCCTGCTTCCCCATCTGCTGCTTGTAGAGAAGGCATTCTGTGACGTGCTCATCTCAAGTGGGGGCAAGTTCAGTTTATAAGAGAAAAATGAGAAAGCCCTCTGTGGTACACATCAAAACCCAGGCTCTCTATCAGCTGTCTCAGTAATTGTGATGAAGAGGACTGTTATTACAGTTCCTCCAAAAACCCTAAGTGCGTGTGTGAGTGAGAGAGAGAAAGAGTGAGAGAATGAGTGTGTGTGTGTATCCTACATGACCCAGTTGGTCTAAGCGGCAATTTTAAAACATTTTATGTAAATTATTTGACACCCCTGCCATGGAGAGGTGAGGTCTATCCACATCCTCTCCTGTTGAACCTGCGCAGGTTTGTAACTGCTCTCTGGCCAAGAGCATGACACAGGTGATATCAGCTGACATCCACGCACGGGTCACAAAAAGGAAGGCAGCTTCTGTTTCGTCTGCTGGAAAACTCTCACTGGGCAATAGAAGTCTCGCTGGGAGAAGCCCCAGGTGTGAAGAGGCCATGCAGGACAAGTCATACCACACAGAGGCCACATACAGGCTCCCTACTCACAGTCTCAGCGCTGTAGTTTAAGTTCAAAGACCATCTGCTGGCAGAGTTCTTTCTTGCTGAGCAAAGACCAGTCTATTAAGGTCTTCAAGTGATTGGCTTAGGCCCGTCCACATTCTCAAGGGGCAATCTGCTATACTCAAAGTTACTGATTTAAATATTACTCTCATCCCAAAACACCCTCACTGACACATCCAGAATAATGTTTGGGCAGTAATCTGGGCACATGACCCACCCAAATTAACATACATAATTAACTATCACACCAGCCCAGATGCCAGCCCAAGTGAAAAAGCCTTCCTGGATACCCCAGACCACACTGGCTACCAGCTGAGTGCCAAAGAGTCACCTGTCAATGCCACAGGGAGCAAAAGAATCACCCAGCCAAGTCCTGCCTGGTTTCTTAACCCACAGAGTGGTCCGGGAGCATGGCAGTTATTTTAAGGCACTGAGGGAGCCTGTTATGCTTCAATAAAAACAGGAATGCTAACTTCAACTCACGTTACTCCCCGTCCCCCTTAAGAAGCATCAGTTACACTGGCCATGTCAGACACAGTGGCTCCTTCCAGCTACAGGGCCGTTCCACCTGCCCTTCTCTCACCTGTTATGGTTTTCCTCCAGCACTTTGCTTAGCTGGCTCCTTTCATCCTTCCTCCTTCAGATCAAGGATTACTTCCTCAGAGAGGCCTTCCCTGACCACATTCTTTATAAGTTAGCCATCCTCTCAATCTCTCTAATTTTTCATTCTGTTCATTTACATCAATTTGAAATTATCTTGCCACCTCTATGGCTATTGTCTTCCCCCCAATTAAAATAATAGTTCCATAATCCTGGGTCTTTATCCATAATCCTGGGTCTTTATCCAGCCCCACACTGCCCACACAGTGATTAGGACAGAACACATGCTCAATAAACACCTGCTGAATGAGAAGTAATTAATGCTCAGGACTTCCTTGGTGGTAAAGTGGCTAAAACTCTGCACTCTCAATGCAGGGGGCCCAGGTTCAATCCCCGGTGAGGGTATTAGACCCCTCAGGCTGCAACTAAAGATTCCACATGCTACAACTAAGATCCAGCACAGCCAAATGAATATTTAAAAAAAGAAAAGTAATTAATGCTCATGTCACACACAGATGCCTGACTTGCAGATTCTAAGTTGCAGTCCTTAGGTCTCAACTTACTAACACTTTTAGCACAGATTTAATGAAGGAAGATTAGTGCACCATGTGATACAAAGGATATGTTTCTCTGACGTCTCTTCTCCCTCATCTAATGAGATGAGTAACCACTAGGGGGCAAAAAACCTGGCATCCTTTCACCATCCCTCAGAGACAAAAACCACTGTATTTTTATACTTGATTATCAATGTGGCTTATTTATATATTTTCCAAACTCTTCCAGATTAATTAAAAGACAACTCTAAACTGAGAAAGTGAATAAAAGTTCTCTTTCCTCCTGGAGATCCACTTTAGCCTTTGCACAATACAGTCTCAGCTCTTCATCTCCCTGCTACTCCCCAGCACACGATTATAGAGATCTTGGAGAAAGGGGTGTAGGAGAAGCAGCCCCATCCCCCACTTTTTTGGTTCCCTTCCCTTTCCCAGTTCAATGAAAACAATATATGTTTTTCTCCATCACCTGAACTCAACTCCTGACCCACAAGCCCTTCCTACCTGCAGCCACCCTCCACGCCAGCAGCACCCACCCCACCCTGTATACTTGCTAATTCTTTTGTATTCTGATTCTCCCTTATACTAACCGTGACTTTTCATTGTGTATTCTGATACTCTGACACAGGGGCCTTGCTGATGCTGGATACACTGCCTCTCCCAGGGTACCAATTCCTAGAGATAGTTAACAACTTACCTGCAAGCACACTTTTCAAATCGAATCCAATCAATCCAGACCCCACACAACAACTGTCTCTTTCATTGGGCCCCCACACCCTGGGCCACTATCCACCTGCCCTAAACACCCTCGGGCCAGATACCAGACCACCAGGAAGAGCCTGTATGCCCCCAGAGCCCTCTGAAATGATTCTAACTAGCAAATTTACACCTGCCCACCCTGCCTCACCCATTCCTTCCCATAGAAACCATGACAAAGGCTCTTGCCCACAGTTCCCTATCACTCCCAGCCGCCTCCTGAGGACTCCAGGGCTTCTCCACGTGTTCCATCCCCCCACCCCCATGGTGTGCTGTGCCCTCTCTCTCTCCTGGGGAACTGAGTAACAAACTTTTTTTTTTAATGTTTATTTTTATTGACTGCACCAGGTCTTAGTTGTAGCATGTGGGATCTAGCTCCCTGACCTGGGATAAACCCCGGGGCCCCCGTATTGGAAGCAGTCTTAGCCCCTGGACAACCAGGGCAGTTGTCTCCTGACCTGTGTACCTTACTATATCTCCAATTGTTAACTCACTATATTTTACAACATCCCTCTAGACTGTAAGTGAAGCCAGTGTCTTAATCATTTAGGAGACAATTCAGAATCTGCACTCTATAAGTACTCAGTATTTTCAACTTTCATTTTAGCAAGATTAAAAAATTCTTGCATTAAATCACTGACTCACTCAAGAAACGTTTATTGATATCTTGTGTGGGCCAGGTATTGTGGAAGGCTCTGGGAATAGGAGGATAAATGAAGCATGCCTCAGGCAGGCTCCTGGTAGGATGGGGGCTCAAAAAAGTTTTAAGAAAGAAGGGATGGATAAATGTTTGCCCAGGGTCTATAAGATAGAGCACATTACTAGCTAGATCCCCTGGTGTGTTCACTTCATAAAACTGTCAATTTTGGAGGGACTGAAAATAGAATAAACTAATTTGTCTTGTTCTGTCCCATTCTTTACATGACAAGCTATTGAAACTGGGAATCAAGATTATTCAGTTTTCCAAGTAAATATCAGATTTAATTAACCTTTCTTTGAAACACCTTCACAAAAATACAGCCTACCTATTCCTCAGCACAGCCTGAGAAAACTATCGCCTGGGGGGACACAATATAAATATTAATAATAACAGAAAACACTTACTGATCTCTTAATATATGCCAGGCATTGTATCAAACATGGTGCATGCACTCGTCCATTTAGGTGGGGGTGGTGGTTGAGTTGCCAAGTCCTGTCCAATTCTTGGGACCCCATGGATTGTAGCTCACCAGGCTCTTCCCGTCCAAGGGATTTCTCAGGCAAGAATACTGGAGTGGGCTGCCATTTCGATCTCCAGGGGATCTTCCTGACCCAGGGATCGAACCTGTGAACCTGTGTCTCCTGCATCACAGGCAGATGCTTCACTGCTGGGCCACCAGCGAGCCCTAAATGTGTATTATCATTCTTATTTTACAAGTGAAGAAGCTGAAGCTTAAGTAGGATGAAAGTTTTGATAAATGTAGCATAGCTGAAAAAGGCAGTGCCAGGATTTGAATTCAAGCCATGTCACTCCAGAGTCTACTTGCTTAACAACAAATTCTAGACACAAACTGAGAAACGATATCGTTTTCTAAGGGTACATTGTTTAGACCCTTTCTTATATCCCATTAAAGAATCTGGGCCACTCTTTACTCCAGGATAAATTCTACCCATTCAAAACGCTGCTACTAAATGTACAATATTTGAAGACAACATAGTCTTCCTTCAGGCTTCCCTGGGGGCTCACACAGTAAAGAATCCAACTGCAATGCAGGAGACCTGGGTTGGGAAGATCCCCTGGAGGAGGGCAGGGCAACCCACTCCAGTATTCTTGCCTGAAGAATTCCAAGGACAGAGGAGCCTGACGGGCTACAGTCTTCCTTCTAACAGTCCTTTAGAATTTAGAATCTGCCCAACCACCATCCATAGGGGTCTAGTTGGTTATATAGTGAAATGAGCTACTTTAAAGAAAAAAAGACTCAAGAAATGTTCTCCAAAAACTCTCCATAAAAGAGCAGCAAACTTAAGTAACTGCATTCATGTACAGAATGCATTTTAGGACTCAAGTTGTTAGGAGAGTGAGTGCTCTGCTTCTTTGTTAGTGAATCTTTCACTAGAAATTGAGTAAAAATCTTGTGGCAATGACTGCTCGCCTTAGCTTTAATTATTCCTTTTGTTTCCATTAACTTGGTTTACTGCATACCAAAGAGGTCATCTCCAGATCTGATCTGTTCATTGAGGGAAGTTTATTCCTCTCTGTAAGATGATTATACCCTCATAGGCCAGGCATTGGGTGTGCTCTCAGGAAACTACAACTTCAGTCACCTTGAACCTCCGATACTTCTTTTAAAGCACATTTGTGGGAAAGCCACAAGACATCAAGTACCATGTTTATCTCAAATCTGCTTTTCTGTTTCTCTATATGTGTGACTATAGATTAAACAAAATCACTGTAATAGGCAAACTGAACTCACTCTTTCTGGCACCTTGAGTTTCAGAATTCCCCAGAGAAACACTGAAACCTACCCCTTTTCCTTCTTATATCCATAAAAGAGATCCATGAGTCACTTGAATAAGGCTTCTGATCTCCAGCCAAATCTCAAGCTTCTTAAGATATTGGTCAAATGATAATTAATATTTCTTTAAAAAAAAATATTTGTGGGGGGGGGGGGTGAGGGGGGGCGGCTTCCCAGGCAGATAGTAAAGAATTTGCCTGCAATGCAATTTGATCCCTGGGTCAGGAAGATCCCCTGGAGAAGGGAATGGCTACCCATTCCAGTATTCTAGCCTGGAGAATTCCGTGGGCGGAGGAGCCTGACAGGCTACAGTCAATGGGATCACAAAGAGTTGGAGACAGCTGAGCAACTTTCACTTCATTTTTAAAAATTTTTTATATATTTTTTAACAACAAAAATATTTTGTATTGGAGTACAGCCGGTTAACAGTGCTGGGATGGTTTCAGGTGAACAGTCAAGGGACTCAGTCCTAAAGGAAATCAGTCCTGAATATTCATTGGAAGGACTGACACTTAAACTCCAATACTCTGGCCACCTGACGAGAAGAACTGACTCACTGGAAAAGACCCTGATGCTGGGAAAGATTGAAGGCAGGAGGAGAAGGGGACGACAGGATGAGATGGTTGGATGGCATCACCGACTCGATGGACATGAATTTGAGAAAGCTCATGGCTCTTCATTTCATGGCTTTAGAGAAATGCAAATCAAAACTACAATGAGGTATCACCTCATTCCAGTCAGAATGGTTACCATCATAAAAACCCAAAAATGCTGGAGAGAGTATGGAGTGAAAAGAACTCTCTTGCACTGTTGGGAAGAATGTAAATTGATACAGCCACTATAGAGAACCGTATGGTTCCTTAAAAAACTAAAATCAGAGCTATTATATGATCTGCAATCCCACTCCTGGGCACATATCCAGAGAAAAACGTGGCCCAAAAAGACACACACACCCCCCAAAGTTCACTGCAGCACCGTTTACAGTAGCCAAGACATGGAAACAACCTAGAGGGATGGATAAAGATGTGTTTTATGTATATAAACACACAAGGGAATAATACTCAGCCTTTAATACTTCCTTTTTAAAGCCCCAAGCTTCATCATTCCAGCCTACAGTAAAGAGAGAAGACACATGTGAAGGGTTTTATTATTCCACAACAAGCATTTTTTGAGCGTGATCTATGTACCTGGGTCTGTTCTAAGGCTTCAGAGATATAGCAGTGAGCCGGGATCACACTTATTACTGAGGAGCAGGACAGTTCTTGAAATTTCCACTAGAACCGAACCACAATGCAGAACACTCTAAACTCGACTCAACATCTTAGAAGTTAGGGTCGGAAGGAGCCTCAGCAGTCTCAAGACTTGCAGCTGCCTCAGGATCTATTCCCTACACTTATTAAAACGGGTGACTTAATATGAGCTGCAGAGGAGAGCTGTGACCCCCCGCTCCCCGCCCCCATAGTTATAAGCAAAGTTTGGCGGGCGTGTATACACATTTTCTGGGGCCAGGTTCTAAAGGTTTCCTTGAATTCTCAAAACTTCTAAGATCCCACAAAGATCAGAAGCATTCCCTTCATACACCCACTCCTCGACTCAAGGAAGCCAGGGGCCTGGCACTTGCGCGTCTTTGGTAAAGTCACCTCTGGGACCGAAACTGCCGCCCTTAGACTCTGCAGCGGCCGCCCCGGCCGCTCGACTGTGCACAGCCGGCTCAGCCCTTCCAACTCAGAACTTCGCCCCCAAGAAAGCTGCAGACCGGGAGGTGGTGGCCCACTGCCTTCGAAAAGCAGCGAGGCCTGGAAGGAGAGAGACAAAGGTTCCCAGCGAGGAAATCACGCGCCTCACTTCTGACATCTACAAGTTACGGCTAAGACTAGTTCGCAGAGCCGGTGCCCAGAGCGCCAAAGTTTCTCGGATCTCAATTAAACAACGGATCTCAATTAAGCACGTGGGCCTTTTGGGAACTGGCGCGATAGCCCGGCAGCCCCCCAAGCCAAGCCTTCGTGGGGAGGGGGCGCACACCCGCTCAGGACCGGGAGACGCGACCCCGGGGCTGAGCGCACCCCGCACCCCTCTGCCCCCACCCCACGCGCGCCGGCCCAGGGCCGCCCCTTCGGACTTGCCAGCAGCTCACCGGCGGTCCCCGTCGCATCCGCCTCCTCCCCCGCCGGGTGCACCTCCAGCCGCAGCGACTTCGGATAGGGGAGCCAGAGCGGCCCGCGGCGAAGAGCGGCTCCTCGGTGACCAAGCCGAGCTGCACGCCGGAGCGCCGGCGCGCCAGGATCCGGGCGGGAGCGGGACCCGCCGCCCAGGTGCGAGCGCCTCCGCCCCGAGCCGCGCCGCCCCGCGCTCCCTCACCCTGCCGCGGGAAGGGGAGGGGCCGGGAAGCGCCGGCAGCGGCCTCAGCTCCGCCGCGGGGTCGCGCTCCCGCCTGGGAGGTCCCGCCGGCTGGGCCCCGCGCATCTCCCCCGCTCCACCCGGCTGGCACGCGGGGACCCCCGGCGCACAGGGCCGCGCGGTCAATGAGTAGGAGGGTGCAGGCGCCCCGCGGGCCGCGGCTCCGAACGCGCAAGTTTAGAGCGCGCGAGGCACCTGAGAAAGCTGGGGTTTGGAGGCAGAACGGTGACACCTGCCGTTCACTGGGACCCGCGAGGGCGTCGGTTTGGAGGCTGCCTTGGCCCGCGCTTTGCTGGGTGGGCACTCGCTCTTGTGGGGAGGGTCTCCCCGGGCCCACGTGTGAACACACGTCCCAAGTCCTGAACGCCTCCCTCGTGGGCGGTTTTCCCGACAGTAGCTTGGGGGGTGGGGGGGAGGAGGACCACCTCAGGCAGGAGTCCGAGGACACGCCTGCCACCCGACCGGCTGGTCCAAATGACGGTCATCTCCCGTCACCTAACTGGGAGTTGAAAACGTACTGGCTGCTGGATGGTGAACCATTTCGCTAGACTTGGGTCGGGAGGGCCAGGGAGCCTCATCCCCAAGTTGACGCCTGCCTCCACCAGCCATCTAACCTACCCAGTTAGCTCCAGCGTCAAAGGACGGGGCCTCCAAACCCAATTAGAGGTTGTCTTCTCCAAAGAGAAATCGGTCTTCTGCTGCAGGCGGGTAAGAAAAAGAAGCAGTCCTTCTGACGGGAGCCTCCGTCAGTCACAGACTCATTTACCATAAAGGAAACTTTTCAAACTCTGCATCAATTTATGTATTCTAAATCTGTAATCTCCTGACAGAATGAACTGCAGGGAGGAAGCAAGGATTGTAAATCCATGTAGATTCCTTGAAGACAATATCCGTAACCAGGCAGGCTGACTTGACAAGAATGAGCTTCCCTCTAGGTCCTGGGGGTTGTAACTTCAGAATTTCTGACTGGATTGGACCCAGCCAGGCTTTATGGAATCCCTAGTCTCATCTATCTCCCCACTACCCCCACCTCCCACGTGGTCCTAAGTTCCTGACATGGCCCCCCTTACTCCCCCCAAGGGCTTTTTCTCCCCTTTCTCTGTCTGTCGTCTGTCTCTTTCATCTAAGTGCCCCGCTCTTCCTTCTTATAGCTTTGATTTGTGCCCTGGAAGTCCCTGGGAATCAGAAATTCTTAAAAAAGTTGGAGCTGTCTAGAGTTCTGGGGTGAAGACCACGGTACACTTGTATTCTGCCGCACCCTGCCCCTCCCTGGATCATTCTGCCTCTCCTGCTTCCAGCCTCCTCAAAACATTCTCCTGCCTTCCTCATTTCTTTTTGCCTTCTCAAGCCTGATGGCACTATTTTTCTGCTACCCAAAACCCTCCCAAGCAGTGCTTGGACCTCTTTATCCTTCTGTCAAAAAAGCTTGCTTAGTGTTTACATGCTTTCAGTTGTTAAGTTGGATTTATACTAAAATGTGAATGATAGATGAAAATGACTCATAAAGCCTCTCTACAAGGACAATATAATGAACTTAGAATTTCCACCATACTCTCAAGAAACCAGGAGTTCTCTGTTCCTTAAGCCAAACAAGCAAACATAAAACACATTGGCAGTATTTCCCCCACATTAACGTGGGGTGCAAAAACCCAACTTCAGCTAGCTGGAGAAAAAAGTCAAAATATGATTCACCACAAAGCCAGGAAATCTAAGCTCTGGTCATAACTAAATTTAGGGCCTTCATTGATCAGATAGATGGTCTTGTCTCATCTTACAGAGAGGCCTCAGTCACATGCTGGAAGTCGTCACTGCTTTACAACCTTTCAGCAAAGGCAAGGCCACATCTCCTCTAACTCCAAGTCGAGTTGAGCCCTTTGAAAATGACTGATTTGCTGTGAGGTCTACCCAAACTGGCACTCGGACTAGGGAGAGTGGAAGCCTTACCAAGTCTGCATCACCCGATGACTGCTGAGCAGAAAACCAAAGGGAGGAGGTAGCCGGGGTGATAAAGCAAGTTACAATCATGACATCTACCACTGAGGGCTTACCACATGCCGGCACTATTGTGAGCACATCACAGGCATCCCACCCTGGGAGAGCGGAATTATACTATTATGACCCTTGTTTTGACGAATGAGGAAACTAGGCCCAAAGATTAACCAATCTGCCCAAAGTCAGAACTGCGAAGGGACAAACTATAGCAGTTTAGACACAAAGTAAGTCCATGAATGCCCTTACTGCCATCTTTCAAAGTTAGAAGCTAGTAGACTAATTTCCTGGTATTCCAAATAGAACTCAGGACCTTAAGAGTCCCCGGAATTATGAGCACATTATTAAAACGGGTCCCATTTTCTTTCCTCTCATGGCCCCCCACCCCCATGCAGATGGTTAAGAATCCCTTAGACTTCTCCTCCACAGGTGTTTCACCTTCCAATAGTCCTGGTGATATTTATACTCGAACAGTTTTTGCCCTGGTGCATGTACTAAGCAGAAAGTTCCATGAATCACTTTTCTTCTGTCTTAAGTGTAGTGTGGATTCACTCACATCATCTATTCGATCCACCCGTGAATTTGACTTTTTATCTTTAGTTTATCCCTAGTTTCTGTTTCCCAGCAGCCACCACTCTCTTCCTCATCTTCCTTTCTGTCATCAGCACTTTCTTTTCAGGGACACCAAACTTCAAAAAAAAAAAAAAAATCAGTACAGGATAGTTAAGAAGGAAAGAGGAGCTCCAGTCTGCAATGGAATACTGATTGGGAGCAATTGGAGAGTCTTATCTACTAGATTCCTGTATCTGCTTTGCCAGCCTCGGTGTGTGCCAGGGGGAGGCTTTTTTTTTGAGCAATTGGCAGAGACATAATGGAGTTCTGAGGGTCCAACTTGGGGACTTCCTCCTTCATATCCTCTAGGAGGAATAAGTTCTCTCAGATGTGACGGAGGACCCCTGGTACCTGATATCCCTGACAGACCCCTACCCACCATGGCCAGCTCCAGATTGACTGTCGTCAGCGCAGTTTTATTTATGTATATGACCTGTGCCCAAAGCTTCGAGAGATTCTTTCTACCCTTTTCTTTCTCCAGATAACACACAGAAAAGGACCTCTGGCCAACCACATTTGTAGGGGCCTGTGGCTGCAAGCTCAGCTCAGCTTTGGACTCCAAAGAGACATCATCAGACCAGTGCTGAGCTGAGACAGAGAGAGGGGTCCACTTTGTCTATCTCCTGCCTTCCGTAGGGTGCAGCCCAATCTGCTAATGAACTGCAACTCAATTAGCTGAAGTCTAGACCAGTCTCTTCAACCCTCGACAAGCTCTTTCCCTCATATCCTCAATAGAGAGGCTCAGATGAGAGTCCCTGATACACTGATTTCAAAGTACATTATCCTCAGCTACACAGTGACCACATTACTTATCATATTGTTCCAAACAACAATAACAAAAATCTACACATCATGAAGAAACTGATGTCACTCACAAGTCTACCTCAGATAGTTCTGTGGCCGACCCCAGGACATGATTCTAACTTCAGTGACTCAGATACAGGAAGAGGTACTTATAAGAAAAAGGGGAATTAACCCTGGGATAACCCCTCCCTACCCCCACCCCCACCATGGTGAGGTTTGCTGAGAAAGATGTATGGGAATGGCCAAAGTTAGAAGCTGAAGGTGGCCTGGTCTGGCAGGGAGAGGGGGACCTGAGATGAGGGAAGCAAGGTTAGGACTTGGGAACATCATGGGAGAGGTTTCATGTCCCTCAGCTCACAAAGCAAGTCCCACTCCGTGTGTGGTTTTTCACATTGCAAGCTGTGAGCTCCTTTCAGTACCCCGTCTCAGTGCTTCAGTTTCTCAGCTTTGCCTCTGCAGC
The DNA here is from genome assembly GCF_963930625.1 of Muntiacus reevesi. Classification (NCBI taxonomy): domain Eukaryota; kingdom Metazoa; phylum Chordata; class Mammalia; order Artiodactyla; family Cervidae; genus Muntiacus; species Muntiacus reevesi. Next base: position 38,710,469 of record NC_089265.1, on the reverse strand, counting down.
TGAGTGTGATGGTGGCCTGGGACACAGGGTAAGAGAAATAGGTGTGCCAGTGACATGGGGAGGAAGCGTTTATCTAGAAGACTGTATCCAGGATTGCAGATCGTTACTAGCAAGAAGTGAATGGGACCCCACAGGGCTGGGAATGAAAGGAAGGAGCGAGACCCGCTGAGGAATATGCCAGGAGATTTGGGCCAGGCAAATTTGGGGTCGAATCCCAGTCCCATTCATTCCTTCTTACCTGAGTAACTCCAGCAAATTATTCAGATGCTTTGAACTTATGGAAGCATTTACAGTAAACTCATAATGCCCCTATAAGCTTATTGTGAAAATTAAATGACACAGTACAGCACTGAATATATATATATAGTGGCTATTCCCTGGTGGTTGGAATGCAGAAACTGCCTGGAATGCAGGAGATGCAGATTCGATCTGGGTGTCAGGAATATCCCCTGGAGGAGGACATGACAACCCACTCCAGTATACTTGCCTGGGAAATCCCATGGACAGAGGAGCCTGGCGGCCACAGTCCATGGAGTCACAAAGAGTCAGACATGACTGAGCACACGGCACACATCATTAGTAGTATTATTCATGCAAGAAAATATGGAAAAGTGAAAAGACAGGAGCTTAAATAAATCATATTCCCTCACCTGAATGCAAGTATTGGAACTATGTTAGAAGAGTTATTTCTTACACTATATTTTTTTTCTGTTAGCTAGCTAATCATGGCATTAAGTCAATTTTTTTATTGAAAGAAAAAAAAAAAGTGTGAATACCCACAAGTCAGAGAGATGTATGCATATAGGATTGACTCCCATTTTTCTCGGATAAGAAAAACTTATTACACAGGCATAAGGGTGTCAGCTTTTACTTACTTTTGCTTTTGTTGTTCCGTCATTTATTTGTGGCTGTGATTTATATTGTACTCATGCCCAGAGGCACACTGGCATGTTTTGTAAACTACCAAATAAACAAACAACAGCTATATTTCCAGATACGTTTGTATGGAGGTGAAAGCAAACATGAAAATTGGAGAGAATAAGCTGAAAAACTGAGATGATGGTTGGAGAGGCATTTTGAAAACCTAATGTGATTATTATTAATCTGCCAATCTACACTTAAATCCAGGGTCAGACCCCACTGCAATTGTCAGTTACAGGGAAATGACTTCAATGATCATTCGCCTGGGGTTCTTCCCCTAGAGGTGATGTGCTTGTATGAGATCTATGCATGATTTCTCACGAAGTTCTCGTCTTGATCTCTAAGCAAGAAATATAAAACAGATATAGTAAGCTTACTGACCCACCTCTCATTCTCTCAGCAACCACCATAAACCAGAATACACCTTATTATCTGATTTATTAGAGAACACAGTATGAAGAATAAAACAGATGCTATAAAAAATGTGTCAGTAAATATTTTATACCACATGCTTACCCTTTTCAGTTTCCCCATAAATTAAAAAAATAGTTGCCTCACCAGTGAATCTTAATGCATCCTTCCAGCTCTACTGTTTCCAGTATGTCGAACAGCTGAAGTCCATTGGTCTACATGGATTCTCCTTTGTATCATATGGTTACAGATTTACCTTTAGGCTAGTATTAGCAATCCTCCACATTCTGAAGGGTAATGGTGGTAAAATTTTATTATGCTTAAGAATCACCTGGAGAGATGGTTAAAATGCAGATTTCTGGGCCCAGTCCTCAGCGATTCAAATTTAACAGGCCTAGTGTGGTGCCCAAGAAATAATTCTAACAAGATCTCAGGGGATGGCAACACTGCTGGGTTGCCACCAGTGGACCAAACTAACTCTGTTCTAACCTTAGGAGCATCCCAAGTTAGGCTGAATGTTAAACTGTGCAGCAGCTAATCCAGAACACTGAAGACCTGCATAGAGATGATGAAGGAGAACTGTATTGTTCAATTACACGTGCATATTTGCTGGAGGGCTTCCCAAGTGGCTCAGTGGTAAAGAATCGGTCAGCCAGCAGGAGACGCAGGTTCCATTCCTGGGTCAGGAAGATTCCCTGGAGAAGGAAATGGCAACCCACTCCAGTATTCTTGTCTGGAAAATCCCATGGACAGAGGAGCCTGGCAGGCTACAGTCCAGAGAGTTGCAAAAGGGTCGGACATGATTTAGCAACTAAGCAACAGCAAAGTATTTGTCAGGAGCTGGTTTTGCCGCAACCATTGTGAAAACTATTTTCCTATAAGTTCAAAGCTATAACAATAACAGCTTATCTTTTCAGGGGATGCACTGACACAAAATTTCCAGAAGGGACAAATGAAGAATGGGATTATTTGAAAGAGCTCTACCTTCATGCTTGTACACCAACCAATCAACACTTCCCTTTCACTCATACTTAACTGTCCCATGAGCAACCCAGGTACAGCGCAACAAGCACTTTAACCTCTTCGACGTTTCCCCTTCCTCATCTGCAGAGTGAGAAGAGAAGTGCTGGCATCAAAGACCTGACATGAAGATTAAAGAATAATGCACACGGAAGCAAAACACTGCCCAGAGAGTACACCCCGGAGTTTCCCGTTCTCTCAGGACACCTCTTTCCTTTCCTTCAGCATGCTCACTGGAGATTATAACTCTACCCGTGGTGGGTGGGGAGGGTATGACTTAATTAACCTCTCTCTCTTACACACATACTATCATAAACCCCATGAGTATGCGTTTTGCTCGCTGTTGAATCCACACCCTTAACCCAGTTCCTGGTTTTTAGCAGGCCATCAGAAAAGACAGTATTTGGCCTGTGGTAAAAACACAGTGTCAATTTAAAAATGGATACACACAAAATATTAGGTGCAATAAAAATGAGCAATTTAGAGAAGGAAGGCATTCTTAACAATCAAGAATCTGACTACGCCACTAGGGTTGGCTGCAAAGCCAGCACAGCCCTCCATGCTGTGGTCCCCTCAGGGGACCACTGAGACTGCTAGCTGCAACTGCAAAGCCAAGACTGACAACTGCGGTGTCTAAAAGTTGGGTTATTAGCTCCCAGTAAAAAATAAAGAGGTTGAGCTACTGATCTCTTGGGTCCTTCTTTTTTGTTTAAGAATCTACTTTGTCTCTCATTTCTTCAAATGTATTGCCTGTTCTTTCTGAGTTCTTCTTAATGGAAAATTGAAGTCAGGGGTAAGTGAAGAATCTTAGAATTTACAAACACAATGCAGATTTGCAGCTCAGTAGTTGCCATAGGTCTGCCAAATTTGTCAAATTTATAATGATGGTGGGGGTGGGGGAACTGCTCAGTTAGATTGCCAAGAACACTGACACACACAGAGCACATAAATTTTTACCTTTCAAGGATCCAAATTAATTTTTGGTATGAGGACATTTATTAGTACGACAGCTTTACTGTACAAGTTAAAAACAGGAATTTCTTAAAAGTACAAAAACACTATATCACTGAGCTCACACTGTTAAGTGGGTTTCCTTGGAAGGAGAAATAAACAGCTTGATCCTGAGACAGAAGTTGCACAAGGAGTCAACATATACAAGCTAATTGCAGACAATAAAGATAAATCTTAAAACAATTTTTATATATACATAAAGGCAAAGTAGGTCATTTTAGAAAGCTTTCCTAAGCTTTGGGGCTCCCCTGATAGCCAGTTCGTAAAGAATTCGCCTGCAATGCAGGAGACCCTGGTTCGACTCTTGGGTTGGGAAGATCTGCTGGAGAAGGGATAGGCTACCCACTCCAGTATTCTTGGGCTTCCTTGTGACTCAGCTGGTAAAGAATCCACCTGCAATGGGGAAGACCTGGGTTCTATCCCTGGGTTGGGAAGATCCCCTGGAGAAGGGAAAGGCTACCCACTCCAGTATTCTGGCCTGAAGAACTCCATGGACTGTATAGTCCATTGGGTCACAAAGAGTCAGACACGACTGAGGAACTTTCACTTTCACTTTCCTAAGCTTTGCAATCAGAACTAAACCTGCAGTGCTTGTGCATTAGTTTGAAAAGTTTTCACAATGAATTCAAATCTTCTCTAGTTTTCCATTAAGTCTTTTCTATTTCTGCCACTAATTTTTACACTTTGGAAATCACATCACGCTTAAGAAAAGGATTCCCAGTACCTGCTGAAGAGATGCTCTTTTCAGACGTTCCTCTATTTGGTTTTCAGTTTATTATGGTGCAGAGAGATAGGGCTCCTAGTCAATGGATGTGTGCGTCCATCTCAGCCACACAAGCTGGGACCTTCCTTACCTCTGGGTGCCGCAAGCGTCTCCCTTTGTAAGAGGAGGATAACAACAAACCTAATCTCACAGTAACGGCCAGGATCATCCTCTTAATTCCCATTTATTTGGGCTAATGTAAACCTTGTTTCCATTCCCCAAACAGGAACAGTTCTGTAGTGGAAGGTACAGCAAAGTGGAATAACGCATGCAAGAGTGCTTAGTAAGACGAAGAAGCACACACAGAATTTTATTAATATTACTTTAAATAACTTCCTCAGTAAGGGAAGAACATAGCTGCCAGCCAGGGACAGAAACAGCCACAAATGGTTACTTAGGAGCCAAGCCTCCCACAGGTTTACTGCACTCAACGTCCCTGGGTCTTTCAGAGTGGGCAACGCTCAGCACTTTACATCGACATTCAGTGATACCTGCCAATTATCTTCCCCAGAGACCTGCTAAGAGGGGCTGTGCTCGGGAGCACCTGCAATCTCTGCTCTTTAAAAATAGAAAACCACTTTAACCTGTGGAGGCTTAACAAAAGTGGGGGCAGAGAACCACCTCAACCCTAGTACATGCAAAGAATTTTTCTCCTCCTTTGTACCAGAAAAGATTGTTTTTCTCAAAAAAAAAAAAAAAAAAAAAAAGATTGTTTCTCTCAATGTCTTTTTCTGAAAATCAGAAATGAAATAAGACAAATAAGATCTTGTTCTTTCTTATTTGTCAAATAAGATCAATAAGACATTTACTGGTAAACTATAAACAAAACTTAATTATCACTACTTTCCTAGTTCTTTAGCCATATCACTACAAGTGAGAGAAATTATCAGCCTTGAGGATAATTTTCAAAGGTCATTTGGTCCTCATGGTATAAACCACCAATTCTCTCTCACACACACAAAATACAAATTGTATGAATATGTGTGTATAGGATCAGATGTATATACATGCATAGGATCAGATATTCAAGTTCAGTTTGGAAAATGTGAAGTAAAAATCTTTAAACCTTTTTTCACTTTCTAGAATCACAAAATATCTTTAAAATTCTACTGACTGTGAGGTAGAGAAATAAGCATCCTCTTCATTGATGAGGGCTATGTAAACTGGTAAAGTTCTCTGGAGGACAGTACACATCAAATTTCAAAATACCTATCTCTTAGTACCAGCAATTTCACTTCTAAAAACGGACTGGAGATGGACTGGAGTCAAAGCTTATGAGGAGCACAAACTTTATGATGAAAATGTAAAACTTAGAAACGTACTCAGAAGTTCCTTCAATCTGCCTCAACGTACAGCATATTGTATAGAGTCACAATGTAGTCTACATGTGAGAAATACATAAATGTGTAGACATAAATGTGTAAAATATAATTTTACAGTATTTCTAGCAACAAAAGATGATGAGACCCTCCCTCATTCAATACCAGAAATTAAAAGACAAAGCTTAAATTATTGATGACTATAGAAAAGGAGGGGTATGCTCAGGCACGGGCTTCCCCAGTGGCTCAGCAGGTGAAGAATCTGCCTGCAATGCAGGAGACACAAGAGATGAGGGTTCGATCCCTGGGTCAGGAAGGTCCCCTGGAGGAGAAAAATAGCAACCCACTCCAGTATTCTTGCCAGACGGTCTGCAGTTCAAAGGGTTGCAAAGAGTCAGACATGACTGAAGGACTAAGCATGCGTGCTCAGGCACACTGTCTCTGCATAGAAGGGATTGTTGAGCTAACAAGGTTTGGTTTGGTTTGGTTTTGAAAGCATGGAGTTCAGGGGTTGCACCTTTTCAGAGGTGTGGGTAGGCTAACATCGTATGTAGAAGCCTGGTTACCTGGGTGAGGCTGCTGGTTGGTTGGTTGGTTGTATTTGAGGTGTATTTATTGGCATGGGTCTCTGGTTGACTGGCCTTCAGTAGCCAGGGTTGACACTGATTGTCTGGTTTGTAAATTCCAAGTTGTTGATCCATTGGTTTATAAGGAGATCCGGGGGCTACTTGTTATCATGGCTATGGAACAATATATCTTTTCCAAAATGTGTGGAAATATATTTGATCTTATTGTTGAGCTTACCCAAATGTCTTTTGAGGCAACTGCACTTTATAATCAGAAAAACAGACAAGGAAATTCACTGCCGAAAGAGACTGCAAACAACTTACATAAATTAGGTTTTTAAATGAATCTGGCACATCTGTATGATAGAATACAATATAGTTTTTATAAGGAAGGAAACTAGATGTACTGATATGGAACAATCTCCATGATGTGGTGGTAAGTGAAAAAAGTCAGGTGTGGAATAAGTTCTTATCTATATGTAGAAGTCTCTGGAAGGACCAAAAAAGACTGATAAAGGTATTTACCTCATGAGAGAGAAATGGAGAGTCCTTGGGAGGGATGAGTGGAGGAAAACCTTTCATTAGAAAGTCAGTGTTCAAACTCCAGTCATCTTGGACTCTAAATTCCATTCTGTTTCCACACAGCCCCACCAACTCATCCTTTACGTGATTTTTCTGGTTGGTGCTCCAGTTGGCTTTGAGTAAGAGCTCCCCCGACATACTCCATAAAATGGTCTTTAAAAACTTATAACACCAGCAGCCAAAATCCCTCTCTTCTTACTCATCCTCATTTGCCAATGTTGACTATATTCTGGAGGTTTGGCAAACCTGGGGTGAGCACCCTTCCTAGCAGGGATTACGCTGAGGCAGGACTGTCCTGCCCAGAGATCTCCCAATCTGGGAGCCCTCGCAACTCCACACGCCCAGTAACTCCCCGCTCACCCTGTGGAATGCTCCCGGGGTTTGCCCTCTCCATAAACCAGAAGCCTGTTCTCTCTCCCTTCCCCATTTAGTCAGCGCAGGGTTGACACAGCTGCTGGGATATCTTTCAACCGCCTCCGGAAGCACTGCCTTGGGGGCCCCTGAAGTACTTTCCCCAACCTTATCTCAAATCTTTCCAGCCTCTTGCATGCAGCTGAGGAGAAGGCAATGGCACCCCACTCCAGTACTCTTGCCTGGAAAATCCCATGGACGGAGGAGCCTGATAGGCTGCTGTCCATGGGGTCAGGAAGAGTCGGACACGACTGAACGACTTCACTTTCCCTTTTCACTTTCATGCATTGGAGAAGGAAATGGCAGCCCACTCCAGTGTTCTTGCCTGGAGAATCCCAGGGATGGGGGAGCCTGGTGGGATGCCGTCTATGGGGTCGCACAGAGTCGGACACGACTGAAGCGACTTAGCAGCAGCAGCATGCAGCTGAGAGGCTCAGGACTAAACACGGCCAGCCAGGCACGGTCTCTAGAGGACTCTACATCACTTACTACAACAGTGAGAGGAGAACTCATTAATGCAGAAAACACGGGAGCAGGAACACAGTCCTGTCAGAATGCCTGGGACGCCTGGTGCTGCTGGAGTCAGCACTGGGCAAGAGGTGCCTGGGGAGCCAGGAGGGGGTGCAAACCGTGGGCAGAGCCTAGGAACGAGGCAGGAGGCACACCTTCAGATGGCGAAGGTGCTTCGGAACAAAATCTCCACCCGGCTGTAGGACTGCCTTCTTGGGCAGCGGCCGTGTCAGTTAGGTAGGTGGATTCTTGTATTTTTATCTACCTTTCAACCAGCCCACAGGCTTCTCTTTGGAGCCCACACAGGCAGAGGTTGCCTGAGGTGCCTGGGGTCTCTTAGAGAGACCTGAATCCTACTGGATTAGAGCTCCACCCTAACGGCTTCACTGAATCTTAATCACTTCCTCTACAGGCCCCATTTCAAATACAGCCACACCTGGGGGTTTGGGCTTCAGCCGATAATTCTGGGAAGGGCACAGCATTCAGTCCAGACTGGGTGGCTCTCCCCCACCACTGTCATACTTGAGTCAAAACCGCCGTCTACATACAGCTCTCAACCAGAGAGATGGGCCTATTCTCCACAGACTCCAGCACCTGGGAATCCGCTGGACTCTGAATGTGGGTTCAGGGCATCAGAGCACCATGGTTAAGAACTCTGGTTCTTAACTACCAACAGACAGATGCACCTCTTGTTTGCTGTCTTGGGAACGTGACTGCGAGTCAGTTCCATGGGGACGTGTACACGGCAGCACGCTGGGGACTAGGTTTTCTGTGGCAGACCTGGGGTGGCCTCTGGTGATGAACAGCCTCTTGCAGAAACGAAGCAGGACCCTCCGGGGCCCTCCCCAAGACAAAAGCCTTTCCATGTCCCCTGTTTCTTGTCTGTAGGAAAAAGGCTTCAGCCAGACCTTCCCTGAGTTCCAAAGAGGAGATTCAAACAGTTAGGGATAAGGGAAGTGAGTGAATGCAGAAACAAAGAAAAAGCAGTCAAGACACAATAGTGCTATGATAAAGACGGGTCCCAGTTCCTCCTCAAGGGATACACACAACAACCTGAAATATATCTCTGAGTTCTCCTACAGGAACTAAGGTTCCGACTCAGGCTAAAGATGCTAACTTCAGGCTGAGCACAAACATAAAGACACCAGACTGGTTGTAACCAGGCAGATGATTGAGATTTCTGAAACATCATCCTGTTATCTCACCACCAACCAATGAAAAGAAAGTCACACATCTTGTAGCCTCTCACCCCCACCCCTCTGCCAAATGCTGCCTTTAAGAACACTTCCCTGAAGTGTTTGGTCTGTTGAGCACAAGCCATCGTCTCCTTGCTCGGCCCTGTAATAAGCCTTTCTCTGCTCCAGACTCTAATGTTTCAGTTTGTTTGGCCTCACTATGCATTGGGCCCATGAACTTGGGTTCAACAACACTGTGACGGTGTACAATACAGTAAGTCGTCTACATGCAGACGAGCTCGGTTCTAAGTGATGTCACTTAGGCGTGTCCAACTCTTTGCGACCCCACAAACTGTAGGCCTACCAGGCTCCCCCATCCATGGGATTTTCCAGGCAAGGGTACTGGAGTGGGTTGCCATTTCCTTCTCCAGGGAATCTTCCCAAGCCAGGGATCAAACCCAGGTCTACCCACATTGTGGGCAGACACTTTACCATCTGAGCCATTAGGGAAGCCTTCTGTTCTAAGAGTGGGTTCCAAAGTCGAATTTGTCCAACAAAGTTAGCCTAGGTACCCAAATAACACTATCGGCTCCATACCACTGCTTTTATGCTTGCTTCCAGACATCCTGGGCTTGAAATAAAAGTACTATACCACTGTACTCTACACAGTACTGTACAGTACACAAAAGCACAACCACCTGTAGACGATGCATGCAGGTGACGATGTATACCAGATACATGAAATGACTTACATGATTGAACATGCAAACATATGTTCGCATTTTTGAAGTTGGTTCATATATAAGGGACTTACTGTAATTATCTATGCATCATCACATGAAAACAGAGCAGGTGATGAGGTTCAGGATGTGCTACCCAAAATATGGCACCTTGGGATAGTAATATCTTAAGCTGAAGGAATTAAAAAATAAATAAATAAAAAAACCCCAGCAGAAGCAGGAAGATCACTCTGACCTCTCCTAGATCACTCTTCTTCCCTGAAACAGGTCATAAAACTCCTATGTGAATAGTCTCCCACACCAGGGGGAGGAAAGACATTCATATCACCAAAAACAGGGAATTTGGGACCAAGAAATCTGTACAAACCCTGTTAAACTAACCCATATCTTCTTAGTTACTTCTTCACCATTTACTACTCCAAGCCCAAATCCCTTTGAGTAGTCAATTCTCAAATTTATTGTTGTTTTATTTCAAAGAAAATTTTCAAATTTCTACAGTGAATACATATAACTTCATATTGATATAAAGTATTTTAAAGTGTTTTAAAGCACGGCATTTATCCACTGAAGGAAATTCAGAAAGATTTTCTTCAGCTAGTTCCCACACGTGTTGTTGTTCAGTTGCTAAGTTGTGTGCATCTCTTTTGGGATCCCATGGACTGCAGCCCGCCAGGCTGCTCTGTCCATGGGATTTCCCAGGCAAGAATACTAGAGTGGGTTGCCATTTCCTGCTCCAGGGTGTCTTCCTGACCCAGGGATCTAACCCGCTCCTCCTGCTTGACAGGCAGATTCTTTACCACTGAGCCACCTGGGAAGCCCTCTAGATCCCACACAGGAGGTCTGAAGTATGAGATTTGTCAGACATGTGGCTGAATCTAAAGGAAACACTGGCTGCACAAAACAACAATCATAATGTCTAATGTGTGTGCAGAGAAACAAGCCAGAACCAAAATACTGGGCAAAGATGGCATTAACATTGGAAGAGGGTTATCAGAACTACTGGGCTTCCCTGATAGCTCAGTTGGTAAAGAATCCACCTGCAATGCAAGAGGCCCTGGTTTGATCCCTGGGTCGGGAAGAGCCACTGGAGAAGGGATAGGCTACCCACTCGAGTATCCTGGCCTGGAGAATTCCATGGATTGTATAGTCGATGGGGTCGCAAAGAATCAGACACGACTGAGCGACCTTCACTTTCGTCAGAACTACTGCAGCATGATTATTCAGAGGCACTATTCACAAAGTACAGAGGAACTGCAGGAATGAAGAGAAACACCAAGAATTTTCTGTAAGTGTTCCTTTCCAGCCATTGAGAGAGACAGAAAAAGTTGCTGACCACATTTATGGAGGGAGACATCTCCATAAAATACAAAGTAGGATCTGCATGTCAAGATAAAGATAGACATAAAGTACTTTTGAGAACAGATCTGTCTCTTGGTAACTTAAGATCAGAAAAGCAAAGAATGGCAACTACTTAAAAATAAGCAAGCATTTGGCAATTAGGTCATTTCATCTTAACAAACATCTACAGTCTCTATAGCTCACAAGTTATTCATCATTCTGCAAACAAAAGCAACTTAATGTAACACAGGCAAAAGTTACCTGAAAGTGTTTCAAAGTTTCCTTACAATTTGAATGTGCTCTCCTTTTTATAGGGGACTCACATTTCTAATTTCATGTTTTCCATTTCCAGACTAGGTAAGTATCTATGCATCTTGGCTCCATCCTTCATTACTTATTGGTAGCTAATTATGCTGAATTAAGCTAATGAAAATTTTCAGTCTTTAAAAATTTACCCCTATGCTCACTATTTCAGACACAGGAGGAAAAAGAATATGTTCTTAGATAAGGCAAACTTGTGGATTCCATGGATTTAAAGACATCCTTGGGGACTTCCCTGGTGGCGCAGTGGATAGAAATCTGCCTGCCAACGTAGGGGCCATGGGTTTGATCCCTGGTCTGGGGAGATTCCACAAGCCGCAGAGCAACTAACCCTCTGTGTCGCAACTCCTGAGTCTGCGCTCTAGGGCCCGTGAGCGACAACTACCAAGCCTGCGTACTGCCACTCCGGAAACTCATGCAGTTAGAGCCGGTGCTCCTCAACTAGAGAAGCCCCCACTCGCCATAACTAGAGAAAGTCCAGCACAGCAACAAAGAGCCAGTGCGATCAAAAGTAAATAAACATTTTTTTAAAAAAGAACATTCTTAGAAGTCTCTTTGTAGTTAATGCTTACTGAGTGAATGAGTGAAAGAATGGATATGCAAATGAATGGATGGTTATGCAGACAATCAGGCCAACTGCTGCATCTCATCCTCCCTTTGGTTTTGCTTCCTCTCCTGTGTCAGCTGGTTCCGAGCACCTGCAAAAGTTATTCTGCACAGGCCTGTTTTGCGCTGGCCTTAGTAGTTGAGGGGATGCCAGCCTCGGTTCTGCCCAGCACTCAGCCTCAGCCCCATGGGCTCTCCCCTAACTGAGAGTGAGCTCTGCTGGCTGCAGACACCTGCGATCTCACCGAGCCTGGTTCCCAGTCAATCCAGCACCTGCGTCGCTGGCCTCTGGCCCTGCCTCCCTGTCTCAGCACTGACAGCTCCTGATGGGGTTCCCACCTGGTTTTCTATATCCACTGCTCACTCCGTCGTCATGGGTTAGTCACTCCCAGCTGGTAGGTGTGATGCCGGTGAAAAGGTGGAGTGCCAAACACTTACAGGAGAAAGTGGGGACAATGCTATAGTTTAATGAAGAGATGAAAAGACTCGATAACATGGGGATGAATTTTGAAAGAGGTTCTAGCCAAAGACATTGCTCTCTCCCCAAACGACTGTGCATGAAGAAACGTTGCATACGATGAATCCGAAGTCACAGAAGCATAGACCCTTCAGAAACAGGGTGTTAAGTCCAATACTCCAAAGCCCTACGGAGAGGTGAGGAAGACAGCAAAACCAGTGTTTCCTAGCGTCACACAATCTGCCAATGGCAGGTGGAGGGCAGCGACTTCACAAGTGTCTGCTACCTCACAAGTCACATCGGCATACAATGTTTTATTTACTCCACCACACGAACTCTATAGGACTTCCCTGGTAGCTCAGATGGTAAAGAATCCGCCTGTGATGTGAGAGACCTGGGTTCCATTCCTGGGTTGGGAATCGAGGAGGAGGAGGAAGAAATGGCAACCCACTCTAGTATTCTTGCCTGGAGAATCCCCATGGGCAGAGGAGCCTGGAGGGTTACAGTCCATGAGGTCACAAAGAGTCAAACACAATTGAGCAAATAAGCGCAGCACAGCACAAACTCTCTATATATTTATTATGATGCTATTTTACATCTAAGGAAACCACTTGTCTGGCACAGTGGTAAAGAATCTGCCTGCCAATGCAGTAGATGCAAAAGACGCGGGCGGGTTCTATCTCTGGGTTGGGAGGATTCTTTGAATTAGGAACTGGCAATCCACTCCATTATTCTTGCCTGAGAAATCCCATGGACAGAGGAACCTGGTGGGCTACAGTCCGTGGGGTCGCACAGAGTCAGACAAGACTGAGCATGCATGCAGATTACCTGTCAGAGCAGGGATATTTGTTCCTTCACGCCCAAACAATCCAGGAATCAGCAGGTTGATGGTTCTCTACCGCTGATCTGAGTATTTGATAATAAATATTTGTAGAGCTGTGTTGAACCAAGTTTTTAACTGAAGTTGACAGTTTTACAGATTGAGAATAATTTGGAGATCATTGAGAAAAACACACCATAAATTTATGACAAAGTAAGTAAACACAGAAATAAATTTAAACAAACTTAGAGCTTCCCAGGAGGCGCCAGTGGTAAAGAATCCAACTGCCAATGCAGGAGATGTAAGAGACTCAGACTCAATCCTTGGGTTGTGAAGATCCCCTGGAGGAGGGCATGGCAACCCACTCCAGTATTCTTGCCTGGAGAATCCCCTGGACAGAGGAGCCTGGTGCGACCACTACAGTTTATGGGGTTGCATAGAGTTGAATACGACTGAAGAGACTTAGCATACATGCACTATAGTAAAACTTATGAATTGTGCTTTTCTTACATTTAGAATTAAAACACATAGTTCTAATGTATCAATTATAACATATAACTGAGTAGGTAATAAATGGAGTTAAATTGTTCTAAGGCCTGTGTACTATCCAGGACAAAAGTAAAAGTATTGATACTTTTAGATCTTAATCATACATATAGTTAATAATAGTATATATTATGTATAATACTATGTACTATATTATATATTATTTTTAAGTTAATCAATAAAAGAATAGAAAAAGAGTACATGACTTCTTACCCAGCAGAAGGGGAAATGTAATGATAGAAATTATTCAGTCTAAAGAAATGACAGAGAAGGAAAACACAGGACAGGCATGACAAAGACTCAAAATGATAGATGAAACCTAATTATGTCTGCAGTTGTATCAGCATAAATAGAGTAAATGTTCCTGCCAGCATCCATGATTTTTCTGAAAACATCTAACTTTCATCCATTTACAAGAAATGCATTTAAGACATTAAAATGTATAAAAACTGAAAGTAAAATTATGAAAAAGGATAAGTCAAAAGAACACTGGTATATCCATATTAATATTAGACAACGTAGACTTCCAGGCAAAAAGCAGCACAAGGAAGCCACTTCCTAATGGTAAAAGGCTCAACCCTTCAGGAAGATAAAATAATTTTAAGTTGCTATACTTATAACAACATTGCCAATAAATAAACAAACAAGCAAACATAGAATTACAAGAGGTAAACAAATCCATAATTAGAGAGCAAAAGATTAAAAACTCATGTTTCTGACTAAATTATAGAACAGGAAGAAAACATACCAGTATGAACATTAAAAGTATGAACAACATAATTACAAACTAGGGCACATGGATGTACATAAAATCTGCACATAGTACTGAATAATGCATTCTTTTATGGTACACGTAATATTTAAGGAAACTGACTATGTATGAGGTCATGAAGTAAAACCTACACACATCTCAAAAGACTGAAATCATACAGAATTTCTTCTCTTGATAGCAATGTAATTAAGTGACAAATCAATCACAAGTTAACTAAAAAATCTTCTTACGTTTGGAAACTAAGACAGACTTCCAACTTGTCCATGGGTTAAACAGGAAATGGTCATGTAAATTAGACAATGTTCAGAGTGAATACAAACACATAACAAAATGTCTGGACGATCTTTATGTCATGAGATAGAAAGACCTACAGAAAATGAAAATTTTTCTAAAAAATATAACTTACCAAAACTGACCTGAAAAAAGAAACCCCTGAACCTAAGAAGGAATTTAAAACTTAAGTTGTAACATAACCATGAAAGAAATTGAACCAGTCACTTAAAATCTTCCAAAGGAAATTCTAGATCCAAGTGTCTTCAACTGATGAAGTTTAACAAACATTCAAGGAATAATTAATAAAACAAGATAGAGTGAATGGTAGAAAAGCATTAATCAAAGAAAGCATGTCTGAAAAATGTCTAGAAGAGAAGGAAGACAGTGAATCAGTACTTGTTACTGCTCCTGAAAGCACTCCAAAAGAGTTCACTGCTACCTCACTAGCCATCAAAAACGAAAGATTAGAATCTCAGAAAAAGGCCATTCCCCTCTGGCATAATTATAGCAATGACTGACCAAGCCTTTCCTCCCGAACTGCCCAGGGGTGGGTGGGGGCTCCAGGCCCTCCCACAAGCAGGCCCTGGGTCTTCCCACATAGATTACTGCCTAAACTCCTGTATTGCCTCTTTTAATCTCTGTGGTGTGCATCCTATTCTTATCTTGATTTTACAGATGAGAAAGTTGAACTTTAGAAAAGTGATTTTCATGGCCACATGATTAACAGAGGGCGTGGGTAGGGATGGAAGACAGGTCAATTGATGCTACTGGAAAACTCATACCCTTCGCTTCTTCCCTACATCCATGTAGGTAATGGTCCCACTGAACCTCCCAGCAGGATCCATCAGGAATGTTTGCTTCCCCACAACAACATAGCCCTTCCCTGGCACAGATAAATCAGTGCTGACTATTTCAAAGAAGCATATGGTGCCCAGGATTGACCTTTGGATAGCTATTTAAAGAATGAGGACATTCTGAGGTTTGTGCCATTGTGTGACAGCAGGTGGTCAGCAGTTACCCATAAAAGTTGTTTAAAAGAGCACTTGACAAATAGTTACTATCTCCAGAAAATGGGGTTTAAATAATAGAAACTATCCCATAGAGTTGTTGGGACATTAGATGAGCTAATATTTATGCTTTATGTCACCCACCAAGACACAAGCAGTCACAGCATCTCCACAAAACACCGTTCACCCTTCCATCATGGCCAACCAATGTTGAGTCTTCCCAGCTCCAACTGCATTACATTCTTATAAGCATCCACAGACAATTATGAAGAACACCCAAATTTCATAATTTGGCCCCTCTCAGAGAAGAAATATCCTAAATTTGAAGGAGTGTTACAGGTTATCAGATCAATTAAGCTACCAGCAATGCACCTCACCCTAGTGCTCTAGGCTTTGCCATCATGAGTTAAGGAGTTGTCATCTCCCTTCTGGAATGAATTTCCTCTCCAGACTCATTAATCTCATTCCTCGTATAGCTGTATCAGGTCCATACTCTAATTTCTCAGAGATTCTGTTACGTGAATCAGTGCAATGTGTAACACCAAGTTTAAGGAATCATGAGTCATGTGTTACACACATTTCCCATTTTTATCTTTGCTTGGTGGAGTGTGTCATGGAGTTTTAAATAGATCTTGGTCTCCTTGAACCTTTACATTCAAATTCATTCTTAGGGTGAAAAAAACTTATATAAAGTCAAATATAAAGAACAAGTTTCTTGTAAACCCACGACTAAGCAACTGCCCTTGATGAGCAGAGAGGGAAGCCCTCTGCCAGCACTTCCTGCTGGCCCTTCAGTCCTGAGCAACGAGATCAGAGGAACTGTGCCCGCCACATGTATTTGTCTTGATGATGCAGACAAAATAATTTAATGCATTTAGGCTTCCTAATAAATCTGACATCCAAATGTCGAGTGGAAACTTTGAGATGCACTGAATTTTAGAGAGAGGGCACGCCATTTACAGAAGCCCAAGAATTTTAGCAGTGGGTGTAAGTTTCACTACATAAACTCACTGTTACAAAAGTATTTTTTAAATCTCTTATATCCAGCTCCCCTTCTGCTGGTTAACAGAACACTTATTAGCTGTTACATTTGTAAAGTAGAATTAGATTGGGAGGAAGAACTTTTTTTTTTTTAACTTTGTATACTTCTGTGCAATTTTACTTTATTATTTTTTGGAAAGGGGTTGGTCCATTTGCCCTAACTGCTAATGAAAATCCTTTTAGGACTAGATTCAGACAAACTCTGTTACCCATGGAAAAGCAGGTAGTTGATGGTGATGCTTCAGAATTCTCCCAGCAGAACATGACAGCAGATATGCCTCCCCCCAGAAACCTTGAAACACCCTATGTTAGAGTTGATGCACCTACACATTATTAAGAAATTGGGTCTCTCTTAAAGGCTTAAACATAAGGTATGACACCATAAAACTTCTAGAAGAGATCATAGGAAAAAACATTCTCTGACGTAAATCTTACCAGCATCTTTTTAGGTCAGTCTTCTATGGCAATAGAAATAAAATAAACAAATGGGACCTAACAAAACAAAAACCCTGATGGTGGGAAAGACTGAAAGGAAAAGGAGAAGGGGGCAGCCGAGGATGAGATGGCTGGATGCCATCACTGATTCAATGGACACGAATTTGAGCAAACTCTGGGAGATAGTGAAGGACAGGGAAGCCTGGCATGCTGCGGTCCATGGGGTCTTAAAGGGTCGGACACGACTTGATGACTGAACAACAATAAACACAGGTAACAAATGCTGGAGAGGGTGTATAGACAAGGAAACCCTCTTACACTGTTGGTGGGACTGTAAATTGGTGCAGCCGCTATGGAAAACAGTATGGCGGTTCCTCAAAAACGGTAAAAATAGAGTTGCCATATGATTCAGTGATCCCACTTCTGGGCATATATCCGGACAAAACTATAATTTTGAAAGATACATGTACTCCTATATTCACACCAGAAGTATTTACAATAGTTAAGACATGGAAACAATCTAAATATCCATCGCCAGACAAATGGATAAAGCAGATACGGTGTAAACACACATGTGTGCATACACATACACGCAAATGGAATATTACCCAGCAATCAAAAACAATAAAATAATGCCATTTGCAGCAACATGGATGAACCTAGAGATTACCATACTAAGCAAAGGAAATCATAACAACAAATGATATCACTTCTATGTGGAACCTAAAATATGATACAAATCAACATATCTATAAAAAAAAACAGACTTACAGACATAGAGAACAGACTTATGGTTGCCAAGGGAGCAGAGAGGAAAGTAGGGAAGGGATGGGAGTTTGGGATCAGCAGAGACAAACTATTATACATAGGATAGATAAACAACAAGTTCCTCCTGTAGAGCACGGGGAAAATACTCAATATCCTGTGACAACCCATAATGGAAAAGAATACACACACACACACACACACACACACACACACACACATATGTAACTCTGTCACTTTGCTATGCAGAAGGAATTAATACAAGATTGTAAATCAACTATACTTTCATTAAAAAAAATTTTTTTTTAAGAATTTGGGCCTCAAATAAGATACAGAAACATTCTAGTGGCAGAAAACTGAATACAGTAAAAGCTGGAGTAGAGAGGCAGGACGGAAGAGGAGCACAGACAGTGAGTGTGGACATCCCCACTGTTGAGAGCCAGCAAGAACATGGAGAGCTTGAGGAGTGGGGCAGGCAAGCCCCTGGAGTTCCCCTCTCTGGCTCTTTGCATTCTTATGACACTGCTTAGCAAAAGCATTTCTATGCAACAGTGTGACCACTGCTGTTTCACTGGTCATAAGCTGTGTGGTATTTTGGATTTTGCAAATCATTCAGGATGGCCATATGGCATCCTAGGTTTAACTGAGTGGCACTGGGCATGCTGTAGTGATAGTGCACCCATGAAGCAAGTAAATCATCCTATTTCTGCAAACAAATAGTGTGATTTCCTGCCCATAATATCTTCTGTTTCTTAGGGTTCCCCCACACACATTTTGAGGCCTTAGTTTGCTTCCAGGCATCACATACAGTGAGGCCTCTGTCTTCTAAAGACCACAGAGCTACTCTTCTAATGCACAGAACCTGCTGATGTGATCATCTGAATAGCCATTTGGGCAAAGTGGACAAACACTGGGCCCTCTAGACCACTGAGAGACATTTCTGCAGGATCTTGACAACCTGTAAACCTGGATATTCTGTTATAGAGTGTATCCTTACTCTTAACGTACTAGGCACTCAGATTTTTTTCTAAAAAGGTTATGCTTAGCATTTATTTGTTAAATCAACTCCAACAAATACATCCTTTTGTAACAAGATACAAGAAATCAGGTAGGCAGGTCGCACAGAGTCAGGCACGACTCAACCGACTTAGCAGCAGCAGTCAGCTGTGATTACCGAAGCATGAACATTTCAGAGCTACTTCTGGTTCAAGACATCATTAAATAATGTGTTAAATGTAACTCTGGAACACAGCATTTGGGATGCGTTTCAATATAAATGCGTAAGTTAAATGTTTCCTGGGCTTAAGAAAACTGTTAGGTGGATTTGGGGTTTTAAGCCATTAGGGGAGACTAGTTTCGATGTTTTAAAAAAATCAGTTCAATAAATTATCTTAAACTAAATGTACAGATAACCACTACACAGATCAAGAAACAGAATGTTGTTAGCATCACAAAACCTTGCTCTTTTCTAATGGCAAGTGTTTTTGTAACCAAGCAGTACCCATGAGGCCTTCCTGGGACAGACCCCTTCTCCATATCCTCTGCTTTATCTCCTCACTGAAGTACCTAGGTAATAGTATCTGATGCACATTTCCTGAGTTGTCTTATTGATGTGAAACTACCACCAAATGGAAGAAATGAACTACTTGATGACCATGAGCATGTAACCCCCAGACCTATTAGCATCAAAAGATTTACAGTGTTAACCCCTGTGACACTGCCCTGTTACCTCACCATCAGCCAATCAGAACTGTACATGAGCTGATCACATAACCTAGACCCCACTCACCACCCCCGCCTTGCCTTTAAAAATGTTTTCCTGAAATACATCAGGGAGTTCTGGTGTTTTGAGCACTAGCTGTCCTGGACTCCTCGTTTGGTGCCCTGAAATAAATGCTGCATTTCACCACAATCTAGTGTCAGTAGACTGGCTTTACTGCATTCAGGCCAGCAGACCTGTTTCGGTTTTCTCCTCTTCAAACGTAAGCAATAAACTCTAGTATGCAGCTTCCTGGTTTTGAATCTTATAAATGAAATCATGTAACATGTAGTCCTTCATGTTTGTCTTCTTTTTTCCATGGAATGTTTGTGAAATTTATCAAGTTAATTGTACTCTGTTTAATTCACTAACATATGGTACTCCTTACATAAATAGTCTGTAATGTCTTTATCCATTCTACATTTGAAGGAAATGGGTTGTTTTTAGTTTGGTAAGATTATGAGTCATTTCTTCAGCTCAGAAAGATTTAAAAAAATTTTTTTCCATAATTTAAAAAACAGTCCCTCTACTCAATACACATAGTGAAGTGTTCTGAGAATATGTAGGTATGTTCAACTGGCTACAGTTAAAATGACAGTGAAGTAATGATAATGTTTACATAAGTGCTTAGTGTTGTATTTGTAACTCGTTTCCCAAGTTTAACTTTAGGATGACCACTTGGGGTATAAAATATTTACTTGCCCAAAATGCCTTTACAATTAATATGACCATTGCTGAGGGAAAGTTTCCAAATAATCAACTATCATTTTGCTGGATAATCAATTTGCCAAATAATTCAGGGATTTTCTGAAGTGTTGATTTCTCTGCCTATAAAATGGTAAATAGTCCTAGATCAAACATAAGATGCCTTTACAACAATTTTTTTCAACTAATTTGTTTCCTGAGATCAGATTCAGAGTTTTTGAAGGAATTATAAATTGGTTTAGGCTTTCACAGAGTTCAGCAACGTGTTCCAAAAATAGTTTTACCATTTTAGGCTTTTGGAAACACGTGTAGAGAATCTGTGTTTACAAAGGAAAAATGGGATAAATGCATAGACAAAATGCTCAAGAGGAGTTTGTAAGAATTATTTGTAATGGCAGAAACCATGAACCTTAAAACTGTATAAACATTAGGTATAATGAATTAAGGTATTCAAACAAGTATTTGTTTATTAAATAAGTCACACCAAGGACTTCCCTGGTGGTCCAGGGCAAAGAATCAGCCTGGCAATGCAGGGGGCACAGGTTCGATCCCTGGTCTGGGAGGATCCCACATGCCAGGGGGCAACTAAGTCCATGCACCACAACTCCTGGGCCCAGGAGCCTAGAACCAGCAAGCTGCGACCACTGAAGCCCAGGCGCCTGGAGCCTGTGCTCACACCAAGAGAAGCCACTGCAAACAGAAGCCGCAGCAACAAAAGAACTAACCCCGCTCAGCGCAGTTAGAGAAAGCCGGCTCGCAGCAAGGAAGAACCAACGCAGCCTAAATTAATTAGTTAATTATAAAATATGCCAAGTACCACGCTACACAGAGAATTCTGCAGTGATCAAGACAGAGAGGTTCCTGAGCATTAAATTCCTGACTCACCTCTCCCACAGACACACGGAGTCTACAGCTACAGATGGAACACATTTCCTCTAATATAAGGCTGGCTGAGCAACTGCGACATGTTGGATAAACCAGGAACAAAAATACATTAAACTCCGTAGGAGAGACTGGGACACAACCTCACCATAAACTTCATGCCCAACCCCAGACCCCCAATCAGAAGAGAACTCAAAATGCAGTACTACTGCCTGAGGAGCCAGGCCGCCCAACTGTTAATACCTTCGCCTCACAGACCAGCCCTTAAAATATCTAAACCATCTGAAAACCAACAGGAG
Source organism: Muntiacus reevesi (assembly GCF_963930625.1). Classification (NCBI taxonomy): domain Eukaryota; kingdom Metazoa; phylum Chordata; class Mammalia; order Artiodactyla; family Cervidae; genus Muntiacus; species Muntiacus reevesi. The sequence continues at coordinate 38,689,014 of NC_089265.1, read as the reverse complement.
ACCCACAAGGCTCTGTCAAGGCTGAGAAGGGCTCCTGAAGGGCTGCAGCGCCCAGACTCACCGCCCCCGGCTCCGTGCACACTTGACGTGAAGGCGGCGGCTTCTCTGCTTCCATTCCGGGCGGCGTGGGGTTTTTGGCCCACTCACCTGGGAACCATGGCTCCTCTGGGGCAGAAGGTAGGCACCATGCCTCGCTCCCCACTGCCGGCTCCAGCGCCTGCGCGGGTGGTTTTTTTGGTAGGCCCTTCTCTCTCCTTCCTGGCAGGGGCCCTCTTCCTTGGCTGCACTCCTGGGCCAGGATTAACTAGAAGGAAACTTTCGCTCCTGTCTGGGGCCCGGGTTTGGTGGCCGCGCACTGGGGACACGGCTCAGTCACGTGACTGGGGGCGGACGGGGGCTTGCAGTCCTGGACCACAGGACTGAACAATGGCCAGACAGGCGTGCTGGGGGGACCACCCCCAGGGCGCCGCTCACAGCTGACCGAGAGAAACGCCCGGACTTTCCTAGAAGGAGCCCGTTTGCTGGCCTAGGGGCACCCTTCCTGCCTCAGGGGACGGGGGCTGGTGGTTCCACGCTAAGTGCTGTGGCTCTGCCTCTCTCCAGTTCACCAGTATCACTGGTCTGGCGCCTCATTTTGTGGTTGCCTCCAGAGAACCTCAGATTTCCAAGAGAAACCAAGTACAAAAAAAAAAAAAAAGGTTAGAAATTGTGAACTCTTCTATATATAAAGGGTGAATTTTCCTGAATGTAAATACATCATTCAAAGAAGAAAAAACTGAGGCAGGGTATCTTAAGTGTATTAAAATGAATTTTAATAAACTGTTGCAATCTAAGCAAGAAACTTGGGTGCCAAATATCAATGTGAAGTGACACCAAACAAACACATTATGAACATCCAAAAATCTGAATTTACAATGGGAATGTTGACAGCTTTTGAAATTAAACAGCACTCAATCACTAATTTTCTTTGAGGGTAAGATTTGTACCCTGCTGGGCTTATAATTTTGTTTTCTCTTTTTGTGCTGTTCATGTGTAAATATTGCCAATTCCATTTGACACAAAAAAGGAAAACAACTTAATTTTGTTTCTAAGCTAGTGAATGATAGACACCCTAGATGAGGCAGTGTAATATATGCTTCCTGGCAATGATACGAGGTGCGTGTGGGGGGAGGGAATCAAGCCATTTCAAATGTATTTGTAACAAGGAAACAAATTTATTGATTTTAAAAGACAAGACACCATTTTGTTTTGAAAAACACAAGGAAGCTAGCCTGAGTTCAAGTCTGAAATATTCAGAAAAATCCTACTAATATCTTTAGTATGTTCCAGTCATTTGTTTTAAACAACACACTAAAAGTTAATATATATTTTTATAATTATAAAAGTTCCCCAGTTATTGTACAGTACACAATACAAATCGCCCACAAACTATTATTTAGCTCCTGCCAATTTTGAGAGGACATGATATACTAAAAGATTTAGCATTTCTCACAAAAATCACATCAGGAAATACGTATTTACAAAATCAAATACATTATACAAAAAACCATCACATGTTATTCGGTAAAGATGTTTTTAAATAATTAAAAAGTTTATTCAACTGTAGTCCAAAACTGGAAAAGAACATTACATTATCTCACACATACAATCTCTACAAAAGTTGCTTACCTCATTTACATAATATATTCAGTCGATTGTAAAATAAATGTTCAAATATCTCCTAGTGTTACTATGTTTCTGTGCTTGTGGGACTGAATAATGTAATCTGCCACTTACTAAGTGAAATTTAAATGATGGCACTTAAAAAAAAATACAATATTTTAAAAAAACACAATGAAATAAGTTTTACCTAGAAGGTACGAAAGCCCTGAGTGATAGTAGAATTACTGATTGGTAAGCACTACAATTAACCTAATTAAAAGTTTACCACCGCAGGCACAAATTTCCAAGTTTTCTCAAGGCACTCACTTATAGTTTCTGTAACCAACGCATTGGTCACCACCATAGGTCCCAATTGATGATGGAGATGAGAAAAAATTTGCTTTGGTACAAAAGATGCTTTTTAAACGAATAAAATTCAATACCTCCGTTACTGGGTCATTTAAAATTGTGTTTAACAGGTTAAAACAAGGCAATTATTTGTTCAAAAGTATTAATTCATTGAAGGAAAAATTTACTTGGTTATCAACAGTCAATGGGAGTTTTCACTTTTTCTTTTCCTCCCCAGAATCATAATCCCTCTAATAAAGACTTGTCCTCATTACTGAGCTACATAAAAACAATCCTTACCAAAGATTTCATTACTCAGGGCTTCCAATCCCAACATCATAATTCATTTAAAAAAAACAAAGGAAAGAAGTGGCGGGGAGGGGAAAGGATCAAATATCAGAACCAAATACGAGACAAAATACATCTTTGAAAATAGGACATATTACCAATTACTTCAAAAGAAAAAAAAAAAAAGAAATCCTAGGCAGTCACTTTGTAAGTGGCTTTTACTATTTAAGTAAAATTGGTAAACTAAACTCAGGTCTACTGGCACATAAAATCACTAGCAGCAATGATCAAGGCATGCAAACTTAGAAGCATTTACAGTAAATCATCATGAAGAATTCAAAAGAAGAGAGTTAAATTAAAACCCTTTGAGTATTGCATGTTAACACATGAGTAATTTGCATGGTCTGACTTCCTAAACTGCCTAAAAAAAGCAACGTTTACGGCAAACTTGCACTATGCTATGGATGTCCTTTCACCAGACATCAGAATAGGTTACACTCTTCATGAGCGCCTGGCTAGCGCAGATGACACGGCTCTCAAGTTCCCTTGAGCAGGGGACAAAGGGGGCCCAGTGCGCGCAGAGAGGCCCTGGAACAAAGTCAGCAATTGTGTAAGCACACTGGCATCTACAGATACCAGAAGCAGTAGTCATAGCATCTCCTGACAGATGAGCTTAAAATCAAGTGCCATTCTATCTATATATAATTCTTTTGACAAAGTATTAAAGTTTCGGAGCATAGATAAAATTATGCCCTACATGAAATTCCCAAACAATATTTTATGAGAGATCTAACTCCAAATAGCTTACCTGCCCCATAGTTCAGCTTTTCTTTATCCACTCGTTTCTAAGGCTTCTCTTACAACTGTACTTTCTAAAGCTAAATAAACGAGATCTTTTGTTCTGTTTGGGGAAAAAAAATGTAACCCTTTCTTTATCATACCTTTTAAAGGCAATCTAGGTACTTTCAATGTGCAGAGATCAGTAATGACATAGGTCTACAGGCCCATGTATTTGTCCTCCTTTTCTAGAGTCATGATGTGATGCTAGAAAAGTTGATTTTTTTTTTCTTTCTGTAAACAGTACACTTCCTTAGATGGCAGTGAATATTTGGGAATAAATATATCAAGCCCTCTTGAAGAAAATTAAGAGTTGTATATAAAATGCAAGTGTTCAGCATGGAAACACTTTATCTTCCTACCCCCCCTTTAAAAAAACAGCATAATTAGACATTTGGATATAGAGTATATTTTACCGGTCTAAGTCTAAATAAATGATCTGAAAGGCTTTTGTCCCCCATTGTATATCTTACAATGCTCAAAGGGTTAATACAAGGCATTACATTAAAGGGGTTTTCTAATACTAGAACTAAGCACTGAATTAATGCTTCTATTCCAGTTTTTAAAAATCACCAAACTTGCAGAAATACTACGATTCCATTAATTGATTTGTTCTAAGCACACACATGGAGGTTGATCTGATCTAGTGACAAGCCTAATTTTCAGTAGCACTGCATGTCAACCCCTCTCCCCCATGTTCTGCTGTGATTCATACAAATCATAAATTGTAACTTTAATTTTTTGATGACTATTATTTTTCTCACCAGGAATTTGGAGGAGGGGAGGTTATAACAAAGGTCAATTTATTGTAATATAACCACTGCCTCAAATTGTACACAAAGGTGACTTGCCAAAGTTTTTTACTTTCTACTTGTGTCCACACAAGGAGGACCAACATCACAGTGACCTACACTTTTTTTACGCTAATGTTTCAAGCACAGCATTATTTTAGACATTTCAAATACATCTGAAGAATTTTTCAATTTGAAAATGCATCGCGATTTGCACTTCTAGAGAGTGCGTTCACATAAAAGGTTCATGATTATGGTAATGAAACCATATTCAGTCCTCAATGACTTTGACAGCATTCTACAAGAACGTGTTCATTTTTACATGTCTACTACAAATCAAAGGCAGTCAATGATGCACACTACTAATTTTAGGTATGCAGTGTTAAAAATCATTTTCTAAAATTTACTTTTGTTTTTAAAGTACACCATCTAAAGAGAGGTGCATGAACCGTGCTATACAGTACAAGAAAACGCACAAAAAGGAAAGCAGATTTCTGAAAAGGCAGTAAGACTTATAGAGTCAGTCCAAACATAGTTTGGATGAGAATCCTGAAAAAGTGACCAGCCATTTGATATCCAGAGAAAAAATTTTAAATTGGGTCCTGTGTTCCAAGGAGACGTTTCAGCCATTTCATCCCATTGTTCACTGGCTTTGTGAATGCAAATCTTTTGGGTATGATTCTCAAAGTGTATGTGAAGGTCAAACTATACCCATGATACTCAATACTATTACATGCAAATATCTTTTAGAAACTTAAAAATAGCCAACATGTCCTCCTCACATTTTTCCTCACCGAAAGTCTAGCACTGGGTCTACATAGATACTTTCATGACTAGTATTTAATTACAATGTCAAGAAATATTAAGAGGTCCTTAAAATGTGTACTTTCACTTATCAGTGAATCCACTCTGAGAGTGTTACTGTCATAATTTTAGAAAAGGTAATCGTTTTTGTGAATAAAAAAATGAAAAAAAAAAATTCAACATTTGCTCAACTGTGTAAATTATGCTTTTATTTTATAATATATTTCACAATTCAAAGTCAAAATTGTTTAAGCTCTGTGTGTCCTTCTGTGGATTACAGATAACTGGAAATAGCAGAGACCACAGATGTCATTTTATTTATTGGTCAGAACTGCCTACTCTAGTCACAAAGAATCAATGTCCCTGTGTTCATAAAAAGACATTAGAATACTGTAATATTCATTGAAATGTAATAATATTTGATTCCTCTAATCTGTCCTAATTTAGAACCAACCGTGAACAACTGGAAGAAATGTTGAATCCTGGAGTGTACCCAATCCCTAAATTTCATCAATCTAAATTTGCCCATTATTTATCAGATTCCTCTCATGATACAAATATATCCAACATTAAACAATGATAATAAATATTTAAAATCATTCAATAAACAAGATGAAACCAGTAAATACATTTGGTCCAATATAGATATAGTTCTGGGGGTGGTGAATGGGAAAGTGAAAAAATTCAGAGAGGAGGGTCATAATGAAGAATGATTTTTTCCTTTATAGATTTTAATTTTACCTGTAAACCTTTTCTAATGCACAATGAAGTAGATACACGTCTTTGCAGCTTTAAGGTGTTTTGTTTGCCTTTGTGTGTGTGTGATAGTGCAAATTCATTGCCTTTTGGGGAGGAAAAAGGGGAATGATCATTTAAATGATATTTAAAGAAGGTGATGCTAGGATGCTAGTGAAGACTTTCAAATATGTGAGTTGTATGATACAAAATTTGAATCAATTAAAAAATTATATCTAAATCATTTAAACTTAAGAAGCTTTATTGATCTTAGTTATTTGAGTAGTCTAAGGCAATCGGGTAGCAGTAGCTGAAATGTACTAGTGTTACCCAATAAGCCATTTGGTATTTTCAGTTTAACAGATTAGATTGGCTCACCCTCTCCTTCCCACCCCCCACCCCCACCCTAATAAAACTGAGGAGATAAACCTCTTGAGTTTAACATAGGCCTCATTAATAATCTGTACATCATTTTGTGCTTTCCCTTATTTTGGCTCTGTGTATTTGTATACTATTTACTTTTGCTAATTAGCTTTTTTAGAACTATTTAAATAAATGGATGTGCCTGTTCTTTTTGTTAATAATTTGAGTGCTTAAAAGAACCTCGCTCCTCACATAAATTAAAATAGGGATGGGTGTATCCTCTCTAGGATCTCACCTTCTGACTTGGTAGCTGGCTCCTGCCCACGGACACCCCTGTGCACATGGGCACACAGACACCGAGACACACAGAGAAACATTTAGACTGAAAAGATGCACTTCAATAAGTACCTGCTTATTTTGTTAATTCTCTTAAATTATAACTAGGTAAGAATGGTCTAAAGCATATATGATTTTATGTAACAAAGTTGGTAATTAAAACTAGCCTGCTATTCCACAACAGCAATCTGATCCTTAATCTTTAAGCAATGTGATTTGTAATCAAGTAATCTTCAGCTCAAGGAACAAAAATAAATTCATGGTCACTCAAAGAGGGGAAGTGAATTTTGTCTGTTTTGCTTAGCTTTCCCTAAATTTCCTTTGAAGAACATGTTACCTGTCCTCACTTCGGCAATCTGAAAACGACAAGGCACACCTTGTCAAATGGATTGAAAAGGAATTCACATGAACAAAATAAGCCTTACTAAACCTTAGCTTCAGTTCTGTTTTAAGGCACCATGTAATAGCCGAGGTACGATGATCCCTGATGTACATTCTTCAATGGCACTGGTCCACCCAGCCACCTATCCAAATCCTACAGAATTGGAGATAAGCAGCAGTGTGGTGTGCCAGTTACACTGCCTTCAGGTTCTGTTTAAAATTTAAATCCACGTACTTTAGAAACCAGGAAATATTTTTGAAGGAAATAACGATATGCAGGTTGCTACATTCCTTGCATTCTATAAATTTTCTTTTACAATAGCAGCATATTGAACTACTATTAGGAAAAAGACCTGGAATAAAAGAAAGTCATCCAAATGGAATGGTTTCCTGTATGTCCAGCTCAGCATAAGTAGCGTGTACACTTAAAAAAAAAAAAAAGAAGTCAAGTCATTTTTTTCAGCTTCAGTATCTAACTATAACAGCCCCACTCAACAGCAGAATGCATCTGTGCAGTGGTCCCAAATACAGAATCAGTAGTCTTTAAACAGAGGAATTGGTATGCAAATAACAGTTAAAATTCAATGTTTAACGGAAGCTTGCATTAACATGGTTTAATAATTATGTACACAAATTATGTACTTATTAGCATAATCTCTTGCAATTCTGTCATTTACTCTGAACTGATAAATGCACAGCTCAATTTTTCTTTAGAGAAAAATAGATGACCTTCCCAACCCTCTAGCACTATAATAAAAATGCTTTGTATTCTCTCTCCGTACTCCAAAATGTTATCAAAATAGTGTCTTGTGGTTCTGTCCAATGAAAAGCACCTTTCAAAAGCAAATTTGATGCATCTGCTGCCAAATGTGCATGCCTCCAGTGTAAATCAAAGAAAATAATTTCTTTTGATATTTCACAGAAGTGCATCTAATTAAAAACTTACACATGAAATCATATACCAAGACTAACAATCAACAATAAAATATTTTAAGCTACAAAAATGTAAATTACTTTTTAATTATAAGAAAACAAAAACACTGACATTAAGTGTTGTAAAAATCCTTCTTGACACCCAAAACTAAGGGGAAAAACTCATTATTAAGAGGCAAATAATTTTGTTTATGTTAAAAAAAAAGACCTGGCAAAATACATACACCCATTCCATTTCACAACTCCGAAAAGATAATGTTCAGCACAGATAGTATTTGACAACAGTCGACCTTCAGGCTTATTAAAATTTCAACTTAAGCCCAATATCAACAGGGTTAATGTTAGCTGGAAAAATACACTTTAATATCCTTTAGACTGCAGTGTAGGTATTTCCTGTAGCGCTGCACTGTCTGATAGTCTGAGTGCTCGTGACGATGTGCTCGCTGTGAATTGGATTCAGGAGGCTTGGCTGCACGCCACTCTCGAGAACGGGCTGCATGCAACCCACCGGAAACGCCTGGTTCAGCTCTGTTTTCTCTCTTTTGGCTTGAGGTTCTGAAGAGTCATCTAATTCCTCATCCATTTCACTTTCCACTTCACTGCCTTCATCTGCACAAACAAATAATACCAAGACAAGTACTAGAAGACAAACTGGAAAAGAGCAATCCACACATGCTTTAGAAACACTTTAATACAGTACATTAGGAAAGCAACTCCTTAGCCCTTCTTGGAGGACAAAGCTTGTGGGTTTTCCTTTCAATGGATTCTACCTGTGTCAGCGCCCTATTCTTTCAAACACAGCAAAGGTAGTTTATTCTTGACCTGTTTGTGGCTCGTACCTTTAATAGTTCTTCTAAGAAGACCTTTGGAGTTTTCTAAAGTTTTACATTAAATAGTAGCATAACTTGTGTCATTTTAAAGTAGGCACTTTGGTACACTATGCTGGTTTGCAGGGAATGTACCGAGCTGAAAAATGCTAACTTAACAAAAAAGGAAGAAAGAAAAAATTAGTTTCCTCTGAAGACCTACACTAGATATAAATTTTATCTGTGCTGATGTTAATACAGATAGGTGATTCACAAAATAACTACAGTGTATATAAGCAGGGGCTGTGTACACACCTTCTGTGCACATGAATGTTGTCGATCACAATATTAATTAGATCCTTAACTTTCCTTACAAAAAATTATGAAGACTGAAGCACAGTATCAGATTAAAAAAGCACAATGAATTTCCTTCCTAGCAACACTGATAGTCTCTGTTAATAGCTGGTATTCATTTCTGGAAATTAGGTGTATTAAGTAGTCACTATTACCTCCAAATTTTAATACATTCTATATTAACTAAAACATTGTTATTGTTATTGTTATAATGGAATACTATTTAATTTTTCCCAGCATGTGCTATTAAAATTCAAAAGCACAGCAGAGAGGGAAAATGGTCACACACAGCTTTACTACTGTGTAAGATTCTCCTCAGAGGAGTGGAGAGAATGCCTCTTCATGAGCGCTAATTTTTAAATAGCTAGGGATATATTTCCGCTTCAGAAATCTTTTTATTGTAAATTCACTGATGGTACAGTGGTTAAGACTCTGCACTTTCACTGCTGGGGACCTGGGTTTGATCCATGGTTGGGGAACTAAGATCCCACAAGCTGTGAAGTGCAGCCAGAAAAAAAAAAAACTCTTTTTACTTCATCTTCAATATGTTTTATTGTTTACCCATCCCCCACAAAAAACCCCACATATAATTACACCAAAACCTCACTTATAAATAAATCTGTATTTACTCTTAGATATTTTTACTTTTTATGGTGACTTGTATTAACAGAATCAGATCTCCATTACATTCTATGGCTTGTTACATACAATGAGTGTGTAACTAGTAACTGAAAAAGTCAGCTGGACTCTTTCTAAGGGGTGTTGAGGCTAGTTTTACCCTTTGGGGGCACACCTGCAGAAGTTCTGCTAATATAGCTCTCAACATAAATGGGCTCCTTGACTTTTCTCCTTTTCCTACCAACTGGTGCAAAGATGGCTCCAGAGAGAAATGATGAGGAATAACAGAGCCTCCATATGTGGTTGTGCAGGTTGAACAGTGTGTGGCTGCCAGGAGAATTTCTGGAAATGCTGGGTGATTAAAAAGGTTGATATTAGGTATATCGACTAGAAATAATATCTGTACTGCATTAAACAATATACAGAGAAGTTCTCTTAGACGAGGCAAGATATCCTGGCTCACCTACTTTATCCAGTTACCTTTTGCCTCTGGAAAATGGACTTGATGATAACATTGCAGTTTGTCAGAACATATCCAAAGGTCTGGAGGGCTGCAGGAGAGGACTACATTCCATAGACATTTGCTTCAATAAGAGGATCTGGTGGCTCGGATGGTAAAGAATTAGCCTGCAGTGCAGGAGACCCAGGTTTGATCCCTGGGTTGGGGAGATCCCCTGGAGAAGGGAATGGCTACCCACTCCAGTGTTCTTGCCTGGAGAACCCCATGGACAGAGGAGCCTGGTGGGCTATAGTCCATGGGGTCCCAAAGAGTTGGACATGACTGAGCAACTAACACTTTGACTTTCATGATACCTTTGTGGTTTTATATATATATATATATATATATATATATATATACATATACATATATATATATATGTTGTTTGTTTGTTTTTATATATATATATTTATATATATATATATATATATATATATATATAAACAAACAACAATAGGTCTGGAAGGATCCTCTCACTAAATTCTTAATGTTTAAATTCAGAAGTCTCTTAGGCTTTTGACTACGAAGTTTTCACTTTCTATACTTTCTAATTCTCTGTATTATTTGAAATCTTTCTACAGAGCTACTATTACTTCCATTATCTGGAAAAAATTAAATTCTCATTTTATGTCAAAAAACCCACAAAAACTTCTTAAAAGATTTCACATTCAAGCCTTAGGTTCTGAATATGCTAGTGTGATTATGTCTCAAGAAGCATCCAATTGGGAGTGAATGGGACCAGCAGCGCCACCCAGGAAGAAGAGGTTAAGTCACACTGCTTCTTGGCTCCATCTCCACCAACTTTTCTGTGACTAGAAAACGGTGCCAAAATAATAAAAGAGGCAGAAGTAAAAGAAAAAAAAATCATTTCAAGACGGCAGGCAAGTGGAGAGAGAGTGGGATGTCCTGAAAAAGGCAGTGGGGCGAAGGGCAGAACAAACTCTAGTGTTTGAGGCCACCCTGCTTCAGGTCCACTCATGAGCGACAGGGCTCTTTCGGACAGGCTACACAGAAGCATAAAAGCAAGCCCTTTCTCTAGTTCCCACAGACATTTTAAGCTTTTATAAAGACCAAAGATAAAATTCAAGTCTTTATAGAAAGACTTCTATAAAATGCAAGATATTTCCTAGGAACCTACTTGAAGTTATGGGAATTTGGAACAAAAGAACGAAAACTAGGTGCTACTATTGAAGACTTTGGTTCAACACTTGACAAAGAAGACTGGCTGCCAGTCAGTGTCTGGCCCAGAGGCAACATTCCTAGGACACCTCCAGGCACCCTGGGACGAAATCCCTGAATCTGAACTAGGAGGTTTTATCAGTGCATCATCAGGGTTGTCTTATGTTGGACTTGGGTTTCAACAGCTACTTTTCCTGCTCTGAAAAGACAAACTGCCCTCATCATTGATTTACTTTTCTGATGTTTCTTCAGTTAATCCTAAATAATATATATTTGCAGCTATTTTATAGGGGCTATCATTTTCTACTTTTCCTGTTTTGCTACTAATGAGCTATTATGCATAATGTTAACACGGGAATTGAGGTGTACATGGTTGATAAATAGTGACAGGAGTTTAATGTGGGAATGATATTGATTCACATAGGACTTTCCCGGCACATGACTGTCTTCCACCACCAAGAAGGTTCGGAAGCTGAACACTGAGGACCCTGGTACAGAATGCCGCAGAGGACAGCACAGCACCTTGTGTGGAGATTTCCTACATCCTTCCTCATGCCTCAGTTTCCCCACTGGCTCTGTCCTGGAAGGTCTAACGGTATAGTTCTTCCCAGTCTTTGTACACTTTGACTCCAAAACTCAATTCTTTAAACCTCAAGATGTCTTCACTTTGTGTGTGTGTGTGCGTGTGTGTTAACAAAGGTGTACACTTTCTGCAGTGCTTACTTATTAGAAATTTTATATTAAGATAAAATCTGAGTTAGAATTTTTTTTCAGGAGTGTTTGTGTGTGTGTTCTATTCCAACCTCATTTTCCCTTGAGCCCTGCTTCTTTTACTCTGATATCATAGGTTGTTTCTTCAGAATTATATATTGGGTTGTCATATTAGGATGGGAACACTAATATGAAAGTTCAAGAAGTATATATGTTACTCCCCCAATACTGATTGTGCTTTTATAGCAAACTTCATTGCTATTTCTGAGTTCCCTTTCTACTGAAAAGTATGAATTAGTGACTTGGGTAGGTTGAGGAATCTTTTTCTTGCCGAGTGGGCCTTGAATAAAAATATTTGACCCAATTTTATCACTTTTCTCCAGGACTTCAGTGAAGGCCAGAAAGAATTTCTTGTTACTTATAATCAACTGCAGGCAAAAAGTCAAGAAGAGTTTAAACTGCATTTAAATTCAATTCTTGCACTAAATATACATAACATAAAGAAAGGATAGAACTGGAGAAATAGTGAAGCATTTCAAAAGACACAACTGTCACATTCATCAAGGATTCCATGCCATTTCCACAAAATGGAAATGTATGTGTATATATACTTTATATATGTACATATACTACATTTTCCTCTGAGAACTTCTTACTCAAAAAAAGTCCTTAAAAATGTACATTATTTTCAGTTCTTACCTTTATCCAGATTTCCAGGAGACACAGCATTTAAATCACCAAACTGCAAAATAATAGTCATTTGTGCAACAGTTACTACCAGGTGAAATAAAATAATATTCTAAGAGACTGTAGTAAAAACACCACACTATAACTTTTTAAAACTGTAAACTCGTGACCATTTTGATCTTTAACTACATGGGTCACCTAATTTTCCAATCAAATCTGTCGAATTTGAACAGTTTAAATTGTGTCACAATTTAGCTGTCTTAGCCTCGTCACAAAAGGATAACAATTTTCTCTGCCTCCACTTTGCTTTTTATTTGTTGAACTCAGCAGTGAAGAAATAGGGGCCTGGCTGACCTGGATCAAGATGATGTGGCAGAATAAATTTGGAAATGCTCTGATGAAGCAGGATGCATCAGCTCCACCCCCGTTAACTCCAAGAGTTCACCAGGGGTCTAAATTACAGAAATATGGTCCAGCCACTTGATGAACTCTGCTTTTTGAGTTTTTATTAGTAGAAGTGAAAAACAATAGGAGTCCCAACACTGAGAGTATTAATTTTTACAAAACCTTTGGAACTTCTTATAATTTGATCTTTTTATTTACTAAGATACAGGGTCCCAAATTAAAAAAGAAAGGCATCTGATTGTTACTAATGCAACAAAAAAGGGCTTAAAACAATATGGAACAATTAATAATATTCAGCTTAGACTTTATTTTCTACCTTGGTTCAAAAGCTTAATGATATTTTTACAGCGAAAAAAATACACTTTGAGATTCTCAGGGTGAACAAAGATGGATACACTGAATAAAAAATTGAAGAGCAGAGGTAACGAAGCTAATCAGAAAAAGGTGAAGTGAAATCTCATAGCACCTGCTTTTCAAATGGTAAACATTACTTTTTGAATGCTGAAGATTCAGAATAAGTCATTATTAGAAATTCAGATTTCTTAAAAAGCTTAGAAAGGGTAAGAGAGAAATTCTACTTACATTTGGAAGTTTGCTTATAAAAAGTTCCATGATAGTAGTATTTTTTTCACCTACAAAGTATGTCTACAAAGTAATAAAACTAATCTTATTTTGCAAACATACACACATATTATTTTTTACCTAGAGATGTATTGTTCTTCACAGTAGCTACCTTAGGAGCCTCTACATTTATTCCAAGTTTTAAGATTCCGGAATTCCTCTTTGATAATCAATGTCAAGAGTTAGTTTATGTATCATTCAAGAAAGGCCATCTTGTTGTCTTTACATCAAACAATCACCTCAAATACTCTGCATTTTCTTCACTGTGTTTGATCTAAGATGATTTTTGATTACTCATCAAAGTCAAATGCATCTCTACCACAATTCAGGATATCCAAAATAATGTGTCATCTTGCTCTTTATTATTTCTTAGCAGGTTCAGAAGCAGTTTTAAAAAACGGCATTCCACAACATTTTAAGCCATGAGGGTATTACTGGAACAAACATGTAGCCTCCCTAGGTGACTGCTTTGAAAGGGACAAGCCCTCCTGGATGCATAACTCTCAGCATGTTTGTTTGAAAGACTGCCCTATCGCCTTACAGTTATATCCCTTGGGCAGCAAATACAAAATCATAAATAGTGAACTGTTGTTTTAAAGTTGTTCCTGTTCATATGGCTCAGAACCTTATGCTAGTCTAAATAAACACCACAGTTTAAATTGTATAGTATTTCTTGAACTAGAGAATATAAGCTAAAAATCACAACAGGATTTTCTTTACCTATTTTTGGTATTATTTAAATATTTTAGGACTATAAATAGAGAATGCTCAAAGCTGAAAGGGCAATACGTTATTTCTATTTGACACACAGAACTAGAGTTTTATTTCTTGTACATGAGTACTTAACAACACTTAAGACCCCATACTGGAAACAAGTTGGCGCTGATGAATCTAAACATACTTCTATACTTATAAAAAGTGAACACACCATTTGTTTTTGATAAATCTTGAAAAATTTTTTGAAACTAAATTATTCCTGCTACTGGTGATCAATAATACCATGCAAAGTGGCTAAAACCAAACTCTGGACACATCTGAAAATTTTTCTTCAAAATAAACACTGCTTTTTAGTTGCTACTTAACTGAAAATATGACAACTTAATATAAATATTTTTCTTGAAAATTTCTGCTTAATTTGAATGAAGGTATCTGGTTATTGGGCTTCCCTGGTGGCTCAGACAGTGAAGAATCTGTCTGCAGTGCAGGAGACTTAGGTTCCCAGGTGGCGCTAGTGGTATAGAGCCCACCTGCCAATGCAGGAGACATAAGAGGCATGGGGGGGTGGGGTGGGGGGGGGGGGGTTGATCCCCGGGTTGGGAAGGTCCCCTGGAGGAGAGCATGGCAACCCACATGTCCAACCCGTGGACAAAGGAGCTTGGCAGGCTAGAGTTCATAGAGTCACAAAGAGTCAGACACGACCAAAGCGACGACTTAGCATGCACGCACACACATCTGATTACTCAGGATGATAAAAATAAAAACCCAAACAACTGAAATCTCTGTGATTGTTATGATCATTAGTAAATAAATATTTGCACACTCAATGCTGCAGGCTTGTGACCACGTACTGTGGGGGACAACGTGCCAATAATAATAATCTCTGAGACACTGCCAGTGCCTCTAGGCGTCTCTGGGATTAATAACAAAGTTAATCCCAGGGTAGATTTAAAATAAAAATCTTGTGAGTAAGAGATTTTAATATCTATATAGTGGAAGGTAAAGGCTTTTATATGCATTTTATGGATGAGGAAACAATATACACATATTAAGGGAAAAAGTCACTTTAATCTTACAGATAGACTAAGATTAGGACAACCAGTTCATTCACTCAGGATTCAAAAAATATTTACTGAAAGTTTACTATGTGCTAGACACTCTACCAGTCAGTTCTAGTCAGGTTAGTCTGGAAATACTCTTCTTTCTAAAGGTGAATATCAAAAGTTGCTTATATTGGAAAGGACAGTTGGTTTAACCAAAAACGGAGGCAGCCTGGGAAACCTGCAGGAAGGTTTTAAAAGTATAGGGTTATTAGAAAGGGAAGTCAACTGCAGGGGGAATTGGAGTGAGCAGTGGGTCAAAGTAGCAGGAAGGGAAGAGAGGCAGTGAAGACTGAGGGTGGGCATAAGGAAGACAGAATCCCAGAGGGGAGTGAGACCACAAGGACCTAAAAGAGGCCAGCCCAAACCAGAAGGAGAAGAGGAGGAGAGACACGATACAGATGGAAAAATGGAGGTTGGCAAGAAGGTCCAGAGATCAGCGTAAACTTATGGCTTCAGAAATCAGGAAAACTGTTACTGCTTTCTAATTTCCCTTGCTGCACAGGGGACTAGAAGGGACTGCGATTCACTGAGGTGACATCTTAACAATTTTTAGACTACTGTCATGGTTTAGTAGGTGGTTGGTTTCCTCTCAAATATAAGGATGTCAAATATCACCTTCTCTACGTCACTTCCTCAGAGAGCCTTTTCCTCACAACCCTACTTAAGTATCACTGCCTCACAAAGAAAAAGTTTATGAATTTGGCAAGGTAAGGAGCTTAGAGTTAATCTTACAGCTACTAAAAACACATTAATCTGTTTAGCATTGTATAGGAAATATGGTGGTCTAATACTATATTAGACCACCATATTTCCTATATATAGCATTGAGTATGCAATATTGAGATCAGATATTCTGACCATCAGTTTAGGAAGGGAGGGAGTTAGGGATCAGGAGGGAGAGATGGAAAGGGGGAGAAGGTCAGAGAGACAGAATGTATGTTTCATACAAGGAGAAGAGAATATAAATTAAGTGATTTAACATGTTCTCTGGGGTAGAAAGCATATGGCCTTGGATGTACACAGGAATTAAAACTGTCAGCCAGATAGATAAATAGGGGACATTCTAAAGCAGAAACTGAATGGGATGCAGAGAAAGCATATCTGTTATTTTTAGGAACATAGACCTCTTAACTGTTTCCTCCAGGTCTAACAAGGGGTCATAATAATGAGCATGCTCCTAGACAAAAGCAGGCTGAAAAATGTGTGGTCAAGGCAGCCAGCGGGTGTCTGTCAGACCACAAGTTTACGACGAGTAGTAATGGCCAGGAAATATAAGCGGGAGACTCGTCAGCACAGCTAGTCCTATGACGGGCAGCATCCTTGGGAGCGACCCTGAGTACGACCCTGACTTGTGGCCACACAGCTGAGAAGTAGTTCATCACAGTACATCACCAAGAGAGGAACCAGGCTCGGCACAGGGGAACGCAGCCCCCAGACCTACTCCAGAGACCACTACACGCCAGATCCAGCAGCAGTGAACTTTCCACAGTGAGGGAGGCAAGCTGTATACTGTGATAGCTGGAAACTGAAACAACGCGGAGGATACCAGGGGGCCCAGACAGCAAACTGGGGAGGTTCCACAGGAGCCCTCAACACAGAGACTAGGGATACAAGGAAGGTGTTCAAAGCCTGAGACAAAGACCTCACTCGTTGGGATGCTGGAAGAGTTCACCCCATCCTGGGGAGGGAGGATTCATCAGTAATCATGACCACATCATCTGGGCAGCCAGGGAAAATTTGCAAGGTATGTTAATGTTCCATTTGGCAAAACTGTGTGTTCCTTGGCCGTTTTTTCACTCTAGAAGTAGACTTTTCTATGTATTTCCAAATAGCTTTACTGAAGCCTGCAAAGATGGGTAAGATTTCTGATAGTCTGCTTCACGCCAAGGCAAATTCTGCCAAACATTCACTGTTGGTTCTACCCTTTCAGACTAGCTGGCTATCCTGGCAGCTTGTGCTATTGGCTACTCTATACCCAGGTAGCTTATTTTCATCATGATTCTGACTTCTCAGGACTTTTTCCCTTCCGCACCCTAGGAATACAGTAATTTATCTGCCTTTACACGGTTTCAAAATCTCTAATAAGTTAAACAAACTATTATGTATAAAATAGATAAGCAGCATAGTAGCTCAGACAGTAAAGAATCTGCCTGCAATGCAGGAGACCTGGGTTCGACCCCTGGGTGGGGAAAATCTCCTTGAAAAGGAAATGGCAACCCACTCCAATATTCTTGCCTGGAGGATTCTGTGGACAGAAGAGCCTGGTAGGCTACAATTCATGGGGTTGTAAAGACTTGTACATGACTGAGCCATTAACACTTTCACAATAATATACTTACAGCAGAGGGAAATAAAGGCATTAGTTTGTAACAACTTTAAATGGGGAGTAAAATCTATAAAAAGAGTGAATCACTATTCCCTCCATCTGAAATTAATACTGCCGAGCAATTACATTTCAAGAAAAAAACCTCTAAGAAGCACTCATGAGTGAGTAAGCAGGTAGTGAAGAAGAAGGAATACAGGCCTTAGTTGCTTTTGAGGAGAAAAGTAATTTCAAAAACAGGAACATTTAATGCTCCCACTAGGTCACACCAAGAGGGGCCTCTGTCCTGAGCCCCACATCACAGAGAGCCCTGTCTCGGCTTCCCAATGGCTGTGGCCCTCGCAACAGAGCGAGGAGCCCGCTGGGTCACGTGGCTGTGCCGCGGCCCTCCCCACGGAGCGAGGAGCCCGCTGGGTCACGTGGGTGTGCCGCGGCCCTCCCCCCAGAGCGAGGAGCCCGCTGGGTCACGTGAGTGTGCCGCGGCCTTCCGCGCAGAACGAGGAGCCCGCTGGGTCACGTGGCTGTGCCGCGGCCCTCCCCCCAGAGCGAGGAGCCCGCTGGGTCACGTGGCTGTGCCGCGGCCCTCCCCCCAGAGCGAGGAGCCCGCTGGGTCACGTGGCTGTGCCGCGGCCCTCCCCCCAGAGCGAGGAGCCCGCTGGGTCACGTGGCTGTGCCGCGGCCCTCCCTACAGAGCAAGGGGCCCGCTGGGTCACGTGGCTGTGCCGCGGCCCTCCCCACGGAGCGAGGAGCCCGCTGGGTCACCTGAGTGTGCCGCGGCTCTCCCCCCAGAGTGAGGGGCCCGCTGGGTCACGTGGTGTGCCCTCCGGAAGCCTGTGTTTTACTCCTACCCCTAGGCCACACTTCTGTTATCTGAGATCCCAGAATTTCCTGCCTGAAACCCCGAAGTCCCCTTTCAGGCCTGTACAGGTCCACCTTTCGGAGGAAAGAAGGGAGAGCTGGTGTGGGGGCTGGGGTAGGACAAGCGGCAGCTATTTGCAAAAGACAAGACAAAACCTGAACACTGGACCGAGGTGCCCCACAAGCAGGAGCCCTGACTCTTCACAGTGTAGGCAGGAGTGATACCTGAGAGGAGGCGAGGCCCAGGGGACAGAGGCTGGGCCGCGGCTCAGCACTGTCTGTGTCACCGTATTCTGGTACGGAACTAGGAGGAGCCTAAGAATTTACAATTTAAATCCAGTCTTCCAAGTTATTATCAAAGTATATTTTTTCAACCTAGATGGATAGAACAGGTTTTATTTCTAGTTTGATTCATAACTTTTAGAATATTCAGATGCAGGGTACCATAGGCCCTGCCAATGTTTGGGTGGGGCCGGGCAGTATAACCTTTATGCAAATAAAACTATAGGCTGAAAAGAAAGAACCTCAGTGTTTTTAACTACAGACAGGCTCCCACTGAGGCCACCTTCACTATCTATCAGAAAACCATAGTATTAATTTATTATGTCAGGGGAGCACTTCTTTTTTTGATTATGCCACTTCCCCTTTGAAAATTATTAACTGGGGAGACAAGGGTGATGAGAGTGTAGAAACATGTTCTCTTTGTAACAAGACTTTTACCAGTAGAGTGAATCAGATTTGAAGTACTTGTAGGATTATCACACCTGGCCCATATACATACTGAAAGTCTCTCATACTTATATGAACGTATATTTTAGTACAGTGATGGTGAAAAGCAGAAAACCATTCCTGTGAACTGAGGAGCTTACCCATCCCAAACAAGGACTGTTTCTTTCCATGGACGACCAGCGACCACCATCTTCACCTGTGTCTGCGAGCAAAAATATCAGGAAGACAACGGCAGGGCCAGACACATGGGTTGGGTACAGGAAGACAGTGTGGCAAGGAGGCCAGCAGGGGGCGCTGCCATGCTTAATCTATGCCAGGGAGCCTTCCGCACCTAGCTGACTCCAAGGCCGGGGCTACCAGCGAACTGTTTCTAAGCGAAGAGGCCAGTGGTGGACGGTGTTGAAGAGGCCAGTGTGCTGAGTTTCCCTTCTTATTGTCTACACGGACCATTTTAGTTCTTGAAAAATGTCCAGAAATCTTGGATTTTGATTTTCTTCTCTTTGCCCACTTCCAAACTCTCTGGGAAAACCAAGCTCTAGTTGTAAGCACTCATGAAAACCCAACTTCATACAGAGGCTCTCTGAAATACTGAAGGCATATTCTGGGGAGAGGGAGCGCTTACCCCTCTAGGAGCTAGTCTAGGAACTTTATTTTCCTGATAGGGAAATCCAGTATGTTCATCATGAAATGAAATGAGACATTCTGTTAGCTGGTATTCTGTCTTTCTATCATTTTTTCTACTTCCTACCATGAATGAGGGCTTCCCTTGTGGCTCAGCTGGTAAAGAATCGCCTGCGATGCAGGAGACGTGGGTTCGATTCCTGCGTTGGGAAGATCCCCTGGAAAAGGGAAAGGCTACCCACTCCAGTATTCAGGCCTAAAAAATTCCATGGACTATATAGTCCATGGAGTTGCAAAGAGTCAGACATAACTGAGCAACTGTCACTTCCCCACGAATGAAGGATTGATGCTGAAGCTTTAATACCCTGGCCACCTGATGCAAAGAGCTGACTCACTGGAAAAGGCCTGTGGCTTGGAAAGATTGAGGGCAGGAGGAGAAGGGGATGACACAGGGTGAGATGGTTGGATGGCATCACTGACTCAATGGACATGAGTTTCAGCAAATGCCAGGAGATGGTAAAGGACAGGGAAGCCTGGCATGCTGCCGTCCATGGGGCTGCAAAGAGTTGGATGTGAATTAGTGCTTGAAGGACAACAACAATCTTGAATGAGTATTTTGGGGGCACCTATTGCTGGATTGTGTTTAAACCAGATCTCTAAGCAAAACTCCATTCCCTGAAGAGGATGTGAGGAGAGGTTAGAGCCCAGAGCAAGCCACGAAGGAAACCAAGTAGAGGAAGCTAATGCGCAGGGATCCATCCCAGAGGGACAAGGTTGCAGCTCTGAGGTGCCGAGTCAATAGATGCTTTTCTCAAATGTGAGGAGAGTAAGGAGCAGAATGATAAACCAGGAAAGAGGGAAAAAAATGGAAAATGTCTACAGAGATAATTCTTAGAAACTTGGAGGATGAAGTGTAGGAGAAAGGTTTTCCAGGGGGTCACTTTTATCATTTATTTTCAAGTTGTTAGAATTGTGCTAATGTAGAGGAGCAGATTTACAGCTAAAAGCAAACTGCAAATTCTAAAGACATAATTTTGATTTAGGTCTAGTCTGTGGGTGGGTACAGAGGAACTGAAGGGTATAATTTGTTGTTGTTGTTGTTTTCTGGCAGATTAAGCTTTCCAGTTGCAATTTGCTTAGACTAATACTCTATTTAGTTTGCTAACTAGCAAAAAGTGGATAAGGGGAAGGGTGGTAGGACTATCAAGATGCAACCTGCAAAGCAGCGGAAAGAAGCCTTGCCCTGGAACAACATAATGAAAGCTTTCATGCCAGGCATCTAGTTTGTGTATGACTGTGGGTGTGCATGCATTTGGGGGGAGTAGTAAAGTACAGACACAAATAAATTAGTCCCTGTTTTGAAACTATCTATAAACAATTTATGCAGTGAAAAACTAAAATGTGGATTGAACTCATTTGGCTATTTGGAGTGAGACTGAGCGACTTTCTACAGTCAGCTCTACCACTGACTAGTTCTGATATTGGGTGACTTTCAACCTGTATTTTCCTTATGAGTGAAATGGGGACACGAAGAGACCCTTTGCAAGATTTTGGTGAATATTAAATAAGAATGTAAGGCATTCGGCACAGTAATTGTCACCAGGTCAGTCCTCAATTAGAAAAAATATTTATAAAAAGTAAGCTTTGTTATAAATAAAACTTTGGACAAGTACTCATTATATTTGATAAGTCACTACTGTTCCAAGATGTGCTTTTTTCCTGCAAATGATTTTAACTTGTGATATAATCCCTTTTAAAATATTCTATAACAAGTCTACTATTCAACAAGTACATTTTCAGTGTATTCCCTTGATGCACTAGAATAATAGTGCTCACTGAAATCTGTTTATCATTAATTTGATTTTACTTTGAGCATTCATGCTTGTTTACAATGGTTGTACTTCTCTCAAATGGAACTTTTTCACTCAATTTTATCCTAAAAGCTTGCCTGTGAATTATTACTGCTCTTCTCCACTTTTTAGGTTTTAAACAGTTTTTTCCCTTTCCCTCTGAGTATATCAGTTTTATTGAAGCCAAGACAGTTTTCTTTTAATGGTAAATCCTTAAGAGTGCCTTATTTTTTTCACTAAAATATTACTAAAATATTTCATTTTTAATATTGATATTCACAACCAAAAATTAAAGCATGTTTTGGTTCCTAATTTTATTTTAAAAAGTTGATTAGATAGATGTCTTAGATATTCTATTAAGTATAATTAAATTATGATAAAGACAATTTAAATATACTTAATACATTAAACATAAAAATGTTTGTCACAAAAAATCATTTTATGCAGCAATACAAATTTGTAGATTCAATGACTATATTAAGACTACATATATTTTAAAGTAATGAAGCATGTATACCATAAACTTCCAAATATACTTCAAATAGTCATAAAATCCAAATAAAAGGATATTTTTCCATTCAATTTTTCTGTGTCAAAGCTGAACAGAAAACCTTATGATTTTTAAAAGAATTTAACAAGTGTGCAAACAGATGCAACTTGTTTATTTTATTCCTTCTCTTAAAATTTTATCACTGCCAGAAAGTCTATTGGCATATTTATATTTAAATAAAATTAAAAAAATTGCATAAATTTTAGCAGTAAATAAATGGTTTCCTTTTTATCACCCAGACAAAAAATAAAAATAATAATGTCATTTTTGAAGTGCAAATACTTTAAATAACTTGCTAGTTGGTGTTATGTAGTAGCAGGCTGATATTTAGAAGAAAACTCACAGTGGTGATGCTCTTTTATTTGGGAGTTCCATTACATGGTAGCCTTCATTTCAACAACTGAAATTGTGCTACAGGGAATGCAAAAACAAAACTGTATGTTTGTATACAGTGTTTATACATAAAACATGATGTATTGGTCTCTCCTGCTTGCTCAAATAATGTAAATAATGTTAATTTAAAAACATTTATTGAATTCACATTAATGAAAAGATACATTGTCCCTTAAGCTACTTTAAAAGGGAAACCTTTCCCCTTGCGTCTGGGTCTATTTAGCTGACTCTCTCTTTAGTCACTAAGCCATGTCTGACTCTTTGTGACTCCACAGACTGTAGCCTATCAGGCTTCTCTGTCCATGGGATTTCAAGGCAAGAATACTTGAGTGGGTTGCCATTTCCTTTTCCAGGGGATCTTCCCAATCCAGGGACTGAACCCATGTCTCCTGCACTGCAGGCAGACTTTTTATGGCTGAGCCACCAGGGAAGCCTCTTAGCTGTCTGATATCTGTCCCAAATACAACACCTATAAATGTGAAACAAATGTCTAGTAAAGTTTGTGACTATTTTTCCACTTTCCCATCACTGATATCTGAACTATTCTTGCTTCACTCTATCCAGCAGCAGGTAACAAGCATGGCAGAATATCAGCAAGGGTTAATCGTGCCAGGGTGCTTAGCTTCCGAACCTGATTTTATAACCTAGTAGCTGTGTGACTCTGTGTGACTTGATGGCTCTGTGTCTCATTTCACCATTTGTAAAATGAGTTAAAAATAATATTAACTCACAAATGAATATTATTAAGTATTCCTTATATATTATTAATATAATAGTAATAACATATTATTAAGTATTCATGTCTGACTCCTTGCGACCCCATGGATTGTACAGTTCAGGGAATTCTCCAGGCAAGAATACTGGAGTGGGTAGCCTTCCCCTTCTCCAGGGGATCTTCCCAACCCAAGTGATCAAAGCCAGGTTTCCCACATTGCAGGCAGATTCTTTACAAGCTGAGCTACCAGGGAAGCCCTAAGTATTCCTATGTCCTTTTAATTTTCCTTTGCAGTATTCCTCAGAATTTATAGCTATATAGTTATGTGAACATTTAACAAATATGTATCCACTACTAAAATTAAGTTCCATGGATGCAGTGTCAAAATTCATCTTGTTCATCACTATATCCTAAACATTATAGAATAGATGCATAAGACTGTGTGGATCATAACAAACTGTGGAAAATTCTTAGAGATGGGAATACCAGACAACCTTAACTGCCTCCTGAGAAACCTGTATGCAGGTCAAAAAGCAAGAGAACTAGACATGGAATGACAAACTGGTTGAAAATTGGGAAAGGAGGACATAAAGGTTTTATATCGTTACCCTGCTTATTTAACTTCTACGCAGAGTACATTATGCGAAATGCTGGGCTGGATGAAGCACAAGCTGGAATCAAGATTGCCAGAAGAAATATCAATAATCTCAGATATGCTGATGACACCACCCTAATGGCAGAAAGCGAAGAGGAACTAAAGAGCCTTTTGATGAAAGTGAAACAGGAGAGTGAAAAAGCTGGTTTGAAACTCAACATTCAGAAAACTAAGATCATGTCATCTGGTTCCATCACTTTATGGCAAATAGATGGGGAAACCATGGAAACTGACATTTTATTTTCTTGGGCTCTAAAATCACTGCAGATGGTGACTACAGCCATGAAACTAAAAGACACTTGCTCCTTGGAAGAAAAGCTATGGCAAACTGAGACAGTAGAGACATCACTTTTCTGACAAAGGTCTATATAGTCAAAGATATGGTTTTTCCAGTAGTCATGTATGGATATGAGAGTTGGACCATAAATAAGGCTGAGTGCTAAAGAATTGATATTTCAAACTGTGGTGCTGGAGAAGAATTTTGAGAGTCCCTTGGACATCAAGATCAAATCAGTCCATCCTAAAGGAAATCAACACTGAAAATTCATTGGAAGGACTGATGCTGAAGCTGAAGTTCCAATGCTCTGGTCACCTGATATGAAGAGCCGACTCATTGGAAAAGACCCTGATGCTGGGAAAGACAGAAGGTAGGAGGAAAAGGGGGCAACAGAGGATGAAATGGTTGGATGGCATCACTGACTCAATGGACCCGATTTCCAGCAAACTCTGGGAGATAGTGAAGGACAGGGAAGGCTGGCGTGCTGCAGTCCATGGGATCACAAAGAGTCGAACACGACAGAGCGACTGAACAACAAAGATGCATAAGAAGTACTTGTTAAATAAGTGAATACAATAATTTTAGAGATAAGTCAGAAAATCAGCCTAAGTGAACAAGATTTGCCCAAGATTATACTACCATAAGTTACAGAACTGTAAGCAGAGTTCAATTCTTCTGGCTCAAAGTCCTCCATTATTTCCAGGCAATAAGTCTATAATAACACAAATGATACAAAGCACTGTGCAATTATTATTCTGCAGGTTCTAGAATGAAAACGAAAAGTATAAATTAGAGAGAAAAGGAGTATCTAATGTAGTCTGAGGGAAACTGGACCTCTTAGAGGAACTGGTATTTAAGACATGAAGGAGTTAGAATGGGCAAAGAGAGTCAGGCAGACAGTTCTAGGTCAAATAACCATTTACACACTTGTCCAGTGATGAGAAAAACTTGAGTAAGAACAGAGAAAAGACTACTGTAATTGCAACAGAAGGACCTGGAAGAGACAGGGTGAGTTTGATCAGAGAGAAAGGCCAGATCTTATACCATAGAAAGACTTTTGTTTCTTAACTAGCAGAAGATAAAGTCACTGAAGGGTTTTAAGATGGTATAACACAATCAGGTTTGCATTTTCATAAGATGATACTTCCTACAACTATGGGGAGTTTGGGAAAGGGCAGACTTAGTAACTGATTGGACACGCAGGTCAAAACAGAAAGATACGTAAAGATGTTGCTCACATATTCAACCTGATCGACAGGGGGAGTACCATTTACTGAGAAAGGACTATTAGTAGATCAAGAGCTTAATTTCATTCAGGGTATAATAAACTCACACTAAGTAGTGACAACTGCAGTTGTTATCACTGATGACTGAAAACCACTAGCTGCAATTGAGAATAATGGTGAATTTTTATGGATTTCCATGGATTTTGGCCTGTGGCGTCGTGCCCACATATACACAGGCACTTCTGGACCTTTTCTTTTGAAATGGAAGTCATCTAAGGAGTTAAGATTACAGTTGAGCCTTGACACATGAAAGCCTTTTAACTTCCAATCTGACTTCTAGGGTAGGCTTAGGGTAACACATGAAAAGATACATGGGAAAACAGCCTTCCTTGTTAAATAAGTGAATACTTATTCACTTATTCCTTTCCCCAAGAATCAAGAAATTTTAGATATGATAATATGACCATAGCTAACAAGTCTATAATGGCTCATTGTTCTATGAGGCATAAATCCTACAGGGAGATCAAACCTGTAAAATTAGCTTTACTTGGCCTGGACTGAATAATGATGAGCATGGACAACTCAGAGGGTTTTCCTATAAACTGAGTAAGGAGACAGTAAGCAAAGAAATCAAGAGGTATGCTTAGATCTGTGATCTTAGAGAAGAACACTTTCTGATCTAGATTTTGTGTCATATTTTTGAATCATGTGGCAGTGTCTTATTCATTTACATTGTTTACCTAAGGTAAAAAAAAAAAGCCATTTAGAACGTTTGTTGGCAGTACAGACTATATAAAGCCATTTTAATTCTGGTGAGCCAGGACTTCCTATACTAGCATATGAGGAAGTAGTTAAGTCTTCATGCCATGTCACTGGCTTACAGCCACAGCTTTTATTCCCTAAAGATGCAAGGGAAGCAAAGACCATATATCAGGATTAGCCACATGGTATTAATGAGAATCCCTATTATCATCATCCTGGTCATCCTGTTATAGAGGTCCTGGAGCATAGGCGGTATGTGCCAAATGCATTAAATATACCAAAAAGGATGTCTATTTCAGAACTTTTTGGGCCCTGGGTTAAGAAAGTTTATAGTATTTAATCTACTTGCCAATCGGGCATTTTGCAACCAGATAATTAGAGAAGAACTAAGAAAAGAGGCACTGAGGGGAAGTCAAATCTAAGAAAAGTTCAGACTGCTTTGGTCACATGAGGATCTGCCCGTAATTTAAAAGCTAAAATGGATCTTGCTTAATTCTCATATATACATAATTGGCATCATTTAGGCACAATCACCATTAAGAAACATACAAATATATGTAGATCAGCAAACAGCAAGGGATTTTAAAGAGGGAAAGAAGAATATTTTAACCAACATTCTAAATAAAATTCACATGTATTTTATTTATATTAGAATACTTACATAGGTCCTTGAGGTATTTTACTATATATTTTAATTTATACTTTGTCATCATATTTATAAAACTACCATTTTCTAATTTAAATAAGCACATATGCATAGTTTAAAAGTGAATATGTCTTCTTGACTGCTTCGGATGATAAAATGTAACATTGCCTAATCTGGTATAATCTAGCAAAATCTGGATTCAGTCAAAATCCAGTACAGTACAATAAAGTGAGCCAGTGCTGAATCATTTAAGCAAGTACATCTATCCCTCAATATATTGACCAACCTTGTATATATTAACTTCAACATTTTAGCTTTACAACATGTTGAACATATCAATGACATCTTGGCACTATCCAGAAATTATGAAGAAGAGAATTTTTTTTCTACATCTTTAGTGATTAGGAGCAAGGGTGTGAAAATCAGACTAAATACTTAAAAGAGGTCTCCACCGCTCACTAGATATATAACCTTTTAATTTCTCTGTGCCTTAGCTTCTGTCCTGAACCTCAGATTCTCATCAGTAAAACAGTATGAGGTAGCACCTATCTCAAAGCGTTGTTATATGTATTAAATGCTTTATTATATATATATAAGGGAATTAGGACTATGTTTGGCACATAGTAGGTGCTCCCAGAATGTTAGCTGTCACTTTCATCATCATTGGTATTATCCTTCATTCTTTTCCTGGGCTCTTGAATAAAGAGTTAACAAGATACATATTTAACTTTTTCCTCTCAGTTCCTAGCCCATAGGCTTATTGGAAACATCAATCTTCCTTATTTTCCAGTCAGTAACATTTTTATTTTTTAATTCAAGTATAGTTGATGTACAATACTGTGGTAGTTTCAGGTATACAATAAAGTGATTTGACTATATACATATATATATATATATATTTATATATATCTGCAAACTTTTTTCTCAGTTCTTTTCCAATATATTTTATTACAAAACACTGGATAAATTTCCCTGTGCCATATGGCAAAATCTTGTTTATCTACTGTATATACAGTAGTGTACATCTGTTAAACCTATGTGTTAGTCGCCCACTCGGGTCTGACTCTTTGCGGCCCCATGGACCGTAGCCCGCCAGGCTCCTCTGTCCGTGGGATTCTCCAGGCAAGAACTCTGGAGTGGGCTGCCATGCCCTTCTCCTGGAGATCTCGACCCAAGGATTGAATCCGGGTCTCTTGCACTGTAGGCAGCTTCTTTATCGTATGAGCCACCATGGAAGCCCAATTTATATTATGTTAATCCTATATTCCCCAATTTATCCCTTCCCTACTTTCCGTTTGGTAACTATAATTTTGTTTTCCATGTCTGTATGTCTGTTTCTGTTTTGTAAATAAACTTATTTGTAACTATTTTCTTTAGATTCCACATATAAATATCACATATTTGTGTTTGTCTGATTTACTTCACTTGGTATGATAATTTCTAGGACCATCTATGTTGCTGCAAATGGCATTATCTGATTCTGTTTTATGGTTGACTAACTAAGGATTTTTAAGTCCAGTGATTCTCAAGCTTTTTTGTTATATAGAGACTTTTATAGCATATTGAAATATTCTATACTTCTCCATGATATCATCCACAATTTTAGAATCTTTTGACTAATAAAATATGAACAAAGGAATTTAGGGACCCCCTGAAATAACTACAGGCTCTCTGAAGTCCAAGACTCATTGGTTAGAAACCATCGCTTTGATAATTAATATTTAGATTAAAATAAAATTCAGATCTTTTTAGAAAGTCTTGTGGGTCATAGCTCATTTAGCTTCTCTTACCTCACCCATGACTGCTATGGGTGTCTCTCCTGTTGCCTGAGCAACACGATGTTCTACTAAGTAGAACATGTACTCGTCGTAGAGTAGACGGATCAGGTGGAAGGAGCCAAAGCTAGCAGCACTGCGTAGAGTTAAGTCCCGAATAACCATTGAGCTGTTCCAAGAGAAAAGACACAGATGCAGCCAGTGTTAGTGATCAGGATTAGCATTCAGCCTACTTTTCCTATTAAAAGAAGTTAGAGGTCTAATAGATTGGTACAGTGCATGACTTTGCATGGAATAATTTCATAAATGAAGCAGTTGGCTCAACTCTTTCAAACAGAGTGGTAAAGAGGTAATCTTCATTAGGACTTGACTAGATCCTTATGAGAACTAGATAGGCACTCATTGGGAAAAACCATTTTACTATCATAAGCAAGTTCACAAATGGGTCAGAATCAATTTAAAAAAAGATTTTTGGAAGGCTGACAATTCATCACCATAAGAAAAAGCATCTCAAAGTGAAAGTCTTATGATGATGAGTAAACACTGTATCACCATCTCTCAATGACTTCCGAGGTACACTTTGGGGAAAATATGTATTTGTCCCCAATTAAGTTTACAAAATATAATAAGCAATGTTTACAAATACACAAGCAAGTTTACAAACATACTAAGCAATGTTCCCAGATGTGGCAATGTAGAATGTAGGAGAGGATATACAGAGATCCTTGCAACTTCTGTTGGAAGGCAAATTTATTAAGCGATTCTACTTCCTTACTGATTTCCATTAAATTAAGGTGATTTTCCCATTAGCAGTAGTATAATAAAGTCAATTAAAAATGCATAACCTTGAAAAATATGAATGTGTAACTACAAAATACCAAAATCTGAAATATATTTTTAATTAAATACTAACAATACACTCTATTATATTCAAAATAGAAGTAAGTCAAAATAAAATTTTGGCTTCATTGAAAACATGTCAATTATTAACTTGACCATGCACTTCAAATCTCCTTAATATTTTTAACTTAGAATCAGAGTAGGATGTGTGTGTGTGTTTCTCCTCACTTTCATTTAGTGTTTTTCTCTAGAGATTTCTGTCCTATGCAAACTAAAACAGCCATTATATTCTCAGATAGGAGGAAGAGATAGACTCTCACAAATGTATGGGCTAATATTTAAGGGGCTTCCCTGATGGTTCAGTGGTAAAGAATGCACCTGTCAATGTAGGAGAAGTGGGTTTGATCCCTGGGTTGGGAAGATCCCCTGGAGAAAGAAATGGCAACCCACTATAGAATTTTTGCCTGAGAAACTCTGTGGACAGAGGATCCTGGCAGGCTACAGTTCATGGAGTCACAAAGAGTCAGACATGACCTAGTGACTGAACAACAAACAACAATATCTTATTTTGCAATGAAGAATTGTAAAATGCCAGACAGATGGAAAAACAGATTGTACTTTTGTTTTCCCTTTCACTTTTAACCTTAATTATATAGTGGTTACTAATACATCAAATTCTACACATTCAAGTTGGCAAGTGACAGATCACCACTGTACATCTAAAACCCTAAAGCCCTGGATTCCGACTCTGGTTTTTCATTAATTCACTGTCAATCTCAAAAAACACCATTTCCTGGAGAGTGTTTTCCTTTTGGGTGCAAATAAAAGCAATATTTCTGGCCTTATCTAATTTATGTGATTATTTCAAGGATAAAATGGGTTAAAGGTTGTGAAATAAACTTACAAATGAATAGAACGAGACTCAAATATAAGTGATTATGATCCTAATACACATTACAGGAGGAGGTGAGCTTGTCACTCTTATTTGGTTATGGGAACAAAAACAGGTGTTACAAAGATGGCAGAGAATCTCTCCTTCTGTGGATTTACTCACTAAAAAGAAAAAAAAAAACATAGATTTTCATCCATAGGTTTGAAGTGAGATCCACATTAACCACTATATGATCTTGATTGTACATCATTCAGCATTTTAAGGTTCAAAATTAGCTTGAGAGTCAAGTGAGATAATGTGTGTGATATCTTAAGAAAACTGCCAATTGCAACACTATTACATATGATGGAGTTCAGTTCAGTTCAGTTCAGTCATTCAGTCGTGTCTGCCTCTTTGTAACCCCATGGACTGCAGCATGCCAGGTCTCCCTGTCCATCACCAACTCCCCAACTTTACTCAAACTCATGTCCATTGAGTTGGTGATGCCATCCAACCATCTCATCCTCTGTCGTCCCCTTCTCCTCCCACCTTCAATCTTTCCCAGCATCAGAGTCTTTTCCAATGAGTCAGTTCTTTGCATCAGGTGGCAAAGTATTGGAGTCTCAGCTTCAACATCAGTCCTTCCAATGAATATTCAGGACTGATTTCCTTTAGGATGGACTGGTTGGATCACCTTGCAGTCCAAGGGACTTTCAAGAGTCTTCTCCAACATTATAGTTCAAAAGCATCAATTCTTCAGTGCTCAGCTTTCTTTATATCCAACTCTCACATCTATACATGATTACCAGAAAAACCATAGCCTTGACTAGACAAACCTTTGTTGGCAAAGTAATGTCTCTGCTTTTTAATATGCTGTCTAGGTTGGTCGTAACTTTTCTTCCAAGGAGCAAGCGTCTATTAATTTCATGGCTGCAGTCACCATCTGCTGTGATTTTGGAGCCCCCCAAATATAAAATCTGTCACTGTTTCCATTGTTTCCCCATCTATTTGCCATGAAGTGATGGGACCAGATGCCATGATCTTACTTTTCTGAACGTTGAACTTTAAGCCAACTTTTCATTCTCCTCTTTCACTTTCCTCAAGAGAATCTTTAGTTCCTCTTTGCTTTCTGCCATAAGGATGGTGTCATCTGCATATCTCAGGTTATTGATATTTCTCCCAGCAATCTTGATCCCAGCTTGTTATTCATCCAGCTCAGCATTTCTCATGATGTACTCTGCATGTAAGTTAAAAAAGCAGGGTGACAATATACAGCTTTGACATACTCCTTTCCCTATCTGGAGCCAGTCTGTTGTTGCATGTCCAATTCTAACTGTTGCTTCCCGACCTGCACACAGGTTTCTCAAGAGGCAGGTCAGGTGGTCTGGTATTCCCATCTCTTCAAGAATTTTCCACGGTTTGTGGTGATCCACACAGTCAAAGGCTTTGGCATAGTCAATAAAGCAGAAATAGATGTTTTTCTGCAACTCTCTTGCTTTTTCAATAATCCAATCGGTGTCGGCAATTTGATCTCTGGTTCCTCTGCCTTTTCTAAAACCAGCTTGAACATCCAGAAGTTCACGGTTCAATATACTTAATATAGAATTTGCCTGCCAATGCAGGAGACAGGAATGTTTGATTCCTGTGTCGGGAACATCCCCTGGAGTAGGAAATGGCAACCCACTCCAGTATTCTTGCCTGGAAAATCCCATGGACAGAGTAGCCTGGTGGGCTACGGAGTCTCAAAGAGTTGGACACGACTGAGAATACACATTATAAAAAGCAGTACTGGTGACTGATTCCTTGGAGTTATATACTTTAATAAATACCTTAAGTTTAGAACTCTAAAAGAATCACTAAAAATGAACTAACCCTTTCAGCTATATGTCAATGATATAATGACAAATTCTATTTATAATCCTATGCATGCTTTGTCTAAAATTAAGTGACACATCACCTATTTGTAAAAATAACTTGTAAACTTAATAGCTATTGGAAATTTATTTCCTATGGAAAAAAATTTAAAAGGCAGAGAATCCTCTACTTTGAAAAGCAAAACAACATAAGATAACATGTTGGCTAGCATTCTTAACCATACAAACTTGATCATGTGAAATATGATCATGTGAAATATGATATAACTTTAAACAACTATGGAATACAGGAGGAGAATATACACTCCAAGTATGTATCTCTTGCTGAAGAAAGACAGCAGATATTTAAAATACAGCCTGGAAAGACAAATGGTCAACAAGTATATTCAGTTCAGTTCAGTCACATCCAACTCTTTGTGACCCCATGAACCGCAGCACACCAGGCCTCCCTGTCCATCACCAGCTCCCGGAGTCCACCCAAACACATGTCCACTGAGTCAGTGATGCCATGCACCATCTCATCCTCTGTTGTCCCTTTCTCCTCCTGCCTTCAATCTTTCCCAGCATCAGGGTCATTTCCGATGAGCCAGCTCTTCACATAAGGTGGCCAAAGTATTGGAGTTTCAGTTTCAACATCAGTCCTTCCAATGAACACCCAGGAATGATCTCCTTTAGGATGGACTGGTTGGATCTCCTTGCAGTCCAAGGGACTGTCAAGAGTCTTCTCCAACACCACAGTTCAAAAGCATCAATTCTTCTGCGCTCAGCTTTCTTTATAGTCCAACTCTCACATCCATACATGACCACTGGAAAAACCATAGCCTTGACTAGATGGACCTTTGTTGGCAAGGTAATGTCTCTGCCTTTTAATATGCTGTCTAGGTTGGTCATAACTTTTCTTCCAAGGAGTAAGCACCTTTTAATTTCATGGCTGCAATCACCATCTGCAGTGATTTTGGAGCCCAGAAAAATAAAGTCAGCCACTGTTTCCCCATCTATTTGCCATGAAGTGACAGGACCGGATGCCATGATCTTGGTTTTCTGAATGTTGAGCTTTAAGCCAACTTTTTCACTCTCCTCTTTCACTTTCATCAAGAGGCTCTTTAGTTCTTTTCACTTTCTGCCATAAGGGTGGTATAATCTTCATATCTGAAGTTATTGATATTTCTCCTGGCAATTTTGATTCCAGCTTGTGTCTCTTCCAGCCCAGCGTTTCTCATGATGTACTCTGCATATAAGTTAAATAAGCAGAGTGATAACATACAGCCTTGAAGTACTCCTTTTCCTATTTAGAACCAGTCTGTTGTTCCATGTCCAGTTCTAACTGTTGCTTCCTGACCTGTATACGGGTTTCTCAAGATGCAGATCAGGTTCTCTGGTATTCCCATCTCTTTTAGAATTTTCCACAGTTTATTGTGATCCACACAGTCAAAGGCTTTAGCATAGTCAATAAAACAGAAATAGATGTCTTTCTGGAACTCTCTTGC
The DNA here is from genome assembly GCF_963930625.1 of Muntiacus reevesi. Lineage (NCBI taxonomy): Eukaryota > Metazoa > Chordata > Mammalia > Artiodactyla > Cervidae > Muntiacus > Muntiacus reevesi. The sequence continues at coordinate 38,655,405 of NC_089265.1, read as the reverse complement.
TCTTTTGATGATCCAGCAGATGTTGGCAGTTTGATCTCTGATTCCTCTGCCTTTTCTAAAACCAGCTTGAACATCTGGAAGTTCACAGTTTACATATTGCTGAAACCTGGCTTAGAGAATTTTAAGCATCACTTTACTAGCATGTGAGATGAGTGCAATTGTGGGGTAGCATGAACATTCTTTGGCATTGCCTCACATTGGGATTGGAATGAAAACTGACCTTTTCCATTCCTGTGGCCACTGCTGAATTTTCCAAATTTGCTGGCATATTGAGTTGCAGCACTTTCACAGCATCATCTTTCAGGATTTGAAATAGCTCAACTGGAATTCCATCACCTTCATTAGCTTTGCTCGTAGTGATGCTTCCCAAGGCACACTTAACTTTGCATTCCAGGATGTCTGGTTCTAGGTGAGTGATCACACCATTATGATTATCCAGGTCGTGAAGATCTTTTTTGTACAGTTCTTCTGTGTATTCTTGCCACCTCTTCTTAGTATCTTCTTCTTCTGTTAGGTCCCTAGCATTTCTGTCCTTTATTGAGCCCATCTTTGCATGAAATGTTCCCTTGGTATCTCAAATTTTCTTGAAGACATCTCTCATCTTTCCCATTCTATTGTTTTCCTCTATTTCTTTGCATTGATCGCTGAGGAAGGCTTTCTTATCTCTCCTTGCTATTCTTTGGAACTGTGCATTCAATTGGGTATATCTTTCCTTTTCTCCTTTACTTTTCACTTCCCTTCTTTTCACAGCTATTTGTAAGGCCTCCTCAGACAGCCATTTTGCTTTTTTGCATTTCTTTTTCTTGGGGATGGTCTTTATTCCTGTCTCCTGTACAATGTCACGAACCTTCATCCATAGTTCATCAGGTTCTCTGTCAGATCTAGTCTCTTAAATCTATTTCTCACTTCCACTGTATAGCCATTTGATTTAGGTCATACCTGACCTAAATCTAGTGGTTTTCTCCACTCTCTTCAATTTCAGTCTGAATTTGGCAATAAGGAGTTCATGATCTGAGCCACAGTCTGCTCCCAGTCTTGTTTTTGCTGATTGTATAGAGCTTCTCCATCTTTGGCTGCAAAGAATATAATCAGTCTAATTTCGGTGTTGACCATCTGGTGGTGTCCATGTGTAGAGTCTTCTCTTGTGTTGTTGGAAGAGGGTGTTTGTTATGACCAGTGTGTTCTCTTGGCAAAACTATTAGCCTTTGCCCTGCTTCATTTTGTACTCCAAGGCCAAATTTGCCTGCTACTCCAGGTGTTTCTTGGAGTAACTTTTGCATTCCAGTCCCCTATAATGAAAATGACATCTTTTTTGGGTGTTAGTTCTAAAAAGTCTTGTAGGTCTTCATAGTACCGTTCAACTTCAGCTTCTTCAGCTTCTTCAGCATTACTGGTCGGGGGATAGACTTGGATTACTATGATATTGAATGGTTTGCCTTGGAAACAAACAGAAATCATTCTGTCATTTTTGAGACTGCATTCAAGTACTGCATTTCGGACTCTTTTGTTGACTATGATGGATACTCCATTTCCTCTAAGGGAACCATAACAAGCATATATGATTAACCTTATTCAAAATTAAAAGAAATACAAATTAAAGTAAAATGTCATATATTATCTATTATACTATAAGAAATTAAAAGATCAGCATTGAAGAGGGTATGGGGAAAGAACTCTCAATTATTGTTTCTTCAAGCGTAAATTCACAAAACTTTTATGAAGGGAAATCTGGCAACAAATGTCAAAATTAAAAATGCACAAATGCTTTCACCTAACATTTCTAATTCTAATATTTACACAAATGAGCAAAGATGGTTTTAAACGCAGCAATATTTATACTAGTGAGAAAATAAGGGGCAACACTAAATAACCACTTGTAGGATACTAGGTAAAAAATGGCTCATTCATATATGGAAATTTATACAATACTTTAAAGAAACTGGGCTTCCTGAGTAGCTAAATGGTAAAGAATCCACTGGCAATGCAGGAGGCCTGAGTTCGACCCGAGTTGGGAAGACCCCCAGGGGAAGGGAATGGTAACTCACTCCAGTATTCTTTCCTGGAGAATTCCATGGATAGAACAGCCTGGCGAGTCACAGTCCATGGGGTCACAAAAAGGGTCAGACATGGCTGAGTAATTTCACTCACTTTAAAGAAATGAGAGCGATTACACATAGAGGTAGTAAGACGGAAAGATGTCTATTATAAAATGTTAAGTGAAAGAAGGCACACGTGTAATATGTGCCCATTTAACATAGAAACTATCTGCAAAGTTCTTGAAAAAGTCCTACCTCTAAATAAATGGGAATGGTTAATACTTATCAGCCTCAAGATAGCATATTTCATTAAAATAGTATTAGCCAACTTAAAAATGAAAATTTATTTGAAGATAAATGTGCAACTTTATATAAAGATAAACATTAAAGTATGTTTTATATTTGTACTGCAAGACCAAAACCCACCTAAATGTTTAAGAATAAGAGACAAAAAGAATGTTTAAATAATGTATGCATGAGTGCTTGCTAAGTCACTTCAGTCGTGTCCGACTTTTTGGACCCCATGGACTGCAGGCTCCTCTGTCCATGGGATTCTCCAGGTGAGAACACCTGAGTGGGTTGCCATTTTATACAAAATGGAATATTGGAAGGACATTAAAAATTATGTTTCTTAAGATATGCCTGAGGTATAATGTTAAGGGAAAAATACAGATAATAAACTCTGATAAACAACTGGATATCAATTTTATATAAAACTGAAAGAAAACATTTTACCATTGGTCTTTCTGGGTAGTAAATTATGGATGATTTAAGTTTATCCTTTGTACAGTATTTGTATTTTTCAGGTTTTCTAAAGTGAGTATATACTAATTTCATAATAAAAATGGTTTATTTTAAAAGAAATGTATTATAATATAGAAAAACAATCCTGTGTCAGTTGAATGTCAGTAAATCTTTACAGGGATAGATATGACAGATATAGAATGAATTATATATATATATATATATATGTTTCTAAATCCAACTTTTAGGCCTTTATATTTCCCTCAAAATAATGTAAATGACTAAGAAGAATATTCATATTGAGTAGCTTTATGGTAGTTTTAAAAGAAATGCAAAGCCAATTTCTTTTATCCAAGAGAATTCATTTTCATTCATTGAATAGATATTTATTGTGTTCCTACTGTGTGTCAGGGTCTTGTTCTACAACAAGTCAGACAAAAGATTGGTTTCAAAAGAACTCACTTTGTAGTAGGACAGATAGTTGATAAAAACAGAGTAGAAAGAAATTATAAAGTTAGGTAGTGGTAAATCCTATGAAGAAAGTAAATTAGGTCAAGAGACTGCAGAGTGATGGGCTCTGGCACTTAAAGTCAGGGTGTCAGGAAAACTTTGAGTAGGTGATAAGTGAGCATAAATGAGACTGAAGTGAGGGAGTGAGCCATGCGAACACATGAACTTTCCTAGCAGAAAGGAGAGCAGATGCCGAGACTGAGGCAGAACTATGTTTGTTTTATTGAAAGAATAGCCCAGAAGCTGCGGCTGGGAAGACATGAGCAAAGAGAATATATATATATGATGGGACTAGAGATCATTAGTAGCTGGACCATGGAGGGTCTGTAGGCCATAATAAGGGCTTTATATTCTATCCCAAGTGTTCTGGAAACTTTCACAACTGTGCAATCACCTTCCTGCAGCATAAAGACATAGGTAACACAAAATTCTGTTGGAAAATGAAAAAAAAAGAGTGTGCTGACCTTCAGTTCTAATAGTTACTTTTCAAAGTACTGATAATCTGCTATGAAATTATTGTCATATGTTTAGAAGAGAATCAGTTGATTATATTATTAATAATGTCTATGACTTTATGCTCTCTGTGTTGGACCTCTGCCCTACAAGCCAAGTATCAAATGACACAATTAACAGTTTAATTGGAAACCTATTGTCTGATTAAGATTTCTGTAAGATATGTTACAAAATTGATTCCACTGAATTTCATGTTGCTAAGTTACCATGAACTCAACTCTTTAAAATTGGAGTTAAAACTGTTAATTATTTTATAACAGATGAGAAATATCTTTGTGTATATAGCTTCATAATTCATGGCGTGAAAATTAAAACATGTACTTGAACACATGATACTCAATCCACCTCTTTATGTATTTGGGGAGACATCACACATGCCTGAGAAGAAAGGTGAGAACATCACACCGTGGCCCTCCCACCCCCCAGCTCCACCCTGTGAGCTCTTCTCAAACAGTGCTTACAGCTTATTCCGAAATTGGAAAGTTTATATACTGTTCAGCGGTAGGCAAACTAGGTTCTCTGTGTCCCCTTTCAAGTTATTGTATCAAAGCTGTAAATTTAATTCTTTAAAAATGGGATGTTTGGTTGACCCTCAGGGTGGCCCTGAGGAATTCTGTGTTGTGTTATTCACAAAACACCCAAGCTGAGACACGGCCCACTTAACTTCTGCACGGCTGCCCAAGAAAGGTGGCAGTATTTTTCCCACCTCCCAGGGAGCCAGCAGTAGACATTCAAAGCCATGTTAGGCAAGGAGAGACCCCCATTTGGAGCAGAGGGTATTTGCAGCAACATGTCCACTACTGCTATCACGACTCTCTGCCAGTCCATTTCTTGTATATACATGTGAATCTATACACAGAATTTTAGAAATTATGAGATTAATCAACTTCAGAAAATGAACGGTTGGTATATGTAGCTGCAAAATTCTTATTACAAAGCCAAAAGCATTTAAAAAATACTCTGTAACTCTGCTTCTGTTTGTGAATGAAGTTTTCATTACTCGATATGTTCTTATGCCTCAGTAAAAAACAGATCAGATTTTAAAGTCTTCTATGTTACTAAGCTATTGACTTCGCCCACCAGCAGGAAGTATACATCTTTCTGAATATGCCTTTCCTTCTGTAGCCCTGAACTGTACACCTTCAAGACTCTTTGAAATGAAAATAATAACCATAATAGTGTCTAATAATAACAAGCCAATTATCCCCAACTCAGGGCGGACAGAGGGCAGGCAAGTGATGATCTACTGGGTTTGTATATCTGCAGAGAACAAGAAACACAAGTAAGTAATTTTCTCTCCTTTCAAGATACTGCAACAGATCTCTGTGGAGACAAAGGCTCCAGGGGTGTATTTCTAAAATGGTATCTACTAAACAGATTTTAAAAATCCTCAGGGAGGAGTAAGGGCAAGTCTGATGTAACAGCAAAAGAAAGCAGTAAGAAGAAGAAGAGGGGAAAAAACCCTTGCTTTTTTTGATATAGAGGATGTACTGTGGTTTTGCTCCTATAGGTTTTAGAGCAACAGCTAGTATAACATCTGTTTTATCACTCATGAAGCATATATACCATCTACATGATTTTCTGAGGGGAAAAAATGGATGAAATCAACTTGCAAACAAATCGGAAAATATCTGAAATCTTTTAAAGAAATGTTCCCAAGTTAAAATTTTGAATTCCATTAATACTACTACTATTGGCTATATCTACTTTGAGAATACTGTGATATTGTTTTCCAAATCTTCCCCATATATCAAGGGAAAACATATCAACACATTTCTCACTGATACCCAGATCTAAACCTAGCGCTGGCTTTAATGAAGCGCATCAGTGGGTCATAGAGTTAGATAGCACCTTAATAAGGTGCTTTACAAACCCTGTGGGCTAAAAGTATTGCATATATGAGAGACAAAATGGTGGAATTATTCCATTCCAAAATAAAAACAAAACACCACCACCACTGCTATGCTTTCTTTCACAGCATTTATTGAACTCTGGGAATGGGTTCAATCCCAGGGTCAGGAAGATCCCCTGGAGGAGGAAATGGCAACCCATACCAGTATTCTTGCCTGGAGAATTCCACGGACAGAGGAGCCTGGAGGGTTACAGTTCATGGGCTCACAAAGTGTCAGACTTGACTGGGCAGGTATACAGACACTAGAAAATCATTTTCAGGATGTAAGGATAATTTAACTCCTAATTAAACATATATGGAATCTACAACTCTACTTCAGTTTAAGAAATAAGAATTTGGACTAAATCAATTGAAAAAGAAAGAAGTCACAATAAAAACCTTCTACCATGATAATGGAATCTCTGGTTCCATCCTTATAAAGGTGATCAAAACAAGATGGAAATCCTGTAATTTGGGCTTAGCGGGTTCACAATTTCTACTAGCTTCTAAACTTTGCTACTTCTTTGCATATCATCTCTCCTCACAACTGCTTTAGATTCACTGCTGATGTCCAGATGATGATCACAGTGTACCCACAGCCACAGCCAGTGGTAGGTTCTGTAGCCACTATTTTGATGAGTGCATGGTTGCACAGGAACTAAATTAGGGACTGCCTAAAGTTCAAAGTGATATGGCTTTTAGAAAGGCCATTATGATCTAAAGAAGAAAAGAAATGAACTCTCACCACACAAGTAAATGCTGGGGTCAAAATATAACTTACCTAACATCTTAAGAAATGGAACTCCATCCGTCAATGCCATCCTATGCCATATATATGGTATATATGCCAACTCGCACAGGGTCTGTTTTTAAACCCTGGAGTGGACCTATGGTCAATGGCTCATCACAACATTTGATATCATATATAAGTAATTTTTCTATTCTGGGGTTCTTCTATGTCTAAAAAAACATACATTTATTTATATATTATTTTAGTCCAAAAGCAATTCATTTTTAATTATCTACTAGATTATTTGATATTAAACTAGCTATGCATTAGAATTACCAGGAGTAACCTTTCTAAAAAAAAAAAAAAGAATTTCTGATTATCCCTATTGTGAATTACTACTTTCTAACCACCATGATTTTGAGTAAGTTTGGGGAGGTACATAGGAGCTCTGTTTTTCTTTCCACTAATTCTGAGGTGCAGCTAGGTTTGAAAACAATTTTAATTGATCAAATTAAAAAATTAACTAGATTGTTCTGAGCATCCAGCTAAATTGCCTGGATGGAACTTTAAAAAAGCATAGATTGCTGGGCCTCTCCTCCGCAATTTGTGATAAAGGTGGGTTTGGGGGAGGGGTCTGAAAATACACATTTTTAATGTGTTTCCAAGCAACAGTGATGCTACTGGTCTAGGGAAGACAGTTTGAGAATCCCTGAACTAGAGAATAAAAAGAAGAGTGGTGGAAAGCCTAAATGATACATGTTTGCCAAAAGGAGGACTTTCCTGACTCTTGTTAAGCGCATTATCTAGACTGGAATCTCTGATGTTCCCATCTGAGAACTTCTAGGGCTCTGAATAAGAGGCTTTCATTTCCCAGCAGAAATTTTATTTCCAAAAGCCTCCTGGTTCAATTCCATGACGTTGTAATCACAAGCTGGGCTGAAGATAATCACAACAGATAGTTTCTACATACTAAACTCTCCCTCTTCTCCTTTTTTCTGAGAAGCATGTACATACATAATTGCAGAATAGAAAAATTGAGATGATACCTGTAGAAAGACCATTTTAGCAGAAATTGCCTGGCAGCTTTAGGAAAACTGGGTCTTCCCTCATAGGGTTTCAGTGCTTGCATCATCACATTGTCAAGCCAAGCTGCCCACTGCTCCAGGGTGCTCTGCTGCTGGAGGGTCATCTTGAAGTCTGTTTCTAGTCTCTGAACCATGTTGTCATCACACTGGCACACCCAGGAAGCCTGCTCCTGGGACAGTACACAGAGAGCAAAGGACAAGTTTAAGTCAGCATTTTTTCATCGAATGTCAGCACACAAGCCATATGCATGGATGGCAAACTATATTGAAAGTGCAAAACAATTAAATGAATTAAGAAAAATGAATGACTATTTGGCAGTTGTTAAGGAACCTAACATCACTTCTGTGCATGAAAAAGTGATGTGTGACATAAAGGTATGACTTGGTGTTCTACATTAGCTAGTCTGTGTGAAAGACTAAAAACACATGATTACTTAAGAAGAAGAGGAACCTGAATTTACCGTATGTAGAGTCTTTTTCTAGTTTTTATACGCTCTCTTTTACTTCTCAATCAGATAAAACTAAAGCCAATTCATTTGAAAAGATTTAGAGTAAGTTGGATGGATAAATAGATTCAATTGACCAAAAGTGGTCCCTCAGGATTAAGACAAAAACAAACAATGAATAATACAAGGCAGAAGCATATGCTGTATGAGTTTCATGGGACAGAAGCTGAAGTCTCAAGGACTCTCAAGGTAAAAGCTATGAATGCAAATTAACTCACAGAACCAAAAACAACAATAACAATAACCAAAAACACATTAGGGAAAATGTAGCGATGCTAGGTACCAAGAAATTTGATTGCTATAGTTTTCCTTCTGGTTCTGATAGGAAAGTTTCATGTTTGGTAACAGGGATGAAAATAGAAACTTTTAAAGTTAATTTTCAATGGTTGCCATAAGTTACAATGTTTCTAGTGCTGTGTTGCATTTTAAGATTAAAAAAATACTATACTCTTTCAGGTCAGAAGATAATTATCTGACAATATTAATATAATATTTGAGTGAAGACTTGGATTTTAGCAAAGGGCCTGAGTCCACTAACTTGATTTTAAGCAATGCATTTAATCTACGTGGGCCTCATTTTCCCCAAGCATAAAATTAGAGAAGAGAAATGTGACAAGAATTTTTAAGCTAGGTTCATTGTGTCCAGATAATATTTTCAACATAGAGTTCTGTGGAGGGGTGTCTGTGAAGGTCCTAATTCTATATGTAAAACATTATCAATATGTGTGTTTTTCTGAAGAGTCTCTATAGCTTTCAATCTATCTGTTCTCAGAGGACAAATTTATTTAAATCAACCTTTTAACTGAATCAATCCCTAATCTCCACCCTGTGATTCCAGGATCTCTCCTGACCCCACAGACTCTACCTTATTCAAAAGACATTTCAAATGGGAGGTACTTCAAATAGAAAATGGCTAAACTCAATTTATTTTTCTTTCTCAGGGAAATTTAGGGTTTCTTCCAAATTCCCAACTGATGATGCCATCTACTAACCTTCCTTCTCTTATCTAATTAATAATAAAGCCTTTCAGATTTTTACCTCCTAAGTATCATCTTTAAGTACACTAAAATATGATTATTAAATTTGAAAGTACAAATAAAAAGAAACAAAATATTAAGAGTATCTAAAATGCCAACATTAAGAGAGAACTATAACATGCTAATTTTCAAACTGTTCACATGTAATATATACATATGCATGTATACTTATGTACATATATTATTTTAAAAAAGGATCATATTATACATTTTACTTGACCTTTTGCTTAGTTTCACTTTATATATAGGCAAATGAGGAGCTACATTTATTGTTCAATGACTCAATTTGCCTCAATACATGAATATACCATTATTTACAAAGTCAATTCCACATGGCTGCACATGTATGGTCATTCCAATTTTTTACTCTTAGGAATAATGCTGGAATTAGCAATCTTGTAACTACATCTTTGCTTAGTTCGTACTTATTTCTATATGATAGATTTACATAAGAATAGTTAAGATCTTTCAAAATACAGTTAAATGATTCCCAGAAATTTTATATCAGTTTAACAGTTGAGGAAAGCACCCAAGGAAGAAGTTGCGTACACGCTAAGTTACTTCAGTTGTATCCAACTCTTTGTGACCCTATGGACTGTACCCTGGGTTCCTCTGTCCATAGGATTCTCTAGGCAAGAATTCTGGAGTGGGTAGCCATGCCCTTCTCCGGGCGAGGGGGGAATCTTTCCACCCAGGCACCAAACTCACATCTCTATGTGTCCTACATTGGCAGATGGGTTGTTTACCACTAGCACCACCTGGGATGCAGATGAAGAGGGAAGAATTTAGGCTTCAAGAAAAAGATAGGGGTTGCTGTTTGTGTGTGTGTGTGTGTTTTAAATCCACAAACATCTAAGCATTTTTTGGTCTGTGGTATAAAACAAGAAATATAAAACTTATCATCTTAACCATTTTTAAGTATACAGTATAGGAGTGTTAGGGATTTCCTAATGGCTCAGTGGTAAAGAATCTGTCTTCCAATGCAAGAGATGCAGGTTCAGTCCTTGGGTCAGGAAGATCCCCTGGAGAAGGAAATGACAACCAACTCCAGTATTCTTGCCTGGGAAATCCCACAGTTTCTCAGGGGTCACAAGAGTTGAACATGATTTAGCAACTACAAAACAATAACAACAATATGAGTGTCTACTTATACTCAATACTGTACATTAGCTCTTTTTCATCTTGCAAAACTGAAATTCTATAGGAAGCCACTGTGGGAGATGTGTTTTATGTATTGGCAAGGAACAGAAGGAACTTACTGGTATCCTTGGAAGAATTTAATTTCATTTCTTAACATAAATTCAAACTCACTACTTCCTACAGTTAGATTTGCCAAGAGAAAATGATAATCTAAGACAAAGCTTAGAGAAATAAAGCCACAGGACATTATTCTGGCTCTTCAAACTATGTTTCATTTTACTACTCTCAAGGTTTAAAATATACTAACAACTGAGTACCCTGTAAATATTCCCTTGTGAAGGAATTTGGATATTTTAATTCTTTAGTGGAAAAAGGTAAGGATGAAAAATAAAGATATTATTATCTTGGAAATAAATTATCTCCAAGATGATAAGGAGTCAGTAACTTCAAAATCAGATTCTCTTTTAAATATAGAAACACAAGTACGTGCAAAAGTTAGGTTATCAGGTTAACTAACCCAAGTATATTTAGTCCATACTGTAGTTGAAAAACTATCCATTTTCACACAAAAAAATTAGAAAGCAATACTACTATAATGTTATCAATTAAACAGAAAACCAATTATACTGCAATAGGAAAGTTTATCCTGAATGCATGAGGAAAAGACTTGATTAGAGAATGATGACGTGATGACAGAGGCTTCCCTGGTGGCTAGACAGTGGCTCAGATGGTAACAAGTCTGCTTACAATGTGGGAGACCTGAGTTCGATTTTTGGGCCGTGAAGATTCCCCTGGAGAAGGAAATGGACTCTTGCCCGGAAAATCCCATGGACGGAGAAGCCTGGCAGGCTACAGTCCATGGGGTCGCAAAGAGTCAGACACAACTGAGCGACTAACACTTTACTTTTCTTTCAGAGCATTAAAATATTGACCCTTACACGCGGTTTCATTGTTTTAAATTAAAGCTTCCTTATTACAAGAGCATCATCCTTAGATGTATCTGTCTTACTGAGGTTAATCTCATAGAGACAGGGACAATTTTCAAATGAACAGGAGATGGTGATGAAGGTGGAATGGGAGCTAAAGACTGAGAAAACCAGGGGACTCAGGAAGCCAGAACAGAAAAGGAAGGAAAGAAGGGAGTTAAAATCAAATGTTGACCTGAGAAAGATTACGCATTAAAATGAAGAGTGGTGAGAAGTAAAATGTAGAGGGAAATGGAGGGCTGCCACTGTGTTCATGGTCCTCTAAGGAAGGAGGCCCTGGAGGATAGATACTTGAGCACACAGGTCAGCACTAATAACTGTTGTGGAAACCCATAAAAATTTGGTACTTAAAGAAGGGGACAAGGTAGCCTCAAAGTTGGTGAGTAGAGAGGATGAGGATGAGCATAGTAAAGATGTATAACTAACCATTTATATGTAATAATGTTGCCAAGGATGGCATTTATAGCCAGGAAGAACTCATTTCTGTAAATACTTCACATGATTCAGGCATACAACTATACAAATGAAAATAATGTTAACATAAAATTTAAAATCTTTCTCAGATCTTATCAGGAATCAGTCTTAAATATGTTTTTTGCTATTAAACTTAAATTACTTTTTGAGACTAGAAGTTTTCTTACCATTTTAACTTTTCTTAAGGTACTTTTAAACATATCTATTCTGAATGAAGATTTGAAATTAACATTATAGTATACATTTTAAGACAATACTATATGAGCTCTTAATATTCCCACTAAAATCAGGTAATGTAAATTCCACTGAAATATGTAAAGTTAATGGATTTGTAAACATGAGTTTGTTCTTATGGAGATTATGAATTTGCATGTGTATGTATGTATGTTTGTGTGTGTATATATATACACACACACACATATATATAAATAGGTGTTTATATAGATTTAAGAAAAACTATGCACATTAGAAGACTAAATCAAATTCATTAAAGTCAGAATGAACTTAACTACTAAATCCAAGCTCTAAAATTAATCAAGCCCAAATATTGCTTTTATTTTAAATGATAAAACAAGCCCAGAATTGTAGATTAAAATTTGTAGGAAATGGAGAAATAATTAGTTTATTATTGAGCAATGCTATTGTTTTTTAACAGTTTTATTGAGATGTAATTCATATAACAAACAATTCATTCAATAAAAGTATATAATTCAATGGCTTCTCTCAGTATATTCACCGAGTAGTCCATCTATCACCACAATTAATTTTAAAATGTATTCATTCTTAAAGAAGAAATGTCATACTCCTTATCTATCAGTTCTCAAAAAACCTAGCCTACAGGGCCTAGGCAACCACTAATTTACTGTGTGTCTCTACAGATCTACTTATTCTGCACATTTAATATAAACGGAATCTTGTAACATGAGGTCCTTTGTATCTGGTTCCTTTCACTTAGTGTAATGTTCATCTGTGTTGTAGCATGTATCAGAACAGAACTTCATTACTTTTTATTGTCTGATAACATTTAATTGTTTGAAATGCCATGTTTTGTCTACATAGTCATCAGTTAATGGACATCTGGGTGGTTCCCACTTTAAAGTGGCTAATATGAATAATGCTGCTGGAATAACCATGAACAAGATTTTAGATGGGCGTGTTTTCATTTTGCTTGGTATGTACCTAGGAGTGAAACTGCCAAGTTATATGGTAACTCTAACCTTTTAAGAAACTGCCATACTGCTTTAAAAGTTGCTGTAGCACTTATACAGTCCAATCACTAGTGTATAATGGTTCTCATTTCTCCACATCCTTATTAACATTTGCTGTTATTCATCTTTTTGATAATCCCTATTTTAGTGTATGTTGCTGTTCAGTTGCTAAGTCATGTCTGATTCTTTGCAACCCCATGGACTGCAGCACACCAGGCTTCCCTATCCTCCACTATCTCCTGGAGTTTGCTCAAACTCATGTCTATTGAGTCAGTGATGCCATCCAAACATCTCATCCTCTGTTGTCCCCTTTTCCTCCTGCCTTCAATCTTTCCCAGCATCAGGGTCTTTTCCAGTGAGTCAATTCTTCGCATCAGGTGGCCGAAGTATTGGAGCTTCAGCATCACTCCTTCCAATGAACATTCAGGACTGATTTCCTTTAGGATGGACTAGTTTGATATCCTTGAAGTCCAAGGGACTCTCAAGAGTCTTCTCCAACACCACAGTTTAAAAGTATCAATTCTTTGATGCTCAGATTTCTTTATGGTCCAACTCTCACATCCATACATGACTACCATAGCTTTGATTCTTGCCTACCAATCTTCAATGACCGTGGCTGTTCTTACTCTATTAATCATTCAGCAAATCCTGGTGACATATGTTGCAGTCTAGCACTAAAAATCTTCCCAGGCTTTAACCACAAAACAGAGGAGCAGTTAAGTTACAGCTGAGTAAAACTCTCCTCTTTCAGGACACTGTGAATCTAGATGTGCCTGTGAATTGATATAACTTTGAAAAGAAATAAGATGATCCTGATTAAGAAGAAAAATATTGGATACCTTTCATTCAAAGATCTGTTTTGAAAGAAAACAGAGTACCTGGACATTGGCAAAGTCGACACGGTTGAGGTCATTGAGCATCTGGTTGATCTGTGACGTGTTCTGCAGCACTGCACGAGCTGCCTGGGCCAGGTGATTGAGCGACGTGTATCTTCGCAGAGTCTGGGCAAAGGCACTTACAGCTGCAACCTGTAAAGAAACCCAATTAAATTGGGATTTCTTTTCTCCTCCAGTAAAAGAAACCACTGCAATCTTCAAATCTTTATTCCCCTGCCAAATTTTAAATGCTTCTCTCTGATACTTATTTCAAATTCATTTGGTGAAACAGTTTACTTGTAAATTATAGCATTTAAACCTCTAAACCAAGTATTATTTTCCTTTTCAGCAGGTTGAGGTCAAGGCTAACACAAACTCCCACATTCTTAGATATCTGAGTGCACCATTAATTAAACCAGTCTTGCAAGTAGCTACTCATCATCAGCAAGAAATGATTGAGTCTAGGAAATTAGGGAAAATGTTGCTTTTCATTTCTTATTCTCAGTGTGACAGTCAACTATAAGCTAAGCAAATAAAAAAAAAATTTCCTTTTATTTGGAAAACCAAACTGTCCAGTCCCACTTTTTAATTGGATTAAAAAATATACTTCTCAGAGCATTATCATTCAGATTCACTCTTTTAATCTTCATTTTATAGAGGTGAAATAAGGGTGGTCAATTTTGGGGTGAAATGGGAGAACTCAAAGCCTATATTAGCAAATAGATAGCTAATAAACTTCTCAGATACAAGCAACAAGAAGAACCCTTTTATTCCAGAATCTGGATGTATCTAAAAGGGTTATCCAGAAAAATCCCTGTTTGCCCTCTGAAATGTACTTTCTATCCTTCCCCCTTCTGCTCTGTGCCCAGGAAGACTGAACTCAAAAAATTACATTAACTGCCTCCCTTGTCCTTGGGCTTCCAGTTGGATTTGGTCAATGAGAGGCACTGGTAAGGGATTGGAAGACAGAAGAAAGTGGCCAAAGTATTTATTCGCTTACAACCTCCGCTCTCTCCTTCCTAAGGCCACAGTCCTGCATGGAGGAGAAGAGCTCCTGATGCCATATTCACTTCTCTCCCATTCAGACCTAGGGATGGGCAGGCTTCCCCCACTAATTCTAGGTCTTGGTTTTCTTAGCTCTGTTTACACATTTAGAAACAGACCCTTATTAAACTTTCTTCAATTATTCTTCCCTTTGGATAGACCGTTTATTTCCTGCTGAAACCCTGAACAAATCAGGTTATGTTGAAAGATAGCAAAGATGACAAAAAAAGTCTAAGTAAATATCTAAATGTCATGATCTCATGAAAATTTGTTACTTCCATAGCAGATCTGATGAGGATTTTAATGTATTTACAGGAATAGATGGAATGACATTAAATCACTGTGGGTATATAAACAAGCAACTGATTGAACAGTCATTTGGCTGAGTGGGAGTAGATGTTCCTCAAGACAACGATGCCCTGTCTTGATAATGAGATGTTTTAGGACCATGTGGAGCTTGAGGACATCCACATATCCTCAGAGAGAATATTTCACATTTTCCCATCTCTGAGGTTTGTACTAATCAAGTACATATTATGTGCCAGGCATTGTGTTAAATGTCTAACATACATTACCAAGTTCAGTTCTCATAAACATCCCATTAGACACATGTTATACCTTAGGGAAGTTAACTGTCTTACTCAAGATTACAGAGAAACTAAAGTACAGAGGTGGGATATGAATCCAGGCATTTTGATAACAACTTCCAGTCACATCCTCATTATGCTGTTTCTATTGTCCATCTGGATCATCTTTGTTGACTGAATGCTCAGCTGAAAAAAGGTTGCACATCCTTGAGAGAGGAGTAGCAGAAGACATCTTTCACCAAGGGAAACCACCCAAATCAATTCTGGAGATCAATGAGATGGCCAATAGTGCAGCTGGATTGCTATCACAGCTACTTGATGGTACTGGGGTAGGAGATTCTTTTAGTTGTTTGAAAGTACCGTAATGACTATGACTGACTTTGCAAGTTGGGAAGCATTCCTCTGATCATCTTAATCAAAGAGCACCTCCTTTATTTGCTCACCTCAATGTGGCACTCTAGAATAGCACTGCCACGGATGGAATCATTTCTGCATGACGGAAATGCTCTACATACGTGTTACCTAATATGGTAGCCACTAGTCACGTGGATTAAGATGCACTTGAAATGTAGCTAGTGTGACTGAGGAACTAAAATCTTAATGCAATTTAATTAAATTTAGATGTAAATAGCCACATGTGGTTAGCCCTACCATATTGACAGCACAGCTCAATCAAGCAACAATCTAAGGTGGACATGTCCTTGAAATGGGACCTTCAGTATGTTTTAGAGATAGAATGTGTTATTGCAAACCTTAAGCCAAAACAGGAAGAACTGAGAGTTACTTGTACTATCACAGACTTGTCAGCTACAAGAGCTTCAACTACATTTTCAAACTGAAAGCCAAGGCATATTGTTGGAGTCTGACAGGAGATACTGTCCCTGACAAAAGGGCACAAATGTGATTTTTGTTATCAAAGTTTAGACAGAATCAGTCCAATCTGTCAAGTGTGTTCACAGATTAATCTAAAGTAACATGGTTAATAGGGGAAAAAGTGAAGAGTAGAATTCATATCTCCATATTATAATCCATATTCCTGAAATATACTCAACTATGAGATAACGGTTCTCTGAAAGAAATGATTACTTGATTCACAAAAGCATTCTCCAGTGTTAAAAACAAAACATCCTGAAAAGCAAAATGGTTATTATTTTACATGAGCATTTCAGAATATTAGTAGGGGACTTAGAGAAAACCTAAAACTCATTCAAATGGAAATTATTTGCACATTCTAGGCTATTGTTTTCAATATTTGAAATTAAGCAACCTGAACTATACACTTTAGAGAAGGGCTGATAAATACACCACACCTACAGTGCTTCTCTAGTCTCTCTGAAAGGAGCATTATCAAACAACATATCTTGTGAAGTTCTTTGCCACATGGTTATAAAATACAAATATAAAAATCAATGCTATATTTCACATAACATCATTTGATAGGACAGATTTAAAATTCATAGTTCATGACTATTTCCTAAACACAAAAGAAAAGGCAAGGACATGAAAGTGTACCTTGGTTTGTATCATTCTTTGTGGAATATTGTTCATGGCATTGGAAAGCCAACCTTCAAGGCTTTTTGCAAAATTTCGAATGGCTTGGGTCAAGGCACCTAAATGTTAAAGAACAGAAGCAGAACGAAACAAATACCAAAGAACATTAATCTTTATGTGAGAATAAGGGAAAACATACAACCATAACATTTGAAATAGCACAGAACTTATCCTCATTAACAAGACTTTATTTAACATTATTCCTAGCTTTGAAAGAATCCAAATATTATATCGTGGGCTTTTTTTGTCTTAAAGCTATTTTGTTCCCAGATACTTATGACACTTCGTTGGGAAATGAAAACATTCAAGCATTTTTTGCTTATAGCAACATATACCAGTTGTGAATATACTTATGGAATTTTCTATCTTAGACAAAATACTCTTTTCAAAAACAGCTTTTTGCTCAAAGGCTAAGTATTGTCTTTAGAAATCTGGTGACTTTTTTCAAGCTCTTAACTTATTTTCATTTCTTTAGCTAGAAAGAAAATAATGCAAAGCTTTCTTTCTCTATGCATCTCTTTACATTAGAACATGTCAATTAGAGTAGTTATCTCTCACTGTTGTTGAAAAGTAAGGTAAAATTAAAATTGCCTGACTTGATATTCTGGATAACTATTCTCCATCTCACTGGCAGGTAGCGATAAAAGATTACTGTGATAAAACTGCTGTCACAGAGACCAATATTCTTAAGATATTCCTAAAATAGTCTGTTCCATATTCCTTGCATCTCTGTTAAAACCTGAATAAGTATAGGTCCCATGAGAGCAGCTTTTATGGTGGTCAAAAAACAATTGGAAGCATTTTCCAGTATCAGGGGTGACTATGATTATTTTATACGAAGGGATCTGCTTACTGAGATCCCTTACTGAGATAGGAAACAGAATTCTTCTCTTGTTCAACAAGTAGTTCAGTCAGAGCATTTCGCTTCATCTGTGCCCAAAGCTACACAGTGTAGGGAGTAGTTTTAAGACATTTAATAAATGTCTGAAGCACCCACAACACAAAGCAAATCCTTGTGGGTTCCCTATAATGCAGGTAGGTAGTACAGTTGGTAGTCCATGATAAGAGACAAAGAAGTCACATTTTTACCCAAGGCTCCCAAGAGTATTAATGTTAATGATGGGATCAAATTCCCTCATTTTTCTTCTGTGCTCAAAATAGTCTGACATGCATCTTTATTACTTTTGTTAAAGCAGAGTTAGACATAATTTAGCTTACTCAAATTGCTTGCATCAGATATAAATTATACTGATCCAATAATAAAATTACTAATTTTTAAAAGTTATTTATTTAAGTGGTCAAATGACAAAAAAGATTTAAATGGCTATCTTTTTTTGGAAAAATACTCAAGTAGTGCAGATTTTAAACATGAGAATCATCCATTGAAAACCCTGAGTTGGAAATTTCTTGAGAGCTAAGTTTTTGAAATTTCCAAAGCTTCCCACATTAGTCAAAAAGAAAAAAGAAAGAAAAATATTTTTCTGCTGTATTATGTACTAGAACCATGGAGGGCAGGCATGAATGGAAATGAAAAAGAGTGAAAAAAAATTAAAGACCCTTTTTGAAAGTCAGTAAAATTTTGTTCAAGATTCAGTTTGACTATCTGTATTATGTATTTTTCTCTAATTAATAATTATTTAATCTGAAAAAACCAAGAACTGGGTAAAGCTACTTTAAAAATTTTAATATGGGTCTTCTTTTATCTACACAAATTTAATGCTAGGGAGATTATAAAATAAAAAGGAAGGTTTTATATCTCAAATGAGTTTTAGTTTTTACTTTTTTGTATTAAATGACATTTTGAGTCACCTTTAACTGAAATCATAAATTGTACATTTAAGTGCTACCAGTTGATTTCTTATACAATTTTTTTACACTTCACTTTATTTTTTCCATTTTCAGATAAATGTATTTTAGAGTATAGTAGCTTCAAGCTGACTTTAAATTAGTGTGATATGCAAACTATTTTTTTGGCTAAAAAAAGGAATCCCATCTGGACAGTAAATGGTAGAGCGAAGTACTAGTAGCCAGGAAAATAAAATTTTCAAAAATAAAATTAAGTTTGTTCTCTCTATAGGGATTCATGTCAGATTAAATTGTGCAGATTGACTGACAACTTTTTCTCATGAATGGATGGTTAGAAATTTAAAGCTATTCTAAAGCTAACTTGTCTCAGCCTGCTTATGATTAATACAAAAATCATACAATCAGAAGATTGTGATTTAAACTATATTTTAAGCTTTATTTTTGTTAAATCTTATTATAGAACAGGAATTAAAATTCCAAATTTGCTTGGTAGGGTGGTACATTAATGTATTTTGTAATTTCAGAGAAACTGTAAAACTGTACTTATACAAAAATTCCTGAATTTGAGTTCTCTGAATGCAGAGACAGAATAAAATGTTTTTCAAACAAAAATTTGTGAAAAACAAAGGTCATGTGTATTGTGAACTTAAAAATTATGGGGCTTAAAACCATCTAAACTTGATACATGGTTTATGTTAGGTAACTGCTGAGTTTACAAGTTAAAGTCTTATGATGCTAACATAGAAGCAACAGATTTTAGAATTGTTTAATGAATACTGATGTTGATTTGCCTCAACGAAGGTGCTCACTGACATTTTTTTCCTATATCTCATGAGAGAAATTTATGTTGGTGGCAAGATGTCATAGGCTAATGAGCTACCCTATGCAACTTTTCTTAAACATCTCTAGAGATTATTACTCAGAGCACAGGGAGTAAGACAAAAACAAGGAAAATCAGATTCTGGAACATAAATCAGTAGAGAATTTACATGTTGAAATTTTCCATGACAATGTCACTTTTCATCAATCTTTAGTCAGGAAACTTGGTGTAGTAGAGAAGATATTAGCGATTTATAACAACGTGAGACTATGGCAGCTGAATTTTTAAAAAACTAATTTGTGCACATATTCATGTATGTTTATGTGTGTGTTTATTGATATTATATATAAATGTACATCTAAGCATACTATTTAAGGTGGTGGGAAACATACATATCTTCCACTCTACCATATTTTTAAAAAGAAAGTATAAACATACAAATGTTAAATCTTCACCTTTTCTTACTAAATCCCTATATTAATATTTTCTGGAATACTTTAATACAAGTTTACTGTGAACAGTGTACTTGAAGTACACAGTTGCTAATTTTACAAGCTAAAAGATTGTTTTGCCTTATTAATGTCACTGTAGAGTAGCAATTCTGTTCCATTTCTCCAAAGGTTAAGTTTACTAGTATGTGCTCATTAACATGTAGGCCTCAAATTGTTTCAACTGCCTCCAACATATGTATCCATAGTGGCTTTTAGACTGACACTTGCAAAAAAAAAAAGATAGCTTTGTTTGCAACAGGGTAGATTAAAAAGCACTATCACTTAAAAAAGTAATCTAACTTATCTATGTAATTCCTATCTGCTTCATGGCAGGAATACAATGCTCCTGCAAGTTACATAGATTTTTCTCTCAAAATGCCAGTTAACCATTACTGTTAATGGAAACTGCATTTGTAGTTTTTAACATGATGTCAGTGACAAAGTAAATGCTTTTATAAAGAAATTCAACTTCAGTAGAAACCAAGATAAATTCATTTCAAATCAAAAGCAACCGTGAAAGAGGCTGGTCTAGAAATCACAGATTTCAAAAATTAGGAGTTTTATGAAGGACATTGTGTCCTTGGGTAGAATGATTTTCACACTGGTTGACTGGCCTGGGAGTGTCCTTGCAGTTAGTCATCAGGGCTGTCACATCTTTAGCTTGTCTTTTTGTCAAAAAGAAAATGAAAGCTTGAAAAACAGATAATTTTTCCTTTTTAACTACAGTTTTGCTCTAGGCTGCTTTCATGCAATACTCTGTGTTGCGTGTTTTCTATGTGGCAGATTTAAATGAGATTAGAATCACTCTCGTTTGCAACGTCACTACCCGAAGCTTCCTGGG
Source organism: Muntiacus reevesi (assembly GCF_963930625.1). Taxonomy (NCBI): domain Eukaryota; kingdom Metazoa; phylum Chordata; class Mammalia; order Artiodactyla; family Cervidae; genus Muntiacus; species Muntiacus reevesi. The sequence continues at coordinate 38,634,530 of NC_089265.1, read as the reverse complement.
TGGAATGTAGGAGAAGAAAAGCATCCGTACTCGTCTGCATGTAACTTACTAGGAATGGGTCTAAGGACGTCGGGGATGAGAATCTCCACCAAAGCCTGGTACATCCCATGGTCACAGTTACACATCCATTTCAGGATAGACTCATGTTTGCACAGAGTTATCAGCTTTGCTTTCGGAAGTCGACTTTCTATTTCACTCAGATTGCTGGTGTGAATAAATGTAGCAAATGAATAGATGGCAAATGAGGATAAAAAAGAAAATGGACTTTAAAAATAGTTTTAGTTTATCAAATATTACTGAGGTTAGAACTATACCACCACTGCCCTGGTGCCGTACGGCTGGATATATAAAATACTCCCCCGGAGCTGCCTATGCACGTTAAGACTTTCTGACGGTATGAAAGGCAGATATGATACTAAACCCATGAGGATGAAATAGTTCTACCGCAGTCCCCCAAATCAATAAAAATGGGAGCTATAATACACAGGCTGAAATCTCAAGAGAGTACTTTGTGGTTTATTTCAATCTATTCAATTAAGGTTATCAGGTAAGGTTCACAACTGGTATACATATCTCTAATTTATTAGCTGTGACATCTACTCAGCCATGAAAATGAATTGGAAAAGCATATTGATTCTGACCTTGACTCAGTAATGGTAGTGCCGTCAGCTGGAGTTGAGGGAGAATAGCGCCAGAATGTTTGCCACAATTTTTCTATCAGGCTAAACTGAAGATTCACAACAACATCCAATATTGCCTACAAAACAAAATGGTTATCAATATTACCTTACAAAATTACTTATGGGGATGTGTGAGGAGTACATACTGTAACAAGACTTAAAAGGTAAAGATAGTTTTGGGCTCATAAACTGACATAGTGAAACTGAACTAAGTTTTGCCAATGGAAATGGGAACACAAAAGAGATCAGCTAGAGACGAAGAGGAAAATATCTCATAAATAAATGATTAAGAAGGGTTAACTTGTATTCCTCTCAGAATGACCTCACACCCCACCCTTATTTTTACCTCTTTTCTCTCCATGTTCATGCTTGCTTCCCTAACTTTTCTTTCACCCATTAACCCACTGCTTCCCTGGTTGTCTCCACTCTTAACATTCTCAGATTCATAAGGGCACAGAACATAGATTTGCTTCACATCAGCCTTCACTGGACTGTGTCCACTGGTCATAAAAGAGGGCAAAAGATAAAGGTGTGGAGGTGCCTGTGCATGGCAAATGGAGTTGGGCTAAGTTAGCTTGGTCTAGGGCTGCCGACCATGGCTTCTGAAGCATTCCTAGCCAAGCAGAGGCTGAGGGTAGAAACTAGAATTAGGCTGACTTTCCAAGGGTAGTGCCTGTCTTGGCAGAAAAAAAGCCTCCCTGTGGTCACACAGTGCCTTCCATTCAATCCTCTGCACACACTCCCTTTAGAGAGAAGCTCTAAGACTATTTCTCTTACATGGTCTCACCTCTCCTTCTCTTAATTTTATCTCCTAGATCTCCAGCTGCATCAGGATATTTTTTTCGATGATGCTAAAATTTGCCACTTTCATTAGCTTTTGATGATCATATTTAATTTCACCCTGTCACTGCAATTAGTCTGCAAATTTGCCTTCAGATAAAAGTAGTCATAAAACTAAATAACTTATTTGTGCAAAGATCACGTGATTCTGTGATTATTTTGAGTATAAAAGACAAGTCCTCAGTATAATGTGTTTGATGTCATCAGCATTGAGAACAAAAACATGTAAAACAACGCGTTCAAGATCTGCCAAATTCACAGAAGCTAAGACACAATAAGAAGTAACTGAGAAAATCAATCTGAACATTTAAGGAAGAAAGAAGAAATCATGACTTTCTAATGCTGGAGTATGTGCTACCTGTATAGACCTGGCCTTGTGCATGGTACAGAGAATAACTGATGCTCTATACAGAGGCACTTTGAGACAAATTCAAATATTAAGTAAAATCTGTTTGGGAGCATGTTCTGGGAACTAGTAGGAAATGTTGCAAGTAGTTGGACAATGAAAATGAAGTGAAGGGGACAAATTAATATCACACTCCTCACCCTTTAATATCAGTAACAATAAAAATGCAAAAACAAGCCCTAAAAGTAAAGGGCATCCAGATGTGGCTGCTCCCAGCAAAACCCAAAACCTTCTCAGGAGGCAAATTATTATAGCTGCTTTCTTGAAAGATTCTAACTTAGACTTCTTCTGACAAGACGTCTATTAATGGAGCAACTAGTAATGTCTCATCTAATACCTTATATGTCTCTAGTTATGAGACTGCTGTAAGAACACTATGCATATATTGAAAGGAAAAATTACTGTTATAGCAACTTGTGTTGAAAATTATATTTGTTCCCTACATAACTAGTGATCCTTTCAAAGTATCTTTGATAAACCAACTATGAGAATTCCAAATAACAGTCAAAATAGGTATGTTACTTTCTTAAAAACATAAATAGGAAATATGAAATAAAATAAGGCAAGTAACAAATACAGTGCACCTTAAATTAAGAATCTCTTCAAATTAAATAACCTCAAATAATTATGTCGAAAAGGACATTTCTATCAGCCTCATTCACAAATGAATAAAATGTTTTGTCATTTGTCCACCCACTTTTAAATTTGTTCAGACTAAAATCTATGGCAAATATAGTTTAAAATAATCCTGATGCCACTAGCCTAAGGCAAATGACCATTTACAGGATTGGATCCGAGACCCAGGCACCTGTCCATCAAAAGTTTAGAAGTGTGACAGGAAACAATAATTAGGGACTTCCTTTTCATAAATGACTTTATGCTCCATGAGAGTGGCCATGAATACTGGTAACTCTGAAACAAATGAGGATCGTTCTATGAACTGCCATTTCCCATGCAGATTAATTACTCTAAATGTTCGTTTCTCTTCATATAGAGTGCATGCGCGCTAAGTTGCATCCAATTCTTTGTGGCCCTGTGGACTGTAGCTTGCCAGGTTCCTCTGGCCATGGGATTATCCAGGCAAGAATATTGGAATGCATTGCCAAGGCCTATTCCAGGGGATCTTCCCCACCCAGGCAGGCTCTTCACCACTAGTGCCACCTGGGAAGCCCTCATGTAGAGTACTCATGACAATTAATGAAAATTTTATAATTCAAATAATATTCTCATCTTATTGGGGGAGTTTTTCATTTAGATTAATTTTAGTGTATATTTTTTAGAGTTGTAAATAATCATCCCCAAGTTATATTTTGAATAATATGATAAACTTTAAAAAATCTAAATTATATTTGTATAGGCTGGGTTGCTTGAAGCAAGCTTCACCCGAACACAGAGCAATGAGAAAAATGATTAGAGCATCTGTACGTAAACCTTTGAATAGACATGATATTCATGTAGAAAGCAAGAAAGAAGTTTTTTTTTTCCTTGATAATTAAGGATCATCCAGAAATTCTCTAATACTAGGAAAAGTATAGCAGTGGAAGAGAAATGGACAGTGTTTTTCATCATAACAAGAAATGCTGGGAACAAACTGGCAGGACATGTTAAAAAATACTTATGGGATATGGTTTGTTAATAAGGAGACAACTTGCCCTTGGTTGTTAATAACCTAGCACCCTTGACAAGCACTCAGATTCACTCAAGTGGTTCTTATTTCTGGAGTGGGAAAAAAAAAACCTGTGAATGCTATGAGCTGAGACTTCTCACTACATACTGCATCGTCAGCAGTCAGGAAGACTGCCCAAGGATTATCTTTTACTTCTAAGTAGATCATAAATAGCCCTGGAATAAAGCTACCTAAATTCTAAGCAGTTCCTCTTTGAAAAGAAGGGATACTTTAGAAAACTCCTATTGCAATCTGCTATCTCCTTTCTTCCAGTTATGTGGCCAGTATATGTGGACATGGAGAGAATTCACTTCCTGGAGACAATGTATCCAATTCTGATCTGGGATAATCAGAAAAGAAGTAGGAGGAGGGATGGAAAACACCAAGAGAAGACTCAAGGGGCAAAAATGAAACAAGCAAAACTAGAGCCTCAATGATCCCTGGAAGGAACACCTAAACATTTCTAGAAAATAGTTTTTGATAAAAATACATACTTACAGTATAAACTTCAGAAGATTAAAAAGGGTGTATAGAAAATTAAGTCTCTTTCCCCTGACTCCTTAAACTCAGTTTTGATCCCAAAGGCAACCAGCATTAATACTTTGTTTTTTCTTCTGGAGAGACGTATACAGCATGTTCTTTTTCATGAAAACAACAGTATGCTATACTCAATGTTTTACATCTTGCTTTTTCTCTTAAAAATAAATCCTGGAGCTTGTTCCACAAATGTACATTTAGACTTGCCTATTCCTTTTAATGGTTGCATAGCATTCCACTCTATAGATTATACCATATTTTATTTATTCAGTTTCCTGTTAGATACTGAAGTTATAATCAATCTTTTTAATTAAAAAACATAATGCAACAAGTTCCCTATACACTTATCTCTTCAACCACATGTAAGCATTTTTCTAGGATGAGTGCCTAGAAGTGGAATTGCTCCATCAAAGGATTCATATCAGACTAGGCTAAGAGGATGGAAAGTAAAATTTATTCTCTCCTTCCTGCATTCTTCACTTCTCCAGTTAGAGACAAGAAGAAAAAAACAGCTTATCAGTGTTCAAAGAAATATGAACTAACTTCATCTGTCCTTGAGGAATACATTGGAGTACTTGTTTCAGCCAGTTGTCTGGAAAAAGTTAGCTTGTGTCCATACTATGTTTTGAAAAGACCTACCTCACAGTGCTCTCGATAAAGACTCTGCAGTGACTTGATATCCTCAAAGGTAGTACCATCTGGCAGAGAAGAGATTTCAACTTCTCCAAACTCTGGAAGTGCGCGAGATGCATCTGTTACCATGACAACGCAATGGAAAAAAGTTACTGTGGATGGTGCCAATTAAAGACTAATGAAGGAAAATTTAAGCAGATTAAAAAGGAAAAAAAAATTATAGGTCAGAGGTCCAAAAAGCAAGGACTTTTCATACTAGTATTTTATAAACAAAACTTACAGCAGCAGCAGCACAAAAGAATAGAGGGAATACTTTTAAAATTTTGGAGAAACTAAATTTTCACTATGATTATACTGGAAATAACATATCACAGTGACTCTCAAAACAGGACCCCTATGATAAGAAAAATACCTTGAGCTGGCCACTATCAATTTTAGTTATTTTCATCATTTTGTTACTTAGGTATATAAAATACATTAGCTTTAAACTCATTATGCTTATACAACTCATATAATCATAAACCAAAAGACCTGCAAAGTAAGTATAAAGAAACCTAAAAAAATAACATTAAACTTAACAATGTTAATTTATATGATAGATGCTGCTGCTGTCCTGTAACCGCATCTTTCACGACTTGAATTTGGTACTGACTGCTGCAGTGCAGGAACTTTTGAGTTTGACAACCAACACATACTTCATGGTGGCTGGTTCTCCCATTATGCTTCTATATTCAAATGAGCTGTGAAACTTTCCTACACAGAGCACTGGGACATCATTTAGCCTTCCCTTGGGATGAAGCCGTAATTTACATAGTAAGTCTCTATTCTTTTCTCATTAGCTCTGGACAATTAATGCAATACACTTTGGTGCCAGCCTTATCATAAATTCAAATACAAATGTGGAAACTATAAATTTTCAGAACAGTATTCGTTCTAATCTTCTAGGTAATCCAAAATATGCTTTTTTTAAAAAAGATTATAATTGAAATAAGAACATAAAATAAGAAACATAAAAATTCTTGTTGAGAGCTCATGGATCTATAAGAATATACTTGAAGACTCTAGTTTGGCAATGCTGCCATAATGTTTTCATACTTCAGTAGCTATTCTGTCCTGAGAGTACATTTTAGTTGTCTTTGTCAGAAAGTGCACATATACACATATACACACACACAGACACATACACACACTCTGATACATTCTACTAATTTTGATCTGCTGTACCAAAACTATGCATGCTCATCTCTAGAAAAGCTGTCATTTAAAGTGCAAAATGCCATTTTGCACTTTTAGCTTTTATAGGAATATGCAAAATGTTCAAGTTCTACTTCCTTAACTCTTAAGTAACAAGAAACATGTATACCATTTACAAAACTACAAAAATAGGAAATACTATGATCAATTTAAAGGAATAAATTACTTAAAAGTTTATAATAATTTTTTCTAATCTGAGATTGTATGCACATGCAACTTTCTACATAGGAAATGAGAATTGCTTTTGGCACTTGAAGTTACTAATACTATTGAAACAACAACACAATTTTGACCACAAATGCCCAATTAATACAAATTCTGGGAAACAATTCCAAAGAAATGAGCCTTTAATTCATACAAATTTAAAAGTTTTACATAGCTTGAGATTTTTAAAAATAAGTCTAGAGGACACACAAAAAAGTAGAAATGAACTAGAATTATCACATAATGTGCATAGTTTCAGCACACAAAGAAATCTATGTAATTAATATCTTAATAGACATTGTACTTGGATAAAACACTATTGTAGTTCTCTTGTTTTCAAAATTCTAATAACAACTAATATGCATTACACCTTAACATACCTAAAAACTGTTGATGATGTTGACTTTGGGCAATTACAGTTTGTTCAACAGATGTGCCTGTCTGTTGACCACTTCCTGTGAAACCATCTGCAACCCCATCCACTTTCTGCATAGGCTTGTACCTAAAAATATTAGATGGGAAAAAACAAATAAATCAAATTATTCCTTGCTTTTTTGTACTAAACAAAACTCCCAAGCCATTCAATTTTGTTTTATCTTCTTTAACTGTCTCATGATAGTTGTAAAAGATTTTCTTCCTTGATAGTCTCATAAAGTAGGATGAGGAAATTTTTTAAATTGTAAAAAGAAAAATGAAGGAGAAGCACTTAGGAAAGGCACCCATTTTTGAAAATTCAGTAATTTAGCTAAGAATGAAAGTTATGAGGTATTTCTTTGGACAGCAGTGGCAAGGAAGTCCATGATTATACTTTTAATACACTATTTGAACATAATTCTTAATGGCCAATGGATCAAGGGAGAAACATTTTAAATACATTGGGATGTGAATCTGAATTAAAATCTAGGAGTTTGGGCCTGAGCAATGTTTTAAATGGCTTTTATTTAATTAATATCTCCAAAATGTGGTTCAGCCTAAAACTCAACCATACTGTTTTCCATATCACCTAAATCCTCCCATGCATCTCAACACATTCATCTCCCTTGACTTCTGTCCACATCTGCAAATATAAAGACCATAAGCATCAGCTTGTAGCAAAATGCATGCAAAAATCTATCTATAAACCCAAGTCATCAAATTTAAAAAAGTAAAAAGAATAAAAGTCACCTATAGCTATGCATTTATCTTTAGGTCCTAGTCATATAAACTCAAGAACTTTCCATACTGTTAAAATAGAAAAAATATGCTTCAATAGTATAGGCAAGAAAGAAAGATTCTTGGGAGAAAAATACCATAGGAAAAATGCATAGGTAAGTCTCCTAAGATAAGCAAATATAAAACAAGAAATAAGCAGCAACTATAATTTCTTCTGTTTCTAAGATCTCAAATATTGTTATTCATTTTAGAAATTAAAAAAAACAGATAAATGTAAGAAAATGTTCAAATCTATAATAAGTTTATTATCTGCACTTATGCACTTTATGCTGTTTGTCCTTCCATTTCTCCCCATTTCTAAATATATTTATAATAGTCTTACCATCCAGATACTTGACTCTTCCATTGATACCATAAGTTAACTGTTAATAGTGTGTTAACATGAAGTTGTTGTGAGTAGCAATGTCCCCAGTACACGAACAAGACATATACAAGGATGCCTACAGTCTGACAACAGATGGGAAATGAATGGATCTGGTGAAACATCACACAAACTAATGTTGAGGTTGCCTAAGGAAGTAATTCAACCTTGAATGCTATTATGACTTAGATAAATGAAACTGCCATGAAAAACTGCAGAGTCACTCATAATGACATTTACTTGTATTTCTTATGTGACAGGAATCTCACAAAGAACTATATGAAAAGCAAAAATAAAGTCAGAAGATGAATAGGGTGAACAAAGGATACAACACACTGCATTCTTGTTATTATTTTAGTGATGACCCTGTACACCAAAATGTTGGTTGTTATTTTCTAATGATATAAAAGAACTCAAGCCTATTCTTGGAAAAAAACATCTGAAAGTACTTTTCAATTGGGGCCACATCAAGAGATAACACATGGTTTAATACGGTAGTGTGCTAGAAGTGCCATTTATTTTTTTAAAAAATGAATGTTTTTCTGATTTTTTTCCTCCTTAAAGAATCATCTTAGGCAAAAAAAAAAAAAACAATCCTTTGTGAGGCAAGAACTTTGAGTATTTTTGTGGGGGAGCAGTTGCTAACCACTCTGTTCTAGAAGACTTTAATGATTTTATCTTTAGGGAATACAGTTAGAGAAGTTTTTATCCTCATTGATCCATTCCAGGTTTCATTTGATTTTAGCCTCCCTTTGTCAACTATGAAATTTTATATCACTAATAAAAGAAGCTAAAATTGTTTAACCATGTTTCTTCATTTGTGTAATAGAGTTTGGGGATCATGGAGTTAATAAAAGAGGTTAAAGGGACGTGCTTACTTACTCTGGAGAAGAGCAAAATGGAAATATTTCCTATAGTCTTCAATTATATTAATTTTCAATATAGGATGAGAGAGTAATTACTAGACTTTGTCCAGCTATGCTTTATCAGTTTGCTGTGTCCTGCACAGCATCTAGTATGCTACAGATGTTTAATAGGCACAAATATCAAGGACCATAAAAGGATATGACATATATTCCCTTTAGACTGACATACAGACATTGTACAGATGCTGTGTCACCTTCTACTTGTACACAGTGCTTAGCAAGCCTATAGTCTGCAAGGAAAATGATCTACTTCCTCAGAAAGATGTAGACAGCAGAAGTTCCAAACGAGAAAGATATATTTTTAATAAGCAAAGTCACAATACATTATAATTAATGAATGATTATGCTTAATGATATTGAGTGGCAAGCACTGATTAGAGGTATATTCTATTATACAGGAGATTCAAAAATTTATTAAGATTAGTTTGTAGACAAAAAGGAAACAAGTTAATTCTGGAGAAATTCTGCAGGTCAGTACTTAAGAACAAATCTTATAAAGAAGAGGTGAAGAAAAAAAAAAGAAAATACATTCAAAACTGGGCAATAGGAGGTTTAATTTTAACCATAGAGTAAGGGTTGCAAAGTGAATGGTGGATTGAATGGATAGGGTGAAAATGCACCAAGTGTTTCAATGTTTGGTTGCCTGGGTAATAATAAAGCTAGTCACGCAGTCGTGTCCGATTCTTTACGACCCATGAACTCCAGGCTCCTCCATCCATGGGATTTACTAGGCAAGAATACTGCAGAGGGTTGCCATTTCCCTCTCCAGGAGATATTCCTGACTCAGGGATCAAACCCAAGTCTCCTACATTGCAGGCAGACTCTCCACTGTCTGAGCCACCAGAGAAACCCTTTGCCTCAGTAATAGGACCTCTGCATGCCAGAAGTTTATGTTGTATCTCTTTAGAAAAAGATGTGAAGACAAGTTTGGGAGGGTTTTGTGACATAAAGAATGACAAAAGAGATTTCTGTGGTGGTCTAGTGGTTAAGAACCCACCTTGCAATGCAGAGGACATGGGTTCGATCACTGGTCGGGAAACTTAAGATTCCATATGCCACGGAGCAACAAAGTCCACACATCACAGCTAGAGAGGCTGCATGCGTCAGAGCACTTCAGAGCCCACAGCCCACAGCCACCGAAGCCTGTGCCTCTGGAGCCTGCTCACTGCAACCACTGAGCCCCTGGGCCACAGCCCGAGTCCATGCACCACAACAAAAGTTCTCACGTGCTACCACCAAGACCTGATGCAGCCAAACAGATAAACGTGAAAAAAGAATGACATCGGAAGGGCAGGTATATGGCTCATATTCAAGAACAGTATGAGTGTGGGCCTATAAATAAGAGAGAGCTTCCAGGCAGTGCTGACTTTTCCTAGTAGTGGCATTTCCAAATGCCAGGTATTGCCTGGTACTAAATTGATACTTAGAAAGAAACCACAAGAAATTAGAAATATTGAACTGAGGAAAGCCAGATGTTCATTTTCCTGACGTCCTATCTAAAGATAACATCCTATCCCTGCCATTACTTCAGAGCACTGGGGCTTCCCAGAGAAGGAGGGAGTTTAATAGGAAGTTGAATAGCCACATTAAACATAAGATAAACAAATACATGTGATAACTGACCTTTCTTGGAAGAAACAGTTATAGATGATATTATATTAGGTTTTGAAAGCTATTTATATATCAGTATCTGAGTAGGTTTCAAAAAAATTCAAATGCTAGGCTTACCCTAGATCTATCTAACAAAATCTTTGAGAATGGGGATTATGAATTTATTATTTTAACTAGCTTCTCATATATTTCTTAAGTAGTCTTCACAGAACTAGTCTATAGGAGCATCTTGGCAATAATAAATTCATTCAGTCAAATGTTGTAGAAATAGAACCATAACATTACAGAAAAATCATTTTCATAAGTCATTTCTCAATTTTTTTCAATAAACTATATTTGGAATGTAAATAACTATCTCTGAACAGATGGTGGATGATTAAATGAATGTATGAAGGAATGCTCAAGGTAACACCTTTCACCTATTAGACCATCAATTGATCTTAACAAATAGCAAACCTAGTTAACAAATATCTACTTTATTATAGGTAAAGTATTGTAGAGGTATAGCTTTGAAAAAGCTGTGTATGCATAGAATTTTCCAGGATGTTTTAATATTCCATTGACTTACATGATAATCCAACATTATCTTAGCTCTGGTTGAATTTCAAGTGACCTTTTAGCATTGGAACACAACTTTCAGATTTCCTATCTTTTTTTTTTAATTTATTTTTTAATTAAGGATAATTGCTTTAGAGAATTTTGTTGTTTTCTTTCAAACATCAACAAGAACCAGCCATGTCCCTATCTTTTCTAAATAAAATAATCACTATTTAACTACTAAAATTACCAAAAAAATGTTTTCTACTGAATAAACATTTGTTGAATCTTTCAAAAAACAGAACTCTTTAGTGTTTAAGAATTCTCTCCTTTTATTCACATTTGTTTTTACAAATTTATTGTTTTATAATAGGCTTTCTTATAGTAGATTCTTAGTGCTCTTGAGTTGTGTGTGCTCTAATAAAGACCTGTGCTACATCAAATGAACAAACAGCTCTTGATTTCAAAATTAGTAAGAGGCAAATGATAATTTTAACAGCTTGCAACTCCATGGGCAATCAAAGCTAAAGTTGTTAATGATTAAGAAATCAAAGAAACTCTAATGCTTTAATAGCTGAGCGATATGCATGAAACCTGTCACCAACAAAGAAACTTGGAAAATTATTAGGAATCTTTCCCCATGGGGTTAGTCATAGTTGTTATTTAGAACTTGGACAGCTGTAACTCTACTGTAAAATAATATCTAATTCTGTCAATAATCTCACACATACAGACACTGAAGGAGTTCAATGGAAGGCAAAGAAGGGTATATATATTTACCATCACATTCAACTAATAGTAACAGGTAGAAGGATTTTCAACAGACTGAACCATTTGGACAAGTATCTTTGAACCAGGCAAAAAAATGCACAAGCAAGATGTAAAATCTCAGCTATATAGGCATTTAGAGTCATCATTATGCTTATAACTATAGAGAGTACAAAATCATTTGATTTGCATGAACAAACCTAAATGTTGAGCTCATAACCAGGACAAAAGGCTATCATTTTCTGCAGGATTCATGACATTCCCTTTGGAAAAACTGTCCCAGAAAATTCTTAGGTGACTTGAGGTATGAAGTAAATCAAATGATATAAACATGGACAGATCAGAAGAAAATAAAGTTGAGTGCCATCTTTTCAGATTAGTAATGGACTTCTTGATGTCACACTGGATATGTTTCTATCTTGACTTGTAGCATCAACCCTGCTGATTAATGATAGTTATTACTACTCTTCAATCCTTGCTGGTAGCTCTATATTTGTCTCGTCATTAGCTCTACATCTATAATTGGGAAAGGAGAGTAGGAAAAATTAAATTCAAATGGGAGTATCTGTGTTCATTGCAGCAGTTTTAGTAGGAAATGTGGGAGAAGCAGGGAAGAGAAGAGGTTTAAGCTGTTGGCTGAAACAGAAGCCTATGGATCCTTTATTTCACAAATGATGCTCACTGCTCTCCTAGGTGCTGAAAATGCAATGTTGAAAGAAGCAAATACAATTCCCTTAGCTCATGAATTTCTTCACTGAGTTCTCCTATTGTAGGTAATTTAGACTTAACTATATAGAACTGATAGATTCTTGTTACAAATATGCATGGCACCTTTATGATACTTCTTTTATCTATAGCTGGTCCTTTCTGTTAAACTGATCCTAGAGGAATGCATCCACTCTCCCTTTATTTGGAGAATGACAACATGACTCCACCTGACCGCAAGACAGCAACAAAAATGGGCATCTGAAGCTCTGTCTTGGAAAAAACAAATTAGTGAGCTTCTTGCATAAAGCAAATTAAATAAGCCTGTTTCCTTATCAGTAAATAACAAACAATATAATTGCCAAATGAGATCTTGCATATAAATGAACATTTCACAAGTTAAATAAATGTTCATCAGAAGAATTAATATTAACAAACTTTACATGAATTACTATACTTAATAATTACTGAATGTGATTATTTATGATTCTATCTTCAGTGGAAAATATATTTACATTAGGGACTTGCTGCAGCAGTATAGTGAACATTAAATACCTCAGTGCCAAGATTCCTTATTTTTTTCCAAAAGCCAAGCGCACAGACATCTGATCATCTTCTCACTAAAGACCCCTGCCACCTTCAGCTGCCTCAGAGCAATTTACCTTAGCCCTAGATGCTTATCTCTGTAATGACCTCAGGGAATTTATGGTCAGGAAAGGAACTGTAAACCATTAACATCAATCACAGTTGAAAACCACTGGCCCAGAGGTGTAAAGAAATGAAAGTCAAACTTGCCCGATTTCCCAGCTTCATTCTTCTCCAAAACAGCCTTCTTCTTTAATTTTTTAAAATTGAAGTACAGTTGATTTACAATATCATGCTAGTTTCAAGTGTACAGCTCAATGATTATATAAAATACCATTCGTTTTCAGAATCTTTTCCCTTGTAGGTTATTAAAAAACACTGAGAATATTTCCCTTTGCTATATAGAAGAAGGAAACATATCTTGAGACAGAGAATTGTATCCAGGAAGTTTGTTGGGGAGCACCCAGGGGATCAATGCCCATGGCATTGAGGAAGAATGGGCAGGCGGAGGAATCAAGTGCTTTTGTGTTTTTTTTTAATTAAAAAAAAATATTTTCAATTGGAGGATAATTGATTTACAGTGTTGTGTTCATTTCTGCCATACATCCACATGAAATAGTCATAGGTGTACATATGTTCCCTCCCTCTTGAATCTCCCTCCCATCTCCACGCCCCGCATCCCACCCCTCTAGCTGTCACAGAGGACCAGGCTGAGTTCCCTGTGCTACATGGCAACATCTCGTTGGCTGTCTGTTTTACACATAGTAATATGTATATATTTCAAAGCTACTCTCTCAATGTGGTCCACCTTCTCCTTCCCCCGCTGTGTCCATAAGTCTGTTCTCTATGTCTGAGGTTTTATTCCTGCCCTGCAAATAGGTTCATCAGCACCTTTGTCACGACAAACTGGAAAGCTCTTAGAGAGATGGGAACACCAGACCATCTTACCTGTCTTCTGAGAAACCTGTATGCGGATCAAGAAGCAACAGTTAGAACCCTGTATAGAACAACTGAGTGGTTCAAGATCGAGAAAGGAGTCTGACAGGGCTGTTTGTTGTCACCTTGTTTGCTTAATTTATATGCTGAGCACATCATGAGAAATGCCAGGCTGGATGAGTTACAAGCTGGAATCAAGACAGGCAGGAGAAATATCAACAACCTCAAAAGTCCAGATGTTACCACTCTAATGGCAGAAAGAGAAGAGGAACTAAACAGCCTCTTGATGAGGGTGAAGGAAGAGAATGAAAGAGCTGGCTTAAGACTAAATAAAAATACTAAGATTGTGGCATCTGGCCCATTACTGCATGGCAAATAGAAAGAGAAAAGGTGGAATTAGTGACAGATTTCCCCTTCTTCCTTCATAGCTCAGTTGTGGTAAAGAATCCACCTGCAATTCAGGAGACCGTGGTTCGATTCCTGGGTCGGGAAGATCCCCTGAGGAAGGGATAGGCTACCCACAAAAGTATTCTTGGGCTTCCCTTGTGGCTCAGCTGGTAAAGAATCTGCCTGCAATGTGGGAGACATGGGTTCAATCCTTGGGTTTGGAAGATCCTCAGGAAAAGGGAAAGACTACCCTTCCAGTATTCTGTTCTGGAGAATTCCAAGGACTGTATAGTCCATGGGGTCGCAGAGTCGGACACAACTGAGCAACTTTCACATTCCTCTTCTTGGGCTCCAAAATCACTGTAGACAGTGATGGATGGTGACTGCAGTCATGAAATCAGAAGACAATTGCTTCTTGGCAGGAAAGTTATGACAAACCTAGACAGTGTGTTGAAAAACAGAGACATTATTCTGCCGACAAAGGTCAGTATAGTCAAGGCTATGGTCTTTCCAGTGGTCACGTATGGTTGTGACAGCTGGACTATAAAGAAGGCTGAATGCCAAAGAATTGATGCCTTCAAACTGTGGTGCTGGAGAAGACTCTTGAAAGTCCCTTGGACACAGGAGATCAAACCAGTCAATCTTAAGGGGGATCAACCCTGAATATTCACTGGAAGGACTGATGCTAAAGCTGAAGCTCCAGTATTTTGGCCATCTGATGTGAAGAGATGACCGATTGGAAAAATCCCTGATGCTGGGAAAGATCAAGGGCAGGAGGAGAAGAAGGCATCAGAGGATGAGACTGCTGGATGGCATCACTGATGCAATGGCCATGAACTTGGGTAAACTCCAGGAGATGGTGAGGGACAGAGAGCCCTGGCATGCCGCAGTCCATGGGACTGCAAAGAGTCAGACATGACTGGGGACTGAACAACAACAACAATTATTATTAATTTTCATTTTGCAGATGAAGAAACTGAGGTTCAGTGACGTTCAGTCATACACACCAAAGTGCCAGGCAGCCTGTACTCAAATCCCTATTTCCAACCTTTACTTATAGAATTCTTTTCACTAGCCTACAAAACTACATTAAGAAAGGTCTTCTAATGACAGAGGTTCTTGCCATCACTCCTTAGGACCATGCATGCTTTCATATCTGTCTATAGCCAAAGCACAACTAGCTTTGCTTTTCAATTGACCTCTATTTTCCTCCACTCACTGCCACAAAAATTCCTTTTTTTCACAGAATCCAATTCCTATGAAGAGATTGTTCACAGAGTCAGGAAGTGACACATTTCTTCACTTATTTAGGATATACTCAACTGTAATCTTCCCCTTTATTTCATATGCAAAACTTTTATTACATGTGTACATTTCTCTTTGGGCTATACTACCTCTTTAGGGAAAGAATCTTGTAAGATCAAAGATAAGAGGCCTGGGTTCTTGTCCTGGTTTCTATATGATCATGGATACGTTACCTATTCTTATGGACTTCAGTTTTCTCATCAAGAAAACTGCACTTTTAGGTGCAGTAGGTGACCCCTTGCTCCAAGTCTTTCTGTGATTCTGTGATGGACATATTCTATATGCACCATCGATTGTTATGTATTTGGTGAAGGAATCAAATGCAGCAAAGCACATTGTCAAAAGCACTTGACTCTATTCCACCACTTTTGCTACTAGAATTTGGAAGAATAACCAAAATATATGTGCCAGCACTCTCTATGTACGTCTTTTAAATATTAAAAAGAAACTGCAGCAAAGATTTTTATTTAGATCATAAAGCTGAAAATTATTCACCTCCTTTTTGCTCTACACTAACCTAATTTATTTATTGTCTATATTAGAGTAAGCAAATTAGTCCATGAGTAAAACTCCTTGAAAACTGAAGATTACCTCATTTAAGTGCAGAA
This sequence comes from Muntiacus reevesi, assembly GCF_963930625.1. NCBI lineage: Eukaryota > Metazoa > Chordata > Mammalia > Artiodactyla > Cervidae > Muntiacus > Muntiacus reevesi. The sequence goes on along the minus strand of NC_089265.1, from coordinate 38,618,369 downwards.
GTTATTTTCATGTGAAATATTTTCAAAAGGAAGGTCTTAAGAATTACCCAATTATTACACATTCTCCTGCTTCCTTAATCAGAGTACTTAACCTCTTTCTGATTACCTATAATGCCATCAATATGCCAAATAGTTATCACATTGTATAGACTAGATTTTAGTCACTATAGTGCTACTTAAAGGGCCTACTGGAGTGCCTAGGTCTACGTGTTCCTCCATGGAATGTGCGCAGATTGCTGGGCTGAATAACCCAAAGGGAATCAAAGACACTCGTCTACTTATATTTCCTCTTGCCAGCTGTTATTTCTCATGACTGCCTATGAATCAAGTGGGCTCTAATCTGCTCTTTTATTTTAGGTAAATGACTTGAGGATGGCTTCATCTTTTCAATTAAGCTAATCTATGGGCTCTGTGACATCTGTTTTTCAATCAGAAGCTGTTTCCATTTATTTCCAGACTCATGGCTATGTTCCCATATGGTGGTGTTGCTGGGAATTTGATTTGCAGATAAGTGGAAATTTTCTTTACTGCCCTATCAAATCTTCAAATGAGATACCATATTAAAGGAGTTCTACAGTGATTCCAAACTAATGAGAAAAAAATGCACAAACTGAACTCCAAAAAATGATTTTTTTTGGATAGAATAATTACTGTTTATATTTGAATTTTCTTATAGGAACAGGTGAAGCACATACATTTACACTATGGAAGATGTGCACAAATAGATTCATAAAAAACTCCTACTGTATTTAAACAATTTGAATATTCTAAAATATTAAATACTAGTAGATGATATAAACTATTTTAAACTTTTCAAATGTCCCTCATACTTTACCAGGATGAATGGCAGTCTCTTCTTATGTGAAATTTAATACATTCAGTAGAATCATTTGAATTTTGAAACCATCTTTTTTTTTTCCATTTATTTTTATTAGTTGGAGGCTAGTTACTTTACAATATTGTAGTGGTTTTTGTCATACATTGACATGAATCAGCCATGGATTTACAAGTATTCCCCATTCCGATCCCCCCTCCCACCTCCCTCTCCACCCGATTCCTCTGTGTCTTCCCAGTGCACCAGGCCCGAGCACTTGTCTCATGCATCCCACCTGGGCTGGTGATCTATTTCACCCTAGATAATATACGTGTTTCAATGCTGTTCTCTTGAAACATTCCACCCTCGCCTTCTCCCACAGAGTCCAAAATTCTGTTCTGTACAAACCATCTTATTTTATAAGCTATAAAGTAAATGATACAATAAGTCCTTTTTCCACTGTGTTCAACAAATACTTTAACCCTTGCATTTAGACTCAGGAAGAGACACTTTTCCTCTTCTGTGCAAGTGTTTCCTCTCAGTGGGGTAACTGGCTTCACTTAAAGCCCATCAATATTGCCATTGATATAACCCTTCAGAGATACTAAAAAAAAAAATTAGGATTCCTCCTAATCCCAATGAGGGGTTGGTGAAGTTGATAACAGAAGCAATTATCCATGACACCATGCCAAGAGAAACTGTCCATAATCCAAAACTTGTACCATTAACAAATAACAACAAATTATTAAAGGAAGTTTCAGTATGTCTTTCGTTCTCTAATATTCTTATTTCATAAGAAAGCAAACACTGTAAAAAACTAAAGTCTTATGAACTATGAATATCACTGAGAATTTTATATTACTTCTTAAATACAACCATATCATATCTAATTCTAAAAGCAGTACTTGGATTGCACGGTTTTCATAGCTCATTAAACTTTATAGCTCTGAAATCTGTTTCACAAGGAGACCTTTGTAACTCTTTGGTTTTGCTTACCTAAACCAGGCTTTGTAAAAAGAATGTTCCTGGAAGGCTTCCATTTCCATGAAAACTTGCAGAGAAATCCCTGAATAAAGTAAGCTTCAGCTATCTTAGGTGCAATTTACCAAGGCATTGTTCATATTTAAATTTGAATATACGTTATTTTTGAACTAATCTTTTCTTTCCTTATTGCACCAACATCTCCAATGTGAATTGCTGCTATGCATGAGTGCAGAGACTATACCAGAAAGTAAAAGCTATAAGCGTTATTACTAACAGGTGGAAACAGTAATTGTAAATCAAGACAAATAACAGTTTATTCCAACTCACACAAACTCTGTTTCCAACCATAAAAGGGACTGTTTTGTGTTTCTTCCCCAGAACTCTTCTTAATATATTTCATTGACTATACCTCAAAAAACAGAAATCAGTAATTTGAAAACTAAGTTTGAGAATTTGTGAAACATAATTTATGTAATAGCCAATCCTGAACTGACTCTTCAGTCCTGAATACTAGAAATTATATCTGTATTTACAAGCGTCTTTACCTCCAGTCTCTTTCCACTAAATAGGTCTTGCCCCAAATAAAAAAGTAATCTCTTCAGACAAAATCTGAATGTGTCACTGCTTTGTTTGGAAGCAAGTCTTTGAAGTCTTGACAGTTTCTAAGCACAAAATCATTAACTCCATATACAACCAAATCCCTTCATCTGTGATCCAAACTACTCTTAAAATCCCATCTCTCACTCAAGTCTAATCTTAACCCTAAAGGACCCAATCTTCTCAGTTCTCCTCCTGCAATATCAACCTCACCATATCAGAGTGTATTCACCAGAGATGTCATGGACTTTATGCCCAAGTGGTACATTTGTTGACATTATTCCCTCTGCCTAAATGTTCCTCTCTTATTCTGATCCCTCTAATTCCCTACTCAAATAGCACCTTCTCTGTGAAACTTCCCAATCCTCCCTTTCCAAGACTTTGCTCAAACAGTTTGGCAAAGTAGTCCAACAGTTCCTTGATCAAAGCTTTGTTTTAGCATTTCTTAGGGTGCATTATCGGAGAAGGCAATGGCATCCCACTGCAGTACTCTTGCCTGGAAAATCCCATGGACGGAGGAGCCTGGTAGGCTGCAGCCCATGGGGTCGCGAAGAGTCGGACATGACTGAGCGACTTCACTTTCACTTTTCACTTTCATGCATTGGAGAAGGAAATGGCAACCCACTCCAGTGTTCTAGCCTGGAGAATCCAATGGATGGGGTCTCAGAGAGTCAGACATGACTGAAGTGACTTAGCAGCAGTAGCAGCAGCAGGCTGCATTATGGGCTTCCCAGGTGGCACCGGTGGTAAAGTATCTGCCGGCCAATGCAGGAGACACAAGAGACATGGGTTCAATCCCTGGGTCGGGAAGATACCCTGAAGGAAGCCAGGGCAACCCACTCCAGTATTCTTGCCTGGAGAATCTCATGGACAGAGGAGCCTGGAGGGCTACAGTCCATAGGGTCGAAAAGAATCAGACAGGACTGAAGTGATAGCATGCACACAGGCTGCATTACCTTAAAAAAAAATTTCCATGTGCCTGGTTATCTAATTTCTTAACTCCTCAAAGGTAAGAACTGTGTCTTATCTCTGCACTCAGGACCTAGCACATGTTAGAGACGCAACCAGTGCTCAGTTACTAAATAGATAAAGGGCTACTGCATGGTATGGGCTTTCTACGTCCAACAGTGGTAAAGAATCCACCTGCCAATGCAAAAGACGCAGGTTCAAGCCCTGGGTCAGGAAGATCCGCTGGAGGAGGAAATGGCAATCTACTCCATTATTCTTGCCTGGAAAATTCCATGGACAGAGGAGCCCACCACTGGGGTCACAAAAAAGTTGGACATGACTGAGCATGCGCACACTGCATGGTATCCTTCTTCTCCAGCAGTAACTTAGAACTAATGCATCTGATTACACTAGTATGATGTGGAGGAGATCTTGCCAAGGTGACTCACTATCCCAGATCAATGATCAAGCAGATTGACATAGATCACCTGACTACCTATGAGCAGTCCTTCTTTTCCCTATCAAATACTGCATGTTCAACTGAAAACAAAAACTGGAACTACTGCCATGGCTGAGCTACATTAGTAAAGAGGGAAAGATTTTTCATTTTACTCCAAACTGTGATATAAGTCACATGAGACAGGACTTTGGCTATGTAGCAATTTTACACACTTGTGCAAATCATTTAACCTCTCTGGGATTTATCTGAAAAAACAAAAACAAAAACAAAAACAGGGGTTTTAATGCTTTGACTGCGACAAGGCTAAGGAGGCAGACTACACTGATCTATTTTTCAATTCTAAGGTCTATAACTCTATTTATCCATCCATCCATTCATCATCCACCCATCCATTCGTGAATGCTTGAGATATCTTAAAGCCCTAATATTTACAATTCTACATTTATTGAAAGTTGGAGTCAAAGAAAATGCAAGAAGTCCCAAACATTCTGCAAGAATTTATACTGTCAAAAAGAATGACTTAAAAACATGTGCAGATTAACAAGAAGCTCATGAATACTGACAAATTTCTCCAGATGCCTCTTATAGCATGTGTTTAGTCTCCTTATTGGAATAGTTTGGGATGTCACGTTTATTTAAAGGGGCCAAACACGCTGTATGATGAGTAATTTTTAAAAGATTTAGAAAACAGAATGAATGAAATTCTAAATCATATTTGAGAACTGTCTGTAGTGAAAGCATATGAACAATAGTGATATTCTTGCACACTTAGGTATTTGTTCTACTCGTTCAGAAAAAAAAAATTGAAACAGCTAAAGAAATCCATAACTTTGACATGTCAATGACAATCCCCAAATCTACCTTTGTTTCTGTTGCATGGGTTGTTGTCTCATAGCCATATACTGCATGTCTTCTTGGAGGCGATTAAGAGGGGAATCAGGCTTGACACGAATCCCATAGTAATGGTACTTGGAGTTTCCTCTTCATAAGAGAACAGCAAACAGAGACACAAAAAAGTCAGTCAAGTCAATATCAATCATATAGGATTCCATTTAATTTCATATTTGGAAAAAATAGGTAAAGGCAAACTTAATGTTATATATCTATGATTTACCTGTTCTGGACACCTGTGTATTTTTATGGTGGCTACATCTGAAGAATCAAAATAAGATTCTGAATCAATCAGTTCAAGGCCCTAAGAAAAATCTTTCCTTATAAACTTTTGCTTAAATACTAGTCACAGTCCATTTGTTTGATTTATATTACATTTTGTTTTCAAATTTATATTTTAGCTATAATTTAGAAAATTATATTAACAGGATATTCACTAACAGGATAAAGGGCTGCACACTAATAAGTTACTATAAAGTAGTTATGCAGAACAAAGAGGAAAAAAATATTTACTGTCTTGGAGAAGTCCTTTATTTTTCTAGTTCTATTATTGCAGGGGTGATTAAGATAACTTCATTGACACAAGATGTTGTGAAGTCTATTATTTAATATTTTGAAACCTAAAAAAGCAGGCATTTAATCCTACTGATTTCAAAACATATTTTATTAGTCTCTGTTTTTATGGGTTCATATCAGTTTTGCAGGCTGAATAAGATGTGTCACAACAGATATGGAGAAATTTCTCTGTGAAAATGGCAAATTTCCACCTGGATAAAAAAATTGTCACAATTTCCTCATGTTCATGAAAAAGACCATATTTGTTATTAGAAATGACAAAGTTTTATCCTCAATGAAATTTGCAAATTCTTTCAAAAATAACATTTTAAATATGTAAATTTTTGCAAATAGAAAATAGTAGTTTTTCACAAGTCTATATATAGCAAGCCATCAGTGCTCTTTCCAATTTTTTCTTTCATTTACAAAAAAAGAAAAAATGCAAGTGGAGTGTGGATTCAATATTTTATATGAAAATAAAACAAAATTTTACTTCCAAGCTCCAAGAACACACATTAGATGAACCCTATATATTTGAAAATACATTAAATTTTTATTATAAAAATAATATTGATAGCCTAAAAAGGTAGCCTACCAATTTGAATACCTACACAGTTATCGGTATAGGTATTTGAATACCTACATAGTTGTAGTAAAATAAACGAGTAGGAAAACTTAATGCCTTCCATTTGCAGACATTAGATTTTTTCTCCAAGATCCACTGCCAAATAGAGCAAAATACAAAAACAAACAAACAAACAAATACCACAAACTCAGTTAGCCCTGTTCTCCCACACAAACAGCAGAACAAGAGGGAAAAGTCAATGACAAAGTTACAAAGTAAAATGACATCGCTCTTGTGAGATCCCAAAATACATGAAGTATCTATCAGTAGTTTCTCTTCAGTTTCCTATAAGTCAGCACTTTGGGTGTGTTGGTGGGGAGGTGGTTCTTTCTGTGCCACTGGAGATGCTTGGGGGATATCAGTATGTCCTGTGGTAACAAGAGATACTCTTTGATTTGTCTTTGTTTAGAAACACGGTGACTTCACTCATCTTTTATTTAGCTCCAGAGACTTGAGAAACAGTCTGGTTCTGGTTTGAATGAATTCACCAGATAATTTTATTGACAGATAAGTAACAATTTACATACGGTTTGCTTCGGAAAAAAAAGTATCTGAGTTGGTCTGCCTCATGATTTATACTGATTTTCTTTCTGTTCCCTGGGTTAGGCATAGAAAATGAATGCTAAAACAGTTTCCACGGTAGAAAGAGTCCCTGGCACTTCACCCCTACCATTGTCAGATTTTCTACATTAGAGTTCTGCTATCTTCATAACACAGTATTTGTTTAAACTTTCTCCATAAGATTTCTTTTCTCCTTATTCTTCTAGGCTTTGTTTTCCACCTCTAATTTCAAACATTACATACAATTTTAAAAGGAGCAGGAGACACAACTCATATAGTGCGAAGGGGAAGAAAAGAAGATAGAAAGTAAAAGCTGCAATATTGCAACATGTACTTATAGAGCCTAGAGTATGGATTCCACTCATTCGCAAACCCAAACAACCCCAATTTTGTCCTTTTCTATTTTAAAGATGCCTTTCAGGGCTTGAATGGAGCCTCAAAATAGGATTCATTGAAATCCCTTTCAGTAACAAAAGATGCACAACAATACAGCTATTAGAATGCTGAATAAAGCCCAGAGATTCAAAATATTGGCACAGTATGCATAACTACTGATCCATCAGCTAGGATATAGTAGATTAGGTCCCCAAATAATGATTTTTGTGGTTCCAGGAAAAAAAAAAAACTAACAAAACAAAAAGACTTTTTCAAGTGATAGGAAACTGGTTCCTTTACTCTGAATAAATAATCATATTCTTCAGTTTAAAATACACTATTCTTTTGAAGTATGGATAGAAGAAAATACACTTCTGAGAGAACAGAACCTTCAGCAATCTGAAAGCTGTACAGTCACTTACAATGCAACAGAAAGAAATAATTCACACTCTGAATACATACAGACCTTGTAATCCTCATAAAACTGTCACATTCCTTTTTTCTGTATAAATTTACATTGAAGTCAATTACAAAGGCTCTGTTTATTTTATTAAGAATATTAAAAACTCTTTGCTAGAATACTATGGGGCTGTGACTTATCTCTCATTAAAGATATATCATCTGTTATATATTGTATAGCAGCTATACATTTATACTTTTAAATATAGATTTCATAAGGTATAAGAAATCAGAAGCATGCATAAGACTCTGCTCAGCTATTCAAAATATGTTATGATAATTTGCAAAAAATACAGCAGTAAAATGAAGCTCTGCAGTTTTAAGTATTATTTTCATCATATTTTGACTAATAAAAACACTCATATGTATTTCCAAAGGAGGAAACAGAGAAACTCTAAGAATCTTCCTCACATTATTGATTTCCTTGCAATGGAACCATAGTAAACTTTTGCTTCCATAAATTCATGGCTTCACAATCAAGAGTTTTAAAAAGGCTAATAAAAGGTTAAAAAGGACAATGTCATTAACTGAGAGCTTCAAACATCCAAAACTTGTACATTCACCAAATAATTTTGAATTGGTCTCCAAAAATGACATGAATAACTCAGCTTTAATTTCTTACTCTACGCAAATAGAAGTTATTTATAAAGATCTTTCTATGTAATTTTGCAAATCAAGAGATACATGGTTTTCCACTTACTATGTCACTTTATTCATCATCTTTAGTACATTTATTTTCCAAAAGAGAAGAAAGCAGTATACACTGATTTTTAAAGCATCATATATAAATTTTCCAGTAATAGCTTGAAAAGTGAAAGTGAAAGCGTTAGTCGCTAGGTTGTGTGCAACTCTCTGCAGCCCCATGGACTATAGCCCACCAGGCTCCTCTGTCGATGGAATTCTCCAGGCAAGAATATTGGAGTCGGTTGCCATTCCCTTCTCCAGTGGATCTTCCCAACCCAGGGATCAAACCAGGGTCTCCCGCACTGGTCTGTTCATTTCTATGTGATTTGAGAATCAGTTTTTCTCCAAGCTTTGCTACTTGGATGTTTAGGACAAGACATCATTCTGTATTGTCAGTTTTCAGTGAATAATGACCTTTCCTTTTCCTGAGGATTTTCATAAACTGAGCTAATTTTTAAATATTTTTCTTAATGTATTATCTGTAATCAAATACTTGTGCCCAAACAATATACTGAATGACTATAGTTTAAAAAAGAGAGATTAGTTTATGATATTATCTTTTAGTACTAACCTAGTTCCCAATCTCCTGGTTCGTAGCCCCATAAAAATTGACCTTATTAGTTTTCCAAAAGAAGCAGCATTGACTGGATCCAGTTTGTGTTCCTGACAGTGTCGTAGGTAGTGGTTGTACAGAGTGCTTCTGGGAAGGCTCACTCCTTCTGCTGTCTCGTAATTGTCCAACAGCCACTGGAGCTAGTGTAAACAAGACAGGGTAAACACAGAGAAACCGAATCATTCACCAAAATGCCTCTAAGACACTGCAACTACAACACACAGAAATACGTAGAAGATCTTCCTCAAGCCTTATGACAGGGAAACTGTTGCAATTTGGAGGTCTGTGTAATCTGAATGTGAAAACTCTTGGAAGTTTAGATAGCTGACCAGCATTTATTGACCTCAGACCGTGTCCATTCCTTCAAACATTCAAGTACCTATACAGACATACTAGTTTTCCTTGTATTGATTCCTACTTTGGAGATAAAAACCTCTTCAAGGAATTCAAATAATCTCATTAACTGTTTATAAATATAATTCGTAATTGCTACAGAAATAAACACATTACCAAGCCTGGCAGCATGGTGCATAATATGTCTTCAGTGCTGGTTTGTTACAACACATAATCATCAGGCTGCCTTGTATAAATTTTTATATTAAGGCTCTATTCATTTTTATAGAATTCTAATTTACTTACACAAGATAACACAATTACAGCATATCTACTGGGACAAATTCTACAAACGGTAAGGAAAATTTTCAGTCTTTTCTTCCTCAGAAAGACACTCACTAGACACTGATTTTAAAAAATTATGTGTAACGAAAAGGGATCACTTATTACAATCATTTGAGTTTCTCTACGTTTTTTTCATAATTTTGGAAGACACACTACACTGGTAGTTGGAAGGCAATGTTTTTTCAGTCTGTAGTGCATATTTTAGTCTTATGGGTGGCCAATAACATCATGAAAAGATGCTAAACATCACAAATGATTAGAAAAACGCAAATCGAAACTACAATGAGATTATCACCTCACACCAGTCAGAATGGTCATAATCAAAAAAATTTACAAACAATAAATGCTGGAGAGGATGTGGAGGAAAGGGAACCCTCTTACATCAATGCTGGGAATGTAAACAGATACAGCCATTATGGAGAATAGTATGGAGATGCCTTAAAAAACTAGGAATAAATCTACCATATGACCCAGGAATCCCACTACTGGGGATATACCCTAAGAAAGCCGCAATTCTAAAAGACACATGTGCCCCAGTGTTCACTGCAGCACCATTTACAATAGCCAGGACATGGAAGCAACCTAGATGTCCATCTATAAATGAGTGGATAAATAAGTTTTCATATATATATACATATGTGCGTATATATATATATATACACACACACACACACACACACACACAATGTAATATTACTCAGCCATAAAAATGAACTAATTTGAGTCAGTTCTAATAAGGTGGATGTACCTAGAGCCTATTACACAGAGTGAAGTCAGAAAGAGGAAAACAGACACTGTATGTTAACACAGACATATGGAATCTAGAAAAATGGTATTGATGAGCCTATTTGCAGGGAAAGAATGGAGATGTAGATGTAGAGAATGATCTTGTGGACACAGTGAGGGAAGGAAAGAGTGAGAGGAACAGAGAACATAGCATCTACACATATACACTATCATGTGTAATATAGCTGGTGAGAAGTTGCTATAGAACACAGAGAGCCCAGCCTAGCACTATTTGATAACCTAGAGGGGTGGGATTCAGGGAGGGGAGGGAGGCTCAAGAGGGAGGGGATATCTGTATAATTATGGCTGATTTGAGTTGTTGTACAGCATAAGCCAACACAATATGGTAAAACAATTTTCCTCCAATTAAAAAATAAATTAAGAAAATAAAGTTTTATGTTGTCCTGTGTGTATTTTTAAAAAATCATCTTTCAAGTACAGTATGTGCAAGAAATTTTTAGAAAAATCAAATCTAGGCATATATTACCAAGTTTCAACATTAGTAAAATTAAATCATCAATCTGTTCATTATTTATTTACAAACATGTATGCGTGCTCAGTCATGTCTGACTCTTTCACAACCCCATGGACTGTCAAACCCAGGTCTCTTGCATCTCCTGCATTGGCAGGTGGATTCTTTATCACTGCGCCACCTGGGAAGCCCTTATTTATAAAAAGAGAATTGAAATAGGTTTAAATAACTTTCTTAAGGCCATACATGAACTGTCTCAGGGCCTGATATAGTTTCCAACACATTTCCCTAATGACTCACATATCAGTTATTGCTACAAAAGTAGCATATATATCACATATTACTTGTCTAAACCAAATTTCTATGCCATATATATGAAGTGTGATAAAAAGTTGATATTCTACATGCAATTCAAGTCAAATATATGTTATGGAAGTAAAAGAATCCCTTTATTGAGCATCAATTATTAGCCAGGCAATATGCTAGGCGCCTACCAGATGCAAAAATGAATGTGACCTCACCCCCTGTCCTCTGGTGATTCACAATCACATACTAAAAATGATAATGTGGACAGTCAAATAAACTAAAGCATTTCTCCATTTTGCTTAAAGATTTGTGATCAAACTTCAAACCTACACTTTCAGAATCATAATAAAAAAGACCATTAAAATGTTTTCAAAATTTTTTTCCTTTAACCAAGACAAAGAATATTCCAGAACCATTTCAATTTCAAATATTCATATATGATATTTATATGTAACTAAAACTTATGTCATTAAACCCAAATTGATGTTGGCTTAGAAAATATGGCCACTAAGCCTAAAAGACAGAGCAGAGTACTTTAAAAAAAAATAATGTTCTGTTCAGGAAGTCTTTAGGTTCTCTATGAAGCACACGTGCATATCAATACATTTAAATATACCTATTGCCTCTGAACATATACAATCATCCCCTAAAATTTTTTTTAAAGGTTATACAAAATAAGCCTTTATTTTTATAATGGTCAAAAAATTAAGAAATTTTTTTTATATGAATTATCTGTAACCTTACTATCAGTAAACAGCTTTTCTGGAGGCATTCACACATGATTCCTGAATATTCTACATGACACATAGAAAAAGTTCACATATACATATTCACTTAGGGTAAAGAGAGGAGGTAAACTGATTGGGATATTCAGTTATTAAAGCTCAGACTAGTATTCCGCCTACAACAGTGGGTCAATACCTCTCTTTAGCACTCCTTTTTAAATTTTTAAGACTTCATTGATTAAAAGCACAACTGATGGAGGCAACACATAAAACATGGCAAATTAAACCTGTTTCACATATTTTAGCCACATGCTTCAGTAAGATAACCGGGATTGGAAAGCATTGTCTCCTCACTTAATAGTGTTAGGACAGCTCTAGTGAACCATATTGCACAAAAGTGATGACTCTTGTTTTGTGTACACGTACTAGATAGAGCCTTCTATTGGTATTCTAAATACATAAAGGATATAGAATAAATAAAAAGTATCAAAATACAGAATATATATAGAGGAATATTCTATGAGGAATTAAATTCCATGAGATCAAGAAATATAAAGAAAATACTACAAAAGGGCAAATGTATTAAAAACTATAAGTCTTTTTTGAAAAACAGTAGTATTTTGCAACTGAACTAATGAAGTACCCACATCCACAAGCATGAAACAGACAATGCCAGTAAAATGTCAAAGATATGTTTATATACATATATATATGTGTCCTCACATAATAATGCATATTGTCAAAGCCAAAACGACATGATTATTTATCAAAAAATAAAAATCAAATATTTATCCCTTTGCTAATGAACAGAACATATATCTATATAGGAAGTATTGGTTTGAAGGACTTTTTTCAGAAATGGAAAAATAATCAATTTTTAAATGTGAACTTTATAACCAAAAGTATACAAATAATAAAAATAGATTTGATGTAAAATACTTTTAATAAGATATAAAGTAAATGAAAATAATTTATTTAATCAGATACAAATTAAATTTTCAAAAACTGCCTTAACAGCTTACTAGCCTCCTTGCAATATTTAGTTACTTAAAGATAAATATCTAAAAATGAGTTTATTAGTATCTCATGATCAAGAAAATTGTCTTTTAAATAAATTTTAAAAATCTATAAAATAATTTGAAAAAACAAATCCAAAATAAAATATTTGAAGGGTACTAGCATAAACTGCCTTTTGTAAAAGTAAAAACTTGTGCCAAAATTAAAGCTTAACATAAAATACTTTTAGTCCAAAGGTATGTTTGCACATATAAAAATGTTAATCAGGTCATTCTTAATCAAAGAAAAGCTTCCACAGAAATAGTAAGATAATTACAGCACAGGTTGACTTAAAATACTCATAAGCCTAAATAATATTACTCAAGCCCCCAGTGAGTAACCTGGACAAAACTATGTTTTTATTGGATTGGCCATGTGGTCCTCTGAAGTGGCTAAGCAAGTCACTGAATTTGGACTGGCTGTTTTGCAAACATTGTTTTTATTATATAGTTCTACATTCTTAAAAATTCTTCTTCATTTCTAATCTAGTTTTTAAAACTCTGAGTTTATTTGTAATATGTGTTTGTGTGTCTGTGTATGTACACACACATCCATATGTGTATACATAATTACACACATACTATGTACACAAAGTCATTAGTGGTTTGGAAAATTCCACAAGGGTGGATATTCTAGTGGATGTAATATAAAGTTTTACAGCAGCAAAGCTAGGCTTTGTTCCCTGTGCCCCGTTTGCTGAACGAGTAACTCTTATTCCTTGCCAGAAGCCTGGAGATCTCCTGGGAAGAGCACAGGGAGGTCAAATAGAGGTAAAAGCCCTGAAGGATGAGAGGTGGCTCTGCCGTGGCCATGACAGCTCCAGCAAGGAAGCCTGCCAACGGCTGTCCAGACAGGGGGAGTGCTCCTAGAAACTCACTGTGGAAGCAGAAATTGGTTTAGGAATTATACACGATTTTGAAATTTAGGTGACGAGTATAATCTACATTCTACATGCCAGCATTTAACCTTTGAGTTTTGACACAGTGATGAAACTCTAAGTCAGATCTTTGAGTCTAAAACACAATATTAAGGACTAATTTTTATAATAAGAGAAACTGGGCAGTTAAATGTAACCTGAAGGCATTTACTCCATGTGTTACCCCAGGAAAGTTAATGCCTGTTGTAAGATACATTTTCCTTGGGTTTTGTCTTTAATAAAATGTATTTGGACAGTAATTCAATATCCTTAACATTTGCTAATTTAGAAATAAACCACTGTTATTTCTTTCACTCATTCATAAAACGTCTTAAAAATATTTGTTTATATTTATGATTTTGAAAGCCTATGAAATACCATAGGACCTTTTAACCTTTATCTTTAAAACCTGAGTATTCTACTAATGAACTAACAAATTCATGTAAGGGTCGAAACCAAGATAATTGCATCTTTCAACCTTTGCATTTAATCTATATTAATCAAAGTAGATTAAGGAAGATGAACAGTGTCTATTTTTCCCAAAGGGAAATACTGATTGACAAATTAAAAAAAAATACATATTGCATTCCCCAATTAACATCTAAATGTAACATTTGGCATTTTTTCCCAGATGGATTATTATCCATTAGGATTCATTTTAAGTTCAGTTCACTGATGATATGCATTTTGACAGGTCTTATTTCCATTATAACTTATATTTACAACAGAGCCAAGTCAAGGGAAAGTGAGCATAAAACAACATTTTGCTTTGAGGTGAATATATTTCATTAGCTAAAATGCAAAATTGATGAAACAATTATTTGCTAAATTGTGAAAGGTATATAAAATTAATGCCTAAAGCTATTTATATATTTTAAAGGGAATTTTTAAAATGTACAAGCTGAAGAATGTTACATGAAATTTAGGAACAATTAATTTAAGAACATTTCTGCATATAAATTTATAATCCAAAGTATCCCAAGTTGGATACAGTATAACCATTAAATACCAATTTATATTAATTATAACTAAGAAGGAGTATAAAATAAATCTGCAATGAAGAGAATTAAGATATTCTAATTCCATTTAGGAAGACCACCCATCATTTACCCATAACCTTTTCACATGCCAAAAAACTTAGAAATATTTAAATAAACTAAAGGCTCCACATGAGGAAATGACAGACCAGCAATATATTCTTTCATTCAAATGGTATACAGGGAAAAGACCACTGTCTATCAATAAGGCTCACACATACACCTAACTGAAGCGCACTTCATAACAAAGAATGCACGTATGAGTCCCCAGATAAATGCACGCACGATTGGCAAAGATATTTAGAATACCGAAGGTGAGATAAGGTCTTTCCCGTCCATTATTTGCTTCCTATGTTTAATCATTCAGCACATATTTAGTCAGCATCTACTATGTACCAGGCACTGTTCTAGGCACCAGGGATGTTATCAGTGGACAAAACATATCAATCTTTACTGTCTTAGAATTTTCACTTGTCAATAAATATTTACCATCTGCCTGTCTGATGCTATTACTGAAATAAGTGCCATTATGTTAATAATGTTAATAGAACATGGCATTCAATGTAACTGTACTCATTCACTGGTGAGGTTGGATATGAGAAAGACAAGTTGTAAATGTATTTTGACCTGCATGATAACAGCATGATGATGATAAAAATAGAGTAGCAGTACAAAATATTCTTAAAGTACAAGCTTTTTTAGCTTGTACTAAAAAGCAGTACAAGAATATGCTGAACAGGGATATAAAGCTTAATACTCACTCCATCTTCTAATGTGTAGAAAGAGAGGTGAAAAATGAAGCAAACAAGCTACATTATACTGACAGGGGTTATTTGTTTGACTCTTAATAAGAGACTCCTGAATTACTGTAAATAATCAAATACATAATGAGAAAATAGAAAATCTATTTTATTCCATATTGCAAAATAGAATGACAACAGACTTTCAGCTCAAAAATCATGACTAGTAACTATGGAATAAAACTTCTTGATAATTTCTCCTAAGCTGTGCCTAATGAAATCGGTCCTTTGTAGAAATTGATGTCAGGGAACTACCATCATAAAGTTGAATTCATGTCCACTTTAAAGAATCCCACAAACCTCATATATTTCTGTGTCATATATAGTTAGGGATAAAGGTAACTTCCAGTTTATTAACACTGAAATTGTTAACCATATTTAAATTAAAAAGAAAACTCTTCACACATGTTTTTTATACAACTGAAGATCACCAATTAATTAACAGAATTTTAACAGAGGGTATTTAAAATACCCTCACCAGGTGATTATCAACTGGAATGTATGTAGTAGCTTATTCCTTGGATAAATCTAACAATGATTAGGAGCATCACTAACTTTCCAAGGACAGAAAGACAGGAGGACCATTTTTCCTCTGTTCAGGTAGAAACAAAACCTGACCCTCACCAGAAACACTGACTCCTTCTTCACTACTTATATCCATATAAAGAATCATTTTTATTTCCAAAGACTTGATTATAAATGTGTTGTTTTCAAGTAAAAGTAACTGTACCTCAGAGGTGTAACAAAAGTGAATCAGGATATTTAGAGAAAGATTATCACTGCATTAGCAACATTTATGCACATCTTTCTATATAATGAAATGACTCTGTCAGTTGTAAACAGTATGAGAGAGTTGCCATGCTATGTGATAAAAAATACAAAGTCAAAGAGTAAAAAACATGTCTCTGCTGTTTATGCAGATTAACTCACACATTCATTAACATTAGTGCTTCATGAATTTTGTAAGAGAATAACAATTTTAAAATATCTGAAAAGTTTAAAAATCAAAACATATAAGAAAAAGTTTTCTTATATCCACATTATTATTCATAAAAAAGACTAATTAATTTGATTAATTCAAGTTAATTGAAGCACATCACATATTTTACTAAAATATATATCTCAAACGAAAATGAGATGTGAATTGAATATCAAAGCACAAATTCTTAGATGTCTGAAAGTTCAAAAAGTAACTGGAAACTTAAGGAATTTTTTTTTATACCTCTGCACATTTTTGACCAAAATGAACAACACTTTCAACACTTGCCATTTTCAAAACAAAACACCAGGTGGTGGTCCTCACCCCTTCCCCCAAACAAACATTCTAATAGTATATAGTAAATCAGCCTCTACACACAACCACAGATTCATGCCAACACAGCAGGAATATGCCTATGAAACATATTAATATAAAAGAGTGAAAAAAAAAAAAAAAGAGTGATATACTGCATACAAATTTTCAGAAAGGGGAAAATCACATTCCTTAAGCTTTCAAAAGAAAGGTCAAAATATATATTATTTTAGAATTTATAATCTATAATTTTCATTAAAATTGTAGTCATTCTCCAAGTGCTTTAACCTGTTTTTATTTGCCATGATACCTCCCTTTGGGAAAACAAACAAACTACTTCATCTTAAAACAAATATGTAAAAACATAATGAAATATTTTGTGTTACACTGGAATATAAAATTTAAATGCTTGAAAATACACATATTTAAAAAGCATAATGAAAACATTTTCTATAAGCTAAAGTTTTAAAGTTTATTGAAAAAATTAATGATATTTTACTTCATTTGTGTGATCCAATTTTGGACTGTTCCAATCACAAAATATGGGGAAGAATTAAAAATAACTTATCTCTAAATTTAAGAATACATTGTCAGTTGGGAGGGAAAACTCTAATTCTTATTATACTGTTACTGATACTAATTTAGAAGAACTGTCTAGATAGATTTAAGTCTAGGTCTATTTACTCTTCCTCATATATTCAGAAATCATGATAACAAAATAATTGTTTATCAATTTTCATTGATTCCCCAAAATTTGAACATTTAATGAGAATGTTTATAGTTTCACAAATGGTTATCACTTTCTTATCCTCACCAGTGTTATAGTGATGCTGCATCTGGGTAATGGTTAAAAGCTTTAAGAAATAGTAACAACAATAATATTGTTTTATCTCAATTATTAGTAGCTTATGGCTTATTTAGAGCCTCACTTCTCTTGGCCCAGACTTATTTTTCTTTAAGTCTTAGGATCTGAGCTCCTCTAGGGAGCTGTTTCCTGCCCACTGGTAAATATATCATTTTAAACAGTTTATCATTGGGTTTGGCATTAATATTTTTAAAAGGATATTACTTTTAAGGATATTTAAAAGTAATATCCTTAAAGGATATTATTGGTCATACAAATAGAGACAACCATTTCTCCATCTCAGACATGAAGATGCAGATTACAAACATTTGCTTTGTAACATTATAAATAAATACCACACTAGAAAATTTAAATCATCAACCACTTTTTACCAGTCATGGCAGCTTGTTATTAACTTGGAAATGTTATATCTGTACCAAAACAGTACAAAATCCTATAGTATATTGTGGGCTCTATTTTTAGCTAGTCCACTGTACAAAAATGCCATTAAGTGATATAGAGATCATAAGCAGCTGAGAAAGGAAGGTTAAGAAGCAAAATAAGTAAATAAATAAAACAAGCATTTAGAAGCAAGCAACACATGCAGAACAAGCAAGAGATTAGTTTACATGAAGAAGAGGCAACTTACATGGCTGTTGAGAAGAGAGCTTCTGTGAGTGGACAGACCGTCAGACTTTTGCAGCGTCTCAATCGCCATTTCAATCTGATAATAGATGTCATTAAAAAAAGGGCTCAAGACAAGATAGTAATAAAAGGCTCACCAGAGAATTTTTGATAGATTCTTTAAAGTTCAATTTCTCCTTTAATGGTGGCTAATGAATAGCTCTCACTGAATGTGTATTTCCCCCTTCCTCCCCCCAATCCCAGAGAATAACATAAAAACAGGCACACTAATAATAAGCTCAATCATAAAAGTAAACCTTTTTGAATATTCACAATTATAATCAGAACGGAGACCTGAGGAGCAGGAACTCCAGTGGACTGTGCTAGTTAAAACATTCTTGACTTTCATAGTTCAAGATGTTAGATAGTAACCACTCTCTCTCTAGTCTCCCACCTAAAAAGTATTTAATATTTGCCCTATTCTGTCACAAAAGGAAAACAGTACAGATTCTGTATTTTATATACATTAGTATTTTAATGAAAATGTGCAAAGACACCTTTATTAAATGTTCAAAAGTTACTAAATCTAACCATTTCTCTCTAAATCCTGTATTAAAACTTGGAAGTGGAACATCATTAGTATGGACACGTTTAGATGTAAGCATGGATCCTATATCATATTTTAAGATGTGGTGGTGAGGCAGAGATATTAGAAATGAAGGCAGAAATGAAATGTAGAAGAGAAAATAATTCAGAGCCAACAAAGAAAAGGGACAACCACAGAAACAATTTTATTCTGTGTAATCTCAGTGTATGATGAGTAATCATAACACCTTAATTAAGTAGGAGGTGCTAATAATAAATGAGATGTGCTGTTGATCCCTTCATATTTAAAGATAAGTATCTCTCGGCTTCTAGCACGACAACATTTACTGTAAGATCAGGTTCCAAACACCCTGTATTTGATTACTGGATTTTATTAACAATATTAGCTAAGGTTAAATTTAAAAATCACACTATATAAGAAAGAAATCATTATTTTTATTTTTGCTACCTGATCAAATCAATACTCATATAAGCAGTTAAAAATATTTCATGCTTTCTATCATAGATAAGCTATATTTTACACTAGCTATGGAAATTAATGATGCCTTGAAATTTTAACATACTGTCTACTCCTATCTAAAAAAAAAAAACAAAATGGATGGCAAAATCCATAGCAGAGCAAAGTCTTATTTTTCCCACCAAGTGTCCAACTTCTTTATGGTAATGATAGAATAGTGTATAGATAGAATGTTCAGTCTCCATTATGCCAACATTAAATTTAGTTTCCTTAGGAACTGGTAGCTTTAATTTTATGTTATTTCCTCAAGTTACTGGTTCTTCTTCCTCAGAGTTAATAAAATGCAATACAGAGAAGAATGTTAGGTTAGAAATTATAGAAAAATACTCTTAAATATGTATTAAAATAATTCATAAGCTGATAGACAACAATTTATTATTTTGTTAAATTTTTTTAGATCACACACTTAAGTAAACTGGCTTCAGAAATACTCTTTGCCAGATGGAATGTTAATGTATTTCATCATTATACTTGAAAATAAACTGATGAAAATGATACTGTACAAGCTAAAAAAATACATTACAG
Organism: Muntiacus reevesi; assembly: GCF_963930625.1. Lineage (NCBI taxonomy): Eukaryota > Metazoa > Chordata > Mammalia > Artiodactyla > Cervidae > Muntiacus > Muntiacus reevesi. The sequence continues at coordinate 38,598,620 of NC_089265.1, read as the reverse complement.
AAAGAGTAATGTAAATTCTACTAAATTTACTAAATGTTAAATTGTAAAACTAAAGAATCTCAGTATTACATCTCTTAAAAGGGTATCAATAAGTACTACTGCTTTCAGAGAGAAAACATGTATCAAAAGAATGCTGAGAAGTCCCATCCTCAACTGACTGTAAATCTCTTCTAGGAAGAATTTGCTCAAAACTTTAATTTGGTAAAATGCCTACTTTTTTAAAAAGTTTGAGTGTGGAAAATATGAAATTAGATTTTAGTCTACTTAAAAATAAAATGATTTGTTTCTTTTGATTTTACAGGTTTAGGTGAAAGGTAAAAATCACCAAAAATATAAGAGCAGAGCAATAATGAGGGAGAGATCCACATTCAGATTTGATTTGCTTGTTAACAGCAATTTCCATTTCTTTATGACTGAAGGATTTGTTGTTTTTGACAATTAAAAATTGAGTGCAGTAAACAAACATTTTCCATTTCTTCCCTAAACTAATTAAACTTTGGACTATAGCTTAGCTTGTTTCTTTCCTTTTTTTGGAGAAATAAGTTCTCTGAACCAAGGTATATTATAGCCCAAGTTGTGTCTCTTAACCATCCTAGGACTGAGTGCCTAACAGTGCACACGTCCTCTCCACGATCATCGAATGCTAGGATACGTGTTGCTTTGGAGTTTAGACTGGTCCATGGTGATCCTGTACTATTGCCTCATAATCAGATAAGAAGCTATGGCAACTACTCTTAGATCAAATGGTGGGATGCTCCATTTGAGATGAGATGTTCGGCCTGGAAAGCCAGGCTTATAGAGCGTTAAGTGTGATTACTGGAGTGGGTGAGACTTAAAACTCCCTGTCTGAAAGAGCAGGTAAGAAACTGATACACATTCCAGCCACAATGGGCACAGGAATTCTTAGAAAAATAAGTCTCTTCTGGAAGATAAAAAAAGATACTTAGTAATATATTAATACCTGGGGTGAATTAAAACTCTCCAGATTCACCAGCTAAAACAGGATTCCTATGAGAATGGGAATCTACTCTGAGAGTGGTTATCAGTCAGAGAGAGAAACCCTTGCTCCAGTGCTACTGCAGAAACATTTTCAGAAACTGGAAAAGAGGATTTCGCACTGTGTTTAGACACATCATTGAAATATTAGAGGACTGACCAGTCTCTGGGTCAGAAAAATGATAGGGATCAATGAAAAGTTTTCCAGCCATAGGAGTTACAAGTGTGGGATGACGAACCTCAGATGCTACCCCAACAGGATGCCTGGCAAAGTCTGAAGAGCCAGAATTCAGGAAATGTAGAGAGCTTCCTACATGCATAGGCCAGGTTTCTTCCCGACCACACAATAGCAGGAAGATAGAGGACCTCTTTGCAGTGTGCTGCATGACAAAGCACTATGGAGTATAATTCTAAAGATGAGACCTGGTTTGAGCATTTGCTGCGAATATTTTACAATGAAGACTATTTAGGGAAACCCAGATTTCATCATGAGTTTTGCTCTGAGTAAAGCTTAATTTGGGTGAAGAGAGGAAGGTAACACCAGTTGTTATGACAAAACAATGTCTGGGCTTGTGTCACCAGTTAGGAACTGGAGAATTAAAGTAAATACAGGTATGACTCAGTTCCCACAACCAAACACTGAATTCTCAAAAGACAGAATACCAGGGCTTCCCTCATTTGGGCAAAAGTTTCCCCATACTAAGAATGTGACCTAAATATCAGGCTGCAGACTCTTTTCCAATCACTGAAATGCTAACGTTGCCTTGTTAGAATCAAAGGACAGGTGGAGAGTCTCCAAGCACCCAGGGTAACTTGAGACTAGTAAGATATTCACCCAAGAATCAGTGTCATGATAAGGACTTAACAGAAAAGTCACACCAAGACCTTAAGAAAAGAGGATGAGACAGCACAGGAGAGGGGTCAGATGCTGCCTGAGGTCCGGTAAATACAGTGTTTGTATTCTCTTTTCTCAAGCTCAAAGAAGAGATCAATATTGTACTTTTACTAAAGCAGCAAATACTTTTAAAGAGAAAAATGTAACAAGAAAAAAGCATTTCCCCTATTATTTATAATTCCCCATCGTTATTTATAATTGGTATTTATGGTTCCCAGTTGTCTTTTCATGCAGGAGAATCCTTATCACAGGATGGCGTCTTGTTTTGCAGAGCTATCATCAGGCTTTAAGTGCTCTGCTGGAGGGCTGAGAGATTTGAGGAGACGGGGACCTGGGCAGAATGGAAGGGAACGTTCACTGGCAGATGATGGGCAGATTGGGGAGGGCAGGTGGTGCACAGGGGCTCTGAGGGACTCTGCAGCATGTGACCCTGAACCCTCAGCTCTTTCCTCCACAACATCTTCAGTAAACTTGATGCCACTCACACATACTTCAGGTACAAGTAGTCAAAACTGGCTGGAGCACCGGCTTCATTTAGGGGCAGTTGATGCTGTCATAAAGGTAAATTTCAGGTTCAAATGCAGAGAAACTTGGAGAGGTATTGAGTCTTTTATTTATTGTTGACATTAATTTTGTCATCACCATTACTTCTAAGAGAGAGAGTTATTTAAGTAATTCTGGGAACAGTTGTTTTAGAGCTAATCTTATTTCAAACATCAGGATGCATCAATGTTGGGGAATGTCAATCACCTTCAGTGAAAAGAAAAAGGAAGGTTGACCTCAAACTGAGAGATGCTGAATCTTTCTGCAGGAGTTGCACAGGGCCAAAAAGAGGCTCCCCTGTACACGTGATTTATATACATATTATGGGCATCTATTCCATGGCCCAAATAGAATATCATATGTGTGGACAGTTAGAACTTTGTCTTAATGTAAATATCGACCATTCAATTACGTGCCATTAACAGAAGGAAAAAGAATCATTATATCAACTTATTCATTGTCTATAGGTCAAGGTATATTCTAGTGACTCTGAAATGGCTTTTTAAACTCTTTTAAAGACTAAAGGTCAAGATTGATATATTCAACTACCACTATAATTAAAATTGGTCTCATGGTAGAAATTATTTCCTTTCTAGAACTAAGAAAGCAATTTAAAAACAGAAATAATACCACGACGTTTTATGATTTATAAAGCCTTTTTAGATTAAATCTCATTTGATCTTCACTACAACTTTGTGAAACGGCAAAGGCAAGCAATATTATCTCCTTTTCACAGATCAGAAAATTGAATGTCTATGGGATTATATAGGTATTTATACACCTGGAGACTGGAATCCAAGATTTATCACTCTGCATTTAACATAATTTCCATTTTATACAAATACAACATGAACACTAATCAAGTAGAAATATCACTGCTGAGGAGTGGCTTGTAAGATTAAAATTTGCTAAATGATTTGCTATTAACAAGATTCATTTTCTAATAGAAAGGACTTGAATATGATTAATAAGCATTGCTTGAAAATGATTTCAAAATGATCAAGTTACAAAGCAACAAAAAGGTTTGAATGATAGTTAATTTTACTTATCATAAAATAGTTATGTAATGATTGCATTTTCTTATTAATATAGGTTATTTTGTTAACCTCACAAGTTAACATTTTTTTTTTTTTCAGAGAAACATCATTTTTGTTTCCTTGTAAAAGAAAAGTAAATTTATTAGAGAGACCCAATGAAGACAATACACTTAAGACTGGAAATTTCCTTTGGGATATTTTTTCTCCTGAACTCTTGACTTTACATTTTGTTTGAATTTGAGATCAAGTAAGATACAAATGGGTTTCCCTGGTAGCTCAGCTGGTAAAGAATCCACCTGCAATGCAGGGTACCCTGGTTTCATTCCTGGGTCAGGAAGAGCCCTGGAGAAAGGGATAGGCTACTCTCTCCAGTATTCTTGGGCTTTCCTTGTGGCTCAGAAGGTAAATAATCTGCCTGCAATGTGGGAGACTTGGGCTCAATCCCTGGGTTGGGAAGATCCCCTGGAGGAGGGCATGGCAATCGACACCAGTATTCTTGCCTGGAGAATCCCCATGGACAGAGGAGCCTGGTGGGCTACCGTCCATGGGGCTGCAAAGAGTCGGACACGACTGAGCGACTAAGCACAGCACAGCAAGATACAAATGTTTCTACTGGGTGGCTTGTTTAGAAAAAATACCTGTGATCGCTGACATGAGCCATGTGACAACTGCCCTATACCTGTTAGAAATGACCACCTCCTGGTGTGTTAGTGTGTACTGGATGCAGGGGACTTTCACAGTAAGTACTTCAAACCAGGAGCACAAAGGGAAAAACCCTTTCACTCTGCATCTAGTCTATATAATCACAGCACAGGTGTTTTCCAAGTGTGGTCCCAGACGCTTGTTGGAATCATCTGAACATGTGTTAGAAATGCAAAACAACAATAATGAAAAACAAACAGAAAGAATGGAGCTCAAATTCAGTGCTCTGTGACAACCTAGAGGGGTGAGATGGGATGGGAGGTGGGTGGAAGTTCAAGAGGGAGGAGACATATGTATACCTGTGGCTGACTCATGTTGATGTATGGTAGAAACCAACACAGTACTGTAAAGTAATCATCCTCCAATTAAAAATAAATAATTTTTTTTTTTTAAAAAAGAATGAAAACTGCATCCTGGCTGCTCACACATGTTGCTGATGCTTTGATCTCTTCTTCAGTTCTTCCAAGGCAGCACTTTTCAGAAAGTAAGGTGTAACCCATTAGGAGGTTATGAAATCAACTACCCTGACCAGCATTTTTTAAACATTAAAGAAATCAAAAAGAGTAGAAAAATACTCAAATATCCTGGCACACAGTATGTATAACTTTGGCTTCAGTCCTCCATATATGAATGTATATTACGTATATAACAGTCATATGTGTGTGCATACAAGTGTGTACTCATGAATGTATGCATGTATGTATGTGTATGAATAGTAAAAGGCCACAGCGAAAGGTGTTTTCACTGTAGATTGTGGCCCCCAAACTTTGAATGCTCTGCGTGAACAGTTAGTCCTTTCTAGTAACTGGATCCCTTCTAAGGATCTACCAGTGTCTCTTGGGCCCATGAATCCCTGCAATGCAGACAGAAACAGCTCACTGAGGCTAAAGTTGTAAATATGATACTACTCTGTAAGTTGTACATTCAACCAATATAGAAATCAACATGTGAATATATTACTCCAGAGCAATATTAAAGAAAAGCTTAACTGAAAGATTCAGGACTGGTTGTTAACTCTTAAAAAAATTTTACAATGCCCAGAAAACACACCTAACCAGTTCTGCTTTTCATCTCTTGAACCAGAAGTAGCTAAGACAATACTTTAACCTTATACATTAAGCCTTTAGAGAAAAGAAGTCTTAGATCTTGCAAATGTTATATGAAATTTTTTTTTACTCAGTTATAATTTTATGACATCTAAAATTTTTTTTTAATTGTTTTGCTTTCAACCTGAAGTTTTGGCAATTTTGTATCCCCTCAAGCTATTTTGAAATATTGATAAGGAAAAAAAAACATCTAGAGAAGATACTTGCATGAACTGAATGTGTTCTGAGAACATTTGGTTTAACTAGGTAAACTGAAACCATTGCCGTTTTGGGTTTCCATTGCTGCTGCTGCTGCTGCTGCTAAGTCACTTCAGTCGTGTCCAACACTGTGTGACCCCACAGATGGAAGTTCACCAGGATCCCCCATCCCTGGGCTTCTCCAGGCAAGAACACTGGAGTGGGTTGCCATTTCCTTCTCCAATGCATGAAAGTGAAAAGTCAAAGTGAAGTCGCTCAGTCGTGTCCAACTCTTAGCGACCCCATGGACTGCAGCCTACCAGGCTCCTCCATCCATGGGATGCTCCAGGTAAGGGTACTGGAGTGGGGTGCCATTGCCTTCTCCATTGATTATTCTGTAAAGCCCACACCCCTCCACCCTCACCAGGACTCTGTGAGACTGGCGTTACTGGTGCATGAATATAAAATTAATTTTAAGATATCAACTGTATAAGCTCTAGGGATTACAATCACCCTTCAGGAATCTGCTGGGTTAGGATTAGGTGATAGGATTTAAGGCCAAATTTATATTTTCAAATTTAGATTTCAAATCTGCCTTTTTCAGACTATTCTGAGTACTATGAACATTTTCAGTTTATATTTAGTTCATGTAATCATTAAAAGCGAGGTTTTCTCTAAGTGTAATTCTGGATCAGCATTATCAGAATCACCAGGTGCTTAAAAGAAATGCAAATCTTAGGTCCTTCTCCACACTCAATCAAAAGGCTAGAAGGTGGGGCCCGGCAATGCTTTAAATCAATGCTCCAAACATAATGTACATTCAAGTTTGAGGAACACTGTACTAAACATACCTCTTGATGAAAGTGAAAGAGGAGAGTGAAAAAAGTTGGCTTAAAACTCAACATTCAGAAAACTAAGATCATGGCATCCAGTCCCATCACCTCAGGGCAAATAGATAGGAAAACAATGGAAACACCGACTGCAGCCATGAAATTAGAAGGCGCTTGCTTCTTGGAAGAAAAGCTATGACCAACCTAGACAGCATATTAAAAAGCAGAGACATTACTTTGCCAACAAAGGTCCCTCTAGTCAAAGCTATGGGTTTTCCAGTAGTTATGTATGGATGTGAGAGTTGGACTATAAAGAAAGCTGAGCACCAAAGAATTCATGCTTTTGAACTGTGCTGTTGGAGAAGACTCTTGACAGTCCCTTGGACTGCAAGGAGATCAAATCAGCCCATCCTAAAGGAGATCAGTCCTGAATATTCATTGGGAGGACTGATGCTGAAGCTCTAATACTTCAGTCACCTGACGTGAAGAGCTGATTCATTGGAAAAGTCCCGATGCTGGGAAAGATTGAAGGCAAGAGGAGAAGGGGACGATAGAGGATGCGATGGTTGGATGTCCTCACCGATAGACATGAGTTTGAGCAGGCTCCGGGAATTGATGAAGTACAGGGAAACCTGGCGTGTTGCAGTCCATGGGGTCGCAAAGAGTCAGACAGGACTGAGTGACTGAAACTTGAAACTTGTACTAAACAAGATCAAATCTTTTTCTTTGCCAGTGTTAGGCTGCAATTAATCACTGCAGATGGTGATTGCAGCCATGAAATTAAAAGACGCTTACTCCTTGAAAGGAAAGTTATGACCAACCTAGACAGCATATTAAAAAGCAGAGACATTACTTTGCCAACAAAAGTCCGTCTAGTCAAGGCTATGGTTTTTCCAGTGGTCATGTATGGATGTGAGAGTTGGACTGTGAAGAAAGCTGAGCACCGAAAAATTGACGATTTTGAACTGTGGTGTTGCAGAAGACTCTTGAGAGTCCCTTGGACTGAAAGGAGATACAACCAGTCCATCCTAAAGGAGATCAGTCCTGGGTGTTCATTGGAAGGACTGATGCTGAAGCTGAAACTCCAATACTTTGGCCACCTCATGCGAAGAGCTGACTCATTGGAAAAGACCCTGATGCTGGGAGGGGTTGGGGGCAGGAGGAGAAGGGGACAATAGAGGATGAGATGGCTGGATGGCATCACCGACTCGATGGACATGAATTTGAGTAATCTCTGGGAGTTGGTGATGGACAGGGAGACTTGGTGTGCTGCGATTCATGGGGTCGCAAAGAGTCGGACACGACTGAGCAACTGAACTGAACTGAACTGAATTCTATAGAAGGAGTGTTTCTTAAGTATTATTTGAATTTTTGCCTCTCTTTCATTCTCTTGCTAGCCAATCTTATCCAACCTTTAGACATTTTGAAATTTATATTAGTAACATAATGAGAAGATAAACATAATTTTCGTGAATCTAAAGTTAATCAATTTATAACATATTAACATTTGTGATTTAAAAAATAATGTGATGAGAAAGAAAATGAAAGCTAACTAACCACTTGAAAGAAGTTTGGGCCTCTTTGTGGACTTCCATTTTTTGCCTAGGAGCATTAGGTAACTTTCAGTGATGAAATTATCTCTATTACCCATACTGTAAACCTTTACACCCATAGAAGCACAGTGCCTGGTCAATAGTGATTGCTCAATAAATGTCTGAGAGAGTTAGTGATTAAAGAGAACAATCCAGATTCTGAGTACATAAATAAAAATACCAAATGTTCACCTTCACTCCAAAATATTGAATAGTAAGAATGGTTCTATAAATCTTTACTAAATTTAATGCAAGTTTTCATTCTCTAAACTTTCTACAGTCTAATAAAAGAGGACGTTTTCTAAAACCAAGAATCAAGGTTTAATCTGAACCATGATACCTCGTAGACAATCTTTTACTGGGCATAAAGTAAAAGAAAAGGTTGTAGTTACATGCATTTGGGTAGATAAACTTTATAATCATTAAGAGCTTGCCTGAGTTTTTTAAAAATAATAAATCACTTTTTAATTGAAAATATATTCATATGCCTCCCAACCTTTTTCCTTCATGCATTCTTCTAGAGATATCTTGTACTTATATAAGCATATAGGAATGTATGGGGCTTCCCTGGTGGCTCAGGTGGTAAAGAATCAGCCTGCAATGCAGGAGATCTGGGTTTGATCCCTGGGTCGGGAAGATTCCCTGGAGAAGGAAATGACAACCCACTCCAACATTCTTGTCTGGGAAATCCCACGGACAGAGGAGACTGACTACAGTCCATGAGGTCATGAAGACTTGGACATGACTGAGCAACTAACACTTTCACTTTCTTTCATAGAAAAAAGTATGTTTCTATTTAATGTACACACGCATGCACACATACACACACTACTTGTGTTTTCATTTAACAATATATTTGGGGATCTTTTCATATCTGTTTACACACATACGTACACACACACACTGTCTCACTCTTTAATGACTGTATAAAATCCCACTGAATGGGCAAATGCAAAAATATACATTTATTTCTTTGCTGATCGACAATTAGGCTTCTTACAATCTTTTTCTAATACAAACAACTCTAATGAATATAGTTGTTTATGCAGCATTTCACATATGTAAGAGTATCACCAGTGGATTAAACTCCTCGAAGTACTATGAGTCCATTTTTTGACTCGAAGTACTATGAGTCACATTTTTGAAAAAAACATGTATTTTTAATCTTGATTAAAATTTTCTATTGCTCACCAATCCTATATCAATATAGTTTCTTAAGAACAATGGGACTGCTTATTTCATTATGCCTTTGCCAAGGTTTACTAACTTTTTAGTTTTGTCTGTGTGAGAGATAAAAAATGGTATCTCTTTGTAGTTTATTTTTCATTTCCTTTTCAGTAGACTGCTTCTTCAAATGCTTTCCTTATTTTTGGTCTTTTTTTTTTTTCTGAAGAATTTCTAAGAGTGGTCTGTATATTAAATGAATTCATGCTTTGAATATAATGTTTCAAAACTTGATGTGAGGTTGTTGTTTCACTGCTGCCTTTTTTTGCTGTGGTTTCTTTCATATGGAATGTTTTTACTTTTATGGAGCTGATCACACCAATGTATTTTTTGTAGGATCTAAATTTTATATCATGTTTCCCCATTTTAAGAGAAATATAATAAAAATATTTTTCCAAGTGAAATTAATCTTTATATTTGGAGTAATGTATGGAACCAATCTAATTTTCTTTTAAAAATAGTTACCCAGTTGTCCAAAACATCATTTATCTCTAGTTCATCATTTTTCTACCTACAGGCAATGCCATTTTTACATTCCTAAATGCATTTGGCCTATTTATGATTTTTAGTCTACTACTGGCCTATATTAGTCTATTCATGTGCATAGATAATTGTTTTAAATATTAATTTTATGTACATTTGAATAACTGGTATGGCCATTTATATCCCATGTCATTCAGCATTAGTTTTCTTTTTACACAACTTTCTTCACTATTCTTGTAGGTAGGTTTATTTATGTAAACAGCCTTTCTTAGAAAAGAAAAAACTTACTGGTATCTTGATGGGATAGTATTAAAAATTTTTAAGTTTATTTATGGAGATTCAAAATATTCAATAGTGAAACTTCTTCAATTACTCAAGCTTCCTTTTGTGTCCCTTAGGAACTTTAAACAGTTTTATTCAGCAGCTGGATCTTACACATATATTATTAGCTTACTGCCTGGTATATTTTGAGTTTATTATAAACTATGTCTTTGCTTATTTTCTAACTACTGTCATTTGTATCTAGAAGAGCTGTGGATTTCTTTGTATACAAATTTTGTACTAAGTCACATTACTAAATTCTCCTGTTATTTGTTACAGATTTTCATTTGATTCTCTCTGATTTTTTTATCAAGTATACAGTCATATCTATAAATTCTGACCTCTTTACCCCCTTTCTAATTTATATTTTATTTCCTTCTGTCTAACTGTTTCTTTCCTATAATTTTGAAAGCACAATTAATAAATCACATCTTCCTTTCTTACAAGGTGATGAGAAAAGTTACTAAAACTTATAGTGGGTTCACTTAAATGAGTTAAATTACTTTAACATTCTACAGTTAGTTTACAAAATCCTTAACCCATGAAATTTTGGGGCACCAATAGTTATATTTTTTTAAGTCTAGATTTTAAAAGAAACCAAATAATTCCATGGCCAATAAATACAACTGGAGTTATGCTTGCTGAGAAAGTGTTAACCAAATCACATGCTTTTGGAGTATGAACTCATAAACACTGGAACATGGAGAAATTCCCTCTCATTTGAGAACTGACATTTGGTCACAGGCATCATGTGATCTTTAGCCTCATTAAATTAAAAGACATGGACCAGCGGAACAGGCAGTATTAAAATTTTATGGGTCTAAAGCTGACTCATGTAACTCACAGATGACACTGTATTTATATTTGCCAGCAATACATTTTCTATTTTATCTGGATCACAGTTTCCACAAATGAAACATCAGTGATTTTTTCCATCAAAATCTATAGTAGTTTCAAACTAGTAAATTAGCTTGCAATTTGATTTAGAAATATAAGGACCAGGTGAAAGTTATGCAACAGGTCACCTGGAACATAGTTAACTTCCATATTTATAATCAGAATTTATAAACATCATTAAATACTCCTAATCTAGATTTTGGCTGAAATAAAATCTAGCAATTTCTGGCATGTTGCAACATACCTGGGGTTCTGAAATGTTGTTTCAGTATGAAATAGCTAAAAATTAAAATAACACATTCTATTTTGTTTAGAAATTCAAGAGGACTCTGTCAGCTATGCTAAGGAGTGGCTGAAGGTCCCATCATTTTGTTTGTCTTAACCTTCTACTTTATCAAGATTTCTAGGGGTGGAATGTCTTACAGCTTTAACCATAAAATTACTGCCTCTAGATCTTATCAGCTTCAAGGCTGGAGCAGTGTGAAACTGACTGGCAGCTGAATGGAATATAGATAAAGCAATGGAGACTACAAGTCACTCAAAGTCCCATTTAATTAAGCGCTTTGGAAATAAGTTCCCAGAACCTTCAGTCAATTCAGGATTTAGTGCAGAAAGCAGAAGATTCATAGTACTCTTTCAGAGGAGTTTTATTTGAGACCTCAGGTTGGCCTAGGGAAAATGGGACATAGGAAAAGAAAAAATATTAAGATTATAATGGACATACATACTTTTGCCAAAATAAGTGGAAAAAGTAGTTTTGCTTTTCATTTTTAAATCATTGAGGCTATAAGAAAATTATTTAAAATATAAACTTATTATTTCTATAATATGCAAAATATAAAATAACTGTGATTTAAGTATAACATCACATTTCTAACAAAACATTTCTTCCAAGCATATCTATATATATGACAAATAAACATGTTGTCATCTCATGTGACTATGTTACTTTTCTATCTCTATATAGCTATAACAAGTAATCCAACATTATTTTAACATTTTTTTACCCTTTGGTAAGAAGTATGGGCAGTACAGCTCCTTCTAATATAGCCATTTCCCCTTAAATATAAAGAAGACCTTCAAGTATTGATAAAATTAAAAAAAAATCTCTGACACATACTGCAGTGGGAAAAAAAAAGCCAAGATGTTTTATTTTTGTTACCACTTGCAAAAAAATTTAATGAGTGGGAAAGATAGAGACATTCTACTTATACATTCAGAAGTTATCTCTAGAGTGATACTCAAAGAACTTGGTAACTGTGACTGCCTCCCAGGAGAAGAACTGAGAAACGAGTGAGACAGACAGTGCATTAACCACTTTCTTTTATCTTTTGAATCGTGCAACTTGAGAATGTATAACTTATTCATAAAAATAAATTAATAAAAACTTTAAAAGAAATAGCCATTGGTACCACTCCAGTTAAAAATAAGAAAGCAAAGTATTTATGAAGCACTGTCTTGTGAAGCATTTTCCCTGTGTTCTCGCCTGAGAAATGCCACGGACAGAGGAGCCTGGCGGGCTATATAGCCCACAGAGCTGCAGAAGAGTTGGACACGATTTAGTGACTAAACAACAACAAAATGCATTCATCTTCCTAGGAAAGCATTCTCACATACCATATCCACAAATGTGTAAATCCAAGGATAAAGAAATAAAAGCATTTAGAATTCTTCAATGTATTCTTAACTTTGTATACATTATATAAGATAGCTCAAACTTTTGCTTAAATAGCCATAGATGGACATTCAAACTTTCCTCCAAACAACTGAAAGAAATTACAATATTTTGCATTAATCCAAAGAGGTAGAGATACGAACAATACTAGTTTTGATACATTTACCTTGTGCCTGTGGTGGGATCTAATTTTAGCAAGAGTCATTTAACATATATAATTACTAAATGTATGTACAGAAAAGTAGAAAATTAGCTTTCATATCACAGTCTCAAAAATGATTAATGCAATCTTATTCAGTTAGTTTCCTTATCAAGAAGAAAAAACGACTCCATAAATAACCATCTAATTATAAGAATACAAATGTTATTTTTGGAGGAATGAGCAAATAAAGCTTCTTACAGCAAATTGCTAATTATTGTATAGTCTCACATAAGATAAACTATGTTGTGATGAGTATAAAAATATCACTAACTACAATCACAAATTTTTGATCTTCAAGTGCAAAGTGTGTTCTGGTTCAAAATTGTAAAAAAATAGTTACACAAAAAATAATTTAGCGTTTAAAATTAAAGACACATAAGGAAACCCTATGGAGATGTATTTAGAAGAATATCAAAGCATAATGAGTAGAGATATGACAGCAGTCAACTCTTCTACCTTAATGTCCATGTTCTTCCAAAATGTTAACAACAAATAGATCCCTAGCATTAATTTAATGAAATGTAAAACACATATTCAAGTAGTAACTTAGTTGAAGTCATATCCAGCGATGTCCCAAGAAAAATGTTACATAATCCTTTGAAAAATCTTTATCTAATACTGTCAGCAGGAGATGCCTTTTAAATGTAAGTTTATACTTATATTTAAATAACTAAAATATATATATACATATTTAATGTTATACACATGGACTCCATTGACCATATAAAAGAATACAGTAAGTAAAAGGAGAAAAAGTATTTTGATCAAATCTGAATATTGGTAGTTTGTACCATACTGCATTCATCAAATAAAATTTAACATGTTACCATCATTATCTTTGAAAAATTCTGAAATTTCTATGCACCTTGAAAATTGAAACATTTCACAATGCATAGGAAAAACAAAACACTAAAACATGTTTATGTAAAATATTTTTTCACTTAAGGTTATAAACCTAAAATAAATATATGCTCAAAGATAAATTCTTCATTAATGTAGAGATTCTTGTAGTATAAGATGGTTTTATATCGACTATTAGATTAGGTAAGAAAATATCTCAAGTGCTAACCATTTATTTTTCTTAGTAGTGGCTTCAATTTCAAATCATGAAATTTGACCTCTTTTTATTGGCTTATCCTAAAAAGTTGGTTTGCACAATGGAGTAAACCTTTTGCGGCAGAAAATTACTCCTAGTGAATTTAAATGAAAGTATTTCTATCTAGACAGAGGTCAAAGGTAAGAGAGAGGCAATTTTTCTAAGAACTGGAGCAGGAAACCTTGCTGACCAGGAACTGAGTAGAAGTACTAGGTCTGTGCTATTCCTCAGTTCTCAGATTTAATTAGTTTCACATCAACTGAATTAACAATTTATTCCACTTATTATAGGCTGTTAAGAAATAGCCCAATTGACCATTTCCCTTCAGGAATGCACAGTTAGTTGCATCAGGCTTGCTATAGGTGATAGCTTGAACACTAAAGAGCTCAGAAAAACTGAATTTATATGGCACACAGTCTGGCTCAGTGTCTGGAAAGAAATGGTTTCTGTCTTGACCAGCAAGTTGTTAAAGAGTGTGCTCACAGACATTCTTCGTATGGTTCTACAGTGAATGAAAAAGGTATATGAAAATAAGCAAATCCCCTCTAATGACACGGCACCTATCAAAAACTCTGGAGTTCTAGTAGTCTAAGCAACTATATTGCACAAATTTTCTAGCATCTGGCAAGAGGAGGATGGAAGGAAATGTTAAATAGGTGTCATGGCACTTAAACTTTGTTAACTTTACTATAGTAGAGAACAGAGATGAAATTGTGCAAGAATCACCACCTACAGAGAATGAAGCAGATGAAGACCTTCAGCACGACTGAGGGGGGATCTAAATCACATATAAACAGTGGTAGTAAATGCAAGGTAACACAATAGTACTAACAGATGTATATTTAGTTAATACATATCTATCATATGCTACTATTATGTGTGGTTTCAATGAGGGCATCTTATGATTTTCCCATGTAAAAATTATTTCTTTAGGTAACATTTAAACTTTTGCTAAAAAGGAAGTTTTCTTGTAAAAATGAAAACAAACAAAAAATCACCCTTAACAGAAGCTTAAATACTAATGCCTTTTAAAAAGTGTAAATTAATATGTGCAACTGATACTAGGAATTGATAGTTTGTTTTTTTAAAAATAGTTTTTCCCCTATTTCCAGTTGGTTATAAGTCAATTATTTTGTGTTAGTGTAATTTACCAATTAATATAACAAAAATTGCACTATATTTATGTATGTAATGGATAACTTAAGGAGTCATGCCACTTATATAGGAAAGAAAGAAAAAAAATCAAGCTATAAAATTTACCCACTTATATAGGAAAGAAAGAAAAAAAATCAAGCTATAAAATTTACCCTGTTAAAATCTGTACCTGTATACACATGACCTAAAATAATCAACTTAGTTATCTCAGTAGTGATAGCACTAGAAAATTTAGTAAACCTATAAACCAGCTTATGAGGATGTTTAACAGATAGCTAGAAATCAACATGAAGGCAAGCAGGAATGTCTGGGGAAGGTGAAGCAGGAGCGGATGGCAGATGGAGTGGTGATAAGCCAGCTTGAGAGAGGTGGATGAAATGAAAGTGGGAAAAGGACTCTTCCTCTCCATTTTCCCAGATGTCCTAAGGCCTTCGTAAGCGGCAAGTACTTCCCTTTCCACTGAAAATCACTGTCTGGGTGACCTTTATGAGGAGCATTATAAAGTACTGGAACCTAATCTATTGCCTTTCCTTTTATGGTAAATATACAGTTATTTTACATTCAAAACATTTTACAATTCCTTTGTAAATATGATTTTAAAGCTGAAAAGAAATTAGGAAATCATTTAGTCTAACTAATCCCTTATTTTATTGACAGGAGAACTGAGGTCAAGAGAATTCATGATTTAGTTTCTAATCTACATAAATATACTGATGTTACTGAAAGGTTTAGAAATGCCATATTTAATGTTATTAAAAGCAAGAGGGAAATGGATGTTAGAAATGCTTCGAAAACACAAAGAAAAAAATGGAACAGCTAGGCATCTATTCTGATGTTAGTAGGAAAGAGTTAATTAAAAATAAAGGGCTTTAAAGACAGATTAGGGAAAAAATACTAAATAATGAAGGTATGAGTACATGGTAATCATTACAAACAGAAAATGTATATAGAAAATACTTACCAACTATACATTATATCATGAAGAAAATCCACAAAGTGAAAAATGTAAAGCCTCTCACATAATTATTTTCTATTTGTTTCTATTTCATTATAAGAACAAATTACATGGTGGGAGTACAGAAAAGGGGTACATGCACTTAAGTCAGATTTCCAGGCCCCTTTTATATGAAACAACTGTAAGATCAATTCCGTTTCTACTTTAGCTAGGTGGTTCTAAGTGATTATTCTCCCTATGCTTAGCTGAAGTAAAAAGGAAAGACCAGGAGGAAAGACCAGGTTACAGAGTTTGAGGACATCAAAAACTGCACAGGTTTTTATTACTATTTTTATCATAGCATTTTAGCACATTAAAATATCTTGTGTCAAAATAAACATATTAAATTTTAAAAACTTAAAAACTCAAGTTTTCAACTTTCAAGTTTTCAAACTCCTAAGTTATTATTTGCTCACACCTATGATCAGAGCCAATCTATTAAATGTTTTTCACTGGAATGAAAATGAAAGTGGCAAAGGACTCATCCTCCCCATTTCCCCAGCTTTCCTAAGGCCTTGAAAAGTGGCAAGTACTTCCCTTTTCCACTGTGAAAATCACTGTCTAGATGGCCTTGGTCAGTGCTTCCCAAAGTGTTCCTCTGGTTCAATGCAAAATGACTTCACATATGGGTAAGCATGTCTAATTTTACTCTGTTAAGTACAGATTTTAACATACATTAGAAAAAGTTACATGCTAAAACTTCTCAACACATTCTTGCTCCAGCCCAGTGTTTTGCTTTTTTTTCCCTCTCTAAAGAGAAAAGTGTATGAAAGAGGCCACCAAGAAGCTGACTTAAACAAAGAAAAACTTGATACTTACTGTCGCTGGGGAAGCCCGAGTGGTGTGTGTCACCGAGTGGCCAGAATTCTCCATTGAGTTGCCGATCAGGTAGGTTCCTCCAGAGCTGCTGATGAGCTGTCCTCCAGTGACGCCCATCTGAATCCCACCGGCGCCCACCATACTGTGGGACGAGACCACGGTAGTCACCTGGGCGGAGCTCCCTTGAGTATCAAAGTAATTCCCTCCAGTGTTTTGGCTGTACATCTGTGTTTCTGTGTAAGGATAAGTTGTTGTTCGGCTTTAGAAGAAGAAAAGAAAGAAATTTATTTATATCATCTTATTTTTTTCCCCAGGGTGAATATATGTTTAAAATATATCAGCTTAGCCTTTGGGACATGGTGAGTTTTGTATTTTGTGTGAAACTTCATTCCTAGAAATAGCTGGGCTTACTTTCCAAATTAAAGGTACATTTATTTATAAGTACCTCAGCACTTTTCTGCACAGTATAGAGATTTTGCCACTATTGGGGCCTACCTCAAGTGTATAAACAAACTCAGGTCTCGTCCCTTCAAAAAATCCTGCTGTGTGACTTCTTAAATTTCTTATAAAACTTCCTGCAAATCCCAGTTTTAGGAGAGCTGGGATCTGGAATGACAGGGGTTGACAAGTCAGCTCTCCAAGCTACTGCACACTGCTGGTAACCTGCAGGAAACCCCCATGACTAAGGTAGCTTGGTGAATCTCTGTCTAACCACTAGGCAGGATCTTGAGCAAAGCATGCGCCCTAAATCCCTCACTCTTTCTTCTTCTTTACACTCAAGCTTCTCCTCAGTGAGATGACTATGCCACCTCACGTCCTCATTTTCTGCTTCCCAACAACAACAGTCCAGCTTCTGCCCTTAGCCTTTCATTGAAAATGCTTTTAATAAGGTCACTTGTGACCTCGTCTAAATACCAAGCTAAAAGGCTGCTGTCCGCCCTCATCTTTCCTGACTTATCTGCAGTACAGTGTTGTTGACTGTGCCCTGGTATCCTTTCCCTCCTTGCCCTGTTCTGATTAAGCAGCTTGTTTGATGGATTTATTTTTAACTTTTAATTGACTATGTTGTACATTTTAACATGACTTTTGTTTTGATTTTGCAATTAGTGCAGGCTCTCAAGAAGTTTCAAAAACAGTAGGAAGGTGTAAAATACTTTTCTTTTTAAAAATTCAAACATCAAGTTAAAATTCCCAGTGTTTTTGGTCATTCTCTTCAACACTACATCTCAGAGTGAGCCAGTACCGACAATTTGGTGTAGATGTCTGTGGACATTTCTACATATATGCAAGGTCTTTCTGTTTTAATCTTTCTTGTTCATTAGTTTCTATGGCATTTCTCTTTCACCTTTTAATTTTTTTAACCATAGTGTTTCAAGAACCTTTTGGAGGCTCAATTTTTTCAGCACATTAAATAGTAATTTCTGAGGTCTCCAATTTTAGCTCTTATCTTTTCTCACTTTTATTCAGACCATACACTTTGATCATATACTACATGACCATATTCATGCTAATAAGTTTATACCTCCACTTTCTTCACTTTCTAGTTTTACTTTGGTGGTTGTTGTTCAGTTTCTAAGTTGTGTCTGAATCTTTGCGACCCCACTGACTGCAGCACACTAGGTTATACTTTAAGAGTTTCAAATCTAGATTTCTGAGAGTCACTTAAGTATCTCTGCTAGGGAACCCCTGATATTTGGGAGGTCTCCTATGTAAAAGTGAAGGTATACCTAAAAGGGAATTCTTTTCTCTCCTGCTCTTTTTCCTATATTCCCCCCTCTCAGCAGAGGGCAGTACCACAACACTCAGCTTTGGAAATTATTGCTAACCCTTCTTGCTCAGGATTTCCTAGTTTGCTCAGTGGTAAAAGAATCTGCCTGTCACTGTAGGAGGCGAGGAGATGCAGGTTCGATCCCTGGGTCTGGAAAACTCCCTGGAGGAGGAAATGACAACCCACTCCAGTATTTTTGCTTAAAAAAAAAAAATCTATGGACTGAGGAGTCTGGCAGACTGCAGTCTATGGGGTTGTAAAGAGGCGGATGTGATTGAGTGAACGCATACTTTTCTTGCTCAGATTGACATCAGTCCCACTCACTTTACCTCAGAAACAATTCTCCAATCTCCTTTCCATTCTTGTACTCACTGCCTTAACTCATAATGAATGAGTAAACTGAAGTGAAAGTCTCTCGATCATGTACGATTCTTTGTGACCCCATGGAATTCTCCTGGCCAGAATACTGGAGTGGTAGCCTTTCCCTTCTCCAGGGGATCTTCCCAACCCAGGGATTGAACCCAGGTCTCCCGCATTGCAGGCCGTTCTTTATCAGCTGAGCCTCAGGGGAAGCCCAGGAATACTGGAGTGGGTAGCCTATCCCTTCTCCAGCGGATCGTCCCGACCCAGAAATCCAACCAGGGTGTCCTGCATTGCAGGCGGATTCTTTACCAACTGAGCTATCAGGGGTCCTTTAACTCATAATATTCACCATTAAAACTGCCTTCTAACTAGTTTTCCTTCCTCTATTTGGTTCTCTTCCAATCTATCTTCAACTCTGATGCCAGGGGAATATTTCTAAAAGGAAAATATGAAAATTAAGCTTCTCTTAAAAACCTTTCTGTGATTCTCTCTTGCCTTGGGAAGAAAACCACAACCCTTGACCTGTCTTCTCAGGGCCGATGCCGGCACAATCTCGGGATTTGGTACCAGCCATGTCTTGAAATGATTTCTTTGCTCACACCACACTGACCTTGTTGCTGATCTCCTGTAAAGCACTATCTTCTCTTGCCTCCCTGCTCTCTTGTGTAGGGTTTCCCCTGTCTGGAAGGCCTTTACATGTCTTCAACTCTCTTCCTTTGCCAAAACCACCCTTAAACTCCCAGTTCAAGCATCGCCTTATCTCAGAATTACTCCTCTGCACCCCTTGTATTCTGTGGCCACTCCTTAAAGGGCTGTTATGTTTTGCTCTCTATACTTTCCTGCACATACCTGAAATATAACTCTCAATACACTGATAATTTCCTGAATTCTTCATACTCCCGTGAAATTATGTTTTATTCCCATCTGTACCCTCAACATTTAACATAACTATTGCTACATAGGGGACTCACTAATCAACAAATAAAATATGACTCTATTTAAAAGTATATTTGGCATAATGGTCACTTTCATAAATTTCTAAAACATTCTTTTTTTTTGCTGTTTTGCTAAAGCATGAGAAATTGGGTTAAACTATTTCAAGATTTTTCTGTATTATTTAAAATAGGTCATTTAACCCATTACAAATTATATTTATATTGTAATTTCTAATGCAAATTTCAGTAAAATAATAAGAGTGCTCCAAAAGTATTCAACACTGGGTAAAGTTACTGCTTCCCAGAAAGAACCATCACAGATCCAGGTATAAATTTTAGTTTGGGATGATGACAGAAACAACTCCATAGAAAATTTTTTTTTTTTACACATAGAAAAGTATCATTTAAAATACACATTTCTTCTCAGTACTGCTATAGTTTCCAACTGGAAATCTCATTTATGTATTTCTTTCAGTATATACTTATTTTAATAAAATAGCCATGTTGATTTTAAATTTGGATAAAAAGAAAAATGAGTTCATCTTATATCCCCTAAATATGACAGTGAGCCTATTTAGCTGCACTTAACACAATCTGATATTGGTATTTAAGCATAATCAAGTAAGATGTACAAATAGATACAGAGAAACAAACACTATGACAGATGCAGGAAACTGTGCCAACTTTTCTTTTCACAGTCTGAACAAAACGCTTAAGAATGCTTTCCAGTAGTAAGTTGATTTTACAAATAAATCATACAATAATAGCTATTAATAGCTAATATTTACTATTTACTATGCAACAGGCATGATCTTATGTGCTTTTCAGGTATTAACTCACTTAACCTTTATTACAACTTTATGAGATAGGTACTGTTATTTCTATTTGCAAAGACAAGGAGAATACTTGGAAGTCTAGATAGATTAAACAGCTTTATCCAAAGCACATAGCTGGTAAAAAACTGGATTTGGAATATGCACTTAACCAATTCTCTCAAACATTTCATCACATTAAAAGAATTTTAACTTTTAAATATGTCAATGATAGTTATCAATGACTATACTGTGGAACAGTCTCAAAAGGTGGTACAGGTAACATACAAACTTTCTATTGCTATTTAAGAGTTTCGTATATTTTTAGCTAAAAGATTATGCTGTTAAAGTGCTGCACTCAATATGCCAGCAAATTTGGAAATATCAGCAGTGGCCACAGGACTGAAAAAGGTTAGTTTTCATTCCAATCCAAAAGAAAGGTAATGCCAAAGAATGTTCAAACTACTGCACAATTGCACTCATCTCACACACTAGCAAATTAATGCACAAAATTCTTCAAGTGAGACTTCGACAGAACATAAACTGAGAACTTCCAGATGTTCAAGCTGGATTTAGAAAAGGCAGAAAAATCAGAGATCAAATTGCCAACATCTATTGGATCATAGAAAAAGCAAGAGAATTCCAGAAAAACATCAACTCTACTTCATTGACTACCCTAAGTCTTTCACTGTGTGGATCACAACAAACTGTGGAAAATTCTGAAAGAGATGGGAATACCATACCACCTTACCTGCCTCCTGAGAAATCTGTATGCAGGTCAAAAAGCAACAGTTAGAACTGGACATGGAACAACTGACTGCTTCACAATTGGGAAAGGAGTACATCAAGGCTGTATGTTTTCACCCTGCTTATTTAACTTATATGCAGAGTACATCATAAGAAATGCTGGGCTGGAAGAAGCACAAGCTGGAATCAAGATTGCCAGGAGAAATATCAATAACCTCAGAGTTGCAGATGACACCACCCTAATGGCAGAAAGTGAAGAGGAACTAAAGAGCCTCTTGATGAAGGTGAACGAAAAGAGTGAAAAAGCTGGGTTACAACTCAGCATTCAAAATACTAAGATCATGGCATCTGGTCCCAACACTTCATGGCAAATAGATGGGGAAACAATGGAAACTGTGATAGACTTTATTTTCTTGGGCTCCAAAATCACTACAGATGGTGACTGCAGCCATGAAATTAAAAGACGCTTGCTCCTTGGAGGAAAAGCTATGACAAAAATAGACAGCATATTAAAAGCAAAGACATTACCTTGCCAACAAAGATCCATATAGTCAAAGCTATGGTTTTTCCAGTAGTCACATATGGATGTGAGAGCTGACCCATAAAGAAGGCTGTGTGTCGACGAATTCATGCTTTTGAACTGTGGTGTTGGAGAAGACTCTTAAGAGTCCCTTGGAGGGCAAGGAGATCAAACCAGTCAATCCTAAATGAAATCAACCCTGAATATTATTGGAAGGACTGATGCTGAAGCTCCAATACTTTGGCCACCTGATGCAAACAGCCAACTCACTAGAAAAGACCTGATGCTAGGAAAGATTGAAGGCAGGAGGAGAAGGGGACAACAGAGGACAAGACGGTTGGATGACATCACTGACATCACTGACTCAATGGACATGAGTTTGAGCAAGCTCCAGGAGATGGTGAAGGACAGGGAAGCCTGGCGTGCTTCAGTCCATGGGGTCACAAAGAGTCAGACACGACGGAGCCAGTGAACTACAACTATACTTTGCTAACTGTTTATCAGCACCCCACTACTCTCCTATATTACTCAGAATGGGATCTGCAGAAGATGTACTTGCAATGGTAAAGAAAAAGAGCTGGAAAAGGTCAGACTATTTTGGAGGATATTTACCATTGCACACTAAGACTTTGGAAGTTCTGTGATTGTGGAAGTTGCAGTTCTATTATAAGAGCATCATTCCAAGGGATTTAACTCACGCCATCTTCTGGGCATGACTCCTTTATATAATTAGTCCTCAGTGAACAATAGTAATACAAATAAATGCATCACAGATATGTAGAAAATCTCTATAGCCCTCAAGTCAGCATAAAAATATGGCAGCAAAGAGCTTTGATTTTCATACTTCCCCCTAGCTGGAGATGATTCATTAGCTAAAAAATGAGCAAGAACAGGAGAAGAGTGAAAGTCACTAAAGAGTATATCTAATCCATAAATTATGTTCATTACTCAATCATGACCCATGGGACTGAGGAGAAAGCTTGTGTAAGCACACACAGGGGTAAAGATTGGTAACTTCCAGGGGAAAAAGGCACAATTATATTAGTAAATGAAGTGTCACAAATTGTTGCTGAATTTGTCTCTGGCACTTAAACACTCGCAATGTGGAAGAGAGGAGACTTTTCAACACTGGACTGGGTAACAGAGGCAGGCCTCAATGTCCTCAGCCAATGCTCTTCAAGAGCAAGAGGGTAAGTACTAAGTCATTTGCTGGAGGCTTTTCTGGAGCCAGAGCCAGAGTCAGGCAGAAACTAATTCCTTAATATCTTTTCAGTTCTAAATGCTCTAAGCTCCTGGATAAATTCTGAAGACATTTTGTTTAAAAAAAAAAAAGTGCCAACAACAAAAACAAACAGTTCTTTCTTAGGAACTAGAAATAATTATTCTAATTCTGATACCTAAGATCAGCTGTCTTTCATACTGCTATAATGAATACACAAGCGTTATTGCTTGCACACTATGTCCCCCAGAAATCTCCAAAACATATGTTTGAGAAAATTACTCAATTTTTGGCATATCAGATTGAAAGCAGCTAACTATTTCCGACTATACACTCCTGAAACAACTAAATTCCCAAGCAATTCTGTGCACGTTTGAAACATGCCTGTTTGTTCTTTACTGATTGCCACAGACTGTTATGAAAATACTATGTCATATTATTCTATAGCAGAAGAAGAGTCTTTCCATTGTTCTGCATATGTATCCTGTAATGAATGTAAACACACAGATATGCCCATACTTGCTGACAGAAGGTTCTTCCTAGCTGAAGGTATTATCAGGTTCTGTGTAAATGTCAGGACTCTGATCCATTGAATTCAGTAAATTAGTGCTGTTGCATCCCATCAGGCCTCAGCATATACCTTGGCTAAGCATGACCCTGAATGACTCCTTGCTTATTCACTACAATGATTATGTCAATTTATTTTAGTTATAACCAATTTTTCTGTTTTCTTTATTTTCAGGTGTCTATCCATAAGTCCAGATATATAATATCTCTAAATTATGCATTTCTATTTTACCTAGGTTTCGAATATCCTCTCACCAATAAGCTAGTCAACTACAAAATAAAATAATGGTATGAAAAATTTCAAATTGAGATAATAAAATATCTTACAAATTTCATACCATAAAATTCATTATGAAGATAAAATGTACTAATGTTGATCATTAAAACATCTTACATTGGTACAATGTTTTTATTGCTTTCAGGCTGCTCTGTACCTATTCTTTTAATAAATATTTACGGCACCTGGGGAAAAATGAATATGACCTCTATTCATGTAAAGGTTACGTAACATAAGAAGTAGGTGGTCAAAAATAAGAAAGGAAATATGTTCATTAGGTATTTTGTTAAATCTATAGAAGAGAAAAATAGCATATTAAAGTATAATAAATGGAAAGGCACATATTAGATCAAGTAATCAAGTGCCGTTACTTTCCAAGAAGACAGTTAGGTTGAAACTAGAGGATGAAAAGAAGTCAGTTCTATGAAAAACAGGAAGAAAGATATATCAAGAAGATAGTGTAGCATGTACCAAAGCCATGACACAAGGAAGATCCTGGTATTCAGGAATAAACTAGAAGTCTAGAATGGTTGTTTAAAATGAATGAGAAGGACACTAGAAAAAAAGTGAGGCTTAAAAAGTAGGTGAAAATTAAACATATAAGTAGTGTAAACAAATTTTTTCGTGGGTCATGTTCCACAATTTAATGGGTCACACTAGCATTAAAAAAGAGAGAGACTAGACAAGATCAGAACATATTATACCTAGGAGGAGAATTATTATTTTGAGAAGCTTTTTTTCTGTCATATGCATATACAGCATGTGTGTGTGCCTATGTATATTTAGCTGAGTAAAAAATTGCACATCTAGTTTTCTCACTGGAGATGGTTTTTTAAAAAGCTTGAAAGACATCATTATGGACCACAGAATGAAGTTTGGATGTTATTTTAAGCTGGGATAGGAGTTCAAGGAGGCAAGGGAATGTTACAGGGAGAGAAACAACCTAAAGAATGGCCTGAGGTCAGAGAGGTAACAGGAGACCATGAGAAAAGGGAGCGGCAATCAGAGCACACTGCTCTAGTCAGAACAAGATTCTGAAACATGTTCATTAGATATAATAATAGGAGGTGATCATATTGCGAGGTGTTTCCATGTAGTGATGGAGTATATGTCTGATTGGAGAAACTGAAGAAATCACTATAGGCAGTCAGAATGAATAAGTTTTAAATATTTTCAAAAAGTTTGGGAGCTAGGAGAATATGAGAATGGGGAGAACTGTGGCTAAGGACAGAGGTACGTGATTTCATGGAATCCTCATCAAGTCAGCCACACAGGTTGCACAGTTCTGATTGGAATCCGGTGTCAGCAGTGGCCAACAGTGTTTGAGAGGGTTGTGGTCCTGCGGTGTTCTGACTGGACAACTCCTGGCGTGTGGTTTTGTCTTTGGTCTGGCTACTGTTTAACAACGCTTGTACCTATTTTTTTTTTCAGCTTGTTTCTTCAGACTTCCTGAAAATTCTGAGTCACAAATATCTTTCAATAAATTATTTGCTTTGCTTAAATAAGCCAGACTTAGTTTTTGCTGCTTGAAACCAAGAACTCTGCCTTAAATAGTTTTTACATTGTGAAGTTTTTGTGAAAGTCACCAAAGCCTTACATGGAAGTAGCTACATTATGTGGAATCTTCAACAAGTTGCACTCATGTGGTACATAATCTCTGGTTGGCTAGCATGCAAAGTATTTTTGAGTCTTGAAACAGATTATTTCTTGAATGCCCCAAGCCATACTGAAGGCAGAAAACAGCATAAAGAAAGAAAGCAGCCTCTCCATCTCAATTATAGAAACACCATACAACTATATCTTCTAAGCAGAGAGCATTTAAATGATAATAAGAATGCATAATTTTACCTGAAAATCCTGAGACTATTCCACTGAAAGAGAAAATATGAACTTGAAGAATATCCTTTGTAAGGTTCTTTATTAATCAAGAAGCAACAATTAGAACTGGAAATGGGACAACTGACTGGTTCAAAATCGGGAAAGGAGTACATCAAGGCTGTATATTGTCACCCTGCTTATTTAACTTATATGCAGAGCACATCATGTGAAACGCTGGGCTGGATGAAGCTCAAACTAGAATCAAGATTGCTGGGAGAAATAACAGTAACCTCAGATATGCAGATCATACTACCCTAATGGCAGAAGGTGAAGAGTAACTAAAGAGCCTCTTGATGAAAGTGAAAAAGGAGAATGAAAAAGCTGGCTTAAAATTCAACATTCAAAAAACAAAGATCATGGCATCCAGGCCAACTACTTCATGGAAAAAAGATGGGGAAAAGGCGGAAACAGTGACACGTTTTATTTTCTTGGGCTCCAAAATCACTGTGGATGGTGACTGCAGCCATGGAATTAATAGGCACTGGCTACTTGGAAGGAAAGCTATGACAAACCTAGACAGCGTATTAAAAAGCAAAGGCATCACTTTGCCAACAAAGGTCTGTGTAGTCAAAGCTATGGTTTTTCCAGTAGTCATGTACAGATGTGAGAGTTGGACCATAAAGAAGGCTAAGCATGAAGAATTGATGCTTTTGTGCTGTGGTGCTAGAGAAGACTTGAGAATTCCTTGGACAGCAAAGAAATCAAACCAGTCAATTCTAAAGGAAATCAATCCTGAATATTCATTGAAGGGACTGATGCTGAAGCTCCAATACTTTGGCCACCTGATGCAAAGAGCCAGCTCCTTGGAAAAGACCCTGATGCTGGGGAAGAATGAGGGCAAAAGGAGAAGGGGGCAGCAGAGGAAGAGATGGTTAGACAGCATCAGCGACTCAAACTCTGAGAGATAGTGAAAGACAGGGGAGCCTGGTGTGCTGCAGTCTATGGGGTCACAAAGAGTAAGACATGACAGTGACTAAACAACAATTAATCAATTAAAGAGTATATGGAAAGGATAACTGGATGGCTTCAGAAAATACCCTAACTATATTATTTTCTAAAAAGGTGAGTCCAATACACAAGCTTGTACCTTTTGAATAAATCTACTAATTGTCAATATATCATTAATGTATCACCTCCTAAAGTATACGGTGTCATGTTATTAGATATGATTCAGATGATTATTGTTACCATCTTTCTAAATTCCATATATATGTGTTAGTATGCTGTAATGTTCTTTATCTTTCTGGCTTACTTCACTCTGTATAATGGGCTCCAGTTTCATCCATCTCATTAGAACTGATTCAAATGAATTCTTTTTAACGGCTGAGAGAATTCTGTGGTCAGTTTTTACAACACTGCATTTCTTTCCTAGGGGATTTCTCAGAACCTTTAAAAAACAAACAGAAATTTAGAGTCCTCAAAAGAAGTTCATGTAGTGTTTTTCTGCTTGTGTCATCACAGAACTTTTTTAGAGAACTAACATTTTATGAAACACATTTGATAAATTCTCTGTTGAGTTTGATAAATCCATAATTTAAAGATTATGAGAATGCTTCCTACCGGTCAATTCATATTGCAATAGAAACCCACACAATAAAAACCTTAACATTTAAAAACATTTAAAAACATCATCTCTAACCAGGGGATAATCTTCAAAGAGCGGTTGATATGAGAAAATTAAAAGTGTTTTCAAAAGATATTTCTTAATTTGGACAAGATAGAGTATGATGTCTTTACTTCTACTTTGACTAACATGATGGAGAGTAAGTGGGGGAAGTGAGATTAAAAAAACGGAGATGGGAAAGAAAAAAATTCATCACTTAAAAAAATTGATTTCTCAGTTACATCAAGAAATTTCAACTGAATGGGGCTCTCTCTACATGGTATGCAATGTTTCCCAGCTAGTTTCATTACAGTAGTCTAAATTACTAGATACCATAAATTGCAAGAATCTATAGCAATGGACAAGACTATGAACCAGCCCAGTAAAAAATATTCTTGGGAAAACTATTGCCAGGAAATACGTAAATGTGTGTTCATACAGAAGTAATGATAAATAGGAACAAGAGTGAATTAGATTACCTTCTCCCTTGAGTAAAAAGCTATTCTACTTCAACACCCAGTACTGAAAAGCAGTTTCAACTGAAATACATGTTCACTCACTGACTCCCATTATTAATCCTGCTATGCTACCAGTAATTGTCCATAGTCACAGAGAAAAAAAGTAAACACTTTAGTATCATCAAATTATAAGGATTACACATCTTTATAGTGATGACACATATCTGTGAGGGCTATCATCACCTCTTGAGTGAAACCCTGTTCATTATGGCTACTTGGCAAGGCTGCTGGTGACAGGAGCAACAGTGAACCAGGACTTACTAACCATGCACAGGCTGCAAGGCCATGTACTGGAAGCTTGCAGGTTCATGATAAAGATCAGCATCCCGAACTTCTGGGAGAATAACTAGCAAAAAGCATTTGTTATCACACAGAAGTCGGACTCTCAATATGATCTGAGTCAGGGATCAAACACTAGCTGACTATTAATTCACTGTGGTGAAAATGAATATGGAATACTCTTTTCTAACACACATGGAAGTGCATCAAATATAAAGATTAGAAAGACTCTAAAATGAACTTTAGAGACAAAAACTGTACATAGTTAAATGTCAGCACTGCAAAATTACAGAAAGATTGAAATAGCCTAAGCTGAAAATTTTTCTTGTTATAGTTTAAAAAGATGTTCATAGTCCTCTAGCTACTAAAATGTTGAGTGTAATTCATGGCAACACAATGTTTCTTTAGTAAAAATGAAAATGATGCTACAGAATCATTAGTCAGAAGCACTGAAATTGAAATTGTAATGAAAGGTTTTAAGGATGCATCTTCTTTATCCTGACCAAGGGTGCACGTCTGTGACATAATTAGCTGGAGCTGAGGATATAATCTGGGCCCACACAGACTGGATCAAAGCTAATTGGACTTTGTGGCAAACGAACTTGTGACCTAGACCTCATTAGCCATGATCTAACTAACTGAGTTTGAGGGCCACAGAAAATACATGTTGGCACGAGATATTTACTTTGAATTATTTCTGCACTTGATGGGCCCTATAATTTTAAAGAGTCAACTTTTAGAGATGTTTTTCTAAGGTTTTGTGAATGAATGAATTCACCAATCTCATATTTATGCATATAGAAGACCCTAATATCAGTGGTGGGATAGCTTTAAAAGGCACAAGGCAATATGCAGAATTCAGAAAAAAAATAACTAGAGAGCAAAATTGTATAGTAATAACTAATGTTTAGTCAGTGTTTTCAATTTCTCAGAAGCTATACAAAACACTTTGGATAAACTATCTCCATATTTCATAAATGAACAGAGTGAAGCAGGCTGTGTATCTTTTACAAAATCACACACTAGCAATCACCCTGTTCTACTCTGGGCCAATGATAAATGACTATGATAGACACCACAGAGTTAACCCTCTCAACACCCATTCCAACTATCCTTTTCCTTTGCTGTCATCTACCATATAGACACAAAAGCTACAAACCTGCATTCCTAGATTCCTCTGCAGCTAATTACTTTGTTACAGAGTTATGGCCAATGAGATATAAGCACAAAGGGAGCTAGGGGTTTCTGGAAAGCCTGTGTGTGTGTACACACATATTTATATGTAAGTATGTACGCATATACAATGTATCCTCTTTTTCCACCTTCTTGTTGTCTTTCCATCTTCTTGTTGTCTGGAATACAGCTGTGATGGCTGTAACCAAAGCAGATTTACTACCATACCAGCAAATCTTTGCCCTGATATCCCTGAGCTGCTAATGTCAGCAATAGACTGAGAGGAAGTACGGTTGTGGATGTTTCTAAATGCTCATTTCCTGTCATCTTTTGGTAGTTTAGCACTAAGCTGGCTCAGGTGGTCTGAGTTAATCCTAATGGAAGAACAGGCTAGGGGACCTGAACTTGAGAGGCACCCACTCCTCCCTAGATAAGAAAGCCATGTTTTTTCTACTAAATAACCAGTTAATATTCACTACCCCTGCCCCCTAGAAATATGGAGCATTCTGTGAGGTCAGAGGTATTCTACTGGAGCAATTTCCATGGTATCGTCCAGTCTCACTAGAGGTATCTGCTGTATGCCAGCTTGTAAGATCTCTTCAATAAGGCTTATTTTATATTTGCACATAGTGCTAGTTACTTGTACAATATGCCGACTCTGGATTTTTTTTGACAAAAATAAAAGCCCTAATTTGTTTAAACCTCTGTCATATTTTTTTGGTTTCTTAGATGATTGGTTGCAGTAAAAAACATACGGTAAAACATTATGGAATAGAGAGTGATAACGTAGCCCTCCAGTGGGGTCTGCTAAGGCATTACCTAGGATGTCTCTGAATTAGGAGAACAAACTAGGTAGGAAACGGTACTTGCTTAAACAAAGGCAGAAAACATAATGACTTTACTCTGAGGTTCTGGAAGGAAATATACTACAGACAAGGATGCAGCAACAATACAACTGCGTGACCTCCAGCAGTGTATAGAAACTCATTTATATTCCCTGATAGCATAAAGGACCAAGTGGCAGGCATCCTCATTTTTTTTTTTTTGGTCTAAATGCCAGTAAGAGTTTAGATTTATGGTAGAGATTCCAAAAGTAGGCTCCAGAATGTCCTGGCCTTATACAACAAAGAGGTAAAGAATACTCAGTGTGTCTAATATACATAAAGTGTTACAGATTCAGCAGAGTAACAGAAATGTGCTGATCCTTCATCATGTGCCCTTCACCTAAACTGGTGTAAATAAAATAACAAAATGACAACAATTCTGATTCAGGAAGAGTTCTTAGTATGATAAATATATATGAGGATTCGTCACACCATGGTGGAACTAGGACTCTGGGTACACTGCTATTTTTACTGTAGAGGGGATAAATAAGTTACCCGCAGAGGAAAGCCAGGGTTCATGACACAAAGGAGGATGTGACATGTCAGCCTACAAAGATATTGCTATACTGGTGTAGTGGTTTGGGAATGGAAGAGAGAAGTGGAGAATGATATTCCAGCAGAGGAAACAAACCACGTGTCCAATAATACAGAGGCATGAAAGGGGAAACAGGTACAAAGCTGGTTGTTCCTAGAACAGATAGAAGATGAAGCCAGGGAGATAGGAAGGGGGAGAAAACCAAGACAGAGAGACACATTTTACTTTATAGCTAATATAAGTTCTAAAGGCGGTGGTGATGTAGGCAGATTCAGTGACCAAAAGCAATACGAAAAAAGAGACAATGAGTCAAGGTCAATGAAGAACTTTCAGGTTTGTATCATCTGTTGTAAACCGGGTCCTGTGCGAGCTGCTTCATATACTCTGCCTTAAATCCTCACAATAATCCAGTAACAGTAACTTTATTATCCTCCCATTTCCCAGGAAAGAATAATAGAAGCACAGAATAGTTGAGTACCTTGACCATGATTATAAAACTAATAGATAGTTAAACCAGGATTTTAAGATGTTTAGCTATAATAAGAATAAATGCACTTTCTACATACCACACACACTTCTGCTGTTAGATTTATTGCAGTGAAACAACAACAAAAACCACCCAAAAATCCCTGCCCCTCATGGAGCTTACAGGTTGGTGTCATGGGGGTCTATAAAACCACCCAAGGAAACAGTAGGTGCAGTAAGAATTAAGACTGCAGAGATTCTCAACCTAAGGCACAGCAGCCTGGGGCAGAAGAGTCAATAAGAGAATCTGAATTCATTTCAGACTGGGAGATCTAACAGATTGCAAACAAAACCTGTGGTAAATGAAAACAAACATGGTAACTTATAACAGTTCTTAGTACCTTTATTTATAAAAACATCCTGAATCTCACAGTGGCTGAAAAACTCTAATGAAAAAAATATACAAACTGACATTATTGTTGATGCAAAGGAGATGGAGTGAGAGTTGGGGATGAAAGGGAAGTTCAGACAGGAAAATAAGATTTATTGAGCATCTGGTACTTTTACAGAGTAGTAAGTACCTCATTTAATAAATGCAAAAAAAAAAAAAATAACCTCCTCCTAATCTACTAATACAGTAGATTTATATTACTTTACAGAAGACACACAAAAATTCATCTTATTGATAAAAACAAGAAGCATAGATTTTAAAAGGTATTATTATTATACAGAAATCACCAACAAGGGGCTATGTTTTTCTCAACCTAGAGAAAACCATTCATGGGTACATCAATGTAAAATTTTAAAATATTCTACTGGTGTAGAAATTTCAAAATATTTTTAAAATATTCTACAAAGAAAAATGAGCACATATTTTTAACAAACATAAACAAGGCTCAAAACATCAGTTTAAGTTCAATAATCGCATTCTGGTTAAAAAAAAAAAAGAAATTATTGTGAAAACAAGGAAATAACTTGGGATGAGCAGAAGGTGTCAGGAAGTGCATTACTCTTCTCTGAGTGGGGGGATGAAGACGACTTCCCCATATAAACTTACATTGCTCCATTGGTATAGACAGTGTCGCTTCCTTCCACGTACTGCACCTGAGCTGGATAGACATGCTGCACCTGCTGCACGGTCTGCACCTGCTGCACCTGGAAAGCAAACATCAGATCTGATGACAGGCGCATGTAACAGAACCAAGGTGCAGTGTCAGATTGACTGCAAAGATTTTTCCAGGGTATTGATAAACCCAAGAAAGTTTCATAATGAAAACTGTTAGGTTCATGCTAATTTCAGCATAAATATGTGCTGGGTCCAAAGGTCCAAATCAAATGTAGCATTTATGCTGAGTAAATTCTGTAACGTTATTGCAAGTATGTATATACACACTTCAAGTGCTTAGAGTGAAAATTCTGAAAGCTCCCCACTTATTTTGATGGTTGATGAAATTCTCTTCAACTTGGCTTGTGAATGCTACATTTATTTTTTAATTAAAAAATTCACAGTGGAAAAGTTCAGATACTTATACGTAGAAAAAAATACTATAATAAACCCCATGTACTCATCATCCAACATAAATAACTGTCACCCAATCTTTCTCTTCAGCCCCTCAGAGGTTTATTTTAAAGTGTAGAACTTACAGCATTTCACTGGTAATATTTCAATTTTTCTTAAGAGAAAAGAGCTACTGTTAACATGAATACAATACTAACATCATAAATAAAACATTAACAGTTCCTTAATATCATATAAAACCCCATGATTGTTCAAATGTCTCTAATTATTCCAATGTTTTCTTAAAAGTTGACTTGCTCAAATCAGATCCAAACAAGGTCTACCCATTACATTTGGTTGATATTTCCTTTCTTTCTCTTTTAGTCTCTAATAGTTTCCCATCCTTTTTATAGTTTACTGTTAGTTATTCGTGACTGAAAAAACTAGATCAGTTATCTACTAGAATTTCTAGAATGCTAAATTTGCCTAATAGCATCCCTGAGATGTCACGTAATAAATTCCTCTATCTTCTATATTTCATACAGATGAGTAGTTAGATCAGGGACCCTGACTGATCAGGGATTCAATTTTTAAAAAGCTGTGTACCATTGCAT
This sequence comes from Muntiacus reevesi, assembly GCF_963930625.1. Lineage (NCBI taxonomy): Eukaryota > Metazoa > Chordata > Mammalia > Artiodactyla > Cervidae > Muntiacus > Muntiacus reevesi. The sequence goes on along the minus strand of NC_089265.1, from coordinate 38,565,221 downwards.
CATATAAGCTGCCATTGAATAGCTGGTTGTCTTTCATTGTGCAGTATTTTTGATCAAGAGCTTCAGGTGTTGTCAGCTGGTTTCACTGGTTACAGTGTTTCCTATCCATGTTTATCTGAGGCTATCGCTAGTCACTTAAAACCATTTTCTGTAGCGATTACTTTTATTAATAAAAGGCTTCAAACTTGTAGTGATCTGATTCTGCTATTATCTCTTCATTTATGAATAGAATTCTGTAAAAGAATTCTTATTAGTATTTGATTACTCTGAATTAAGATTTGTACAGGAAGAACAGGATAAATGCATGACTTCACTATTTATTGGTACTCAGAATAATGATTTTATTCCGAGCTCCCTCCCCAAGGTGACCAGTGTTGCTTTCAGTTTGATCTTGCTTGTACCCTTTAAGATTTTTAGCTTTTGTACATATATATATATATGTAACACAGCAATCGTTTTTCCCCTACAATTGTCCCACCTTTGACTAATGGTAGTGCCCTCATGGGGGCCTCCCTAGTGGCTCCGTCAGTAAAGAATCCACAATGTGGGAGACCTGGGTTCGATCCCTGGGTTGGGAAGATCCCCTAGAGGAGGGCATGGCAAACCACTCCAGTATTCCTGCCTGCAGAATCCCCATGGACAGAGAAGCCTGGCCGGCTACAGTCCATGAGGTGGCAAAGATTTGGACACGACTGAGTGACTAAGCACAGCACACGCACACAGCAATGCTTTCATGACCACAGTAATCTTTCTTAATTCTTAGATCTATCCTAGATCTGAAATCAACCATTTTTTAAACCCCCTGGGTCTTCTGTTTTAGTTGTAATATAAATATGTAAAAACTGCTTGGGAAAGCAATTTGCCAACAGGCAAGCTATTTGACACCTTTGTGATTTCTTCTGCAGAAATATTCACCATATGAAGAGTTGCTGTACAATATTATTTTTAAAAATACAGCTTATAAGAATAAGAAGGAAAAGCCTTAATGACTGCAAAAGTGGAGCAATTAAATATAGAAGATCATTCTATAGAATATATGGTTGATGATAAAAGAATAAATTAAGATTAATATATACTATATATAGCAGGATCTCTAAGACATATTCTAAGTGAAAACGTTGCTGAAAAATACTTAACAATGCGTGCTCAGTCGCTCAGTTGTGTCCAACTCTTTGCAACCCCATGAACTGTAGCCCACCAGGCTCCTATCTCTAGGAGATTTTCCAGGCAAGAACACCGGAGTGACCTGTCACTTCCTTCTCCAGAGACTTACAATGTAACTTGATTTACATATATATCTGCATATATGGGCACCTGTGCATACAAATGTGCTTAAATATATAAAGGAAGATAGAAGGATGCACGCTAAATTTCTAAAAATGGTTACTTTGCTGAGTGACATTAAATGAGATGGGAGAGAAGAAATGACCAACAGCCTTTATGAATTCATATCTGTATTTTTATATCAAATATATATCTCAATATATGAAAGGATTTTCATTTCTGGCCACGATGGAGTAAATACTATTGGAAATGCCCTCCCCCTGTAAACAAGTAGAAAAGTGGACAAAATGTGTAAAACAATATTTTCAGTCATTCGACAAAAAGGCATCATGCAATTCTGTTCCTTAACAGAAGGAAAAGAAACACAGTGAACCCTGTGATGATCTTGGAGACCAGGATGCAGAATGTAGGGCAGGAATGGAGAAGCCAAGCAGAGCATCGTGACCTCACTGAGGTGAGATACTGAATTTGGGGAAGGCTGATTCACCTGAAGCTTGAGGACAGTGTCAGAAAGGAGGTTAAGTAGAGAAACAGATCCAGAAATGTTCATAGAGATCCCCTTGATGCCGAATACTAAGCTGCACATATGCAGGGGACAGAGAGATGTTCAAGTTCTGACCACCCATAGTGTCATGACCTTATTGAACAGCTAGGACATTCTGTAGAAACACCAGAGGGCAGAGCCATAGTATTGATAAAAGGACTAAACTACGTCTAGAATAAAACTACTTTGCATGCGTGCCAAGTTGCTTCAGTCGTGTCTGACTCTTGCAACCCTATCGACCATAGCCTACCAGGCTTCTGTGTCCATGGGATTCTCCAGGGAAGAAAACTGGAGTGGGTCGCCATGCCCTCCTCCAGGGGATCTTCTTGACCTAGGGATTGAACCTGCATCTCCTATGTCTCAAAAACTACTTTAGGTCCATTCTAATAAATCTAAAATAAAAGCTTTGATAATATCCACAAGTAACTGCCTATATGGAACTAAATTTAACACTTGTAAAGGAAGATATCAAAATCCAGACATATAAAGCCATAAGAATCACAGTGTCTAGCATTAAAAAAAAAAATTATGACATATGAAGAAGCAGGAAAATGTGATCGCTAATGAGGAAGAAAATCATCAATAGAAATAAATCTAGAAATGAAAGATATGAAGTGGCAGAGAGACGTTAAAACAACTATTCTAAATAGACTTGAGATTCAAAGGAAAATGGAAACATGGTAAGAAAGAAAGAAGCTATAATGAACTGAGTCAAATTTATGGAGTTGAAAAATAAAGTATCTGAAATGAAAAATTTGCTCAATGGAATGGAGAGATTACATAATGCAGAAGAAAAGACAAGTTAAGATGAAAACCAAGCAATAAAAACTATGTGCAGAACAGAAAAAAAGAAATAATAAAGAACAGAGAATCAGTGAAAAATGGAAAAATATCAAGTAGTCTAAACAAAGTAACTATAGTTCCAGAAGGGTAAGAACAGAAAATATATTTGAAGGAAGAGCGGTATAAACTTACAATTTTATTAAAACTATGAACACAGATCTAAGAAGCTTAATATACAAGACAATGTACAGACAAATGAAAACCACAGTAAAGTGCACTCTAATTAAAGTGCTAAAGGAGAAAAATTCCTAAGCAGATAGAAAACAGATACATTGTACACAAGGCAACAGGTATTAAAATGACTGAAAACTTCCCAGGCAAAAAATACAAGCCTAAGATAATCAAATAGCATGTATTTAATGCACTGAGAGAAAAACTTCAGTCAAGAATCCCATAACCAGTAAAATATTCTTTAAAAATGAAGAAGAAATCCTTAGACAAAAACTAAGATCATTCATTCTGCTCTAGCAGATCTCCAGTGAAGGGAAACACAAAAGAGAGTTTTGGACTAAAGAAAAACAATTTCAGATGGAAAATGGGAGTTACACAAGAAATGAGGAGCACTAGATGGTAAATTTGTAGGTAAGGGGCTTTTTGATTATTCTCTCATCTTTTAATTTCTGTAAAAGACAACCGCCTGTGCAAAGTAAAAATAACAATATGTATATAATAGGGCCTATCACATATGTAGAAATAAAATGTTAAGTATGACAAAAATAGCACAACAGAAACTATACTCAATTTAAATCTTGATTGTCATAATGGGTAAAAATGTAAACTCTAACTATATACTTTCCACCAGAACACATTTTAAATATACAAAGACAGGTTAAAAATAAAAGGATATAAAAAGACAGCCTTTGGCAAACACCAATCACAAGAAAGAATGCCTAAGTTAACATCAGAGTAGACTTCAAGACAACCAATACTACCAAAGAAAAAGATGGAAATTTAATCAAAAAATTATCAAGAATAAATAATACATCCTATATGTCTTTGCATCTAAGAGCAGTTTCAAAATAACATGAAGCAAAAACTGAAAGAATTGAATGTTAACTAGTTTCCTTTGTGGAGGCCAATATGGAATGGTTACAAATTCAGTTAATTTGGAAATAGGAGAACTCATTTTAGGTCTTTATGCTGACACTTGCTGTTTATATATTCGGAGAGTCAATTTGCTTTTTAAACTAATAATTTCTTTGTGTGTAAAGAAAAACTATATCTACTCTGTCAAAAAGAATTTTTGTGAGAATCCGAAACTACTAAATATAAACACAAAGCATGTCATAGGCATATACAATAATTATAATAGATTTTGAATAATGAGAGACATTATTAAATACTTTGAAATGAGAATCTTGTCTTCTACATCTGTGTAATTTTCATCTTTATATTCCACTTGGTTTTAGCCATAAATATGTACAATAAATGTTCATCTAGAGTTCCTTCAAATCATGAGATTCTATAATTGAAGTAGAAATGAAACTCAAAGTGTCATGAATCTTGGAAAAGAATTCTGAGTAGATGCTGGCTAACTCATCTAACACATCAATACATAAATATGGCTCTTGATTACACTGAGACTTAACTGTACAGTGTAAAAATAGGGCATAATTCTTTGCATTATCTACCAAGTTAAGAAACTGATGAAGTAAATAGAAGACCCATTTACTTAAACAGAAATAGAAAAACACTAAAAATAATAAATTATAGCATATATTGGAGGTAACACAATTTTCCTTATTATCCAGACTAATCAAAAACTAGACTGAAGAGGCCTTGACACAAATTAGTGATGAGGAATGGAATTGCCTATAGTTTGATAAAGTATTTTTTCAAGATATAATGACAGTGAAGGAAGTAAAAGAGGAGTAAAAAAGCAGAAAAAGAAAGAAGAAAGGAAAAATAACTACCTTATGTCTGTATGTTTCATTTCACCAATGAAAAATTAAGGTCGTTTTAATTTTTAGTTGAGGTTTATTTGACTGTCTTTCCTATATTGGGGAGGGGAAAGAGGAGCTCTATCATTAGTTAAAGGTCACTGGAGAGGTGCAGAAATGCTCCTTTCCTATCTCAAAATTATTCAGGTCTAGGAAGAGAGATATATCTACAAAATAACTCTATTGAGACTTATAAATCCAGTCACAGGATGGAAATGCACATGTAGGCCATTCTGTATATTCTGATACATTTCCCAAAACCCAACACCTTTATACTATATATATTGCACAATAATTAAATAACACCTGTACCTAGCAAAGGAAATGCCCAGGGACTATTTGTGCAGTTTATAATATCTTCTAAATGCGAACATGTATTCATTTTTAAAAAAACACCAAGAAATGCTCATGATTCCAAAGTGAACTGATATGATTACTTTTAATGCCCTTTAATGTGTCATTAAAGACCAAAGGTAAAATTTTAAAAGGAAGTTGCATGCTATTTTCTTTTTCCTAATTAACTGTGATCTCAAATGTGTTCAAATATTATTTTATACCATCTTTTTGTTAAATATTAATTTCTGTTCAAACATTTACTAAATTGCTATCTTTTGTAAGTTCATTTTCTATTTTATTTGCTAATCACAGTGCAGGGACTGTTCAGGTCAGCAATGCTGAAAGAAAGGAAAACTAGCATCCTGTAAGCATGTTATTACTATTACCAGTAGCAGTATTTTCCATCCATCTTTGTGAAATCTATAAACTGTCACATTTTACTGCCTACCCTACCCAAGTCCTCAGGGGAAAGGAAGATGATTTAAAAAACTCTACAGCAAATTAATTTTCTCTTAATTTTATTCTATTTCCAAGATAAATTCTCAGAAGCGTTTCCAAAGAGGATGAACAAATAATTTTCACCACTTGAACTTTAATAAACAACAAATTGGTAAAAATATGAATTGAAAAGAGATGGAACTAACAGAAATAAATCAACAATTTCTACAATTAATTGCTTATTTAATAAAAATGACCTTGGGTTAATTTTTAAAAGGCTACATAATACATATCAGAATGTTGATCAAACCATATCAGAATGAAGTCAAACCATAAGATTCTGTACAAGAAATTCATCCATTTTTTGTCAACTGGAGGGAAAAAAAAAATCCTCCAAATATAAATACATGTAACAATGTATATACATTTATACACTAGATGAATTAAGCAAATTAATACTCTTACTAATACATACTTAAACGGAAGCACCTCATTACTACTCAAATGTAGTATGACAAATGCCTTTGCTTATTTCACTGCATTTTTATAATTCTTATTGTTTATAAAAAGAAGTGACTACCATAACAAACTACATACCATAAGAAAATGTGCTGGTTCAACAGAATCAATTAGTATATTTTGAGGACAAATTTATACAATATGTTGTTTTGGATGTGCTTCAAGAAAAATAAAATGAATCACACTTCAAGACAGTAATCCTTTTCAATAGTAAATGAAATCATTTATAATTGTTAAGCTTATTAGGCAGTTAAGAATAATACTAGTCTCTGTAAAAATGTCTTTATTATGTCAAGATATTCATTGCCTTTCTTGTATAAAAGCATTCCTTACACATGTGGCTGGCACCAAACATCTAACTTTAGTACTGAGAACTGTCAAAAACTGCATTAAGATGACTTTAATAAACCCACAAGAGATATGAAAGAGCTCTCAGAAGATTAAAAACAGAGGATATTAGAACAGCTATGTTAGAGACTGCTATGTGGCTGACCAAAAGTGAAGCAGAAAGGAAAAGATCAACACTGGAACAGCTATTAATAAAAGGGCAGAGGGGAAGGAAGACATCCAGAGTAGCAGCAGAGAGTTAATTAGAAAAGCCACCTTGTGAGAAAACAGAAAGAACTAACTCAATAATTCTGGATGACAAAAACTGTAGGGAATTGAGGGACTGTGGAAAGATAGTCAAAAAGTTCAATGACTACAGCGTTAGAACTGCCTCAAAAAGATGCAACAACAACAAAAGATTGTAAGGGGAATTTCTTTACAAGCACGGTTATGGGAACAGAAATAAAAAACCTAAAACCACTGTTTTCAGTCTTTGTTAAAATTAAAATGAAATTATATATTACAGAAGTGTTTAATAAATCTTGCCAAGAAAGAATCCCAGAAATATTTTGAATGTTCAAAGTTCATTTGCAGATACCGGATGGTTATACGTCTTGATCACAAGATCATGGTGAACAAAAAGAATGGTTAAGTGACAGAACAGGTTAAAAAATTATTACTTAAAATTCTCCTTATGTTTGCAGAGAACAAGAAGTTTCCCTAGATCTTTACTAATAATTTACCAAGTTCTTCCTGGGATATTCAATGATAACTATAACATTCCTGTTTTATCTTCTAAGACTGGTAGCCCTCCACTTCAAAGAACGTGATGAACATGAACTGTTGGAAAATAGGATATTGTTTATTTAAATGACAGAGTTCATTTTATGCAGAAAATGGAATCTGTTCACTTACACTGTAAAAATTTAAATAGGATACTCACTCTTCCTATGCTAGTTGATTCTCACTTAAAAACTATGTAGCACTTTTTTTTTCCAGAAACACTCAGATTTTTGGATATATTTTACTTATAGCAGACTCTATGTAAATAAATGATGTTTCTAGCACATTCAGATCCAACAAACATCACGAAGCCTGCCTCTTCAATAGGACTAGAGGTAAACAAATATATAGGAACTATTTACTAAAAGTATATGATTGTTATAGGCAACTAAAAGTTATTATGAAAATTATTGTTATACTTGGACTTCAAATAGAATCATATGAAAGCTAGTAATACAGTGGTAAGTAAGGTCCTGGCTCACTTTCTTATACTTCTGATCACATGAAAATGAGAGAATCAATGGAGAGTGAATTATTTCAATAAACCACCCCAACTGCTTACCATCCATCTCCCCAAAATATCTAATTAGCTTCACAGAACAGAAGTAACCTGATAAAGGTGAAGCAAGTTCCCGAGGACAAGAGTTGAAGTGTTTCTGGGAGCAGGGATGTGGCTAAGAGAAGATTTAGCTTATAAGGATTTCTCAATGACAAATTGGATAGATATTTCATAAAATACATAAACCTACTTTTGTGAATCAAAAAGAACAAAGGAACAAATACTTCCTACAAGTGAGGAACATTTTCTGTTATGATTAAACACTAAGCATTATTTCCCTTGGGGCCCAGCAAGACAGACCAATAAGATTCTACTAAACTAAGTAATAATTTCTAGAGAAAGAAATTTAGTAAATAACACTCTGGTGACCTGATGGGGCAAATGAGCTCAGTATACCAATCTCACTGCCATATTAGAAGAAGACTTTGGAATGGGAGGCTACTCCAGTCTTTCTAGTAAAAAGTCAATCTACTATAGAATCTATAAAAACTTAGAATATCAATAAATGTAAGCAGCACATCAGAAAATCTAACTCTGCACAAAATACATTTCACAACTCGAGACTCACCAATAAAATAAGAATTTTGAATGTATTCCATGGTGAGATTGCATAGGTGCAAACTCATATGTGCACCCAGTGTCTATGGTAATAAAGTATATTTACAAGATAGGACAGATGTTGATTCCCTTTGGGTGGAGTACACGAAATTAACAGAATGAATTATTAAACTTAAGTGTCAGCAGACAAAGCACTGTAACCTAAATGAGAAGAATTCCTTAGTTATATATGATTGTTAAACTAGCACTGAAATTATTAATAGTGACATGCAATATTATTTTCTTTGTTCTTCACAAATATTCTAAGATGAATTAAACAGTAGGCATTTTTGCCCCCATTTTATAAATGGAGATACAACATATAGTGACAACCCAAAGTCTGCCATTGTTTCCCCATCTATTTGTCATGAAATGATGGGATCAGATGACATGATCTTAGTTTTCTGAATGTTGAGTTTTAAGCCAACTTGTTCACTTTCCTCTTCAACTTTCATCAAGAGGCTTTTTAGTTCCTCTTCGCATCTGACATAAGGGTGGTATCATCTGCATATCTGAGGTTATTGACATTTTTCCTGGCAATCTTGATTCCAGCTTGTGGTTCATCCAGCCCAGCATTTCTCATGATGTACTTTGCATATAAGTTAAATAAGCAGGGTGACAGCATACAACCTTGACGTACTCCTTTTCCTATTTGGAACCAGTCTGTTGTTCCATGTCAAGTTCTAACTGCTGCTGCCTGACCTGCATACAGATTTCTTAGGAGGCAGGTCAGGTGGTCTGGTATTCCCATCTGTTTAGGAATTATCCACAGTTTGTTGTGATCCACACTGTCAAAGGCTTTAGCATAGTCAATAAAGCAGAAGTAGATGTTTTTCTGGAACTCTCTAGCTTTTTTGATGATCCAGTGGATGTTGGCAATTTGATCTCTGGTTCTTCTGCCTTTTCTAAAACCAGTTTAAACATCTGGAAGTTCAAGGTTCATGTATGGTTGAAGCCTGGCTTGGAAAATTTTGAGCATTACTTTACTAGCATGTGAGATGAGTACAATTGTGTGGTAGCCTGAATATTCTTTGGCATTGCCTCAGTTTGGGATTGGAATGAAAACTGACCTTTTCCAGTCCTGTGGCCAGTACTGCATTTTCCAAACTTGCTGGCATTTTGAGTGCAGCACTTTCACAGCATCATCTTTTATGATTTGAAATAGTTCAACTGGAATTCCATCAGCTCCACTAGCTTTGTTCATAGCGATGCTTCCTAAGGCCCACTTGACTTCACATTCCAGGATGTCTGGCCCTACATGAGTGATCACACCATCGTGATTATCTGGGTCGTGAAGATCTTTTATGTATAGTTCTTCTGTGTATTCTTGTCACCTCTTCTTAATATCTTCTGCTTCTGTTAGGTCCATACAATTTCTGTCCTTTATTGTGCCCATCTTTACATGAAATGTTCCCTTGGTATCTCAAATTTTCTTGAAGAGATCTCTAGTCTTTCCCATTCTATTGTTTTCCTCTGTTTCTTTGCACTGATCACTGAGGAATGCTTTCTTATCTCTGCTTGTTATTCTTTGGAACTCTGCATTCAAATGGGTGTAACTTTCCTTTTCTCCTTTGCTTTTCCCTTCTCTTCTTTTCAGAGCTATTTGTAAGGCCTCTTCAGACAGCCATTTACCTTTTTTGCATAACATTTTCTTGAAGATGGTCTTGATCACTACCTCCTGTACCATGTCAGGATCCTCCATCCATAGTTCATCAGGCACTCTATCAGATCTAGTCCCTTGAATCTATCTGTCACTTCCACTGTATAATCATAAGGAATTTGATTTGGGTCATACCTGAATGGTCTAGTGGTTCCTACTTTCTTCAATTTAATTCTGAATTTGGCAATAACAAGTTCATGACCACAGTCAGCTCCCCCCCCCCCTTTTTTTTTTTTTTGCTGATTGTATGGAGCTTCCCCACCTTTAGCTGCAAAGAATATAATCAGATTTCAGTATTAATCATCTGGTGATGTCTATGTGTAGAGTGTTCTCTTGTGCTGTTGGAAGAGGGTGTTTGCTATAACCAGTGCGTTCTCTTGGCAAAACTCTATTAGCCTTTGCCATGCTTCATTCCATACTCCAAGGCCAAATTTGACTGTTACTTCAGGTGTTTTCTGACTTCCTACCTTTGCATTCCAGTCCCCTATAATGAAAAGGACATCTTTTTTGGATGTTAGTTCTAGAAGGTCTTGTAGGTCTTCATAGAACCATTCAACTTCAGCTTCTTCAGCATTACTGGTGGGGCATAGACTTGGATTATTATGATACTGAATGGTTTGCCTTGGAAACGAACAGAGCTCATTCTGTCGCTTTTGAGATTGCATCCAAGTACTGCATTTCAGACTCTTTTGTTTACTATGATGGCTACTCCATTTCTTCTAAGGAATTCTTGCCCACAGTAGTAGATATAATGGTCATCTGAGTTAAGTTCATCCATTCCAGTCTTTACCACCTCTGATTCTGGAAATTAGGCTCCAGTGTTGAATGTTGTTCAGCAAAAGCATTTAGCCAAATCATATAATATTTCATTTCATGTAGCACAGATGGTAAAGAATCTGCCTGCAATGCAGGAGACCTGGGTTCAATCCCTGGGTTGGGAAGATCTCCTGGAGAAGGAAATGGCTACCAACTCCAGTATTCTTGCCTGGAGAATCCCACGGACGGAGGAGCCTGGTGGGCTACAGTCCACGGGGTGAAAAGAGTAGGACACAACTGAGCAACTAACACACACACACAGCTTTATGTTTATCTTCCATTTATGTCAAAGGACATATTTTTTTTCACTTTAGGTAGAAAAATAATGTTCTCTGTATTAAATTAATGTAAGCAGTTTTATAGAAAACTAGTACATAAAAATATGGTGGATTCTGGAAAAAATAAAAATCCATTAAACAGTCTGCAAAAGACTGAAACTTGAAAATATTATACTACATATCAAACACAATAAATCATACTCTTAATAATGACCACCAAAAGGCTTTCCAATTTAGAGAACTTTACATTTCACACAGAATTCAATCAGTTGCTTCATTGTATCAACTTATTACTTACATAAATTCCTAAATGAGTATACAGTAGTCATAAAACTACCATAGCAAGAGTCAAGTTAGTTTTGAAGGAAATTTGGTGTATCACCTACTTTTTAGCAATATCTCATTTATTCTAATACTATTACAATAGAAGTAATACATAAATATAGTTGCATAAGATTCAAACAAAAAGAATAATCAGAATAAAACGTGACTGTTTGTGTTCAAGTCACTCAGTACTGTCTGACTCTTTCCGACTCTATGGACTGCAGCCCACCAGGCTCCTCCCGCTTCATGCTCACACTCCCAGCTATTCCTGTTCCTGGACATAATGACTAACCAACTGTAAGACAAAATGCATTCCTCCAACAGTTCAGTTCAGCTCAGTTGTTCAGTCGTGTCTGACTCTTTGACCCCATAGATTGCAGCATGCCAGGCTTCTGTGTCCATCACCAACTCCTGAAGCTTGCTGCTGCTGCTAAGTCGCTTCAGTCGTGTCCGACTCTGTGCGACCCCATAGACGGCAGCCCAGCAAGCTCCCCCGTCCCTCAGATTCTCCAGGCAAGAACACTAGAGTGGGTTGCCATTTCCTTCTCCAATGCATGAAAGTGAAAAGTGAAAGTGAAGTCACTCAGTCGTGTCCGACTCTTAGCGATCCCATGAACTGCAGCCTACCAGGCTTCTCTGTCCATGGGATTTTCCAGGCAAGAGTACTGGAGTAGGGTGCCATTGCCTTCTCCCTCCTGGAGCTTACTCAAACTCAATCCATTGAGTCAGTGATGCCATCAGACCATCTAATCCTCTGTCATCCCCTTCTCCTTCTGTCTTCAATCTTTTCCAGCATCAGGGTCTTTTGCAGTGAGTCAATTATTTGCATCAAGTGGCCAAAGTATTAGAGCTTCAGCTTCAGCATCAGTCCTTCCAATGAATATTCAGGACTGATTTCACTTAGGATTGACTGGTTTGATCTCCTTGCAGTCCAAGGGACTCTCTCAAGAGTTCTTTCCAAAACCACAGTTCAAAAGCATCAATTCTTTGGTGCTCAGCCTTCTTTATGGTCCAACTCCTCATACACACATGACTACTTGAAAACCCACAGCTTTGACTAGATGGACCTACCTTTGTTGGCAAAGTAATGTCTCTGCTTCTTAATATGCTGTCTAGGTTGGTCATAGCTTTTCCTGCAAGGAGCAAGCATCTTTTAATTTCATGGCAAGCATCTTTTAATTTAGTGATTTAGGAGCCCAAGAAAATAAAATCTGTAACTGTTCCCATTGTCTCCCCATCTATTTGTCATGAAGTGATGGGACTAGATGCCATGATTTTAGTTTTTTGAATGTTGAGTCTTAAGCCAACTTTTTCACTCTCCTCTTTCACTTTCATCAAGAGGTTCTTTAGTTCCTCTTCGCTTTCTGCCATAAGGGTGCTGTCATCTGCATCTCTGAGGTTATTGATATTTCTCCCGGCGATCTTGATTCCAGCTTGTGCTTCATCCAGCCCAGCATTTCACATGTGTACTCTGCATATAAGTTAAATAAGCAGGGTGACAAAATACAGCCTTGATGTACTCCTTTCCTGATTTCAAACCAGTCTGCTGCTTCATGTACAGTTCTAACTGTTGGTTCTTGACATGCACACAGATTTCTCCGGAGGCAGGTAAGGTGGTCTGGTATTCCCATCTCTTTAAGAATTTTCCACAGTTTGTGATCCACACAGTCAACAGCTGTGGCACAGTCAATAAAGCAGAAGTAGATGCTTTTCTGGAACTTTCTTGCTTTTTCTATGATTCAGTGGATGTTGGCAATTTGATTCTGGCCTCTACTTTTCCTAAATCCAGCTTGAACATCTGGAAGTTCTTGGTTCATGTACTACTGAAGCCTGGCTTGGAGAATTTTGAGCATTACTTTGCTAGTATGTTGGATAAGTGCAATTGTGTGGTAGTTTGAACATTCTTTTGCCTTGCTTTTTTTGGGATTGTAATGAAAACTGACCCTTTCCAGTCCTGTGGTCACTGCTGAGTTTTCCAAATTTGCTGGCATATTGAGTGCAGCACTTTAACAGCATCATCTTTTAGGATTTGAAATAGCTCAGCTGGAATTCCATCATCTCCACTAGCTTTGTTCATAGTGTTCCTCTAACATCCTACCAGTAAATTCACCTTCATGTATGTTTTTTTCTTCATACTAGCCAGGAAAGTTAACACTATTTGCTACAAGAGACAGCTCTCAAATGTCCGTGCTTTAAAACCTGTTACCTACCTACAGAAGGTACAAGGAGCCCAAGATCCACATGCTCAGTTTAGAGACCCTGATTAACAAGGCTCTTCCATTCTGTACCTGTGTGACCTTGATGTAGCTTTAGAGGAGCTAAGAGACTATAGAGGTGGCATTATGTCTCCTAAATACCTTGACTCACACATAATACATGCCACTTTTGCTCACAACCCACTATCCAGAAATATGCCATAGGGCCCAACCTAAACATAAGGGAAAAAACAGTGCTGAACTTATATATCTGATACAATACCATTTTGTTCAATAGTACATCTATGAATCAGGTGAAAGAGAATATGTTTTCCTGCTACATATTTGTCTTCATCTTAATGATATATTCAGAGCTCTTTTCAAGTATATTTGTAGAATGTATGTATGTATGCGTACGTACACATACAACTATTTTTATTGGTTTCATAGTACCTATAGCACAGCTAAATCACTTAATCATTCCACTACTGATGAATATTCAGGCTACTTTTTCTTTATTATAAAAAATACTATAAAAAAGGAATACAACTAACTTTTAATCAAACATTTTATGGCTTCGATCCTGTCCATATGTTTACTGGCCATTGCGTTCTCATGTTTTGTGAACAGCCTATTCATATCCTTTTGTCCATTTAGCTATTGTACTCTCTTCCATTAATGATTTACAGAATCTTGTCAATAAACATGATGAAACTTTTATTCCAATGAATTTGATATTTTTTCCTTCAACTTTACTTACGGTGTTTGTTAACTATTATTTGGCAAAATATATCAATGTTTTTTCTATAAATCTTGTGATGTTTTATATTCTACATAAGATGATCTTCCTCCTTTTAAGATTATGAAAAAATATTCTCCAGCTTTTGTTTCTACTGGTTATGAAGTTTTAAAACTGATTAGTTCTAGAATATATTTTGAGTTTTAAGACAAAGGTATATCTTTATATTTCCTAAACAGAAACCAATTTTTCTCAACACCATTGCAATATTTGCATCAATGTATTTATTGTGTTATCTGTTTTTCTTATTTGAAAGAGTATATTTATCATAAACTAAGTTCTCATTTATACTTGGATTCGTTTATTTACTCCTGGTCTGTTACCACTCGGTTTTTATTGCTATATCTTTGTAGAATTTTATAAGGTTAGTAGAACAAGTCCTCCATGGCTATTCTTGTGTATATTCTTTTCCATTAACTTTAAGATTAGCCTTGTAAATTTTCAGATAACACTGATGGATGTTTTGGTTGAACTACATTGAACTGTGCATTTATTTGGGAAAGAAATGAATTCTGCATAATTTGAAGTCTATCCATTCAGAAACACAGTAATCTCACCACATATCCTTTGTAGATAAAAAATCTCATTTTTAAATTTAGGCCTCTTTAATGTCCTTTCATATGTGAGTTATAAGCTTCACCCTAATTCACTGGTTATGAGCACCTATTATGAAGCTTGATGCTATTTTTCAAAGTGATGTGGTAGGCAGATTTCTGAAAATCTCTCAGATTCCAAACCTGCATCCCTGTAACCTATGAGAGTGATGAGAGATATCTACCATGACTGTGTTACATGGCACAATTGAAGTTAAAATTGAGACTGACTTAGCCTCAAACTATCGCACAACTGCACTCATCTCACACACTAGCAAAGTAATGCTCAAAATTCTCTAAGTCAGGCTTCAGTACGTCAAGGCTGTATTTTGTCACCCTGTTTATTTAACTTATATGCAGAGTACACATGCGAAATGCCAGGCTGGATGAAGCACAAGTTGGAATCAAGATTTCGGGGAGAAATATCAATACCCTCAGATATGCAGATGACACCACCCTTATGTCAGAAAACAAAGAGGAACTAGAGAGCCTCTTGAAGAAAGTGAAAGAGGAGAGTGAAAAAGTTGGCTTAAAGCTCAACATTCAGAAAACTAAGATCACAGCATCTGGTCCCACCACTTCATGGCAAATAGATGGGGAAACAATGGAAACAGTTACAGATTTTATTTTCTTAGGCTCCAAAATCACTGCAGATGGTGACTGCAGTCATGAAATTAAAAGATGCTTGCTCCTTGGAAGAAAAGGTATGACCACCCTAGATAGCATATTAAAAAGCAGAGACATTATTTTGCCAACAAAGTCTGTCTACTCAAAGCTATGCATTTTCCAGTAATCAGGTATGGATGTGAGAGTTGGACTATAAAGAAAGCTGAACACCAAAGAATTGATGCTTTTGAACTGTGGTGTTGGAGAAGACTCTTGAGAGTCCCTTGGACTGCAAGGAGATCCAACCAGTCCATCCTAAAGGAATTTCATCCTGACTGTTCATTAGAAGAACTGATGCTGAACTTGAAACTTCAATACTTTGGCCACCTGATGTGAAGAACTGACTCATTCGAAAAGACCCTGATGCTGGGAAAGACTGAAGGCGGGAGGAGAAGGGGATGATGGACGATATGATGGTTGGATGGCATCACTTGACTGAATGGACATGAGTTTGAGTAAACTCCAGGAGTTGGTGATGGGCAAGGAAACCCGGCGTGCTGCAGTCCATGGGGTCACAAAGAGTCGGCCATGACTGAGCAACTGAAGTGAAGTGAAATGAACAACCTGAATGAGTTTGAAAATGAATTAATCCTGGGACCACTACAAAAAACTCTGGTGTGACAACACCTTAATATCTGTCCTGTGAGACGTAAAACAGAGAACCCAGTTGCATCCACTCAGATTTTGACTTACAGAAATTATGAGATAATAAATGGGTGTTGTTTTAAGCCACTAAGTTTTTTGTAATTTGTTACACAGCAATAGGAAACTAATCCAGATAGATTCCAAAGCAATTGTTATTACTACTTTCCACCTCCATAAGGTTTCAGGATTCCCAGGGATAAGGAAATACATTCAGAATCACTTCCCCCTTCCTCCCCTGTATTTCCACTAATACGCCTTAATTAAGCCATATATGCCAACCAAAATCTTTAATTTCCTGTTAAATGTTAAGTTTGGGGGAGTAAAATGCTATCTCTTCCTGAAAAAGTTTGGATATTTAAGGTACAAGGTAAATTGAAAACACAAATACTAAAGAACATAAAGCCTAAAAGTCATTGGGTAAATCACCTAATCAAAAATAGGAGGATATTAACTGGTATCAAATACTAGAATCCAAAATCTATTTCACAAGAGGCCAGGATATATACAATAGCCAAGGTTCTTTCAGCAATTTATCTATAATGACTATAGTACTTAAAAGCAAATATAGTATATTGGTAAAACAATAATCAACATTCTTGATTCCACTGAATAAATTATTGCACTATTTACCTTTTCCTTTAATTAGAAATGCAATTTATTAGATAGCATGTTAAATTTATAAAACTCTTCATGGTCTAAGAAATATTAAATAATTTATTCTTTGAAATCAGTTTAGAGAATTTTGAGCTGATGCCTGGCTGAATTATGTAATTTTTAAAAATATGGTAAAAGAAAACTTTACAATGGTACTCAGTGACAAGGCTGACAATAAAATAACCTTCACTTATTTTGTCTGCATGCTTCTATACTATTTGAATCCTTTCTAACAAAACATGTTACTTATAGTTCTTGGGTAACATTTTTAAAACAAAAGAATAAATAAAGCAAGAAAAAAAGTTCAGTGACTATGAAAGATAATGATTTTAATTATCATGGAACTGAGAGAGTTTTTGAATCAGAAAACAAATTAAAGGAAAGTAAAAATAGAGAAGAAAGAAATTAAAGAAAATAACATAACATGGAATAATGATTAGATATTTGTTAGAACTATCAAAACAGTGTTGTGAGAGTTAATTAAAAAGAAAATAAAGTTTATTTTCTTATTAAAACTGATTTTTAAAATTATTGACCTGTCCTGCTCTCCTCAAAACACCAGTTTCTATGATATACAAATAAGTGAGCTGTAGTGGTAGACCTAGGAACCAGTGTCCTTCTCAAAATGTTAACAGATGGTCTTATCAGGATAATAGACAGGGATCTTATTTCCTTAATTGATTTTCTTTGATGTCTCCACGGTTTTTCACTCAGTAAACAAAAGGTATTATTTACCAAGTTGCCCCTGCCTGTTGGTAAGGCATACTGCAGTCAATTTAACAGTTGCTGGGAAAGCACATCTAAATCTACTTACCACTTGCCTGATGATTTGCATGGGACCTCACAAGGGAGAACAATCCCTCTGACTTAATGCTCTGCCTATTCCTAAGCAGAGCATTATATATATAATATAATTTAAATGTCATTATTTTGTCATCCATTTACATCTTAGTACAAGATGTGCTTTCCCTGCAAAGACTAGGCTAGTTCTGATGTAGAGGACAGAGGGAGAATTGTGTTTTTTATGTAAGTCCCATGAAAGGAGGAACAATATCTGTTTCTTCTTTTCCTCTATCACAATGACTGGCACATAGTAAATTCTCAGTAAGGATTTGATGAAGTAAAAGTTAAAATTAAAGTCCTTCAGTCGTGTCTGACTCTTTGCAACCCCATGGACTGTAGCCTACCAGGCTCCTCTGTCCAAGGAATTCTTCAGGCAAGAATACTGGCGTTCCCTTCCTTCTCTATGGGATCTTCTCAACCCAGGGAATGAACCCAGGTCTCCCACTGGCAAATTCTTTACCATCTGAGCCACCAGGGAAGCCCAAGAATGCTGGAGTTGGTAGCCTATCCCTTCTCCAAGAGATATTCCCAACCCAGAAATCGAATCAAGGTCTCGCAGGTGATTTCTTTACCAGTTGAGCTACAAAGGTGAGCACATACTAAAATTCAACAAATAGCGCTGAGTTGCCAACGAACAACAAGAACAAAAAATGACACAGGCAAATGGCACATTAGGGAAGAAAGAAAACATAAAGAGAAGAAAGTGATAGTGAAAGGAGCAAGAAAGTTCAGTTTTCACACTATTCCTAAATAAAGGCATTTTATTTTTCTTCACGACTTTCTCAGTTAAATAGTTCCAACCATATGCTATTTTAAAGAATAAAATTCATTGGAATGGTAGGGGAAAAAACAGTCTACCATGAAAGACTGCTTCCAAAGAGATAAAGACATGGGGCCCAGTAAGCACTAACAGCATATTAGATTAGATAACTATTTGGGTAAAGAATACTTTTACATTAGCAAAAGCAAAAAATATTTTAAAGCCAAAGATGTTAAGATATGGGTCACAAAAATGGCTGATGACTAATTTGGAGTTGAATCAATGGCTTTATAGACAAGTTTGCATTTTTGTTTTTCTTTTTGTTTTTAAAGATGGACAGTTTAGGGATCTCCAGAAAATTATCCAATAAATACATGTAAACTATATGTGGGACTCAATTCCATATTAATCCATATTATATAATACTTATAAAGCCAAAAAGTCAGAATATTAAAAATCACTCTTAAAAATTACAGTACATATTTTTCCATTACTGGTAATTGGTCTGTTCATATTATCTATTTCTCCCTGGTTCAGTCTTGGGAGATTATGCAATTCTAGAAATTTGTCCATTTCTTCTAGGTTGCCCAATTTATTGGCATATAGTTGCTAGTGGTAGTCTCTTATGATCTTTTGTATTTCTGTGGTATCAGCTCTAACTTCTTTTTCACTTCTGATTTTATTGACTTGAGTCATCGTCTTTCTTTTTCTTAATACCCTGACTAAAGGTTTATAACTTTGTTTATCTTTTTCTGCCTATTTTTAAAAACCTATTTTATTTTATTGAAGGATAATTGCTTTACAGAATTATGTTGTATTCTGTCAAACCTCAACATGAATCAGCCACAGGTATACATATATCCCCTCCCTTTTGAACCTCCCTCCCATCTCCCTCTCCATCCCACCCCTCTAGGTTGAACAGAGCCCATTTGAGTTTCCTGAGCCATAGAGCAAATTCCCATTGGCTATTTTACATATGGTAATGTAAGTTTCCATGTTACTCTTTGCATCCATCTCACCCTCTCCTCCCCTCTTCCCATAAGGCTATCCTCTATGTCTGTTTCTCCACTGTTGCCCTGTATATAAATTCTTCAGTACCATTTTTCTAGATTCTGTATATATGCATTAGAAAATGATATTTGTCTATCTGACTTACTTCACTCTGTATAATAGGTTCTAGGTTCATTCACCTCATTAGAAGTGACTCAAAATATGTTCATTTTTATGGCTGAGTAATATTCCACTGTGTATATGTACCACAACTTCTTTATTCAATCATCTGTCGATGGACATCTACGTTGCTTCCATGTTCTAGCTATTGTAAATAGTGCTGCAATGAACAATGGGATACATGAGCCTTTTTCAGTTTTGGTTTCCTCAGGGTATATGCCTAGGAGTGGGACTGCTGGATCATATGGTGGTTTTAATGCTAGCTTTTTAAGGAATCTCCATACTGTCTTCCACAGTGGCTGTATCAATTTACATTCCCACTGACAGAGTTTCCTTTTCTCCACACCCTCTCCAGCATTTATTGTTTGTAGACATTTTGATGATGACCATTCTGACCAGTATGAGGTGATATCTCATTGTAGTTTTGATTTGCATTTCTCTAATAATGAGCAATATTGAGCATCTTTTCATGTGTTTGTTAGTCATCAGTATGTCTTCTTTGGAGAAATATCGGTCTTTTTTTCCACTTTTTGATGGGATTGTTTGTTTTTCTGGTATTGAGTTGTATGAGCTGCTTATATATTTTTGAAGTTAGTCCTTTGTCAGTTGTTTCATTTGTTATTATTTTCTTCCATTCTAAGGGTTGTCTTTTCATCTTGCTTATAGTTTCCTTTGCTGTGAAAAAGCGTTTATGGTTAATTAGGTCCCACTTGTTTACTTTTGTTTTTATTTCCATTACTCTAGGAGGTGGGTCATAGAAGATCTTGTTTTGACTTATGTCACTGAGTGTTCTGCCTATGTTATCCTCTAAGAGTTTGATAGATTCTGGTCTTACATTTAGGTCTTTAATCCATTTTGAGTTTGGTTGTGTATGGTGTTAGGCAGTGTTCTAAGTTCATTCTTTTACATGTAGCTGTCCAGTTTTCCCAGCACCATTTATTGAAGAGGCTGTCTTTGCCCCGTTGTATATTCTTGCCTCCTTTGTCAAAAATAAGCTACCCATAGGTGCATGGGTTTATTTCTTGGCACACTGTCTTGTTCTGTTGGTCTATATTTCTCTTTTTGTGCCCAGTACCATACTGTCTTGATGACTGTAGCTTTGTAGTATAATCTTAAATCAGGAAAGTTGATTCCTCCAGCTCCATTCTTCTTTCTCAAGACTGCTTTGGTTATTTAGGGTCTTTTGTGTTTCCATATGAATTTTGAAATTGTTTGTTCTAGTTCTGTGAAAAATGCCATTAGTAATTTGATAGGGATCACACTGAATCTGTAGATTGCATTTTATAGTATAGTCGTTTTCACGCTATTGATTCTTTCTACCCAAGAACATGGAATATCTCTCCATCTGTTTATGTCATCTTTGATATCTTTCATTAGTATCTTATATTTTCTGTGTATGTTTCTTTTGTCTCCTTAGGTAGGTTTATTCCTAGATATTTAATTCTTTTTGTTGCAGTGGTGAGTGGGATTGATTCCTTAATTTCTCTTCCTGATTTTTCATTGTTAGTATATAGAAATGCTTATTGATTTTGTATCCTGCAACTTTGCTAAATTCACTGATTAGCTCTAGTAATTTTCTGATACTATATCAGGGTTTTCTATGTACAATATCATGCAAACAGTGAGAGCTTTACTTCTTCTTTTCTGATCTGGATTCCTTTTATTTCTTTTTCTTCTCTGATGGTTGTAGCTAGGACTTCCAGAACTATGTTGAATAATAGTGGTGAAAGCAGACACCCTTGTCTTGTTCCTGATCTTAGGGGGAATGCTTTTATAGTTTTTCACCACTGAGAATAATGCTTGCTGTAGTTTTATTATATATGGCCTTTACTATCTTGAGGTAGCTTTCTTCCATGCCCATTTTTTGGGGAGTTTTTATCATAAATGGGTGCTGAATTTTGTCAAAGGCTTTTTCTGCATTTATTGAACTGATCATATGATTTTTATCTTTCAATTTGTTAATATGGTGTATCACATTGATTGATTTGCATATATTGAAGAATCCTTGCATCCCTTGGAATAAACCCAATTTGATCATGATGTATGAGCTTTTTGATGTGTTACTTGACTGTGTTGTTAAAATTTTGTTGAGGAGTTTTGCATCTATGTTCATCAGTGATATTGGCCTGTAGATTTCCTTTTTAGTGTTGTCTTTGTCTGGTTTTGTTATCAGGGTGATGGTGGCCTCACAGAATGAGTATGGAAGTTTGGAACTTCCTCTGCGATTTTTTAAAAGAATTTTAGAAGGATAGGCATCAGCTCTTCTCTAAATGTTTGACAGAATTCTCCTGTGAAGTCATCTGGTCTTGGGCTTTTGTTTTTTGGGAGATTTTTGTTCACATCTTTAATTTCAGTGCTTATAATTGGGTTGTTCATAATTTCTATTTCTTCCTGGTTCAGTCTTAGAAGGTTGAACTTTTCTAAGAATCTGTCCATTTCTTCCAGGTTATCCATTTTATTACTATAAAGTTTTTCATAATAGTCTCTTATATTCCTTTGTATTTCTGCATTGTTTGTTCTCCTGTTGTAACCTCTCCTGTTTCATTTCTAATTTTGTTGATTCAATTCTTCTTTTTTTCTTGATGAGTCTGCCTAAAGGTTTGTCAATTTTGTTTATCTTCTCAAAGAAGCAGCTTTTAGTTTTACTAATCTTTACTACTGTTTCTTTCATTTCTTTTTCACTTATTTCTGCTTGGATCTTTATGATTTATTTCCTTCTACTAACTTTGGGTTTCTTTTCTTCTTTTTCCAGTTGTTTTACGTGTATAGTTAAGTTGTCTATTCGATGTGTTTTTTTTGTTTGTTTCTTGAGGTAGGATTGTATTGCTATAAACTTCCCTCTTAAAACTGCTTTTGTTGCATCCCATAGGTTTTGAGTTGTCATGTTTTCATTGTCATTCTTTCTTGAAAAGTTTTTATTTCCCTTTTGATTTCTTCAGTAACCTGTTGGTTATTTAGCAACATGTTGTTTAATCTCCATGTGTTTGTGTTTCTTACAGCTTTTTTCTTGAAATTGATATCTTGTTTCATATCACTGTGGTCAGAGAAGATGCTTGATAAATTTTCGATTTTCTTAAATTTACTAAGTTTTGATTTGTGACCCAAGATGTGGTCTATCCTGGAGAAAGTTCCATGTGCACTTGAGAAGAAGGTATTTGCCTTCTTCTCAATCCAATCTTCTGCATTTGTATGGAATGTCCTGAAGATATCAATGACATCCATTTCATCTAATGTATCATTTAAGACTTGTGTTTCCTTATTAATTTTCTGTTTTGATGAACTGTCCATTGGTGTGAGTGGGGTGTTAAAGTCTCCTACTATTATTGTGTTACTGTCAATTTCTCCTTTTAGGTCTGATAGTGTTTCTCTCATGTATTGAGGTGCTCCTATGTTGAGTCGATAGATACTTACAATTGTTGTGTCTTCCTCTTGGATTGATCACTTGATCATTATGTAGTGTCCTTCCTTATCTCTTGTAATCTTTTTTTTAACATCTATTTTGTCTGATATGAGGATTTCTACTCCAGCTTTCTTTTGTTTCCCATTTGTATGGAATATATTTTTCCATCCTCTCATTTTCAGTCTACAGGTGTCTTTAGGTCTGAAGTGTGTTTCTTTCAGACAGCATATTTATGGGTCTTGTTTTTTGTATCCATTCAGCCAGTCTATGTCTTTTGGTTAGTACATTTAATCCATTTACATTTAAAGTATTTATTGGTATATATGTTCCTATTGAAATTTTATTAATTGTTTGGGGTTGATTTTGTAGATCTTTTTTCTTCTCTTGTATTTCTTGACCATGTAAGTCCCTTTAACATTTGTTGTAAAACTGGTTTGATGGTACTGAATTCTCTTAACTTTTGCTTGTCTGAAAAGCTTTTTATTTCTCCATCAATTTTGAAGGAGATCCTGGCTGGGTACTGTAATCTTGGGTGTAGATCTTTCCTTTTCAATACATCCTGCCATTCCCTTCTGGCCTGCAGAATTTCTCCTGAAAGGTCAGTTGTTAAGCATATGCAGTTTCCTTTGTATGTTACTTCTTGCTTATCCCTTGCTGCTTTTAATATTCTTTCTTTGTGTTTAGTCTTTGTCAGTTTGATTACTATGTGTCTTGGTGTTTCCCTTTGGATATAACCTGTATGGGACTCTTTGTGCCTCTTGGGCTTGACTGATTATTTCATTTTCCATGTTGGGGAAATTTTCAACTATAATCTCTTCAAAACTTTTCTTATACCCTTTCTTTTTCTGTTCTTCTTCTGGGACCCCTATAATTTGAATGCTAGAGCATTTGATATGGTCCCAGAGGTCTATGAGACTGTCCTCAGTTCTTTTCACTCTTTTTACTTTATTCTGCTCTTCAGAAGTTATTTCTACCATTTTATCTTTCAGCTCACTGATTCATTTTTCTGCTTCAGATATTCTGCTACTGATTCCTTCTAAAATATTTTTAATTTCAGTAATTGGGCTGTTTGCCTCTCTTTGTTTAGTATTTAATTCTTCTAGGTCTTTGTTAATTGATTCTTGCATTTTCTCCATTTTGTTTTCAAAGTTTTTTTTATCATCTTTATTATCATCATTCTGAATTCTTTTTCAGGTAGTTTGCCTATTTCCTCTTCGTTTATTTGCACTTCTGTGTTTCAAGTTTGTTCCTTCATTTGTGTAGTATTTCCCTGCCTTTTCATTATTGTTTTTTAAACTTACTGTGTTTGCAGTCTCCTTTGCCCAGGCTTCAAGGAAAGTTGAATTCTTTCCTTGAAGAAGGTTGAATTCTTTCTTCCTTTTGGTTTCTGCCCTCCTAAGGTTGGGCCAGTGGTTTCTGTAAGCTTCTTGTAGGGTAAGATTTGTGCTGAGTTTTTGTTTGTTTGTTTTTCCTCTGATGGGCAAGGCTGAGTGAGGCGGTAATTCTATCTGCTGATGATTGGGTTTGCATTTTTGTCTTGTTTGTTGTTTAGATGAGGTGTCCTGCACAGGGTGCTACTGGTGGTTGGGTGATACTGGGTCTTGTATGCAAGCAGTTTTGTTTGTATGTGTGTTCTTACTATTTGATACTCCCTAGGGTTAGTTCCCTGGTAGTCTTGGAGTCAGTGGTCCCACTCCAATGGCTCAGAGATTGACCTCTGGTCAGGAACAGAGATTCCACAAGTGGTATGTTACGTCAGTAAGTGAGATTAAAACAAATATCTGAAAACGAAAACCAAAGATGAACCCCAGGCAAACTGCAGTTACGAAATAAGGCAAACAATAATTAAAGTAATGGAATATACACATATACATTTACACCCATGAGCAAAGTTAAAACAGTACAACAAAAATAAAGTACAACAGATCGAGCCGGCAAACAGGGGAAATAAAAAATTATACTTACCAGTTAATAACAAAACTAACTAGAGCACAAACTGGAAAACAAAACTAAAGCAAGGTGTCAAGTGGGTAATAAAGAAATGAAAACAAATCTAAACAAATATGTTGAGAGGAAAGGAAAGAAAGAAAAGAAAGAAAGAATAGATATGCAAAGTTAAATAGAGGTAGATGGAGATTTATACACATTAAAGAGTAACTGCAAGGGGAGAAGAACAGTGAGAAAGGCAAACAAAGGAATAAATGTAGAAAAAATAAAATAGTTTTAAAAAATTAAAATTATAAAAAAGAGAAAAGAAAAAAAATGGAAGATGAAAGAAAAAAGGAAAAATAAAGGAAAACTCCACAGAACTACAAAAACCCAACGTAGAGGCAGAGGTTTATAACAAGAATAAAAAGTATGACCGAATATACACATATACACCCATAAGCAAAATCAAAATAGTCCAACAACAAAAAAAAGTACAACAGATTGACCCAGTAAAGAAAGGAAACCAAAACCTGTATCTACTGGAACAAAACTAACTAAAGCACAAACTGGAAAACAAAACTAAAGCAAAGTGCCAATTGGGGAATAAAGCAATGAAAATATGACTAACAAATATGTTGAGAGGAAAAGAGAGAAAGAAAAGAAAGAAAGAATAGATATGCAAAGCTAAACAGAGGTAGATAAAGAAGATTTATATATGTTTAAGATTAATTGCAAGGGGGAAAGAACCATAGGAAAAGCAAACAAAGGAGTAAGTGTAGATAATAATAGGCAGAAAAAATTAAAATTAAAAAAAAGGAAAACTGCACAAAACTGCAAAAGCCCAATGTAAAGGCAGAGGTTTATAACAACAATGAAAAATGTTACTGAGAAAAAAAAAGTTCAAAAGCTTAACTGGATTTCACAGAGCCAATAAAACCAACAACTACAACAAAGTAGAAAAAAAAGGAAAAAAAGAAAGAAAAAAATCCAAAAGATTCTACAGAACAAGTCAAAAATAAGAATAACAGATGTTGTTCTTGAGTCACTGCTGTCAAGAGTCCTCTCCCTCACTGGGAGTCACAGTCCACCTTACCTCCCTAGGATGCCATCCAACACTGTGTTCATCTCTGGACCTGCTGTGGGGCCAGCTCAGATTCTAATCTGGTCCTACTCCTGTGTTTTCTTGCCTCCAATGTCCACAGTTACCAGAACTAGTACATTTTCTTTTGTGGGAGTTCTCAATGACCTTTTATATATTCTACAGACACAGAGTGTGCCTAGCTGATTGTGTGGATTTAATCTGCAGCTTGTACAGCTGGTGGAAAGGTTTTGGGTCTTTTTCCTTAGCCACACTGCCCCTGGGTTTCAACTGTGGTTTTATTTCCACCTCTACATGTGGCTCATCCCCTGGGGTTTGCTCCTGAGGCTGCCCTGGAGGACTTGGGTTTGCTCCTGTGTGGGCCAGGTGTGGAGATGGTGCAGCTGCTTGGGTCGCAGGGGTTCTGGCAGCACCAGGTACTTAGGGGAGCTGGCGGCTAGGGCAGCAGGAAATATAGTGCTCTAGAAGGGTATGGCAACCAGTATTGGCCAGTTCGCTCCAGTACTGCCTGGAGACACCCCCCCCCCCCCCCCCGACAGAGAAGCCTGGCAGACCACAGTCTACAGGGTCACAAAAGTTGGACATGACTGAAGCGACCCCGCAGGCATAGACACAAGACTTTTCTTGTCTGTGGCAGCTCTGCTGCAGTGAGAGTTGAGCATAAAGGTGGTACAGCTGCTTGGCTTATGGGGACCCTGGTGGCGCCAAGTGTGCAGGGACACCCTCTGCCGCAGGAGTTATGGCCCTATTAGAGCCTTTTTTCGAGCCTCTTGTAGCTGGCGATCAGAAGACCTCTTTGGCCACTCTTTCTCCGTTAGCTCTGCCCATTCAGGCAGAGACGGTTAGACGGTTCCCTTGTCTGAGGTCCTTCTCTGTTGTTCCCTGCGTCAGACACACAGAGGGGACTCCCTGGCCGGGATCGTACTCTGTAGATCGGTGCATCAGGGACTTAAAGGGGCACCCTGAGTGGGATCATACTCTGCAGTTTGGGGCATCAGTCACTTAAAGGAGCACCCTGGGTGGGGTCCTGCTCTGTAGTTCAGTGAGTCAGCATTTGATGGGCCAGCCTCTCTATTGTTCAGGTGCCAATGCTGGTGTGTGGGGAGAGAGGCTGTGGTGATGGCTCCACCCTCTATGTGTGACTCAGCAGAATCGCCTTGCTTCCATGGCTGCCCTGCTTTCCTGCACCAGCATTTCCCCCCCACCCCCCATTCTCCTCCCTCACATCCCCTCAGATCTGTCTCTCCACAATCAACAGTAGCCCTTGCCCTGGGATTGCTCCAAAATCCCTAAACTCCAGCTCCCAGCCACTGCGCCTTCTAGAGTACCAGCATTCCTGTCCCGGAGATGTATGGCTGCGGCAAGGACTGTCTGATTTTCATTCTATTTAGGCTGCCACAGAAAAGCTGTTTCACTCTCAGCCTTAAATGTTTCTCCTCTGACTCAGATAATTGCTCGGATGTGGGGAACTGTGCTTCAGTTCCCCCATCCACTGAGAGCAGGTCCATTCCTACTAACACTCCTGTTTTTCCCCCTAGTTCCTTCATCCTACCAAGTTTTGCATGGTTTTCTATATATTTTTTTCCCACTGGTCATGTACTCCTGTCTGCTCTCAACTGGTGTTCTGCATGCACTTCTGTGTCTGAATGTATCCTGATGTATCCGCGGAGAGAGATGTACTCCACTTACACCTACTCCTCTGCCATCTTGTTCTCTACTTGTTTATCTTCTAAAAGAACCAAGTCTTAGTTTCATTGATCTTTTCTACTGATTTTTATTCTGTATTTCATTTAAATCTGCTGTGATCATGATTCCTTCTCTTCCACTAACTTTGGTTTTCTTTGTTCTTATTTTTCTAGCTCCTTTAGATGTATATGGTTAGGTTATTTATTTGAGATTTTTGTTTGCTTGTTTTCTACAATAAGTTTGTATTTTACAAACTCCCCTCTTAGTACTGCATTTGCTGCATCCCATGTTTTTTGTTTTTTTTTTTTCCTATTTAATTGGAGTATAGTTGCTTTTTACACTGATCTCCCAGTTCATCCTGCCCCTTCCCCTTGCTATCAATATGTTTGTTCTCTATGTCTGTGTCTCTATTTCTGTTTTGCAAATAAGATCATCTATATTATTTTTCTTCCTTGGTGGTTCAGTCGGTTAACAGTCTGCCTGCAATGCAGGAGACCTGGGTTCAATCTCTGGGTCAGGAAGATCCCTGGAGAAGGAAATGTCAACCCACTCCAGTATTCTTGCCTGTAGAATTCTGTGGACAGAGGAGCCTGGTGGGCTACAATCCATGGGGTCACAAAGAGTTGGACACAACTGAGTAACTAACACTTTCATACCATTTTTCTAGATTCCACATATATGTGTTAATACATAATGTTTGCTTTTCTCTTTCTGACTTACTTCACTTCGTATGATAGTCTCTATGTCCATCTATACCTTTGCAAATGACACAATTTCATTCCTTTTAATGACTAAGTAACATTCATTGTATATATGTACCGTATCTTCTTTATCCATTCTTCTGTTGATAGTCATTTAGGTTGCTTCCATGTCTTGGTTATTGTGAATAGTGCTGCAATGAACATAAGGATGCATGTATCTTTTTTATAATTTTATTCATTTACTTATGGCTGTGCTGGGTCTTCATTGCTCCTCTGGCTTTTCTCTAGTTGTGGTGACAGGGGGGCTCTTCCTGACTTGCTGTGTGCATGCCTTGCAACATGGTGGCCTCTCTTCTTGTGGAGCGTCAGTTCTAGGGCTCCTAGGCTTCAGGAATTGCAGCACAAGAGCTCAAGAGTTTCAGCTCATGGGCTCTAGAGCACTGTGGCACATGGGCTTAACTGCTCCACAGCATGTGGGATCTTCCTGAACCAGAGACTGAATGTGAGTCTCATGCACTGGCAGGCAGATTCTTTACCACTGAGATACCAGGGAAGCCCAGGGTGCATGTATCTTTTTGAATTATGGCTTTCTTTGGGAATATGCCTGGGAGTGGGACTGCTGGGTCACATGATAGTTCTATTTTTAGTTTTTTAAAGGAACCTCCTCCATACTGCTCTCTGGGATTCCCAGGTGGCACTATGGTAAAGAATACACCTACCAATGCAAGAGGCCCAAGAGACACAGGTTCGATCCCTGGGTCAGGAAGATCCTAAGGAGGAAATGGCAACTCACTCTAGCATTCTTTCCTGGAAAATTCCATGGACAGAGGAGCCTGGCAAGCTATTGTCCATGGGGTCACAAGGAGTTGGACATGACAGAGCACCTGTACACTGCATACTGTTGTCTATATGGCTGTATCAATTCACATTCCCACCAGTAGAGTTCCCTTTTCTTCACACCCTTTCCAACATTTATTGTTTGTAAATTTTTTTGATGATGGCCACTGTGACCAGTGTGAAGTGATACTTCATTGTAGTTTTGATTTGCATTTTTCTAGTAATTAGTGATGCTGAGCATCTTTTCACATTTTTGTTGGCCATCTGTATGTCTTCTTCAGAGAAATGTCTATTTAGGTCTTCGTTGCATCCCATAGGTTCTGGATCATTGTGCTTTCACTTTGTTTCCAGATATTTTTAAATTTCCTCTTTTTGCAGTGATCCACTGGTTATAGTAGCATACTGCTTAGCTTCCACCTGTTAGTGTTTTTGCAGCTTCTCTTTTGTAGTTGATTTCTACTCCCATAGCATTGTGGTAAGTAAACATGCTTGATATGACTACAGTTTTCTTAAATTTACTGAGGCTTGTTTTGTGGCCTAGCATGTGATCTATTTTAGAGATTTTTTTAAATCATAACATTAATATTCAATCCTTAATCAGTAGTTCAAAAGAGTATTCAATAAATTTCAACTCTTTAACTTCAAATTCTTCTGTGAGGTTACATGGCTTTTCAAAAATGAAATAAAATATATATATATATTTATATTATTTATTATATACAAATTATATACATAAACTATTTATATATCTATAAATGAGAAGGGCTTGCTTCTCAGATTGAGTTGATGGGAGAGGAAGGCATAGATAGACTGGGAAGAGGCACAGAAAACTTTCTGGCATGACAAAAATGTCCTGTATCATAAACAAAATGTGGGATTCAGGGAAAAAATCACTTCTCTCAGCACACTGAATTCTGTCACCTAGGATCCATGTCTTTCAGCATAAATAAATTGCAGCCACCTAAAATCTAAAAGGCAGGGGAAAAAAAGTATGTAGAATATTTCTTTTCTTGACTATAACAAAAATACAATTATAGAATGTAATTAATTCAACACTGAAAATAGATGCTGGTGTGTGTGTGGAGGGGGATGGGTGTTTCCCCCCAAAAAACGAAGCAGTAATTTATTCGGCTTTCATAATGATATGTGGCCACAACAGCATCATAAAACACCCGTGGGAGTAATGACTAAGAACATAATTAAACAAAGATCCTTCAAATAATTGTGTATTAACATAAAACAAATCCCTTTTTAAATGAAGCAAAATACTCAATTATTTGACTCTGCATAAGATAGATACTTAATTGAAGGAAAGTCATTCAATTTATTTGCTATTGTATATATATCACTTAAGGAAGATATTACAAGTTGTTATCAAGGGTAAGCCCTCTAAACATCAGAGTTGTGTATTTATAATATACTGTGGCTTTCATTTTTCAGATATTTCTATTTATATTGCCAGCAGTATTGTTTTTTCTTCTGCCAATAGAGTTAAGAAGACAAAGCAAATAAATTTAGATACTTACAAAATAATGTAACCAATTCAATCTCTTTTGCATCAGTTAATTCCTATTGCTTAATTTTAACTTTATATTATTAGCACAAAGTATTTAGGATTAAATCAGTGTGTCCACTTCAGTTCAATTCAGGTGCTCAGTCATGTCCGACTCTGCGACTTTGTGGACTGCAGCACACCAGGCCTCTCTATACATCACCAACTCCTGAAGTTTACTCAAACTCATGCCCATTGAGTTGGTGATGCCATCTAACCATCTCATCATCCATTGTCCCCTTCTCCCCCCGCCTTCAATCTTCCCCAGAATCAGGGTCTTTTCCAATGAGTCAGTTCTTAGCATCAGGTGGCCAAAGTATTGGAGTTTCAGCTTCAACATCAGTCCTTCCAATGAACACCCAGGACTGATCTCCTTTAGGATGGATGGGTTGGATCTTCTTGCAGTACAAGGAACTCTCAAGAGTCTTCTCCAATACTACAGTTCAAAAGCATCAATTCTTCAGCACTCAGCTTTTTTTATAGTCCAACTCTCACATCCATACATGACTACTGGAAAAACCATAGCTTTGACTAGACGGACCTTTGTTGGCAAAGTAATGTCTCCGCTTTTTAACATGCTGTCTAGATTGGTCATAACTTTTCTTCCAAGGAGCAAGCGTCTCTTAATTTCATGGCTGCAGTCACCACCTGCAGTGATTTTGGAGCCCCCAAAAATAAAGTCTCTCACTGTTTCCACTGTTTCCCCATCTATTTGCCATGAAGTGATGGAACCAGATGCCATGATCTTAGTCTTCTGAATGTTGAGTTTTAAGTCAACTTTTTCACTCTCCTCTTTCACTTTCATCAAGAGGCTCTTTAGTTCTTCTTCACGTTCTGCCATAAGGGTGGTGTCATCTGCATATCTGAGGTTATTGATATTTCTCCTGGCAATATTGATTCCAGCTTGTGCTTCCTCCAGCCCCGCATTTCTCATGATGTACTCTGCACATAAGTTAAATAAGCAGGGTGACAATATACAGCCTTGACGTACTCCTTTCCCGATTGGAACCAGTCTGTTGTTCCATGTCCAGTTCTAACTGTTGCTCCTTGTTTCCACTTACACAGTTCTAAAATACATTATAATAACTATCAAATAATTGATATAGATATGCTATAATTTGGGGGATAATTTCAGTAATATGCATAACTAAAATTTAAATTACCATTCACATGATGATAAATTGTTAATAAACTATGGAGTTTTACACGTGGCCAGAAATTTAAATTATATAGGACTTTGATAAATGTATTTTCTTGAAAAAGCAGTTACAGAAAATAGGCTCATCAACTTAAAATGAAGAGAAGTTGCAGAAAGTCCAGGAACAAGTAATATAAATTACTAAATGACTTAACAAGGAAAGCCTAAATTAATGTGGGTTAGCAGAGAACAAAAGACTGGTGCAGGAACTAATAACAGTCTTTATTCAACTAGATAAAATAATATACAAATAGAACTCCAGTATTCTGCCCACTGAGAAAAGAATAAGAAGATAAACATATGTAGGAACTAGAAGGGCTATGTTTAATACCAAAAAAAAATTTCCTTTTCAGTTTCAAGACATTTTCTCTGAAAATGTTCAGTCACAATAGAAATTACCAAAGGTAGCTATTCTTCTAACACACATGTAGGTGTATACCCAAAGGCCATACACACTCACCCATACCACTTCACTGTACACTTGTCTAGCTTTACATTATAGCATCTGAGAGATTTATCAGAACTTTAGCACTCTATTTGCCCACTTGCACATCAGCCATAAATGTCAGGAAGTTAACCCCTACCTGTGACTGGCCAATGAAGGACAGGAGTCTATATAAATACCCTAGGCTTCCTTTGCCCTCAGGTGAAGTAACTCTTGAGATGTAGCATAACACTGGTTCCCAGACTGGTCCCTATGTGATCATCTCCAATTACCTACAGTTGTAACTTGTATAATCATATCTCTGTTAGATAAAATCCCTTCACTGTCTCATTTTCCCAATAACCTACTGGCATTTCCAGGGATCACCAACGAAATAAATGACTTGCACTGAAATCTTCATATTCAAGTTTGCTTCTTTAGTACCCAAACCAAGATAACATATATGCCATTTCATTGTACCACCTCTCTTTTCAAATACTCAACAGTTTCTTTAAATTCCCCAATTGTAAAATTTCTTGAAAAACTTTTATAACACAAGAACTAGAACACTAATACTTTCCAACGTTCATTATTACAATACGCTAAAAGCAAATGATATCAAAAGTTATTTAATATAAGCCAGCTACTGCTGCCTATTATCTTTGAGTCTGAATCCTGCTCTTTTATCAAAAGTATGTATGTGGGAGTGGGGAAAGATCAGCAAATATTTGTGAAGTATTACAGGTATCCTGTACCCAACTGACCTTGCTGATTACTTGAAGTGAGTGACAGACAATGGAAGAGGGAATAACCCTCACCCTGTGGATCAATGTTTTCTTAAATCTCTTTCTCATAACCACTTGAAGTCTGTTTTATCATCTTGGAGCATTTAAAATCATTTCACAGCTCAATGGAATATACATTCCACACTCCAGAAAATATTATGCTATAGAATAGATAAATCTGAGAAAGCTAATTCACAATCTTACTCAGAAAAAAATTATTAGGGATCTCTCAGTATTTCTTTGATCTCTCTATAGCTTCAGGAACTATTAAAGGGAGGGTTAGGAATTCTAGTCTTAATTATCTGTGTAGCTGCGGCCAAGTCACTTCACTTTTCGGGACCTCAGTTTCCTCAACCTTAAAATAAAAATGTTAAACAGACCAACGTCTTGTCTTTCCCATTCTCCTCCTTGCCGCTTCAGGGAGAAGTGGAGCAAGCAGAAGTGAAGCTCTAGGTTTCCTAGTCCCACTCCTTCAATGCGGTTCTAGGAAGAGCAGTTTTACATACAGACCTATGTGCTAGGAGGAAGAGGAAACAGGAGAGAGAAAGAAAGGAAGGAGTAGGTGAAGAGGAAAGAAGGGCAGGAAGGAAGGCTAGGAGAAGAAAAAGAAAAGAAACTGATTTTTAAATAGACAGGTAAACACCTTCCACTTTTTAGAATGTGCACTACTGAAAAATGAGAAAATAACTAGTGTTGATGAGGAGCCTTTGCGTACTGTTGGGAAGAGTGTAAAATGGTATAGCCAACGTGGGAAACAGTATGTCAGTTCCTCAAAACAATAAAAGTAGAATGTACCACATGATCCTGCAATTCCACTCCTGGGTATATACCTAAAAGGGATTAAAAGCAGTGTCTCAAAGAAACACTTGCATCTTCATGTTTATAGCAGCGCTATTCACAACCAGTCAAAAACTGGAAGCAACTCAAATGTCTCAACAGATGAATGAATAAACAAAATGAAATGTATACATACAATGGAGTATTAGTCTTACAAAGGAAGGAATTCTGATTAATGCTACAACATAGACGAACCTGGAGTACATCATGCTAAGTAAAATAAGCCAATCACAAAAAGGCAAATAACTGTATGATTCCTCTTATATGAGATGTCTAGAGTAGTCAAAATCAAAGCGACAAAAAGTAAAATAGAGGTAACCAGGGGAAATGAAAAGCTGTTGATTAATGAATGTACAGTTTCACTTTTTGCAAGATAAAAAGAGTTCTTGAGACTGGTTGCACAATGTGAATCTACTTAACACTACTGAACTGTGCACTTAAAATGATTATGACGGTAAATTTAATGTTATGTTTATTTTGTCATGAATTAAATTTTTTAAAAATACAGATTAAAAATAAAACCCACAGGACTATATTGATTTTAAGATCTCTTTCAGCTCCACAGTCTTCAAATTAGCATTAACAACAATTATGTAATTTATCATGGTCATGATTCAAGGTTCATTAACAAGATTAAAACAAAAAAGTTATTCATCCCATAAATATTATCCACAATATTTGCAGTATGTGTGTTAGAACCATTTTCAGTCCTGAATATTCATTGGAAGGACTGATGCTGAAGCTGAAGCTCCAATACTTTGGCCACCTGATACGAACTGACTCATTGGAGAAGTCTCTCATGCTGGCAAAGATTGAAGGCAGGAGGAGAAGGGGATGACAGAGGATGAGACTGTTAGATGGCATCACCGAGTCAATGGACATGAGTTTGAGCAAGCTCCAGCAGTTGGTGATGGACAGGGAAGCCTGGCGTGCTGCAGTCCATGGGGTCACAAAAAGTTGGACACAACTGAGCGACTGAACTGTACTGATGAGAACCACTAATCTCTATGATAAAAGCAATGAGCCTCAGTGACTAATACTTATTTATGCTCTCTACGGAGAGTCACTAAAATATTACCTAGATGTTAGAAATCTTATGTCCAAATAGAAAGTTCTGAAAATTAAGGTTACTATTAATCTCTAGTCAAAGCTGTCACCTCCACTTTGAAGGCTACTATATCCCAGTCAGGATCAAAGAGCAGTCAGTTTCTTCTGTACTCCCACAAAATATAACATTATTTCACTTTCATGGTCAATCCTGTGTCTGCCATTCTGAGTCCCAGTGAGTAAGACCTCACCATACAGTAGAGCTTACTGATCTTGTCTAGCTCTGTCCACAGTACATTGCAACCACACAGTATTACTACAATTAGCATACCATCGACTCATAAGTTCTCACATTTCTTAATACGAGCTGATAAGAGGATATCTACAACTAAATAAAACATCTCATGTCTTTTTATTTTGGTATAATTCTATTTATTTCTTACTGAAAACATAAACTTGACCTAAGTTAATTTATCATTATTAAATTTTTTCTTAATCTCTTAGGCTTTAACTTAAAATGTTAAAAAAATTACTTGAGCTCATCTAAGCATATTTTAAAAATCTATTAGACACAGATGAGGTACTAACTGATTTAAATAAAAGTATAAATGGAAGAAAATTAAACTATCAGTAGTTAATAAACTATTAAGATATATATAGTTGCCAATAAGCACAAAAGATTTTCAACATTATTATCAGAGAAATGCAAACTAAAACTATAGTGAAATAACACTTTATAACTCACTGATATGACTAAAACTGAAACCACTGATAACTCTTTGGTAAGGATATCAAGTGACTAGAACTCACACACTGCTGGTGGGCATATAAGCATTTTGGAAAACAGTAGGGCAGTTGCTTACAAGGTTAAAAAACACATACTGTATGACCCAACAAATCCACTCCTAGGTATTTACACAAGAAAAATAAAAATGCATGTTCACACAAAAGCAATGTATGAATGTTCAAAACAGAAAACAAACCAAATGTTCAACAGTAGGTAAGTGAATAAACAACTGCAATATATTGTTATGATGGAATGTTATTCGTGAATGAAAAAGAATGAAGCACTGAGAGACATAAAATTACGGATGAACCTCCAAAACATTATGTTGAGTAAAAGAAACACAACATAAAGGAGTATATGTTGTGAGGTTTTATTTGAAATTCTAGAAAAGACAAAACAAGCTAAATGATAGCAGATCAGTATTTTTCTGAAACTGGAAATGGGCGAAGGGAAGAACTGAGAGTGAAGAGGACAGATGGAACTATATGGGGTGATGAAATTGTTCTATATTTTGAGTGCAATAGTGTTTATACAAAAATACATGTCTGGCAAAACTCATTAAACTGTACATTTAAATGGATTTTATTGTGTGTAAATAGCACCTTCTACATAGAAAGTGATAATGGTAAGTAATATATTAAATTAGTTCAGTAGTTTGCAAACTTTTAAAATCATGTTCCTATTTTACTTAAAAAATTACTTGTACATTACATACATGTTTAGAAGAAGTATACATGTTTAGAAGTATATACTTTACAAAAATACAGAAAAATAGGAATTATAAAATAAAAAACTAAAGATCAAATAATGAAGTGTCCTGTTAATCAAAGCAACTTCATTAGCAAATCAAATGCATATGTACTTGGGTGAGGTGTTCATCACTAAAGATAATGGACATAAATCTGTATATCAAAAATATTCTCAGCATGTAGAATTTGTGATGCCAACTTCTCATCATTCAGACAGTGCCTGTCTAAACAGGCATTTTCTACATGGCTGTCAAAGAATTAGAGGAGCACTTATTCTGCCATCTTGATTCTGCTTGCAGTATTAGTACTATCTTCAATCCACAGGCTGCGTGTTAGAAAAATTTTAAGCTGCCTTTCCACATTATAAAGTTAGTTTAATGAAAACTAAACTATATAATCTATTAATCCACCTTACTGGAAACAGAAAATGCAAAAAAATACTGAAGGGGAGAGATGGGGGAACAAGGTGATGGAGAAGGAAGATCCTGGGTTTCTCTCTTCCCATGGATACTATATTTAGAAACTTAAGTAGAAAGGTCAAAAGACTCCACCAATAAACATTTGAAACTAGGTTCATTTCTATATATCATTAATTATATTTCTGATAGATTATTAAAATTGCATCAAAAAGAATAAAATATCTAAAAACAAACTTAACCAAGACAGTGAAAGACTACTCTGAAAACTGTAAGACACTGATGAGAGCAACTGAAGATACAAAGAAATGAAAGGATGTACTAATGAAATGGAAGAATCAGTATTGTTAAAATATTCATACCACCCAAATCAATCTACAGATTCAATGCACTCACCAAAATACCAAAGGTATTCACAAAAATAGAATAAAATTTTCCAAGTCAGGCTTCAGCAATATATGAACCGTGAACTTCCAGATGTTCAAGCTAGTTTTAGAAAAGGCAGAGGAGCCAGAGATCAAATTGCCAACATCAGCTGCATCATCAAAAAAGCAAGAGAGTTCCAGAAAAACATCTATTTCTCCTTTATAGACTATGCCAAAGCCTTTGACTGCATGGATAAACAATAAACAGTGGAAAATTCTGAAAGAGATGGGAATACCAGACCACCTGACCTACCTATTGAGAAACCTGTATGCAGGTCAGGAAGCAACAGTTAGAACTGGACATGGACCAACAGCCTGGTTCCAAATAGGAAAAGGAGTAAGTCAAGGCTGTATAATGTCATCCTGCTTATTTAACTTATATGCAGAGTACATCAAGAGAAATGGGGGGCTGGAGGAAGCACAAGCTGGAATCAAGATTGCCAGGAGAAATATCAATAACCTCAGATATGCAGATGACACCACCCTTATGGCAGAACGTGAAGAAGAACTAAAGAGCCTCTTGATGGAAGTAAAAGAGGAGAGTGAAAAAGTTGGCTTTTAAGCTCAACATTCAGAAAACTAAGATCATGGCATCCGGTCCCATCACTTCATGGGAAATAGATGGGGAAACAATAGCTGACTTTATTTTGGGGGGCTCCAAAATCACTGCAGATGGTGATTGCAGCCCTGAAATTAAAAGATGCTTACTCCTTGGAAGGGAAGTTCTGATCAACCTAGATAGCATATTAAAAAGCAGAGACATTACTTTGCCAACAAAGGTCCATCTAGTCAAGGCTATGGTTTTTCCAGTGGTCACATATGGATGTGAGAGTTGGACTGTGAAGAAAGCTGAGCGCAGAAGAATTGATGCTTTTGAACTGTGGTGTTGGAGAAGACTCTTGAGAGTCCCTTGGACTGCAAGGAGATCCAATCAGTCCATCCTAAAGGAGATCAGTCCTGGGTGTTCATTGGAAGGACTGATGTTGAAACCGAAACTCCAATACTTTGGCCACCTCTTGGGAAGAGCTGACTCATTGGAAAAGACCTGATGCTGGGAGGGGTTGGGGGCAGGAGGAGAAGGGGAAGACAGGGGATGAGATGGCTGGATGGCATCACTGACTCGATGGACATGAGTTTGAGTAAACTCCGTGAGTTGGTGATGGACAGGGAGGCCTGGTGTGTTGTGATTCATGGGGTCGCAAAGCTGAGTCGGACATGACTGAGCAACTAAACTGAATCCTTGACTAGAGCACTAAGAATACACAATGGGGAAAGAAAAATCTGTTCAATAGATGGTGTTGGGAAAAGTGGAAAGCTACATGCAAAATAATTTTCTCATACCACATATAATAAACAACTCAAAATAAATTAAAGACTTAAATGTAAGGCATGAAACCACAAAACTTCTAGAAGAAAAAAAAGCAGTAAACTATCTGACATCAGCCTTAGTAATATTTTTCTGATCTGTCTCCTCAGACAAGAGCAACAAAAGCAAAGTAAAACAAATGGGATTACGTCAAACTAAAAAGCTTTTGCAATGAAGGAAATCATCAATAAAATGAAAAGGCAACATACTGAATGAGAAAACGTATTTTCAAATGATGCATCCCCTAAAGGGTCAATATCCAAAATATATAAAGAACTCATACAACTCAGTTTCATAAAAAAAATAATAAATATGCAATTTTAAAAATGGTCAGAGGATCTGAATAGACATATGCCCAAAGTAAACATACAGATGGCCAATAGACATATAGGAGGATACTCAACATCACTAATTATCAGGGGAATACAAATCATCAAAAACACAACCAATAACAAATATTGGTGAGGATGTGGATAAAAAGGAACAGTTGTGCACTGTTACTGGGAATGTAAACTGGTGCAGCCACTATGGAAAGTAGTATGGAGGTTCTTCAGTTAATTCAAAATAGAACTACCATATGATCCAGCAATTCTACGTCTTGGTATTTACATGAAGAAAAAAAAACCCCTATGCTAACTGTAGCATTATTTACAATAGCCAAGATATGGAATCAATCTAATCGTCCACTGATGAGTGGATAAAAGAAGATATGATATGTATATATGTTATGTGTGTATGTAAGGATTATTATTCAACCATAAAACAAACGAAATCTTGTCATTTGTAACAACATAAATAGAGCTATAGAGTATTATGTTAAATGAAATAAGCCAGGCAAAGACATATACTGTATGACTTAACTTATATGTGGAGGCTAAAACACAAAGCAAACAAAACAGAAATAGACTCACAGATACAGAGGAAAAGACAGTGGCTGCAAAAGGGGGAAAGGGGGTGAATAGAAGGACGAAATAGGTGAAGGAGATTAAAAGAGGCAAATTTAAGATTACAAAATAAATAAGGCAAGGGGATATAACATACAGCTTAGTAAATATAGTCAATAAAATTGTAATAACTTTGTATGTTGACATGGTTACCAAACTTATTGTGGTGGTCATTTTGTGATGAATTTAAATGTCAGATCCCTATGCTATATACCTGAAACTATAATATTGTACATTAACTATATTTCAAGAAAAATAAATAAACTATTTTTCAAAAGACAGGGGGCTACCATTACCCCTACTCTTTCTTTAGGATGCCTCATTTATACATGTGATAGATGTAAGTAATTAGTTATTTGCTGTATTTCCTATTTTTAGTAAAAAATATAAGCAGCTATAAGAAAGTTATAAGCTTTCTCTTACTCTAATAAATCTTGCACTAATACAGGATGTAGAAGTTCTGCTTTGGATACATCTGAGACAGACCATTTATACTATTCAAAAAATTACAGTGTTTAAAAACTAGAGTGTGTGTGTGTGTGCACATTTAACTCTGAACATGTAATTAAGCAACTTCAGCCACTTAGTTTCGAATGCACTTCAGTATTACCCAGTTCACTAATTAATTCAACCAACATTTATTGAGCACCTATTATGTGTCACACAGATCAGGTATGCTAGGTTGTACTATAGTGGGAGCAAAAGAAGATATGGTGTCTGGATTATCAACTTAAGATACAGTTTTGGGGAAAGACACTAATCACATAAATCAGTTAAAATGAAAATCATTTCACAGCAATGAAATGGTCTGTGAGAGGAAGGTATACGGGTCTAGGAGAGTGTAGAACTTTCAGAAAGCCTTAATTTTGGTTTGGGGACTAACCATGCTTCGTGGGGATGATGATTACAGACTTCAAGTGTTCAATAAAATATTATTAAAACATGTAAACATAAACCAAGGCATAAACAATGATAGCTGTGGGGCCAAATATTATGATAAAGCTTCTTTTGCATTCATCTATCTTGAAGTATCATTTATCCTTGATCATTTTCATATTAAGGTTGATTCTATTATTCATTAGTCTCAAAAATTATAGCAGTTCAATCTAGCACCAAAGAAATTTTAAACACATATGAAAACACACTGAAATTGAAAGGCATTCTCAGTTATAATGCATAAATTAAGATAATCTTGACTATGTTCACACTTTTATTACAAACATCTAAATGAACACATATACACAGAAGACATCCATATATCACACTTTCAGGAGTAGTGCTCTTTACAATCATTTTCTAACCTCCAGTTCTTAGCAGTGTCTGGTATATGAACCAGTAATTTGTCCTCATATCTGCAAAATACTTTGCAGTTTATAAAGCCACATCACAAAGATGTTCTCATTTGATTCTAATAACAATTCTGGGTGAATTGCCTATTCTAAAATAAGCAAACTAAAGATGGGTGATATTTTCTTCAAGAAGTTTCTCACAACTGCCCCCTCCCATCAACTTACTGACCTCCAGATTACATTATGTGGTGTTTTTTTTTCTCCTACAGCTCTCTCTATAAACTTCAGCCATCACCATTCCCTGTGTCATCTTCTGTTCACCTGTCCATCTCTTTGACCTGACTTTAAAAGTTTTTTATATACCAGTAGCACATTACAGATGTTCAATCAATATTTGTCCAATGAGGTTTTATAATACAGTTATGGAGACTAAACCATAGGGTGGTTAAAATGAGCTCAATACCATGTAGCTTATTGTGGCAGAACTAGAACTCTGACTCACTCACACCTCCTGAGATCAAATTCTAGTCACTGTTCCTTCAGCCTGTATCTCTAACATTTGGGCAGTATTATTGCTTTATAGGGGCTTCCACAATGGCTCAGCAGGTAAAAAATCTGCCTGCAACGCAGGAGACAATGGGTTCAATCCCTAGGTTAGGAAGATCCCCTGGAGAAGGAAATGGTAACCCACTCCAGTATTCTTTGCTGGGAAATCCCATGAACAGAGGAGTCTGGTGGACTCTAGTCCACCAAGAGTCAAGAGGTGGCCATGACTTAGCGATGAAACCACCACCCTCATTGCTTCATAGGAAGTATAACAACAAAAACTGCATTCCTTCAATACTAATTTAAAGTATTATGAAACAAATGGGACCTAGTTAAACTTAAAAGCTTTTGCACAACAAAGGAAACTATAAGCAAGGTGAAAAGACAGCCTTCAGAATGGGAGAAAATAATAGCAAATGAAGAAACAGACAGAGGATTAATCTCAAAAATATACAAGCAACTCCTGAAGCTCAATTCCAGAAAAATAAATGACCCAATCAAAAAATGGGCCAAAGATCTACACAGACATTTCTCCAAAGAAGACATACAGATGGCTAACAAACACATGAAAAGGTGCTCAACATCACTCTTTATCAGAGAAATGCAAATCAAAACCACAACGAGGTACCATTTCATGCCAGTCAGAATGGCTGCTATCCAAAAGTCTACAAGCAATAAATGCTGGAGAGGGCATGGAGAAAAGGGAACCCTCTTACACTGTTGGTGGGAATGCAAACTAGTACAGCTGCTATGGAGAACAGTGTGGAGATTCCTTAAAAAACTGGAAACAGAACTGCCATATGACCCAGCAATCCCACTCCTGAGCATACACACCGAGG
Organism: Muntiacus reevesi; assembly: GCF_963930625.1. Taxonomy (NCBI): domain Eukaryota; kingdom Metazoa; phylum Chordata; class Mammalia; order Artiodactyla; family Cervidae; genus Muntiacus; species Muntiacus reevesi. Next base: position 38,522,792 of record NC_089265.1, on the reverse strand, counting down.
AAACCAGATCTGAAAGAGACACATGTACCCCAAGGTTCATCACAGCACTGTTTATAATAGCCAGGACATGGAAGCAACCTAGATGTCCATCAGCAGACGAATGGGTAAGAAAGCTATGGTACATATACACGATGGAATATTACTCAGCCATTAAAAAGAATTCATTTGAATCAGTTCTAATGAGATGGATAAAACTGGAGCCCATTATACAGAGTGAAGTAAGCCAGAAAGATAAACACCAATACAGTATACTTACGCATATATATGGAATTTAGAAAGATGGTAACGATAACCCTACATGCAAGACAGAAAAAGAGACACAGATGTATAGAACAGACTTTTGGACTTTATGGGAGAAGGCGGGGGTGGGATGATCTGAGAGAACAGCATCGAAACATGTATATTATCAAGTGTGAAACAGATCACCAGTCCAGGTTGGATGCATGAGACAAGTGCTCAGGGCTGGTGCACTGGGATGACCCAGAGGGATGGGATGGGGAGGGAGGTGAGAGAGGGGTTCAGGATGGGGAACACATGTAAATCCATGGCTGATTCATGTCAATGTATGGTAAAATCCACTATAATACTGTAAAGTAATTAGCGTCCAACTAATAAAAATAAATGAAAAATTAAAAAAAATAAAGTATTACAAACCAAAACATAGGTATGAATACAATTTAAGCTCAAAATTCAAAAACATTTTCCATGTGTGAAATAAACTGTCCACTGAAATCAATTAGCACTGTCAGGAGTCTATTTTTATACTGACAAAAGAGTATGGGTTTTATTACACTAGCTTCTGTAGATCATATATTTTTTTCCTAGATAGTGTTCCCTGATGCTCTTTTGCTTTGTTATTTTTAATAGCTAGTTAAAATAAACAACTAAATAAATACATTCTCTGAAAGCTATATGAAATCACTGGAAAACGAGTTTTAAATGTATAACTACCTACCTGATCAATGAACCAAAGGAAACAAACGCCTTAGTGAATCTCAATGTCAAAACAAAGCCTTGAAAATCAGCACAATAACAGAAAAGCTAGTCGTAAAAAGGCTTGGCATAGAATAATTATGTTACCAACAGTCATAAACAGAGGATTGTAATCAAGGGCCTAGTCAGTCTCATCAGAAACTCAGTAAAAAATGATTACTGGGAACTAAAGTTTAGGTTCATTCAAAGTAAAATTAACTTGCTTACTATTACTCTTTCAAAAGTTCAGAAATAATTTTTCTCAGTTATTCCATTTATTGCCAAAAAAAAAAAGAAAAGAAAAAAGCCTCATGTTCATCTGTATTATAGTTTACCTCTGTAAGCAATAAGATAAAAAGCTACTCTGAGATTTATAAATGGGACAGTGCCTCTTTAAACTTGATTATATAATACTGACAAGCATTTTTAAGAATCATGTTTCTTCTTATATTTCAAGTGATCTCTTTTCTAATGTGTAACTTTTCTCATTTTGTTTCTCTTCTTTAATCCTATGATTTTTAAAATGTTGAGATTGCTAGTAATAAGGAAGCACAGATCTAACAGAATCCAAAGCTATCAATACTTAACAACCCAGGAACACCAAGTACTAAAGGGCAACAGGGGAAAAAAAAGAAAAAAATCACAGCTTTGGTTAGTTATCGCGATTTCTGAGAAACAGCTTGACCAAGCTGTAACCAAAAGTAAAAAGTTCCACATATTATTATTTTGATTACTGAGGCCTTTCTTTTTGTCACTCATTAAAACTGTACCTTACAGTGCTCGCTTTGTAGCACATGTACTAAAAAACTGTACCTTACAGATATAAGACAATCTTTTAAACAATCTTTAAATATTACATTATAAGATGAAAAACTGTACCTCTTTATTGAATTAAAAAAATCTATATTCTACTTCTTCTTCTATTCAATAATGTATCAACCGTAGTATAAATTTGGGTGAGTTTAATTTTTTTAAAAGGCTGCTAATCAATTGATTTGATGAAGCTGGTTTCCTCACAGTATAGGGTGATAACTGGCTGTCTGAGCCTTCATACTATATGGATATATAACCTACTAAATAAAACAAATATCAAAGTCACAAACTGGCTAATTATCTTTTTTGAGTTTATTATCTAATTCCTACTTCCTAATACTTTTGTCTTCCTTCTCGAGAATAATTTTGTTTGCATCTTATAGCAAACAGATTTTATGTAGCAACCCTCAATTGTACCACCAATTCATTATGCACTTCTGTTTTTAAAAGAGTCTTAAAAGTATCACTAATTTTTTTCTTTATTGATCATTCACTTTATGTGCTATTCAGGCTTGCTTTTCTGTCTATTTTCTTGGTGGTAATCATAAGATTGGAGAACTGATGGGTAATACAGAGTCAACTGGGCTCAATACTGTGTCATTGTGTCCTATGTGTCCTATGTGACATTTTTCTTTTCTCTTTTTAAAACATTGATCTGTTTCGATGAGACAAAAGTAATTTAAATTTGGGATACTTTTTAGAAGGACTCTTGTTGCTTAGCATATATATAAGGAAAACTTTCAGGTTTTATTTATTTAAAGTTAAAATAGTAAGTACCCATGTTTACTGAACACAATATTATGATTAGTAGCTCACACCATCACTTAACAAAACTTACCTCAAATTAGCACACTTATTTAAAAAATTTTTTATGTAATTGCAGACTAGAAAAGGTGCAAGAGTCATGAGTCATACAAAATATTCCCAAGTTACCCTTTCTCTACATTTTCTAAATGACAACATTTAACTACATTGATTTTTATCATATTTCCCCTCTTTTTGTTGAAAGTTCTCTATTTACTGATGTTGGTACTTAGAATCCAAGTTTAGAGAGGGCTTTAGCAAGTTTAAGGTTTATAACTTTTTTAATTTGATATTTACTTTGCTTAAGCAGCCCTTTACACCCCAGATGCACCTGCTTCACTAGTTTTACTTGTAGGATCTTCAATAATGCATTGTGATTGATCATAAAACTAAAATTGATCCTTCTTGATATAAAGTATATCATGTTCTTCACCATGAGACTGTCCAGCTATGTCAGTGGGCTTATACCATTTTTTTTTATAACTTATATGATTGCTTTATTTCTATAGGGTGTGGTTTAGGAGTTTAGGTCCTGAAGTCAGGTATCTTGGGTTTGATGCTGACCTGAAAGAATCATGGCTGAAGGAAGGTATATTAGTTGAACATCAGGCTGAGGATTTAGCGCTGAACTACCAGGCAGCCAGGATAAAGAGGTGGCTGTGATTTCCACTCATGAGTAAGTGTATTAGTTTGTAAGGGCTGTAAGAAAAATGAAACCTCAGTGTCCCAGCAGAAATGGCTTTGACTGATATCAACAAAAGTTTTTAAAAGAAAATAAAGAGTCATTCAATGTGTGTCTATTTCTAAAGTCAGCCCTGGATGAAAGGAAGAGCAGAATGATCATTTTTCATGAACAGAAAAGTTATGTTAATTGTGCCATGGAATAAACCTTATGATATGCTGGTTTAATACAGATATTAAACTTGAAGAATTTTAATGGGTAATTCATTTGGCTATAAAAGAGTCCAGAGGAGGAGATCATTCTCAACTTATATACCATTTATCCCTAGAGGTTCCACTTCCCTGATAGCATAGTTGGTAAAGAATCCACCTGCAATGCAGGAAACCCTGTTTCGATTCCTGGGTTGGGAAGATCTACTACAGAAGGGATAGGCTACCCTCTCCAGTATTCTTGGGCTTCCCTTGTTGCTCAGCTAGTAAAGAATCTGCCTGCAGTGAGGGAGACCTGGCTTCAACCCCTGGAGAAGGGAAAGGCTACCCGCTCCAGTATTCTGGTCTGGAGAATTCCATAGGTGAAAAGCATCTTCAGAGCTGTTAACAGAGGCAGAAGAAGTAGACAAGACCCAAGCCCTTTCCCCTCCACACACACAGGATTGAGTCTGAAGAGCTCAAGCTATTGTATTATTTAGTATACTCCATCAATACAAACTGACTATCTACTTGCTCAGCATTTATGGGTCCCATGAAAGAAGACTTTCAAAAAAATTATTTGTCAAATAACAAAACAAATATAATTCATTCTTGAAAGAAATATAACATCAATCCCACACACAAACATTTTGTAGTTACTATCTAAAAGTACACTTCTCAAATGTTAAGCACAGGCTGTCAAGGCCAAATGACTGTAATCCAAAGTACGTTATTTAAACTCTTTGATCCTCAGTTTCCTCACCTGTAATAATACCACCTACCCTTGTGGAGCTGTTTTAAGCTTTAGAAATAAAGAGCTGAGCATTAAGCACAGGAAATGGCACACAATAGGTGCTCAGTTATGGCAGCTACTACTATTATTATTCATTGCTGTACCTGGATTTCTGACAAAGCAGAATGGCAGATGACTTCAAAATGAGGATGATTATTGAAAACCTAAATAGCTTATACAGCTCGACCAGCAGTCACCGAGCACTCCACCTCACCTCTCGCTACTCATATCTCCCACCCACTCCTCCAGGCACTTTAACCCTGTTTCAGATCCATCAACCCACCATGTTCTCCCTCACGTCAGGTCTTCACAAACACCCTTCTCTCAGAAGACTCTTCCTTTTATTTCCTCCCTGGTCACCTATATTCTTTAAATCTTAGCTTAAACATCACTTCCTCTGGGAAGACTTCTTTGACAGGCTGTACTACAAATAACAACTTTTATTGCTTCTTCTCTTTCAGACACTGATGTCAAGGAGGCTTAGCTATATATATATATATATATATTGAGGTCTATATTGACAATGTATTTCTAGCACATATAAAGAATTCCTCTAATTTACTTTGGCAAAGAGGGCAGGTGTTCTGTTTAAATTGTGTTCCAATTTCTTTAAATTATATGTAAACAGAAGTGCTAGTTATTATAGTTTTCTACTTTCTATTTATAGGAAAAATGTTATAGGACAAACTGAACTTTTCAAACAAACAAAAAGTACTGATGTTGAAACTGAGAGTTTGATAAGCAAATCTGATGACTCATAGGAAACATTACATGTCTCTAAGAACAAAATTATGGAATTGACTAAAATAAGTCTATAAAACTAAGTGATTATTGAAAAAGAAAATATTCTGCAGTTCAGCTTTGGGAGGTCCTTTGGAATAGCCACATTAGATGAATAGTGTAAGCCTCTTCTAATTAGAAAACTGAATTCCAGGCCAAAGTAGCTATAGAACATTAATATATTATTCTCATTTTAATTTCTTAAAGTCATATCATACCACACCACCAAACTTGGTTCAAAATTATATTTTATGAATTGAGCAAAAACTGGAGGTGTCCTTGAACTCTACTGAAAAAACTGGCATTTCTCTAATCACTGTGGTGACTACAATGGGTGACAGACCATCCAGGGTGAAGGACACCAGTGCTGACCTTGCCTCAGACCAAGTCGGTGTCCACTCTGACCTAGAGCCTGAGTTTCAATAAATCATAATCCAGAGCAATACAAGGAAGAACCAGAGGTTCTTAGTAAAGAAAACGGAAGCAGCTGGCTTTAAGACTAAGGTAATTGCAGAAAATAAGTTACTTGACAGTGAGGGCAAAGAGAGAGAGTCAAAGACCAACTCTTATAGAAGAGGTCAAATCCTACCCCCTCCAATTTTTCATTAGACAAGTCTGATAATATTACCAGTACTACTGATAGCAATAACAATGAAAATAATAATAGCAAAAATAGAACCTTTATTAAAGGTTTATTATATATCAGGTACTATTCTAAATTATTTAATAAATAGGTTATTTAATACTTTAAGTATGTTAGACATAGTTATTTTTATACAGTAGGGTATTCAGTCTTAGAAAATAAATTGTTTGTTAAAAGTCTTATAACTAAAAAGAGCTAGAGCTAGAATTTAAATCCATCCTTTCTAAATCTGAATCTCACTCTCTTAATCTGTACGAAACCTGATTTATTGATGAAATATCTCTCAAAGAAACAAAAGGGGAAAACCAAAATCCATGCAAAAAAAGAAATACATAATAGTCAACAGAATCTAATGTTAAAGGAAAATCTAGAAAGACCCTAGAGAAAATTATTGGATTTGGCTCTGTTCATAGTGCACAGTCCAATATTCTTGCCTGAAGAATTCCATGGACAGAGGAGCCTGGCAGACAGTCCTCGGGGTCACAAAGAGTAGGACACAATTAGCGACTAACATTCTCACTTTCTAAGTGCACAGTGTCCACTGCATGGGTAGCACCCAAATTTCATAGGATTAAAAAGTGGTTAGACAAAAGGGAAATGTAATAGATAACTGTGATGTCTATGTCCAGGAAACTAGCAATGAAGGAATACCTAAAGAAACATGTCAACTGAAGAGGGAAAATAATAGGGAGGAGATACATGTAAAGATACCATACTCAAACTCCCACAAGAGGTTCTTAAGCAACATTGTTCCACAGCCCTCACTCCCAGCCCCCTCACCTCTTTTTACAACTCCTTGATTTCATCTGAGCTCTTCAATATTTCTATCAAGAAAAGCCTTTTTCCAGTTTGTTTTTCTTGTGAACTCCAACTTTCCCTTCAGCACACAGTTCAAAGGTCACATCCTTGGTGTAGACATCACTGACCCTCATTGCCAAAACAATTTTCATTTTTACTCCTAAGGAGCTTTGTATCTAATTCTACAACAAATTCATCTCCATTAAAAGTTGGTTTCCAAGGCTTTCCAGGTGGCTCAGTGGTAAAGAGCCAATGCAGGAGACACGGGTTGGATCCACGGTCTGGGAATATCCCAAGTGCCAAGGAGCAACTGGGCTCACGGGCCACAACTCTAGAGCCTGTGCCCGGGAGCTTGTGAGCTGCAACGATATGGCCAGCGTGCAGCAACTGCTGAAGCCCATATGCCCTAGGGCTTGAGCTCTGCAACGAGAGGCTACTGCAGTGACAAGCTCACGCACTGCAACTAGAGAGTAGCCCCCGCTTGCTGCAACTAGAGAAAAGCCAACACAGCACAGCAACAAAGACACAGCACAGCTACAAATAAATAAAGTCACTGGTTTCCTGTAATAGGCACCACACTGAATTACCTTTGAAACCCTAGCATTTACACAGTGCCTGGCATAGTACTCTTAAAATATACTATCCAGAACTGTTAATAATTTTTTTAATAATTTTTAACTCTAGATGAGAAAATATTCTAAAGATCACCTAAAAGAGAATCAAAGACTATTACTACCCAACTATTTAAATAGTAGTTCTTATTTTTGCAAATATTCAGTACAGTGGGTCAACTAAAGAATCTTCTTATTGGGTTGGCACAGTAAAACTTATTTCAATTATAAATCAGCATGTCCCTTCAAAGCACCTTACTTTTTTTATATTGGATACTAAAAATTAGCAGCTCTGACCCCAAAAATAAATATGTTCCTCAAGAACTAAAATTAATGTCTTTTAAAAAATCATTTTTACAAACGACTTTCAACTGAAATTCATTTAAAAACATAACCCCACCTTTTAGGATGTCTGCCACAGTCTAATTAAGAAAACACTATTCCCTTAGGAGACTAGCCAATGAGAATCAAGTCCCAAGTAAGAGCAAATGAGAAAAATGTCTTTGTTTCTGTTGATTACATCAAATAATGGTCTGAAATGAAAAGAATTCTATTCATGCCCATTGAAGCTAGGATGAACAAGAAGCAAACCTCTTGACCTGGAACAGAGGAAAGATAGACAAGGAAGACGGATGCACTACCTCGGGCTTAGTTCTCCAAGCTAACACAGGGTTCCATCCACAATATGACTGATCAAATTTTAATAAAATAGAACATTCTGTTTTGGACTCAATATTTTACAGGCAATCATTTCTTCCTCTTAATCACTGTTGACTGCTTCCATCAGAAGAACTTTCTCATGGGATTATTGCTAATTACCACAGCTTCCTTCTGATTGTGATGATTTACTACACACAGGAATACGGAGAACAGAAGTCAGGACAGAAACAATCCATTAAGCTGTGGCCTAATGTGGGGAAGTCAGGAGCACTGATACCTAACATTAATCCCTAAAATCCATCTTCTAAGGGTTGTGGCACCATTTTAAAGATATCCATAAACCTAACCTTCTTGAAGATTGTCCTTTGGCTAACTGACAGTTCTGGTTGGATTTGTTTCCTACACGAAATGTCTTTTTGACCACAGGGATAATACGCTCACTCTTCAGGATGTACCATAACTTAAGCGGAAATGCTAAGTGGGTGATAAATTGATACTAGACAAAAGAAAACAATAGCTATTACATCCATTCTGTGCATTCAAATTATAAAAAAGAGTCAGTGCCTAAATAGGTGATTTATTTATACATATATTTAACATATTTGTAAGAATATGTGTGTGTGTGTGTATATATATATATATATATATCTTTAACTGAATATAATCTTGAAATGAGCTTTAATCACATCAAAAGAAGTTTCAATGTTGCAGTTATATGCCAAAGACCCACAAGAAACAAACAGTATCTGGGCAGAAAAAAGTCAAGATTCACAGTCTCTGACAATAAAAGAATCTGAACAAAGTTAACAGCATCTTTGAATACAAAAATATATATATGTCCTTGAACTCAGATAGAAGCCCCTGGGCTCCATTGTCCCTGGGGTGTTACACTTAGAAGGAGCAGTATTAGGACAACATACTTGCCCACTTTGACAGAAAAGATGTATGCCCTTTTTCAAGGAAAAAGAAGACAGGCAGAGACAGTAGAGTCAGGAAGAACTACAGTTGGGGGGCCAGTTAAAACTTTGGGAAGCCTGAATGGGAGAAAATATTCTTGGAGCCCTGGTTCAAGATTTAGGCTGGTTTAGAAATTATCCTCAATGTCAGCAGCACTTGTGAAATACCTGGATCCCATGATTAAAACATGAATAAAAGTTCTGACTTTTGACTAGGTTCTACCTTGAAAAGAATTTAAACTGGCTGGCTATGATGTAAAATGAAATAGTAGGAATACATTTTCCTTTTCCTCTACCCTGGATTTTTTTAACTTATTTATTTTTAATTGAAGGATAATTGCTTTACAATATTGTGTTGGTTTCTGCCAAACATCAACATGAGTCAGCCATAGGTATACATACGTCCCCTCCTTCTTCATCCTCCCTCCCACCTCCTACTCTATCCCATCTCTCTAGGTGTCACAGAGCCCCAGTTTGAGTTCCCTGAGTCATTTACCCTGGATTTTTTTTATTCAGGTCCAGGGCAAGTAGGGTTAGAAGACCTCCCAAAATTAGGCATAAAATGACCAACTTGAAGAAGTATCTACAAGAAACTCTGACAAATCACTCAAGGCAGGGGTAGGGGAAGGGAGATTAGACATTTCTAGTCATATTCGGTAGAGACCTATTAGTTCAAAAGGGCTTTTTACAAATATGATAAGGATAAACAATATCAAGTTTGTAATTTCTAATCAAGATACTGAACTTGCATGTTCTTATGTATTTTATTTAAATGGGCAACAATGTCTGTATTTTTAAGCTGAGACTCTATGGCATTTTATGAATAATGAAATATTGGAAAAAAACAGAAAATTTGATAAAGAATTATATAATAATACCTTGAAATATTTTCTTAGAATTCTCTATTCCTAAGTCAGATTGTCCAAGGGGAAGTGACAAACTGATTCTTAACATCATACAGAATAAATTAAAATAACGGAAATATTTTTAGAATCAACATTTTGTTTGGTACTTATTACACAGTGAAATTAGAACCCTTAGGGCTTTGAAGAAATAAAACTATATAATAAGATTTTAAAATGTTCTGGTTTCTCAAAACTCCAATACATATAATATTACATTATATGTAATATATAATTACATATATATTACATATTCTTTTTACATCAAATGGCCAAAGCAAAGAAAGCAAGAACACAATGAAAAGTTAAATCAATAGAAGTAACTACCTTTGACATCAATGCTATGATTTCAACATCCATTATGGGTCAGTGACAAGAGTTGGAATATTTTAGAGGCATCCTACCACAGTTTGAAAACTTAAGATGACATCAGCATACTAACAATACAAAGATGTTAGAATAATAAGTAATTATAGCACCTACTGTATCAGTTACAGACCATCTATATTCACAGAAACACTGTTAGAATGCACTGAGGATCTTCAAATATGTCACTGTTCTAGAGGAGAGGAGAGAGGAGGGAGAGGAGAGAAGGAGAAGGGAGGGGAGATGAGAAAGGGAGGTAGAGGGAGGGGAGGAAGGAAAGGAGAAAGAGAGGAAGGAAGGAATGGAGAGAGGAAGGGAGGAAGGAAGGAAATGACAGAGTAGACAAAATCTTTCCCAATAAGATAAGCCTGGAAGGACAATATAACAAGCATTTCCAGGCATATATTACAAGAACCCACTATGTGAAATAAAGTACTTTGTTGACAAAAATAAAATGAAAGCTCTCAATTTCTTTGCTTGGTGTAAGGGGACCAGGTTGTCACCTGCCTTGAATGTCCTAGAGGAAAGAACTAACTTGAGGGACTGAAAAATACGCCTGTTGGGAACAAGCCATGTGGGATACTATAGAGTTTTCTATACTGTGTTCCATGCATACGTGAGATTATTTTTTTATAAGGACATGAACAAACTGTGTGTGTATATGTGTAATTTTCTATTTATAGATGGTGATATTGATTTTCTACTTGTTAGGAACTTAGTTTTTTTTTTGGTTTTATATATATTTAATATAAAAAGTGATTCTATTTAAGAAGCAATCAGATCTCCTCTATCAACTCTGTGCAATGAGGTGACTGGCCTTCCCTAACTATGGTGAAAGTCTGAACGTTTATTCTTTGGTTTAACCTCTGCAAAGAGGAAACCAAGTACAAGTGAAACCATATTGAAAGTGAATTAGGGTAAGAAATATCCAACTATCTTCCCCTGTTCAGTTCCCCAGGCAACTAAGGATTCGGTGAATTAGCGCAAGAAATATCCAACTATCTTTCCTTACTCAGATCCCCAAGCAGCTAAGCATTCACCCACCAGGCAGGAAGCTGAAGTCGTCTTTAAAAATATGACCACCTCAAGAGGAAAAAAAGTACTGAACATCAGAAGGTCCCCAGTTAAAAAGCCCAGTCAAGTGACACTATACTGAAGTCAACAAAGTCACTGATGTGTTCAAATCAGGCTTTTATCCCCACATTTTAAAATATGAATAAACCCTCAAAGATTATCAGGTATTTCAGAAAAGATTCTAATACAAAAGACAGGCCAGAAAAAAATTATTCTATATGAGAAGAAAATTTAACCAACTTGAAAAATTAATACCTTGAGAGAAAAAAAGACACTATAAACAGGAAATAAAGCATGATGTCATAAAAAGGGCCATATGAGGAATTTTTTAAAGCTCTTAACAATTAAAATTATGGTAACAGAAATGAAAAGTAATAGATAGGATAAAAGATGAAACTAAAAACAGAATCAAAAAGTCCAAGAAGTGAAAAAGGAGATAAAAGAGGGGAGGTAATCATAAATGGGAAAAAAAAAAGAATAAATTCCCAGTATTGGAGAACATAAGTGTCCATGAGACTAAATAGGCTCATCAAGGTTCCAGCACAATATATGGGAATAGGCCCACATCAAGACATGAAATTTTAAGAAACTGGAATTTAAAACATGAGAGGGAAAAACATACAGGTTGCATACAATGGATCAAGAATCAGAACAGTTTTTCACTTTTCCATAGCAATTCTGCAAACTGGAAGACACTGGAACAATTCCCTCAAGATTCTGAAGAAAAAGATATCCAACCCCCAATTCTGTACCCATTCAACTACCAAACTGTGAAATAAATTCCCTCTCAGACACACAAGAGTGCAAAACATACCATTTCTTAGGATGTTACTGCAAGTCGTGCTTTAGCAAATCAAGAAAGAGTTTAAGACACTGATTTAGGAAACAGGAAAGCCAACATAACAGAGAAAAGGGAAATCCCAGGATGATGGCAAAGAGATCGCCCAGGATGGGGCTGAGCAAAAAGCATTGCAGACTGGAGCAGGTCAGAATGCTCTGAGACTTATTCAACGGGAAACACAATTGTTAAATGCAGGGAAAGTAAATGAGTTTTACAAAAAAGAAAAGTAATCACAGCTCACTAGATAGATCTGAATAGTTTTTATATGTCACGAGATATAAACATTGATTAATGATCTATCAAAATTATAGCATAATTATTAGGTTGAAAAGTATGAAACTGCTGTTTTTGTAGATCAAAAATTGCACATAGTTCAACCTAGTATATCAGGAGCCTTTGGGATGGAAAAAATCTGTGTGTGTGCACACAGGCATATGTTAAGGACTAGAAAGAAGAGTGTGATACAAAAATGTTTAAAACTAAAAAATCAAGAAACAGTAAAATAAACACTGCTTGCCGCTGAGAAGAAATAGAGGGAGGGTGAGGACTGCTTTTTTTTTAAATAACAAACTTGCTGGACCATTTTGACCTGTAGCAAACATCTAATAACACTAAATTTAATTTTTAAAAAGTGTTTCTTGAAAAGGAAGGAAGGAAAAAAGGAAGAAAAGGGAAAGGAGAATGAGAGGAAGAAAAGACAGTCCTGGAGTGAAGGCCACGTGCACGTATCACAGACACGTCAAGTTCTCCAGGGGGCACCTTCTGGAGAAAACAGCAGGCTCTTCACTGCACTACCCTTAGAGATGTGCACGCTCAAGGTCATTCTTCTTCCGTGCAGGAGACCAACAACAGACCACAGCATGAGCGCAACTGTTCAATATGTGCTTAATATCGGTAGGCTGCTGAATTATCTTCTTACAATTATATATAACAATGTTCAATAGTTCTCTACCTGCTCTTTGGATGATATGGCGTAAGCTACTGTCTTCTGAATCATGTTCAGAGTCTTGAAATTGGTGATGACATCAATGATATCACTGTGTCATACAGAATAAAGAGAAGTGTTCTAAGATTTAAGTACAAAAGAAATAATTGTAATGGATGTCTTCATTTACACTGAGAGTCCAAGACCCTTCTCCATGATTTTGGCACTCCTCCTGCCCATCCCACTTCTATCTCCTGAGAAGAACATAACCTTGAGTCCTTCTGTCTATAATTTAAGAAAAGTTATCCCTCTACCCAAAGACTTATTTATATTGCAATTTCAAAAGCACATTTGCTAAAGATTTTCTTTGACACTGAGAAATTACAAGAAAATGATCTTTCTCACATATTTTCTCACCATTCTTTAGAAGAAATGACAGGCCAATGTATTCACAATCCAAAAGAAAACTATTAACTGGCACAGAATAGCACTATTTTGTCAGTAGCTTTCCAAAACAAGCTCAGTGTCCCAAGTATGAATAAGCCTTGTAGTAAACATGTGATGATGAATTCATTCTCAATTTTTTAAGTGGCATGACTCAGATTTTCAGACCTTCAAGATAATTTAATTTTCATTAAACAGTATCAGTCACCATAACGCCCAGGCACCTTCCAAAATATCACAAAGGCAAAATCCCTTCCTGTAGGATAGAAACATCCTCTCCTTTATCAAATACTACCATGAGCCAACTATATAAAAATATGAGTGCCGACATGTCAATAAGAAAGAAATAGGAAGATGTGATAAACAATAAGGAGGGGTGAAGAGGAGGAGAAAACCCAGTTAGGGTGGTCAAGTCAGAAACAAATGCTTTCTTTAGGACTTAAGAGGCTCTTTTGGAAGAGGGATTATAATTTGAGTGTTTATCTTTGCACCCCTACAGCCTATCTCAGAAAGAACTTGGCACACCAGAAAATGCTCAAGGAACATTTGCTGACTTTATCTAAGAACTGAATGAGGTCTATTTTGTCACCCATTGTGCCAAAAAGCATTATCCGAATCATTTCTTCAACACAGATATGTTAGAGGGGCAGCACAAGGAGATGCACAGCATCTTCTCTGGAAACAGCAGCTCCTTACCTGTTGTTGGACTGGTACTTGCTGTACCACCTGTGTAGGCACTGCTGCTTGACTAGCCACAGATGTCTGCAAAGTCACTGTCGAACCTGTATCCGACCCGGTCTCTGATGTCTGCATGATGGACTCTGAAATTTATCAAAACAGAAAGAAAGTTTAAAATGCTCTTCTTATATGTCTAGACGCATCACATTGTTCTCAACATCCTACACTGAGACTAACTTTCTACTCCCAGAATATCTCTACCTCCACCCAACATGCTCTCTTGAAATTCCATGCATGGTTATAATCATGTTGACCACTTTTAAAATCAATATAGAAAACTGCTAATCTACATTTAAAAAATCTCCATGAGTACCTCTTATTTTGAGGCTATAAAGGTTGAACCTCAATGAGGTCTCATCTGTTATAAACTGTTTCAAGCACACCATAAACTAGTCATATTGTAAATTATGTGAAGACTTAATTCTCATAACACAAACCCTAACTGGATGCAAATGTCATAAATTGTACTTTCTCAACACTTTTATAAACTATAGCATGTCACTGGAAGTGTATAATTTAGAATAAATTATTTCTAAGGTCCAATTTTCAAACTCAATATTCACGGACTTTTAAAAACTAATGTGTATAAAAAAACCAATTGATATATCCTAAGTTTAGCCACAGGATCAAGCTCATGGATTTTCTTGCCTGTGGGATGATCTGGTGTTAAAATTAAAGTTAAATTATATTCTTACACAAAGATAGCCAAACAACAATAACGTTGAATATTTTCAAAGATAGGGAGGATCGCTATTATCTAGTGACATTTGCAAACAAAGACATGAAATTTTACCATCTCTCATTCACAACTCAACATGGCATATTTTTCAGTTCTCATGTGCCTACCTTACTAAATCAGAATTAAACTTTACAGTGTACATTCAACAAGTATGGTTTCTTAGGCCCTGATATTTCCCTTTGTTACTTATACAGCCAATAGAAAAAATATTAATTTCTTTGCTATTGAGCAGGGACTAGAAATCTAATTTTCTTTCCTAGGGGAAAAAACAATATTTAATTGGTAGCTTAAGAAAAACACTGCATTATGGTTTAAATCCATGAACAGTATGATGAACATTAATTTTCCCAAAGAAAATTCTGAAAGAGTATTCAGTTCTTTCAGTAGAAAATTAACCCCTCAGCATCTTTTGTCACAGCATGACCTCTTCCAATTTTTTTGCCAAACCTTTTCTATCATCTCATTCAATTTCAGAAACGGACCTCTGACGATATCTAATCTAAACTTATTTCATAAAAGAGAAAACTAAAGCCCAGAGAGGTTAAGAGACTTGCTCAAGGTGACAGGAAGTAGAGAAAGGACTAGGCCTTTTCACTTCAAATCTCTGCTTAGTTTTCTTTCTAGACCTTGATACTGGTATAACTTTAGGTGATTGACTATTCTTACTCCATTGTTAGTCAAACCCCTAAAGGAGAACAATAAACCTTAGTGCATACAAAAAGATATAGCAGTTAAGCTAACACTGACAGAGTATTTAACATATGCTATGTTCTCTTCTAAATGCTTTACATGTTAATTCATAAAAAACTCCACGTAACAACCCAGTGTGGTTGGTATGAGTATAATCTCCATTTACAGATGAGGAACCTATGCCCACAGAGTGAAGGTAGAGAGGGGCTACAGAAGGAAATGATGGCCGCTGTAGCTACCACTCCGTTTATCTGGGCCAGCTAATGTGCAGCTCAGTGAAAACTGTGAACGGGAAAGCAAAACTGTAGCTGCCAGTTTCTCCAAATTCCCAAAGAAGACTTTTTTATGTGAACGAGCTAAAGATGGTGGCTAATTAATAAAAAAAAGGTAAAACTCATCTCCAAACACACACACAGCCTTTTTTTCCCACTAGTATTAGGACCACGAATATGCCTGACAATATTTGAGAATGACAGTATTCACTACATAAAACTCTTGCCTAATTAAGATTACTTGGGGACTAGTGGTTCCCAAAATTGGGAGAGGCGATACACAAATTCAGAACTCTATCTGTACCTCTTCTTCTTTATTCCATTGTAGAGAGAAAAAATACCCTCCCCCAAAAGAAAGCACATGCCAATTTCCTTCAATTCATTACACACTTTTGGGCAATTGATGCCACTTGCACTATAGCAGAGGGCTATTAGTGAGAGCGAGGTGCCACCTTTCTGCAGGGAATGAGGAATGAACCAGATGTTAGATATCATCTTCAGTGAGTTTTTCTTAGCTTCTCTTCCCAACTCCAAGAGAGGCCTTGGTCAATTTAGTACACAAATGAGGAACACAGAGTTGCCAGTTATGTTTTTGTGTTTAAACTATGCAATCAAGGGTTGGATGAGATTCTTACAGTGAAGTCACTCAAAGTAAAACCCTCTCCTGTTCACCCCAGTCTTGGCTAGGAACTTCACTGAGGCTCTTTTGTGTATCCAGGGGTCTGTACTGAAGATCACCCTACACACTCTTTTTTGGTATATGACTCATAATTTGACAACCACTGTTTTAGACAAATATATGTTAAGACTATAAATAATGAAGATCTTTAAAAAATTAAATGTACTTTTAAAGTAATTCCTCAGTAAATCACCTGAGAGAGCTTATCAGAAGATAAAAGGCACAGATTTGAAAACTGGGTGCCTATGGACCATATTAGACTCCATAGATAGGCTTTGGAACAGAGTACCTACAAATTAAAATTTTTAATTGTCTTTAAAAATCAGAAAATTGTGTTAAAAGCCAAATTTCTAAATTCTCTTGAAAAATCTGAATATCTAGAAAAGGTAAGCCCATATTATGTGTTTTATACTCAAATTATTTATATGGCAATACATATGCTTGGCCTTTATAGGCATTTGAGGCATAAAAGAAACACCCAAGCTTTGACTACTTTACTAATAGAAATGTTTAACTTATAGACGATTGGAACTAAAATCTTTATCATTTAACCTCATCTCTGGGTCAGCTGAGGCCCAGAGATGTTAAGTTGCTGAGCCGAGATCAAATAGCCGTGGGAAGTAAGAAAAGAGGGTATGGACATAACACTAAAGCTCATGCATTGAACTACTAAACAAACTGGAAGTCCTGAGTTTCACAATTGACACTGAATAGACCAGAAGTGAAGGGAATAAAAAAATAGCAAATTGGTGAACTTTTAGAATGAGAAAGAAGGAAAAAGATTCCAACTATTTAATAGGAGCAACCTTTACAGAATAGAATGGGGAAAATAAGATGGAAAGAAAATGATGGCCTATATACCTTAAAGTTAGAAAGTCATGGAGAAATTTCCATCCAGCTTCTGGCTCTAGTACATACCATATCAAACCCAGCACAGAAAGACCAATCCAGAACATTTAATAACTTTGCAGAATATCTATTGTTCACTCCCAAACTGCGGCTCATCATCTAATCTCCTTGGCTCCTGAATTACAGGGTCATGACAACTGATAAGAACTTGGTCTCTCAGTTTGATCTCTACCCTTTCTTAATAGACACAACTTAATTATCCTCTGATTTCATTTTCTTCCTCAAGTTTGCAGAAGAGGTTCTCTCCACCAAAGCCTCAGGCCTTGAAAGGATCTTAGTCACATCCCTCCCAGAGACTGACTCAAAAAGTCATAACAAAAAAAAAAGTCACAATCCCATAGTTAGGTCTCCCATTAACTAGTCTTTTCCAGGTGCCACACAATATGCTAACAGCTTGAAATACATCTTCTCATTTAATCCTCAAAAGACCCCCATAATGGTAATGCTATTATTTCCACTTTAAAAATGAGAAAACTGAGGCACAAATTGATTAAAAACTTGCTGAAAGTCACACAGTTGGTAAGAGTAAGTGTCTAAATTCAAATCCAGATTTGCTTTACTCTAAAGCCCATGATGTTACCATATACCACATATATGCCATAATGTACATTACTGAAATACTTTGCAAAATCACAATGAAAGGCTTCCAAATGAAAAGCTAGAGATAACTGGTCTGAACAGAAAATCTTTGGGATTCTCAATCTATCCTATTTGATCTATACTTCTAATAATAGTGAGACATCTCTTTTCTCTCCAACATCGAGCGCAGGAAGTATTCTCTCTCTTTCTACCGAGACATAATAAAACCCAACTGAGCTATCAGGGAAGCCTCAGAGCCCTTTTGGTAAAGAATCTGCCTGCAATGCAGGAGACCCAGGATCGGGACGATCCCCTGGAGAAGGGATAGGCTACCCACTCCAGTATTCTTGGGCGTCCCTTGTAACTCAGTTGTTAAAGAATCTGCCTGCAATGCAGGAGACCTGGGTTCTTAGCCTGGGTTGGGAAGATCCCCTGGAGAAGGGAAAGGTTACCCACTACAATATTCTGGTCTAGAGAATTCCATGGACTGTATAGTCCATGGGGTCGCAAAGAGTCAGACATGACTAAGTGACCTTCACTTTCACTTTCAATAAAACCCAACTAGTGTTTTTCCAGAGGCATTTTAACTGATTAATTCTGAAGACCTGATTTAATAGCAAATCAATTTGAAAGTTAAAGCATGCTGAGAAGTGTAAGCTTCCCGCCAAATTTTCCTAAACAGATCATTTAAACCCACTGACACATGTAGAGTATTTTGGTAGCTTTCCAACATTACTTGAAAGCACAGACCATCACATGAGGGTAGTGCCTTAGCATGCTTCATTTGTAGGTTTTGTTTTAGATCCAGTATAAAGGACTGTGTGTACATCTGAGGTGTTCTCATTCATCTAATAGTGGTTTCTGATGTTTTGTTTATGTTTGGGAGTAATTTGGTTAGTTTAGTTTCTTCATAGCCCCCTTTCAAGTGATATTTGTTTATCAGCCACAAATGCTGTCACATTAATCCATTCTGATAAGCTAAATAAACCCCTGCAGCTTGTCCATGATGCAGTCCATATGTAAATAAGTTGTATATTATTGCAGGAGAGAAATGCACAATTTCAGTCTAGTCATCCTTGCCTAATGTGGCTGTCAGGTGTGTCAAGAGCAACAGATGCTTGTTTGACAAAGGACCTTTTTATTCTGGCTAATTAAGCAGTTGGACACACCCGCCTGTTAACGGTTTTTGCTTTGTATGGCCAGCTCTGGCTAAATCATGCGAATCTACAGCTAAATAGGCCACATTTTGAAAGAAGGCTAATTAACCCTTGGAAAAAGGAAAAGAATATTGCAAAAACCCAGCTGCTGAATGCAGCAAGATTACCATTCTGCAACCTGATGGGCAAAACCTAGGCAAAGCAAATGTGTTTGGAACAAACACACATTATTGCAAGTTTCAAGGCATTCAAGTGTTCTTTGTGAAACTTCCTGAAGATTATTTAATACACTCAAATTCACAGCTGGATTTCTTTCACCACACACAATGTACATGCCAGATTAAATGGTTTAATAGTCTGACCTAATCAATTACTTATCAAACAGAACTATATAACTGGGCTAGCTTAAAAGTACATAGTATCATCTAATTTTTATTGGGTTTTTTCATCTTGAAAAATTTGCTTTCCAAAAAAAAAAAGCAAAGTCTGCAAAGTTTGGTCCCAGTATACTGACTGTATTGTCATTACACACTAAGGAATGTAACAAGTTTTAAATGAGTTCAATTCAAAACAAAAACCTGTAATTTGAATACAACAGAGAATTATCTTCCTTTATCCTTAGTACAGAAAGGCAAAAGATGGTAATTCCAATTTCTTTTTGAACCAAATTAACCAATATTATTATGATAGTCACTTATTGGTATAGTAAAAATAAGTCACACCTAAAATGTGACATTAAAGAATAAATTACTCAGAAACCTGGTTCAACATAAGACCATACAGAAAAAAAAAGTCATAATTTAAAATTATGACTTTTATAATACAGAATAAGGAATTTAATATCAGTGCACTTTCATGGAGAAACATCTGAAATCACAACAAAAGTTTTTCAGTATGAGGTTATTACCAATACTCTGATTAAGCATCAGTATTCTTGAATAAATGTTAGAAAATAAATAAGAGCATATATAACACCCATAGCATTGAAAACCTCTACTTATTAATATTAGACAACTGAGTCATTTTTTTAAAAAAAATAGCTGATACACACTTTCCTGAACATAACACCAGAATGAAATATACATTTCTGACTATTCGGAAGTAGATGATGAAAATACTAAGATCATTTCAATTCTTTAGAAAAAAACTAAGAATATTAAGCAACTTTCAAAGTTGACAATATAATGAAAAATAATGAGGTATATTAAAAATTATATATATGGTTAAAATAATGTGTTTTTTTTTTTTTTTTTTTTTGAAACTGACAAAACTATATTGGGCTGAATAATTTACCGACAAATGTAAAACACTATGACTTGGCTTTTTTTTTTTCACTTCACTAGCACAAATGAAAGCAAACTGGTTAAGATACAAACTAACAGCTCTTTTTACTTGAAATATACCTCTGTGAAAAGTTTACTCATTGTAAAAAACACACAGGGCTTTATCAAATCAATAAATCAAGTAACTAAAGAGATGTAAAACAAAAATTTCTATTTTTCTATATTATAAAAGCTCTGCTTCTTTTTTAGATTTGATGCTACAATCCTCCTGACTGTGTACATTTAATCTTTTGTACTAAATTGATCTGTAGAAAAATGATGGAATGATAATAGTGTAGACTGCTTGGCAGTCATCTTCTTGTGATAACTGATGACAGAGATTAATGTTGGCAATGATTAATCAGCACACTGTTAACATATACAAGTTGCCTGGGTAACTTTTTTCACTTTTCAAACAAAAGTTTTCTCTTTGATTCAGAAATAGATTATGAAATAGATTATATTCTTTGGAGAAGACAAATCAAATTAAATAACTTTAACATTTTTTATCTTAATAGACTAAATTAAAAATGAAACAACCTATTAACACATTACTGAAACCAAACTGCTGAAATGATGTAAGAATTTTGTTATTTGTTTCTAGTTATCAAAAGAGACTATTTATCAGTCACAGAGGTAATTCCTGGGAAAAGAGAACTACGTGCTTGTCCGGTCTACTGCTGGGGCCATTCTGCCTGGCATTTTCTCACACTCACTTTGACAAATTAAAAGGCAAATCATTCTTACCTAGGTGACATATGCCAAAAAAAAAAAAAAAAAAAAAAAAGGGAGCATTCAGATAACAGCTAAAAGAAAAGAAAACCAATGAACAAAAATTTCTGAATATTCTATACTTTTTCTTACTAGGAGAAGAGTCTGAGAACAAAATGATGCAACATACAGAAAGATTCTTACCAAAATCTATGAGACAAACCTATAAATGTTTCTTACAATTGGTCAATTCAATCCTGACAGAGACTAGAACCTAATAAACAGAGTATTTCATGATGACAGCACTTAGAATTAAAAAACAAAGAGCATTTTATCATAAATCAATCATTTTCATTACTAGAGACAGTAATAAGCATAGCTAGCATATGTTGAGCATTTCCTATGTGATAGATGCTTTGCATCTTTGCATACATTGAATCTTAATTTCAACCATGAAGTAGATATTCTCATTTTATAGGAGAGAAAAGTAAGGCTTAGAATTCTGTAATTTGCTGACAGTCACAGAACCATTAAGAGATAAAGCAAGATTCAAGTTCAGGTCTGCCTCATTCCAATAATGGCACCCTGACACTGGATCCCAGGCAGCGACATAAACAGCAAGACAGGTGAGGCTATTTTAGTGAAATCATCAAGATAAAGTAGTCTATGGAGACTTTGGGTGCTAAGAAAGAATTGTAAATTTGAACAAATGTATGCAAATATCACATGAATTGTAAATATGTACTATGCCTAGTATTTGATCACTATGTAATCAAAGCTATGTTTATGACATAAAAAAGCATATCATGGGTTAAAAGAGATACACACTAACCTTGTGTTCAGAAAATATTTTATAGATGAAAGAGGAAATAATATGAGATTTGTTTCCTTTTAAGAATTTAAATTTCTCTTTAAAAAAAACAGTCAAATGGGCCCATTTAGGCTAGTATCTATATATAATAATATACACAAATACAAAGATGTTCACTCAAGTATTATTTATGACAGTCAATAATAACTGAAATGTCTGTAATGGGGGAAATTGTTCTATTCTATATGTCTATAATGGAACATTATATAAAAGTCAGCATGGAAAGATGTTCATAATATTTAAGCATAAGAAGCAGGATGCCAAATAATATGCAGCCCATGGCATAATTTTATTCACAGATATAAAATAGCATGATTTGGTAAAATTCTTGACATCAGTGTAACTCCTAAGGACTCCTGAAATACAAGCTTTCCCAAACCAATGATCTTAACTTTGGGTGGCCTCAAGCTAACCATAGGCTTGCTGGTCAAAAGCAACATGAGATCCAGAGAGTCATCCTACCCTGCAGCCATCCCCAAAAGCCAGTTTTGTATTCTGTAAAACAGCCCTTATAATCCCCAAAATACCTGTATAGTATTTGATCCATTCAGTTAGTAAAAGCTCTGTCTGCATTCCTACTAAGTGGCTCAAGATTCCCAAAGTGCTCTAAAAACCAACATTTTCAATATTTCTAGTGGAACAGGCTACATGCAAAACAATGAAATCAGATAATTCTTTGACACCACACACAAAAATAAGCTCAAAATGGATTAAAGACCTAAATGTGAGACTATACACTATAAAATCCCTAGAGGAAAATACAAGCAGAACACTCCGACATAAATTTCAGCAGTATCTTTTTTGACCAATCTCCCAGGATAATGTAAATAAAAACAAAAAAATACAAATGGGACTAACTTAAACTCAAACTTTTGCACAGCAAAGGAAACAATAAAAAAGATGGAAAGACAATCCACAGATGGGGAGAAAATATTTGCAAAAGATGTGGCCTACAAGGGATTAGTATCCAAAATTTATTAACAAACAGCATCAAAACAAACAACTCAATCAACAAATGGGCAGAAGACTTAAATAGGTACTTCCCCAAAGAAGACATACAGATGGCCTAGAGGCACATAAAAAGATGTTCAACATCACTAGTTATTAGAGAAATGAAAAACAAAACTACAGTGAGCTATCACCTCACACTAGCCAGAATGGCTATCATCAAAAAATCCACAAAGAATAAATGCTGGAGAGAATGTGAAGAGAAAGGAAGCCTTCTACACTGTTGGTGGGAATGTAAATTGGTACAGCTACTATGGAGAACAGTACGGAGGTCCCGTAAAGAACTGAAAATAAGAGCTACCATATAACTCTGCAATCTCACTTCTGGGTACATACCCAGAGAAAAACATGACCTGAAAGGATACACACACCCCAATGTTCACTGGGGTGTGTATAAAAGCCAAGACATGAAAGCAACCTAAATGTGCATCAACAGAGGAACAAGTAAAGATGTGGTACATATATACAATGGACTACTACTCAGTCCATTGTATATATGTACACATAATTATTTAAAAAGAATTAAATAATGCCATTTGCAGCAACATGAGTAGACTGAGAGACTGCCATACTGAGTGATATGATATCCCTTATATGTAGAAGCTATAAAGAAATGACATAGATGAACTTACTTACAAAACAGAAACAGACACACAGGCTTAAAGAACGAACTTACGGTTGCCGGTGGGAGGGATGGGTGGAAGGAATAGTTAGGGAGTTTGGGATAGACATATATACTCTGCTGTATTTAAAATGGATAACCAACAAGGATCTACTGTATAGCACATGGAATTCTGCTCAATTGCTATGTGGCAGCCTGGATGGGAGGAGAATTTGATGGAGAACTGATACATGTACTTGTATGGCTGAGTCCCCTTGCTGTTCCCCCAAAACTATCACAACATTGTTAACTGGCTATGTGCTGTGCTGTGCTTAATCCCTCAGTCATGTCCAACTCTTTGCAACTCCATGGACTTGTAGCCTCCTCTGTCCCTAGCTCTCTAGCTCCTCTAGCTCCCGACAGGCTCCTCTGTCCAGGCAAGAATATTGGAGTGGGGTGCCATGCCCTTCTCCAGGGGATCTTCCCCACCCGGGAATCAAACTGGGGTCTTCTGCACTGCAGGCAGATTCTTTATCAGTTGAGCCACCAGGGAAGCCCAACTGACTACACCCCAATACAAAACAAAAAGTTAAAAAAATTTATCTGGAGATCGTATCTACAGGTCCATTCATTGCTAGTTCCACGAATCTGCCGAAAGAAGGAAATCAATGGTAATACACATCCCCAAATGTCAAATATGATCCCTTCCTTATGACACTGCCTAGTACTTATTGTCCAATCCAGAATAAAGACATGAATTTCAACTCTGTTTCCATGTACTGAAATTCATAAAAGTAGTGGTGCCTTTTCCATAGATCTCAAACTGAGAAGAGGATACAGGTGGGAAATTTAGGTGTTTAAGTGTCTCTTTTAAAACAAGACTAGTGACATCTGGTTTCTTCTTCCTATATATCCTAAACTTTTTTAAAAAGTTTTATTTTTTTCCCTATACTCAGTAGTGGGGTTTTATCCACACACATGAAATTATTCACCCAGTCTTAGGATTTGTGTTGATAAACAAGGATATGCTTGCCAACTAGGGCTCCCAAATAAATGGTCTTTCTTTAAACACTGCTAAGTCACTTCAGTTGTGTCTGACTCTGTGCGACCCCATAGACGGCAGCCCACCAGGCTCCCCGGTCCCTGGGATTCTCCAGGCAAAAACACTGGAGTGGGCTGCCACTTCCGTCTCCAGTAAGTGAAAGTGAAAAGTGAAAGTGAAGTCGCTTAGTCATGTCCGACTCTTAGAGACCCCATGGACTGCAGCCTAGCAGGCTCCTCCATCCACGGGATTTTCCAGGCAAGAGTACTAGAGTAGGGTGCCATTGCCTTCTCCGTACTTTAGATGGGATGAGAGCAAAAGGAGAGGAAACATTGGCTTAAAAGGTAGCATTACTTAAAGAACCACAAAAGAAAACAAACAGGTAATGCTGTCTCCAAACAGGATTTCCTTTGGATTTTACAGGGAGTGAAGTAAAACACGAATTCTTAATTTTCTTCACACCAAGAAAGGCTTCAATAATAACTTTTTTTTGGATTCTCTTTCCCACGCAAGAAATTTTTCTATTTTTTTCTACCTCTTATTTCTTTTTATAAAAGTAAAGAATAGAGCCTTTTGCAGTTCCTAACTATTGCAATGACAGGCTCAAAGAGATCAACACATCTAAAAGGGGATATAATACTATATAATAACATTGCTAATAATGGAAATAATATACCCCACTAAATGTATAATATCTGAAAAGAAATGAGTTCTCACTACTGCCATTTTTTGGCGAATGTAGTGAACATGGGAGAGAGGGTAGACTTAAATAAATCTGTATATTCATACATACATAAATTCTGGAAATAACTGCTCTAAAATATAATACTATTAATCAAGTGAAATAGTTACACTGACTTTCATTATAAAATGCATATATACACACTCGGAAAAAAGGCTAGGATAAAAGACAAAAATTAAAACAGATCGAAGATTCTACCCAACTCTGTACATCCTCAAACTTAACCAGAAAATTACTTCTAAAAATGAATAATACTTGAAATAAGTCAATAATACTGAACTAAAGACACTTCCTTCAGAGCTTCTTTTTTGGAATTGGTGATGCACTCCTTCCAATTCACTCTAAAGCATTTTCACGGCTTCAAAACCAAGAGTTCCTTCTAGAGTGGATTACCTTAGGCTATCTCATAAATCTATGGTTAACACACCTTAACTGGGAATATTAATATGCTTCAAATCACCTGCAAATTTTTTATTATTAAAAACTATTGTCATTATGTAATGTTTTATATAAGTGTGAAATTTTACATGATGCATTTTATTTCTACCCTCCGTCCCCCTCTCACACTTTGGTGATCTTCCCAGGGGACTATAACAGAACTCTTCCTTTAACCCTTAAAATACCTTAAACAGTGACTGTTCTATCACTTCTTTTATCACCAAACTTTTCTCTCTCAATTCCCAAATCTAATCAATTACTGAGTCCAATGATTCTGCTTCTTAGTCTCTCAAAATTTACTCACGTATCTTCATCTCTCCAGCTCCAGAGTGGAGGCCCCTCCCTGCAATATGTTCCCAGTGCCCTTAGGATGAATAGCAAAGCCCCTCAGCAAGGGTTTGGAAGACTCTAGAATATAGCTCCCGCCTGCCATCTCCAGAGAGTACTAGATACAAGTCAGCCACATGGAACTACTCTCAGCTCCCTGATCCCAAGGCTTTTGCACAGAAGTTCCCTTTGACTCAAACAAATTTGCCTTTCCACCTCTTCACTTTATCTTTCAGATCTCAGAATACCTTCCACTTCCCCCAGACACTCTCCCAAACCCCATCACTATTCCCTCTCCCTGACCCCTCTGCCTCCAGGTAAGTCTGGATCTGTTATTTGAGTGTTCCTATAGCATCTTACTTTTACTCAGCTAGCAGCAATATTCGTTGCAGTTTAACTGTCTCTCCAGATTATAAAAACCATCAGCAAATGGACTATGCTTGTCTTTTTCACCTACAAAAATATGCAACACTGCCTGACAGAGAGGATCTTCAATTTGCTGAATGAACAGACGAATCTACAAGGAGGATGAGTTTAAGACCCCGAAGAAACAGTACTGAGTACACTACATCAGGTGCATTTAATATTTAAAAATTGTGAAAAGGTATAGTTTTCTATTAGAGACATTTACAACCAAGTTATTTATTAAGAGTGTTTTCTCTTAATTTTCTAATGTGATTTCACTTTCAATTCCCATTATGGCAGAATTTTACAATTCTCCCGTATTCTAATATTTGTATGCCTTAACAGATTTTGCGTATAGTTTTTTTTTCCAATAAAGAAACAAGATAAGGATTAAATAAACTCAAATGAGCAAATTAAGTTTGCAACTATTGCTCTGAATCTCCTGACACATCATTTACTGTTTTAATAAGTACACCTGATTCACTGAATTGTGGTTTAAGAACCAATGCTCTAATCATATCATCCTAGAAAAAGTAGCCTGGTATGCCTCCTTTGTTTTCAAAAGACAGAAGCACTCAGAGATCTTTAATCTTCATAGCTGAAATGCTAAGAATAAGTAATTAGCCTAAGAGTAATTATTCTAGCTTCATCACTAATTAACCATTTGAAATTTATTTGAGCTTGGGAACATTCAACTGACATTCTTCTATGTTCTCTTAACAATCATTGAAACTTCACACACAAAAAAAAGGTATTTCAAGAAGCCTCTAGTTATAAATTAGTTAACACATTTATGTAAGGATTTTACATGCATTATTTTATCTGTCCAGAAATCCTGTGAGGTAGGTACTATTATTATCCCACTTTATGGATGAGAAAACTAGGCCCAAAGCTTAAATAATTCTATAATCTCCAAGGGCACATAGCTAGAAATGGACAGAGTGAGGACACAAATATACCATACCATCTATTAGGTACCAGAAACAAAAACTGTGGGGGGTTTTTTCTTTCATTTTTTTTACCCTAGCAATATGCTATATTGGGCTTATAATACAATGAATTAAATGTTGTACAGATCAACTACTATGTAGTCCTGTATAAACAGTAGTCTTTTTTATATTTTTAGTCTTCTACAACAGAAATGGACATGCTGTAATTTTTTAACCAAGTTACTAATCCTCTGTTATGGTAGCCATGGCGCATGTGCATGCATGCACACACGGATACACACACACACACACACACACACATAATGGATATTTAGCATCAACAGTTATGCTGGACATATAGTAAGTACACAACACACATGCAAATACACACAAAGGCAGACCTTCCAGATGGCTCCAACTTTGGCTATAGACAAGGGTAAGGAAAAAACACTCTAATTCTAAAGGCAGTAGTACTGTTCTTTACAGCCTCACTGTCCCCCACTCCTGATAGAGACGGTGATGGGTATATGACAACAAGGAGACTACTCTGTCAAAACTCAACTTGCTAGATAAGAATCATTGGTGACAAATTGACCAATTCACTCAACATTCGTTTAACCATTTACTCTATGACACAGTTTGTATTGAATAAAACAGTTTCAAAGGGACTTTGAAGATTTCTTTGACCCTTATATTGATGAGTTCAAGATTTTAACTTATCTGAAATTTTGCTACAAGTCAGCACACTATAGGTTACCTATAACTATATTCTGGAATTTCACCATTTTCTGAGACAATGACTTTTGAAAATGAATATTTATTTTAAATTAAAGGAATGTGCATGTCTTGAATGTCATGGGGTTTATAAATGAGAACAGGGAAGGTGTATTTCTTTTAATACATTTTTCACCCATTAAATGCATTCTATACTTATCCTAATTTAAATTTGTTAACCACCAGAAATAGATAAATATAATGCTTTGGTTTTAAGCAACAGAAAGGTATTCCATATATAAAGTATCAATGATAAATTTGGCATTCAATTGGGTATATATATTCAACAAATATACTAATATTTGTTGAAAAATGTCTGTGGTGAAACTGTTGTGGAAAAATTAACACCAAATTAAAACTAATTAATGTGTGTGCTTAGTCACTCAGTCATGTCCAACTCCTTGCAATCCCATGGACTATAGCCCACCAGGTTCCTCTGTCCATGGGGATTCTCCAGGAAAGAATACTGGAGTGGGTTGCCATGTTCCTCCAGGGGATCTTCCCCATTCAGGAATCGAACCAAGGTCTCCCACGTTGCAGAAGGATTCTTTACCATCTGAGCCACCAGGGAAGCCCATGAATGCTGGAGTGGGTAGCCTATCCCTTCTCCAGGGGATCTTCCCAACGCAGGAATCAAACCAGGGTCTCCTGCAATGGCGGCAGATTCTTTACTAGCTGAACTACCAGGGAAGCCTAATTAATACTTCCCACCAAAATCTCAAAAGCTTTTGTGACTATTTAGTGCAGTGCAATTTGTGATAAATTTTATATGTAGTTAATACAAACATATTCAGGCAACTGATGATTTGGAAAACTGGTTCTTAGCTAACTAATAAATCAGAGTACTTGCAGAACTTAACAAAATTGCCACTCAATGAATTTCATGTTTCAGCAAACTGCTCTTAGAAGAAATATCCATTCAGTAAATTGATCACTCAGTAAGAAAAAAAAAAAAACCTAGAGAAGAGGGTATATAATAGATTTTCAGATAAATGCTCTACTTCTCAAAATCACAGCATTTAAGGCTAAAAAGTATCCAGAAGGTCATCTGGTTCAGGTCCCCATTTCACAGGGAATCTGAGACCAATAAACCAAATGGATCCATTAGTTAGTAGCAGAGTCGGCATTAGAACTCAGAATTCCCAATTCCCAGTCAATAGCTCTTTCTAACAAACTATGGTGCATAAGAGAAGAAAGAAGGAATGCACTCAAAAAGAAGTAGGAAGGCCTATCAAAAGCTCAAACTGCTTCTTACACAATGAAAGAAATACACATAACATGGAGAATGAAACCTTAAAATAGTGAGTCTCTTAGACATTTTCAAGTTTTTTTCTCACATAAATGATTAAGGTATTCTTTGAAGATGTTTAACAAGATTTCAAGTATGGCAAACGTGTGTGTGTATGCAGATGCTAACTAAAATGGCTCACTGGATTTTATATTCTGTAGAGATTCTGAATCCTCTTGCAAAACTGTCTTTTGTGTCTTCAAGTGTCTATTCCTCATATACATGAAGCATCTAAGTGACCTAGGTTCAGTATTTTATTATTCCATGGAATATCAGAATGTTTCAGGTTCAACTTTCATTATTACATTATCTGTCTATAGCCTATAGCACACAAACTGACTGTGCATAGACTGAAATAAAGAAAGCAAAAAGGCTAATTTCTAGTTTTCCAGGAAGAAGGGGGAGAAGCAAAATTCAACACCATGATAACTGCCACCAAAATAAACAAGGAACAAATTCTGAATTTTCACTTGCAGCAAATAAGTGTAATTTTGGGGTGTGAGACGGAAACCTTTCAAATGTAATGGCTTGTGTAACAGCTTTTACAAGGTGTACTTTTCACTGTCAAACAGTATGAAATGCTCATAAGGGTAATCAGTTTTAGATGGCAGGTTTACAAGCTTTCCACAACTTGCACTATTTATTCATGTTAAAAAGTTATGCAGTTACTTCTTTTACATATTAAGATCACGCCTCCTTTTAAATTTTTTAAAATTATTTTGTACAAATGTAACTCCCAAACCAACCATATTGCACAACTTCTTTATGTACGTGATGCATACTGTTGGATTTTATTGCCTCATAAGTCATCTACAACTAGTTTACATAGTTCTGTAGTAGTTCTGTTATATCGTAGTTCTGTAATATTGAAGAACATTACAGCCAGGTGAAAGCAAACACCTCCTAACATAACTACTCAAAACTTGTATTTTCTATGTCACCTTTCTTAAGAAGGTAATATAAATGATTTTTCTTGTTGTACCAAGACATGCATATATTATATTCAAAACCAGATACAAATATGGGCTGATTACTTCTCATGATTTCTGTGGGGTCCGTTTTTACATAAACCAGATTTACAAGGGCTTCTCCTGCCAATGTAGGAGATTCAAGAGACATGGGTTTGATCCCTGGGTTGGGAAGATCATCTAGAGTAGGAAATGGTAACCTGCTCCAGTATTCTTGCCTGGAAAATTCCATAGGCAGAGGAGCCTGGCAGGCTACAGTCCATGGGGCCGCAAGGAGCTGGACACAACTCTGAGCCCAGATTTACAAGGGTGGTTTTTTTTTCTCAGAGCAAATGAAAGGTTGTTTACAATGAAAATTCTCTTTGTTCACAAGGTTTATTCAACATTGACTGATACATTCTGTTTCATTAAGACAACAGAATTTTTTTTAGTGTAGGCTAATCAATCAATCATTCTTCCTCCCCGAGTCCCTTTCTCTTTCTTTTCTCCTTCCCTTTTACTCATTCTGCTCCACTTTCCCAAATACAAGCACCTAGATAGGACCATATTTAACTAATAGCCACACAACAGCTCCTCCAAATTGCTCTAAGTACATAGGCTGAGTCAGCAATGTAGCTTAATTATGTCAATCATTTTTTCTTTAAAATGTTCTCATACATTTTAACAACTAATTTTGACATTTTGAGGTTTGGTAGAGTCACACCATTTCAATCATTATAGACATCAAAAATAATAGCTAAGCTATTTTTTAATACTTACAGATAAGCCACATGTCCAAAGTATCTGGTGTCTCAAAACAAAGCTTACTGTGAAATTAGATCTCCAGCATTGAATATTCCTTCCTTATACTTACTAGACTACAGTAGAACCAAATTATAATACCACTGCTAAGTCAACACTAGTCATATTGTATTACTTTATGTGGTTATGTTTAGAGCAATGTAGGCTCAGAGAGTACTTCAAGGTAAGACCCTGTGTCATAGTTTAGGCTGTGATCTACCTGTATGATCTCTGCAATGAAGCTCTACCATACTACTTGACAAGGGATAACTTAGTTCTTAATGTGACTTCAAAGGTAACTCCACTATATTTTTGTTTTTAAGTACATAAATAATAATTAACAGTAGAAAGGGAAAAGAAACAAAGGCTTCCAAAGATTATCAGGAAAAATTAATAAAGAAAGATTATTAATTCATTTTACTTTTTGTCTTCCTGAGAAAACTCTAAAACAACATAACATTTTTCCTAGAGCAAATATATTGGGTAAAAAGTCATAAAAGAAAGGTGCAAAGGATGAAGCTGACATTTCTGAAGTTCACCAGCTGTTGCTCCAAACCCATTAAGTCAGTGAAACCTAAGTCTCCAGGGCAGCTTCCAGAGATGTAACGCCTGCAAGAAAAGCTATCACCTGGTTCCAAAATATAGGAGGCATGTTTTTACTCATGCTGAGCTCCATATCAAAATTATTTTATAAAGAGGGAAATTTATGACTATCTTTGAACTTATAGGAAAAAAATTACAAACTTATTTTTAAAATCATCATTGCTGGCAATTCTAGTATTAAATTCATTTTTCTTCCAAACTGGGTATTAATAAAGCTACCACCAAGCTGAAAACTTATGTATTGTTTTAGTATGAATTTAATAAAAACCAACAAAGATAATAGAGTAATCAAAAAATAAGATTCCAATGTGTATTATATTGAAGAATCTAAAAATGGGATATCTTAAGTTGGTTCTTAAAGCACAGGCTTTAGACACATGGAAATTTATCTCAGTTTAACAAGGAAAACCAAAATATCCAAAAGCCCTTCTCGCGGGAAATACACAGACTATACAAGTTTCTACAAACTGACACTTTATAGTAACATCTAATTGTTTTCCAACTACAACCTTTTCTCCTAAAGAAAACTTATCCTACATCTACACAGTCTTAGAGCATTATGAAAATATTTGTTAAAGCATAATATAACACAAAGCAATTAAAACTTTTAAAGTGTATTCAATTTACCCAAAAATTATTTATTAAATATCATGAAGAAGGCTCAACAATAATTAACAATTCACAATTTAAGTGATGATGCTGAAGCTGAAACTCCAATATTTTGGCCACCTGATGCAAAGAACTGACTCACTAGAAAAGACCCTGATGCAGGGAAAGATTGAAGGTAGGAGGAGAAGGGGACAACAGAGGATGAGATGGTTGGATGGCATCACTGACTGGATGGAAGTGTGAGTAAGTTCCGGGAGTTGGTGATGGACAAGGAAGCCTGGCATGCTGCAGTCCATGGGGTCGCAGTCAGACACGACTGAAAGACTGAACTGAACTGAATTGAATTTAAGTGATTTATGTTCCTTCCCCAAAATGTATAATTAAATTATTTTTACACAAGTATTAAATTGGGATACTTTATTATAGTTTACAATTTGTTCAATTTGCTCAGGAGTGAATTCTTCTCCTTTTATTTTATTTTTAAAAGGCGTACCTTCAGTATTTAGATTAAGCTTTTTCTTCATGTATAGCTTTCACTTGAGGAAGAAAAAAAGGCATATCAATAGAAAAACATACCTACTGATAATTTATTATCTACTGCACATCCTGGACACTACTTTTTGAAGAATTCATGCCTTCTTCCTTTCTTGCTTTGAAGGCAAGAAATCAGTGCTTCCTGAATGTAGAATTTAACCTAAGAGTTTACTGCTTTAACATCTTTACAGTCAAAATAGTTGGAGCAAATATAAGTTAAATTCTGTAATATAGCGGTTCTCCTGGCAACTGTGAGTCTGCAAGCGAAAAACCTTTTAAAGCTTTTTTGTATGGCATCTCAGCATGGAAAGATGAATACTAAGCAATAACTCAGGAAACAGAAAAAAAAGTCATGCCCTCCACCTAAATAACATTAAGAAAGTTAAGGCTGCTGTTTGGTACCCAAAAGATTCTACCAATAAATCAGAAATTTTCTCCATCCTCAGCTCTTCAGTTATATTCTTTTAAAGCTGCTGTTTATCACTGAGTGCCTACTACTAAATTTAATACTTTAATTCTCATGACAACTTTGAAAAAATGTATGTTGTTCTTGACTTTATAAAAATTAACACTGAGGTCCAGAAATACTTTTTCAAAGTTTTACTTCTAGTAAAAGACAACACCAAAACCCACATGGAACTCAATCTGACTATACAATCTATGCTCTTGCCATAGTCCCCCCTGCCTGAAATTTTTTGCTTGTTTTTCATAGTTCCAAGTTAACAGAAACAAAATTTGCATTTCACACTTGAAATTTTCACTGAGAATGGCACTCTTAAGAATAAACTCATGGTCCTGCAATGTCAGCAAAAAGTTGAAAAACATCATGGTCCTTAAGTGTTCATTACACACATCAGTTTGAAAGACTCTCAAATATTTCGAGTTTAACTTTTAAGCACATCACATTACATATCATTTTAATAGATACAATAATAAACTAATAAGTTAAGCTTACAGCCTATATGCATTAAAGTTCAAAATTCACTTGTAAAATGCAAGTCACTGCCTTTTGATACTGAAGAAAATGGAAGGATTAGGGAAGCATTAACTTTCCAGGCTTCCTCCCCTTTTATTCCCTAACAAAGACTATTCCCTGAAGATACATGCTTGTCCTTCTGCGTTCTACTGTGTATACACTGTCCGTCGACTAACACTGCAGCCTTAATGTTCACTTGTATATTATGATGACTGTCAAATCTACTGTTCTTCTTCTCATTGACCTAGGAACAGGAACTATCTCTGCAAATACCATACAATCAGACGAAGATGATCTTCTCTCTCATACCATGTGAGTGCTGACCCCTCAGTCTCTCTCTGTCCATTGCTAGAATTTAGAGGCCAGTATCTCTGACGGCCCCAACCTCTGGCCTTCCTGGAGTTTATTCACGACTTAGATCTCCCCTGAACTCTGAACCTATGTGATTACCATACCCATTCATGGTAACCCCACCCACATTAACTCATCTTCCCTGCTGCTGCTGCTGCCGCTGCTAAGTCGCTTCAGTCTTGTCCGACTCTGTGCGACCCCAGAGACAGATGTTTCCAGGTCAAAAGGACAGAATAAAGTTTGTAAAGATAATTGAGTGTGAGAGAAAACTAAAAGCACTTCCTTCAGCGTCAGGCAATAACTTATATGATCTTTACATGGCAAGTATATCTGAAGCCCTGCAATGTAGCAAGCAATTTAATTAACTAGGTATTTTATAAATATGTCATTCCACTTAATACTGACAATCAAGAGAGAAAAAAAACATCATATAAGCATACAGAACAACTCCTTGAAGTGATTATGATCTATATTTTAGGGCATAAAATTGTAGGGTTTAAATAACTCATCCAGGGTCATATATTTAGCAAGCAATAGTGCTAGAATTCAAACCTAGGTTCAGCTGACTTCAAGATCACTATTCCTTACATTATGCTATGTTGGGCCTATTTTGCCATTTATTACAGTCACTTTAAACTGAGACTCAGTTTGTTCATCCACAAAAAGAAAGGGATGTTACCAGTGTTCCTATGGGAGGAACAAGAAGCCCAAGGAGGGGATCTGAAGCAAGGAGCTTTTCAAAGTGCCCACATATACACCACACATGGTTCCAGTATGGTCGTCCAGTCCACTGCCCCAGCCGCTGCTGGGGACCACTGGCTTTCCTTGCGCTGACAGGAGGTGGTAGGATCCTACATGACGGGACAGCAGGGCAGGTTAAAGAAGCAAACCGCAAACCATGCAGTAACAACTTGAAACGCAAAACCAAGGGATAACAGTAAGCCAAGAGAGACGATGAAATCACAAAATTACTCAAGCAAAACAAAATAAAGCAAGAATAGAGGGAAAAAAGGAACCAAAGGTTAGGAAAGACAAATAGAAAACAAACAGTAACATAGTAGATTCAAACCTCACCTATCAATAATCATGTAAGATGTACTTTAAACACACCAATGGAAAGGTAGAGACTGTCAGATCATTTAATAAGCAAAGAGCAAGCTAAATGTTCTTTATAAGAAATTCATTTTAAATATAATGTCACAAATAGATTAAAAGTAAGGACTGAAAAAGATACACAATGCTATATCAATATTAGACAAGTAGATTTCAAAGCAGGAAATATTGCCAGGAATAAACAGGAACACTTCTGAATGATAAATGAATCTACTCAAGAGAACTTACAATTCTAAATGTTTATGCACCTACTATCAGAACATCAAAACACATAAATCAAAACCTGACCAAACTGAAAAATGAGAAAGAGTAAAATAACACTCATGTTTTAGTAGTTGATATAACAAGTAGACAGAAAATCAGTAAGGATTTAGAAAATAACACCATTAGGTAACTTGACCTAACTGACATACAATACTCCACTCAACACCAGAATCCACATCCTTCTCAAGTACATAAAGAACATCTAAGAGAGACCATACTCTGATCGCAAAACAAGTCTCAATACGTTTCAAAGGATTCAAATCTTAGAAGGTTAAGTTGTCTGATCGGGACAGAATTAGAATCAATAACAAAAATATCAGGAAAAACACCAAATACATGGAAACTAAACAATATATTTCTGAATAATCCATCGGAGAATGGCTGAGTTGCTTTGGGGCACACCTGAAACCATCACAACACTGTTAATCAGTTATGCTCCAATATAAAATAAAAAGATAAAACAACAAGAACACACACACAACAAAAACATAACTCATGCCCAAAGAAATAAAAATCCAATCAGAAGTATTTTGAAGTGAATGAAAACTGACATACAATTATGAGATGCCTCGCATGTTCGAGCATGGTTGCTCAGTCATGTCGGATTCTTTGCGACCCAATGTCCTGTAGCCTTTCCATCTCCTCTGTCCATGGGGTTCTACAGGCAAGCATATTGGAGCGGGTTGCCGTTTCCTCCTCCAGGGGATCTTCCTGACCCAGGGATCAAACCCACGTTTCCCAGGTCTCCTGCATGGGCAGGTGGATTCTTTACCACGGTGCCACCTGGGGGGCTTCTCTGGTGGCTCAGACAGTAAAGAATCTGCCTGCAATGCGGGAGACCTTGGTTCCATCCCTGGGTTGGGAAGATCCCCTGGAGGAGGGCATGGCAACCCACTCCAGTATTCTTGCCTGGAGAATACCCATGGACAGAAGAGCCTGGCAGGCTACAGTTCATGGGACATGACTGAATCTCTAAGACAGTTGGACATGACTGAATGTCTAAGCACAGCACAGTGCCACCGGAAAGCCCCTGAGATGCCTTATTCTCTCAATAAGCGAGTGAAGGAAAAGACAGTTAAATAAATCAATCAACAGATTTGTCAAGTAAGCGAAATCAGGAATTAATAATAAAAGAAAGAGGGTCACAAATTCATAAAATATTGAAACCGGAAGGATTCTAGAAACCTTTCTAAAATTTAAAAGCTCACAAAATTTATAGAGGAAACAGTTCCAGGAAGAACATATGATTTGCTTAATAAGGTTTATAATAGTAAACATTATTAAATGTGCAGTCTCTGCTAGTAGCTACATTACACAATTATCTGAATATTTTAAATGCTTATTTTCATCTAATAAAAGCAGATAAAGGTTTTATAAAACAGATGTGCACATTTCTTTGCCTATGTCTGACTAATGTATTTTGTGCTTTATTTGTACATTTTCCATATGTGCACACATAGTATAATAATTAAGAATACTGAATTCTTGGTCCACATTGCCTAAATTCATACTCTGGTTTTATCACAACTATTAATAATAACCATGATATTAGGCCAGTTATCAGTTATCTAACCACCAATGTCTCAGTTTTTTCAACTGTAAAGCAGGAATAAACCATATAATGAGAATAAGTAGTTTCTACCCCCTAAAGCAATAAGGATTCAGTAAGTTTACAACAGTGCTCGATGCATAGTAAGAGCTCAATAAATGACAACTATTATTACATATCATTCATTTATAATTACTTGAGGCTTATTAGTCAAGACAATGATTTTAATTATTTTTAATTAGATGACATCAATTAAAACAGGATATCAGCACAGGAAAATGGGTTGCTTCCAATTCTTAAGTGTTAAAAAAATAGCTCAGAAGTTCTTTGAAAGCCAATGTCAAAACAAAGCTGGGGCAATTTCTTTTCAAAGCAGGAGACAATGATCCGATGAAAAATGATTATATAGAGTGTTTTTGGATCAACCAACAAATTTAATACTGTCATGTATGATAGGATATTAAAGTTACACATGAGGGCTATATTGCTGCCTTCATCTATTCCTCCTAAGTGCTTCATTCAACTAGACTTTATGGATTTAAATATTATAATTTAAAAATGACAAAACATTCATTTCTAAATTTGTTTTTAAATGGATAAGAGGCAGCACTCAGCAGTATATCACTTGAGCAAATTCCACTTGGTGAAAACAAAATAAACGTGGAACATATTTCACATTTTTTATTTCATGCAACTTCAATGCTTTCAACACTGCATATATTACTAAAAATACAAAAATAGATGCTGTACTATCAAATTGTAAAGAATACCAAATTGATATGATTATACTTTATAATTTCTTTCAAATTTCAAAAGAACAAGTTTTTGGTTTTTTTTTTTTATAATTGATTTCATGTGTCTCTTATGTGCTGTGAACAATCTATGTATTATGTGCTCTAACAATCTGGTAAAACAGATATATTTTTACTAAGCAGCTCCACATTTTCATGTTTTAATAAATACTACTTTTTATAACGGGAGCTTCAGCTATCTGACAATGACACCAAAGATTCTTCAGCTGGACTGAATGAGCATGCAATTGAATCAATATGGTGATAAGATATCAAAACGAGTCTGACTTAGTCTATTTTACTGTGTCTGAAGTAGGTGAGAAGATTTTCTATACTTTTAATAACATAACTAAAATTTCATCCCTAACCTTAGCATTTGCAAACCACCTTTCTCCTCTCCTCATACTACACAGGCACTTTTTCTTCACATTCAAAATTATAAGGCAGCTGGTCACAATGGCACAAAAGAGCAGTGAGTGAGCCTAGCTGGACGAGGCAGAATGCACGCGGATGTCTACCGCTCTGCTTGTCCTCTGAGCGGCCTTTCAGCCTCCATCCACCTTTCAGCCAGCCAGATGTAGATTAAAGCTCTCAGCATGTGAGCTGTCTTTCTCAAGCTTTTTGTAACTCTACCAACCAGTAGCTTTCACTACTGGGAGGACTGAGGCCAGGAAAACACTCATGCACAAGTAGAGTATTAATGGGACATCCTATGGTTCACTGAGCATAATGTCTACCAAGAAGATAACAGAAACCTGAAAACAGAAGCCCAGAGCAAAGAAAGAAATCTAAGAAAGCTCTGAAGACTGATCAAGGTCATCAATTATCATCATCTTCAAATACTTACCTAAGCTTTACCACTTACAAAGTATCTTCTATGCTTTGCTTTATTTGATTCTCACAACAGTCATATGAGAATATAGTGCAGACATTTTTATTAACCACTATATTTTGCAGGTAAAAAAACTGAAGAAACCCAACTGAGAGTTTCTTAAGGATACTTTAACCAGTAAGTGAGCAGGAACTCCACTTCTATTTCTCCTAAACTAATGGCAAATTTCAGTCTTCCAGATACATTGCTGTAGCCCAGAGAAAAAGGAAGAGGGGTAAATTGAAAGAAGTAGATTCCATACTGAACAAAATGAGCAATTATTCTTATAAACCACTGTATTTTTCCCTACCTACCTTAATTATCAGTCCCACTCCTTTTATTCCTTACCTCCCTTCATTCCTAGTTCTTTCATTCCAGTGACCCAATGGTCAGAAACCATTTTGTCCATTTAAATCCCTTAGATACTGATCTGCACACCCAAAAATAACCCTAAGTCAAAGCTGAAACCAGCAACTACGGACCCTTCTCTTCTGTTAAGATTTCTGGCTATATGAGAAACTGACCTAAGGAGTAATGACATTTGTGGAAATTTCATGGATAAAATTTTTTCAACTATATACCAAAAAAGCAGGCAGTCAATAAATTATCAATATAGTATCTCCCAGATGAATACTACATCTCCTGTTCCCTGCAGGCTGGACTCATTAAATGACTGACCTAGACAAACCACTGAGAGTGTTAAAGTAAGTCACAATAAGCGACAAAATAGGATACTAACCTCTCAAGTGGGGCTTCCCTGGTGGCTCAGTGGTAAAGAATCCACCTGCAAATGTAGGACATGCAGGTTCGATCCCTGGGTTGGAAAGATCCCCTGGAGAAGTGGCAACCCACTCCAGTATTCTTGCCTGGGAAATCCCATGGATGGAGGAGCCTGGCGGGCTATAGTCCATGGGATCACAAAAGTCTGACACAACTTAACAACTAAACAACAACAAACCTCTAAAGAACTGCCTAGATTACCATATTAAGTGTTTATAATCTTTCTGAACTCAAAGCTCACAAGGTCTTGACGAGTATGTTAAAACAAATTAAGTGGAAGATGCTAGCAAAAACAATGGAAAGGAACCTCTACTGATTAAAAGCAATTGCTAAAGAGCTGAATATGTGCCGTTCATCTAAAACTGAAAATGGATTTTAATATAGAAAAAAGGAAATATTTAAATCTACATACATTTAACTCTACAGCGATAACCACTGTTAACATTCTTCTAGTCTATTTTATGAAAATATATGACAGGGGGAGTGTGCATTTTTAAAACAAATATTATCTAGTACTTACCATGTACAGGATAGCAGTTGATTAAAACTCTTAGCATTCCAAGTCCTTCCCCTATATGAAATCTGATCATCTCACTAACCCAATGACAGAGGAATAAGAGATAGCATCCTTATTTCATAGGTGAGGAAATCAAGGCACGTATTTATTTACAGTAGTTGTAGATAAGCTATATGACATAAATGAAATATAGAAAGAAATCCTGATAGAACAATGCTATCTTCTTTACACATTTCCTCTCATACAGTTTCTCTTTCTCTGCCTCTCTGTTCTTCTCTCCCCAACACAGTGTACCTGAAAGATTATCATAATGTTAACTCCAGCAGGGAAATGGAGTCCACCAACAGGGTCTATAGTCCTGTTGAGGGAAACTATGCACTCCAAAACAAAAAAATACTGTGGTTTGTTTTAAGTGAACTTTCAGGAAAGAAAAAGAAAAAAAAAATGGGAGGGGAGAACGCATTTGGAAGAAGAGCTGATTTGTTCTTTAGAATAGAAAAGGTACCTAAGAAAGGCCAGGAGTGGCTACAGAAAGGATCAGTGAGACAGGAATGTGGAGAACAAAAGTCAACGTGTGGCAATTACTCCAGGTGAAAGATCTTTAGTTAAACCAGCCTGATGTATATACCTGTCACGTGAAAGGACAGCTGGTCTTGTTTTAGCCCAATAAACTTTCCCCTATATTACCAAACTGATCCCGAAGCAAATTTGGGTTTTCTTTGTTTTTTATTGGTGGTGGTGGTGGTGCATGTGTGTTTGTTTTTAAAACAGAAATGATATAAAGTCAAAGGCAAAAACACTATGATTCTTCTGCCCTGGTATGCAGTGGATCTGCCCCAGCTTATAGGATTTAGAGTTTACAGTATAAATTAATTTTGAATTGTTAAGACAGCAAAGGAGAAACTACTGCTGCCTTAGAAGCACCTTCTCTCTACCGTTTGATACTATTGAGAATAAAAGATCTTCTAATTGATTTACAGATCAAACTCAACAACTGAACCACTCATTATGCTAGTTAAGGAGATTCCATAAAAAGTCAGATTTATTTACAGTTCTACCCAATTTGGCTACTTGCTTAGGAGGCAAGTAACTGGTATTATGTAGTGAAAACGTGGTTTTTAAGAAATAAGAAGACATTGACTGAGCACCTGCTATGGGTAAAGGTCTGCTACATAAAAGGCACATTGAGAGGCAAGGGGTTTTATAAACATGAATAGCTTCAAAAGGAGAAATGTATTTCAGAAACATGATTTCTGTATGATTTTAGTATAATGCCTGACCAGGCTGTCACAATGGAGTTATATTTTTAAAAGTACAGAAAAAGAAGCTCTACAAAAATAGTACTTTTTTTCAGAAAGCTAAAGATTGGCAAGAAAACTGACAGTCTTGAGAGGATAAAAGATGAAAAAAAGCTATTTCCTAACTTTAGGACTATAATATAGACCAGTCAAAGTAAATGGAAACTCTGGATAACTGCAGACTACTTTTGTAATATCAATCTAATACTATCCAAACATATGCTAAGAATTCTACTCAGCTTTAAAACAATGACTGGATGAGTATGAACTGGAGCTATTATTACAATGACGTTGGAAATATAAAATGGTACAGTCACTTCAGAAAGTACCTTGGAAGCTTCTTCTGAGGTTAAACATGCACTAAGCATATGATCCAACAATTCTACTCACAAACAAGTATTTATTCAAGAAAAAAGAAAACACCTGTCTAAACAAAGACTTGCACAAAAAATTTCATACCAGCTTTGTTCATGATAGCCAAGAACTTGTGTTGTGGTATGGTCATTACATGGAATATTAATCAGCAATAAAAAGAAAAGAACTATTAATATCATGACAACATGGATGAATCGCAATATTATGCTGAGCAAAATAAGCCAGACACAAAAGAGTGCACATTGTACAATTCCATTTCCTATGTTGGAATTCTAGAAAGCAGACCAGTGTTAGTCTGCGGCTGGGTGTCAGATGTGGATACAACATTGAGTAAGGGCACAGGAAGTTTGGGGGGGGAGGTATAGAAATGTTCTATAACTTAATTGTGGAGGTCCTGGTTACATGGATATAAAATTTTAAAAATTCAACTGAACACTTTTAAGTAGTACATTTTAATGTATGTATTGTGCATTTTATAATGCATGTACGTCAACTAAAGCAATTTAAAAACATTTTGGAAGTAATATAATTACAACAAGGAAATAAATATCCCCACTATATGAACTGCACTGTTCAGATCATATCAAGGTTATAGTGTCTACTTATGTGACTATCTTAAAGCAAACTAAAAATTAAAGAAATTTAAGAGGAAGGTAAATTGAATGGTGAGACAATGCTATCATGTATGAGAAATAACTGGATGTCTTGTTTAGTGACAAGATGAAACAGGGAGACATGTTGCCCAAATATATATGAAGCACTTCTGTCTAGGGGAAAGAAAGAGACACCTACCAGGTGGAAGTTGTTATAAACACAGGAATTTTCCCCTCAATATATGGAAGACAGTAACTGCTTTAATAAGAGCTCAAATTACAAATCAAATCATATTTGAATATTCACTATATCCTATATAAAATGGAATGTGAACCTTCTAAGAAAGTAGTTACTGAGTTCTCATTGCTAAACTCTTCCTGTCAGGCTCACTGGAAAGGGAATTAGATAGGGTGACAGATTAGATTCACTCTAAGAGTCTTTTCTTAGAGTATATTAATATTTTATTCTCTTTTATACAACTTGAACTAAATTTTATGATTTCAAATTACTGAACTTTATACTTGCTACAGGTACCATGTCTTTCATATTTTGGTGTTTAATAATTTTTTTAAAATTGTGCTCTGCTTCTTAAAATATATGGCTGTTCATCACTAACATATTCAAAGCAGAGTTCCTGGCTGGTATAAGTCACCTAATGGTAAAATTCTGCAATATGGGGAAATAAAATACACTTCAGAATGATTCACATGATCCCAAAACTGTTGACACAGGAAAAAAATAACAAGCTGTTTGTCCTATTGATAGAAAACAACTGACCAGGAAAATTGTGCTTTTCCTACTTTTCAGAGGAAAACAATAAGTCCCCTATGTTAGAAAGAAAAGAAAGTTTAGTCTTAAGTATGTCTTAAAGGTGAGGTAGCTGTAAAGGATGATGGTATATGTGATGAACATTAATCACCTCCCTTCACATTTACTGTCCTTCTTTTCTCTTCCCAGAATATAACATTTTAACTTGGGGATCCAAGGATGTTAACTCCACCCTTTACTTCAGGAATGGATCACACAATCCAGCATGATTCAACAATTATAACTTTCAACTATCATGGCCATGGTGATTAGCTCTGAGGTGAAGTACAACCTAAACTACTTGAATCAGAATAGATACCAAGACTTTGTTGGAAATACTGAGGCAAATACTCCTTTGTCCAGGGGAGATAAATATGGAAATAGTCAGCCTCAGGATCTACTAGAAGCCAAATCAGAATGAAGCCAACAGAATCAGAATGAAGCCAACATCAGGAAACCACAATAAAGAAAGGAAGTCACAAAGCCAAGGGTTCATTCCTAAAGTAGCACCATTTTGGACTCTGGGGTTACATTAGTTAATGTGTTTCATTTATGGCTAAAATTTATTTCATTTTTTAAGAAAAAAATTTTTATTACTTGCAACAAAAACTGAGAAGGCAGGACTTGATGCAAAGGGAAAAAAGACTAGAATGCACAAGTTGTCTATAAGACTTTGCTTTTGCAATTTATAGACAAATTCACTATTAAAGTAATTCTGGTGTTAAGCAGAGACATAATCTAAGTTCCCATTCATTGGACATCTTTTATTTGTCCTATGTTGATAT
Organism: Muntiacus reevesi; assembly: GCF_963930625.1. Taxonomy (NCBI): domain Eukaryota; kingdom Metazoa; phylum Chordata; class Mammalia; order Artiodactyla; family Cervidae; genus Muntiacus; species Muntiacus reevesi. Next base: position 38,478,754 of record NC_089265.1, on the reverse strand, counting down.
TTCATATAAGCACTTATTTTAAAACTTGTAAATGTTTTTGGATCCATTTTAACTTCCTCCTCCACAGGAGCTCCAGATTTAAAAGGTTTGGGCCACATCTCTTGAACTGGTAAGGCGAAAACAAGATGGTGCCATCTCTAGTCTCAAGCTGTCACAATCAGTTAGAAATTGGGTGAAAAAGTCATCAACTTCTAGAGTTCAGCTCTAATTAACAAGCGAAATGTGGACATGTATGTAGCCTCTGCTCTACAAAGTTTCTCACTATTCCTCTTGAATCCTGTTCCAATTCCCAAATATATCAGAGCCCTGAGAATACAGATATAGAACTTTTAATAAGCAGACTACAAAGCTACCAGACAATAAAGTTGGTTAAAAAGTTACTGTTAAAAGCAAAGGACCCCAGTATTAATGTGACTCATCATTTAAAATGTTTCATTTGAGAATTATATAGAAAAAAAATAAAAATTAAATACTGGTAAGAAAATACATTAACTGGCCTCACCACTTTGAAATCTTGAGAACCACTGCAGATTCCTGTCTATGTTCCTCTGATAAAAAATATCTAAATAAGAAATAGGAGGTTGTCTTTGGTGATCTTCAGGTAAAAATCAATTTCATTTTGTCTACATATCACTTGATTGAGGAAAAATTCTTAAATATTCATAGTGTCTATAGAAAAATTTTAGCAGGACCATATTTTACCCAAAATGGGGGAGGAGAAAGAAATATCATTTAATATAGTGTTATTAATTGAAAAAAAAACTGTATCCAGTCTTCCTAATATAGAAATTATAAGCAATTTTCATGGGCTACAATTTCTCATTCACAACTGGTTTATGTCTAACTAGAGATTAGAACTTAGGGCATATTTTGAAAAGTATGTGTCTTAAATAAAAACATTTTGTATTTTTTAATAGTTTCCCACCTATTGACAAAAACAAAGAAAGAGAAGGAACCATGGTAGAATAAAAGGTCAAAAGCCATGTGATCACGGGCAGTTCATATTCTATTTCTATATTATCATATATTTCCTCCAATGAGCCTGCATCATGTTTGCAGTCTGAAAAGCAAAATCCTACATTTTAAAATTAATCTAAGCACGTAGAATATGATTCCATATTTTAAAATATATAAACCAGTCCTACCTTCCTGTACCATATTTTTCCCCATGTGGATAAAGTTAACTGCTCCTTCCAAAATGGTAGTGGAATACTTAAAGCCACGTGACAGTTTCTTTATCATCACCTTATTGACAATTGGCTATTTCAGCAGCTTAACTGTAACGTGCCTAGGTGCTTGGGTTTAGCTAAGTTTCTTGGATGTATAAATTCACGTTTTAATAAATACAGAAAACTTCAACCATTATTTCTGAAATACTTTTTATGCCCCTTCTCATACTTTGCTTTTGTAACTCCAGTTGCCCATATGTGAAATTCCTTAGGTCCCTGAGTCTCTGGTTCATTTTTCTTTCTAGGTTCTTCATATCAAGTAAATTTTATTAATATGCTTCAAGTTCATTGATTTTTCTACTATCACCAATAAACAGGCTCAACCAATAAAATTTCAATTATTTCCAGTTCTAGAATTTCCATTTAGTTCTTTCTGTATAGTTTTCATTTCTTTGCCAAGATTTCCTACCTGTTCACATATAAAGAGCACAGAATTTTTTTTTTTTAAGTCCTGATTTGGGTGTACATTCTTAAGTCTTCGTCAACTAAATCCAATATTTAGGCCACTGGAGGCCTCTTTTATTTATTTTTTTTCTTCACTAGGGAATAAAATTTTTCCTGGGTTATATTGTAAATTTGTTTTTTGCATGTCTAATAACTTTCATTGTATGTTGAACACTGTGGTAATAAGATGTAAAAGTGACCATATATTTGGTCATGTGACAGTAAATTTGCAGTGTGAAGACGAGACATATAGATAGAAAGCAAACATGCAAGGTGAAGAAAATATTGCTAGTAGCTAGGTTCCTAATGGCTTTACTGACGAAGACTTCCAGTTTCTTGTGAGGCCAAGCTATTCTTTGGGATTTCAAGAGTTATGCCAATATCCAATGTATGTCAAAACTGCATGAGGAGGCGATGTTAAATTGAGGAATAACTCAAATAAAAATAAGAAATAAATAACTCAACTAAAAAGAAAGTTTTCAAAATCCAGACCCCAGTAATCAGATATGAATATTATTAAACAGATTTTATTTTTAGTGAAAAGATAAATGCTTTCAAAAGATAAGAGCATTTATATAAAGATTAATATCCTAATTAATTAATATTCTAAAGCAAATATTTTTCAGTAATTCCTCCAGGGAAAAATCTGCTGTCACTCGACCCTTAGTTCTAAAATTATTCAAAATACTTCATTCCAGGTAACTGGTTCTAACTTCCTTTTTTTAAGCAAAAAATTAACCTTTATTAGAATAAACTTATTAGACAACAAATATGTTTAATCCCAAAAAAAAAGAACAGAGAGAAATTCTAAGTAAGATGTGAAGTAGAAATCAACTTCTGAAGGAAAAAAGGATAGGAAATTATCACACCAAACTGGAATTCTATTACTCAGACACGTGAAGAAGGAGATGTAAAAGGCAATGAATCCAAGCCAATAAATTCCCTAAGAATCAAGCCAGCCACCTCAAAATATGACTCAATTCTGGTCACCCATGCAGCCAACTATTCCTATTTAATTAAAAAAAATTAGTTCCTAATTGAGTAATCCACATTAAGAAGTTTAACTAAAAATGACAAAATCTTAGCAGTTTTCTTTATAGTATTATTCAAAGTATCCATTTTTCTCCCAGCAGCAAGTGAAAATGTCAAAAACATTCTTGCTGTAGATATTTAGTTGTTTTCTGCCAAATTAATGAAAGGAAAATATTGCACTCTGAATTGGTTAATTACCATGAATCCTTCTGCAAAGGGCTCCTGCTTGCAGAATTAAGCCAGCTGTAGTTGGCACACTGCCCTAATATTCATGGAGACCAGACTATAGGCTCCACTGTACTCGAGAGATATTCAGTTTTTGGCACCCATTCATCAGCTTACAAATCATCACTTCTAACCACTATAGACACTCAACTGTCTGAAGCAAACGGGGCAGAAAGCACCTGTATTTAATAGGGATGTACCACATTCTGCTCCTTTGAAATTTTAAGAGCTAGATTTAGAATACAGAATGAACAAGAATACCCTGATTTACATATCTTCTAGAAACGAGAGCCACTTCAACAAAAATCCTCTAATGACAAAGCTATTTCAAGGAAAACCACTAGGAATAAGGCAAATTCAGGAAAGGAGGAATTTGGAGAAGTTCTTTTTCTCAGTTCAAGGCCAGGGTGAATGGCCTTACACAGGCCTCTTGAGAACCTATATACAGAGCTCATACTTTGCCACTTCCTAGGATCCAAGATAGACAGGTGCTGATCTGGCAATTTCCAAACCTGATAAAATAACCATAACATTACTCAAATTTAAGCTCATGTCTCCTTTCTCTGTCATGCCATTCCCTTCTCTACTGAAATTATAAGACATGAAAATGCCTTTCCATGTTGGATGACATACTAATGTACTTCTTTATAGGAATATGTTGTTCATTATTTTGAAACATGTACTACATCAGTCTTTTTATTTGGGAAAGAAAGAGTAGACGGATATAGAAAATAACTACTAACTTATCTCTCTTCTTTTTCTCCTCTTTTTAAATAAAATGGGGAAAAAAATGATCCTGAATCAAGACAGACAAATACTGATTAACCTAGGAATGCAAGCTGGCTTCTCTAAGATCCACTTTATCTGGTCCTCAGAAGTAAACACCCGCAGGCTCCAAATATATCACCTTCTCATACAGAATCTTGCATCAAGGAATGGAAAGAACACAGAAGCCAATAGTTGATCCTAAAAAGGGTTATTCAACATCAACTGCAACATCGGTTTACATTAACATCTAAGTATTAAAGCCATAAGCAATTTTTCAGGATTAAGAAAAAACCTTAATTTCCTAGTCAAAAACATTTAGAGAACATTAAACATACAAGCTTTGAGAACCTGACATGATAAATCTACACAATCTTCCAAAAAACTGAAGCTAACCCAAATGACAACCAGGATGCTTAAAGGGTTTAGAAATCACCAGCGAAACAGCATACAAATAAACAAAAGAAGGCAGGAAAAGAGAAACAGGGAACAAAGAACAGATGGGACAGAGAACAAACAGTAAGATGGCAGACTTAAAATGAACCATGTCAACAACCAGGGTAAATGCAAATGATCTAAACAGTCCAATTAAAAGACACACATCATCACATTCCTAAAAAAGCAAGACCCTACAATATGTTGTCTCTGAAAAAGGTACGTTAAATATAGACACACACAGGGTAAAAGGAAAAGGAGAGGAAAAGACACACCACACTAACACTAGTCAAAAGAAACCTAGAGTGACTATACTAATATCAGAAAAAGTTGATGTCAGGATAGAACGATTACCAGGAATACAGAGGATAATTTCATAATAATAGTCAATTCATCAAGAGAACATAATAATCCTAAATGTTTATGTATCTAAAAAAGAGCTTTAAAATACATGAAACAGGTAAGAAAGCTGTGGATAAGAAAGATAGGGTAAGAAAGCTGTGGTACACTTATGCAATGGAATATTATTAAGCCATTAAAAAGAATACATTTGAATCAGCTGTAATGAGGTGGATGAAACTGGAGCCTATTATACAGAGTGAAGTAAGTCAGAAAGAAAAACACCAATATAGTCTACTAATGCATATCTACGGAATTTAGAAAGATGGTAATGATAACCCTGTATGTGAGACAGCAAAAGAGACACAGATGTATAGAACAGTCTTTTGGACTCTGTGGGAGAAGGCGAGGGTGGGATGATTTGAGAGAATAGCACTGAAACATGTATATCATCATATGTGAAACAGATCGCCAGTCCAGGTCTGATGCATGAGCCAGGGTGCTCAGGACTGGTGTGCTAGGATGACACTGAGGGATGGGATGGGGAGGGAGGTGGGAGGGGGGTTCAGGATGCGGAACACATTGTACATCCATGGTGGATTCATGTCAATATATGGCAAAACCACTACAATATCGTAAATTAATTAGCCTCCAATTAAAATAAATAAATTAAAATTTTAAAAAAGCCTATGTATTGGTCAATGCATAGACTGCTGAAGTAGTTTTTAGTTAAATAAATATAGACACCAAGCCTCAAAAAAATAAGTAAATAAATAAATAAAATACATGAAACAAAAACTGACTGGAAATCAAGGTATAGAATATTCTGGTCATAAAACAAGTCTCAAATTTAAAAGGATTCAAGTGATACTAAGTATATTCTCTGCTCACAACTGAACTAAATTAGAAAACAGTAACAGAAAGATCTCTGGAAAGCAAGACACTTCTAAATAATCAGAGTCAAAGAAGAAACAAAAAGACAAGGTAGAAAGTATGTAACGGAATAAAAATGTAAGCACATCATATTAAACTTTGTGGGATGCTGCTAAAATAGTAATTACATGGAAATCTATAGTAGACAACATCTGTATTAAGGTCTCAACTCAATGACTTCACCTTCCACTCTATGACCAGAAAAAGAAGGGCAAATTAAACACAAATCAAGCAGAAGAGAGAAAATAAATAATAAAGATCACAGCAGAATTCAATGAGGTGGAGAATAATTAAATAAGAAAAGTAAATGAAATAGAAAGCTTATTCTTTAAAATGGTCAACAAATTGATAGCTGTCTAGATAGATGTGTCTGATCAGAAAAAAAAAAAGATATCAAGAGTGAATGAAGCGACATCACTACAGAATATACAGATCATTTGGGAATATTATAATAACTTTATACCAGTTAGGTTGAAAGCTTAAGAAAAATAATCAATTCCTTGAAAAGCACAAATTACCAAAGTTTACAAAAGAGATAAAGAAAGTAAACCTTTAATACAGAAATTGAATTTGTAGTTAAAAACCTTCCCACAAGAAAAATACATACCCAGACAGTTTCACTGGAGAAATAAGTCTAAAAATTTCCCCCAAAATTACAGAGGAATGAATATTTTCCAATTTATACTCAATTTATACCATTATTATTACATATATACAATTTATATCAGCATTACTCTTGATAAGAAAAACAGACATAGATATTTTAAAAGGAAATCATATTAGACCAATATTTCCCATTAAATATAAAAATTATAAAAAGCTGAATCCAACAATATCCATAAAATACAATGTATCAGATCAAATAGAGTCAATCATGGGTTTCAAAGTTGGTTCAGGATTTCAGGGACAGTGAATTAAATGTAATTCGCCATGCCAAGAAACTAAAAACAGAAAATCTTATGACCATCTAAACAGGTACTGAAAAGTACTCAACAAAATCCAACATTCACTTCTGATAAAACCCTCAGCAAAGAAGACAACAAAAGAACATTTCTTTAGCTTGATGAAGTGCATCTATGACAAACCTACAGTTAACATCATACTTAATGGCTTCCCTGGTGGCTCAGATGGTAAAGCGTCTGCCTGCAATGCGGAAGACCCGGCTCGATCCCTGGGTTGGGAAGATCCCCTGGAGAAGGAAACGGCAACCCACTCCAGTACTCTTGCCTGAAAAATTCCATGGACAGAGAAGCATGGTAGGCTATAGTCCATGGGGTTGCAAAGAGTCAGACACGACTGAGCAACTTCACTTTTCACTTAATGGGGAAAGACTGAATGCTTCTGCTCTATGATCAGGAACAAGTTAGAAATAGTTGCTCCCATCACTTCTCTGTTACAACTGAGCAAGAAAAAGAAATGAAAAGGTATTGAGAAAGTCAGACAAAAAATTTTCTTTATTCACAAACAACATGATCTTCTATGTAGAAAATCAGACAAAATCTATAAAACAGATACAAGAACTAGTAAGTTTTAAAAGGTTTCAAGACACTAAGGCTCCTTTAAGAACTGCTGATCTAAGCCTGGGACATTGAAAATATAAGATGAGCCTTAGGTATCTTGCAGTGTCAATAAAAAAGAAAGTTATGAGAAAAGGGAAAAAAAAAAAAAAGCTGTTAAGTCCAAGGGACACAAAACCCAACCAACCAGAGCTCCCAATGGCCAGAACTGGAGTAAGTTGAACGACAAACAATACTAAAAAATCAGTCATATGTCTATTTACTAATAACTGATCATTGGAAGTTGCTATTAAAAGCCAATACCACTTACAGTAGCATCAACACACAAGAAATACTTAGGAATAAATCTGACAAAAGATGTTTAAGACTATAAGTTGACAACTACAAAACCCTCCTGAAAGAAGTCAAAGACATATATAAATGGAGAGGTATTATATAGTCATGAAAGATATGACTCAATATTGTTAAGATGTCATTTCTCTCCAAATTAATCTAAAGATTCAATGCAATTCAAATTCAAATCCCACTAGGTTTTTTGGTAGAAACTGCACAAGCGTATTCTAAAATTCATATTAAAATGCAACGACATAGAACAGCCAAACATCTTTGAAAAAGAGGGCTAATAGCATTACCTGATTTCAAGATTTACTATGAAGCTACAATAATCAACACAGTAAGTTATTAGAATGAAAACAGACAGACAAACCAACAAACGGAACAGAGAGTTCCAAACTGACCAATATATAAAAGGAGAATCAGTTTTTAACAAAGATGCAAAGGCATTTAGTGAAGAAAGGATAGCCTTTTAAACAAATATTGCTGGAACAGTTGAATATTCACATTTCTAAAAAGTGAACCATCAACCATCTCATACCATATACAAAAAGTAACTCAAAATGGAGAGTACAGGTTAATGACTCTGAAACTGCTTGACATGTATACTGTGGTTGAACAAATAAACATGGTGAGAATCATGCTTTTCACTGATGGAGAGACACCTTATGAATAAACATTATTCATTATGGAAGAGTCAGCAATATCAGTATGAATTCAGGTTTAGCTTAATACAGATAAAAACGGACAGATGCAGAAGTAATTTTAGATGCGTATACCACAGGTTAGCATGCATACATATATTTCCTGGTTCTGCTTGCTGAAGGAACCGAGATATAGTGATACCCCAGTAGCAGAAACCAGAATATCCAATGCCCACATCTTGGTTTCTACTAAATAACATATGCCCCCAAACATATCTAGGGCTCCTTTGAGAAATGGGTGATTCTCAGGCTGGGGCACTGAAAATAAAAATCTTGTAGTATATTCTGTAGTGGCATCTTGTAGTGTCAGAAAACAAAGAAGTACTGAGAAAAGGGGAAAGAAAGGCAGAAAAAAAGAAAAAAGAAAACTAAGTCCAAGGGATACAGGAATCAACCTAAAAGAGTTGGAATGGCAGAAACTGGGGCAAGCTGAGCAGCAAAATTAAAACACAGTATTTCATTATAACCAAAAGCATACAATTAATATACCTTAATTCATATTGGTATAATAAATTACTGAAGAAATAAATAAGTGGGGGAAAAGAGGAAAATAATACCATTTATAGTACTGATCTTGCAAAATAACGTCAAACAATTTATGTAGATACTCATCTCCAGGAAGCATAAATCCTGCCCTCCCACCCGCCTCACCCCGCTACCCCCTGCCTCACCCCGCTACCCTCTGCCTCCCTGGAGCAGGGCTATACTTAGTAACTTGCTTCCAAAGAATAATGCATGGAAGGGGTGAGAAAAAGATTAGTTTTACAGTGGAAAAACCTGAAAAATACCATCTTGGTGGGGCACTCAAGGTTAAGGAGCACCAGTGATAAAACATGCTGACACCATGTGCCTACCTACCTCTACTTCTCCCCAAAATTATCCCAGTCAAAATGAGAAGCATCAGCCAACCTCAAACTGAGAGACATTCTAAAAAGAACCTGACCAGGACTGCTGAAGACGGTCATAGTCATTAAAAACAAGGAAAGACTAAGAAACTGTCAAGGATCAGAGGTGACTAAGGGGCTATGAGGCCTAAACACTATATAAAATCTTGGACTGAATTCTAGAATAGAAAAAAAGATAGTTTAAAAAAAAAAGGTGAAATCTAACTAAAGTCTGAAATGTAGTTAATAGCAATGTACCAATACCGATTACTTAGTTTTGACAAATTTACCATGTTACATAAGATGCTATTAAGAGAAAGAGTGATTAATAAACTCCTTTATTACCTTTGTAACTTTTCTGCAAGTTGAAAATTATTTCAAACCAAAAACTTTATCATGAAAGTAGATTGTAGACACAAATGTCAAAAGCAAAACTGTAAGAATGTGATGAAATATTTTAGATTTTGAGTTAGGGACTTTTCTTTCTTTCTTTTTTTTACTTCCCCGGTGGCTCAGATGGTAAAGCATCAGGAGACCCGGGTTCGATCCCTGGGTCGGGAACATCCCCTGGAGAAGGAAATGGCAACCCACTCCAGTACTCTTACCTGGAAAATCCCATGGACAGAGGAGCCTGGTAAGCTACAGTCCATGGGGTCGCAAAGAGTTGGATACGACTGAGCAACTTCTCTTTCTTTCTTTCAAAGATTTTTTTAGAAAGATGCCACCACTAAAATCCATCAAAGATAAAATTGATAAATTAGACTTTATCAAAATTAAATCTTCAGCTATTTGAAAGACACTGTTTGGGAATGAAAGGACAAGTTGACTAGGAGAAAATATCTGCAAATCATATCTCCAGTACAAGACTTCTATCAATAATGTATAATGAACCCTTAAAATTCAATAGGGACCGTAATGAAAGCTGAGCACCAAAGAATTGATGCTTTACAACTGTGGTGTTGGAGAAGACTGTTGAGATACCCTTAGACAGCAAAGAGATCAAACCAGGTCAAAACTAAATGAAACCAACCCTGAATATTCAATGAAGGACTGATGCTGAAGCTGAAGCTCCAATACTTTGGCCATCTGATGCAAAAAGCTGTCTCATTGGAAAAGACCCTGAAGCTGGGAAAGACAGGGTAGGAGGAGAAGGGGTCGAGAGAGAATGAGATGACTGGATGGCATCTTTGGCTCAATGGACACGTTTTGGGCAAACTCTGGGAGATTGTGAAGGACAGGGAAGCCTGGTGTGCTGCAGTCCATGGGGTCGCAATGAGTCAGACATGACTGAGTAAACAACAAAAAAATTCAATAATAATAACTTGATTTTTTTAAATGGACAAAAGATTTGAACAGACTTCAGTGAAGATATAAAGATGATAAATGTGCACATGTTCAAAATCATTAACCTTAGGATGATGCAAATTAATACCACAAGGAGAAACTACACATACAGTAGAATGAGCTCTATTATACCAAGTGCTGGTAAGGATGCAGAGGAACTAGAACTCTCATACTATGCTGGTGGAGATATAAAAAGGTACCATCAGTTTGAAGAGTCTGAAATTTTTCCTAAAACTTAAACATAAACCTATCATGTATACCAACTATTCTACTTCTAGGGATTTATCCTCCTTTCCTCAAAAGAAAACATATGTCCATATAAACTCTTGTAACATCAATGATCATAATTATTTTAATCATAATATTTAATAACTGGACATAATCCAATTGTCCATAAACAGGTGAATGAAACACTACTCATCTATAAAAGGAAATAAAATATCATTATCTGTAACAATATGGATATATCTCAAAATAATTACACTGACTGAAAGAAGCCAGACCAAAAAAAGAATGCATACTGTATGATTTCACTTACATAAAGTTCAGGAAATGTAAACTAATCTATATTGACAATAACAGAGGAGTAATTGTAGGGGTTGGAAGGGTGGGATCTGGCTTGGTGGGACAGGGAGTGATGGAACAAAGAAAATATAAAGAGACATAAGGAAACCATTGGGTAAATGCATATCCACTATTTTGACTGCTGTTATGGTTTCACAAATATGTGCATATATCAAAGTTGTATACTTAACATATGTGTGTAGTTTATCTCAAATATATGTCAACAAACCTGTTCTTTAAACAAATCAACAACCACAAAACCTGGAAAACCTGAAAATATAGTAAACCTGGAAATGAGAAGCCTGAAAAAAGGGAGGATGGCTTTTGACAAACAGTTGATGGCACAGCAAGTGAAAACTGATTAGATTTGGTCTATTTGATTTTGGGAGAGAACTAGTACCCAAGCAGTAGAAGTTAAAATTAAGCTGCATAAAATACATGAGAAAAATATCCTACAGTTCCAATTGGAGCTGAATGTGGAATAGACTTCACTGTAGGGTAAAGGACCCTCACAAAGGAGTTCAAGCAGAAATTTAATCATCTGTTTAGGGGGATCCTAGGAGAAATTCCCACTTGAGATAGGAGACAGTATTTCTTGATCTTTAAATGCACTGATTATAAAAACAGAACAGTTACCACTTGGGGAGAAATTTATTTAATCATATTTATCAGACAATAAAGCCATCAACACCAAATATTTTGAATGATTTAATGTATTTGGGAATATATGACCAAGGTTAATGAACCCATTTGTCAATCTTCAACTGAGTTATCCACACAGGGAAAGTAATAAAGGAGGCTTCAAAAATAAACACAGTTTAAAAAATATATATTTATCTTACTCATTTGTTTTTGCATATATTAAATTATTATAAATTTCTTGAGGGAAAGGAGCACTTATAAAGTTTACCATGTAATTCTAAGTACTTACAGGATAGTAACTAATAATAATAGCTACCATTTATTGAATATGTATTATAAGCCTACAAGTTTAAGCAAAGCACTTTGAGCTCCTGAACTTTACCATACTTCAAGATAGCTATTATCTCCATTTTACAAATGAAGAATCTTAGGCTGAAAGAAGTTAAGGAAACCTTCATATCAAGGATCTGAAGTCAAGTCTGTCTGGCTCCAAAACCCAATGATATAAGATTGCTTTCTAATTCACTAGGCCATCTGATGCTCACTGTGTAATCTCTTTCTTCCCTATCCAAATATTTCCTATAATCCTAACCAATTTATTGTTCAAAAGTAGAAAATAATCTCATGTTACTCATCCAGCTTTATTTCCCTCAATGCCTTTTAACTCCTTACAAGTAAAGCCTAAACACATCAACGTGCCTACTTTTCCAACACCACTTCCAATTATTTCTTCTGTATATTCCAAATAGATACTAGCGATTCTTTAAGAAATGCAATGCATCTGTACTTTCTATTCTCACCTTTCAGGATAGCCTTCCTCTTATTTTCAGCCTGGTGAAGGAACTTTTTATCTTTCCAGACTCACTTTAAATATTGCCTCCCCTGTTGAAGTCTTCATTGACATTCCAGCAACAATTAGATGTACCTTCTTTTACATGTACAGCACTCTATCCATACTAACAATTACTTGTAAATTTGTTTCTTGAAAAAAATAATCTCAGAAACAGCTATTCATCTCTGAATCACCAGTATCCAAGCCGAATTCCTGATATACAAGAAAGGTTCAATAAATGTTTATCGACTAAACGAATGGATGGTGGACAGGTGGATGAATAAACAATTAAATGGCTATACTAACCAGCATCTGAAATTAAACAAGAATAAGGAAAACATAAGGGTTTTCCTTTTTTTGGTACACAAAAGCAATTATACTGCCTATGACAGAGATATACTAGTTGCCACTATTATAACACATACTTCACTTTATTAATTCTTTATGATTTCATCCTAAAGTATGTATTAATTGAAGCAACTATTATTATCTAGCCTATTTGCACAGTCCTATCAAAACAGTTTATTCAATCAAAACTAAGGAAATATATAATTTGATGCAAAAATTAATTCTCAAGACTATATAAAACAATTGGAAACCAGGGTATCTGTGAACTACTCTGATTACTTGTCAAGAAGAAGAAAGCCAGAGGAATAACCTTTCTGTGACCTCCTCCCACAAACAAAACTATTCACAGACTATACCATTTCAAGATACAACCTTGTTTAGAGCTCTCTTCCTGCAGATTGATATGAGACATCAAAAAAAATAAATAAATAAACCTCCAACCATTTAAAAATCCAAATTAAGGTTCCTCAATTCTTTATGATTTTAAATTATCATTATGCTAGCCAATGTATCTTTGACTAAGTTCCTAAAATCAGTCTTAATATATAACTGGGATAATTTATGCTACACTTTGGGGAGCTTCTTTTATTATATTAATCAGTTGCACAGAGATGACATGGAAGTAGCTTAGATCCTGTTGTTTAATGTTACAATCAGCTTAGACTTAATTCTTTTAAAAAATGCAAAATAAGATGGAACTTAGAGAAAAAAAAGTCAAGAAGCTTTGAGAACCACTCTCAGCTAATGGAAAAATTATTTTAATTACAAGAGAAATGTTCTAAAGCAATTTTCCAGGTGAAAACAAAACATTACTTATTAGCCGAGGAAAATGACTTTCCTAAAGAAATGTTCACATGCTCAATAATCCTTAGTCCATGAAATAAATGCCTTATATAGGTAGGTTAAAAAAAAAAGTCACACCTTGGCAATTTTCTTCTAAAACACTGCTTCACTATAGCAGTAACATTTTGATTTATGCTAGAAAGAGTTCCTTTCTGAAAAACTAAAAGGTATCTTAAAAAACTGCACAGGAAGAAAACTGAAATGCTCAATAAAGTGCTCTAAAAGTATATAGCAGTCAACTTTGCTTTAAAAGGACAAAAGAAGCCATTTTAAACCACATTAACTGTAATCATCTTTTTTCCCCCCTGAAACATGATAGTAAAATGGGGATAATAACTGAATGATTTCAGAGTGCAGCACTGAAAAATTTGGGCTGTAAAATGAACAACAACAAAAAAATACTTTGGGCTAAGATATCCATTAAATAAAAGGAGACTATTTTTCAAACACTGATATAAATGTTCTCAGATTAGGCAGCAAACACAGGATATGCAATTTGCTTTGATTTTTCTCTTTATGATCTTCAACTTTGTTCCTGAGTTTCTTTTTATAAACAAACAGGTTAACATAAGGAGGTAACTGATTGTTTAACTTATCACATTGTGATCTTTCAAGGGAAATGTTTCAGCTCATTCAAGTTCTGGCTCTTCTCAGTATTTCTCGTCTCCTGCATGAAAATATGATATTCCATAAAAGGAAAGGACACCATGTGTGAATTAAGTAAGGGTTCATGAGAGAACTGGAATCTAATTACATAAACACACTTCTCTACAGGTGGATTTAAGTTCAGAAATCTCTGAAATCTCGTCTTTAAAGGCTAGCAGTGCTTTTTTAATTATGCTAAAAGTCCCTTGTCTGCTTGATCTCTCATGAACAATTTTAATCAAGGAAGCCTAATACACTCTGTCTCACAGACAACTTACCAGAGCTCTCAACTATGAGCTAATGGGAAGACAAGGAACCACAAGGATTTTTATTAAAAGGAAAAAATGACCAGCCTAGAGATTTGGCCAGCAATAAAACAAGATTAAATCATGCTTTCCCCCTACTTAGCCTACTTAACTTCAAGAACTACAGACATGTAATTAATTTGCTCTTGAGATTTACTCTGTAAACATAAACACACCATTTAAAATATATTACATTCTTACAGCTCACAGTGGTTTTCCTTATTCTCCATTCCCATTCACAAATAGACTAATAATACTAACAACCAGTTTTCCGGACTCAAGAATAACCACTAAAGTGTACCTTCCCCTCAAGAGGAGAGTCACAAATCACTCTCTTTAGTCTATAAGAATCCTGACGAGATCAAAATGAATGTGAAATGATAATTAAATGGACCAACGATAACCCATCTCCACCTTTCAGTCAATCCCCAAGTCCACCTGCTCCATCAGCTATCTCCAGCCCTCAGTCCATTCCAACGCCCTCTCAACACAGCAGGCTACCTCAATCTCCATTTTTCAACTGCTCAAAACTACCGCAACCCAACAGCCACCAGCTTAAACTCCTTTCTCTTAATCAATTCAACCCACAGACTCCAAAATCATCCTGGTGGTTGCCCAGGTCCTAAGTGTCTGCACGTATGCTAAACTGAATTGGGGTTTTCTTTCTACCTTGATCTCCAAACTACTTCGGAATTAAAATTTCAGAATTTTAAACCCTGATCAGGGTTTACCTGATTAGTTGCTGTGAGGTTGGTAACATATTCTCAAGCCCCTCTGTGTCTCATTTCTTTCATCCATAATACTGTAAGTAATAATACACTGCCTTAAAGAGTTGATGAAAGAATGACATAATAAATGAAAGAGCTGATATAAGAATTAAATGGCATACTACACCAAGCATGGTGTGGACATTTAATACATTTAGGTTTTCCACCAGTGTGTCCCAGATCAGCATTTCCAGGCTCTTCAAGTATAATCTTTAGCACTTCTGTCAGAACCTTTTTGTTTTAATTTCCCCATCTCTACACTCAGCTCCATCCCTCTTGAGGTTTGCCAGCTATTTTCATGCTAGGGCTCTCTGGGCATCTCTGTCTCACTCCATTTTTCTGGGTACTGAGTCACGTTTGCCTATTCATTAGAGGGTGCTTCATTTAACTTTCCTTCACTTTTTACCTGCCTGGTTCTTTTCCTCATTAGTGCTGTACTTTTTACTAACTGCAATTGCACCTCATCAGTTTAATTCAATACTTTTCTATTTACATTGATTCAAAAAAACTACTCTTCACAGTTAAACTAAAAGACAGAAAATTACAATATAACAGATTAGGATAGTGTTGACTGAAGCCCAGGAAAAAGCATTTGGTTAATTCTTATAAAATTGCTTCTTCTTATTTTTTTTTTAAACAAACATACACTACACACACTCAGATTCTGAGATACTTCTGACCTGGTTGCTAGATGAGGTGTAAAAATTCAACTTGTTTACTGAAATGGTAGATGCTGAAGAGCAAAAGGGAATACTTGCCTTATAAGGCAGGGCAAAAAATAAAATCGAGAAATAAACTTTTAAGAAATGTTCATCAGTACTACTAAGACTGAAAATACATACACACAAATCCCTTAATGCCCCCACCGAAAGGGTTATCTGATCTATCAATAAATATCTCAGATTAAGAGAAATCTCAATTCTAGCATTAGAAAGGCCAGATCTCTAATAGGGAATATTCCTCTGTAATGACATAAATCAGTTAGGACACACTGTTTAGATATTGTAACCATGCTCAGTGGTCATTTTTTCTTCTCCTTTCTACCTTTTTTTTTTTTTTTTTTTTGCTTTTTGTTAATAGTCTCTCTCTCATTCTTACACAAATTTAAAGTGGTTAGTGACACATTATTCTTTAGATAAATATGAATTATATGTCTTTCATAGACTCCATGCTTGGTAATTTTCCTAATGGAGCATAAAGTCTTCTCAAATCCTAGCATTAATCCCAACCTGTTTCAAATTACCAGGTTTTAAAGTTTTGCTTCAGGTTCTGGTCAAGGACAAATTAAGTTAAATAAAGTGTCATCAAGGACAGGTTTTCTTTAATATTTTTAGTAACAGAAAAGAATAATAAAATAATATTTCTTAGAAATTTACCTCAAAAACTCTTAGGATCATCCTATTCAATTCACTCAGGCAAATTTTATATTCTAACAATATTAACAAATAAATTACTGCAATGACCTAATTCAGCACTTCAAGGGACAATGGCTATAACTTTCTTTTCAACTCAACATTTAGTTTTAAAAGAGCTGCTATCTGTCATCAAGGTCACAGTTTCTAATACCATTTTCCAGTAAAAGAAACCAGGGTTCCTCAGAGAAGTGACTGATTCTAGGAGTAAAGCAGGAAATGTAAAGGTAAGCCTGATGCATCCTGAGGTACTAGAAAGCATCAAAAAAGAAAAAAAAATGAAACAAAACACAATGATGAGGGTATGTCAAAGGAACACAGGAGTTAACACAGAGTAATTAAAAAGCTGCCAGTGGCCAAAGCTGGAATAATTTGAGCAATAATACAATACTGGATTTTAACCCAAAGTAATAAAATAAATATCACTGAATCCATACTCTACATAAATAAATGATTGGCTAAATAAACAAACAGATAGGGAGAAGAAGCATATCTCTTGTTCAGAAGTATTCTAAATAATTCACAAAGCTACTCCCCACTCAAGGAGGTGTGACATAACTCTTGACTCCTTAAGTGTGGGCTCCATAGAGTAACCTCCTTTCAAATAGTATAGTGTGGAAAGAGGGGGTTAAAGAGTGACTTTAGAGTGGGAAAATCTGTTAATAAGAGGAGAATATGTGCAAGATACATGAGAATTCTATGTGCCACCTTCACAAGTTTTCTGTAAATCTGAATCTATTGTAATATTAAAAATGTATTTAAAAGTTGAAAAAAGAAAGATCTTCCACTGCGTTTACCTGTCTAAAGTTTGCTATCTAGCTTACCTGTAGAAACTCTAGTCAATTTAGACCACTTCAATTGTACAATTCTTCACAACACTCTCAAATCCAGAGGTAACTTGCACTGCATTAGAATGGAAAGGTGAGAGTCACAGACCTGCATTCGAGTTTGGCTCTATATGGAACTATGCATTTGAATGGAAAGGTGAGAGTCACAGACCTGCATTCGAGTTTGGCTCTATATGGAACTATGCATTTGACAGAAATAACCAATCTCCTCATCTATAAAATGAAGCAAGCCTACTTGGAGGACTTTCCTATGGGGTGGAGGCTAATGGGATGGCCTGTTTGCATTCTCATCACTGAATCTCATCGGCATCTATCCCTAGAGTTTGACCCATTTGGGTGTTAACCAGTTTCCAGACCTGGGTGTTTCCAGTTTGTTTCTTTGATGATCAAATATCATTCTTAATTTTAAAAAAAATCAATCCATGTTAATTCTTGTTGAATAACAAGAAATCAGACAGAACAGCTAACTCTAGTGGACACAGATGTGGGAGGCAAACATAATTCAACTGTATACACTCTTGGGCTATCTGAATTATTTTTTACTATGTGTACACATTAGCTGAAAACTGTATAAATCTTAATTATGTTGAATTGGTTCATAGTGCTTTTCAGGCCTTCTACTTTTCTGTCTATTCATTCTAGTAATCTTTGAGAATTTGCTATTAAAATTCCAATTAAAAATCTTAATTTACCCACTTTAAAAAATTGTAATATATATAGTGGAACTATATGCAACTTTGTTCTGTATTTTTTAAGTCTCCTATAAATGTGTTATCATACTTTCCTAATTTCAAAAAGAAAGAAAGAAAAAGTTATTACAGAAGCAACAAGACATTCATTACTACTCAGGGATAATTATAATTTTCTTACTCCTACCTTCGTACCTGCTGTCTATTATCTCTTTTTAATGCAGTATCATAGCAAAAAGCAAGAAGCATGGCTCCAGAGAAATCTAAAATTATTTCAAACAACTTGTACCAAATCAGCTGTCTCAACTGGCATAGCAGTCTTGGAATCAAAAGTGACTTGAATCTAGGCTTGCCTGTATACTAGTTATTTAACCACACTAAACCCCAGCGTCCTCATCTGTAAAACTGGAGTAACAATAACAACATTTCACAAGGTTGTTGGAAAGATTAAATACAAGTACGTGTAAAACACTTAGCCATGCTTGGTCCATCTATTACAGCCATTATCAGTATAAATGGAAGCTTGTGGGAAGATTTGATTTCTCACTCAAACTTGTTTTTGTACTTAGCTATGCATCCAGAAGCAACTTCCAAGTTTTAATATATTTAAAATGCAACTGGTTTTCAGTAATTATTACTCCTAGTTTCCTAAAGAAAAAAGCATTAAAGAACTAGAATGAACAGTATTTCCTTCTCTGCACAGAAAAGTCTTCAATCTTAAGAAACATGATAGACTCACACACTATAGCTAACATACTTAAATAATTCTTTTGAACCATAAAAGCAACAAAATAATCAATGACAATAACAGAAAATTTGATTAAATGTGCAAATGCTATAGTTGAAGCTGTCTTTGGGATTCTGCCAGAGAATTGCTAAGTTTAAAATTTTAGGTTATATCTGTATTCTGGCCCTTTGTTTTAGTTGACCTGCAAAGGGGTATGTCACACATAGACAAAGTTTTCTGAGACTAGCGGTAACATATATAAATAATTTTAATAAAAATACAAGTTAGAGCAACACATATAAACATCTTATATGATCAATGAATATTTGTTGAATGAATTTTGAGTATATAAATATGTAAATAAATAATACATAACCAACACATCTTCTTTCCTATGAGTTATGAGAAATACCATCCCCATCCTTTCTCAAAAAAAGGAATCAAACAATGTATTTTACACTGATTTCTATTTTACCACAGGTTTTAAATTAAAGCACTTCAAAAACTATAGGTCCTATTTCCACTTACAGGACCTTTTGTGTATTTGTGGGGATTCACAGACACCTACATACAAGGGAAACACTTTAGTAGAAGTGTGTATCTCTACATACTTGCATGCAACTTAAGATATAAAAGCAGTACCTTACCAAAAGATATTATTTGAGGAATTTTTTTATACTTCCTAATTTTTATTTTAGAGTTTTGTTACAAGACTCCTTAAAACCCATTCTTGCTTTTGAGATTACACATAAGAAAAACTCATGTACCTCTGTATCTCTGACTCAAAACCATTTGAAGCAACTTGACTGTTAACTAGAAAGTCAAAAGGCATTGAGTAACTATAAATTTTTACAGTGTGCCTGTCAGTGAATTCTCCAAAACAAAAGGAAGAGGAATGGAAATCTCAAAGTACAATGATAAAAATCTTAAAGAATCATCTATCCCAGTTAGGTTAGGAAACATTTAAGAACTTTCATTCTGTTACTCCACCAGCCGGTACAATAATGAACACTGTTGACTGATTTTTTTCTCAATTCTTCCATGTTATGTAACACTTCACAGTTTGTAAGTCACTCACATGGACGTTAAAACACATATGGTAATCCTGACAAAACCTGTGAGCAAATGTTGCGCAGTTCATTCAGTCAGGGATACAGGGAATGTGATCTGCACAAGGGCACCAAGCTAGTAACTGGCAGAAGTGGGATTCACACCCAAGTCCTCGGGCCCTCACACAGTGCTCTCTCCACTCTCCCCACAGCTCAGCTCCACTTTCAGGGACAGCCCCCTTTATTGCAGCATGATGCCCCCGGCCACCCCTTGCAGTCCCTCCTCAGGTGGTTTACCTCAGCCTCTCTGGCCTCACACCAGTCTGTAGCCATAGACATCTTCCCAAATTTAAATCGCTCTTCAATTCAAGGTAAGACCAGCAAATGCTTTTCAGTGTTTCCAGATACGGAATAAACTTTTTGGTAAGGTCTTCAAGGTCTGAACGGCCTGGCCACTACTTCCTCTTCAGGTTTGGGATGGAATTTCTGTACACCAGACAGGCTTTCCATCTTTATAATCAGCACGCCCACTCCCAGTAGGCCCCTCTCTGCTCCCCCTTCCACCAAGTTAACATAGAGTATACCCTCTCTCATCTCGTGTCACTTCCTCAAGCAAGCCTTCCCTCACTAATCAAATCAAATGCTCCTACTGTACACTCCCAGGATGCCAAGTACCTTTACTTCCTATAGTTAGCATAGCTGCAATTACATGTACTCATACAATTATTTGCTTAATGTCTGACTTTTCCATCAGACTGTCAGTGCCACAAAGGGTAAAGATGAAGTTATTTTTCCCCTGTTTTTAGTCACTATTATATCCCCAATGCCCAGCACAATTTCCAGCCCTAGAAAAGGAACTCAATACTTTCTTTTAAAAGTTGAACAAATATGGAATTAGGCTAATTCCTCTTTCAGTCTTTATGTATTTGAAAACAACTATTATTCTGATGATCCCTCATTCTGTACATACATGCACAAAAGTTTTACTACGAAAACCACTCTGATTCTTTAAAATAATCTTTGTATGACAAAATTCTCAGACACTTCTTAAAACCTGGACGCTAAAAAGGAACACGATGGTATTTTCTCACTAGTCCAGGGATTCTGCAACTTTCCTGTTCCAAACACTGCACGTCTATTAAAATAATCTACACCTGAGACACAGCGGTGACAGTTATATCACATTTCCAGGTCTTCTTCAGATGAACTGCTCTTAAAACACATCTGATTCTTACTAGTGTGATAACTTGACAAACCTATATGCAGAATTCTACATTAATCACTAATTGTAGGCCGTTTTAATTTCAGCCAATCATTTCAGATGACTAAGCCTTTTTTCAATCCTGATTCCCTCATCCAACCATTAGCTTTAGCTCCAGCTTTATGTGATATGCAAATATGATGGGCCTGTTTTATCCAAGTCAGTGATAAAATTGATTAATAGGATAGAGTGAAAGAAAGAGCCAAGTTACATCTCTAGAAATACCTCTCTCCAAGCTGACAGCAATCCATTCATCACCTTTTTTCAAACATGTATGAATCTACCTGTCCTCTCAAAATAGCACCTAATTTGACCATCTATTTCAAAAATATATTGTGAGACACTCTGTCCAAGGTTTTGCCAAAATCAACTTACTCCACCTACACGGGAAAAAGAATTACACGAGTTTAATATGATCTATTCCAACTGAACCCATGTGGTTTCCAGAGGACTGTTTCTTTTCTAATTAAGTCTTCACGAATCACTTATTTAATGATCAATTAAAAAATTGTCCCAAAGACAGACATGAAACCCACTAGTCTCACAGTTTCAGAATTCTATTTTTACCCCTATTTTTAAAAAATAAACAAATAAAGCAGTATTTTCAGGATCTTAAGTCTTTTGGGACCTCTACTACTGACCATAAATTGCTCAAAGAACACCAAACCACTCATTTCTCCAAGTCATTTAATCCCAGGACATTTACTAGTTTAGAGCATTGAGTGCTTTCTTATCACTGCCTCACCTTCCGGAAACTTTAACTCTCTGGCTACCATCATTAGTCTCCTTTTCTGAACCTGAGTATCTTTTTTTTTTTTTGATAGAGAAGTTGAGACCAACCTAGAAGTTCCATAGCTCTGCTTTAAATTCCAATATCTAGTATTATCACACGATCTGACCCAAGCAATATTTTATCCCTTTTCTTGTTTTCCTTCACAATCTGAACACAACATATTGTGGTCCTTAGCCTCTTTATGAGTTTCAAAACAGTTTGGGATTCAGCCTCTTGTATGCTCTTCTCTTTTATACCACTTCTGCATTTCTGTTCCAACCCTTTCTTATGTACAAGAATCACTTATGCTTATGTTGCCAGTATTTCACTACAGACATTTCATGCATTCAATCAACATTTTATTGCTTGCTAAATGTATGCAATTCACCCTACTAGAGCAACGCATACAAAGAGACCTAAGAGCTTATCCCTGCCTTCAAGGAATCCAGAGGAAAAAAACAGACATTGGGGAAGAAATATAGGCCCAAACATACCAAGATAGAAGTGCTATGTGAGCAGGATACAAAGCAACTAGCTCAAGTATGAAATAGTTGCTAAAGTCTTCATCAAGGAAATGATACCTGAATTGAGTCCTGAGGTGAAGAAATAGTCAGTAAAAGACTAAAAGTACGTGCAAAGGTAAGGTAATAAATATAAAGACTGCCTTGTTTTCATACAAGAGTGGTTAACTTCAAGTAGCTAGGATTTAAGTTGCCTGGAGTGCAAAAGACAGTCTGAAAATATAAAGCCAGTTATTATAAGGCCTTGTGATTTAGGTGTCCAACACACAGAACAAACAAAAAGAAGCAAGTTCTCTCTACAGAATACTAGGTTGGTAGGTTTAGTCGCTAAGTCTTGTCCGACTCTTGTGGCTCCATGGACTGTAGTCTACCAGGCTCCTCTGTCCATGGGATTTCCCAGGCAAGAATACTGGAGTGGGTTGCCATTTCCTTCTCCTGGGGATCTTACCGATCCAGGGATTGAATCCAAGTCTCCTGCATTGCAGGTAGACTTTACCAACTAAGCCACCAAGGAAACCCCACAAAATACTATGCACCAGTTAAAACAAATCAAGGTGCATACCCAGTAACATGGAAAGGTCTTTAGTATTAGTGCTGAGGGCAAACTAAATAATGTCTATAGCATAATATCAGCAATGCAAAATTAAAATATATGTACATCGATGCAAAGAATTGACTCAGTGGAAAAGACCCTGGTGCTGGGAGAGATTGAAGGCAGGAGAAGGGGATGACTGAGGATCAGATGGTTGGATGGCATCACTGAATCAAAGGACATGAGTTTGAGCAAGTTCGAGGAGTTGGTGATTAATAGGGAAGCCTGGAGTGCTGCAGTCCATGGGGTCGCAAAGAGTCGGACACGACTGAGTGACTGAACTGAACTGACATCGAGTGTTTATATGCACCCAAAATAAAGTTACAAGTTTATACAAATGAAAGGATTCAGATTAAAAAAAAGATATGATAAAATATGATTCCCTACAGAGAGGGAGGGGCTTTTCTGGTGACTCAGAAAGTAGAGAATTCACCTACAATCCAGGAGGACCTGGGTTCAATCCCTGGGTGGGGAAGATCCTCTGGAGGACATAGCAACCCACTCCAGTTCTTCTTGCCTGGAGAATCCCCATGGACAGAGGAGCGTGGCGGGTTGCAGTCTATCCACGGGGTCGCGGAGCTGGACACGACTGAGTGACTAAGCACATCACAGAGAGACAATGTAACAAGAAGTTGGGAGATGAAAAGAAAGGAATTTTTTAAAAGTGTATATGACAGCAAAAGCCATAAAGAAAAAAAACAAAAAACTTGGTGTTCCTATAAATGACAGAAATTTTAAAGTCTGGAAATGGCAGAATATAATGTACTTTTAGGAAGAAAGTTTGGCCCAGTGTGAAGTGCATACCCCTGTAGATATAGTTTATTCTAGAATCGAAGAGCATGGGTTCATCATCCCTTTTCTGTACATGCTGAGTAGATCTTTATCATTCTGTTGCAAAGGTTAGGAAAATTGGCAGACTAAACTGCCAATAAGTAAAGAGAGATGTAGAACTTTGTTAAAAGATGAAACTGAAGACTAGGTTGGACAGAGAGTTAACAGCTGCAAATAAAAGCTGTATCTTAAAGTCCAAATTTGACTGTCTTCTTGAAACTTTACTGAAAATATTCCTGCACTGTGTAGATAATGAACTATGTAAATAGTAAAGGTTTTACCAAGATAAGGGTCTAT
The DNA here is from genome assembly GCF_963930625.1 of Muntiacus reevesi. Classification (NCBI taxonomy): domain Eukaryota; kingdom Metazoa; phylum Chordata; class Mammalia; order Artiodactyla; family Cervidae; genus Muntiacus; species Muntiacus reevesi. The sequence continues at coordinate 38,454,625 of NC_089265.1, read as the reverse complement.
TTCATTTTCTTATAAGTGTGCCAAAGAGAGAGCAATGAGACATTAAAACAGTCTTGATGAGTGTGTCTTGAGAACTCAGAATAGGTGTCTCTACAATAAACTCACACAGGCCCTACCATTTGCATTACCAAGAGCTGCTTCATCTGTACAAACAGACTTTCTATAGAACCATAACTGAACACTACAGGCAACAAGCCAACATTTTAAAACTTCATCAAGCTCTAGTGCCAGGTGACAACTGTTTGCTTGACATGATTTATGCAACACATTTCATCTAGTTATCTCAGAATCAAAGGAATTTTACCAAAGCGTTCTCATTCAGATAAACAGGAATGATTTCTCCTCCAATCACATCTGTGAAAAGTGGAAAACACACCTGGGAAGTTCCAGGACGAGATCCTACTGATTAAATTTTCAGAACAAAGAACTTAAAAGCAGAAAGTTGGCAGCCTTATTTAGCATTCCTCTATTGTGAATCCGCTTACAATGCAGGAGACCCTGGTTCAATCCCTGGGTTGGGAAGATCTGCTGGAGAAGGGTTAGGCTACCCACTCAAGTATTCTTGGGCTTCTCTTGTGGCTCAACTGGTAATAAAATCCGCCTGCAATGCGAGAGACCTGGGTTCAATCCCTGGTTTGGGAAGAACCCCTGGAAAAGGGAAAGGCTACCCACTTCAGTGTTCTGGCCTAGAGAATTCCACAGACTGTATAGTCCATGGGATCGCAAAGAGTCGGATACAACTGAGTGACTTTCACTATTGTGAAGACACTTTTTTTTCATTTGAATGTAGAAATATAACTAAAAGGCAGCCAGAATCAAAATAATTTTTAATTAAAAATGATACATATAAATAAAAAATAACATGGTTAACAATACTGTATATATATCCATGGGGCCTTCCCTGTTGGCTCAGCAGTAAAGAAAGTACCTGCAGTAGAGGAGAGAAAAGAGATGTGGGTTCAATTCCTGGGTTGGGAAGATCCTCTGGAGGAGGAAATGGCAACCCACTCCAGTATTCTTGCCTGGAGAAGCCCATAGACAGAGGAGTATAGTGGGCTACGGTCCATGGGGTCACAGAGAATCGGACGTGACTAAGCAACTGAACACACACATATATAACCTTACATTTCTACAGACATGTTCATGAGAGTCAAATTTTGTTTTTCTGTTTGGTTTGTGCTTCATTAATCTGAAAGACATTCTTTCCCCTCTGAATCTTCTCGTGACATATCATTTCAGCCCCTACTTAATTATCTATCATCTCATCTTACTATCTTTTCACCCATTCAGAATAAGGTAAACTTCGATAAAAAGTGGAAGTTAAAGGAGGGTATCTTCAATAATGACCAAAACTATTTTACTTATAAGGGGTATTTTTATTTTACCCTTATTATTACTTAAGGTAAATACATATTATCTATGGGAAATGAGATAGGGATATTAGTTCCTTCCCTCTACATAATATAAGTTTCCTGTATAACCAAGAAAAACTATTTCAAATTACTACAGTGACTTCCCTGATAGCTCAGTTGGTAAAGAATCCACTTGCAATGCAGGAAACACCGGTTTGATTCCTGGGTTGGGAAGATCCGCTGGAGAAGAGATAGGCTACCCACTCCAGTATTCTGGCCTAGAGAATTCCAAGGACTCTACAGTCCTGGAGTTGGAAAGAGTCAGGCATAACTGAGCAATTTTCACTTCCATAGTGACATGATGAGGGAAAATTTTATTATAAGAAATTCTCAACTTCAAAAGATGGTTATAATCAAAATTGCAATTGAGTATATCACCTCACACCAGTCACATTGGCCATCATAAAAAAACTGCAAATTATAAATGCTACAGAGGATATGGAGAAAAGGGAACCTTCTTGCACTGTTGGTGGGAATGTAAATTGATAGAACCACCGTGGAGAACAGTATGGAGAACCTTTAAAAAAGAAAAAAAAGGAATAAAACTATCATACAACCCAGCAATCCCACTACTGAGCATATATTCAGAAAATCATAATTGAAAAAAACACATGTACCCCAATGTTCATTGCAGCACTATTTACAATCACCAGGACATGGAAGCAACCTGAATGCCCATCAACAGATGAACGGATAAAGAAGTTGAGGTACATATATACAATGGCATATTACTCAGCCATCAAAAGGAATGAGTCTGAGTCATTTGAAATGAGGTATGTTAAACCTAGAGCTTGTTATACAGAGTGAAGTAAGTCAAAGAGAAAAAGAAATATCGTATGTTAATGCATATATATGGACTCTAGAAATATGGCACTGATGAACTTACTTGCAGGGCAGAAACAGTGATATAGACATAGAAGATGGTCTTGTGGATACAGTGGGGGGGAGGAGAGGGTGGGACAAATCAAGAGAGTAGCAGTGACATGTATACAGTGCTACGTGTAATAAAGCTGGTGAGAAGCTGCTACATGACACAAGGAGCTCAGCCCCGCACTGTGATGATATAGACAGGTGAGATGAGGTGGTGGGTGGGAGAGACACACAAGACAGAGGGAATAAATATATACTTATGACTGATTCATGCTGTTGTATGGCAGAAACCAATGCAACATTGTAAAGCAATTATCTTACAATTAAAAAAATAGATGGGTATATATCAAAGGACCTCGGCCTAGGATCTTCCTCTTGCCCTCTCTCATTTTCCTGACTAAAAACCCAACTTTAGATACAAATGCACAGTCATTAGCTTTGTCAAAGGTTCTGTGAGAAATTGAAGAGTGGAGGCAAAGACTGACAAAGTCTAAAAGTTATATATACTTAGAAAAGACAATCTGTTCTAGACGCAAATCCTATATTATACTAAGATGCCTACTTTTCTTATAATGAAACACATTAATACAGCACCTCAACAATTCATGCTAAATAAATACAAATATTCTTGCACCTCAATATACCCATGTATGAAGTGAAATAACCTAACATTAACAATGTCACATAATAGTTTTAACAGTATGGTAAGGAAAAAGTCCTCGCTCAATACAACAATTAATGGCCTGATATTTACCAAGTTTTCCTCTTATATAATCATAAGTAAGTCAACATTTTAAAAACAACAATATAACATTTAATGTTCAATTTTACTTTTCTTAACATTCAACTTGAAACTAATAAACTTGTTTATTCATATCACTTAGTCACCTCATTCTTTGTGCACCTTAACTGAGCTGGGATTTCACAGAATCTCAGAGCTAGTATGTTATCTCTCATCTTCTCAGGCTCAAGAACAGTATTAGGGGCTAAAACAAGTCCTCAAACAATATGTTAAATCACTAATTACACTAAGACATGATAGCACTTAAGTTATAAGCTACAGAAGTCCACTATCAAAAAAACTCCAAAACACTGCTATTTTTCTTTCCATTCCAAGTATACATACCTCTATTTCTATAACAAGAAAGAATTATACGTCGATAACCACTTAACCAATCAGTTTCCTAACAAGCAACATATTTTACTGTATGTACAATAGAGAATTACACCTGCCTACCAATGCTTCTTTATATTCTCTCTTTGATGTATTTAATGTTCCCACAGAATGATTTTTTTTCTTATAAAATGACAAATTATTATAATCTACAAAATACATTTTTTCCCAGTGAGTTAGGACACCCTTGAGATTTACTATTTCTTTCCTATTTTCTTTCACTAATATTCATTTAAAAGGTACAGTATAGTAGTAGCAGTACCACAGCTGCCTTTAATACAGTAATTTGTAACTTGCCTTTTTTATCTCATTCTATACAGCAAATAAATGTAAATGCAACTCATGGGGTGAGTACTTCCTAAATTATAATCATGCAAAATATCAACAATATGTTTAATGATTTAGTTACAGGTTTTGATTCTTATATTTTATGTCATTATGTCAGTGGTATTTACTGCAAAGTAAGCATTTAGCAAATTTACACATGAGAAAAATTTCAAGTTCACGACTGTTGTAATGAGAAAAGATTCAAAGAGATCTATTTAAGCACCTTGTGAAATTCTGTTTCATATAATTTAAACTTTTCAGGTAGTTTTGAAATCTCACTATTCTAATAAATGTTATATGATATTTACAAAGATAAGAATACACTAGATGATTTATAGGGCATAGGGTTTCCCCTCATGGGGTTTACAGTCTAAGCTACATAGCAAAACAGAAGCAACAAACGTTTTTAAATCTTGCAGCAACGTTAAATTTTTAAAACTCTTGAAAGTACATCAGAGTATAACAATTTTCATTGCATGAAAACATAAGTTGAGTTTTACGTTTCTTTATCAAACAGTATAGTTCACAACTTTTATTCATTTAATCCACTTTCCCAATCCTCCAAAGCAATTTTAACAGATACTGTGTTAGTAAAACAGCATTTTTTACTCATCCTAAAGCCCACAGAATATACTTTGGAGGAAGGTAAATGATTTTAACATCACCGTGTAAAACGCCATCCAATCAGGTATAGTCAAATCCACAACTAAGCACTTGAAATACATCTACCAGTCCTCCCATCAAAAAGATAAAATCTAAGAACTAATGCCCTTTCAAGGAATAGGTTCTGGCTAGGAAGAAGTACAATTAAAACAATATTGTGCTAGGTCAAAAGTTTTTCAAAAATTCACTGCAATTACAATTATCACTGACAAGTCTTAAGAAGCTAAAGTATAAAGTACGAATTAACAAGACTGTACAAAATGTTTCAGTGAACAGCAAATGCAAATATCAACATCTCTATAAAACACAATATCAAGTATTTACGGTTTATTGAAAACAAATTCTCATCCAAATTTACATCTGCTTTGCATGTCAAATTTTGCAAATACCTGCATGAACATGACAATATAAGCTACTTTATTGTTTTATCTTGGTTTTAGATATAAATAACCATTTGGAGAATACCTGAAAGGAATAACATGCCCTATATCATATATTAAAATATTTATTTCTCTGATAATAAGTTGTTAGAGTAACATAAGTGAACTTTTGTGTTTCCCAATTCATAAATCAATTGGTGCTTATACTATTTCTGAAGATAAAAGAGGGGGGAACATCCACCAACTCATTTCATGAGGCCAGCATGATTCTAATTTTTTTTAAAAATGACAAAAATATTATAAGAAAATTTAATCAATACCAATATTTCTCAAGAAAACAGACACAAGTATGTCTGTAACAAAATCCTAACAAATCAAACCAGTAACACAAAAATGTGTAATAAATCATGATAAAAATGGGACTTATCCTAGAATTTAAAAGCTGCTTAATACTAGAGTATCAATCAGTGTAATTTACCAGATTAACAGACTAGAAGACAAAAAGACAAATACACCCACACATATATCATGAATTGATTTTCAATAAAGGTGTCAAAGTAATTCAATGAAGAAATTATAGTGCTTTCAACAAATGAGGCTGAAAAAAGTGGATACGTACATGGAAAGACATGAAACTTACATTACCTCATATATAAAAATCAACTTAAAATGTATCATCAACCTAAAGAGATGATAAACTTCGAGAAGAAAACAGACAAGTTAAATGACATTAGGTTAGACAAAATTTTTCATACTATATAGAAAGCCCAAAGAAAGAAACTGATAAGTTAACTTCATCAAAATAAGACTTCTGTTCTTTGAAAAGACACACTTAAGAAAACGAATAGGCAAGCACATCGATGAGAGGGGAAAAACCTGCAAGACATAAAGATAAAGGGTTTGTATTCAGAATATGTAAATATCTAAAAAGAACTCAATAAGGAGACAAAAAAACACGATTTGGGGGGACATGGGTAGACCTATTGCTGATTCATGCTGATTTTTGGTAGAAACCAATGCAATACTGTAAAGAAATTATCCTTCAATTAAAAATAAAGTTTTTTAAAATAGTAAATGTAAACGGTAAATTGATACTTTACAAATGGGGATATGTAAATGGCCAATAAGTGTATGTGAAAATGTTTAGCATCATCAGTCACTCTAGTACAATACAAACTGAAACGGCAATAAACTACTACTGCTACATACTCAATGTAACTGGAGCTAAAATTAAAAACACTGTCAATACTTGTGTTAGCAAAGATGCAGAGCAACTGGAACTCATACATTACCAGAGGAGACGCAAAAATGGTACACCTGGAAAACAGTTTGCAAAAATTTATTGAGTACCTATTATATGTCAGGCACAGTATAGAAATGGAGCAGTTTGGGAAGAAATTCTAGTCTTAGGAATTTGGTCTTTTTACTCTGTAGCCAATAAAAGTAAGAGAGTTCTTCAGAGCTCATGGCAATTTCACATACATTATCTCAATCAATCTTCACAAAAAATGATTTTGTAGAACGAGGAAACAGAGACTTGGAAGGCATATGTTTATGCTTAAAGTACTACAGCAACAGAGAGGGAGAAAAAACATCCAGATCTTTCTACCCCTACCTGGGTGCTCCTCTGTTGCTCCATTCTCCACACTATTTTTCTCAAGAAAACAATAAATCATTTAAAAAAAAAAAAGCATGAGGTGATAAAAGTAGTATTTTAGTCAAATATGAATGGGTTGAATTAGAATGCACAAAGTCTGGTAGCAAAGAGATCTAGTATTCTAATAATCCAGGAATAAGTGGAAGCCATAGGATGAAAGTCAGTGTCTGTAAGACTACACAAAGATTCAACTAGGTATCTTATTTGAAATGCCAAGAAACTAAAAAATAAGCAGAAGACTAGTAGAGCCACTTACAAAACTGAAATGTCAATAACCGGATCTGTTTTGTTGAGGAAATCATCTACTGTGGTCAAATTATTTCCCAAACACAAAGATAAACACATTATACAAGTCTCTACTATTAAAGCCAGAATAATGCAGGGTTTACTGCACTTGGATACTCTATTTACAGATATCTGTAATTTATATTCTAAACAGTCCAAACCCTCCAACAATCCCCAAAGGTATCTACAGTCACAAAGCCCAGTAAGAGTTATATGCCCACTTTCTGGAAACTTCTAAAATAGTTGATACACCTAAAACTAAAGAACAAATAAGTATCTGTTTAATTAAATCTATCATTGAGTCAAGGCTTTCTTCCAGGGGATCAGAGTTATTTACCAGTAACAAGTAAATGCCTATTAAAAGGCATGCAACTGAGAAAGTATTTTAAAATCTATAAAAAGATCAAATCTATCTTACCTCTTAGTTGGAAATTATTTCTCATGGCAGGGCTATATGTGTAACCTCTCCCAAGATTCTAAAAAAATCCCATTCTTTGTATTGGTTTACTGACAACATCATCGGACCGGTAGCTCTTTAATAGCTATAACTTGAGATCCAACAGATAAGCTAGTTCTTTAAAGGGGATAACTGGCGTGCTGAGTCCCTGGGTTGCAAAGAATTGGACATGACTTAGAGATTGAACAACAACAGAGAGCTGAGGCCAAATAAAATCCTATGCAACCCAGAGTGGAAAGAAGAGGTCAATACTGCACTTTTGCGATGGCCAGTAGAGGCAGCCAATGTACAAAGACCTACAGGGCTCCCCTCCACCTCACAAACATACAAGGTTTTGCCACCTAAACAAAACGCATTTCCCATGGCATAGTATGAAGCCCACCATTCTGGGCTCCTCAAAGAATATTATTCAACAGCAATCACCAACTATCTTTTCAACCATAGCTTCTGGGCATGTGTTGAACAAACAAAGGAACTGCAGGGTATTATGAGTACTTTTGAAAGATGATCACACTTAGCTGCTCTCTGGTCAAAAGAAATCACGACGTGTTACACAATTACCTTTCCAGAAGTGATCTTTCAGATTTTAGAAACATGTGAAAATGAGTATTTTTACTGAAAAAAGTTTGCTTTATGGGATTAAAATTCTCCTTTGAATAGATGCATTATTTGACATCTTCAAATAAAGGGAACAGGTTAGAGCTAAAGGAAATTTTCAGTTACTGAATACAGAGTCATAATTTGATCTATAATTTATTTGTAAGTATCAATCTTAAATTACCAATCCTAACATGCTTAAAAGGAACTTCCTCGCATGCAGCAGTCAGGGGAGATTCTGTCTGTCTGTGCTCCTCACCCAGAGCCAAGAACACAGACACTCAAATATACCAAGTGGCAATCAATTCTTAAAATTCATTTCATGAATCTGCTCAACAATTTTAAGAATTATGTATCTGGCCCTTTTTGAGCTCCACAACGCTGCTATTTCTTGTAGAGAGGAACTCTGCTGTCAATCACAGCTCCCTTTTGCCACGCAAATATGCGCCACAGCTTTCACTTGTCACTCCTATTATATGTAATGTAGGCAGCTTAGCACTAAATCAATTTAAGGAACTGCAGAAGTTAAATACATACATTATTATGACGATGACAGAAAAGGCAATGAATGTCTTGCGGCTCCATTTGCTTTCTTTGTTAAGAAAGAAAAAGCTAATTATCTGCAGCTGTCAACCATGAAGACCTACACCTATTTAAGTCAACATTAGCCTTGGACAACTGAAAACATTTCTCATATTTTTGCCCAATTGTTTTCTTTTTCCGAAAAAACATATCTCATTATGAAATATTAAACATTCTGAAGGACAATGTAAAAACAAGATGCAAAATGTAACACTAAACATTTGTATCCCTTTTCAAAACCAATTCATTTTAATATTCAAAAAACTGCCAATTTTTTAATATCCATTCTCTAATTAGTGTAGTCAAAATTTAGAAAGATACCAACCCTCTCCACATAAATTCATATTAAAAAAATTCAACTGAAACCCCACAGACTAGTGGTTGCAATGAAATTATGTTAAGATGATCAAAGGAGAAATTTTAGCCATTTATTTAATGAAGGGAAAGAAAAACTCATTTCCAAAGTTAAAATGCTGATAAATAACAGAAAATTCACACTGAATTACCACCTTCTATGTAGTATCATGTAGTCTTTATCTATCAATCTTCCGTTTTTCAATCTAGTCCCATTAAAATCTAAAACTGAATAGCTAATTAGTTTCTATATTTCTTATCCAGAAAATATCAAATAAGAATGAAAAGAATACTATTAATAAGTTTTAAAAAAATCAATATATAACCTATGGCATCTCATAACAGTGAGTTCTTAAAAGTATACAAAGGTCATTATTCCTTGATTATGAACATGAACATTCTCTGCATTTGCTCTACTGAGTTTTCAGTGGTAAAACATTATTTTTTTATTTCTTGTGAAGAGCTCTTCTCACAAGAATACACTTAACAGTATTTTAAAATTCCATATTAAAACACTATGCATTTAGCTTTCTAGAGAATTAAACCTATGTAACCTCTAACATAAGCAAAATCAACATAGATAAATTGAAATTCAATCACATAAGAAAAAAATCTAACAAATAGCCTAACAAAATTAGTTTTACAAATAACAGCTTAACGTTTAAGTCCCTAAACCAGCCTTAAAGAGAAGTCTTTTCTAACTACACCTAACCCACCACTCCTCCCTTCCACCTAAAGGAATCACTATTACATTTTCAGGAGACAAGGGAGAAAAGGTCAAGAATCTTTAATAGCATAAAAAGCAAAGTCATCTCAGATCCAAAGACTCACAATTGGAAATGGCTAAGCTACAGACACAGACATGGCCTGTGTGATAGGTAAAGAAACAGTACAGTGAAGTACCAAACAAACATGAAGTAAAATTTCTACTGACCTTAACTAGCAATAGACAGGATCAAAATTCCATTGTAACTTTGTCAACAAAGCCCAGGTTCTTTTCATAACACAATACTATCCCCAAGCAGAATTCTTCTCTAACTCTACATCTTAAGAAATCTGTATCTATCAAGATTGAGCAATGATTGCCATCCTGTACAACTGATGATACTGGTGACAATGTTATCCAAATGCACAAAGCAGAAATGAAAAAATATGACTGGGAAACAAGCCTTTGTCTTAAAATGAGCCAGATAAGACAGGTGACCTTCCAGGGTCCTTTTAGCACTAACGTTCTAATATACTTTGGATTATTTATCTTGCAAGACATTTGGGAACAGATAAGAAGCCTCTGGCTATTTCTTTCCTACTTTCTGACATCTGTTCAAGGTAACATTATAATTCCCAGCTGATTATTGTATAAAAACCTAAAAATATCATCTACAACTAATATAATTCTCACAACTCTGTGAGAGGGGTAATTATCATATACAGCTGAGAGAAACTAGGTTCAAGATTGTGGTGACTTGGCACAAATCACCAAACTACTAAATAAGAGTAACTTCAAAGGCAGGTCTGCCCTACTCACAACTCAGGACACTTCCCATCAGGCACTGAAGGCCACCGTAATAACAGGGTCTATCTGTACATCACCAGGACTTCGTTACATGCTCCTCTTTTGGTTCTCAGAACAGCCCTGTAATGAAACAAGGCAGGTAACAGTAGTATTCTGACCTCATTTTACAAATGAGAAAACTGAAACTCAGAGAGAAATTCAAACCACTTGCTGAAGGATCCTTCAGAGTAATGTCAAAGTCTCAAACACAGGCTTCCTGACTCCAAGTTCAGTGTTTCTTTTGTCACTGTAATTTTTATTGTCAATTACAAGTTGGCTTTAACGTATCTTTAAAACATTTTTATGCCTACACTATGTAACCTGGTCTCTCCAACTCTGAAATCTAATCAATGGAATTGAGCCCACAAAGGCATCATGTTTACACTTGCATGTGACATACCTTACACTTCCAATACAGAATTTATTTTCCAAAGATATCTGCCTATGACTGTCAAAAAGATTTCCACTCAGATTTTGAATGATCAAGAACAAGGTTCTGCACATCAGAAAAATCCTACTTGAATCCCACCAGAAAAAAAAAGATGCCTAATTTGGGAGTTTGTTAAATTATAAATCAGACTTCTCCTTGCTTATATCCACTTAATAGGACAGTCAGTAGTACTGCCTTCTTGTCATTAATTCCTCAAAATCTTTCTACCCAAATGCACTGACATTACCGAAGGCCAGAATGATCTCATTTAGTAAAGCAGCTTCTTGCCCTTTCATTAGGCCCTAATCTAAATTACAGTATAAAGACATAAGGCCCTGTACTCGTGACTGGTTCATGATAAAGGGCACGAGCTGGTCCTGTGGCCTGATGAAGTCTGGGGACACAGAAGGGGTTTTTTTGGACTTTATCATTCTAAGAGCAGGCAATTCATTTTGAGCCAGAAAAATAAAATATAATCTTGGGCCATCTGGTTCTATAACACACTATGTTTGTTTAGAAAGGTCACTGTTGTCAAGTTATTGAATGTTATCTCTGGAATTGACAGGAAGAGAGAAGTTTCTGAAAGCAGGTCAGGAATATTAAAGCAGCGTATATTCAGGTGTAAAGTAGTGTTTAAAAGCTCGGGCTTTGAGGTTAAACAGACCGCAGTTCAAATCCTAGCTCCGCTACCTACTAGGTAAGTGGCCGTGGGCAAGGCAGCAGTTTTCTTAACTCATTTTACCCATCTATAAAGCCTAGATAATAATGTTCTAGAGGAATATTTGTAATAACAACATTACCTAACAGTTATACATCACTAGTCTACAGTTACCATTCAAAACTTATTCAGCAATTATTATCTGTTAACTTTCATTCTCCTTTTACTCTAGTTTGGTATGAAACTCGTTTCATTGCTTTTATTAAATCTTTTTCCAGACAACAAAGTGGAATTTAAATATAGACTTAGAATTTATGCTATGCACATAAAATACACGAATTTAGAGCCTATCTTTAACAGAACTCCAGTCTATCTTAAGCATTTAAGCATTGGTCACTCTTTTTTTAAACCAGATTTATAGCAGCCATTCATTTGTTAGTAGAATGACAGAGTTACTGTGTCACTCAAGAATGAATACTAAGCAGTATCAAATCTGCATCCGAACTTCAGTGAGACTAGTACAGCTGTTTTACTGAACAACTGTTTCAGTACCTCATGTTGTTAATACGATAGTTATTTTCTCTGTATTAGGTAGTTTTCTATCCATGTTTCATAGCGGTACTATGAGCCAACTACTGCAGTAACAAGAAAATCCAGAGTTGATACAGATAGGTTATTTATGCCCTTCTCCTTTGGGAGGTTAGCAATGTGTCTAAAAATATACAAAAAATTAAAACATATACTTCGAAAAGCAGCTCAATTGAAACTCCATCCGGAATGTAGCCAAACGGCACCGTTTTCAGTTCAGCAGGCCAGATTCCAGACTGACTTACCTGACACCATGTGCACATATGCTCAGTTGTTGTCAGACTCTTTGCAACTCCGTGGACTGTGGCCCAATAGGTTCCTCTGTCAATGGAATTTTCCAGGCAAGAATACTGAAGTGGGTTACCATTTCCTACTCCACGGGATCTAACCCACGTCTCTTGTATCACCTGCACTGGCAAGCAGGTTCTTTACCACTGGCGCCACCTGGGAAGTCTTGTATCTCAATGATGGGCAAATATTTCACCTGCACTTTGGCAGGAATAGCCATCATCATGTGTTGAATTGTATTATCCCCATACTTTCTGACTGCTTTCTCCCAAATCAAAGTATGCCCTATAAACTGGAGCAAGAGTTATAGTCTCAGGGTAGGAAGCAACATTTCTATCTTTCTACTTCAACTATCAGCTGCTATGCAGTTTCCTGCTTGGTGTCAAAGAGAATAGGTCCATCTCCTCCATGAGCTGTTGGGTGGGTTCTCTGCTTTCTCCACATTGACCTAAGAGGTCTAGGAGTTATCAAAAACAAATCTCAAACTTCAGGTTCCGGTCAAGATTACTCATAGACCGACAGACAGAAGTCTAATATTCAAGTATTGAATTAAGGGCTACAAAGGTAAGGATTACAGAAATTGATAATCTTACACAGAAAGATATTACAATATATGACAAACTCTCTTGACCAGCCTTCCTTTACCCAGCTTGCTAACTGAACCCACACTCTCCATTTCCTCTCCCTCTTCTACAGGGACAGATGCCCACAGTGTGCTGAAAACTCTCAGAATGTGGTCTGCTCTCTGGTCCACCCCTCACAGTCCTGCTCCCCAATACTGAGTGTCTCTTCCCCCTAAATCAGCAGTATTTGCTGATTAGGGGAGTTTTGTTACTGTAATTAATTTAATTACCTATTACACAAATAGTGAAAGCAAAAACAAAAGCTAAAGTATCTAAAAATTTCTCCAAAAGCTTTGAAAGACTTAATAAAGGCAAGTCACTATGTAACCCTGGTGTTGAAATAGACAAAGATAAGAGAAATATAAAAAACTGATGAAAATCATAAAATACAGAACAATGACTCTCAAACTTGAGCCTGGAGGCCTTATAAAAACAGACTGCAGAGCCCCACCCTCTTAGTTTCTGATTCAGTGAGTCTGGGGTGAAAACAAAGAATTTGCATGCTAGAAAGTTCCATGTGATGCCAATGCTGTTCGTCTGGAAACCACACTTTGAAAACTATTGTTTTCAATTCTCTAAAGTTGTAATCTACACTACAGAAATAAAGTATAAACTGAAAATGATTTGCTATAGATGTGATAGATTTAAGAAAGACGCATTGTTCCAGTCAGCAAACCCATTCAAAGGAAAGGCCTTGGCCCTAATCCAAAGACATTTATGTTTTGAGTTAAGACATTAGTGGAATGTATACATCATCTTTTATGAGCTGTACTGACTTTTTCAATTAATGGATAAACTATGAGAAACAAACTCATCAGAAGAGATCTCCTGTCAGATACAAGTGATAAAATTATTACCAGAGCCTAAAAATCCCTTCCCAGGTGGCTCAGTGGTAAAGAATCTGCCTGCCAATTACACGCAGGTTCAATCCCCGGGGCGGGTAGATCCCCTGGAGTAGGACATGGCGAGCCACTCCAGTATGCTTGCTTGGGAAATCCCATGGACAGTGGAACCTGGTGGGCTACAGTCCATGGGGTTGCAAAGAGTCAGACATGATTTAGCGACTAAACAACAACAAAAATCCCTTCATTTCACTATTTGTAAAAGGAGAATTCTAATGTGTAGAATTGGTTAAAAAATTTGCTAAAATCTCAAGCTTACAGTATCAGTGAAGCCTTTAAAATAAAAATTTATGTATCATTATCTAAACTTATGAGATTTCTGTATTGGAGGATCAGAAATATACATTGTCAGCCAAGTGGCAGAGTCAATAGAGATCTGTCCTCATATTCAAAGTGGCTTTTTCTCCAACCTTACAACATGGCAGTATGATCTTTGGAAGAGTTCAAGACAAATTAGAAACATTTGGCTCCCAATCAATCTACATGTCTGCAAAATAGAAAATGCCAAAATTCATTCAGCTATTTAAAACTAGATGGACTATAAGCATTATATCTGCTGTTTTGAATAAGACTGTAAGCACACCCAAAGACATACTTACTATTAAATGGCTAGTTTATTGAATATAGGGCATTATAAGAGAGCTGGTCTACCTGCACTGAAGCAAAGTTTTTGGCAACACAACCCTGTTTAGGCAAGAAATCTGTGGAGAACAGATGACAGAAAAATTCACAGATGGATGCAGTAGGCTAAGTGAAATGGAGAACACCATGTTCAGAGAGCATCAAAGTAGCAGCCTAGGTATATGCTGAAGTAATGCATCTGAAGATGTGGCATTTATGAACTGCTTGGAAACAAGATAAACTACTCAGTGACAGCAATCACCATTATGATCATGCAAGCTTACCGTTTCAGAAATTAGAGGCACAGACAGAAGCATTTTATCTTTGCCTAAGAAGGTGCTGATATGTAATGCAGTATTCACATGAATTCCAAAAGTAAAGAGGACCATATCTGATAAAGTATACAGGAATTCAAATGGCCAGTTTTACACACTCAATCTAATATGTTTAGAACACTAGCCCCAATTAGTATTATAGTATTTGAGGTCAGGGAACAGTTTGTGAAGATTTGCAATAACTATTCTGTTTCTTTAGAAGGTGATTCAGAAGTAAATAAAGGCCTAATATCATGTTAGCAGTAAGCTATAGACCTAGAAATGGTTAGGGTGGTCACTATAAGACAAAAGAAAACCAAAAACATAAAACAACAAGTGTTGGTGAGGATGCAGAGAAACTAGAACCCTTGTGTACTGTTGGTGGAAATGTAAAATGGTGCAGTTGCTATGAAAAACTGTATGAAGTTACTCAAAATATTAAAAACAGAATTGTCAAATGATCCAGTAATCCTACCTATGTGTATATACCCAAAAGAACTGAAATCAAGATCTTGAAGAGATATTTATACACCCAGCATTATTCACAATAGCCAAGAAGTGGAAGCAACCTAAATGCCCATTAATAAATAAATAAATGGATAGGATGGGTTGGGAGTTTTGGATTAGTAGATGCAAATTATTATATATGAAATGAATAAACAAGGTCCTACTATATAGCACAGGGAAGTATATTCAATATACTGTAATAAACAACAATGGAAAGGAATGTGAAAAAGAATATATACATGTGTAAACTGAATTACTTTGCTGTGCAGCAGAAATTAACACAGTATAAGTCAAATATACTTCAATTTAAAAAACAACTGAAGAAAAAACTGTTACTTCAGTAAAATAAATTTTAAAAAATAAATGCATAAATAGTATACACATAAAGGCACACCTGGAAGCCATTGCAGATTTGGTTCCAGACCACTGCAATAAACTGAATATCACCAACAAAGTGAGTCATGTGATTTTTTTGGTTTTCCAATGTATAAAAAAGCTACGCTGACACTAAACTACAGTCTATTATATGTGCAACACCATTGCATCTAAAAGATACTTTATTGCTAAAACATATTAACCATCTGAGCCTTTAGTGGGTCATAACTTTTTGCAATAGGAATATCAAGACACCATAACAAATGTAACAATAATGAAAAAGCTTGAAATATTGGGAGAATTATCAAAATGTGACACAAAGACAAGAAATGAGCACATACTGTTGGAAAAAGTGGCATCAACAGATTTGTTGGGTGCAGGGTTGTCATAAACCTTCAATTTGTAAAAAAAAAGAAGAAAAAAGTGCACTACCTGAGATGCACAATGAAACGAAGTGCAATAAAATGAGGTATGCCTGTACAATGGAACATTACTTAGACTTTAAAGAGAAGGCGATCCTGTCATATTCTACAACACCTTGATGACACTACAGTATGTGAAATAAGACAGTCACAAAATCACAAACACTGGATGATCATATGTATATGAGATGTTTAAAATAGTAAAATTCTTAGAAAGTGGAATTGTCATTACCAGAGGCTAAGGGGACAGAAGAAAGGAGAATTATTCTTCAAGGGTATAAAGTCTCAGTTCTGCAAGCTAAAGAAGTTCTAGAGGTCTGTTGTACAACAATGAGCGTACATTTAATATACTGTACTTGAAAATGGTTAGTCTGGTGAGAGAAAAGCCATAGAAATAAAAACATCTTGAAAACTCTGGTAAGTTCACAGAAAAAGTACTGAAAAGGTTCACTCTAACTTGCTTAAGAAATAATATAATCTCACAAGAGTAGATTCAATATGAATCATTATAATCTCTCAGTAACACTAATTTCTATAAAATTCTAGGAACCTATGACTTAAATTTGTTACTTCTAACGGAAAGAGATATGGCATATCAGAATTACTTGGAGGGCTTTTAAAATATTTCTTACTCTTAGCCAGAGAGATGCTCCCACTAGAGTGAGCCATTATTACTGAGGCAACTGTGCTATATTCTTCAACTGTGCTGGGACTGAAAACAGATTGAGAATTGTGTTTTTATTTAAATGATAGTTTAAATCAGTAATAAAAATATTCAATTTAATCACTTTTCCTATAGTAAGAAAATTACACATAGTGTTTGATATAATTAAACTTTCTTCACACTATGAAGCTAAACATGTGTTCTATTTTCTGAATGCATACATAAGACATTGTAAATGTGGCTGCTTGAACAATGAACAATCTTTGTTATGAGGCCACATATTCATTTGGGCTGGGCACCGATGGAGAACAGGATCAACAATATCTGGAAAACGCAGGCAGAAATACCTCTCAAGACTTCTGAAATATTGTGTCCATAACATTATGCTTTTTGACAGCCCTTTCCTGTGTGCATTTATCTCAAGATGCCTTTTTGCCATGACCTCCTCTCTTCCTCAAAGCACTTTTCTCACTGTTTCTTTTCCATATTTAAGGAAGGTGAAGAACTAAATTTTCTACACCCAAACTTTCAGAAACAAAATAAACAGTATCTCTCATTTCCATACATTGCTGCTTAATTTCCAAGCAAACAAAGCTACATTTTAAGAACTCAGGGTTAATTGAATCTTTTCACACTAACTTCACTTCAGTGCATTTTTCTTATACCATATTTTTTAAATCTGTAGATAAGTATCCAGTAGTACTGTAAAATTAAGCATTGACCTATATTCTCTATTGGTAACATTTTCTTAAAGATTATATAAATATGCTATTTTACATGGAAATTATACATTAATAACTTCAATTCTGTAAGGGTATATTTCAGCTCTACAGTATCTTTTTATCATTTCCTGCTTCCTTTTGTGTTAAATAGATATTGTCTAGTGTACTTTTTTCACTCCTTGATTGTTTCTTTCACTACAATGTTTTGAGTTATTTTCTTAGTGGTTGCTCTGGAAATTACAATTATCATTTTAATTTAAAACATTCTGGTCAGAAATGGTACGGACCTAACAGAAGCAGAAGATATTAAGAAGAGGTGGCAAAAATACACAAAGAACTATACAAAAAAGATCTTCATGACCCAGATAATCACGATGGTGTGATCACTCACTTAGAGCCAGACATCCTGGAATACGAAGTCAAGTGGGCCTTAGGAAGCATCACTACAAGCATAGCTAGTGGAGGTGACAGAATTCCAGTTGACCTATTTCAAATGCTAGAAGATGATGCTGTGAAAGTGCTGCACTCAATATGCCAGCTAATTTGGAAAACTCAGCAGTGGCCACAAGACTGGAAAAGGTCAGTTTTCATCACAATCCCAAAGGCAATGCCAAAGAATGCTCAAATTACCACACAACTGCACTCATCTCACACGCTAGCAAAGTAGTGCTCAAAATTCTCCAAGCCAGGCTTCAACAGAATGTGAACCCTGAACTTCCAGATGTTCAAGCTGGATTTAGAAAAGGCAGAGGAACCAGAGATCAAATTGCCAACATTCACTGGATCATCGAAAAAGCAAGAGAGTTCCAGAAAAACATCTATTTCTGCTTTATTGACTATGCCAAAGCCTTTGACTGTGTGGATCACAACAAACTATGGAAACTTCTTCAAGAGATGGAAATACCAGACAACCTGACCACCCTCTTGAGAAATCTGTATGCAGGTCAAGAAGCAACAGTTAGAACTGACATGAAACAAAAGACGGGTTCCAAATCAGGAAAGGAGTACACCAAGGCTATATATTGTCACCCTGCTTGTTTGACTTATATGCAGAGCACATAATGAGAAATGTTGGACTGGATGAAATACAAGCTGGAATTAAGATTGCCGGGAGAAATATCCATAACCTCAGATATGCAGATGACACTACACTTATGGCAGAAAGCGAAGAAGAACTAAAGAGCCTCTTGATGAAAGTGAAAGAGGAGAGTGAAAAAGTTGGCTTAAAACTCAACATTCAGAAAACTAAGATCATGGCACCTGGTCCCATCGCTTCATGACAAACAGATGGGGACAATGTAAACAGTGTCAGGCTTTATTTTTGGGGGCTCCAAAATCACTGCAGATGGAGACTGCAGTCATGAAATTAAAAGATGCTTGCTCCTTGGAAGAAAAGCTATGACCAACCTAGACAGCATATTAAAAAGCAGAGATGTTACTTTGCCAACAAAGGTCCATCTAGTCAAAGCTATGGTTTTTCCAGTAGTCATGTATGGATGTGAGAACTGGACTATAAAGAAAGCTGAGCACCACAGAATTGATGTTTTTGAACTGTAGTGTTGGAGAAGACTCTTAAGAGTCCCTTGGACAGCAAGGAGATCCAACCAGTCCATCCTAAAGGAAATCAGTCCTGAATATTCATTGGAAGGACTGATGCTGATATTGAAACTCCAATACTTTGGCCACCTGATGTGAACAACTGACTCACTGGAAAAGACCCTGATGCTGGGAAAGATTGTAGGTGGGAGGAGAAGGGGACTACAGATGGTTGGATGATATCACCACAACAATGAACATGAGTTTGAGTAAACTCTAGGAGTTGGTGATGGACAGGGAGGCCTGGCATGCTGCAACCCATGGGATTCATGCAGAGTCGGACACAACTGAGCGACTGACCTGAACTGAGTCTGGATTAACACTGAAATTTTATAATAATTTAAAACTTGCCTCCAATATGCCTTTGTTTCCTTGCCTTTCTTTTTATTATTATTGTAAAACTACTTCTCTATATGTTACAATCTCATCAATTTACCATTGCTCTTTATTTCATGTTTACTGTCTCATATCCTTTTGTTTCAACCTGAAATATTCCCTATAATGTTTCCTGTAGAGCAAGTTTGCTAGTGACAAACTCAGCTTTTGCTTATTTGTATATGTCTTAATTTCTCCATCGTTGAAAGAGATTTTAGCAAGATACAGAATTCCCAGTTAACAGTCTTTTTTTCCCTTCAACACTTTGAAAATGTCTTCTAGTGTCCATGGTTTCTGATAAGTCAGCTATCAATATTTTTCTTTTGTTGCTTTTAAGATTTCTGTCTTTCACTTTCATAAATTTGACTATGATGTCTAAATTAGATTTTGATGTCTATGATTTGTCTATATTTGGGTTTAAACTACTTGGAGTATACTAAGTTTCTTTAATGCATAAATTAATAATTTTTCAGCAAGTTTGTGATGTTTTCTGTCATTATTTCTTTTAATATTATTTTTGCCTTTTTTTTTTTTTTCTTTTCTTCTCTTCTCCTTCTAAGACTCCCATTATGTATATGTTGATACACTTGCAATGTCCCATAGGTCTCCTGAAGTTGTGTTCACTTTCTATTTCCTTTCTACTCCTCACACTGGATAATCTCTATTGAGCTACATTCAAGTTGACTAATACCTTTTTCTACCAACTCATATCAGTTATTTGAGCCCCTTTAGTAAATTTTTCATTTTTGTTACCATACTTTTAAACTTCAAAATTTCTATATGGTTCTTTTAAACTAATTTCTATGCTTGTTCATATTCTTTTTGGTAAGATAACAATTTCACACTTTCCTTCAGTTCTTTAGACATGGTTTCACTGAGTTCCTTAAACATATTTACAATAGCTGACTGAAAGTCTTTATCTTTTAAGTCCAAATCTAGACTTTTCTTTTGGGTAGTTTTTCACTTTTTCCCATGTATGTAGCACACTTTTCTATTTCTTAAAGATCTCATAACTTTTGTGTTGAAAGCTAGCCATTTTAAATAATACATTTTAACAATTCTGGTATCAGAATCTTCCACAGTGCCCCGCTAAGACTTTTTAATCACTAGCTCTGTTTTTTTCCTGGTGCTGCTGATTTGTTTAGCACTTTCATGAACTAATTATATATCCCCTGTATTATGTGGCTACTGAGTATTTCAGGCTTTTATTTTTAGGCCTGGCTTCCTAGAACAATATAATTTAGTGATCAACCAATAATTGGTCACAAGATTTCTTTAACTGCCTTTAACTTCCACTCTTTGCCAAAAAAAACGTCTGTGTGAAGTCACACCTCTTAACTTCAGGTAGCTTTTAAGATGGCCATAGCTTTCACTTCCTTCTTGCGCAGAGCCTCAAAATCAGCCAGAGGTGGATCCTCTCCTTTCCCAGGTCTTTCCTGGGCATTATGCAAAGCCTTTCACATCCTATAGTCTTTTAGATACCTTAGAAATACTTGGAGCTTTTCAAAGTTCCCTGTGGTTGGCTAATCATCAAGGATTTCCTTTTAAGTTCCTGACCAAGCTCTTGTTTGCCCCACCAGAAGTCACAGCCTTAAATGGTGGAGATGTTGCCAAGAGTGCCTACTGTTTCAGCAAAGTCCAGCGGGTAGGCCTTTTTTCCCCCAACTGAGCTGAGCTCTGAGTCAAATCAACAGCCAATCTCTCTCTGAGAACTGGGTTTTCCCAGGGAGCTGCAAGTTCGAGCAAAACATTAACTATGCTCTAGATATGGTGCTTTTCATGGACCTCCAAAAGAGGTCAGATCTCTCCATTGTCAACAGTGTTGCCAGCTTTTGCTATAGGACAAGCTGGGGGAGGAGGGAAAATGGGAGTGGACACAAGTCAGACACCACTGTCACATCCATAGTTCAGTAGCTTTCTCTCTGACAGACAATTTTTAGTTCATCCTCTGGCTCTCATCAACAGCCATAATTCTGAAATGGTTGATTTTAGTTGTGTAGCCCATGTTTTTGTTGTGTTATACAGAGAGGGAGTATACTGAGGCCCTCACTTCAGTGATCTAGAAGCCAATCAAGCTCTATAATATTATAAATCTATCTTCATGTATTTTTAAAAACAAAAAACATTTTATCAAAATTGTTTTTAAAATTATACTTATAAGCATTTAGATCACTGGTTCTCATCTCTAGTAGAAACTTACAAAACATTTTGCAATTTTTTAATTTGTATAATTTTTAAATTATAATTGTAGAATAAAATATGCAGTATTTATAGTTAAATAGGAAGAAACTGATCTGTGAGAGGAAAAAGATAAACTGCATAAGTAATGTCTCACAGTAGTATATCTTTCCTGTTAAGTAATATGTGAATGATCAGATACAAAGGTGAATCCATGTCATAGTTTTACTCTCAACCCAAAAGGCCTCCCAACATCTTTTTGGACAAGTTCAAGAGAGGAAGAAAGACTATTCCATCTTGTTCTTAACTGGCTTACCTAGGCCAATTCAACTCTGATAGGGATAAAAAGAGCCACAAAAGACAGAGTGTGAAACTCAACAAAGAAGAATCTGACATCTGAACCTAGGAAGCAACCCTAGCTCCTGAGACTTCTCTGAAGAGACTCAGCACAGAAATAGGGTTTAGCTCAGGTTTATCAAAATATCCTGCCAAACCTATGCAGTTAAGGGCTTCTGAAAAGGGAAGTTACTCATTACTGCCATCTCTCTTCAGCACTCCTGGATACCAGCAAACCACAAAAAGACCAAAACTGTCAAAATGGGCTAAGAAAGGGAGACACCTTTGAGCAAGATTTTTATTTTCAAGTACACCTCAAGCTTCTCAGGCTTTTCTACTGTTGTACAATAAGCCACTCCAAAACTCACTGCTCAAAAAAAAATTTTATTTGATCATAATTCTGCAATGTGGGTTCAACACTTATTGCTCAAAAAGAAAAAAACAAAACCACCTATTTTATTTGCTCATAATTCTGCAAACTAGGCTAGGCTCAGCTAGGCAGTTCGGCTCATCCTGCTGATGATCACTCACACAATTGCTTTGAGCTGGAGGATAGGAACTGGGCTTAACTAGAATACTAGGATTAGGGTGGCTGGGCTTCTGTCTCTACGTAATTCCAGAGTCTCTCTGATCCTCCTTCCCTTTCCTCCCTGGAACCTTCCTCCCTCTCTCTCTCCCCCTCCCTCTCTCTCCATGTGGCCTCAGTTCAACACGATTCCTCTAGGAAGATTTCTGAGATAATGGTTTAGGTCTCCCAAAAACATAAAAGTTACCTAGTTTTATTAAGGCTTATGCTCAAACTTCAAACAGCTCTAACTCTGTTGCATTCTGTTTGTTAAGTAAAGAAAGTGAAAGTGAAAGTCCCTCAGTTGTGTCTGACTCTTGCAACCCCATGGACTATACCGTCCATGGAATTCTCCAGGCCAGAATACTGGAGTGGGTAGCCGTTCCCTTCTCCAGGGGATCTTCCCAATCCAGGGATCAAACCCAGGTCTCCCGCATTGTAGGCAGATTCTTTACCAGCTGAGTCACAAGTAAGGCCAAACTGAAAGAAAAAAAGAGTGCACAAGGGTGTGACTATCCCAGATGTGGTTCATTGTAACCACCATCAACATAAGAGACTATTAAAACATTAAAGCCAATATTCAGATGACTAGAATAGGAACAACCACAAGAAACTATAAATGGCTAGAGTTAAATGAAGACTTGGCTATTATAGTCAAATTTTATTCTGTTCCTTTCCATACTGAAGGTCAATCTAGGTTCGGTAAGAATCTTAATTATAGGCGGAAGGAAATGAACCTGAAAACCACTTATAAGCCATATGACCTTGGACTAGTCTTTCATCCTCTACAAGCCTCAGTTCCTCAACTGTAAAATGTAAAATCATACAGGCCTTGCTTATGTTATAGAAGATTGTACAGAACAAATAAAACAAGAAATGAGAAAGAGCTCTGAAAACAAAACTGCTATACAAATAAAAGGAAGTAATATTTTTCTGACAGGATCCTAGGTATAGTAAATCTAGTTAAGCACCATTCTCTCTTAATAAAAGTATAATAATCATAGTTAATTATCTGATATGCTAAATTATAATACTACCACAGCAATATTATTGTATATAGTAATGGGCTAAAATTATTCATCACTAATATAAAGAACAAAAACATTAAAACTATGATTTATTGATGTCTGATTATATGTCAGGTGCTGCTAAATACTCCAACTAAACTATAACTAATCCTTACAATAACTCAACAAAGTAGTTATTATCTCCCTTTTTCAAGTAAATAAACTGAATCAAGAAATTGACAACTTAGAGTAACATGCCAACAGTCACACAGCTAATAAGTGGAAAATCCATTTTCAATATTTAATGTATAATATGCTCTTGATAAATGCTTCTCATCTAAATTAAGGAGAAATAAACAAGCCGAGGACTATCTGGCTTTAAAGTAACTACAACTAACTCCATCAAAATATCTCTCTCACACACAATTCTTTTTTATTTGCAGTTGAAACTGGAATTACAGCAAACATATCTAACTAATATGAGCAATTCACCAACTTTCTCATATGCAAAATGGTTTCCAATCAGAAAACTACCACCATTTTTTAAAATATCTAATCTTTAACCCATGTACTGAATCATGACTTATAATGGTCTTATTATAATTTAGGAGTATCAATTGAAAAAAATGATATTTACATTCTAAAATATTTCTAAAAGATCAAACCAAAAAGAGTAAAATAGCAAATATTTTTAAATGGCAAAATATGTAGAGTACTAATTACAAATAAAAGTTTATGTCCCTCTATTATGAAGAAATCTTGAAATTTAAAAGAAGGAGGAGAAAAGAAGACATTGTCCAACAGGAAAGGGTACCAACGACATAAGCGGACAATCACCAAAAGAAATAAAATGACTAATATGCTTTTTAAAAAATTTGCCATTAGTTACCAAAGAAATGCAAATACAAGTGAGATTTTTTTTCCAACTATTTGACTGGCATAAATACAAAAAAAATACAAAAATTGATCACACCTAGTATCAGAAAGCATGCAAAGAAATGAAACATTAAAGTGCTACTGCTCCAAGTATGAAATGGCATGATCCATCTAGAGAGCAATTTGGTAGTTGATAAAAACACTGAACTGTACACAGCCTTCTATTTAAGCAATTACATTCCTAAGAATTCATTTAAAGAAAATTATTTGATGAAGCACAAAGATGTATGTACAGTAATTAACCATAAACCCAAAATACAGAATATAACCTAAATGTCTAGCTAGAGAGCTGCTTAAGTAGATATGCCAAAAAAAAATGCATATGATATTATCATCATGAAAGGATATGAGTGTTAAAAGTTAAAAAACAAATCACATGACAACTTTTAAGAGAATATGCACATATTTCTGTGTTTATAAGGGAGAGGAAACATGCACATGTGTGGCCAGAAGCATACCCAAGAATGCCATACAAACTCACTAGGGAAATTCTGAGATGTGACAGCAATCTTGTGAGCAGATGGGTAGTAAGCTTTGAGAAGAATGATTTTTTTTTACTCCCTCTGTATGTGTCTAGTCAATCAGTCGTGTCTGAGTCTTTGCAACCCCATGGACTGTACCCTACCAGGCTCCTCTGTCCATGGGGTTCTCTAGGCAAGAATATTGGAGCGGGTTGCCATTCCCTTCTCCAGGGGATCTTCCTGACCCAGGGACCGACCCCAGGTCTCCCACATTGCTGGCAGATTCTTTACCATCTGAGCCACCAGGGAAGCCTTTCTGTATTTTCTGAGTGTTTTATATTAAGCATATATAACTTTTGAAACAATAACAAAATAAAATAATTTTCATTTAAAATAATGCCAAATGTCATAACCCTGAGGCTCTGTAAACTTTCAAATGTTATTGCCTTTCATTTAAAATATTGATTAAAAAGCAGTTAATATGTCCACTGAATGAATGTCTAATTTCATTCCTCTTTCAAATGACAGCTTCAAATCATAAATCCTTCACAGCTATTCCTTATTACAAATCATTTAACATTTTTAATTTTGCTAGATTTCTCTTAAAAATAAAAGCAAAGCAGAAATATTTAAGTGCTTCAAACTATACTTAGTATAAATGTGCTATGTCTTTAAGAAATACTTTGCATGTATAAGTTATTATATATATGCATATATACATTATTTTTTTTAGACATAATGCTATTGCACGCTTAACAGACTACAGAACAGTGTAAACACAACTTTTATATGCAAACTGGTAAACAAAAAAATTTGTGTGACTCATGTATTACAATGTTTCCTTTACTGCAATGCTCTGGAACTGAATATGCAATATCTCTAAGGCATGACTGTATCATTTAGTAACCACTATGCTGTACCAAGCACAGAATTATGTACTTCATATAGATCCTTTATTTAATTTTCATAAGGATGCAAGGCAAAAGTCATTATCCTCATATTACATAGCTATACAGAGGAGGACAAGCACTGTGCAATGTCCCTTATGTGTAGAATCTAAAAAATAAAACTACTAGTAAATACAACAAAAAGAAACAGACTCACAGATATAGAAAACTACCTAGTGATTACCAGTAGGGAGAGGAAAGGACGGTGGGACAAGATGGGGCTAAGGCATTAAAAGGTACAAACTATTATGTAAGAAACAAATACGCTCCAAGGATATACTGTACAACATAGCCAATATTTTATAACAACTATAAATGGAGTATAACCTTTAAAATTGTGAATCATAATGCCGTACACTTACTTATATAATACTGTACATCAACTATATCTCAATCAAAAAATTTAAAAATAAAAAAGGTAAAAAACTGTTGACACATTAAAAGTGTAGAATGCTATGATATGAGTCCAAACAATTACTCTTATCTTGAATATGTGATAAACTTTTCAGTTCAGTTCAGTCGCTCAGCTGTGTCCCACTCTGCAACCCCATGGACTGCAGCACGCCAGGCCTCCCTGTCCATCACCAACTCCTGGAGTTTATACAAGCTCATGTCCATTGTGTCGGTGATGCCATCCAACCATCTCATCCTCTGTCGTCCCCTTCTCCTCCCACCTACGATCTTTCCCAGCATCAGGGTCTTTCCAATGAGTCAGTTCTCTGCATCAGGTTGCCAAAATACTGGAGTTTCAGCTTCAGCATCAGGCCTTCCAATGAATATTCAAGACTGATTTCCTTTAGGATGGACTGGTTGGATCTCCTTGCCATCCAAGGGACTATCAAGAGTCTTCTCCAACACTACAGTTCAAAAGCATTAATTCTTCAGTGCTCAGCTTTCTTTATAGCCCAACTCTAACATCCATCGTGACTACTGGAAAAACCATAGCCTTGACTAGACGGACCTTTGTTGGCAGAGTTAACATCTCTGCTTTTTAATATGCTGTCTAGGTTGGTCATAACTTTTCCTCCAAGGAGCAAGCTTCTTTTAATTTCATGGCTGCAGTTACCATCTGCAGTGATTTTGGGCCCCCCAAAATATAAAGTTTGCCACTGTTTCCACTGTTAACCCATCTATTTGCCATGAAGTGATAGGACCAGATGCCATGATCTTAGTTTTCTGAATGAGTTTTAAGCCAACTTTTTCACTCTCCTCTTTCACTTTCATCAAGAGGCTCTTTAGTTCTCCTTCGCTTTCTGCCAACCATTATTAAATTTCATGATGTTTTTGCTGAATCAGTGATGAAATTTATTTTCTATTTGCAGATATGTAATTTCATAGATTGTTACAATAAGGCTTGGGTAAGGTGAATACATATTCTGGAATCCATTATTATCAAAGACTCTAGAGTTCTGTAATATGATGAAGGAAACATTCCATGACACTACTAGCATTACTCATAAATGCTACTGAAATCTAGAATTTTCAAGGCTCCATACATAGACAGTAGCTGATGAAACAACTTTTAAGAATGGATATGCTTAACTGTGGCTTTCCTGGTGGCTCAGATGGTAAAGAATCTGCCTGCAAATGCAGGAGATCCTGGTTCAATCCCCGGAAGATCGCCTGGAGTAAGGAATGGCTACCTACTCCAGTAATCTTGCCTGAAGAACTCCACGGACAGAGGAGTCTGAAGGGCTACCCTGGGGTCACAAATAATTGAATACACTGAGCGACTAGCACATGCTTAATCACCAGGCTTGGGATTATTAAGTACAATCAATATTTTAAATTATATAAAAATGATAATGCCTCTAAATGTCACTTCAACCAAGATTTGGTATATTTAATATGAACAGTTTCTATTTTAATTTTTATTAAAAAACTATATTACTACTTTCAAGCCAATTGTCATTGACCCTCATAAAAAGCCAGCAATTCATGTATCCTGTGTACTGTGTTCAGTCCCTATTCAGTAAGTACTTAGTTGACAAGGAACAGAAGTAAGCAAAGGGCTGGTAGTCTGATTTTTATTTCTAGATCCACAATGTCAGCATGAAAAGAGGTAGATAGCCTTGTTTGTCACTTAGAGGGATAAGTTTGCTTTTCTACAATCCTTGCACAAAGAAAAGCAGTATAGAGCAGTGGCTCTAAATAAGCCTACCCCTAGTGAAATACTTCCCAGAGCCTCCAAAGAAAAGGAGACAAAAATGGACCTGCTCTGCAGCCTCCCCCCCCCCCCCCACCAACATTCCCCAAGGCAGCTCCTGTAGAACTTGACTGGAAAATACAATTTG
Source organism: Muntiacus reevesi (assembly GCF_963930625.1). Classification (NCBI taxonomy): domain Eukaryota; kingdom Metazoa; phylum Chordata; class Mammalia; order Artiodactyla; family Cervidae; genus Muntiacus; species Muntiacus reevesi. The sequence goes on along the minus strand of NC_089265.1, from coordinate 38,426,506 downwards.
AAAATTACTAATACAGTGGACAGGAACATTGGAGATCACAAGATCACAAGATTTGGGAGTACATGTTAGACTTTCCGCTACCTGCTGTGTAACTGTGTTCAAAGGTGCATCTTAACCTCTCTTGGACTTGGGTTTTCACATACATAATATGGTCCCAAATAACTAGTTAGTGGGAAAACTGAGTGAGATGCTGTCCACACAGAAGAACTTTATAGTTTTTGAAGTGTGATCAACCATGTAAAGTATACTGTAATTTACATCCCGTATGTTACGCAAAAAGGATAAGTATTATTCCTTCCCTACTCCTCCCCCTCCCAAGACAATTTACTTATTTCACATGTAACAAAGAAGTTTAAGACTATCAAAATGAAACAAAGTCCAAAAGTCAGATTAAAAGGGAAAGGTGGGAGGAGAGCACATAGAAACTTATTGTCTATGGCTTCTCAGGATGATTCAAGTTATCTTTCATAAACGTTATTTGCAAGCACTTTTAACTGAAGTATATTATGGAAACCCTTTTCTCTAGGCCCACACAAGCTTTCACAATTATTAGATATGATATCAATGTCTATATCAGATGCCCTCAATCATGAAAAATGAATGATAAGGAATAAATATCAGACTCATTCATTAGAAGACAACTCAAACGGTTTAAGAAATATGATAAAGCTGCAAAATTTCCTAGGAAAACTATTTGAAAGAGTCGGCACTGAGTCTCTTTAAACATACTATCAGTGATGAAGATTATAACTCTTAAATCATAACTCCTACACATGAGTGCATAGTTTTTGTTAGAAGTCATATTACAAAGATCTTAGACATAGAACTATTTACTTTATCTTTCTTGCAACCTCATATTGATCAAGAATTTTGAAAAACACATAGGGAAATTTTCGGTGCATCCTGTTGTGGACTTTTACAAAACCACAGGTCTGAAATGGAGGAAACAGCTCCAGCTTATTTCTCAGCCTTAGTTAAGTCTCTTATGCAGCAGACTGTGTGGTTATCTTCCCACAGAAGCTGAAGACTAAAGAAATGTCAAAAGAGCAAGGTTTTACCACCTTGAATGGGCTGCATCTTAGCTGCATTCCAACTATGTGGGAAGGTAAAAATGTAATTCAATTCGGGAACAAACACAGTCTCAAAGCCCAATGATGATGAACAGCGTACATGTACTCAGACTCGACGCCCATCCCTCTTATGCCCCTCCCTCCACCCCCTCCACCACCACCTCTGCACTTTTCACCTTTCTGAATGCCAATGGAAAGCCTCTCTTTAAAGTACTGCTGTAGTGGAAGCAGAAGTTCACACAAACTGCTGCACCTTCTTACATAACCAACACATTACTGAGTAGGAGAATTATGACATCAGCAGTAGGTTAGCCTATTATTCTACCACATAATTAATATCTACTGAGTCTCACACTACCATGCCATTGGCTGGATTTCATAAGGATAGCTGCTATATTTTACTATCTTTAATTTGAATTAATTCTGGTACAGGCTTGAAGCTTGGTAATCTATGAAATAACTATGGAAATGCATGTGGCATATGCACTTAGCTGAGTGCCGTTTCAGGGTTAGCCACACACAGGCACGTGCAGGCGGACACAAGGATACTACAGAAAGAGGAAAACACTACCTGTCAGGCTCACGGTGCTTTCACTAGACCTCCCTCTAAATGCCTAGAAAGCTCACGGTATAGGAGCCTCGACGCCCTTTCTCTCTACTTCCCCCATAGACTGTGTGCTAGCTGTTAGTATTTCACAGTGCAGCATGCCTCTAATCCTACTTAAAGCGGCGAGGGGAGGAGGATAGGAAGGAGGCACGCTCTTGTGGTTTCTATAGCCCCAGAGAGCTAAGCTATCTGAAGCATTTAAAAATATTAATTGTAACCATATAATGTGAAGAAGAGTTCTAATATTGCTTTGTCTTAAATATATAAAGTAGTAATGAAAATAAAGTTCCTTACCATATTGGCTACTGTTAACCATTAAGAAATGAAAAACCTATCTCAAAATCTCATATTTAAAAAGTTATTGAAAAAGTTCAGACATGAGATCCCATATTTGACATATTAAAGTACTCTATGTTTTGTGTACATTTACTTCATAATTTATAGAGAACATGGATCAATTACCTCATATTCTTTCCATGAGCCAAACTCAATGTATTCTCTACCATAAAATGCCAGAATGACCAAGTGGCCTAAAATATTAAAAGCAAGAAGAATTAGGTTAACATTAAAAATGAATTCTTTGATATCTAGAAACTATATGATTACTTTAAATTATTGAATCTAGATAAATACTAATTACTATATGAATGAATGATTTTATTGTATTTCTTTGTATATTTTTAAAGCTTCCAATGTAGCCAAAAAAATATTGTTTTGATTTCGCACAAAAAGAGAGAGATTTTTCAAAGAATTCAAATGCAAGTAAACATTATGAACATAATAATTAGGAAAAAATATAAGTGAGGGAAAATAACGAAGAGAAGAATACTTTGAAAAAAATCTACACTTTTAAATTGTGAAGATGACAGACCAACCAATTCTGACAGCAGCCTGATACAGAGAAGCAAAAGTAAGAATGGATTAGCAGCTAATATATACTTATTCATTCCTTAAAAATAATAAGATTTATTTCTTCAAAATAAAAAAGAAACAGAAATAATATGCAAACAGGTCACAAACTGGAGAACTAAGTATATATGATTATTCAGTTTTATGGAAATTTTAAAAAGAAATACTTGGTTTGGAGAAGAATGGGCAAGATTATTTTAAAACTAATGACTTTTATTGACTAATAAATTTAGGGTAACACGGATATACAAAAATGTAATTAAGTATTATTTATATATGTTCACATCTTTTTTGCCCTAAATTTGGCCCATGATAACAGATATAAATTAGGTATAGAGTATTCTATCATTTAGTCAACTGTAAACAGCATCATAGCTCCCTGGCATGCTTTAGTTCTGCTTGTTTACTTTTTTTCTTTAAAGGTAAAGGTGACATTAAGTGACAGTTGCCATAAATTTTTATGTCGGTCCATTAAACTCTAAAAAATAACAAAGCAAACAGGCACAGCTGAGTATATATGAACAGGGAACAGTCTAAATACACATTTTCAGGGTTACTTAAACAAGACAAGACAAGGATCACTAAAATAATCACAGGTGTTTGCTGTGTATTTAGGTGATTACAAGTCAGTTACAGCAAAAATGCAATAATCAACACCAATTAACACATCAGAGTTCTCAAAAATAACTTGGAAATTTTTAACCCTATTATCAGATTTTCCTGTTACTTTATTATCATCATGAAATATATTTTCTGACATGAGGTATTACTGTACATATTTATTATAAACTAAATGATTAAATGGGCTTCCCAGGTAACGCAAGTGGTAAAGAACCACCTGTCAATGCTGGAGACATAGAGAGACATAGTTTCTGTCCCTAAGTAGGGAAGATCTCCTGGAGGATGGCATGGCAACCCATTAGTATTTTTGCCTGGAGAATCCCATGGGGATATGAGACGGGCAGGCTACACTCTACAGGGTCGCAAAGAGTCAGATACGACTGAAGCAACTTAGCAGGCACACACACAAGTGACTAAATACTTCATAATAACTTTAAGCAAAATGACTATGAGTTATACCTCCTACAATTAGATTTCTCTAAAATAATTCTACCAGTTCCTTTAGCGCTAATTCTTTTCTTCAACCACATTCACCTGTACCTAACTTGAATGCTGCTGCTGCTAAGTCACTTCAGTCGTGTCTGACTCCATGTGATCCCATAGATTGCAGCTCACCAGGCTCCCCCGTCCCTGGGATTCTCCGGGCAAGAACACTGGAGTGGGTTGCCATTTCCTTCTCCAATGCATGAAAGTGAAAAGTGAAAGTGAAGTCGCTCAGTTGTGTCTGACTCTTTGCGACCCCATGGACTGCAGCCCACCAGGTTCCTCCATCCATAGGATTTTCCAGGCAAGAGTACTGGAGTGGGGTGCCATTGCCTTCTCTGCCTAACTTGAATTTCAAGTAAGAAAAGTCAAGATAATCTACAGTTATCTGTGTCTTCTACTCCTCTCCAGACAAGTTACAAGTAACATTTCCTCTTTGAAGACATATTCCACCACCTCATTCTGATACTAACACAATTGTTCAGGATCTCTTCATGTCTTGAATTATTACAAGTTTCTCAGCCTCCATATCAGTTCACTGATAATACAAATCTTTGCCACTTATGATTTTAACTTTAAAATTCAACTCATTTCTTAGAGCCTGTTCTCATATAATATTATTCAATTACTCATTTAAGAAAGAATTGCAACTGTTAGGTGCCACACATACAAATATTTAATATACATGATCCACACACACAAGCAGCTCACTCACTGCCATGACAATCACAGCAAGATGCTCCCTCCTTCACAACCCCACACTGGCCCCACAAGAACTTATTTTCCTTCTATACTCTACAAAGACTTTCTTCTCATCTCTGGCCCAGATAATCCCAGTATCTTCATCTTGCCCTTTAACAGTGAGTCACTACTATGTGCTTAGCAATATGCTAGAAGTTGAATAGGTACTCAATGCAAACGAAACACAGTATTATTTTTGTATTCAGGTCCCACCCCATTTGCTCCCACATACTATGCTAACTTTCTCAGTGTCTTTATAATTGTCCTTTATGTTATATTAGATGCTCAGTCATGTCAAACTCTTTGTGACCCATGGACTGTAGACCACCAGGTTTGCCTGTCCAGGGAATTCTCCAAGCAAGAATAGTGGAGTGGGTAGCCATTCCTTCTCCAGGGGATCTTCCCAACCCAGCGATTGAATCTGGGTCTCCTGCATTGCAGGCAGATTCTTTAACATCTGATTCTCCTGGTATTCACTTTTTCACTCTCATTTTCTCATACTCCACAACTAATAGTAAACAAACTCTGACTTGCCACTCATGTCAGATGGTCCCTTCCAGTACCATCCTGAGACCAGTGGGCCTTTCACTTTAGAGAACCCATTCTTGACCTCTGTCCAGGTACTTCATGAAGTAAAAAATCTGCAAAGTCCAAGGAATGCTTTCTGACTTCTCTGGACTGTAAGACAGCAGATTCCCAAGATTCTGAATTGCCAGGCCGAGAGCCCTGGAGTATCATCCCCAGGACAGACTGAGACATAGGCATACCCACCTCGAGCCCAAGGGGTAGTCAAAAGATAGTCTGCAAGGGATGGGGCAAGGTTGCTTTGGGAGTGGGCATGTGGACATGTTGTAGCAAAGAAACTAGAAGACAGGGAAAAGGAGGGAGAGTACAGGATAAAAATAAGGTGACAGAGGCCAATTCTCCCTTGGCCACTGTGTTTCGGAACAGAACACTTAAAAAATCCTAAAATTCTAAACCTCATTATAAAGCTGTATCAGTCAAATTAGAACCCTAATTTGAGAGCTTATTTATTTAACAGTTAACTGATTTGCAGCATTTAAATATTCAGGCACATGATGAGTGAACTTCATGTGCATTCTTGCATCCATTAGTGTTAAGGATGGGCCTGGTTTCTACACCCTGTTTCCACTGATGGTTCACCAGTTTTAATCTTCATTATAATCTATCAAGTGTTCCAAAAGTACTGACAGCTGCTGCTGCTGCTGCTAAGTCGCTTCAGTCGTGTCCGACTCTGTGTGACCCCACAGACGGCAGTCCACCAGGCTCCCCCGTCCCTGGGATTCTCCAGGCAAGAACACTGGAGTGGGTTGCCATTTCCTTCTCCAGTGCATTAAAGTGAGAAGTGAAAGTGAAGTCACTCAGGCGTGTCCGACTCTTAGCGACCCCGCCTACCAGGCTCCTCCATCCATGGGATTTTCCAGGCAAGAGTACTGGAGTGGGGTGCCTTCTGCGGTAGTGGCAGCAGTAGCAGCAAGAGTAGCACTGATAATACCACTCACTGAGTCCTAGCATAGTACCAAGCATTTAATCTTTACTAAACTCTTTCACACCCTTTGTGTTACTTACAACCCAACTATCTTATTATCTTCATCTTATCCATGAGTTGAAAGTAAGTGTGTCAAAAGAAGGATTCTAATCAAGGTCTTTCTAAATTAACAGCTCGGGTTCTTCACACTATACTTCCTTTCAGATGATTAAAAGATTTGCCTGGCTTCAAACTGCTCCCTGCTAACCTGCACAGATCTGCCAGATTAATCTCCCTTAAAGATCTCTTTTACCTTAACATTTGATCCAGGTTTAAAATATACACTGTTGGTTATGCTCTACTCAGTTAAGTTTCAAGTCCTTAGCCTGATTTTTCTTTCAACTCCATCTTCTTCATCATTTCCTAAAATACTCTTCAATTTCTTCACACCAGAACCATACCTTGCCTTTGGTTCCCATGTAAGTCCTTCCCCATATACCTAGACAACACACCTCCCTAAAAACATTTAAGATCCATATCATCATACTTTGCCTCCTTACTAAAGACTTCTCTGACTACTCAAGGCCAGAATCTTTTCTTATCCCCAATGTTGTATATCCCTGTAATACTAAGAGTCTCTGATCACTCAACAAGTAATTAGCTATGAACTTAGCAGGGTGTCAACTTCAAAGGATATGATATATCTTCATGTCACTTTATGAAGTTAATTTTTTTGGAAGGCACTATAGGGGAAACTGGTAAAATGGCTCTAAAGACAAAACCCCCGGCTGATAATCTGCCTTGATCATATATTAGCAGAGACTTTGGAACTGAATTTGTAAAGTAATTCATTTATGATTAGCAGACTTTTTGGTCCCAGAGCCCGTCTCGATCTTAAATTTTTCGAGAATACCAAAGAATTTTTGTTTATGTGTATTATACCTAGTTGTGCAGTGGTATAATTTATCAGCCAACTTTCCTCCCTTCACCCTCAAAAATGCCAAATTTGCGATTTCAACTCATTTCATAATGTAAATATTCCCAATATAGCTAGTTTCAAGTTAGCAATGTGACAACTGAGTAAAGATTTAAGAAGATATGAATAACATTGGCTCTCTCCAGCTATTAAGAGGAGCTTCAGTTCACTACTGGTTATGTCTGTTCATTTATCATATTAGAAAATAAAATGGAAGGAGAAAGTTCAAGACAGTGGCATAGGAAGATCCTACACTCCTCCCATGGATAAACCAAACCTACAGCTACATATGGAATAATTCCCTCTGGGAAAAAAAATAAAAACTAAAAATTCTGCCAGCAAACAGTAAAAGGGTAAACAGTTAAAAAAAAAAAAAAAAAAAAAAGGCCAGATCACAACAGGGAGCAGAGGCAGCCTCACCAAGAACCTCATCCCAGCATGGCAACCTGCAACTGGGAGGGATTTCACAAATCCAGAGCTTTTCCCTCAGTAGGAAGAGGTGCATGCCCCATATCAGGCACCCCAACCCTTAGGACATGAACCAGAGACAAGCCTTCAAAACATCTGGCTATGAAAACAATGGGGCTCACATCCAAGAGACCCAAAGGACTGTAGGGAGCTGGGATACTTTAAAGGGCTTGAGCTCAGACTCACTCTCTCTGGACACCAGCACAAAACAGCAGTTTGAAAACTCCTAGACTGGATGTGAATAAGATGCACTCATAGTCTTAAAGCATCTACCAGAAGGACAGAGACCTTATTGGACTCTATGGGGACAGAAAGAGAAAGTTGCTCAGTTATGTCCAACTCTTTGCAACCCCATGCACTACAGCCTGCCAGGTTCCTCTATTGATGGAATTCTCCAGGTAAGAATACTGACGTGGGTAGCCATTCCTTTCTCCAGAGGATCTTCCAGACCCAGGGACTGAACCTGGGTCTCCTGCATTGCAGGCAGATTCCTTACTGTCTGAGCCACTGGGAGCTGGTCATCTTTCTGCTCCCTTCTGCCATGAAGGTGCTAGCAGGTCAGGTATGCCCTGACCCTGGTACCCTCTTGAGGCCCTGTGAAAAGTGGTGGGCTCACCCAAGTCCTGAGCTCTCCTGCTGTCTCAATGAAGTTGGCAGGCATGGGCAATACACACAGGGAATACTCCTTGCTCACCTATCTGGCTATGGTGGCCAGGGGGCTGGCATTCTTGGGTCCCACAGGACTATTAACAATTGGAAAGATAGTTGTGGCAGGCATCATCCTCAAGGCACCACAGAGTCAGCAGAATGAAACATATCCTAGATCTGTCAGTGAAAAAGGAAAATTTATTTAGCTTGAGGGGCTATAACTTTAGCTTGAGGGGCAGACTAAGGCTTGCCAAACATATCTAGAGACTACAAAGCTGCCCAGTGAAAAAAGGCTGGGAAACACCATCTTTGTGCTATCCCTTGACCTTGCAACAGTTCTCTTCTATCTCCCAGAAAACAGGTTATACAAATGACTGAAACCTCAATTTTTGCAAGTGATGCTCAAGACACCTCCAGATTACCAGCAGTGTTTATGATTGCAATCCCACAGGACTGTATATATTTGCATTCTTAAAAAGCTGTCTGAAGGTCTAGTTTCTCATCAGCTTGAAGATAGCTGCTGACTGAGCTACTTTCCTTTGGAACACTGATAGGTTATGGGCACAGCCTCAACAACTGGGAACTATCAGGAATAACTCAGGCTGCTTGGACAACCACAAGGGTTCAACAGACAACCAAGACCTACAGTGAGGCTGAAAGATACTGTTCATCTCCAAACACAATGCCATTCCTTCAAGATTGGGAAGGCAGTTGTTTCGCCTAATATATAGAAACAAACAGAGTCAAGCAAAATGAAGACAGAGAAGAACAAGTCCGAAAAGGAAGAAAAACAAAAAACTTAACAACAACAACAAAAAGCTCAGTGAAACAGAGATAGTAATTTGTTTGAAAAAGCATAAAAGTTAAATGTAAATAAGCTAACTGCTCCAATCAAAAGATAAGGCGTGGCTGAATGGATACATAAACAAAACACATCTATATACTACCTACAAGAGACTCACTTCAGATATAAAAAAACACACACAAAGAAAGTCAAGGGATGGAAAAAGATATAGAATGCCAATAGAAACCAAAAGAAAGCTAGGGCAGCTATACTTCTATCAGAAAAAAAAAGAAAATAGGCTGTAAAACATCTACTACAATAAAAGAAGGGCATTACATAATGATACAGGATTCCTGATGGCTCAGACAGTAAAGAACTTGCCTGTAATGTAGGAGACAAACATACGATCCCTGGATCAGAAAGATTCCCTGGAGAGGGAATGGTAACCCGCTCCAGTATTCCTGCCTGGGAAATCCCATGGACAGAGGAGTCTGGTGGGCTACAGTTCATGGGATCACAAAGAGTTGGACAAGACCAAGCAACTAATACACACACACACATATAATGATAAAGGGGTCAATCTAAAGAGAAGACAATAGTATTTGTAAATATACATGCACCCAACATAAGAGCACCACAGATATTAACACACCTAAAGGGAGAAAGTAATAGAAATACAATAATATTGCAGAACTTAATAACCCACTTACATAAATGAATAGCTCATCTACATGTTACGAGAAAACTGAAAAACTCATAAATGTGTGAAGATTAAACAATATGCAATTAAACAACCAATGGGTTGTTTAATCAACAACCCATTGAAATCAAAAGAAAAATAAAAAAATACCGATACACAATGTACCAAAATATATGGATGCAGCAAAAGCAGTTCTTAGAGGAATGTATAGTCATATAAGTCTACCTCAAGAAAAAAGAAAATCCTCAACCTATCTAACTTTACACCTAAAGGAACTAGGCTTCACTGGTGGCTCAGATGGTAAAGAATCTGCCTGCAATGCAGGAGCCCCAGATTCCATCCCTGCATTGGGAAGTTCCCCTGGAGAAGGGAATGGCAACCCACTCCAGTATTCTTGCCTGGAGAATTCCATGGACATAGGAGCCTGGCGGGCTACAGTCCATGGCGCAAAGCATCGGACATAACTAAATAACTAACACTTTTCACTTTTCAAAGAAACTAGGAAAGAAGAACAAAGCCCAAAGTAAATTGAAAGAAGGTAATAAAAATGACCAGAGCAGAAAAAGAGACTAAAATGGCAACAGAAGAGGTCAATGAACCTAAAAACCCATTCTTTGACAAAATAACCAAAACTGACAAACTGTTAGCCGAATCCACCATTCTCACCACTTTTATTTAACGTAGTATTAGAAGTCCTAGTGAGAGCAATTAAGCAAGAAAATAAGTAAACAAAAGACATCCAAACTGAAAAGGAACAAGTAAAACCGTCACTATTTGAGGACAGAGTGTATATATAAGTCAGACAGAGAAAGAGACATACTGTACGATCTTATATATGGAATCTAAAAAACAACACAAATGAACAAGCCAAATTCATAAAAAAAAAAAAAAAAAAAAAAACCAGCACAGACAGCTGCCAAAGTAGGGGGGGATTGGAGGTGGACAAATGGGTGACCTGCTAAAGAGGCACTAACTTGCAAATAAAAAACGTTAAGGGAATGTAATATACAAATGATGACTATAGTCTATAATAATACTGTAGTGTATATTTGAAAGTTGCTGAGCGAGTAAATCTTAAAAGTGCTCGTCACAAGAAAGAGAAAACTAAATGTTGTAATTTTGTATGGGATGGTTGGTAACCAGACTTCCTGTCATGATCATTTTAAAGTGTATAAAAATAACAAATTATTACGCTGGACACCTAAAAATACATGAATAAAAAAAGAGTAATAGTAAAACCATTGCATCTTATAATAGTCACAATTTTATGAAATAAATGTAAGTTTCTGAGGGAAAAAAACAATTTTATGAGAAGAGTAGCACTGTTTTTTGTATTGTTCAGTCCCTAAGTCATGTCCAACTCTGTAACCCCATGAACTGCAGCACATCAGGCTTCCCTGTCCTTCATTATCTCCCAGAGATTGCTCATACTCATGTTCATTGAGTTGGTGATGCCATTCAACCAGCTCATCCGCTGTCACCCCTTTCTCCTCTTGCTCTCAATCTTTCCTATTATCAGGGTCTTTTCCAATGAGTTGGCTCTTTGTATCAGGTGGCCAAAGTACTGCAGCTTCAGCTTCAGCATCAGTTCTTCCAATGAATATTCAGGACTGATTTCCTTTAGGATTGACTGGTTTGATCTTCTTGCTGACCAAGTTACTCTCAAGAGTCTTCTCCAGAACCACAGTTTGAAAGCATCAATTCTTCAGCACTCAGCCTTCTTTATGGTCCAACTCTCACATCTATACATGACTACTGGAAAAACCACAGCTTTGACTATATGTACGTTTGTCAGCAAAGTGATGTCTCTGCTTTTTAACATGCTTTCTAGTTTTGTCATAGCTTTTCTTCCAAGGATCAAGCATTTTTTAATTTTGTGGCTGCAATCACTGTCCACAGTGATTTTGGAGCCGAAGAAAATAAAATCTGTCACTGTTTCCACTTTTCTCCCATCTATTTTCCATGAAGTGTTGGGACCAGACGCCATGATCTTTGTTTTTTGAATGTTGAGTTTTAAGCCAGTCTTTTCACTCTCCTCTTTTACCTTTGTCAAGAGGCTCTTTAGAGACAGATAAATGTTGCATACTAACACCATGTACAGAATCTAGAAAGATGGTATAGATGAAATTACTCACAGGGCAGCAATGGACACAGAGACATAGAAAACAGACTTATGGAAAAACACTTATGGTTGGGGGGACGGGAGGAAAGAGAGGGTGAGATGTATGGAGAAAGAAACATGGAAACTTACATTACCATATGTAAAATAGATAGCCAATGGGAATTTGCTGTATGGCTCAGGGAACTCAAACAGGGGCTCTGTAACAACCTAGAGGGGTGGGGTGGGGAGGGAGATGGGAGGGAGGTTCAAGGGGGAGGGGACATATGTATACCTATGGCTGATTCATGTTGATGTTTGGCAGAAACCAACATAATTCTGTAAAGCGATTATCCGTCAATTTAAAAATAAATAAATTTTAAAAACAAAAAATTAAGAGTTTACAAAAAAAAAAAAAAAAGGATCTTTAGTTCCTCTTTGCTTTCTGCCATTAGAGTGGTATCATCTGCCTATCTGAGGTTGTTGATATTTCTCCTGGCAATCTTGATTCTGGCTTGAGAGTCATGCAGCCTGCCATTTTGCATGCTGTACTCTGCATTAAAGTTAAATAAGCAGGGTGACAGTATTCAGCTTTGACATACTCCTTTCCCAATTTTGAACTAGTCCGTTGTTCTATGTCCGGTTCTGTTACTTCTTGCCCTGCATACGACCTTCTCAGGAGACAGGTTGGTAGGCATCATTTTACAGTTTTATAAACTTCTTTAATATATTAATAGAAAACAACTGGCTTCTCAGGTCTACTTTTACACACAACTTGCTGTTTTGATTGAAATATATAAAATACACGCAGCCTCACATAGATATTTAGTTGAAAAGGAAAGACCTCCTGGGGCTGGTCACCAGCCCCCCGCCCCTGCCCCAGGGTCCTCCATTCATACTTTGAGCAGCATTCACATGCAGTATACATTTTATATAGAAGACTCTGGTGTGAAAAGTCCTCACCAACAGTGAGAGTTTGGACTAGTTTAGTAGTTAAAAGTTTTTCTCACTTAGCAATTATTTAAATATGAAGAATTCTAAGTTTAGTCTGCACTGAGAAGAAAGTTTATGCTATTTCCTGTGTATATTTACATATATATATATATATACATACACAAGGAAGTTCCCTGGTAGCTCAGACAGCAAAGCATCTGCCTACAATGTGGGAGACCTGGGTTCGATCCCTGGGTCAGGAAGATCCTCTGGAGAAGGAAATGGCAACCCACTCCAGTACTCTTGCCTGGAAAATCCTATGGACGGAGGAGCCTGGTGGGCTACAGTCCATGGGGTTGCAAAGAGTCAGACACGACTGAGTGACTTCACGTACATTCACACATATATGCAAATATACTTCCCAATTCAACAACTCAAAGTACAAAGAATATCAAGGAAGATATAACTATAAAGTAAAAACTTCATTTTCAGGAGAAAAAAATTTACACAGAGAATATTTATGAAGCTCACAAATGAATCTTCACTGAGTTGGCCATAATCTTCAGTTAAGCATAAAAGGTACAATTATCCTCTACGTTTTCACAAGTGATCAATGGCACCATATGTACAAAATGACAAATCAGAGTTACATATTCATTGATGTAAAAAAATAGCTTGAAAACAGAATTATATTTTGGTTAACTTAAATTTTATATTTCCCAACTTAATGTTTTAAGGAATATTTACTTCTTCAAAATGATACTGCTAAACACTTTAATAGTATGGGCACATAAATCATTGCTGTTGTTTAGTTGCCAAGTCCCGTTTGACTCTGTGGCAAATCCATGGACGGTAGCCCGCCAGGTTCCTCCATCTATGGGATTTCCCAGGCAACAATACTGGAATGGGCAGCCGTTTCCTTCTCCAGACCTTCCCGACCCAGGGGCCGAAGCCAGGTATGCTGTACTTGCAGGTGTATTCTCTACCACTGAGACGCCTGGGAAGCCCACATATAAGTCATACTCAATCTAAAATTTATAGAACGACAGGCAATAGCCAGTAGTTTTATCTGAAAAACTGTATATTCTTAACAGTAAGTGCTATTTTCCCTTGGCTCTAAGTATCACTGTAGCCTGGTATTTCTTTCCCTTTTACAATATCAAGGCAAAGTTAAGTATGTTCCTTACCTCCTCCTTTACTTGAGCTTCAGCTAGAATTACCTTCAAAGAAATAGGAGAGTTATTGCCTAAACCAGTTTAATCCCACTAGCTACTTCAAACTGCTACATTTCAAACCACTTCTATTCTTTTGCAAATATTATCTATTCATTAAATTAAATGCCTTTATGATCCCTTGAGCAACAACAGTATATATTAAAATTTAAACTATATTTTGTAAATCAAGTGTAAGTATATTGAACATTTTTTCAAGGGTAGGCCAAAAAGTACCATAGGTAATCAGATTTTTATGGGACTCTACTCTTGCTTTATTTCTTAGCAGAAGTTACTGATAACTCATTTTCAGTTTTCCTTTATCATTTAGTATTAGATGCTTACACAAGGTTGGGCAGTTTACTTACTTCTGCTCCTACTTTTTACATGGGATAAAAAATGGAGAGAAGTCAAATGTTTAAATATAAGGATCACCATACATACTTACTAAAATAAACTTGCTTTATTCTTTAAATTCTACCCTATGTTAGAGTAATTAGTATTCATCTGACCAGTGTATATTTTTCTTATCAATTACTGTTCTGTAATCTTTAAAGATCCTGTCCCAATATTTGAATCTGTGAACAAGAGGGATTACTATAAACTGTTTATTTTAACAAATTCCTAATACTGAAAATGACTTAATAAAAAATACATACATAATATTCCTCTTGGAAAACCATTATTTTCTGATTATATATTTCATATTACTACCTGTTTTCAGCTGCCACCCTCTCCAGCAAAACCCTCTTCATATCCTACCACAAGGAGTCAGCTAGAAAGATAATGACCATACTAGCTACCAGTTTGAGTGCCAATATAGACTCTCACGCTAAGCATTCTATAGACACATCTTGCTTTATCATTCACCTTATTTTCACTTTATAATGCAACTGTATATGCAAAATCTTCATGTTTACATTAAAAATCTGGGCTTAAAATAGCTGAAGAATTTAAAAATAATTAGTCATCAAAAGATAAGCCAGGAATTGAACTCAGGTCTATTTTACTTTTCAAAAGGCTAGGACTCACATCTTCCTCTAACAATTTTGCAAGCTGACAAAGCTCATGTAACATGCATCAGATATTTTTATTTTCTTCAGCTAAAGACATAAGTAGCCATGGATATTTGTGTAAGTGAAATTCACATGAGTGTCTCACATAGCATACTTTGGGTCTCTGTGGAAACTTTACAGTTCCATGCAAGTACTCCAATACACTTCTATTAATATTGGGACAATCCCAACAAAAATCTATATTCAAGATTAGTTGAAGGAGGTAATCATTCCAGAAGTCTGCTTCATACTAATCATGTTTGTGTCTTCAAGAGTGAGTTGTGATTTCATACTCATAGGTTGAACTACAGTTCACACCCATGCCTCATGATGTGGAAGAGGACAAAGTCGTTAACTATTAGAATGTGTGGTAGGTCAGCCTACCGAACAGCTCAACTACAGTTCAGAATATAGGCATGACTTCTATACAGTGGTATGCAGTCTTTATGTAAAATAAAGACAGTAACACTTCAGAAATATCACTAACTGTAAAAAAGAGCCACATAATAAATTTATTCCCTAGAAAAGCAGACAACTCAATGTTGTACAAGTGATGCCTATATTCAAGTATTAAACTTACTGTGGCTCTAGTGGATTACTAATATTTCAGATATTGATACTCTAGTGGTAAAACTTCCAAACAACCTAGTTCTGCTTGGTAAAGGTAGTATTTACATTGAATTTGAATTAGGATGCTAATTCACCAGGGAGCAGAAAAAGTTCCTTTGGTGATGCCATACTGATCCCTGGGTCTATGACACCTCTTAATATCATTCTCTACTAGGAAGCTAGTATAATATTAGATGGGTGTATTAAAATACCTCAATGGGAAAATGCCACTGTGGATAAGCTATTTTTATAGAAATGCACACACACACAAAAAGCATGGCACTTAATCACTGATAAATATTTCTATCTAAAGAAAATTCATTGTTAAAAAATAGTTTATACTATTTACCATTTACTCATTTTATGCCATGAGTTTAAAAGGTTGATTCTACCTTTAGCTAAAGCTGTGTATTTTCTAATCTGTTTAGGGCAGCTGTCATGTAATCAGAATAAGTGGTGCCATTTTAAAAAGGAAGTCTTTTAATGAAATATAATAGGTCACAAATACCTAATTGCTCTTTACTGTAATTGCCAGTATGTACTAAAACTGCCACTTTAACAATCTCTTCCAAATGCTGACACAAAAGATGAACAAATCAGGGTATTAGTATGTATGTATATTTACAGCTTATTGCTGTCAAAGGCTATAGGGTTCCACTCTAACTTCAGCAGATATATGAGGCAACCTGTTTCAGGTTGTGAATGTATCTGAATTAATCTCTTTTTCATGGCTAGGTAAGCAAATATAGACTAAAAAACACCCAGGAGAAATGTTAACAAAGTTGTAGCACAGTATTACACCTTTAGGAATATCACAGACACTTTTACTCTCATTGTGGAATGTTGTAAATTTTACTACTTTATTCTTTTTTCTTCAATAGATTCTCTGCTCCATTGGTTGTTGGTTCATAATTACAAAAAACACTGTTTTATATGTAGTTCAAATAGTGTGGTTTCTTTGATAATTTTAAAGTTTATCATAAGCATCAGCTTTATATGTTCATCATTTAAATTGCATACATAATACTACAAAGAGTTGCTGAAAAATTAAAACAGAGGATCCCCAAAAGAGAGTATAAATACTGTGATTTTTATTTTTTAACAAGCATTCAATATAACTGTCTTGCTACGGTTTGGTTTTATAAGTCTTTTTAAAAAACATCTCCCTGAAAACTCCTTTACATGATATTCCTTTTACTTTTTTATTTTGAGCATACATTTTTAAATCAGTAGCTCTTTAAATTTGGTATTATTATTGCTATTTTAATACCAGAAGTACTATGTACAAATAGTAGTAGTTTTATAAGAAGTTTACCCATTTTTTAAAGGCTAAGCTTCCCCAAAATCAAACTAGCCTACTGTGAAAAGAACACCATGACAACTGTTTGTACCTCTTGCTTTATTATTACATCCGGCCTGGTCACTCTTAGAAGTTCAATCTATTACGGTTGCCAGGAGTCTGTTGCTGTGCAGCCCAGAAGGGTATGCTGTGCTTTCAGGCTAAGGGGTGCTCATGAACCTGCAGGCTTCCCTCTGTGGGTCTGACCAGTGTGTTTAAAGAGCTTAATACTTTTCAAGAGTGATTGGACCACAATTCAAGACACATCCTATTAAAAATAAGTCACACTGAGAGATTTCTAACAAAGGAACAAAATGCTAAACATACACAAATATTCAAAATGAATCCTTAGAATCCCTAACTAATTTGGTAAAACAAATAAAGAACAGATTATGATCTACATTTCAATTATACCACCTAGCATCTCCAAGTTTTTATTTCCACATAGTCTCCTAAAAGGTTATAACGGATACAGACGAACTGAGAAAGTTTTAAGGCAAAAAAAAAAGGCAGTATTAAGCATTTTCAACTTTGATTTTAAAAAATGGCATTAGGCAGAATCCAATAGCAGAAAAGTAAATTAAACCTAGGAACCCAGAAGTCATGAAGTCATGAACTAAAAGCAGTCCCCCACCACACACACACACACACACACACACACACACACACAAAATCACTGAAAAACTAAAGAAATTCTAAGTTTCATTTTATTATAAAACCAGATTTTTGTTTTTCTTGTCACCCCTTTTGGTAATAATTTTATATTAATTCCAAAATCTATTCTATCTGATCATATACATATTCTATAACTTTAAAGATTAACACTCAACAAGTTATTGACATAAATTAATTACAACTAGTACTACATCAATACAAATGCAAACAAAAGAGAAAAAACAGTAGCCTATCAATAAAATACTGCTAAACAAATTATGTGAAACAGAAGTTGAAACGTGGGCGGGGACTTCTACCTTCTTTAAAAGAAGAAACTGTATTGAGGTTTATTTAGTTATGTATGATAGGCATTTTTTCATAAAGTATTTAAAGACAAAAATAGATGCTGGCCTACTATAAAATACCAAAGACCATCAGGGAAATAAAAACAATACATGATTTTACAATAATCATCTAATCCAAACTTCCCAGGTATATTTTGGCTATACTAATACTGCCTGTAATTTCTGAAAGTTAAAAATAAAATTAAAAAAATAAAAACAACATTCATTTTTTACATTCTATCTGCTCCAAACTTGGAGCATTGCTTAAAATAATCTATAAACTGCATCACCTTTTTCTTTTTTAAAGAGCCAACAGCACCTGTCCTTCAACTGCTGTTTTTTATTTCTTCTTCTCATTATGTACCATAGGAAGCAGAATAAAGGAAATTAGCTATTTCTCTAAAAGTACCAAGAAACAATAAACAGAGGAATGCAGAACAATTATTCCAAAAACAAAGAACTCAATAACAAGAGAGCCGAAGCAGGCTAAGAGGTGCAAAGGCGGCATTTGAGCAACAAACCAAGGTTGAGGCAGGATGGGTTGGCTGAGAAGGTTTAAGGCTGAAAAAGCCTGTAAGGAAAGCCAAGCAGAGTAGAACCAAGCAAAAGGGGAAAATGGGACAGAAAGGATACGAGAGACAAGAATGCAGAAAGAGAACTGAAAGAAAATTTGCAGAAACATGAGGATTCATTTTATAGCTGAGAAAAAAAGGGAAAAAACACAAAGATGAAAAATTTTACATTCAATAATTGTATTTCCCTTGACTCACTCTTACTTCTTTGTAAGTCAAGCAACAACACAGAAAAGAAAAGGTCCTTAAAAGATGCAGTGATCATCAGTAACAACTATAATGCAAAAAAAAAAAAAAGCAATTTTTTAACTTGAAGATTCAACATAATTTTACAGTTCAGAACTTTGAAAACTTTCCAATTCTCATTTAGGATTAGAAAAACTTAATTCTAAAACTAAGAACCTATTAATAATATATGAAAACCTTTCTGAAGTAATGAAAATTGATTTTTTCCAACAAGAACAAAACATTAGAATATACACACTACACACACAGACACACAGCCGTCAATAAAGTCACTAAAGTCAGATTCTACTTAGGAGTATACCAGTCACAGGGCCTGCGGCAGGCAAATGCATTTATTTTAAAGCAATTATTTAATAGTTGGTTAATTACTAGTATATATGACATAACTCTAGAAGAATCTGCTCTGAAAGAATCCAAGTTCTAAACTGTCTTCATTAATATTTAGGACCTTGTCAGGTAATACTGGGCTTCCCTAGTGGCTCAGACAGTAAAGAATCTGCCTGCAATGCAGGAGACCCGGGTTCAATCCCTGGGGTCAGGAAGATTCCCTGGAGAAGGGAATGGCTACCCACTCCAGTATTCTTGCCTGGAGAATTCCATGGAGAGAGGAGCCTGGAAGGCTACAGACCACAGGGTCGAAAAGAGTTTGACACAACTGAGAGACTTAACACTTTTTCACTTTTCACAGGCAGTGTTAACTAAAAGGCAATGGATAAAATAAAGAATAATAAACTGTTAAATGAGAATGGCTATCTTACAGTAGAAGTGTTGTTGAAAAAGAGCTTTCTGGTGTCCATTGAGGCCTTCTGTCTTTCAAGTTACGAAGCCACAAAAAATCATGAAGTGTAGCTTCATTACAAGAAACCAGCTACAGAAATGCAGCTGCCGAGAACCATATATTTATCTATGGAATTTGACCTGTCTTTTGCACATTCAAGTTTGATTGGATTTGCAACACCCTGTCACACTTCATTTCTACATACCAATCCCTCTCCCCCCAAAACCAAAGATCCTCAACAAAAGTTGCTGAATAAAACTGAATTCTGAATTTTTAAAAATTTTGTAAGCATTTGTCAAGAATTATAGGCTTTTTAATAAATCACATAACTAGGGTTAGTAGCCAACGACTTACAGGTTAGAATTCTTTTTAGTTATCATCTTATTAATTAAAAAGAGAAAAAAAATCATTATGAGAGCCCCAAATACATGGCCCTTCTTGCTTCTACCAGCTCCTATCTACTGACAGAATACTTCCCAAAATATGTTTTTTCAAAAGTCTTCTGTAATTTATTTAGCCAAGGTCAAAAGGATATTGATGGACAAAGGAAGAGTTTTTAATATTAAGATTTATTAAAGGATTGTGATACAACATCTGATTGGAAGAGTGCTTATCAGTTAAAACTTATTTTAAAACCTCAAAAAACTTCTACATTTTAATTACTACTAACCACTTCTATCTTTTAAAAACTTGAAAAAATATTGAGTTAATGGGAAAAAGGGAACTGGATCAATTGATTTTTGAAATGCATAACAGGATACTGAAAAAAGCATCTTTAAGTACATTCTATAAATCTGAGGGCCAATTTCAGTTGTACCACATTATAAATGCCAAAAATCTCAAAGATACATATTTCACAATTTTTTTTGTGAAGGCAAATACACAGAAAATCTTTAGAAAAAATAAAAAGGAACCATCTTTGTAAAGAGAAAAATGTTACTTTCTCACAGAGCACTAACAAACTGCCTTTGTGGAGTCTACACTTAACTTGGAAGATAATATTTAATTCCAACTCAAAATCTGAGACAAGAGATATGAAAGTTCACAATTCAAAATCTTAAATGATACTTGTTTGGAAACTATTTTCATGATTTCTTTTCCATCCATCCCTCTATTTCCAGGGGGTGGGGAGATGACGCATCATGGCAAAGCAGAGTAAAGGGCAGTGTGAGCACTAAGCCTGGCTCAGCTGTGCTGCATCTCTTTTCATAGGTAAAAAGAAGGCCAACAATAATGGGGTCGGTGGGAAGTGAGGAGGAATGGCTGGAGTAAGATTAACCACAACTTAATAATTAAAGCAGAGAGATGGATACATAGGAATTCATTTCATTATTTCATCATATTTTCTATTTTTGTGTATCTTAACATTTTTCATTAATGAAAAGCTAGGTAGGGGAGAATATGAGGGCAGACTTGCTTTCCAAAGTCTTTCATACAGCTTACATATTTTTTCATAAACATGGTGATGGTACAAACAAGCGGTGATACTAAATTTGACTTTATTTATTTATATTTTTAATGGCAAAAACAGCAAGTACTCAAGTTCAATCAACTTTGAACTACAGGCTGCTAAAATGTGGGAATATATGACTCACTTCAGACACAAATGCCTGGCCGTATCTTCTAGTATAACCACTTTACCAACCTTCAAGGAGGAAACCAGGATTAGAAATAAACATTACATACAAAGTCACATAAATTCAAACAGAGAAATGTAGTTTATGTGATTAAAACTCCATGACAATTTCCTTAACTTAGATACAACTTCCTTAACTTAAATACATTAAAAACTATACTTTTATATTATATATTTTGTACCATTTTTGAGTATTCCAATACAGTACAATACCCTCAAATACTGTCAAACTGTATGTACATTTCATAATGGATGACAGGCACAGTGTTGAATATCTGACACTGAATTTGAAATGGAAAATACAATTTTGACATTAGTACACTGAAAATTTTATTCTAAAAATATCAGTATGACAACCTATTTGTCAAAATAACAGAATTCAAGACAATTTCCCCCCATTAGTAACTTTTATTTGTCTAAATAATCTCATTTATCTCTTATAGCATATACAAAATTTTACAAATAAATTCAATTCATAAACCTATGAGAAGTCACAATTAGCATGACTGGATAATGACAGATATCTAACCTATATAAACAAAGACTTTTCATTTTCATATCTAACACACAGACCATAGAAACCATCATATGCAAAGAGTCTTGGTTCTGTTTAAATTAGCCATATAAGTAAACTGAGAGCATAATCAACAAATAAGCAGTTTGGCTAGAGTAATTTCTATTTATCTATTAACTGTGATTTTTAACTTTTAATACTTCATGCATCAATTCTTTCCATTTTTTAAAATATATATTTTAGTGACAGTTACAGGTGTTTCAGAAGAACCTCTAACCTGTAAGCAGGTAGGGTAAACTTAATGAAAATCTCCTCTCTCCTCCAAAAAAAAAAATAAAAGGTTTTGAAAGAGATTTTTAATCTCCCCAATCTCTTATAGAAACCAGTTTTTAGTCAAGTTTTAGTCAATACAACTTCAAAAGAATATATAAATGAAATGGTTGTATATTCAGAGAAAAGCATATAAAATGGATAAAAGGCAGCAAAGAGAAAGGAAGAAAGAAAAGTACTATGTAAGAACAGATGTAAACAGATAGGGCTCTTTATTTACAGAAGAAAATACAGCTCTGTAGCTCCTCCTTTACAGAAGGAAGACTAGCATCAATCAAGGCATCAATACATAAAGCCACATTTGAAGAAATAAACAATACTTACCTCTGTAACACTTTGTCTCCTTAAGTTTTTCCTAATTTCCCTATTTAAAATTTCCTTCACTCTCATCACCTACCCTCTCTAGTCTCCTTTATTTTTTCCCTATAGCATTTATAACCATTTATTATAATATTCATTTATTTTTTCTCTCTCATTGCCAATTGTTCAACTGTAAACTCTTTGAGAGCATAGACCTGATCAATTTTGTTCACTGTTGTATCCTCCACAGCATTCCTCTGCTTGGCCCATATAGTAGGTTCCAATATTTACTCAATAAATAATTGAAAAAAGTAAAAATGAACTTGTACACCTAAACTGATTCTAGAAATTGAAGGAAATCCCTTAAGTCTGAAGACAGGTCAAGATGACTTCATAACTGGGAGGAAATTTACCAAACAAAATCTCAAAAAAGATGATACAGAATGCACATATATTGGTTAAAAAAAGAACTGGATGGATTTATGGATGATAGTTTCATAAAAAATAAACATTCTTCAGGGTAAATTCTCCATAGTAGACATCAAAGCCAACTGTAACATCCCATAGTGCAACTGTAGTGGAACATCACAAGTGCAACCACAGATCTGACTACTGCAATAATCCACTTGCACACCAAGTGCATTGGTAAAACCTTGGAACTCAAGCCCTAATTTTGCACTTTGTGGACATCTCAGCAGAACAGTGAAGATAGGCAGCAAAAGAAGAAACTAAAGCGTTTGAGAGTATTCAAAGTAGCCACCCAAAAAAAGTTGTCCCCCAGGTCTCCTATGGTAAGCAGCATTAGAAATTTGCACAGTCTGCAACAATGAGAAAATGGGAAGAAGGTACTGGATTCTACAAGGCACTCTTCAAATTCTGAAACTAAGAAACTAGTCTTGTTAGACACAGGAAATTCCAAGCAAGTCTAAAATTTTATACACACAGACACATGCACAAACACACACACACATGCAATGCATATACAGATACAGAGTTAGGTAACAAAATGTCACTTGAAAACATAAGAGGAAAAGACCTTGGTTAAGTCAGCTCAAATCTACTCCCTAATGATGCTAATTTGAAGAAATAACAAAAAACTTATGAAATCATTTCATTCCACTAAATCAATTAAAAAAAAACAGGAACTTTAAAAAATCCATTTGGAATACTATAACTGCATTGCTCAAATGGACACTATAAAATCAGGGCTAGACAAAATTAGTTCAGTTCTGTTGCTCAGTCATGTCCAATTCTTTGTGACCCTGTGGACTGCAGCACACCAGGCCTCCCTGTTCACCACCAACTTCCAGAGTTTATTCAAACTCACATCCATTGAGTTGGTGATGCCATCCAACCATCTCAACCTCTGTCGTCCCCTTCTCCTCCCACCTTCAATCTTTCCCAGCATCAGGGTCTTTTCAAATGAGTCAGTTCTTCACATCAGGTGGCCAAAATACTGGAGTTACAACTTCAACATCAGTCCTTCCAATGAATATTCAGGACTGATTTCCTTCAGAATGGACTGGTTGGATCTCCTTGCAGTCCAAAGGACTCTCAAGAGTCTTCTTCAACACCACAGTGCAGAAGAATCAATTCCGTGGTGCTCAGCTTTCTTTAAAGTCCAACTCTCACATCCATACATGACTACTGGAAAAACCATAGCCTTGACTAGATGGACCTTTGTTGGCAAAGTAACGTCTCTGCTTTTTAATATGCTGTCTAGGTTGGTCCTAACTTTTCTTCCAAGGAGCAAGTGTCTTTTAATTTCAAGGCTGCAGTCACCATCTGCTATGATTTTGGAGCCGCAAAAAATAAAGTCTGACACTGTTTTGGCATCTACTTGCCGTGAAGTGACGGGACCAGATGCCATGATCTTAGTTTTCTGAATGTTGAATTTTAGGCCAACTTTTTCATTCTCCTCTTTCACTTTCATCAAGAGGCTCTTTAGTTCTTCTTCGCTTTCTGCCATAAGTGTGGTGTCATCTATGTACCTGAGATTACTGATAATTCTCCCAGCAATCTTGATTTCAGCTTGAGCTTCATCCAGCCCAGCATTTCTCATGATGTACTCTGCATATAAGTTAAATAAGCAAGGTGACAATATACAGCCTTGACATACTCCTTTCCCTATTTGGAACCAGTCTATTGTTCCATGTCCAGTTCTGACTGCTGCTTCCTGACCTGCATACAGGTTTCTCAAGAGGCAGATCAGGTGGTCTGGTATTCCCATCTTTTGAAGAATTTTCCACAGTTTGTTGGGATCCACACAGTCAAAAGTTTTTGCATAGTCAATAAAGCAGAAGTAGATGTTTTTTCTGGAACTCTCTTGCTTTTTCTATGAGCCAATGGATGTTGGCAATTTGATCTCTGGTTCCACTGCCTTTTCTAAGTCCAGCCTGAACATCTGGAAGTTCACAATTCACGTACTGTTGAAGACTGGCTTGGAGAATTTTGAGCATTACTTTACTAGCATGTGAGATGAGTGCAATTGTGGGGTAGTTTGAGCATTCTTTGGCATTGCCTTTGTTTGGTATTGGAATGAAAACTGACTTTTTCCAGTCCTGTGGCCACTGCTCAGTTTTCAAAATTTGCTGGCATTTTGAGTGCAGCACCTTCACAGCATCATCTTTCAGGATTTGAAATAGGTCAACTGGAATTCCATCACCTCCACTAGCTTTGTTCGAAGTGATGCTTTCTAAGGCCCACTTGACTTCACATTCCAGGATATCCGGCTCTAGGTAAGTGATAACACCATCGTGATTATCTTGGTCATGAAGATCTTTTTCGTACAGTTCTTCTGTGTATTCTTGCCACCTCTCCTTAATATCTTCTGCTTCTGTTAGGTCCATACCATTTCTGTCCTTTATTGAGCCCATCTTTGCATGAAATGTTCCCCTGATATCTCTTTCTTGAAGAGATCTCTAGTCTTTCCCATTCTGTTGTTTTCCTCTATTTCTTTGCACTGATCACTGAGGAAGGTTTTCTTATCTCTCCTTGCTACTCTTTGGAACTCTGCATTCAAATGGGAATATCTTTCCTTTTTGCTTCTCTTTTCACAGCTATTAGTAAGGCCTCCTCAGACAGCTCTTTTGCTTTTTTGCATTTCTTTTTCTTGGGGGTGGTCTCGATCCCTGCCTCCTGTACAATGTCACAAACCTATAGGCACTCTGTCTATCAGATCTAATCCCTTGAATCTATTTCTTACTTCCATTGTATAATCATAAGGGATTTGATTTGGGTCATACCTGAATGGTCTAGAGGTTTTCCCTACTTTCTTCAATTTAAGTATGAGTTTGGCAATAAGGAGTTCATGATCTGAGCCATAGTCAGCTTCCAGTCTTGTTTTTGCTGACTGTATAGAGCTTCTCCATCTTTGGTTGCAAAGAATATAATCAATCTGATTTCGGTATTGATCATCTGGTGATGTCCATGTGTAGAGTCTTCTCCGGTGTTATTGGAAGAGGGTATTTGTTATGACCAGTGCATTTTCTTGGCAAACTCTATCAGCCTTTGCCCTGCTTCATTCTCTACTCCTTGACCATATTTTCCTGTTACTCTAGGTGTTTCTTGACTTATATAATGGCTAACAGTGATTTCTATAATTGATAAAGATAAGCAATCTGAGACTTAATAATTTTTCATTGATCACTTCTATTAGGAAAAGATACTGGGTTTTGTGTTGAGTTCAAAAACCTATTCTGTAGTCATTTATCCTCTGGAATCTTAGGAACAATTTGGAAAGATCAAACATTTATAGACATAAATCTAAATCAATAGCTGCGTTAATAAGAAATTCATTAAAAGTAAACTCATGAAGTTAGGGACCACTCTAAGTTTAGGAGAGATGACTCTGGAGAGACTGG
Organism: Muntiacus reevesi; assembly: GCF_963930625.1. Taxonomy (NCBI): domain Eukaryota; kingdom Metazoa; phylum Chordata; class Mammalia; order Artiodactyla; family Cervidae; genus Muntiacus; species Muntiacus reevesi. The sequence goes on along the minus strand of NC_089265.1, from coordinate 38,400,528 downwards.
AGAACACAGTTTACATAGAATAAATGATGAGAGCCAAGTAACAGAAAAAAAGGATACGTCAGAATTCTGGTAGACCGTACAGAGCAGTAACAGCAACTGCCATTCACTAAGCACTTAGATGTCAGACACAGAGCCATTTGCCTAAGTCATCTAATGTAATTTTTTGAAACAACAGTTTAAAGTAATCTGCCTAAGGTTAAACTGCTAATCAGCAGCAGGCAGAGCTAGAAATCAAACCTAGGGTTGTCCATTCTGAAGTTCATGCTCTTAATCAGCTACATAACATCATAAACCAGGCAGGCCAGAAAAAAAGTTTGAAAATTTAAACTGTGAGCTTCCTAAAAACACAACCTATGGCAGATTTGTGGCACTCGATAAACAGTTCTTAAAGAATTCTGACAAATAGGCAATGAAAGATGCCAACACCAACAAAAAAACTCTGGGCTATATGAGAACATCCAAAATACCTCCTTTTAAGAAGATTCTATTAGTTCATATTTAGAAACAGTTTTAATTTAAAAAATTAGCCAGATTATAAATTCATAAGCTATTAAGACCACACACCATGTTTCAGATTCTTCCCCTTTATATCCAACAAATCCAGCAGCCTAATATTTAGTAACTGGTAACTCTATATTCAAACCTCAAATGAGACTTCCAAGTAATTAGCATTTTTTTAATCTGAATAATTTGTATTTTCTGTTCCATTTTATGGGCCAGTAGGTATATGCTGGCAAATCAGGAATATAGCTAAGTCTAAAAGTAAATGATTGAGACGCGCCCCCCCACTCAAAAACAAAACCCCTTTTCTTCAGTTAACACAAAGTCGATTTAATGCACTGTATCCTGATTCTTAATTCTCATTAAATTAAAAAAATAAAACCATAAAGATTAAGAATGAGTAACTTCTAGGCAAAAATGCAAGAGCTAACTACTATTTCATCATATCTTTGTTTATCATAGCTCCTTTTTTATTGAAGGAGAAAAGAAATCCAAGGGGAACAGTTTTACAAGAAACGTTTGTCCATAGAGATTTACCTTGTTAAGAGCAAATGACAAATGGTTTTCCCCCATAGGAAACCTACTCCTGTTTTATATAAATGCATCCTTTAAGATTTGGTGCCACAAATAAAGCTGGTAAGAGCATCAGGTTACTGCTACAAAGTTCAGGGTTTTTGTCAATTTCTCAGTCTCTCTAAGGTGGATTGTTTCAAATAATCAACGGGGTTAGTGCTCAAATTGTTCATCTTTATCACAAAACAGGATACCAAAACTAAATTCAAGCCTAACCTCATAGGTTTACTTCCAAATCTAACACACACACACACAAACACAGAAAAATAAGACAAAATCTTGGTCATTACTTATTCCTGCCACAGTCTCAAACTATTAATCAGTAAACAATAGATCCTTCCAAAAACTCAGATTAAGAAAATAAGAAGTCATATAACAGCATGACTGCATGTACTGATTCTCGTTGCTATGGAACACAGGGCAGTCCCTTCACACTCTCATTTGTTGGTTCTTTGACTTAAGAGTGCTGCAGCACCTTTAAATCCCAGCTAGGCAAGTCTCAGCTTGTATAGCCAATAGCAGCTGCCAGTAATTTTACTTTTCCCCAAAAAAGTGACCTAGAGGAACAAATATTTCAATTTCTGTAATTAACAATTCATTAAATTTTTACAACCACCTTTAGAATGATTAGAATCACCCTTACCTCATCAAGTAAGTAAACAGGTGTATGCCAAGTATGAGGATAATGTATACTAATACAGTTATTATGACATACATCACTAACACCCAAGAAAGGGGAAGTACAAATGATAGAGATTATAAATCTGCTATTTTTCTTTATTAAAAAAAAAAAAAGACAAATATGGTACTTCCCCTTACAATACAGCCTATTTAAGAGCTTGGAAAATATTTTAAATTGCATTTCTATGTCATTTTTAAATAAAACAATTAAATAATGACTTGTATACCAAAAATTATAGTTGACAATGACAAAAACTGGGCTTCCCTGGTGGCTCAGTGGTAAAGAATCCACCTGCAATGCGGGTTTGATCTCTGGGTAGGGAGGATCCCCTGCTGAAGGGAATCGCAACCCATCCCAGTATTCTTGCCTGGGAAATTCCATGGACAGAGGAGCCTGGCGGGCTCCAGTCCATGAGGTCCCAAAAGATACAACTTAGCAACTAAATGACAATAACATGATAAATTAAGATATATATTCAAAATTGAATACAGAATTATAAAACTTTACTTTTTCTAGGAAAAATACGGAGCTCAGACTTGTAGATAAAATAAGCAAGTACTGTGACTATCTAAGGCAGCACATTTGAGTTGCCGGCCTTTAATGAAAGTAAGTACACAGCATAAGAAGTATACACAATGAGAACACTAGTCAAGGAGTGAGGAATCTGGAGCTCAAGAGCCCTAGCACTGATAAATGGTATACTTCCAAGTCACTTAACCTCCATTTTCTTTCAAATAAATGGGGGATGGAGGGTTGAACGAGACAACCTCCAGTCTGTTCCAACTTAAAAATTCTGCTTCTAAAATGAAACATCCTAATTATGTCTCTGCTGGAATCTATTTGTGCCATCTGGAAGCATGTGTAAATCTAGCAACAGACCTTTTCACCTCTTTAATCTCTACGCTAGTATCCTGGCTACGCTGACCAGACATAGTGAAGAGGCAGAAGAATATAGAGTAGTTAAGTAGAAAGAGGGAGAAAGGCTGCAGTTGGGTCTCTGATAAAGGAAGACACTCTTTCTAGGCGATCTGAAGCTCTAGCTTCAGACTCAAAAGCTTAGCTGTTATGCAGACAGGTTCAAGTTCTAAAACAGAAGTTAATTATTTGACAAAGATTTTCTTCTCATGGTGTTCTCCGAAATCAGAACATTGTTTGCTACTGGGGAGTTACTCCAATAGAGAGTAAGTAGAGCAACATGATTTTCTCACATTACGAACTGCTTAGTTTCTAAATTACATTAAAATATAAAGATAGTTGATTCTCTTCTCTTATCAACATACAAAATGACATTAATCATTATTTGTTACACATATTATTCTGCTCATTACAGAATAATTTTCAACATGAATAATGGATTTGGCGTGGGGAATAGACTCCAGCATTGGAAAATAAGCTTCTTTTATACCGCCTGACTTCAGTCACGGGCTTCCTTAGTGGCTCACTTGAATTCACCTGCCAAATGCAGGAGATGCAAGCTCGATCCCTCAGCTGTGAAGACCCCCTGGAGAAGGAAATGGCAACCCACTCCAGAATTCTTGCCTGGGAAATCCCATGGAGAGAGGGGCCTGGTGGGCTACATTCCATGGGGTCACAAAGAGTCAGACAAGACTTAGCAACTAAACAACAAGACTTCAGTCAAATAATAAAACTAAGGGACTCTCCTCATTCTCTGAAGACAATAAAAAAACATTAAATTGCTTTGAAAGATGTCATAAGTTTTCAGTACATTAACTCTTACCAATGGATGTCTCTTCCTTTATGTTCTATTATATCCAAGTAACTGAGTAGCTAACTCTGAAGGGAATATTCCAGAAGATACATGGTTCTCCTCCCTGTCACCTTACAAAATGGCTCTTAACAGTTCATTCAAATCTACCCTAAAACAAGTTAGAAGAATGATGTGCAAAACAGCAATCCCTTTCGCCTCTAGCAGGTGTATATAAAGACAGTTGTTTTCCTGTGCCCTGAAAACAAGGACTGCAGGTGTGCGCTGTTCCCTTTAGTAATGATAGGCAGATTCCAAGCAGGAGAGGCTGCAATTAATAAACAAAGAACCTGACCAACAAATGAGAACAAACCTCCTGATGTACAAATGCTTTGCTGAGAAGAAACAACAAGAAGATCAAACACTCTTAAATATTTTGTCTTAAATTAATGAAAGCATGGTTTCCATGGTTTCAAGACTACACTGAATCTGCTTAACATTTGACTTAAACTTCTTCAGAGAAAAGTAAAACAAAGTGGGATTCAAGTTCATTTCAATAAACAAGTGTTATTTTGTTTATATTGTATAAACAATATTTTGTATTGTTATTTTGTATTATACAGTTTTTTAAGAACAACAGAACGTAATAATCGTTAGGTCTGAGTGACAGATCCATGAGGATTCACTATGCTCTTCTATATTCTCCACTATTAGTTTTTAAAGTTTCCAAATAAGAAAAGTTTTAAGAATATATACAATTATGGTACACAGTTTTTCACTATACACTGGCTTCCCAAATGTTAACTGCTTTGGATATCATATACACTAATCAGATATTCTAATGGAATATATTAATTCTTTATACTAACATTTAACTGTTACAAAAAAAGAACTACAAGAAAACTCTGATGTAAATTCTCAGTTTAATTCTTTTCCTATATACAACATTAATAGTGAAGTCCCATATAATAACAGTCAAAGGTCCCAGATCTTATTGTAAATATTTCAGACAAAAAAACAAATGTGGTGCTCATAAGAAACTTAAGTATACTTTGTTTCTCAGCTTTCTCTACTTGGTTTTTTTTTTTTTTTTAATTAGCTGGAGGCTAATTGCTTTACAATATTGTAGTGGTTTTTGCCATACATTGACATGAGTCAGCCATGGATTTACATGTGTTCACCATCCTGATCCCCCCTCCCCCTCTATTTGTTAAAATCACAGTAAGGCCAAGAAGTGATTATTCATCTAACAAATTATTATACCATTCATATTTTGATTTATCCATTTCAACTTGTTTCCAGCCTTTACTTCAAGGCTTCATCTAACTCCATCTTCACTGTCTCCTCTGATCCTTTGTTTTTAATCCCTCCTGATGCCTAACCATCATCTTGATCATTTCTGCCTTCCAAAATTTCAGAGCTTAAAAAATATGTCCACCTAGCCAAGAATATATAATTTTGTATCAAATACCTAATTTTTCTCTTTTCTTTCAAAATGCTCCTTAAAACCCAATAGAAAGCCAAGCCATTTCAGGATTCCTAAATTAACCAAAATCGTACTGGCACTAAATACACACTGATATAAATCCTTAATTTCTCGTTCAAAAATAAAGCTAAAGAACAAAGATATAAAACTACAAGCTTATAGACTAACATATCAAAGTTTTCTTATGTCTCTGCTAGAATATTTTAGAATAAAATATTAGAAATAATGTTATTAATGATAGCAGTAATATTACTAACTATGCTTAATCTGGCCAAGTGAATTTCCTATGTAGCCCCTGATATCACCCTTCTTATCCTCTATACTGTATTAGTCATTATTCCTAGTCTAATTTTTCCAAGAATATGATTGGAAATTACAAAATTACCTTCATCTTATCCCATTCCTTCAGATTAAGGTGTTGTTCTAGGCATGCCTAGTCATCAATTATCATTCTTTCTAAGATTTATAAACCAAAACATATGCTGGAGCTTCCAAAGCTCATGGACAATGCATCACACAAGACCGTGGTAGGGTTTGGGAAACTCCAGGCAGCCATGTAAATTAACAAAAACACAATATCAAAGGCTAATATTATCCAAAAGAGATGTCTTCACTTTAAAGTTTATCAAGGACAGCATGAAGGAAGGTTGAGCAACGTGTCAGGATCACTACAATGACCTCCTCCCACAAACGTCTCTGATCGTCTTCATTCCATGGTCACTGGCATTTCTATCAAGACCAGTAAGTACTCAAGTAAATCTAACCCAATTAAAAAATATTAAAATACATCACCTCCAAATTTCAAAGATAAAATCCCACCTGACTTCCAAACCATCTACCTCTCAAACCTTTGCTGAAATATAAATCCACATCTATTATGTAGCTCTACTCATTCAACATTATTTAAAAGGCTTCAAATTTCAGAACTAGGCAGATTTCTGAAAATAAAAGATCAAATGTTGATTCAGCAGCACATTATCTTAACCTACTGTAATCAGAATTACAATTTTTGTCTTTAACAATTCAATTCAATTTCAGCATTCATGGCCTTTGTTAAGTAAAGGTAGCCTTTAAATATCACTGTATAATGTGAGGCACTATTAAAAATTGCTCCCCAATTCACAGAAAGGTCATTCAAAGAATTTAAGCCACAAAGTCCCCTAATTTTCTCTGCTTCAAGAAAATAACACTAATATTGTTCCAAGATATGCAAAATACAAAAACTAGTGGGCAAAAACAGTGTTGACCGAAGTTCTGAAGTATCAATTAAAATGATTTTCTAAAGGTCTATACACAAACATACACATATACACAAAACACTACATATAAGCTAAAATCTAGTTTTCTTAATGAAAGTACACCCTAGAAATATGACTTGTTAAACAAAATATCATGTTTTAAAATGTCCTTTAAAAAGCATATAATGTGATCATGTTATATGATCAAAACAAATAATCTCACTTTATCTGGTGTCTGTGTATTAATATTTCATGTTGGGTTTTCATCACGGCACATCAAAATATGCATATTGTATATTTAAGATGTAAAAGTGATTTTAAGATCACTAATATAATATCTTTTCATGTGTTTTTTTAATGACTGTTATGCTGACACTTCATTAAAACTCATCTCCAAGATTGTTATCAGATATAATCAGATGCCAATCAGTGAAAGCCTGATGTGACAGACTACACTCTTTGGTTCTTTTAAAATGTAAGCCTCAGTAGGAATAGAGGAAAAATCTAGACTTTATTGCAAAAAAATATATCCACAAAACAATCTATCAGAGAAAAATGTAGAGAGGTGATTTTAAGGAATCATTTCTGTTATCTAGCACAGAAACTACATTTTCTCACTACTTACTCCTACCTTTCGAAATCTGTGCATGACTAAATCACAATATAGACTCTTTAAAAGAGAAAGATATTACTGCATACCAATATACAAAGGGTGTTGTATATACAACATACATAAAAAGATATAGTCAAGTATTTTAGGAGAAAAGGAATCACACAAATATGAAATAATAAAATGCCTATCCTCCAAAAGTGTACATATCCTGATTAATACTACAACACAGGAAAGGAAACAGATCTGAAAGAAATACTGAGTCACCTAAGTCATTTCTGTTCCCCACCCCACCCCACATGCCTTGCAATCCCCATACGAATCTTCATTTACACCAAAACTTCACAGTCCAGAAAACCAACTGGATAGAGTATGCAAAGCACTAATATTCAATCATGGAAACAGGATATAATTTCTACATGTACCTCTTTCTTCCTGCCCCGCTCCAGCAGCCTCCCTCGCCACCCCCACAACTAAAGCATGGAAGAAACAAATTTAACTGAGAAGCAAAGGGTTTCTAATTGCATGTTAAGATAAACTATGCTGATTGAGACTGAGAGGGCCAGATGCATTTTTAAGGATGATAGTTTTATACTGAAATGTTTGAAGCCATCAAGCACGCAGATCTGTAATTCAGAAACTTGAATACATTTCTATTAATCAATAAAAAATAGCATTCAAGTATTAAAAATAATGATTAAAATCTGTTAACCTTTCATATACCCCTTATTAAACTGGTAGGAGAGGTAAGATAGAGCAGAACGTAAGACTTATATTAATGAACAAATGAAAAATCCTCTAAAATCTTGTAAGTGCACTTGCCAAATAAAGTACTGAGTGAAGTAAATCAGAAAGAGAAAGACAAATATCGCATGTGGTATCTAAAAATTAGTATAAATTAACTTATTTACAAAGCAGAAACAGAGTCACTGATGTAGAAAACAAAACTTAAGGTTACCAAGAGGGAAAGGGGAAGGAAGGGATAAACTGGGAGATTGGGGCTGACATATACACACTACTATATAGAAAACAGATAACTAATAAGGGCCTACCGTATGGCACAGGGAATTCTACTCAATACCCTGTAATGACATCTATGGAAAAAGAATCTAAGAAAGAGTGGATATACATATGGGTATAACTGACTCATCTTGCTATACACTTGGAACTAACACAACATTGTAAGTCAACCATATTCCAATAAAGATTTTTTTAAGTTATGAAAATGCATACTTCTTGACCAAAAGACATAATTTCTCTGCCAAAAAACCTGAATTTAAAAAATGCATATCCAAGTATAAACAATATTCAGAAAGCAAAAAGCAACAATGATTGCCAATGCATCCCACAGCACAGCCCCACAGCAGTCAAGAGGCCCTGAGAACTTACTCAGACTCCTTGACAGGATTTTAGCTCTTCTCAAAAGCAGCTGAATAGTATGAAGGGAAGAAAAAAGTCAAGGCTTTAGGAACTGGGGAAGAAATGTTGAAAAATGAGACCAACAGAAACTAAATTAATTTTTACCACTTCTAATAAGAGTGAACAAAGCTTGCAGAGAGAGCTTATCTTCCATGCCCCCACTTTCCCTGTCAATTTGCCTATCCACAGAGTTGGGAGATCATGTCCTGTTTTAAATATCTCATTGGTGAGCAACAGGCAGGGGCCCCAACTGTCAGACACCTGTCTGGCACACAGACATAAAGGAGCTGGCGCGGCAGGAGCTCAAGCTGCAAGACTCGGCTTATTCCTCTGTGGGTGAGGAACTCAGGGCACTTGGCCACAGCTCCCCTCAGGGGCCACTGAAAAAGTGGAAGCTTCTGAGGCTGTGCCATAGACATGGCCATTATGGTAGACCCAGGCTCTGGGTTTTCTTTGCTGTTCTTATCAGAAGCAGCAACGGGCAAGCAAAATGCCATCAGTAAAGGAAACACTGATTCCAGGTTCCATGTTATTGGCATGTTTCCCTTTTCCCCACGCCAATCTCACCATGAAATCATAGACGATTAGCGCTGGAAAGGGCTTTAGAGATCACACAGCACTGCTGTTTCAGTTTAGAAATGGAGAAACTGAGACCTAGCAGGTTTAAGTGACTAGCTGAAGGTTTTTCACTTAGTGGCAGGCTGCATATCAGAACAGAAGCTTTTTTTCCTCCTCTTTACTGTTCTTTGGCTGGTGCTTGAAGACCTTTATTTCTCAGCCTAGTTCCCCTATCTTCTTCTTGCACATCACCTGTCAGTGTATCTGTCTCCTCTCTCCAACCAATGTACTCTCATTTTCACGCAAGCTGCCTCACTCTTAGCTCCTATTACCCTGTGACGATTTCTGCCTAAACAGGAAGACCTCTCATAATCTCAATCAGGTACTGTGAGGTCAAGGCAAGCAGTACTGACTGGGTATTACAGCTTCGGACCGACTTCCCTGGTGGCTCAGCAGTGAAGAAATCCACCCGCAATGCAGGAGATACAGGTTCGATCTCTGGGTCAGAAAGATCCCTTGGAGAAGGAAATAGCAATCCATTCCAGTATTCTTGCCTGGGAAATCCCGTGGACACAGGAGCCTAGCAGGCTACAGTTCATGAGGTCACAAAAGAGTCAGACAAGATTTAGTGACTAAACAACAACAAATTACAGCTTCTAATGAAAGCAGAGAGAGAAGAATGCAGGAGTTAAAAGTCAGCAATGGGCAGGCACATGTGACTATGCAAACAAGGTATTTTGGGACTAGACTAGAGATTCAACCAGAAGTGCTTAGCCAGAGGCCAGTACATAGCCGGGACTAGGAAGAAATACTTGTGGAGCATAATTATGCTCAGGCTACATCATTAGTGGAACAAGGATATGAATTTGTTCAAGAGGACAAAGTTTACAAAGATAATAGATGAATGAAACTGGTAAGAAAGATATATTATCTTACCATCTAAGTCACATTTCCTAGCCTTTTTCCAAAAATTCCCTTGAAAATGTATTAGATTCACTGGTGAAAGGAAGCAGAGACGGCTGAGCTGAGCGTCTACCTACTTTATAAGTTGGGACTAATTATCTATAAAAATAATGTAAAGGAGTCATATACTTAATTGAATACTTAACTGAACACTGAACAGGAGTGGAAGGATGGAAGTAGGTAAGATGAGGGTGACAAGCAAAAAGCCTGTACAGTATATGATACTTCAGCAAAAAAGATGACACACAGCATCAGGTAAATTTTCAAATGTAATGGACAAATCATAAAAGATCAGGGCTATTTAGATCACTCCAAAATGAGAAAAACATTTCATTCTTAGTCAAAGTACTTAGAAAAATAGAAACATAGCAAACTTAACTGAACAGTAACTTTAGATATAGCAGTCAACTAAAATGATTCTTTCAACATCTTTAATGCCCTAACAAAGGAAACCAAAAGTGTTATTTTTCCTCTATAATTTCATATTATATGTTTTACCAAATAACACTCTCGAGGTTACTTTATACCGCAAGACTGGGGTTGGCAAGCTCTTCTAAAATTACTTATTGTAAAGGTATATAAATGGTGACCTCACACACTCTTCTACTGTTGTTACAGTAACAATTCTAAGCAGTGCATTATAAATGGGAATAACCCCTTGATGAACTCATCCTTATACAACTATTGTCCTTATTATATACTAACGACTGCATTTTATATAAGTAGGGCTCAAAATGCTTTCAAATGAATTCACGTATAATAGATGTGAAAAGGAAAATATAAATTGGACAATGGGAAGTGTAAGAGTTTATGAAGTGTTACACCATTAATTCTCAGACTGAGATCTCTAGACCAGAAAAGGTATCAAACATCAAAAGAATCCATTATAATAAGGCTGTAGAAAACTAAAACTAAAAGATAACTTTGGGCTAGCACCCTATTGTGTGTGCTCAGTTACTCACTCGGGTCTGACTCTTTGCAACCCCATGGACTTTAGCCCACCAGGCTCCTCTGTCCATGGTATTTTACAGGCACGAATACTGGGATGGGTAGCCATTTCCTCCTTCAAGGGGTACTCCCAACCCAGGATCGAACCTGAGTCTCCAGCATCTCTGGCACTGGCAGAAGATTCACTACCACTGCACCAGCTGGGAAGCCCCAGCACCCTATTAATTCAGTGTAACAACAAGACTGGTTATTAGATGGGGATCCAAGCCTATGGCTGATCGCTTCGGTCTCTTTGATTTATTTTTAAAAGGAGGGAAAGGGAATAATTATTTAATATGTAGATCAGTCAGCAAAATCTTTCAAAACTTAGGACCCAATAGCATATTCAAAGAATTCTTAGATAGCAGAAATTTTAGACTGGGTATTTTCTCAGTATTCCATAAGAGCCAACATGTACTGAACATGTGTGTGCATGGGTGCCTGCATGCTCAGTTGCCAAATCGTGTCCAACTCTTTGCATCCCCATGGACTGCAGCCCAACAGGATTCTCTGTCCATGGGATTTCCCAGGCAAGAATACTGGAGTGGGGTGCCATTTCCTCCTCCAGGGGATCCTCCTGTCCCAGGGATCGAACCCACATCTCCTGTGTCTCCTGCACTGGCAGACAGGTTCTTTACCACTGAGCCCCTGGGCATATATTCTGTGTCTAGTACTGAGCAAAGCGCATTACATGAATTAGCTCCTTTACTCATCACAAAACTCTGTAAGGCAGGCTAAGACTGATCCATTTTTAAGATGAGAAAACTGAGGTCAAAGGGAAATAACCTGTCCAAGGTTCCATAGTTGATAAGATTATCTGAAATCTGCATCCAAAGCCTTGTTTTTAACCAATATATTTATCCTCAATCTATTTAAAAGACAAAACATACACTTATCTGATACTCTAACTATATTCCAACTTTTTAACTGATTTTTCATGAAATATGTCTTATAGTTTGATATGAAATATAAAACATCAAATATAAAGGTTCTGAAACAATGTCATAATACTTTAAATTCTCAGCAGCAAAAATTGGTTATGCCAATTTAATAATTTATTCATTAACCAATTCTGTTAATGAATTAGTAGGACCATATATTTAAGGAGAAATTCCTAACCTATTTTAACAAGACTAATACTTTAAAATATTGTTATTCTCTATTGATGTTTTAGAGTCTCTGGCATTCCAACACATGAAATACTATGTCTTATAAAGGTACTTTAAAAAAAAATCACATTTTGCTGATTGTAATTAAATGTGGAACTACAGTACACATAAATCCATCACCTGGAGAAAAGCTGACTTGATATAACCGTGCCTTTCTAAGCTTACTTGAGGAAAACACTGACGACTACTGCTTCAGTATTTACCACACATGTATATGTACTACGGAAGAAGTAAAGTCAATGATGAAAGAACCCCAAAGACTGGATTCAAGTGTTCTCCTAAAAAACCTTGCTGAACAAATATTCAGATACAAATACATGGTCACTTCCAGTTTAGAAGCATAAGGCACAGAGTAAAGCAGAGAATCTAAAACTTTTCAGATAATAAAGCCAAATTAAATATTCATATCAGACTATTCTAACAACATGAAGTAGGGACCAAATTCTCCAGACAATTTCTATTCTTATTGCTGTTGACTTAGTTAGCCTGATAACTATTATTACAATTTATACTTTTGAAATGGCTTTTTTTAGATTATATAATAAAAAGCACACCAGTAATAATGCCATATATAAATGTTATAAAGACATACAGTATATTGATAGGTGCAACAATAACCAATTTACAGAGTACAAAGCTACAATGCCAAAATAGTATGATTCTCAAGTTAGCTAATTTTTTTTTAGATACAAATTAAAATACCTTCATAAGAAGATGATAAATGTATGTGCATATAGGACAAATGCTGACATTCAGATGATACCAAAGATATCAATCTTGATACTGTTTTATGCTATGCTAATATATATTAGTTCAGAGAGGCAGGTTTTGATAAAAAAAAACTGCCAATTAAGACAGTATATTAAATTTAAACTCCAAAGAAATAAGGCTATTATATGCTTGAATGCATATGTAATTAAATTTTTTCTTTAAATAAAAGTTCTAATCAGATCACACTCTTTGTGATAATAATCTCTTGTTGCAAACAGCATAGCACCCTCTGGTGCATCTGTTGTAAGATGTATAAAATTTCCACCAAAAAAAGGATAGAATTCAAGTAAAAATGAACCTTAAGAATCAATAGGTTGATACTCTTTTATTTATTTCAGTACATATTTTTAAACATTAATGCTTAAAAACAATTTTCACTTAAAAAGAGCACTAAAATCTTTATAGTAACAATCAAAGTAGGTCAGGAAAATGTTTTCACTTGATAATATTTAAAATAACCAACAAAACAACACCAGTTCTCAACACTTAATATTTAAATTAAAATAATGCTGCCAAAAAAACATTCAAGTATGGGACAGCAAAAATTAACTTTGTTACCTAATTTCACTTTATTCAAATCTGCCTTGACTTTTTGCTTCAGATAAACTGACTGTGTGAAGTGCTCCTGAGTACTTTTTCTGGATTCAAATGGAATTTATCACTGTTTAAAGAATTTGAAGTGTTTTCTGAAAGGACCTGCAGCTTACACAGCTCAAAATCAGAATAATATTCAAAAATAAAAGTTATGTTAGTTAAATTAGGAATCTTAATTTGAAAAGTTCAAAACCTTACTTTAAAAAGAAAAATAACTCTTCCTAGGAAAATAATTAACTCCAAAAGTATATTTTACTAAGAACAAAAGCAAAGGATGCCACCTGCTTTAGACAGCTCGTTTGTGAACCACTGGAAGTCCCAACACAATGCACTAGAAATGAAAGTGACACCTGTTTAAAAGAGCCATCTGTCCCTAACAAAGCTAGATTTAGTTAAATCCATTTAATCTTAGATTTCCAAAATATGGGAACACTATGCACCTGTGAACAGAGAAGAATTTAAAATCTGTTTTCCAACAGCCACTGGGACTCTACACCAAAGAGTAAAGACAAATATTTCCATTAGGGAAACTAAGTTGTTTATTTTTAAAGTAACTAGATGTAGAGGATGTTCAGGCTAATGATCAGCATAAAAACAAAGCAAGCAAGCAAAAAAAAAACCAAAAAAACAAAAAACCTACCACATTTTCCTAATGTAAAGGTTTATGTCTTTGAAGACTGTAATTTGAAAAGCTTTGTTTGGTATTCTCATTTCTTGTAACATACTCACTAGAGGTACAAAAAAAAAAAAAGTAACATTCTTACTACACGTTCAGAAAAGTTTTTTTAAACTCTTCCTACATATCCGATACTCTATCTTCTCTTTTAAATACACACACACACACACACACACATACTTACTAAAAACTCTGAGATGTAAAATCAAACTCCACCCACTGATTTCTTCAGTTGACAGTTTAGAGAGTACATAAAACATCAACCTTCTGAAGAACAATGAAACATGTTATCAAACTGTAACATGTATCATTTAAATAAAAGATTAAATCTTCGATTCAAAATTCATGTTTTAATTCCTATTTTTTAATAGCAATACTTTTAACCATTAAATGCTTATATAAAAAATATTGTTTAGGGTTAACATATATTAAATTCATAAACTCTAAGTTTTTTGCATATCCTAAACTTATTAACTATAAACCTTTTGAGTACAAGAGTATTTGAATATGGAGGAATAATATCCTATTTTTTAAATTAGCATAATCATCCCATATAATGAAAACACTGTAGAATGATGCATTTGAGAACTGTATTTTAGTTTACTGTTATACATTTAAATATACTACAGAAATATGCCTATACCATTTAATGCAATAGGCACAATAATATAAAAAGGCTGAGACAGACATTATGACATATAATGAATCACAAATATTCAGCTATTCAAAATGAGTTACAAGTAACTCCTATTTAATAATTTTAGTTTTAAAGTTTGGACACTTCAGTGTGTTTTTTTAGTCTAATAGAAACACAAAAGAATACCAACACATAATATAGTCTCTCCTAGGAAAAATATCACAGGAAAAAAAAATTTAAGTGTTACCACTATTTATCAGTATGTTAAATTAAAAAATTTATCCTTTGTTAGTATTTCTGGCTATTATTTACTTGATCCATATGAATAACGTTGACACACCTGAGTTCAAGGCATCTCTAGCAGCAACTTTTATATCACATATGTGCTTTTAATAATGGATAAGTAATAGAATTCAAATTAAGTTCTGCTCTCAAAACACCTTGTGAATGAAAATCTAACTTAGAGAAAACCTGAGATAGTCGTAATGAGTGAAATACCTCAAAAAAGTTCTTGGACACTGCCAATAAAAACATTAAACTATAAAATTATAGCATATAATCTACTCAACTGAAAATGTATTATGTAAATGGCATAAAGTCTGAAACTGTCTCAAGACAGTAAAACTTCTATTAACTTCAGTTTATAAGGACCCAGGAACTTCACCATCCAAAAGTGTTCAGGTATTTGACACTCACCTGAACAGAAAAAAAATCCAGGTTAGTATTAGAAATTTGCATGAAACCTAGGTTGGGGAGGGGGCGACAAATATAAAGAAATTTGAGTGCTCTGAGAAAGTCTTCATTCAGAACCAACATCATCTTCATTTAAAATACCAACCACAAGGAAATTAATTTTAAAAAAAGAAAAGCTTTTAAACCTTAACTCTTATTTTACAAAGTATTACCCTTAAATTACATTACAATTACCCAACCTGCTCATGGACAATCTCAAGAATAATTAATACTGTCACATTATCCACGGTCTGTTCTGTCGGGTAAATCAATATATGGTTTGCAGTTAGAAAAAAAGACTAAGTATTTAAAAATTCCAATTTGGAAACTTCAGTATGTGCAAATAAAATAGTACATTACATTTGTTTTAGCACACACTATCAAACTCTTTATTCATGATCTAATAATTAAACATTGCGCTGAAAAATGAACAAATTTACAGGATCTCTAAAACTGGGTTACCTGTATCTAAGAGCCTATAACTTGAGGACTGACAAATATTCAAATGTACAGAGAAAAATAGAATTTTGAAGGAAAGACCTAAAAAAGAAAAAGTTCTCTCTCTTCAGCAGGCTTAAGTCACTGTCCAAAGAAAACCAAAAAACTAATATTAAAAAGACTGCTAAGTACACACATGCCTAGATCTTAACAACCACAAAGAAAGTGAAATATACACACGTTTCAAGTTGAGAAGCTTCATACATTCTTTATGAACAACTTGACTTCAATTTCAACTCTCAAAGGAAAACGAACAGAGATGAAGAAAAAAAAAAGAAAGAAAGAAACTCTTTAGAAGTACCATAACTGTCGCAAGTAACACTGTAAACAGTTCTCACAAAGCTTCCTTCTGTCCTTTCCCTGCGTGCAACACACAAAGTGTCATAACCACAATGAAAATTGTCAACACTCCACTGTGGGGAAGGAGGTTCATCAAAGTGAAATGGAACCTCACTAGTACCCCTCCCATCTCCACATGAAGGGATAAAGCACTGTCAATAACTACTAACCAAGTATCACAGATGCCCTGCATCCGGTTTAAATCTCACACTCACACACACACCAAGAGAGAAAGAGAGAGGAGAGAGACTTTAAAAAAAAAAAAAAAAAAAAAAGATCTTCTTCCCAGTGCAGCAAAGAACCCAGCCAAGAAGCCCCTGGTTCCAGTGTGTGTGCAAGGGGTGTGGGGGTAAAAGAAAGGGGGGAGGGAAGAGTGCTGAAAGGATATTAAGACTGTTTGCAGCACAAAGAAAACACAGTTTTAAAAGAAAAAAGAAAACCATGCAGCTGATGATGATGGTAAAAGAGCAGCTCATTTAGCACAAGGCAAAGAGGGGCAAAAATGAAGGGAATAGGCGGTGAGAAAAGTTCACCGTTGTATAAGGATAAAAACAACAAAACCCGTAACAAGGCCCCACAAGTGAACAACAACAACAAAACACCACCTCTTGGGTCCCCCCTTGCACACTGTTGTCTATTTCGGTTTGGAAAGAAGCAGGAACCAAGCAGCTTTGTAAAACAAGAAAATTAAAGAAAGAAAGGGGGTGGGGGGGGGGAATCCTTCTCTCTTCACCTGGCCCTCCTCCTCAGCCCCAGACCTAGGGGAGAGCTCTACCGTCCGCAGCGCAGAACTGTGGCTCCCTCTCCCGCTCCGCTCGCAGCCCCCCGAGCTCCCGCTCCATCCCTGAAGCGCGGCCGCGGAGGGCCAGGGCCGGCGGGCGGGCGGCGCGGCGCCCACACCCCCGACCCAGCCGCGGCGCGCACGGTCCATTGTAAACAAGCCCGGGGGACCGAGCCCCTCGGCAGCGGCGCCGCAGCTGCAGCCCCGGTGTCAGAAGTGAGACCCCCGCACAGCCACACTCGGCTCGCACACGCACGGACACACACACGCACGGACACAAGCGTTCACACGCATCCACACGCTCCCACACACATGTAGAGACCGAAGAATATTCACCTTGGCTGTGGATTATTGTGGTGTTGTTGGTGGGTGATGGAGATGGTGGTGGTGGGGAGGAGGAAGAGGAGGAGGAGGAGGAGGAGGAGGAGAGGAGTAGTTGTTGTTGATGGGTAACAGTCGCCAGGACTACGGTGACTATGGCGCTTGATTCACAAGGCAACGGTTGCTATAACTCACAAAAGAGAGAGAGAGGGAGAAGAGAGAGGGAGCGAGAGGGAGAGGGAGACACTCGCACGGGGAGGGGTGGGGGAGGGAAGAGAGGAGGAGGCGGGCCGGCAAGCAGCCGGAAGGGGCGGGCTCAGTTCCGTGACGGACAACCCCCGAACCGAGTAACCGGGGGGAGCGAGGGCAGGTTTCCGAGAAAGGATTCCAAAGAGATGCGCTAGGTTTGGCAGGGGCTGAAGTTACCCCCCGAGTCTCCTCGGAGGTACGGTACTACACGCCCTGGCAAGGCTAGAGGACGAATTTAGGGCCGTGGCGCGAGGGATATTTTCTGTGAAACGAGAGCTACCAGTCGCAGCAGCCTGCATTGTGCCAAGAAGCCTCAGAGCGGGAAACGGTAACGGCTAACCCAGGAGAGGGGCTGTTGAGGACGATTCCAGACACCTTGTGAGACAACCAGCTATAGCTGGGGAAGAATCCTCTTTGGAGAGAGACCCCGCCCCCCATGTAAACATCATTTCCGGGGCGGGACGGGCGTAGACTCCCGGATGTGCCGCCGCTCGCCTGCTCTCTCTTTTTTTCCCCTCACTTTTTCGTTAGCCACCCCTCCCGTTTCTGAGCCGCCGACTGTATTCCCGGTAGCCAGGCGCCTGCTGACTTCTAGCATACCGGGGCGGTGGGGAACGCGCTGGTTTGGAGGGTCCACGCCGCCCTCGCGCTCCTGCTTTCCGCATTCCGGCCCGCTCCCTCCTCCCGAGGCCACGACTCGGAGGAGCGCGGGCGGCGGGGTGTGAGCTAGCTGCCTCCGCCGCCATTTTAGAGCGGGCGAACGCGGGGCGCGTGTGGGCTGCGCGCCGGCCTCCCGCCTTCCAGCCGCGGCGTGGCGCGCACCGGGAAGGTCCAAGCTCTTCCGGCCCTTAGGAGCGAAGAGGCGAGGTCTTAACTCCCTCCCTACCTACAGGGCGGGGAGTAAGCGCTACTGAGGAACAAGAAATCGGTTTCTCCCGGAACGCGAAAACGCATGGCGGCCCCCCACCGGGAAAGGCGTTGGGAGGTGGGGTAACCTAGTCTGTTCCTAGAGCCCCGCTATCTTCAGCCCTCTTAAGTGCTCGTCCCTCTTTGAAGCTGACCAAACCAGGATTTGAGCTCAACCCCGTGTCTTACTACTTGCTTCGTCCCGCTCGCCGGTTCCCTAACAACCTGCTGTACTGAGGGTCTTGCTCCTTCCGGGTGTTTTGAGATAGACGAATGGCTTCCCTTGGTGATGGATATTGTTAGCACAAAACTGTCTCTAACCCCCATTGGTATCGAATTAGCCTCTAACGCCACAGGGTTCAAACATATTCCTCCAATTCCCAGCAGACAAGAATCCTGCAGAAATATGCCTTCAGGCCCTGCCAATACACACCAAACTAACACAGGCAGCTAAGCTGCTTATCCAGGACAATAACTTGGATATTAGAGCATTAGGAAGTCAGTTCTCGAGGTTTAATTTTTGCACCTGCAGGATGAGGGTTTGGCGCTTGCTAAAATAACAGCTACCGTCTCCGAAGTTTTTATTCTGCCCCAGACGTTGTGCTTAGTGTTTTACATGCATTATCTCATTTAATCCTCACAACACCACTATCAGGTACATAATACTCACTTTGGAGAAGGTGCAGTCTTAACTAAAAGTCAGTGGTTTTATTTTACAGTTTTGCACCGTAGAGTATTAGATAAGCGTATTTTACGAATCATTTGAACAATAGATTGAAGAAAGTAATGTTGCCTTTGGTAATCTCATAATGAGTTACAGAGTTTCTTATAATGTGTTACAATGTAATAGTGAACAGTGTTGAGCACAGTGCTAAAACGGAAAGGTTCATGACCCACTGTGGTAGGAGGCTCTTCCAATCTGAGACATGACACGGTGACCAACAGCAGTTAAACTCTAAAGATTTAGAATAATAGTTTCGACGTACACGTAGGAAATAAAGTATGCATTCCAGCTATATGAAAACTGGTAGTCATTGTGAATATTCATTTCATTACATTTACAGCTAAAATCTATTTCTGTAATGGTGAGCGTTGCTGTTTGCTCACACTACACAGCTCTGAATAGCTTTTTTAGTTCTATTATAGTTTGCCCATCCCTTCCCTCACTGTCAGCTGTTGCTTCTTACTGCTGTTAGCATAATTTCATTATCCTCCCCACTCTATTAATTTACTGATTATAATCTGCAGACAAGAAAACCACATAATAAAGCAAACTATCTCAAGAGTACTTTGAGGAACACTGCTTTAGGAAAAGTGTGTGACCTTTGTGTGAGGACTTTGCAACATCAGTTTTAAGCTGCTTAGAGTTTTTTTGTTTTTTTTTTTAACCTACATCCTCATTTGGCCTTTTCCTGAGTTACAGATAAATATTTTAAGTGAGTTCTTTTAAAGTTAGGATTTAGAATATTTCTCCTTGTTTTAGAATAATTGATAGTATTAGTTCTAATCATAGTGAGATTACTATAATATGAATTTTTCAATGTTACCACCAGACAACCAATTCAAGCTATAGATTTGGAAACATGCTGGATTATAAATGCATGTTTTGTATTGTAACAGTTATGAAAGGTCAGAAATCCCTTTGCCTATATTCATTTCTCTGTTGTGGTCACTTATAAGCTGATAGAGCTACATCTTTCGGAGAAGGCAGTGGCACCCCACTCCACTACTCTTGCCTGGAAAATCCCATGGACAGAGGAACCTGGTAGGCTGCAGTCCATCCGGTCGCTAAGAGTGGGACACGACTGAGCGACTTCACTTTCACTTCTCACTTTCATGTATTGGAGAAGGAAATGGCAACCCACTCCAGAGTTCTTGCCTGGAGAATCCCAGGGACTGGGGAGCCTGGTGGGCTGCCGTCTATGGGGTCGCACAGAGTCGGACACGACTGAAGTGACTTAGCAGCAGCAGCAGCTACATCTTTACATATGTTACACATATATAAATATAAAATAATAACACAAAATAATTTGTTACACCACAGAAAATACCCAGCCATGTGTCTAACATTTATCACCTGTTACAGTGTAATAAACACTGGGCTGAAAAAGTACCTAACCAAAAAATACTTTACATTCTTTGACAAATTCAATAAACTGCCAATGTAGTAATTTGTTGAGTATCAAAAATGGACTAGATATGATTCCTGTCTGTAAAATGTGCAAAGTCAGTATCAGTGAATTTAAAATGCTGTGTCCTTTGATCATGGATTGTTTTTGCTCTCAGCTTGGAGTGAATGGCAGAGACATCGATTAACACATTTGTATCTGAACCTCTTGAAAAATAGGAAGCCCTGATTATGTGTGGATTATATACTTTATAAATTACTTTAGTACATTCTCAAGGGTAAATTTCCTCTTCAATATTATCTATTAGGTTATTTCCTACTATTGGTATCTACTGCATAGTCAAGAACTAATAAGTTACTTCAACATTAATGCTTATAAAAGGAAAAACTGCATACAAAAGACAAAATACTGATAATATGATAGATTTACTCCCCAAAAATTGTATATATGAGAGTTTTAAAAATTAATGGATTGGTCTGTGACAGCTTACCAGTGAATTTGTGGTGAATCCTTTCATAAAGCAGAAATCACACCTGTTTAAAATGTTTTCACTTTATTATAATATCTGATTTTCTTCAATTGAGAGACACTTACAGTCTTAGTTCTCTTAGGGAACTAAGGGAAATGAATGGTTTCATTTCAACCAGTTATTTATTGAGTATTTATGATATGCGTATGGACTTCCCTGGTGGCTCAGAACATAAAGCATCTGCCTACAATGTGAGAGACCTGGGTTCGATCCCTGGGTCAGGAAGATCCCTTGGAGAAGGAAATGGCAACCCACTCCAGTATTCTTGCCTGGAAAATCCCATGGACAGAGGAGCCTGGTAGGCTAAAGGCCATTCAGTCACAAAGAGTCAGACTCAACTTCACTTTCACTTTCTTATGATATGCATAACACTGGGAATTAAACTACTGGATTACTAGTTCCCTTTACTAGATCTCAAGTTCTGTGGATATATAATAATAATCAATAATGATATCAGGTGATAGAGGCCAAAACTAGAGTAGATAGAGTAATTCAAAAGTATATAATTTGTCATTTTTCTCTGGAGCACTCCTAACTCTACCCATTTCCACCCAAAGTATATTTTGGTTTTGAAAATACTGCATTAATTTTTTTCTGGTAGATTTGTCATTCTAACTGTATTTTTAGGTCGTACAAACCAACTGTTAACTCAGCAGTCCTGAGAGTCCTCAGTCTGTTCTTATATATAATCTGGAATTAAATTTTCAGCCAAGTAAAGGCGTGTAAAGATGTAAAGACGTGGGTTCAATCCCTGGGTTAGGAAGATCCCCTGTAGGAGGGCATGGCAACCCATTCCAGTATTATTGCCTGGAGAATCCCATGGACAGAGGAGCCTAGCTGGTTACAGTCTACAGGGTTGCAAAGAGTCAGACAAGACTGAAGCAACTTAGCGCGTGTACACACAGACACAGACACACACACACACACACACACACACATTCATTTGTTAAAAAAAAAAATTACCTGAGCAACAGAAGATAATAGAATTTCATAAGTTGATTGTCTTTTTCAAGATCAAAGTATCTTTTGATATACACATGTAGCTTTTTTCACTTTAATTAATGCAGAATCTTAGATAGTATTTGCAGCATTAAAACCAAATAATTGGAAACAACCTAAATAGCTATCAGTAGGAAGATGGGAAAACAAATTGTGATACATTTATGCAATGGAATACTACAGGGCAATTAAAAGGAACTGACTAATGATACACATGGGTGCATCTCAAAAACATGTTTAACAAAAGAAGCCAGGTACAAAGAGTATATATACTGTATGAAACCATTTAGGTAAAGTCCAAAAACAGGATAAATTAGATATTTAGTGTTTCCCTATGATGCCAGTAAAAGGAGGAATTACTGGAAAGGAGTTTCAGGGAACTATCTTGTATGATGGAAATGTTCAGCGCTGTCCAACATGTAACCACTAGCTAAAAATTAAAATCTAATTGTAAACAAAAATGAAATGAAACTTAAAATCAGTTCTGTAGTTACAGTAGCTATATTTTAAGTGCTCCTTAGCCACATAGGGCTAGTGGCTACCAAATGGGACAGTACAAATACAGACCATTCCTATTGTTGCAGATGTTCTAATAGAAAGTGCTGTTCTAGGTCTTGTTTTAGGTAGTAAAGCATTTTACAATTGTCAAAATTGTAATACAATGCATTATTATATCATATATGCAGAATGTCAATAATACTTTCTCCCAGAAAACACTAACAAGTATTTATTGCTGTATTACATACCTAATTAACCACTTTTCCCTTAATATTTTTATTCAACACTACCTAAATAACAGCTAGTAAAATTACCCTTGACAAATTTGCAAAACTGTTTAAGTGTAGCTCAACAGTAGATGATGTTGATTTGCTAAAGAAATGAGTTATGCCACTTTATAATCTTTCATACAACTAGAAACCAAACAAATTGCATTTGAAGGCTTAAAGTCAAGTCTAAGTGATTAAGGAGGATTTTTTTTCTTTCTATTTTCCCCATTGGAATCACAATAGCTTAAACATGGTGGAGATCATATAACCTTCTTCTGAGGTAACACAGAAGTACTTCAGAGATTTTGGTACTAACTTTATGACCTGGTAGAGAAAATGATGTAAACTCTCTAGGTAACAACAAAGACTCAGGGCCTTTGGAGGTAGAAGGAAATGTTTGTAAACAGATTAAAAGACTTGAATGATCTATCTCAATTCTAAATTCTAAATTTCATGGATTTTCAGAAGTGGCACACCAGATGAACTGATTCAAAATGCTAAAAACATATGTACATGTAACACTTTTCTGAAATTAGGAGATAATTTTGGTGTAGTAAATACTATAAAGTTAACAGGTATTTTACTAGCACTTATTAAGAATATTGTGAACCCCAAGTAGATTTTTACAAGATACAGAGCTTGAACTGAATTAGAGATTAGTTATTATAATTTATTCAGCAATTAATGTCTGTAGTATATGCTGAAAAGTATTTTTAATGATTATTATCAATTAATATCAATTAATAATAATTGATTATTATCAATTATTATCAAGAACCATTTACCAGAAATGATTTTATTGATTCAAAGTCTTTAACTGCTAAAGACATTCTTAAGTTGGCTCTCTCCTGTTACTTACCCCAACCCCCCACACCCTTTAATGTAATGTAGCTGCTGGTGCCGCTAAGCCGCTTCAGTCGTGTTCGACTCTGTGCGACCCCATAGATGGCAGCCCACCAGGCTCCCCCATCCCTGGGATTCTCCAGGCAAGAACACTGGAGTGGGTTGCCATTTCCTTCTCCAATGCATGAAAGTGAAAAGTGAAAGTGAAGTCACTCAGTCGTGTCCGACTCTTAGCGACCCCATGGAGTGCAGCCTACCAGGCTCCTCCATCCATGGGATTTTCCAGGCAAGAGTAGTGGAGTGGGTTGCCATTGCCTTCTCTGAATGTAATGTAGAATATGGGGGGAAGAAAACTCCCGTTTCTGTAGGGCCATTATTCCTATGCTAAGTGCACTAAAAGTATCTTCCCACTGGTATATGTCATACATCTCACCGTCCTCACCCCCAATATTACAATTCATTATAAGGCCTACCTTTAACTTTGTTTTTGAATACTTACATCAACTGTTAAAACATATGACTGAACTTTTTTTCACTCATTTTTTTACCAGCTTGCCTCAGCCACTAATAAGAAAGAAAGATCACTGAATCAAATTACATGATTTGTCTCTTGATATCTTTTTGTTTTGAAAAGAAGGAATTTATGTGTGTGGAATACTTTCCAAAATTTTTGTTTTGTTTACTAATATTTTTCTTTTGAGGGACAAGGAATATAAAAAATACATATTGTAGTGTGAAACATTTAAAACACGTTCCTCCAAACACTGTTTGAAATTTTACCTACTACTTTCTTTCAGAAAAAGAGATTAAGGTCATTTTTAAGACTTTCATAGATCTGGTTTAATGTGAAAGTACTGATTATAGCCTAGTTTTGAAGTTCTTCAGTCCCACACCTTAAAATATACCATATATTACATAAAATAAATATAAATAAAAATTGAGTCTATAGTTAGCATATTGTTAGGTTTTATAGACACCTAATTAAGTATTTGTTCATTTTGATTTGTGGCTTTCTTTTCATATTTCAACTTTTTTTTTCAGATCCCTAGCATTTTCAGAGAACTTACAGAAATATATAAAGTCCTAAACATAGTACTCAATGAATAAAAGGTCCTAAAATATAGCAGGAAAACTGAATTTAATAAAATTTGACTTTGTTCTTCTTCTTATGGGGTTGGGGATGTTAATTAACTAGAAAAACATAAAAATACACTAAGATAACAAAATTACAGTGAACCATGGAGACTGGTTTCACAAAGATCTGAAAAAACTAATATAATCAAGAAATTGAAAAATTATTTTCTGAGATGATGACTTACATGTACTTGAACTCAGTACCCTAATTTGGCACTACAATCTTTACCTCATTACAAAATTACACATTATAAAAGAGATAATAAAGACAATTGGATTTACATTACAGGGATACCCTAATTGTAGCTTCAAATGTGTGACACATTAATTACAGAGTTCTTGTTAAATGTGATACCATTCTTCACCCAGAAGAAATAACCCTTAAAAAAGAATACTAATTCATCTTGAAAATTGATGAAAGACAAGAAATGTTAATGTGAATAATTTTAAAAGATATATAAAAGTCTTTGACAAGGAATTTTTCATAGGTTTAAATGCATATTTTTGAAAGTGAGTATTTTTTAAAGATTAAATCCTTGCTCAAATCAAATCAAAAAGATAAAAAGTAAAATCACATAAAATAACCATGTCATTTTCTTTCAAGTAAGTACTGATTCAGTGACCCAACAATGTAATACAAAGCACTATGTTACTGGAAAAGTTAGAAAATGTATCAACTTCTAAAGGAACCAGCTACAGAGATGGCAGAGCTGAATGGTGTGTAAATAAGTAAGTCTAAAATGGAGATTTATCTCAATAATCATTGTCACTGCTGACAGTAAACTAAGGAAGTATCCAATATAAGTAAAAGTAATTCTTAGAAGAATATTTTTGTTAACATAGCTGTCTAATCAAATCATTACAAATTATTAGCATCTCTTGAAAAAGCCACATTGCTATCTTTGGGAGTCATTTTCAGAAAAGAAATATCCTAAAAGTTTATTGTAGGCTTCAAAAGGTATAATGCTTACCTGTCAGAAACAGGTAAGGTAGGCTGGAAGTTGTAACACTTTGGGAAAGTAAGTTGACAGGAACCTTTCTTAAATGTTCACAATCTTAATCTGATGTCAACTACAAGGAAGCAGTATAAAGGTGACATCTGAATGCAGAGTTCCAAAGAATAGCAAGCAGAGATAAGAAAGCTTTCCTAAGTGATCAATGCAAAGAAATAGAGGAAAATAGTAGAATGGGAAAGACTAGAAATCACTTCAAGAAAATTAGAGATACCAAAGGAACATTTCATGCAAATATGGGCACAATAAGGACAGAAACGGTATGGACCTTAGAGAGGCAGAAGATATTAAGAAGAGGTGGCAAAAATATACAGAAGAACTGTATGAAAAAGATCTTCATGACCCAGATAATCACAATGGTGCGATCACTCACCTAGAGCCAGACATCCTAGAATATGAAGTCAAGTGGGCCTTAGGAAGCATCGCTACAAACAAAGCTAGTGGAGGCAATGGAATTCCAGTTGAGCTATTTCAAATCCTAAAAGATGATGCTGTGAAAGTGATGCACTCAATATGCCAGCAAAGTTGGAAAACTCAGCAGTGGCCATAGGACTGGAAAAGGTCAGTTTTCATTCCAATCCCAAAGAAAGGCAATGCCAAAGAATGTTCAGACTACTGCACAATTGCACTCATCTCACACACTAGCAAAGTAATGCTCAAAATTCTCCAAGCTAGGCTTCAACAGTACGTGAACTGAGAACTTTCAGATGCTTGAGCTGGATTTAGAAAAGGCAGAGGAAAAAAAAGATGGCAGAGGAAACAAAGATCAAATTGCCAACATTCGTTGGAACAAAGAAAAAGCAAGAGAATTCCATAAAAACTTCTGCTTTATTGACTATCCCAAAGCCTTTGATTGTGTGGATCACAACAAACTGGAAAATTCTTAAAGACACAGGAATACCAGACTACCTGACCTGCCTCCTGAGAAATCTGTATGCAGGTCAAGAAGCAACATAGAATCAGACATGAAACAACAGACTAGTTCCAAATTGGGAAAGGAGTATATCAAGGCTGTATATTGTCACCCTGCTTATTTAATTTATATGCAGAGTATATCATGTGAAATGTCAGGCTGGATGACTCACAAGCTGGAATCAAGATTGCCAGGAGAAATATCAACAACTCAGATGATACCACCCTAATGGAAGAAAGTGAAGAGGAACTAAAGAGTCTTTTGATGGTGAAAGAGAAGAGTGGAAAACACTGGTTTAAAACACAACATTCAAAAAACGAAGCATCCAGTCCCATCACTTCATGGTAAATAGATGGGGACAAAATGGAAACAGTGATAGACTTTATTTTCTTGGACTCCAAAATCACTATGGATGGTGACTACAGCCACAAAATTAAAAGATGCTTGCTCCTTGGAAGAAAAGCTATGACAAACCAACCCAGCATATTAAAAAGCAGACACATCACCTTACCAACAAGGGTCCATGCAATCAAAGCTATGTTTTTTTCCAGTAGTTATGTACAAATGTGAGAACTGAACCATAAAGAAGGCTGAGCAATGAAGAATTGATGCTTTTGAACTGTGGTGGTAGAGAAGACTCTTGAGAGTCCTTGGACAGCAAGGAGATCAAATCATTCATCCTAAAGGACATTAGTCATGAATATTCATTGGAGGGACTGATGCTGAAACTGAAGCTTCAATACTTTGGCCACCTGCTGGGAAGAGTCGACTGTATTTGTACACTTTAAGGAGGTAACTTAGTTAAAACTGGTTCATTGGGGTTGGACCTAATCCAGTATGACTGGTGTCCTCTTAAAAAGACAAGATTAGGACATATACACTTGGAAAAGGCCCTGATGCTGGGAAAGAATAAAGGCAGAAGGAAAAGAGGATAACAGAGGATGAGACGGTTGGATGGCCATCACTGACTCAATGGACATGGGTTTGAGCAAACTCTGGGGCTTGGTGAAGGACAGGGAAGCCTGGTATGCAAGTCCATGGGATCAGTAAAAGTGGGACATGACTTACTGACCAAGCAACAACAATAAAGGTTGGAGAAGGAGAAAATATAATCAAACCATTCTATCAATTGAGATATTGTTATACAACTAAGCATTGTTTTGTGGGTTGCTTTGCTTTGCTTGCTTTTTCATTTGCATAGAATTAACCGACTAAAAACCATGAGGAAAGTAGTAGCCTTAGATAAAATATAGTTAAGATTTGGATTAAGGCTATAACTACAAATAGTTAGAAGACATAGCCTAAAAACTAGTAGAAAGGAAATATTGACAACAGTTGTAAATTACTGAGCATGTTTAATATTGTAAATCAACTATACCTTAATAAGAAAAAAATTAATGTTAAATCTGAAAACTTTTAAATTTCATTGACAACAAATAAATAGATAAAAGAGTTAAAAACATGAGAGCAGAAAGATAAAATAGAAAATAACTGGGGATGAAAAATAACCTATTCCCAGAGGATTTTTGAGGACCTGCTATATATTTTCTAGGCACTTGTGTGGGGTGGAAGAGGTAGCAAACAAGGAAAAGAGGAAAATACAGTCCCTCCCTGTGCTAGATACCCTCTATGTGCTTCTCCAGACTCACTCTCTACTCTTCTTCACTCTTCATGCTAGGTGGCTGACCTTCCCGGGCCACATGACTGAATTCCTATGCTCTCTGGGGGCTGGTTGGTTTCTGTCAGTGGTAGCACTGACAGGAGATTGAAGGCAGGGAGAAGCAGCATTGGGTCAGTACACTTATTACCATTTTCCCTTCCTCCAAAGTTGCTTCAAGATACACCTGCATCCCTTCACTGAGTATTCTAATAAAGGCTCCTTCCTACCATGGGGTTTCCAGGTGGTAACAGCTTCACTCTTCTTTAGGTTAATGCACCATCCTTTTTGGTCCTCCAACACCCACATCACAGTAAATCGGCCTTTTGTACTTTAATTCTCCTTGAATTGCCTTCTTTTTAGTGTCATTTGTTTCCTTTTGGGACTTTGATGATGCCAAATAAGACAACAGACTATGTACTACTTTGCTAGGGCTGCCACAACAATGCCCCTCAGATTGGGTGGCTTAAATGATAGGAATTTAGATTCTTGAATTCCAGGCTAGAAGTTCAAGATCAAGGCGTTGATAGACCTGATTACTTCTGAGGTCTCTGCTTGGCTTGCAGATATGCATCTCCCTGTGTCTTCACAAGGCCTTTCCAACATGTGTGTGTATGTCCTAATCTTGTCTTTTTAAGAGGACACCAGTCATACTGGATTAGGTCTAACCCCAATGAACCAGTTTTAACTAAGTTACCTCCTTAAAGTGTCCAAATATGTCACATCCTGAGGTAGTGGGAGTTAGAACTTCAACATATGAATTTGGGGGAGGGGAGACACAACCTAGTTTATAACAAACTAGTTGAGAAAGAAAAACATAGAATAAGTTAGGAAATATCTCAAGATTATGGCAACATATTTTTTTCGACTTATGGTGGGGTTAAACCCCGATAAAGCTATTGTAAATCGAAATGCATTTCAACCTACTGGACATCATATCTTAATCTAGCCTAAGGTAAACATGCTCAGAAAACAAAGCGTACATTTTGGCAAAATTATCTAACACCTATTTTATAATATGTTGGATATCTCTTTGTAAATCAAAATGCTTTTAATATATTCAACCTACTTAACATCATAGCTTGGTCTAGTGTAATTTAAACATACTCAGAACACAAAGCCTACATTTTGGCAAAGTCATTTAACACTAAATCATCTAACCCTTATTTCATAATGATGTGTTGGATATCATTATTAATTGAATACTATACTAAAAGTGGAAAACAATGACTGCATGAATACAGGGCAGTTGCAAGTATATTAGCTGTTTACTGATCCTGTGGGAGCTTCTCAGCATCACAAGAAACTATTAGTAGTATTGCTTATCAATAGCCTGGGGAAAAGATCAAACTTGGAAGTATGGTTGCTTTTGAATCCATATCACTTTTACCCCATCATAAAATCAAACCATCCCAAGTTGGGGACAGTCTATATAGTATGAATATAAGACAATAGACAGTATTACACTTATCCTGAGCAGAATATTAGAAGGAGGCGATGAGAAGAAAATTTTAAATGAGCAGTTTTATAAATGTGCAAATCTCAGTGGCAGATTGAAGTGAAAAGGCATGTACAAACGAAATCACATGAGTTAGAACTATTAGGTCTGGAGACTGAATTGGGAGTCCTTTCGGTAACCAAATAACAATAATAGCTAAAATCTATAGAGCACTCTGACAGAGATTAGTTGTTATGCTTATCTATGATAACATGATTACTCCTGTTTTTTGCCAGACCTTTTCCACAAACTGAACTTTTCAGACTTCCTTTTCTGGTCTCACTTAAAGCTAGATGGAGAACTATGACTAAGCTCTGGTCAGTGAGTTATATTCATGTTCATGGGGCCACCTCTAAGAAATCTTCCTGAAGAGACACCTTACATGTGTCCTTGGTCCTTTTATCCTTTCATCCCCTTCTCTATCCCGCTGCTTAGAACAAGGATGCCACAAAGTGGAACCAAGACACATGGGGCAACAGACCTGAAGACTAGGTCCCTAATGATTGTGAGGCTACTATCCTGCCCATCACGAGAAAAGAATCAGCCAGTATGTTTTGTCTCACAGCTGAAACAAATACTAATTAACACAATTATTTTCTACGTGCCAGGTACTCTTCACAGTTTTTTATCTGTAAGTACTTAATGCTGTAACAATTCTATATGTCGGTGCTATTATTATCTTCCATAAGCAAATAGGCACAGAGATATTAAATAATTTTCCCTAAACAACACACCATATAGAGTGTAGGAATTAACCAGACTAAGAGAATCTGACTCCAGAGTCTGCCCTCTTAATCACTATGTCAAGTGGCCTCCTTCTAGTTTCTGGTCTGAGGCCAAATCATCCATTATATGGGGAGTGGGGTTGCTTTTGAAAGCTACAGCATAAAGAAAAAAATCTTACTTGAATTTGGAACAATGTTACACAGTCTATCAAGGGAGGGAAAGCAGATGAAATGGAAAATTTTTGGTGAAGATTTCTACATGACCATAATCTTATTTTCATTGCTTATTTTAGTCCTGAATTTACTACAGCTTTGGTTACAACATGTCTCTTTATAAACTTAAATTTTAAAAAGATTTTTACTATTAGAGACTCTTGTGAAGCTCTGTAAATCTAAAATGATTTGCTTTCCAGTTATCCTGGCTGTGATCAGCCCCACAGGGCAAGAAGGTGTTTTAGATGTACGCCATAGAAGGGCTTCCTTTTGGCCATATTCAGCCAGAGTCCTTCTCAGAACGCCAGCTGGGTTAATCTTTGGTGCAATCGAGGGGCAACTTCTGCGCTTAATTGTCAGATTTCTCTTGAGAAAGACTCAGCTCTCAGTCAGGAGTCAATCCTTATGGTCGCAGTCTCTGTTGTACTTCCTTTAGCAGCAGGAGAGCTTTAAGATGGTTACTGGGCTTTGTTAAGCCCTCTCTTAGAGAGACTGAAGAAAAAAGGATTTTAAGGGCATCTTGATTTTTTTTTAAAGTTTGGAAAGAGGAAAAATTGGACCAGTGGATATTGTTCTATTCCCTTCCCATCTGGCTACATAAAAGGCTTAAGAAAGGCCAATGAATCTACTTAGAGGATATTAATGCACAATAATTCTGCAAAGAAATAAGGAATAAATAAGGGATCCATTTATCCACTTGCAGTAAGAAGTTCTGAAGGCAGAAACACAGAAGGCAAAGGACCTCTAATCTCTCACACAATTTGCTTTCAGGCTATTAACAGTACTGATCCTTAAGAACAGCTTTTTTGGGATGGGATTTCGAAATGCATCTACCCCTATACTTACTGTTGTTTTTAGAGATTAAAATTACTCCCTGTAACCAATTTTTCCAGCTGACAAAGACATTTGAAAAGTACTTTTATGATCAGCATTATGCCATCTTGGGGTAGAAATAAGTATATGTTACCTTTTGAAAACAGCTTTACCGAGTTATAACTCACATGGAAAAAAATTCACCCATATTAGGTATATAGTTAGAAAAGTTTAAGCAAAGTATCCAGTCATTTGATTATCACCACAGTCAAGTTACTGAACTATTCTATCAGCATCAAAAATTTCTCTGTGGCTCTTTGCAGTCAAATCCTCTCCTTGTAAACCATCCCCTCCTCTGACTCCGGGAAAACTGTTATATACCCTTACTATTGTGCTTCCCTTTACTAGAATGTCATTTAAATGGAAAATAAAATATCAAAAATCTGAGGGGGGGTTGTCTAGCTTCTTTAACTGGGCAGTATTTTTTTGAGATTCATCCATATTAATGTAGATATCAGTTAATTCATTTTACTGCTGAGTAATTTTCCTTTGAATGGATATACCACAGTTTGTTTTCAATGTTTTGTTATTATAAATAATGCCACTACGAGCATTTGTATATAAGTGGTCTTGTGGACAGACATTTTCATTTTACTTCAGTAGATAGCCACATATGTAATTTCTGTCACATGTTAAGAGTATGTTTTACTTTGTAAGAAACTACTGAACTGCTTTCCTAAGTGGCTTTTTCATTGTGCATTATTATCAGAAACATGAGAGTTCTAGGTGCTATATATCTTCATCAACCTTTGTGGCATGGATTAAAATGTCCTTTTAGTTATTCCAATGGATGTGTAGTAATATCTCATTGTAGTTTTAATTTGTTATTTCCCTAACAAATGGTAGCTCAGCTGGTAAAGAATCCACCTGCAATGTGGGAGACCTGGGTTCAATCCCTGGGTTGGGAAAAGCCCCTGGAGAAGGGAATGGCTACCCACTCCAGTATTCTGGCCTGGAGAATTCCATGAACTGTATGGTCCATGGGGTCACAGAGTGTCAGATACGACCAAGCAACTTTCACTTCACTAACAACTAGTGATGGTGAGAATCTTGTCATGGGCTTGCTGTCCATTTCTATACCTTCTTTTGTGAAATATCTGCTATATTTTGTCATATTTTGAGTTGTCTTCTCATTGAGTTGTAAGTTCTTAACATAATTTGGATATAAGTCTTTTGTCACATACATATTTTGCAAGTATTTCTCCCAATACATGGCTTCCTTTTCATTTCCTTAGAAGTGTCTTTCAAAGAGCAAAAGATTTTAATTTTGATGAAATCTATTAGGTTATCAATATTTTATTTTATGGTTTGTTCCTTTTCTGTTTTATCTAAGAAATCTTTGCCTAACCCAAGGTCATTAGATTTTTCTCCTCTATATTCTTCAAAGTTTTATTATTTTAGCTCTTAAAATTTTATTATTTTAGATCTTAAGTTTAGATATGTGAATCATTTTGAATTAAATTTTATGTAGGATGTGAGATAAAGACTGAAGTCCACAGCTAACTATACAGATATCCAATTATTACAGTACCATTTGTTAAAAAAACCAAATTGCCCATCCATCTTTGTCAAAAATCAGTTGTTCGTACATGTATGGGTCTATCTGGGGATTCTCTAATCTGTTCCATTTGTATGTCTATCTCTACCCCATACAACCTTATCTATTTTCTGTAACTTTATATTAAAATTTTAAATTTATAAAAAAAAAATCAGGTAGTATTAACCCTCCATTTCTGCTGTTCTTTTTCAAAGTTGTTTTGGATATTCTAGGTCTTTTGCCTTTCCATATGAATTTTAGTAACATCTTGTCAATTTCTACAAAAAAAGGCTTGTGGGGATTTGGATTGGTATTGTACTGAGTCTATAGATCAGTCTGGTGAGGACTGACATCTTAATAGTAGACAGTCTTCTGATCCATGACAAAGATAAATCTCTACTTTTATTTAAGTCTTCTTTAATTTCTCTTAGTAATTTTTTTTTTAGTATATATAGGTCTTTCACATTTTTTGCCAGATGTATCCCTAAATATATAATTTGGATGCTACTGTGAATAACATTGTTTTAAAATTGCTTTTGTTCATTGCTAGTGTAGAGAAATGTAATGGATTTTTTATATTGATCTTATATCCTGATACCTTGTAAAAATCACATATTAGTTCTAGTAGCTTTTTTATTGATTCCACCAGACTTTCTATGTAAACCACTATATTGGCTGTGAATAAAGACAACTTTACTTTTATCTTTTCCAAAAGTAAAGGGCTTTCTTTCCTAATGTCCTCCTGCCCACCAGGTCCAACAGATAAGCTAACAATGTTTGGGTTTAATTCCTCTGGTAATCACCTCATTTATGTGGAACTGTCGCTTGTATTGAAATAGTGTCTATAAACTGATATAGCCACTATGAAGAACAGTATGGAGATTCCTTTAAAAACTAGGAATGCAATGACCATCAGTTCAGTTCAGTTCAGTTGCTCAGTCGTGTCTGACTCTTTGTGACCCCATGAATCGCAGCATTTCAGGCCTCCCTGTCCATCACCAATTCCCGGAGTCTACCCAAACCCATGCCCATCGAGTTGGTTATGCCATCCAGCCATCTCATCCTCTGTCGTCCCCTTCTCCTCCTGCCCTCAATCTTTCTCAGCATCAGGGTCTTTTCCAATGAGTCAGCTCGTCACATGAGGTGGCCAAAGTACTGGAGTTTCAGCTTCAGCATCAGCCCTTCCCATGAACACCCAGGACTGATCTCCTTTAAGATGGACTGGTTGGATCTCCTTGCAGTTCAAGGGACCCTCAAGAGTCTTCTTCAACACCATAGTTCAAAAGCATCAATTTTCCGGTGCTTAGCTTTCTTCACAGTCCAACTCTCACATCCATACATGACCACTGGAAAAACCATAGCTTTGACCAGATGGACCTTTGTTGGCAAAGTAATGTCTCTGCTGTTTAATATGCTGTCTATGTTGGTCATAACTTTCCTTCCAAGAAGTAAGCATCTTTTAATTTCATGGCTGCAGTCACCATCTGCAGTGATTTTGGAGCCCAAAAAATAAAGCCTGACACTGTTTCCACTGTTTCCCCATCTATTTCCCATGAGGTGATGGGACCAGATGCCATGATCTTAGTTTTCTGAATGTTAAGCATCAAGCCAACTTTTTCACTCTCCTCTTTCACTTTAATCAAGAGGTGTTTTTAGTTCCTCTTCACTTTCTGCCATAAGGATGGTATCATCTGCATATCTGAGGTTATTGATATTTCTCCCAGCAATCTTGATTCCAGCTTGTGCTTCATCCAGCCCAGCGTTTCTCATGATGTACTCTGCATATAAGTTAAATAAGCAGGGTGACAATATATAGCCTTGATGTACTCCTTTTCCTATTTGGAACCAATCTGTTGTTCCATGTCCAGTTCTAACTGTTTCTTCCTGACCTGCATACAGGTTTCTCAAAAGGCAGGTCAGGTGGTCTGGTATTCCCATCTCTTTCAGAATTTTCCACAGTTTTTTGTGATCCACACAGTCAAAGGCTTTGGCGTAGTCAATAAAGCAGAAATAGATGTTTTTCTGGAACTCTCTTCCTTTTTTGATGATCCAGCGGATACCGGCAATTTGATCTCTGGTTCCTCTGCCTTTTCTAAAACCAGCTTGAACATCTGGAAGTTCATGGTTCACGTATTGCTGAAGCCTTGGTTGGAGAATTTTGAGTGTTACTTTACTAGCGTGTGAGATGAGTGCAGTTGTGCAGTAGTTTGAGCATTCTTTGGGATTGCCTTTCTTAGGGATTGGAATGAAAACTGACCTTTTCCAGTCCTGTGGCCACTGCTGAGTTTTCCACATTTGCTGGCATATTGAGTGAAGCACTTTCACAGCATCATCTTTCAGGATTTGAAATAGCTCAAGTGGAATTCCATCACATCCACTAGCTTTGTTCGTAGTGATGCTTTCTAAGGCCCACTTGACTTCGAATTCAAGGATATCTGGCTCTAGGTGAGTGATCACACCATTGTGATTATCTGGGAGTATTACTCAGCCATAAAAATGAATGCATTTGAGTCAGTTCTAGTGAAGTGGATGAACCCAGAGCCTATTATACAGAGTGAAGTAAAGCAGAAAGAGAAAAACAAATATTGTGTCTTAGCACATACATGGAATCTAGAAAAATGTTAGGGCAGGAATAGAGATGAAGACATAGAGAATAGACATATGGACACAGCAGGGGAAACAGAGGGTGGGGCAAATTGAGAGAGTAGCACTGACACATATTCATTACCATATGTAAAATGTATAGCTAATGGGACATTGTTGTATACACAGGGAGCTCAACTTGGTATTCAGTGACAATTTAAAAAATAGTGTCTACTAACACTCTACAGTGAAAGATGAAAAAAATGACTCTATTTTTCCTTCCCTCATCCTGTTTTTTTCCTCTGATTCCCATTTTCAAGTTAACATTATACTTTTACATTGCCTACATTTACAAAAATTATTTCCGTTTCTGATCATATGGTGGGTTAGGTAAGCTGAATAAACCTTTAGCAAACACCAAAAAATTCTGAGTGAAGTATTTTAAAACAGCTTATTAAATGCATTGCTGAGCTAGCAAGAAAGTACAGGAAATTCACAAAGATCTAGAAAGGAATAAAAGTCCAAATAAAAAACAGTTAAAACAGTCCTGAAGAGAAAAAAATCTACCATTCCCTAGTAAACTAGAATTTCAATTTTAATGGTCTCTTGGAAACTGA
Organism: Muntiacus reevesi; assembly: GCF_963930625.1. Classification (NCBI taxonomy): domain Eukaryota; kingdom Metazoa; phylum Chordata; class Mammalia; order Artiodactyla; family Cervidae; genus Muntiacus; species Muntiacus reevesi. The sequence goes on along the minus strand of NC_089265.1, from coordinate 38,364,103 downwards.
ACACAAAGACTTGGACCTCATGGGGTGAAAAGTTATAATCTGAAATCCCTTCACAAAGCCAAGACCTGAAAGCTGCACCATCAGTGAAAATGTGAATTAGGTAGAAGGAAACAAGTAGTCATGTAAGAGAGAAGGCAAAGAAGATGTGGAAGATTATAACTCTTGAAAAAAGGAGTCCTGTACAAAATCCTTTCTGGCATCAATCAATGCCTCCTTAGCTTTTATTTATGTAATTATCATTTTCAATTACTATTGATGCATAGTTTCATTTTAGTATCCTCTGTACTTTTCCATTCATTTTAGACTCTGAATACTTTTTTTCCTGTGGTTATTGGATAGTGAAGAATTTAGGAACTGAGTAATGCAGAAGGAAATGGCAACCCACTCCAGTATTTTTGCCTGAAAAGCCCCACAGACAGAGGAGCCTGAAGGGCTATAGTCCATGGGATCATAAACAGTCAGACACAACTGAGTGACTGAGCGCAATGAAGAGAAGCTCTCATTCTCAATGAGGACTCCACTCTGCTACTCCTCCAGGGCACTGATGGTTGTATAAATTGACAGGATACAATATTTTTCCCAAGTACTTGAGTAGGCCAGCCTGAATTAATGATAAATCCAGACTTTTGGATAATTCTTGAAAAGAAATACCTATTAATACTGCAAAAGGTAAATAAAGCACATGATTGCTGACCTTGGAATGGTTCAAAAAGTTAATCCAATGACAATCAGGCCCTTTAGGTTTCAATCACGCATTCAAAAATCTCCAGACACTGACTTCTAGAACAGAAGAAACACTCATTTATAATAAAAGATATAAACCTAGTCTGAAAACAAGAGTCATCCTCATAAGGCACATCCCTGTCTGTATAAGCATTCAAAAATATGAATGTTCAAGAAGCCCAGACTTCTCTGTCGATGGGAATCTCTACTTAGAATACCACAAATGCCTTCAACAAAAAATATCCTAAATCTGACCTCACGATTTTTATTCTAACATTTAATTTTTCATCCTGAATCCCATTTCTGGATGAATGGCCTCACTACACTTCCAGTTGCCTGAGCTAAAAATGAAGTAGTCATTCTAGACTCCTCTCTCTTCCTTACCTCCCACAGCCAGTGAGTCACCAAGTCCAGGACATTCACTCTCCATTACGTCTTTCACCAACCAACCAATCAATGTGTGTGTGCTCAGTCATGTCTGACTCTGCAATCCCATGGAGTGCAGCCCACCAGGCCCCTCTGTCCTTTGGATTCTCCAGGCAAGAATGCTGAATGAGTTGCCATTTCCTACTCCAGGATATCTTCCTGACCCAGAGATTGAATCCGAGCCTCTTGTGTCTCCTGCATTGGCAGGCAGGTTCACTATCACTGTGACACCTGGAAAGACACTCACTGCTATCCCTTTGTTCCCACTACTGCTGTTTACAGCAGGTTCCATTTTCCTGGGTTTACCTCCACAGACACTACCAACAGGTTTTCCTATAGCTGATCTAGAAATTGTTACCAGAGTGATCTTCTTAAAATAGAAATCTGATCATGTCTTTCCTCTATTTAAAGTTCTCTAGTGGTTCTTTGTAGCTTATAGGAAAATGTTCAGATTCCTGAACACGTATAGCTCCTTATAACTTGGCACTGTCCTTTCTCTCTAGAAAATTGTCCAGGCATCCTCTGCATCTGGTGGTGTAGCATCAGAGGCAGGCCAGGTTGGGGAGTTTCCTGGAGAATGCCTGGAGCAGTGAGGCATATTTATTTTACACTGTTAGGGTTCACAGAGACCAGGAGTTGTGACCTCTGAATTGCACAGTTCAGTCTGCAGTAAACAGTCCAAATCCATGAGTTGTATTAAAAGCAGAAACCAGAGAAGGGAGCCAAATTGAATTCACAAACTAGGCTAAGAAAGAGTGAGGAGTGTTGGTAGGAAGGTACATTTGAAGGAATTCTTGAGGTGAAATCAAACATTTGTAACAAACTTTTAATGTAATTTTCATGTCAACTGTGAGGACATGGTGGGCTGAATGGAGGTAAATTAAAGTAGAATAGGTGTACACTACTTGCGGTGACCTAGAGATGCTACGCTGCTTCATGTCTCTGCATCTATCCCACCCCATTGCCTCCCTCTGAAGTGCTATCTCCCACTGCCCTGTCCTCTAACTCCTACTCATTCCACAGACCCATTTCAAGCATCATCTCTTCTGTAAATACTACTAGCCAACATAAATTGAACATTTATAATCCATAGGCACTATGCAAGATGCTTCAATACATAATTTCATTTAAATCTCACTAGGAAAAGTGCCTCTGTTTTCCACATGGTAAAGATTAAGGTACTGATGTCCAGAGAGTTGAATGAATTTGCACAGGTCCTACAACAATTGACTTCACAGGTGGCACTACTGCCTGCCAATGCAGGAGCCTTAAGAGACATGGGTTCAGTCCCTGGATGGGAGATCTCTTGGAGGAGGGCATCGCAACATACTCCAATATTATTGCCTGGGGAGTTCCATGGACAGAGGAGCCTGGCAGGCTACAGTCCATGGGGTTGTACATGACTGAGGCAACTTAACTCTCAGTACTACAACAATTAAATGTGAAGAGGGGAATTAAATCCAGGCAGTCCAATGCTAAAGTTGGGACTTTTCAACCACCACTGACCTTCACCAATGCCTCAAGCTGATTTTCTATGCCTCTTCACATGTAACCGTGTTTACATCATCGTGACTCTATCCTTGTCTAATATAATCTTTTATTTATTGGTTTCTCTCAGTAGTTAAGGAGTTCTGAAAAATCAATGGTCAAATATCTGCTACAAAACCAGAATTTTAATTAATTAAAGGAAATGTTTAATTAATTAATTACTACTGTCCATCAAGTTGCTAGGGAGCAATAATTAAGGATACTGGCTATTGAACTAAGGAAATTAGTGTCAACGTAGCCTGTTGTGTTATTCTTTTGTCCTTACAGTATACTTTTTTAAAGTAAAATCTGGTGTCAGTAAAGTAAAATCAGAATATTCTCTTACCTAGACTGTTTCTTTGTCTTTATACTTTATTAAACCATCTGTTTCTTCTGGTAGTCATGATCATACTATAGTCTCCAAGACAAGTACTTCCATTCAGTTCAGTTCAGTTCAGTCGCTCAGTTGTGTCTGACTCTTTGCAACTCCATAAACTGGAGCACACCAGGCCTCCCTGTCCATCACCAACTCTCGGAGTTCACCCAAACCCATGTCCATTGAGTCGGTGATGCCATCCAGCCATCTCATCCTCTGTCATCCCCTTCTCCTCCTGCCCTCAATCTTTCCCAGCATCAGGGTCTCTTCAGTTGAGTCAGCTTTTCTCATCTGGTGGCCAAAGTATTGGAGTTTCAGCTTCAACATCAGTCCCTCCAATGAACACCCAGGACTGATCTCTTTTAAGATGGACTGGTTGGATTTCCTTGCAGTCCAAGAGACTCTCAAGAGTCTTCTCCAACACCACAGTTCAAAAGAATCAATTCTTCGGCACTCAGCCTTCTTTATAGTCCAACTCTCACATCCATACATGACCACTGGAAAAACCATAGCCTTGACTAGATGGACCTTTGTTGGCAAAGTAATGTCTCTGCTGTTTAATATGCTGTCTATGTTCGTCATAACTTTCCTTCCAAGGAGTAAGCGTCTTTTAATTTCATGGCTGCAATCACCATCTGCAGTGATTTTGGAACCATTAAATATGGTATGTTAAAGTAAAATGTTTTTCCTAACTCTGCCCTTCATAAACTATTATCTTAATTTTCCAACTTTTGTGTTTTGGGGTTTTAGTGGAATCTAAGACAATGGTTGGCCCCTTGGACTTTACTCCTCAGTGACTGTATTAGATTCAAAGTAACTGTGACTTGATCAAAGAGCTTTTCAAGCAATTGTTTGAAATTGTAAGTTTTAGGGATTTATTTCAGCCCACCACTAAGTATCCCTAAAGTTTCCAAAGGAAGGAAAAACAGAGGAAATAAAAACTTAAAAATACTATTGGGAAGGAGGCAGTTATCCAGTTCCAACTGGGCTCAAGAAAATTAGCCATTAAACAGGTGCCTCTAGACCCAGAGGAATGAAGTGAGAAGCAGATCTACATGCAATGAAAGCAGCCTGGAAACTCTTTCAGGCTCTGTGTTCTTCCATCCACAACCCTAGAGGCAGCAAAGTGATTTTACTCTTGGTGGGAAGGAACACAGGGAAATTTTGACTCATCTGCTTCCAGATTGAATATTGCCCAACATCACTCAAGATTTCATTTCAAACAAGAATGGCCTAGGCTGACAAAATGTTAATATGTACCCAGAACTTCACCTTTTGTGAGCTAATTACAGCACTTCTAATAGAAGGGAGAGAAAGACATCAGAAGCAATTCAGTCCAGACCACAGAATTCACTAGGACAGTTTGCTAGGTTTCAGCGGGGTGATGAGAATGTGGAGCAAACTTCCTAAGGTGGGATGGAGTACGTCCCACCTCCAAATGTGGGGTTTAGTTACCTGCAGAAATAGCAGGCAGCCTTGGAGCCCATGCCTCTGCTTCCAGGGCCACCATCACAGCAAGTGTTCCATGGCTCATAGATGGCCCCAGCCCCTGACACACAGAGGCAAGTGTCCAGTACTCTTCGTCTGTCATGATGGAGCCAAGCACTGAGACCTTGGGCGATGTGCCAAGAGGGCTGCGGCGCAAAGTGAAAAGTACCCTGGGAGAGCAAGAAATATGCATCTGATGTGTCAAACTCCCGAGTTGTTGGAGTTTATCTGACACAGCAATTACCTTTACCTGACCAGATTAGGGTTCCACACCTACAGGAAACACTGTATTTCCTGAGTCATATCACCTAGCTTTCACTTTTTCTTTTTTCCTCCAAAAAAAAGTTTTTTTTTAATGTCTCAGTCCTGGCTCTGTTTTCCAATTTTAAAGAAAGAATCACAGGTCAGCTTTGGCTCAGATTCAGACTGTTAATGGAGGGGCTGCTCAACTCTGAGATTAGATGTTTGGTGGTAGCATTATCATTGGATTACTAGCATGCCTAGTAACAAGCCATCAGTGGAAAGACAAACCTTGAGAAGCAGGACTGTGTTGTCAAGTTCTCTGTTTAAAGACTTTCCACTGAGTCCCAATCTGGAAACTCTAATATTTATGTATTTTTAATTTTTACATATTTTGCTTTTACTATGAGGCTGTTTTGGAGAAGGCAGTGGCACCCCACTCCAGTACTCTTGCCTGGAAAACCCCATGGATAGAGGAGCCTGGTAGGCTGTGGTCCTTGGGGTCGCTAGGAGTCGGACACGACTGAGTGACTTCACTTTCACGCATTGGAGAAGGAAATGGCAACCCACTCCAGTGTTCTTGCCTGGAGAATCCCAGGGACAGGGGAGCCTGGTGGGCTGCCGTCTATGGGGTCGCACAGAGTCGGCCATGACTGAAGCGATGCAGCAGCAGCAGCATGAGGCTGTTTATTTTCTTTTTTATTATTACTTTTACTTTTATTTTAAGAGATTTTACTTTTATTATGAGGCTGTTTATTTCCTCTAGCTTTTATTTTTAATTAAGAAAGATTGTATTTTGTGTGTGTGTGTGCTTCTCAGATGGCACTAGTGGTAAAGAATCCACCTGCCAATGCCGGAGAAGAAAGAGATGTGGTTTGATCCCTGGATCAAGAAGATCCCCTGGAGGAGGAAAGGGCAATCCACTACAATACTCTTGCCTGGACAAGAATCCCATGGACAGAGGAACCTGGCAGGCTACAGTCCATGGGGTCACAAAGAGTCAAACACAACTAAAGTGACTTAGCAGCAGCAGTATATTTTTTTACTACAATCTTACTAGGTAGGCCTTTATGCATATTTAAAAATATAAATGGCTATTAGTAATTTTACAGTGACAAAAAATGTGTTTTCTTAAGTAGATTACATTTTCACTGAAATAATATTTACAATTTTGTGTACATAATTCAAAGTTAATATTCAGTGTAGCCTTTGGTCAAATCTGTCATGTACTGCAAGTTGGTAGGTTATGAATTGATATTTATATCAATTTGATCAATATATTGTCTATATGATCAACTGCTATCAAAATTTATCAATGTAAAATTTAAAAATTTCATATGTTAGAATAGCCCCAAAACACAGTACATCAAAACCACATTGTTACAGAAGGGAAAAATAAAACATACACATACACAGGTAGAATCACAGAGAAGTTACTCCCTTAACAGAACAGGAGATTCCTTAACAAGCTCAAGTTGCTTAAGAATTAGAACAAGTTCCAGACTTTCTGAAGAATTTTGGGACTTTGGGTCCTGAAAGCTCCCAACAGCACTAGACACTGTCTCAAAATATTTCAGAAAAGTAAGCTCCTTGTCATGTCATCTGAAAGTAAAATTCTTTTTTACTGCTGCTGACATCTACAATTTAAACAAGTGGAAAATATAAAACTGATATTCTCTGAGGCATTGGAACAGTGGGAAAGGAAGTATTTTCTAATGAATTTTACAATGCACCTGAATGGAAATAGCTGATCATTTTAAAGCTTAAACCATATCCATATGGCCTTTTAAAAGATATTAGTAGCAGAACCAACCTAGAAAAGGAGAGACACTCATATCTACACAGATTTCTACTTGAATGGTAATTGTTCCTTTGTCTTTTATAAATCACTAAAAAAAAATACTGTTAATTAATGGTGAATCATGCTCCAGCAATCTATTCCTATTCCCTGGCATGTTGCTCTGGAGGTGGTAAGCAGCAAAGTGTTGATAACTATATTGACTCAACTTGGAAAGAGATTAAGAATCTCAGTATGACAACAAATAAGTATTTTCTTATTATAGAAATACTTCACTCTTCTGTTCAAAATCAACAGTAACTTTCTTAGTCTTTTTGAATAGCAGCCAAACTTTTCTGCCTAACCTTTAAGGCCCATTGTCAATTCACACCTTGTACTCCTCAATTTACTTGCTCAGGCTCAACTCTATTTTTTTCTTTTCTTTGCACATGTTCCTTTTTGCATCATTAAAGCTGTTCCATTCTCTCTTTCCATCCATGTTCTCTGTCCTCTAAATTTGACTGAAAAACCAACTGCGGTAATTACACGGGAGGAAGATGATAGCCAGAAGTAGTAGAATGAACTTCTTTTTTACCTGGAAACCTTTTGTCATGTTTGTGGAAGACAATGCTAGTTGCCTACACCAAATTCATTCCCCCTTCACTCTTGGTAGCACAATTCCGATTTTGTTCAGGGTGGCGGTGTGTTCTTCTGCAAATATTTCTCCTGGATCCCTTTGCTGTTAGGGTAGCCTTCTGGTACAATTTTGGACAATGAGACGGAAATACGGGTTTCTTGGAAAGCTGTCTCTCTCTCTTTTATTTTTTCATAAAGAACTCCTTCCTTCCTCTATCTACCAGGAATGTTGATGCAATACCTGGAGATACAGTGTCTTTTGGCCACCTTGATATGCCAATTCTGAAGACAAAGACCTAAATGCTAAGGATGATGGAGTGGGAAAATAGAAGACTGGGACTCTACTGTTACCACTGAGCTGCCGTGAATGGCCCTTTTCTACATACCTCTCCATCCCTAGTCTTGTTCTGTGAGTCACATAAGCTTCTATCTCTCTACACTATTGGAGGGGTCTTCCAGCTATTGTGGACAAATACAGTCCTAACTGAAATAACACTTAGACTTTTTTTTAACTCTAAGAATCAATTATTTTCATAATAATGAAGTAATAATTGTTTGAAGTTAAAAGAAAGTGTACAAGAGCACAAGCTTTGGTGTCAGACAGGGATAAAGTAGAATCCAGATTTTTCACACACTAGTGGAAATTTGTTGGACTTTTTCCATGTAATTTATATTTTTGAATATTAATTTCCTTAATATTAACACTTAATCTCCTTACTGATTTTCTTTCAATAACAAAAGTAATATAGATAATAAAAATATCTAACAAAGCATAAATAGGGTTATTGGCAGGCACACAGTGAACATTCAGTAAGCTATAGCTATTATTATTATTGCTAAGTATCCCAACATACACCACTCCCTCCTCTTCTGTGTGTTTCTAAAACATGTGTGACATCCTTCAGAAGCACTGGAGATCAGGAGAGTTGGTTTTCATCTACCACCAGTTGTATGTGACTTGGGGAGATATATGATTTCTCTTGGCATCAAAGTCCACATCTGAAATATGTGTGAGATACGATTGAAAAGTGAAAGTGAAAGTGTCAGTCTTTTTACTGTTTCCATATTCTTGTTTTCTTCAGAATGTCATTCAGTCGAAATCTTACAGTATGCAGCCTTTTATATTGATTTCTTTTACTTAGCAAACTGCATCTAAGATTCCTCATGTCTTTCCATGGTTTGATATCACCTTTTTTAATCACTGAATAATATTTCATTGCATGGATATACCATAGTTTGCTCATCCATTCACCTATTGAAGGACATCTTGATTGCTTCCAACTTTTGGAAATTCTGAGCAAAGATGCTATAAACATTTGTGTTCAGAGTTTTGTATAGGCCTAAGTTTGCAACTCATATGGGTAAATATGCCGATTTGCAGAGATGCTGTATCAGATATGAAGTCCTTCCATTCCTCCCCCTGTCAGTTTGAAATGGTAGACGGCATAGTAAGTCTGGAGATCATCCCCAAGTTTGCACTGGAGCCAGAGCTGGCTTGGTAGGGATTTCTGAATGTCAAGTTGTCTTAAGAAGGCCACATAAGTAACGCATCCAACGACCAGCTCCCTGGGGCCTATCACTTCCATCTTCCCTTAACCAAAAAGCTTATTTCAGAGAAAGATGACCTCATGCAAAAGCTTTAGAGAAAGCTACCACTAGACAAAAGGGAATACAAAGACAGAACTTCCAAAGATCCCTGATGCCAGGAGCCTGTCTGATGGCCATCACATGTACCCTATGACAGAATCAGTTGCTGGACACCACGATAGATGATGTGAAGACAAGTGACTCTAGAGTCAAGGAAGGACAATTCACAGACTTCATAGGAGGGGCCAATCTGGTACCACTGTCAAGTGGAACAAATGTCATCATGGACACCTGAAGCCGAGGCAGGCAAAACACCCACTTGGGCTCCTGAAGCCTCTTCTACCACCATAAGGATGGATTTGCTTCTGTCTTGAACACAGACTTCATGTGTGGAAATAAGAGAGAAAAGCAACAGACCTGTCAGGGATTTGAACTTTAATTTAAATGATTACTCACCTGACATGGATGGATCTTTTAATCAATGTGGTTAGGAATTCTCCCTTCTATCTCTTCCTAGAAGAGTAGTAGAGTTAGTCGCTTTGTTGTGTCTGACTCTGCAACCCCATGGACTATAGCCCACCAGGCTCCTCTGCCCATGGAATTCTCCAGGCAAGAATACTGGAGTGGGTTGCCATTACTTTCTCAAAGGGATCTTCCCGACCTGGGGATTGAATCCAAGTCTCCTGAACTGCAGACAGATTCTTTAATATCTGAGCTACAGGGAAGCCCCCTATCTCTTCCTACCCACCCCGAATTGGAAATGAGGGCCTATACCCATGTGAAGTTTAGATCCTTAGAAGAAGGAGGAAGAGGGGGAAGAGAAAGAAAAGAGGAAGGGGCAACATAAGGAAGGAGGTTTGTTACATTTTCATACTACTGTATGGTTTGCATTAAATAATATATTTCACATAGAATACAGTGTTATGTAGTAGGATATAAAGCTCTGCTCCAAGGATGGAAGACAGGAACTGCTCATCCTAAAGGCAATGAAATCCACATGTTTAAGGGCTTAGAACTTAAACTGTGTGTGTGTATGTTTGAATCCCAGCATCCTCACTCATCTTGACCAAATTAATTAACCTGGCTGAGCATCAGATTACTTATTTATTAAGAAAACCCCCAAAACAAAAAACAAACAAAAGCCTAGCAATGTCTGCTTCCCAAGCTATTTCAACATTGAGAGATGCATAGACATCTTCGGCATAGTACTTAATACCAAGCAAGTATTATTGAGCTCTGAGCTTTACACTTTGTACAATGGAATATTATTCAGTCATAGGAAAAAGAATCAAATTCTGCCATTTACAACAATGTGGATGGCCCTAGAGAGTATTATGCTTAGTGAAGTAAGTCAAAGACAAATACTACATGTTATCACTTATATGTGAAATCTAAAGATAAAAGAATATTTATTACAAATGAGCCACACAGATTAAGAGAACATACGTGGTTATCAGTGAGGAGAGGGGTGGGTGGTGGGGTAACACAGACGAAGAGGATTAAGACGTACAAACTACTAATGTTGTACAACACAGGAAAATATATCCATTGTTTTGGAATAAAATTTTTTTCCTATTCTAATCAAAGTTGTATTCTGAGAAAACCAAGCCATGTACCTTTCTTCTGCTTTCATTTACATATTTCAGTTTGGTTCCAAGACAGCCTGCATATTTGGATATTAGTCTTACTGCTCAATAATACACAAAAGTGTACAGGTAATTAATTACAGATTGTGGTTTACAATTTTTCTACCACAAGGGAAATATTTTCATGATTTATTCAATATTTATTACATCACAATATACAACTATCTATTCCTTTTAGATTTAAACATAATGCAGAGTGTTTTGTAATAAATTTAAATAGAGTACTAAGCTATACAAATATTGAATCACTATGTTAACACCTGAGACTAATATTGTGAATCAACTATACTACAAGAATAATAAAAAATAATGAAATTTACACTTTGTACAAGTCACAAGGGCCATTTGACACTAAATTTTTCATCTGTAATGATAGGATTACTACCTCTTTCACAGGGTGGTTGGAAGAATCACATGAGGTAACTAAAGAATGAGTGAGCATGGAGTATATGCTTAGAACATGCTAGTTTCTTTCCCCTCTCATCTCTCTAACACTACCTAGAACAGTGCAATGTTTATAATAGGTCCTTCTAGCTTTTAAGAATCCATTAAGAAACTAGCTTGTTTCTATTTCTGAGATTTCTAGTCTCTTTGGTGAATTATGTTCCTGAGGAGACCAAGTAACCGTTTCAGAGTACTTACGGTACCAGAGCTGAATCTGGCGAACTTTGTGAAGGAGGTACCTGTATACGCTGCATGTTCTTGCTTCTCTCAGCACAGTTTTCTTTTCTGTTCTTCCTCACCCACATAAATCTTGACTCACTATGTTGTACACCTGAAACTCATGTTGTAAATAAACTATAGTTTAATAAAAATAATAATAAACATTAAAAAATAAGCTTGAGACTTTGTCCAAGTCACTTCTCATCTCGCTTCACTTCCTGGCATCCTTATTTCAACCCTACCCAGTTCCTCCCCTGTAGGTGCTGGGTCATTGTAACTCCTATACCATTAAATCTTGTGCTCGGAGGGCTTTCCCTTCAGCAGAGCACTGGAGGATTAGTGATCTGAAAAATGGATCTTCCCTGGGTTCTTCATTAATGATAATGGATAAATTAGTGTGTCATTATCTCTTCCAGAGTGTTGCATTTAACAGGATACTCTGGTAGATTTTGTGCTTTAAGCCAAAGCAATAATTTTTTATAGTCTAATATCACTCTTGAGTGCAAATAATGAAATATTTTGAGGTTTTATACACTTTTGAGGCCCCTCGTAACACACTCAGGCCTGTATACTCTGCAAGGCATAGTGCACCTCGCTGAGGACAGTGTAATACCGGTATCCTAGAGACCTGAAAATGTTAATTTATCTCCATGGCATACTGCGGGAGTGGCACAGGGTGCTGCAAGCATAAGCCAAATAAAAGAAATTTATTAAGTGGAAATCATTTTACTGGCCTAGAGATAAAATGCTGCCCTTAAACCCTTATTGGAGTTCTACATTTTATATTGGAAAGCTAAGAAGACCATGGGCTTCCCTTGAGGCTCAGTTGGTAAAGAATCCACCTGCAATGCAGGAGACCTGGGTTCAGTCCCTGGGTTGGGAAGATCCCCTGGAGAAGGGAAAGGCTACCCACTCCAGTATTCTGGCCTGGAGAATTCCATGGACTACAGTCCATGGGGTCGCAAAGAGCTGGACACAACTGAGCCACTTTTAGGTTCACTTTCACTTTCACAAACACCATAAAATTCCTGTTTAAAACATGTGTTTCACAAAGAGAGTATATACAACAATATGCTCATTGGAAACATACTACATTTACTTTTGTGGAAATCAGCTTTTCCCAATGTTTGTGTCTACCATGAATTTGGGACATTAAAAAAAAATCTAAGATCTGTATTGTTATCACAGGGTTTTCAATGTTTATCATTTTTGTTCTTTCCACGAAATATAGGTGCCATTATCATTACTTCTCACCAAGTCTCTGTAGAACCACTCCAGCCTTTTTCACGTACAGAGAAAAAGAAAACAGTCCCTGCTCCCTTTTACCTCTAAACTGTAGTAAGGTTATATCCTAGAACTGATTCATGATAGCACCACTTTGCTGAAAATACTTGAAAACTCCCTTCTGATACATGAATTCATTTACTTACAGTATTTGTTGAGCCCGAATATATACAGACACTATGTTAGAAACTGTGATAGATGCAAGGAATCATTTCTTCCCCAAATGGCTCATAACAATGTACCAGAAAGGCAAGGATCACACAATATGATGGACATTCCTTTAGCATCCTGGATGGCAAACTACAGCCTGTGGATCAAATTTGGCTCATGGACTGTTTTCTGTGGCCTGCAAGCTAAGAAAGTTTATTTATATTTTTAAGAGATTATAAAAAACAAAGAAGAACATGTGACAGAGTCTGTAACTGACCCGTGGAGCCTGAGATGTTTACCATCTGGCCCTTTGCAGAGAAGTTTCACCAACCCCTGCTCCACACAGTTTTGCATGTAACTAATAAGAGACAGTCCTTCCCCAAAGGCAAATACTAGAGAACACTGTCATGGTCCCCACATACACATACATTACCCAACCTCTTCTATAATGTTTTCCCAGTGGTCCCACATGTTTCTCTGTATCTTGAGAGAATTTTAGTCTCTCTCAGCACTATCTCCTAGTGCTGACTTGTACCAAAGGGCATTTGCAGCAGAATGTTAATAGTAGCCTTGACCAGTAGTTATGTCTAAAACACAGAAACAGGGTGAAGATATGCTTTTCAAATTCTATGGAAAGGCAAATCCCCAGCATGACCCTTCTACTAATGCTGCTGCTAAGTCACGTCAGTCATGTCCGATTCTGTGTGACCCCATAGATGGCAGTCCACCAGGGTCCTCTGTCCCTGGGATTCTCCAGGCAAGGATACTGGAGTGGGTTGCCATTTCCTTGCCTGACTGGCTGTACTCCATGGGGTCACAAAGAGTCAGACGTGACTGAAGTGACTTAGTACGCATATACTGAATTTCAGCACTCACTCCATCATGGACCCAGAATTTCTGCTCTATTGCCTACTAGTATGACTCTCACCCAAAAATGTGGGAAGGCTTCTATTCATATCCAAGATCCTATATTGGCATCCTTACATTCAAACCTAGTTACCTAAAGACTACTGGGTTATCAAGGGCTCAAAATTCAAATCTATTACTCAGTGCTTTAAAAAAAAAAAAAGATCGGAACACATGTAAATCCATGGCTGATTCATGTCAATGTATGGCAAAAACCACTACAATATTGTAAAGTAATTAGCCTCCAACTAATAAAAATAAATGGGGGGAAAAAGGGAAAAAAAAAAAAACAACAAAAAATAAATTTAAAAAAAAGATCTTATGTAATGTATGAAGATATACAAAAACTCTAATCTATTGGAGCTGAGTAGCAACTGTCCTATTAGAGAAGCCATGCTTGCTAAGTCGTATACTATGTCTGACTCCTTGTGATCCCATGAACTGTAGTCTGCCAGGCTCCTCTGACCACTAGCACCACCCGGGAAGCCCAGAGAAGCCATAGGCTCTACAAATGGTCATCAAATCAGTCACTTTCTCCCATTTTTTGGACCTAAGGCTGAGTGTCTGGCATACCATATACTGTCTTAAAAGGCAGTTATTTATAATAACATCCTTGGCCCCTGGTTTAAGTCCTGTTTTTAATCCTCAAAATGCAAAAGACTCACTTGATACCCACTAGGATGACTATTGTCAAAATAAAAAACAGAAAATAATAAGTGTTGGTGAGCATGTGGCGAAATTGGAAACTCTGTGCACTGATGGTAGGAATGTAAAATGGTGCAGGCAATGTGAAGAATAGTACGGTGGTTCATCAAAGACTTAAAAATACAATTACCACATGATCTAGTAATTCCACTTCTAAGTATAGACCCAAAAGAATTGAAACAAGGACTCAAGCAGGTATTTGTACATTCACATTCATAATAGCATAACTGGCAATATCCAAAAGCTGGAAGTAAACCAAGTGACCACTGACAGATGCATGGATAAACAAAATGTGGTATACATACACAGTGGAATATTATTCAGCCTTAAAAAAGAAGGAATCTCTGACACATGCTACAAAATGGATTAACTTTGAAGACATTATGCTAAGTGAAATAAACCAGCCCCAAAACGACAAAAAAAAAAAAAAAAGAAACAACCCCGACAAATACTGTATGATTCCACTTATATGAAGTAAATACAGTAGTCAAATTTGTAGAGACAAAGTAGAAATGGTGATTGTCAGGGGCTGGGAGAGGAGGAGAGAACAGAGTGTTATTCTTTAACAGGTACAGAGTTTCAGTTTTTAAAGATGAACAAAATTCTAGAAATGGATGGTGATCTGGTATCTACCTATTCCAGTATTGTTTATGAGAATTAAATGAGCATACACTGTGAAGTGATTTGTAAATAGTAAACCACATTCCAGGTGGGGGATAAATGCCATATAAGTGATAAAGGTGAGTGCGAAATTTGCAGAGCTATGATCACTTCCAGTGGAAATAACAGGAGATAATAACAGAGCTTTCCTGGACGACCATGAGCTGCAAAGAATGGGCAGAATTTTAAAAGGTGCAAATACAGAGGGGCATTTGGAACAGAGAGAGGCGCAAGTAAAGTGGACAGATAAAAGACTGTTTGAGCAAATAATCAGGTTTCCAAGGAGAGTAGGGTGAAAAAACCCAACAGCAAGGGTCATATTACAGACAGTCATGAATGTCTGTCTATGAAATTCAATTTTCATTCAGTGGACAATGGGAAGCCAACTGTGTCTTTAAGAAGAAGGCTTCCTAGAGCTTTATACATACTATTGCAGAGGTATACAGAACATATTGAAAGATAGCCTAGAATAAAAGAGATCAGCTTAACAGTTATAGATTTTCAAGTCATGAGTTATTCAGGGCTAAGGTAAGATTTTGGCAGAGGAAATTAAAAGGAAAGGATACAAATCCTGATGTTAGATTAGTAAGAATTTTATAATTCCCTATTACCTCACTATTGGTGGAAGGTTGAGAGTAATTTCAGATCTAACAGATATTTCCAAGAAAAAAATCATATATCTAGTCACACCTCTATTCTAGGCTCCAGAATCATGCCATTCCTCCATCCTTTGGGTATCATCTGAATGTTCTCCAGGCCCCTCAAATTAAAGATGTTCATCCTTGAACTTATAAGCCTGTTACTTCTCCAGTTTTCTGATTCTTACAGAAATACCATTTATACTTTTTTCTCTCATTAAAATAGTGATGAATATTCTTTGTTGAACATTTGAAAAATCATCACCATGCAAAAAACTTAATCTTCTCCCTACTCCCCACAAATTTTTCACAAATGTATTTGATAAACATATTTATAGTCTTTTTACACATATGATTAACTTTTTAAGTAAGAAAAAATTAGCACTGAACTCTACATATTATTTTGTAACTCTTTTTTGTTTTGATGACCCAGTACTATTATAAAATAATACATCAAGATCATTTCCCCCATATCCACATAGTCAATCATTAACTTTGAGATTTTTAAAAAATTAACTTATTTTAGTTGGAGTATAATTACTTTACAATATTGTGATGGTTTTTTGCCATGCATCAACATGAATTGGCCACAGGTATACATGTGTCCCCCCATCCAGATTCCCTCTCACACCTCCCTCCCCATTCTATCTCAGTTGTCCCAGAGTTTTTGCACAAGGAAGGAAACTATAAGCAAGGTGAAAAGATAGCCCTCAGAATGGGAGAAAATAATAGCAAACAAAACAACCGACAAAGAATTAATCTCCAGAATATATAAGCAGCTCATGCAGCTCAATACCAGAAAAACAAACAACCCAATCAAAAAGTGGGAAAAAGACCTAAACAGACATTTCTCCAAAGAAGACATACAGATGGCTAATAAATACATTAAAAGATGCTCAGCATCACACACTATAAATAAATGCAAATCAAAACCACAATGAGGTATCATCTCACACCAGTCAGAAAGTCTATCACCAAAAAGTCTACAAACAACAAATGCTGGAGAGAGTGTGGAGAAAAGGGAACCCTCTTACGCTGTTGGTGGGAATGCAAACTGATACAGCCGCTATGGAAAACAGTGTGGAGATTCCTTAAATACTGGGAATAGAACTGCTATACAACCCAGCAACCCCACTGCTGGGCATACACTCCAAGGAAACCAGAACCAAGAGAGACACATGTCTCCCAATGTTCATTGCAGCACTATTTACAATAGCTAGGACATGGAAGCAATCTAGATGTCCTTTGGCAGATGAATGGATAAGGAAGGTGTGGTACATATACACAATGGAATATTACTCAGCTATAAAAAGGAACACATTTGAGTCAGTTCTAATGAGGTGGATGAAACTGGAGCCTATTATACAGAATGAAGTAAGTTAGAAAGAGAAAGACAAATACTGTATATTAACACATCTATGTGGAATTTAGAAAGATGGTACTGATGATCCTACATGAAAGGCAGCAAAGGAGGCACAGATGTGAAAAGCAGACTTTTGAACTCGGTGGGAGAGGCAAGGGTGTGATGATTTGAGAGAGTAGCATTGAAACATGTCCATTACCTAATGTAAAATAGATGACCAGTGCAAATTTGATGCTTGAAGCAGGTCAACTATGTAATCTTGAGTAAATCAATCCCCCAATTCTATTTTCTTTACTCGAAAATGGATATGCTAGTACTTAGCTCATTGCATTGCTGGAAGGTGGTGGTTTCTAAACTTTGCTGTACGTTAGAATCACCTGGTGAGCTTTTTAATCTTCCAAACTGGTAGTCACACCTCAGAGTGTCTGGGAATGAGAGGTAGTCACCAATAATTTTCAATCCAGGCAGCTTCAACTTACAGTAAAACCAGAGAGTCAAATTTAAGGCTTAAATGAGAAAACATATCAAAAGCACCTGGCAGGTAGAAGGCACTTAATAAATACTAGTATCTTTCATGTACTGAATGTCCACCATGTATCCCACACTTCACCATACTGTATTCATTATTTCCTTTAACCCTCATCATATCTCTATGAGGTTTTATTATCCTAATTTTACAAGGCAGGGAACTTCAATGAAGAAACCTCTCAATGTAACACAGAATTCAGGAAGCATGATTCAAATCCAGGTGTCTTGGACTCAGATCCACCCCTTTCCTCACACTACACAGCCTATAGAAATAGTTTTTTTCCCTCTTTTCTTCCCAGCTTCTCCAGTCCTATTTAAACCAGTTGATCACAATACTTTTCACACTGATGAAGTTTTATGTAAATAAAAACTGAATTTGCATTCTGTGGGGTTTCTATCCATATCTTCTGTAACCCTACTAATTCCCATTTTCAGCAAAGAAAATAAGAGTTCATTTGTGGTGGCAGAAGCAGAATGTGAATGCCTATTTGATATATACTGTTAATTGAGTGTAAAAATGTGTGTTTTATCCCTTTACCTATATAGCTAGGGAACTACAAATAGATTAGAAACAATTATATTCATAGATCCCACCTGAGGCCCTATGCAGTCATCTTTTAAACATGTAACATTTGCTATAAGAGAATTTGTATTGGCTTTAACCAAACTAATCACCACCATTAGAAATTAACCACACATGGATACACATTTTATATACATCCATAATGGTTTTGAAACAGAATTCCTGGCTGCACCACGGCTGTAAAGCCTGTAAAGATGACTCTGCTTGAACACGTGGTGTGAGGAGTGCTTCCATCTGTGGGTAGTTAGGAATCGTGTCAGTTTTTATCATGTAGTAAGACACAGTCAAATTATTTCCATAACTTTTGGAAGTTACTCATTCCACATTTTCTTTATTACTTTTTGGCATTGGAGGCTATTTTATTGCTCTGACCAAATGTCTATGTCTTGATAGCAAAAACATTTGCTTTCTTCTCATCGTGCTCGATATTTTTGGAAGAACAAATTGACAACTCCCATGAATGATTCTGAGTTAGCAGGAGAGCATCTGCTGTAGGCTGGCTCTCCCTCTTTTGAAGTTCACCGAGAAGCGAATTTCAGCATTTTAAGAGCAAGAATATTGCCCAGTCTGAGGTGACAATAAAAGGAATCTACATTCAAAGTCTGAACCACTTATATCCAGAAAACAGGAAAATGTTAATATTTAGTTGATACATGCTAGCAAATGCTATCCACACCAATACAGAATGTCCATGAATATGGACTGGCCTATCTTGTATTCACTTACTTTTGGGTTTTGATGTTTATCTTGGAAAATTTCCTGTTCAGGGTGGGTTCTATTTTCAAAAATTTATATGGTGGGAAAAGAGACACGTTAACTGAATTTGGTAATAATTTCATGTTAAAGCTGGTCAGTGAAATCTTTTTCAAAGCAATTGTATCTATTCAGTAATAGCACATGGGTTTATTTCTTCATTGTTCATATTGTGAATTTTCAGCATTCCTTTAGTGGCCCATTTTTGTTATATATTTATTGGCTGATTTTTTAAAGACTCATCGATCATTAAAGATCTTTGGGAATACATTCAAAAACGTTAAAATGTTAGCTTAGTAAAATTACAACAGGCAACGTAAGCCAGATTGAGAAATATCTTGCCAAATAGTATTTCTCAGCAAGCCATTTGGAGACACTAATTTTTTTTATAAAAAGTAGTTGATACCTTGATCAAAAATGTAATTTCTCCCTTCCGCTTTTTCTGAACATTAGTGTTCTTATACACATATAAATTCCTACATGGCTACAATTCTAAGTTATTCCTGGCATTCATATGTGATTGCATACAAATGTTTGTCTACAGAGAATCAAAAGGAATTAAAAGTTCTCAGTGGCAGAAATTATCTTAAACAAATTCATTTGAGATTCTGTTAAAACCTTTGGGCTCTGAAACCATGAACTGCTTACAAACTAAGGTAGAATAGTGGGGAGATAACTCTCTCAGTGACCAATACAATATATGAGTTTTCCCTTGGGAGGAAAATGTATTGGGTTGGCCAAAAAGTTCATTCAAGTTTTCCATAAACATTGTATGGAAACCTGAACGAAATTTTGGGCCAATCCACTATTTCGGGTGGCTCCTGACTTTGAGTCTTTATGACTGCTGGAAAAGACAAAATCTCTGCCTACTTTGGGTAACAGGGTAGGTCTTGGGGTGAGAGGAAATATACTTGGATGGGGTGGCCAGGTAATGCCTCTGATGTAGTAAACTTAAAAACTGAATTAGGAAGAAAGAAAGGTAAAAACTGATATGAAATATGGAAGGGATGAAGAACTTTCCAGGCAAAGGGGAAGGCCCATAAAAAGGACCCTGAAGAAAGAGAGTCCTATATTTGAGAAGCAGGCAGTTCATTACTATGTGTGAAATAAAATGGTTAAGGTAAGAGTACCACAAGAAAGAGGTATAATGGATAAGACCTAAAATCATTAGGAGCCTTGAAAGCATAGTAAAGAGTTCAAATTTTGTTTTACGATATTTATTGAGTAGAGTTTTAAGCAAAACAGTGACATGATTTAACTTCAGTTTTGAAAAGATTACTCTGACTACTAGAGTATAAAACAGAAGAAGCCAGGCCAATCAAGAAACTATTAAAAGACAGAAATGACCAAAATTGGTATAAGACCAAAACTGTTTCATAACTGGCTACAAAATAAATCACAAAGGATAAAAATTGATAATTTAAAAGACACACAAATGGTTTTAGACATGAATTCTTTCTAACACTAGTGAATATATATATATATATAGAGAGAGAGAGAGAGAGAGAGAGTCCACCAACTCTAGACTGTAGAAAAACATGAAAACTTCTCAAATAAAGTGAGAATAGCCTTAGTAAAAAAATCCAATGCAATTTAAAAGAATTTGTATGTTTTATGTTTTGAAACGAAGATATCTGTAAGATGATTGAACACATCAAACATTACAAGAGAAAAAACATGTGATTCTGTCAATAATTGCTACAGAAGTATTTGATAAAGTTCATTAGTCATTCCTAAGAAAAATTCTAAGTCAAATTAGGAATAAGAGAAAGCTCTATAGCAGGTCTTGGCAGCCAGAGGAGGAGGGGTATGGGCCAGTTCCTGCGCTACTAAAAAAGAACCAGTTTCTCTACCTGCCCAGCCTGTGTTCTACCTGACACATGCCAGTGATAATAGGCAAGGAGAACTTCAGCATCACTGGCCTGCAGCCTGATACCAAAACCTACTACTGACCTCTGCTTTTAGGGCCAGCAGAGCGAGTGGTCCTGCTCCACCAAATACCAGCGCTCTGAGGATCAGCACTTCACCACCCCCAGCCTGGCACCTCTGTGTCTCAGGCAATAAGGCATTTTATAGGTAGTTTTGAGAAACTTTATTTCTTTTCTCTCCCTCTCGGGTACAGGAGTTTTTAGGCACTTGGCTAGGCAAAGTCTTTCAACCTTGTCACTGTTGACATTTTGAACCAGATAAGTCTTTGTTGTGGGGCACTCTCCACCATTATAAGATATTTGGCAGCATCCGTGGTTTTTACGTGCTTGATATCA
Organism: Muntiacus reevesi; assembly: GCF_963930625.1. Taxonomy (NCBI): domain Eukaryota; kingdom Metazoa; phylum Chordata; class Mammalia; order Artiodactyla; family Cervidae; genus Muntiacus; species Muntiacus reevesi. The sequence continues at coordinate 38,343,180 of NC_089265.1, read as the reverse complement.
GTAGCACACAATAGTCTCCCTTAGTTGTGACAACCAAAAATGTCTCTAGACACTGCTAAATGTCCTGAAAGACAAAAATCACTGCAGTTGAGAACTGCTGGTTTAGAGGACTTCATGACTATGTTTATGATAACTTATGGCTTCATAAGGTTGCATTTACACCAAAAAATTCTCAGTTAGGAAAGAAAAGGGGGAAACTATTTGTGTTAAGTGAGACTGAGCTGACAAAATAAAACACCATAGACTGAGTAGCTTTAAACAAGAGGAATTTATTTTCCCACAGTTCTAGAGGATGGAAGTCTGAGATCAGGGTATGAGTATAGTTGGGTTCTGATAATATCTCTCTTCCTAGCTTGCAGATGGCTAACTTCTCACTGTGTCCTCACACAGGAGAGAGAGAGAGCCAACTTCGCTGTTCCTTCCTTTCCTTATAAGGCACCAGTTCTAGCAGACAGGGATCTACCCTTCTGATCTAATGTATCCTTAAACACCTCAAAGTCTCTATCTGCAATAAAGTCACATAAGGAGTCACATATGTGTAACATATGAATTATGGGGTGACATAATTCAGTCTACAGCACCACCTACTAAATAAGATTTTTTAATAAGCTTTCCCTAAACCCAACAACCACGTTATATACAGTAGCCATTTATAAATTAAAATCAGTAACATAACAGCGATTTCTGCTATTATCACTAATATACAACACGTTTTGGAGACTGATAAGGCTAAAAAATAAAGAAGCAGTTTAAAAGAAGGGAATGAAAAGATGATACTATATTTCCAGTTGGTATGATTTTATATTTAGAAAATAGAAGATATTCTGCAAACTATCTGTGGGCATTAATAAGAGAATTTGGTAATGTGGTAGCCAGATGCAAAATTAATAGCTTTTCTTTCTATTAATATTATGCAACTAGAAATTGAAACAGGAAACATCCCATTCATAAGCACAATAGAAAAAATTTTACCAAAATAAATCTAAGAAGACAATAATTAGATCTAAATGAAGCAAATGATAGCAGTTTATTGAAGGGCATAAAACAAGATCTGAAACTGAAGAGACAATATTTCCTATGTTATTAATAATACCTACATTTATTGCAGTTCTAATCAGAATCTCAGCATATTTTTTTTTGATTGGTCAAAAATTCATATGGAAAAAAGAATGTATAATAACTTTTCATTTAAAAAATGATATCAAGTACCTACTCAATCAGATATTAAAAGTGCTCTAAATCTACTGTAATAAAAGCACCATGTATTACCATACTAATAAGACAAATAGATACCTGGTATAAAACAAAATCTAAAATGAACATAATAAATGATAAAGTTGGTATTTTGATTTAGGACAAAAAACTTCTCTCTCTAAAAAGATGTCAGCATTCCTGGTTAGTTACTTAGAAGGATATGAAAGTACTCTACAATGGCTAAAGATATAAGTGTAAAAAAATTACAAGACAAAAAGAAAAATTAAGAGACTTTTCTTCTTGGAATGGAGAAAGCAAGACAGTAAAGTCTTAAAAACATACAGAAGAAGTAGTAGATTTGGCTACACTAAATTAAGGTATTTCTGCCCAAGAAAGAGAAGCTAGTGTTGTTGTTCAGATGAGAGGTGAGAGCAGTTACACATGGAAGTCATAGTGGTGGGGAGAAGTAGACAGAGTTGACATTGATATATACCTTAAGGTAGGAATACCTGGACTTCCAGACAGAATGGATGTGGATTTGAAAGTGGGAAGATAGTAGAGTTTGATCCAAGTATTATGGGACCATTTTTAAGAAAAAATACAAAAATACTCATTCCAAATTAGATACAAAATGAGGATTTCTTTAGAATGAGAAAAGAAGCCAAAAGAAAGAAGCCACATTACAGATTTTAAAAAGCTGCCAAAAACTATAAACATTACCAAGTCTAAGAAAAAGTAATAATGAGATACTAATTTTAATCAATCAACTGCTTGAGACACTTGGCAGCAAACTCTTTGATATCACCTGTTATATGACAATGATTTTGTAAGATAATATCATAAATAAAGAAAAGAAAGATAATTTAGTCTTTGTTCTAGCATGGTTGATCAACTTTAGTTTTCTTTATTCTGGCAAATTGGGATATATAAAACACAACATCACACATAGATGTACTTACTACATGTAGTATAGCTTTAAACTTGTGGTCTATGTGAAAAATTCTGATAATTCAATTTCATTCAGTTTCTATATAAAAATATGAATATTTATAATCATATATGTTACATTTTTGTGCCAAGGGAGAACTTATATTTTGACTAGGCACCATTATGTCTCAAATATTTCAATATTCAGCTAAATAAATGCTCTAATTATCAGCTAAATGATGCTGAATATTACAAGTCTAATTACTAGAAGAATTATCCACAGGATAATTTCTGGATCCCCAAATTTCAAATATTTCTTCTCTCTACACAATACTTCTGAGTGAGACAGATAGAGCTCTAATTGTAAGATAACTGTAGGTCCTGAATCTCACGTCACTAAGCTGGGTAAGTCAGTGAAGTGAGTGGTTAGGAACTTTCCCAAAGCCACTCCATGCAAGAAGGTCTAGCAATAACTGTATACAGAAGTGTCTGTGGATTAAAAAAAAAAAAAAGCTTATCTCATCAAATTTCAAACTAAATGTATCCCTAACACAACTTTTTCTTGCAGCTAGATCTCAAAAGTGCATGAGGTGGACATGAGAAGAATGTGATAAAAGGGAAGTCAGGGGGGAAAAAAGGCACAGTTTTAATTAGCTTAAGTTAAAATATGCTACTTTTGAAAATTTTATAAAAATATGTGAGCATGTAAACACTTTTGGGTTTCAAGGTCTCTGATACGGCTGTTACCAGTGGGGAGCACTAGAACTTAAGCTTCACTGAGCCTCAGTAAATTCACTTCCGGTTGACAGACTGAAGAATCATAGATGATATCCAGGCTTTTGGCTTGAATAACACACACCAAATGCTTGAATAAAGACATATCCTTGTTTGAGGTTTCATGGCACTTTCTTAAAAACCAGGTGGTTGGGTAGCACCAGGGAGAAGAAGCCTGCACAATTGGCTGCCTAGTCTAGAAAGCTTTTGCTCTGTGACTCAGAGATTCCTTTCCTCTATGTAGAGACACGAGGTAAGCTGGCCTGGAGAAATTTCTAGCCCTTCAGGCAGCACTACCATGGACCTTTGGGAGCCCTGCCAGCATCAGATAAACCAAGCAGATGAAAACAGTACCACAAGAGCTCTCAAAACTATCATTAGATTTGTCATAAAAGAAAAGATTTAATAGGACCCAGACTCTAGTAGCCAAAATGTCCAGTTTTTTTTAAGATCACCTGATATATACCAAGAATGAGGAAAATCACAACTTGAACAAAAAGCAAAATTGACAAAACCAAGATGAATCAAATATAGAAATTATTCTATAATAACAAGAATTTTAAAGCAGTCACATTAAAAATGCTTTAATAAGCAATTACAAATTTTGTTGAAACAAATGAAATGACATAAAATGACAGAAGAGAAATAGAAGCTATAAAAAAGAATGACATGGAAAATACAGAACTGAAATACAGCGTTAGAAATAAAAAATTGCTTGAGGGCAAAGTTGCAGAGTAGAGGTGACAGATAAAATCAGTGAACTTGAGGAAAGATCAATAGAATTGACCCATTCTGAACAAAGGAGGAAAAATAGACTGGGAAAAAAAAAACTAAACAAAGACTTACAGAAATTTTGGCAATAAGAAAAAATCTAGCATTTATATTAGTGGGTTTCCTCATGACTTAGCTAGTAAAGAATCTGCCTGCAATGCAGGAGACCTGGGTTTGATCCTTGGGTCGGGAAGATGCCATGGAGAAGGGAATGGCAACCCACTCCAGTATTCTTACCTGGAAGATCCCATGGAGAGGGGAGCCTGGTGGCCTACAGTGCATGGGGTCACAAAGAGTCAGACACAGCTGAGCAACTAACGTTAACAGGAGAGAAGAAATGAGAAAGCACTGAACGAGCATTTGAATAAATAATGGTTGAGAAATTTCTTAAATTGGTTAAAAAAAAAAAAAAACAGAAAAGAAGAAAAGCCCTAAAACCATAGAATAAAGAAGTTGTGAAAAATTCAAATAACATAAACTAAAAAAAAAAATCCATGTTAAGACATAAACTTTCAAAAACTAAAAATATTGAAAAAAGTCTTGAAAGCAGTCAGAGTGAACCAACACATTAGCTACAGGAAACACTACTTTGAATGACAATGGATTTCTTCTGGAAACCATGGTGGCCAGAAGGATATGCCACCACATTTTCAAATGAGTAAAGAAAAGAGTTGTCAATATCAAATTTTATATCTGGGAAATCTATCCTTTAGTAATGAAGAGGCAATGAAAACATAACCAGATAAAAGAAAACTAAAAGAATTTGATGCTAGCACATCTACCCTTCAAGAATGCAAAAGAATTTTCTTCAAACAGAAAGAAAATGATGAATCATTTTTTAAATATCAAGGGAAAAAAGGGAAAGAACAGAAATATGGGTACATGCAAATGACTATCCTCATGAGTTTTGTAAATCATATTTCATGATTGAAACAAATATTTTAATGCCATCTTATAGCCAAGACAATGCTAGAAGTGGGGAAGGTAAAGAAAAATAAATGGGAAAAAGGGATTCAATATTTCACTGAAGTAATAAAATGTTAATATCAGTAAACTGCTATAAGTCCTATATGCATTTTATAATACCCAGAGCAACTACTCTGAAAACTATACAAAGAGACACACTAAAAAAACTATAAATATATCAATATAGAATTCTAAAAATGTTACAATAACCTTCAGGAAGGCAAGAAAAGAGAAGCAGAGGAATAAGAACCAAAGAAAACAAACAATAAAAGGCAAATCTAAGTTTTAATATAGCAACAGTTACTTTAAGTGCAATAGTCTAACTACAACAATTAAAAATATATTAAAAATACAACCCAACTATATGCTATTTATAAGAAACTCAGAATTCCACAAGATACGTTGAAAGTAAAAGGATAGAAAAGTATACCACGCACAGGCTAATTTTTAAAAAAGCAGGAGTGGCTCTATTAATATGAGATTAAGTGGATTTAAGAGCAATCAATGTTACTAGAGGCAAAGAGGCATATTACATAGTGATAAGAGAATCAGTCCATCAGGTAGACATAACAATCCTGATGTGTGTGCACCACACAGAACCCCAAAAATACACAAAGCAGAAATGAATACAGTTGAAAAAAGAAATAGACAAATTTACCATTATCATTTGGTCTTTAATGCCTCCTCTTAGCAAGCAATAGAACTAATAAGAAATCATCAAGGACATAGAAGATCTGAACCTGTCTTGTATTTCTGCTGCAAGTTTCTTTGCAGCAAACATTTTTGTTGTGAGCATTCTTGCTACAGACATTTTGGCCACATGACTAATTGGCTGTAAGGCGTTTTGCTGTGAAAGATAACTGGTTGACAGTTTTGGGTTTGACATTTTGGTTTCAGTGACCTATGTTATTGACGGTTTCATTGACCTGACAGATGATAATTTGCTACAAGAGTTGGTTTCTTATTTTCAAAGTCACTGCACTGGAGGAGAAAGAGGCTGAGGGTCTCAAAGGCATGGAGTTGAACCACATTTCCTATAGAACTTAGGAGTGTCTGTCAACAGACATGTGACAATATGCCAAGAACAAACAACACTGTACAACTTTTCACAATGTAATGCAAAGGTCAGGTACAAATATGCATCTTAGCATTTGAAAACCAACACCCCTCTTAATAAAGGAAGACATTTTCAGGAAAAAGAAAAGTGTGAGACCAAATGAGGAGAGGTATCAACAAGCCAAAAAAAAAGTAATAAAATACTATGAAAGTATAAAAGACTTGGATAACAGTGCTTATGTACAACTCATAATATAAAATCAATTCTTTGTGCAGTATTGCATGAACCTACGTACATCTTAAATGTGTTCAAATATTTCATATTTTGTAATGAAGCCTTTTTAATTTTGCTATTTGTTTCTTATGAGTCATCACATCCTTTTTAATTTCCCTTTTATTTTTCATTATTTTATCTTTTACCATAAAATTGTCTTATGGCCAATTAGTTATGCAACGGAAATATCTGAAAATAACAGAAATGCTTGTGGCAAAGATCTTACAGTGGAAGTGCCTAGAACTGATCTGAACAACACAGTTAACCAACAGAAAATTGATGTATATAGAACATTTCACCCAATAAGAACAGAATATACATTTTTTAAGCACCATGGAACATTTACCAAGTATACAATATCTTGAGCATAAAACAAACCTTAATCAATTTAAAAATAATTGAAATCATAGAAAGTATGTTCTCTGACAAAAATGAAACTAGAAATCAGTAACAGAAAAATGAGGGAAATCTCCAAACACTTGGGAATTAAGTAACACACTTCTAAACAATGGATCATAAAGTTACAAAGGAAATTCAAAAATTCATAACAGGAAATAAAAATGAAAACGCCATATAAAACGTGGGATGCAGTTAAAGCAGTGCTGAGAGGGAAATTTATAGAAAAGAAGGAAGGTCTTAAACCAGTAATATAAGCTTCTATCTCAAGAAATTCCCCCAAAAGAGTAAACTAAGCCCAAATCAAGTAGAAGAATGAATATACTGACCACATTCAATTCTTTTACTTCTTTTGTTATCAGGTCTGGATTCTGTTGTCCAGCTTTATAACTATCTCCTTACTAGTACCATTAATTAGTTGCGTATCTCTTTTGTATATAACCAGAAAAAAGAATCCTAACTTGCCTTATACAAATCTCTCTACATTTGTTTGCAGTATCTCAGTATTAACGGAGAGAATCACAGCAGTACAGACCAGAATCATTTCAAATCCATGACCATACGCCATGAATGGTCATTTGACACTGACAAACCTACTCCAGTTTGCTCACTTATCCGTTACTGCAGTGGATGGTTTCAGTTCTCTTATATTCTCTTCCCCTCATGATCTAAGCTAATAAGTCTGTATATTTTATACAAAAATATAAGAACCAGTAAGAACTACCTCATCTTTCCACCAGATGGTCAATCTATTTGTATCTGTATACACATATTAGCCTCCCCTCTAGTTTATAATAGAAAAGGCACTGCTCCTATCTTAACTCAACTCACTTTATTTATTTTTTCCTCTGAGGCATTTTATTTGTATGTATTATATCCCTAGAAAAAGAATCCAAGGATTTTCCCTCCTGTGTGTTTTTGTCTTGCTTCATCATGGTCCATGATGCCAGTTGAAGTTGTCAGTACAATGAAACCAAACTGATGGGACAGGAGCAAGTTATTCTGCCATTCTTCTAGATCTTTGAATTGCAAATCTGGGGCTGATTGCTTCACACTTATTTAGCCTTGCCTGTGAGGTTCACAACAATTCCCCCAGCCCTGTGATCATAAACGATTTCAAATTCACCAATGCAACCATGCTTCATTATCACAGTTAGAGATCTGAGGATGACTTTGGAGCATGGCCTGAAAAGCACCTGGCATTGCCTCTCTTTTTGATATTGTTGATATTCTTGAGAGCATTAGCCAGGACATTGATGTGTACCATTATGGCAGCATGGGAAGATGGTGGAAAACTTACCCTTATTTTTAAAAGGAAACTTTTTTTTTCACTGCCATTTTTTCTTTCTCGACTATATTATTAATATAGTCGTCGCCGGATCCTTCCTATCCAAACTGATGCATCCTTTAAGATGATTGAAACAAACTAAAAAAGCAAACAAACAAAAGCTTCCCTTTGATTCTATATCCTATTCCTGCTACTCTCCATGTCTCTGTTCTCCTTCATAAAAATAGAGCATTGTCTATGCTTTTCTCTACCTTTACACTTCCCATTTTCTCTTCAAATCATTCTAATTGGGTATTTCTCTGACTTCTCTAAAAAAAAAATGGGCCTTATATCACCAATGACCTCATCTTGCTATAAAGCTAATGTTCGCTTCTCTGAGATCATCTTGCTTGAGCTCTTAACATTTGACACCATGCAGTATTCCTGCCTTCTTGATACACATCCCTCACTTGGTTTCCAGGATATCATGCTTCCTTGGCTTTTCTTTCATCTCTTTGCCTCATCTCAAACTTCTTTCCCCCTCCCCCAGACCTCTAAATGTTTTGGTGACCAAAGGCTTTCTCTTCTACTCTCTTCTCACCTCAGTGATCTCATCTGAGTAATTTCAACTAGTCTCAGGGCTTTAAATTTCATCTTCAACAGACAACTCAAATTTATATCTCCAGCTTAGTCCTCTTTTTAGAACTCCAGACTCCGATATGCTACTTAACATTTCAATTTGGATCTAATAGAAAACTTGAGCATGACCAAGTAGAATTATTAATACCCCTTCCAAATTTGCTGCTGCAAAATCTTCCACCTTTCACTAAACAGATTTAGCATATACCTAATTGCTCAAACAAAAAAAAATTATAGGTTTTGTAATTCTTGATTCTTCTTTCTCTTTTTTTTTATAAAAAGAGAGAAACTTTTTATTAAAAATACTTATTTTTTTTTTTTAAATAAAAAGAGACACAGAGGAGAAACAGGGAATCAGGCAGTGTGAAAACTGAGGCAGAGATTAAAGTTATGATGCTGCAAACCAAGGAACAACCAAGGATTGCGCTACTTCAGATTCTTCTTTCTCTTATAGCCTATATACAATCCATCAGTAGTACTGTTGGTATTAGTTTCAATATGTCTTGAGACTGTCCAGTTACTACCATTGGCATAACTATAACTTTTTCCACATCATCTACTCACCTCATGTTTTCTTAACAATTGACTTTCAGAATTCATTTAAAACTGAGATGTGGGTGGCAGGTCATTTAAAAATGGTAGGACCTTAAACTTCTCCAGGGTCATACATTGTGTGAGTGTTTGCTTTTAATTTGAACCTTAAAAGATATTTTTTGGAGAAACTACTTCAAATGCCATTTTAGATCGAAAATATTGGAGTTTTTATTTTGAAAAGACAAACAAAAAGCATAAAGAGCTTTTGGGGTCACCAGTGGTGAATTCAAACTACTTCAGTTCAGTTCAGTTCAGTTCAGTCACCCAGTCATGTCCGAATCTTTGTGACCCCATGAATTGCAGCATGCCAGGCCTACCTGTCCATCACCAACTCCCAGAGTCCACCCAAACCCATGTCCATTGAGTCAATGATGTCATCCAACCATCTCATCCTCTGTTGTCCCCTTCTCCTCCTGCCTTCAATCTTTCCCAGCATCAGGGTCTTTTCAAATCAGTCAGCTCTTCGCATCAGGTGGCCAAAGTACTGGAGTTTCAGCTTCAGCATCAGTCCTTCCAATGAACACCCAGGACTGATCTCCTTTAGGATGGACTGGTTGGATCTCCTTGCAGTCCAAGGGACTCTCAAGAGTCTTCTCCAACACCACAGTTCAAAAGCACCAATTCTTCAGCGCTCGGCTTTCTTTATAGTCCAACTCTCACATCCATACATGACCACTGGAAAAACCATAACCTTGACTAGATGGACCTTTGTTGACAAAGTTATGTCTCTGCTTTTTAATATGCTGTCTAGGTTGGTCATAACTTTCCTTCCAAGGAGTAAGCGTCTTTTACTTTCATGGCTGCAATCACCATCTGCAGTGACTTTGGAGCCCAGAAAAATAAAGTCAGCCACTCTTTCCACTGTTTCCCCATCTATTTCCCATGAAATGATGGGACCAGATGCCATGATCTTAGTTTTCTGAATGGTGAGCTTTAAGCCAACTTTTTCACTCTCCTCTTTCACTTTCATTAAGAGGCTCTTTAGTTCTTCTTCATTTTCTGCCATAAACTACTTAGACACGTCTTTAAGAATGAATTAAAGCATAAATTCTTGGGGTGCTAAAGTTTGTATAGTATCATAAGAGGGAAAGAAGAGAATTTTAAAAGTTATACTAATGAGCAAGAGGAACAAACAGGAAGAGGTAGGCCCTCTGCTTGAGACAGATGGTGATAACAGACGACAAAAAGGAAGCAGGACCACTGTGTTCCTGTTCTGCCAGTCTTCTGCGTAAAAGACAAAGATCTTCAGACTGAAGATGGAAGAACAAACTATTTAAGAGGGACCTGGTATCAAAGATAGATGGGAGTATTCAGAACATCAAGTTCCCTGGCTATGATGACCTTCACTGCAGGGTTGGAGAGAACTAAGAGGTGAAACTTCTGAACCAGCAACAGTGACCTCTGAGGAATAGTGGAGAAGGGAGAGGTGTCATAGGACTGGAAAAGCAAATGCAGTGCAAATTCACCATATGGGAAAATAGTAAATTCTGCAATTACAGATCAGTGAGCCAGACATTAATCCCTATATAAAATTAAAAAATGGATTATCAAAATGGATGAGTTTTCAAACAGCATAAAGTGAGAGCATGTAAATTCCTATTAATATAAAGAGAAGTGGTATTCACTAAGACTCAGCATGGGCTCATTAAGACTAAACTGTACTCAGACTAACTTAATTTTCTTTAGGGTAGGTTAACTACTACTGTTAGGAGCAACTATTTCTTCACTACTTACTCGATATCTGGCTCTTGGTTAATGCTTTATTTGCATTTTCTTAGTTGATCTTAAGTATTATTTTCTCCCATCTAATAGATAAAGTAACAGAAGTTTAGAGCAGTAAATAGCCCAAGATCACAATGCTAAGACTAGGCAATAGGAATTTTAGTATAGGCAGCCACACTATAATGCCACTAAAGAGTGAGTATAGGATGAGTATATACCAAGAATGTTGTTGAAATGGTACACCCTGGGGGAGAATGGGGGAGGATATACACGTATATGTATGGCTGAATACCTTTGCTGTCCACTTAAAGCTATCACAATATTGTTAATTGGCTATACTCCAATATAAAATAAAAAGTTTTGAAAAATTTTTAAAAAGGGGGGCTTCCCTGGTGGCTCAGTGGTATACAATCTGCCTGCAAATGCAAGAGATGCAGGAGACCTGGGTTTAATCGCTGGTCTGGGAGATCCCACATGCCATGGAGCAACCAAGGTCATGCAGCACAACTATTGAGCCGGTGCTCTAGAGCCCAGGAGCCACAACTAATGAGCCTGTGTGTCCTGGAGCCCATGCCCTGCAGCAAGAGAAGCCACTGCAATGAGAAGCCCGCACACAGAAACTAGAGAGTAGCCCCCGCTGGCGGCAACTAGAGAAAAGCCCATGCAGCAACCAAGATCCAGCAAAACATACATAACTTTTTAATAAATTAATAAATACATACATAACTTTTTAAAAGAGAAAGAAATGGTACACCTGAATGTGGACAAAGTATAAAAGGATGAATTAGTTGATGGTACACTTGGGGTGGTCCATAAATGATAGAATGATCATTTTCAAAGAGCACAAATTAATGTGTCATTGTCTATGAATAAAGAAATCTCCAGTGACCTAATCCCAGAATTTCATCCTTGACCTATGGTTGGTTGCTTTTTTATGAACAACTTGGCTAAATAAATACATTGGATCTTATCATATATGTGGATAACCTGAAATTTAGTTGGCTAGTATTTAATGACAAAATTGGATTCTCCAAGCATCTTAGCACAGGTTCAATAAAACAAGAGATAGAATATTAGGATAAAATATAAAATCTATCACTTCAGTTTTTAAAAATCTACCCAATGATACATGGAGAAAAACAGAAGAACCAACAATTGATGAATAGCTTTTCCTTATGTGGCCAGGGCAGTGGTATCATAGCCCCAGGGTAAGGCATCTTACCAAGGCAAAAAGTCCAAATAAGGAAGCTTTAGATTCCATCACTGAACTCTTTATGGAAAGGCTCCAAAAACACAAGCGGGAAAACAATGCCAAGAGTGAAGTCCAGCGAGTAACACCGGGGTAAATATTAGAGAGCAAGCAAAAGGGAAGTTTAGCAGTTGCGAGAATTTGAAGCAGGAGAGGGAGAAAGATATCAGAAAAATCAAACTATTTTATACTCCTTTTTTTCCTTATATATACACTCTTTCTTTTTTCCAGAAATCAGGAAAAATTTATCTCATAAAAAATTCTCTACAGAGAATTCTCTACATTACCCTAATACCAAAATTTCAATTCAAAGTGAATCAAAGAAATAAATGTGCAGAACAAAGCCTAAACCACATTGGAAAAATATAAATGACAATAAATTTGTGCTTAAGTAAAACAAAATTATGATTACCAAGTGGAAATATGGTGGGGGTAGATAATTTAGGAGTTTGGGATTAACATATACACATTACTCACTACTGTATATAAAACAGATCATCAAACAGGACTTACTATACAGCACAGGGAACTCCACTCAATATTCCATAACAATCTATATGGGAAAGAAATCTAGAAAAGAATGAATATATGTACATGTATAACTGAATCACTTTGCCATATACCTGTAACTAACACTGCACTGTAAATCAATTATACTTCAAAAATTTTATTTTAAGTTCTCTTTCACACGTTTATCTTTCTTTTTTAATTGGAGGATAATTGACTTACAATATTGTGTTGGCCTCTGCCATACATCAACATGAATCTGTCACAGGTACACACATGTCCCCTCCGTCCTCAACCCCACTCCCATCTCCCACCCCATCTCATCACTCTAGGTTGTCACAGAGCACTGGGTTGAGCTCCCTTTGTCACATAGCAAATTCCTACTTGCTATCCACTTTACATGTGACAATGTACATGTTTCCATGCTATTCTTTCAATTTCTCCCAGCCTCTCCTTCCCGCACCACGTCCACAAGTCCGGTCTCTATGTCAGCATCTCCAGTGCTGTCCTGCAAGTGGGTTCATCGGTACCATCTTTCTAGCTTCTGTATACACGCGTTAATATACAATACTTATCTTTGTCTTTCTAACTTACTTCACTCTGATACACACCCTTTATTTGCCTTTCCTCTCTTAAGTGTGTAGTGTAATAGTGGAAGGTCTCCAGTTACTGAGGGCTTCGATTATTTTCATTATCTGTACTATAAGCAGGACTTCAAGAGGCTTTTGTGGTAAACAATGTTTCTTTATTACTTTAATGTTTAAAAAATATTTGTTTTAGTTTTTTAAAAAATCGTTTTACATGTGAACTATTTTAAAGGATTTTAGGCTTGAATATGCATGTGTCCCTTGATGTTAAGGGAAGCTAATTTTCAGACTACACAGCTGCACTGATGCTTCTTTTTATTTAGTTTCTGGGAAGTATTTGAAGAAGTATGTATAGCAGCTATAAGGAGCTTTGACTCTTCTGAAAAATGCATTGGATAGAAATATGAGAATGACGTGACTACTAAAAAAAGCTAAGGAGATGTGATGCTACACTGATAAAATTATACTATATAGTAAGAAGGAATTAATCATCTCTTTCTCTCTATGTATGTATGTGTATGTATGTGTGTGTGTGTGTGTCTATATATATATATATATATATATTTACATATACATAAATCCACACTTGGAAGAATATCTAACTCTAACACTTTAAGAGGATGAATAAAAATACTCCACAGACAGCAGCCCACCAGGCTCCTCCATTCCTGGGATTCTCCAGGCAAGAACACTGGAGTGGGTATATACACACTACTATATATAAAACAGATAACTAATAAGAACCTACTTAGTAGGTATAGCACAGAGGACTCTACTCAATACTCTGTAATGTCCTATATGGGAAAGGAATCTAAAAAAGAGTGAATATATGTCTAACTTGCTGTACACTTGAAACTAATACGACGTTGTAAATCAACCATACGCCAATGCAAATTAAAAAAAAAAAAACTTTCTCAAGTTACTACTCTGTGTAGTAGTTTTCTCATCTATATAATGGTCTTGAACAACTTGGGTTTGCAACACATAGGTCCACTTTTACTCAGACTTTTTCCTAAGGTAAATACTATGGTAGTATGTAGATTGCAAATTTGTGGATGCAGAGGAAGTGTGGATATGGAGGGCCACTGCATAACTCCTGCATTGTTCAGGGGTGAACTGTAATAGTTCATGTTATTAGGATTAAATGAATGAAGGTATGTATTAATAAAACACAAACAATATTTGCTGGTATATATCAAGCACTTGATACACTGTAGTTACTAGAAAAGCATAATAGATATTTACTTCTTGTTAGATAACCTAAACTAATGATTAGACCTTTGATGATGGTTCAGTCAGGAAAGAGGGTGATGGGGAAAGAAAGAATGGTCACAGTCAGGTTTGAGAATTTGAGTTTGCTTGTGTTTATCATGGAATATATCTGGCTGAAGCAAAATGGATCCTAATCACTAAAGTTAGGATATCGTCAACTCTCTACTGAGGTCTCATTACTCAGCAAAATAAAACACAAACTGATTAATATTTGATTTTTTTAAGTTAGATTGTCAAGAAGATAAGTAGTCTAGCACACCTGGACAAGCTTCTTGAGTTTTTTTATATAAAGAGGCAGGACAATAAAACCTTTTGAGAAAATTCTATTAATATTACTATGAAAGTTACCTCTCACTTTACTATGAGCAGAGGTAGCTCATTAGAATAAATTATAGTACCTGTAGATTATATGAGATAAAGAAAATATGTAGATACAAATGAAAACACTTCTATCATAAAGGAAACTTTATATATCTCTTAGCCAGTGACATTTTATGTCCCCTGTGTGCTTCACCTTAAATCTTCTCCCAAATGACAAATTTTAGAAATAGAAGCCTTTTATCTGAGAAAGGAAAGAGTTGGACAACAGTTAACATTTGTTGATACTTGGGCTTTTAATAAGATTTTATGTGAAAACAAGGACACCGATTTGAATAACAATGGACTGCAATTCTATCCTGGATATTTTGTCTATTTTGTTAGGCTAAGAAACTCTGGGTCCCGGAGGCTCCCAATTCTTTTATTCCTTTCACAAATTTTTATTGAACATTTACTATGTGCCAAACTCTTTCCTAAGCCTTCAAAAGAGAACAGGAACAAGACAATGTACTCACAGAAGTGAAAGTGAAAGGATTAGTCGCTCAGTCCCGTCCAACTCTTTGTGACCCCATGGGCTGTAGCCCACCAGGTTTCTCTCCTCCATTCATGGAATTCTCCAGGCAAGAATACTGGAGTGGTGTGCTGTTTCTTTCTCCAGGGGATCTTTCTGACCCAGGGATCGAACCCAGGTCTCCTGCATTGCAGGCACAGTCTTTACCATCTGAGTCACCAGTGAAGCACTCATAGGACTTACATTCTAGTGAGGAGACACAACAGATAAACAAGAAAAATTCCAGAGAGTGTTAACTTTAGAATTGAATAGAACGTAAAGATGGGAAAAAACTCGATGGCTATTTTTTTTCATTTATTTTTATTAGTTGGAGGCTAATTATATTACAATATTGTAGTGGTTTTTGCCATACATTGACATGAATCAGTCATGGATATACATGTGTTCCCCATCCTGAACCCCTCTCCCACCTCCCTCCCCCAGAGAGGCTTCTCTAAGGAGCTGGCAACCCAACTGAGATATGTATGATAATAAGCATCCAGAACTATGAGGGACAAGAGGGAAAATCATCCAAAGGAAAGTACCAAGTACCAAGATCTCAAGGTGAAAGGGAAGGCTAATTTGGCTGAACTTGGTCAGGATATTTAGGGAAAGTTCAAAGATGTTGAGTCCAGGTTATTTATGACATGATAGGACAAGATAAGACAATTGAGGTTTTAGCTAAGATCAGAAGCCAGGCATTTGGTTGGTTTTAAACAGAGGAGTGAAATAATCTAATTATATTTTATTTAAATAAATTGCTCTAGCTATTCCATGATGTTATAAAAAGCAGGAGTGCGAGAGAGGAGACCAATTAGAAGGTTATAACAATAGTCCATGCAAGACATGGAGATGATTTAGACGGGGGTAGTAGTAATGAAGATAATGATAAATAGTCATGTTTGGGGTAATTTTTGGAATTAGAGGTGATAGGGGTAATTTTTGGAATTAGAGGTGATAGAACTTGTGGAAGACTGGAGGGAGAGAGGTAAGGAAAAAGAGAGAGAGAGAGCATGGACATAGAAAGAGAGAGGGAGAGAGGAGGGAAACAGAGGGAGAAGGGAGGAACTGTGGGCTATATTGCAGATGTTTCTGGCCTAAGAAAATTAGTAGAAGTTGTGCCATTTTCCTGAGATTTGTAATCTTGGGGAAGGAATGGATTGGGGTAGAAAAATAAGCTTTAGATGCCTATTAGCCATTCAAGAAGAGTGGACACGTATGAAGCTGGATATCTGAATCTAAGTTTTGGAGAGGAAGTTACAAGATAATGATTTGAAAGCCTAGTCTACCTGAAGCCATGAAAATTAGTGGTACAACTTAAAAAAATAGGGGCCAAGTCACTGAGCCATGGAGTACCACAACATTTAGAGGCTGGGTAGAAGGAGAGGAGGAGCCAGAATACAAGACTGAGAAGGATCAACCAGTGAGCTAGGAGGAAAGGCAAGAGAGATGCTAACCAGGAGGCCAAGAGAAGAAATCATGTCAATAAGGAGGGAGTGGTCAAATATGTTGAACACTGCTGAAAAATGAATTAAGACCACACCAGAGACCATTGGGTTTGGCAGTCCCAGTGGAATGGTGGGTCCCAAAGCTCAATTAGAATAAACTGATGCATGAATGTGAATGAGGAAAGAAAGAGAGCAACTACTGACAAGAGTAAAGTACTTCTAGATGATATAATCATTAGAGCCCCCTGAAATTGAACAGGCCCACTTATGATATTGGAAAAGCTCAAAGATGTGTTTATTAATACAATTGAAATGAGGGATGTGTGCATTTGTGAGTTGGACCAGATGACCTTGAAAATATCCATCATGCAATGATGTTCTAGGATTTTTTTATTCTACAGTATTTATCTGATTTTTCTATTGCTTTCCTAAAATGTCAGTGCAGTGTCCCCAACCTGATCCCTATGCAACATTATCAAGGATAGATAAATTATTTTCATTAGCCTTTATAAAATACTGGAAATAGCTCTTGAATTTTTATTACTTTCTCAGTAGGCTCTAGATTGGAATAAATTGGTCTCATTCAACTGTCTCATAATGTAGACAGGACAATTAAGGCTCTGAGAAGTGGAATGATTAGTCAAATATAAAATTCAAAGATAACAGCAAAGCTAGGACTAGAACTCAAGTCTCCTCATTTCATTTCTCATCATCTTATTATTTCTCCATTTTTGGTTTATAGCTTTCTAATTTTTATAAACTGTCTGCTTATGTTAAGAGCTTTAGAAGTTGCACTGTTTGAAATAGCAAAATAAAAAGCAACCAAAAAATAAGGAACACCTGAAAGTCTCAGCATCAGACACAGGAGCTCCTTTTTCAGGAAGGAGCTGGAGCATTCATTCCTCCAGCTGCTGGCAAAGTGGCAGCTGAGGGCTGTCCGCCAAGCACTTTCCTCCAGATTGTCAAGTCTTCCCTGGGGATGGCCGCAGCAGCAATCCATCATAAGATGGAAGTGGCAAATCCAGGATCAAGCATGAGCAGGATGGAAGGCACAAATAAGCTGCATTGCACCTCTCCCTCAGCATGAACCAATGGCCACAGGAGGGGCCCCTGATGATGAGCTCAGGGAAGAGGAAAAAGCCCAAGAGATGGCTCACAGATGTGTCATCCCGATATGAAGCGCGAGGTGAGAATGGACTGCCTCTGCTCTACAGCCTCACTCAAGGGTGTCTCCGACAGAAAGCTGTGAAGGGAAATCCTCTCAATGTGCAGGCCTTCTAGTACTGCATCTGGTCATTCAACTTGCATGGAGGAATGGTAGACCACAGGAAAGCATGCCTGTTCGCGAGCAGAGGAAAATGACTGAGCTGGTTGTTCAGAAACTCAGAAAAAGAAAAAGTATAAGATCGGTGACAAGGGTATCTGGGAAGGTCTGCATGGATGGGCCTGTGGGAATGAGCCCATGTGTGAAGATCTTTGTATCACATGTCAATATCCTCTAGAGAGTTTCCCTACCTCTATTATCCTTTGTAGAAGAGACATTCAGTTCAGTTCAGTCGCTCAGTCATGTCCGACTCTTTGTGACCCCATGAACCGCAGCATGCCAGGCCTCCCTGTCCATCACTAACTTCCAGAGTCCACCCAAACCCATGTCCATCGAGTTGATGATGCCATCCAACCATCTCATCCTCTGTCATCCCCTTCTCCTCCTGTCCTCAATCTTTCTCAGCATCAGGGTCTTTCTCAGTTCTTTGCATCAGGTGGCCAGAGTACTGGGAGTTTCAGCTTCAACATCAGTCCTTCCAATGAACACCCAGGACTGATCTCCTTTAGGATGGACTGGTTGGATCTCCTTGCAGTCCAAGAGACTCTCAAGAGTCTTCTCCAATACCACAGTTCAAAAG
The DNA here is from genome assembly GCF_963930625.1 of Muntiacus reevesi. Taxonomy (NCBI): domain Eukaryota; kingdom Metazoa; phylum Chordata; class Mammalia; order Artiodactyla; family Cervidae; genus Muntiacus; species Muntiacus reevesi. Next base: position 38,324,765 of record NC_089265.1, on the reverse strand, counting down.
CATCAATTCTTCAGCGCTCAACTCTGTTTATAGTCCAACTCTCATATCCACACATGACCACTGGAAAAACCATAGCCTTGACTAGACAGACCTTTGTTGACAAAGTAATGTCTCTGCTTTTTAATATGCTGTCTAGGTTGGTCATAACTTTCCTTTCAAGGAGTAAGCAACTTTTAATTTCAAGGCTGCAATCACCATTAAACAACCAAAAATACAGAAGTATGGAAAATTGCCAATGGTATGACAAATTGACCATTCTGAATTCCTGCCACTCTTCAAGGGGAAGCAATTCATCTTGGTTATAATCAATACCTATTCAAGGTATGGCCAATTTCTCAAGACCTCAGACACCATCTCTATTCAAAGGCTTACAGAGTGATCCATTGACATGGGATCTTTGCAACACTGCATCTGACTAGCAGACCACTTGACAACAAAGGAGATAGGGCTATGAACACAGGACCTGGAGATCCACTGCACCATCAAGAAGATCACATACTGTACCATCCAGAATTTACCAGTGGTAGAAAAAATAGCAGAGTAGCATTTTGAAATTTTGACTGAGGCACCAACTTGGATTTGAGACTCTACAATAACGGGAAGCTTATGCTCTCGTATCTAGTTACATCCTAAATCAGGAACTAGTGTATTATGCTATGTTCCCAACAGGTAGAATGTATGAGTCTGGGACTAAGAGAAGGAAGCAGTATCCTTGTTGACCATCCCTCCAAGTGAATTTATGCTTCCCATCTCTACAACTCTAGGTACTGTTTATGTTTAGTTGTTAAGTCACGTCCAACTCTTTGGCAACTCCAAGGACTGTAGTCCACCAGGCTCCTCTGTCTATGGGATTTCCCAGGCAAGAATACTGGAGTGGGTTGCCATTTCCTTTTCCAGGGGATTTTCCCAATCTAGGGATTGAACCTGCATCTCCTGCATTGGTAGACAGTTTCTTTACCACTCACTGAGCCACCATGAATCCAAATGTTCCACCTCACAGAGGGGGGAAATGTTCCATCAAAAGACATAATAAGACTTTCATTAAATTTTAGGTTGAAATGACCGCTGTCACTTTGGGGTCCTTATGATAAGAAGAAAGTACACAAAGAAAGGTGTCACCATCGGGGCATGAGGTGGAGATAGAAGAGATGCTTCATAGTGACAGCAGGGAGGACTATGGTTTGGTACCTATCAAAGGTACCTACCCTTGGTAATATTGGTAAAACTTGGTAAATATTGGTAAAATTTGGAAAGCTCTACCCTCTGAACCACACTGCCCAATCTTGACAATGACTTGTTGTTCAGTCACTCAGTCGTGTCTGACTCTTTGTGACCCCATGGACTGCAGCACACCAGGCTTCTCTGTCCTTCACCAACTCCTGGAGCTTACTCAAACTCATGTCCATTGAGTTGGTGATGCCATCCAACTATCTTGTCCTCTTTCATCTCCTTCTTCTGCCTTCAACCTTTCCCAGAATCAGGGCCTTTTCTAGTGAGTCAGCTCTTTGCATCAGGGGGCCAGAGTATTGGAGCTTCAGCTTCAGCATCAGTCCTTCCAATGGATATTCAGGACTGATTTCCTTTAGGATGGACTGGTTGGATCTCCTTGCAGTCCAAGGGACTCTCAAGAGTCTTTCCCAACACCACATTAAAAAAAAAATCAATCCTTCAGCGTTCAGCCGTCTTTATGGTCCAACTCTCACATCCATACATGACTACTGGAGAAACCATAGCTTTGACAATACAGACCTTTGTTGGCAAAGTAATGTATCTGCTTTTTAACATCCTGTCTGGGTTGGTCATAGTTTTTCTTCCAAGGAGCAAGTGTCTTTTAATTTCATGGCTGCAGTCACCATGTGCAGTTATTTTGGAGCCCAAGAAAAAAAGTCTGTCACTGTTTCCCCATCTACTTGCCATGATGAGATTGGATGCCATAATCTGCATTTTCTGAATGTTAAGTTTTAAGCCAACATTTTCGATGACTGGACAAGTACAATAGCCATGGCCTGAGAAAGTCACAATGACAGGGATCAGACCTGCGAGAGATTAGGGTCTGGGTCACCTCATCACGTAAGCCACCTGGATCAGCTGAGATGTTAGCCAAGAGTGAGTGGAATCTAGATCATATAGTAGAAGAATGATACAATGATAACTTAGTAAGAGATAAAAGCATCACAGGAGACAGACTGTGACAGGAGTCTCACAGGAGATAGTCACCCAGATCGTTCCCTTCAGGACTGAGGAATTTATCACCTCAGTTGCTGGTAGCATGGACAACTTATGGCACTCAGCTGAATGTCTATCTGTGAATCCTCAGCTTGCAAGAGCTGCCTCGCCCAAGATCACAACTACTCCTGGGGCACAGGTCCTGCTCGGTTAACAGATAATAAGAGTGTTCAAACACCCGGCCCCTCTGTCTCAAGGACCAACAGCTCTGAAGGGCCCTTCCAGCTCTAGAGGCCCCCCAGGGTCTTCATTGCAGCTTCACTGTGGTCTTACTCTTCCCTCACCCAATCTTACTTTCTCTACTTGCTCATGTCAGGGTTAAGTCTAAGGCCTTTCACTAATAAAATTATTGAATACAAATCTCTGAAAATCTGTTTCTCACGGACAGCTAATTCAAAAAGCATATAGCATACCCTAAGCATATGCCACGCCCTAAGCCCAACTCATTGGAAAAGATCCTAATGCTGGGAAACACTGAAGACAGGAGGAGAAGGGGGCGACAGGATGAGATGGTTGGATGGCATCACTGACTCAATGGACATGAGTCTGAGCAAACTCTGTGAGATAGTGAAGGATAGGGAAGACTGGTGTGCTGCAGTCCATGGGTTCACAAAGTGCCGGACAATACCTGGAGATTGAACAACAACATGCTTATGTGAGATAATATTTGCTAGTTATGAGGACGGTATTGTAGATTATTTCATGAAATTGAGAAAATCAGGTCAGGGCAATTGTGAAATATTTGATCCAACTTTCATAAATGTAATTATATGTAAATATTCAATATATCCTGAGAAGAAGCATAAAGTAGCAAAATATTAACATTGGCTATCTTTGGGTACAAAGCTTATAGAGATTTTCTCTATTTTTAATAATCAACAGTAGGCAGTTACTTTTAATAAGCTAAAATACTTAGTATAAAAGTTTAGTGTATACTAGAGATATGTATGCATAAAACAGAAGGAAGTAGAGACAATAAGCACAGAGTCCAAAATAACTGCTGTTTATTTTACATGACCCATGATTTAAGAATGGAAAACAATTCACCTCTCTTCCCTAATTCATCCATTGGCTTAATTGAAGTTACCTGGTGAGGTGTACATACAGGAAACTAACATCTAGGAGTGGGATTGCTGGGTGATATGGCCACTCTATGCTTAACCTTTTGAGGAACTACCAGACTGTTATCCAAAGTGGCTGCACCATTGTACAGTCAGCAGTTATTATAAACCACGTTATGTTCCCACCCTAGTCCAAGCAGGGTTCTCTTGTGGTCTGAAATATTCTGTCAGACACAGATCAGTCATTTCTCTTAAATGGGTCTGTGCGGGGTCCCTACCAAGAGAAAGACTATGTGGCAAATACAAAGAATGTGGTTGGTTCCCAAGGCATCACACATACAGAAAAGTGAGTCAATCATGTTAGTTTTCTTCCAGACTGACACTCAGCTCCTAGTGCAGCGCTTCACTATTTCTGTTTAGCCTTTTAAGGTGTGCATTCATTTGCCAACCCCCTCAAGAATAGCTACAATAAAGATGGGAACATTTTCACTGTCCTGTCCAACTCTTAGTGGTCCTACAGACTGTAGCCCATCAGGCTCCTCAGTCCATGGGGATTCTCTAGGCAAGAATACTGGAGTGGGTTGCCATGCCCTTCTCCAGGGCATCTTCTCGACCCAGGGACTGAACCCACGTCTCATTATGTCTCCTCCATTGGCAGGTGGGTTCTTTACCACTAGCGCCACCTGGGAAGCTCTATCTATCTCTACAATCCCCTCAAAGAAAGGAGCCTTGATACTGTCCTCTCGTTACTTTACCTTGCCCAGGGAGCCAAATTTTAATTGAAATCAGGAATTATAAAAATTGTTATTCAGTATAAGATTGTTTTGCTTGCTTTTGAAAAAATTTGCTGCATAAAATTTAAAAACAGGTAATCTGTGCTTTTCCCTTCTCCTCTCCCAAGACTAGATCATTCCAAAAGTTGTTAGGAAATTTGCCATGTACTGTGGTTGAACATCAGATTCAATCCCCACGTTCTTGGCAGCAATTCTTATCTGATAAAAGGAAGCATACAGTGCTTAAAAACATTTTCTGGTACAAAAATTTAAATGGGGGAAGTTATGATTTATACAAGTGGCATCATAGAGCCCAACGGTCACAATGTCTTTTAACAGTTCCACAGAAAAAACAGAAGTGTTCTTCAAGTGGGTGTTCCTTGATCAACTCTAAATAAAAACCCAATGAATCACATCAAAATATATTTTCTGTGAGGATGTTTTTGAGGAGGTTAATTAAATGTATTTCAAGAGCAATGTGGCTGCATTTAATGTGATTTTGAAGTTCACTAATTTGCTGTGATATAATACATTAATAAAGGCTGTATGTATATATTTTGAAATAGTTTATATCCCTTCCAAGTGACTGAATACATTATAAACTATGTTTTTATTTTTTTCATTGAAAGTGAAAGTGAAGTCACTTAGTTGCTATGACTCTGCGACGCCGTGGACTGTAGCCCACCAGGCTCCTCCATCCATGGGATTCTCCAGGCAAGAAAACTGGTTGCCATTTCCTTCTCCAGGGGGTCTTCCCAACCCAGGGATCGAACCCAGGTCTCCCGTATTGCAGGCAGACGCTTTGACCTCTGAGCCATTAGGAAATAGCAAATTAATTGGCAAAATACCCACCCTCTTTTGTCAGGTCTGTTGAACCTTAGTCTTGAATTATTAGAAACAAGTGAAGTTTCCAGAAATGTGTCATTCACATTAATCAACTGCCCTGTATCTGGCTTTCTGGTGCTCTATCTTCACAGGTGAAATCCTTAATCTCTTATAGAATGGTAAGTTATATATTGCACATTACACATTATTACATTAACATGTTGCATCCTCATCCAGAAGTTAAAATCCTAGCCAACAATCAGAGTTAACCAGAGAGTTATTTATAAGCCATATTTTGCCATGAGTATTACAGAAGTACTATTTTTCAGTTATTTCTGAGTACAAAATATTTTTACTTGGCTCAAATTTCAAAAAGCATAAAACGTTTTTCTGTGGAAAAATCTCTCCCCCACTCCTATCTACCAACCACCACGTTCTCTGCAGAGGCAAAACCAGTATTATCAGCTTTTTGTATAATCTTCCAGAGATACTTCACACATGAGGTGAAAGCGTTAGTTGCTCAGTCATGTCTGACTCTTTGCAACCCCATGGACTGTAGCCAATCAAGATCCTCTGTCCATAGATTTCTCCAGGCGAGAATACTGGAGTGAGTTGCCATTTCCTTCTCCAGGGGATCTTCCCAACCCAAGGACTGAACCCAGGTCTCCTGCACTGCAGCAGATTCTTTACCATCTGAGTCTCCAGGAAAGCCAAAGTGCTCAGAGATGAAAGCATTAGTCATTTCACACATACATAAGCACATATGTATGTTTATCCTTTTTACAGCACTGGTAACAAGTGATACACACTCTGCATGCTTTACTTGATAAGACATCTTGAAGATGAGCCTGCATCCTCATACAAAGAAGCTCCTCATTCTCTTTTGTATGTACATTGTATACTACTGTATGGATGAACCATAGGTTGTTTAGCATACCTGGAAAGTTTTTAAAAATATTTGTTCCTGGGCCCTCTCATAGACCTACAGATTCAAAAAGTACAGGCTAGAGTCTGGAATATGTATTTTTAACAAGCTCCTCAGAAGGCCGTTACCCTGTCAGCCCAGCAGATGGGTTCTGGGGACTCACCATTCTGGATGATCTACTCTGAATGTCACTCTTTCCAGTTGATCTTTTTATTGAGGCTAGAAAGCAGAGCTCATATTTTCTGGCAAGAGCCTGACTCATTGGTGATACATGTTTTTATTGTTTGATTTATGAGACATTTTAAGCAAAAAATTTAGTCTTATGGATTGCTGCCGGGATAGTTAAGTCACCTATTGATTTGCTCCATATCACCCTCAGCTGAAATGATTCTCAGGGAACTCAACTTCTCTTCTGCTTTACATAACTCCCTGCAGCGCTTATGTTTTCCCTGACATGGCGATACTCAGAGGGGAGCTGGAGCACAGAAATAATGACGGCCACAGTTTTTGTAAAATGGAAAGATCACAGTGGAGACTCTGATCAAATTCCCAAGGGAAGTGCACACTTCCAATCAGTGGAGAAAAACTGATTTTGATTCTCCAAGAAGGCCATGAAAATCTCCTAGGTCATCACTATATTCATTCAGTCAAGAGAAAATGATTTATTTTTTATCAAACAGAAGAATCAAAGGCAAATGACAACCTAACTGTATCCTTGCTCTCCCCTCCCCCGCCTTACCAGGATATAACACGTTTTTGTCCCCTCTTGGTAGCTAGTGGCACAGGATAGCACATCATTAAACAATATTTTCCCTAAAGGCCCGAACCATATAATGCAGCAGTAACGAGTTTGATTTTTAGTCAATGTTTCAAGTAGGTGTAGATTTGGAACCACACAAATTACCTAAGAAAATGTAAAAACAATTAAAACAAAAAAAATATATACTGGGCCGTTTTGATTTCGGGCAAGTGTAAAAATATTTGTAGTTACATTGAATAATCCCCTTCTTTCCCTTCATCCCTAAAATAAACCTTTCATTCTTTAATAACTGCTTCCCTTCTGATTTTATCAGGCTCATTATCTGCGGGAAGGCATAAACAAAATGTTTTATCAGTTGATTTTGCCTGGAGGTCTTGCAAGTAGATTTAGAGCCCTGCTATAATTAATACAATGGTTTTGTTTGAGCACTTTGAAAAAATAAATCAATTGCTTAAAACAAATTAAATAAAAGATGTGCTTTTCCTTTTAGCTGTGAATGCTAATGGTTCATGGATCTCAGCATCTTAATCAATGATAGTGACCTTTGAGATGGATTTTATGAAAGCAGAAAGGAACTAACATGTACTGATTACATTCTATTGATACATGGATTACTTAAACTAATTATATACAGTGTAATCACATATTCCCATTTTATAGATGAAGACATGGAGGCTCAAAGAGGTTAAATAACTTACCCAAGTCAAATATCTAGTGAATGACATAGATAGGGCTTGAAATTGGTTCTGATTCCAAATATTATCCTGCTTCTACTAAATCATGTTCACTATCTAGACAAGTAGTACAATTTGAAGACATATTTACAACAAAAAATAGTCAACACATTTAGGTTAAAAATCTACTCAGTGTATCATTATGAATTCCCAAACTGGGTAATTGAGTGGATTCAATTTCCTAGACAAGAATTTCTGAGGCTGAATGGATAATTATTGAACAATTGTGCTATCAGATCTTACAGGTCACCAAAGAGCAGCTGTTCTAGATACAGTACTATGCATACATTGCACGAGCTTAGTTTCAGCTATAACTGAGCATAATAGGCTTTTGAGAAAGCTTCCAAATGAAGAAGTGATTTGCACCTTCGTTGTTGTTAATGTGTAGTTCTACACTATATTTAATCAAATGTTTAATGTAGATTTAAGTATTGACTTTAAATATAGATCACTGACACACACCACTTAGTGCTTCTGCAACAGCATCACACAAAAAGAAATCAACCTCAAGTAAGATTACATTTTTTAAAGAAACCTGATTACCTGTTCTGGGTCTCTCTGAGTTCAGCAATGGTGATGCTAAGATTTACCTAAGTATCTATACCTAACAAAACTTGGATAAATTATACAATATTAGACATTTATTAAAATAAGAAAATAATTTGTTTTAAAAGTATTGAAACCACAGTATCTAATGAAAGTAATATATACTCTACCCTTAATCTAGTCACCAATATATTATGCATATATATGTACGTATGCATGTGGCATGCATATGTGTATATGCACATATTACACAGTGGATACTGATATCACCTTCCAGCCCTTCACTAGGCCACATCTACATTTTGGTCTGATTTGGAGTCTTCTTCCATATTCTGCCTTATCCTCTTCCTAACATCTCACTTTTTGGTCCCAAATGGATGGGATTTTAGGGCTCTTATTTTCATTACTTATTTACCTATTTACAAAACTATAAAGAGTATCTCTGAGTATAATCTTTTAATTTTTAAATATTTTAATATACATAAGAAACACATTTACCCAATTCCAGATCCATCAAACATACTATTTTGCTTTATTTGCTTTCATTTTTAAATTACAAAAAATAGCTATAGTTGATTTTGAAGCTCCCTTATACCCCTTACTAGTCCCATTTCCTTTTCTCTCTCCCCACATGATATCCAAGACCCATGAATATGGTGTCAGTCATTCTCAGTATTAGCTGCTCAGTTGCGCTGACTCTTTGTGACCCCATGGTCTGTCCATGGAGTTTTCCAGGCAAGAATACTGGAGTGGGTTGCCATTCCCTTCTCCAGGGGATCTTCCCAAGCCAGGGATCAAACCTGGGTCTCCTGCATTGCAGGCAGATTCTTTACTTTCTGAGCTACAAGGGAAGCCCAATCATTCTCAAACATGTTTTAATTTGCTTACTTAAAATGTTTATATATATGGACAATATACAGGACTCCAGTTAAACATGGTAGGTTGAACACACACATTTATTTTCAGCCCTTCCTGAAGTCTAACTAAAAATGCTACAAAGACATAATCACACAATGAGAACAAGTCGTGCTTTGCCCAGTTGAAGGTGGGAGTATGTGGAGGGGGAATTTTTATTCCAACAAGATAGAAAAAAAAGAAATATAAAATGTCTGTCTCTTTTATCAGGAATGCAAAAACTTTCCCTGTTGATTTTTGCTTTTGTGATATCGGTGAAAACTGAGTCACATGACCATTACAAACTGCAGCAATCCTAGGACAGAAAGTATTTGCCTTTTCAACCTTAAAGCAGAAGCTGGCAAGTGCATCCATGTAGACTAGCCCAAACTACTGAGTTTGCCAAAGGGCCTCAGAATCCTACTTAGCTGGGAGGAGAGATTAGAATTATCAATTGCATTCTAGGAGATTGTTACCTTACATAAATTTCATAAGATGAGAAGTTCTACTTTGCTTATTAACAATACCTTTAGCTCAGATTTCTCCAAAGGTTTCTCCTTGGAATAGGATTCAGTGGAATGTTTTTCAAGCTTATTTGACCATAGTATTATGTAGTCAAATAAGCTTAAAAAAATTATAACTGATGTACTATACTGCTAAAATATATTTGATTATATTAGGGTATATGTAATTTCTCTCTGTATCAAAATTCCCATTTCCAGTGTCTTCCTTGGCAGGAAGTTACTGCTCGTTACTGATTTTTCTTTAATTTTTTCCCACCTGTGTAAAGGTTAAATTGTATATGAAATTATAGCATCTCAGGCCTCAATTCTAATTCTGTTCTTTCATTCTAATTCCCTCAAGTAATATAAATCTATGGTTTTATTATAATTTGTGATTAAAATAATAGGTCTTCCAACTACTATTATTTTTTAACATTTAAATTTTGTTTTTAATTTATCACAGTAACACAAGCACATAGTTTATGATATAAAAAAGTCCTAAAATATTTATAACAAAAATAATGGCTCTAGTCCACATCTCTCTCCTCCTCCCCTGGGTCACTAATCTCATATTTATACCTCTTTATATTTATAAGTAATACATATATATCTTTATATTTTCTCTTCTTTTCTTCAACTAATTTTATCTTCTATTTTAGAAAACTTCAAACATGTATAATAATAGCAGGAATAATTTAACGGACCTCATGGACCCATCATTCATGCTTAACACATCAATTTATGGCTAATCTTGTTTCAGTAAATCCATACCTACTTTCTCTTCTCTAGAATTATTTATCTTTCCATCTAAATTTTTTTTATGTAAAACACATATAGAAATGTGCAAGGACCAAAATGTATCGCTCACTGAATTTCCGCAAAGTGAACACACCCACGGAAGCACTATACACAACAAGGAACAGAACATTGGTAACCTCCAGAGCCTCTCATTAGAGCTCCTCACTCCTGCCTCTTTCTGGCCAACCCCTTCCTAACCACTCTTCTTTTTTTTCTTTATATATATACATATATGTATAAGTATATATAATTGAAGTATAATTGACTTATAATGCTTCAGGTACACAGCAAGGCGATTCAGTTATACACATACATTATTTTTCTGATTATTTTCCATTATAGGTTATTACAAGATATTGACTATACTTCCCAGTAAACCTTTGTTGCTTATTGCATATCTATTTTTTAATTAGAAATCTGGCATTCTATTTGCACTAAGTCAAACAAATGAACTCAAAATGTCATAAAATTTTTAGCTAGGCAAGAATTCATAAGCTTTCTAAAATACATTATTGTACCTATTATTTACATATATGTATACAAAAGCATTACTACTATGCTTGATAAAGGCTTGAGAAAGAATACAAAGAAAGAAGAGATGGAGAAATTGGAAAAAAAAATGAAATGTGAGCACTGAATATGAAATAGAAATAAGTGAAACAAACTAGATAAAAGTAAAAAATCATCATATAGTCCAGTTGTTTTTAAAGACTGGCTGCTCATTAGAAACATACCTGGAGCTCTGGAGGAAAAAAGCAATACTTGGGCATTTGTTTTTTCAAAAAATTTAAAGATAATTCTGATATGCATCTGGATTTTAAAAAGTGATTATAGGTTTTTCTATTAAAGGTAGTTTTGGTTATATGGAATTCTATTATTTTTCTGTTAACCAATCATGATAAAATGGTATCAAGTGAGTAATAGTTACATAATCACAATAGTAAAAAATATCAGTTTCACAATCAATACCCAGACAAAAAATAAAAGACAAAAGATAATTACGCTAACCACTCTTTTAATAGCACAGATTCATTTCCATTGTTTTGGTACATTGTACAAACGGATTCATACAATATGTACTTTTTTGTTCGAACTTCTTTTGCTTAGTATTACAACTCTTATATTCATTCCTATGGATGTCTGGTTTAAGTTGTTCTTTCTCATTACTGTTTAGCATTGGATTATGTAAATATCCCACGGTTTAATCACTGTACTATTTGTTGATCAATGTTTCAGTCAGATCCATATTTTAGCTATTTCAAATGGCATGGCTATAAATATGCTAAACCATGGATTTGGTGATCATATGCTTGCATTTTTGTTGGGGATACACCCAAGAGAAGAATTTCTGGGTCATAGAGTATGTGCATGTTCAGCTATAGCATATACTTTCAAAAGTTTCCCAAAGTTGACTGTCTCAATATATATCCCTACCAGCGATGTGTGGGAGTACCAGTTATTTCACATCTTTGACAGTGGTTTTCTTTTCTCTCTTTCATTTTAACCATTCTGGTGGGACTATAGCGGTATCTGAATGCTTTTTAAATTTGAATTTCTCTGTAGACTAATGAAGTTGAACACCTTTTCATATTTGTATTGGCCATTTCAATATCTTCTTTAGCGAAGTGCCTTGTCAAGTCTTTTGTCATTTTTCCTTATTGACTTGTGGAAATTCTTTAACTGTTTTGAATGTAAGTCCCTTTTCAGTCAATCTTCTCCTACTACTTGGGTTGCCTTTACAACTCCATAATGATATCTTTTGGTGAATAGAAGTTTTAAATTTTAAAACAGTAGCATTTAAAAAAAAATTAGGCTAGTGTTTTCTATGTATTGTTTAAGACATCTTTGCCTATCTCACTGTCATAAAAATTCTCTTTTATATTTAATTCTGAACTCTCTGTTGTTTAACCTTTTACATTTAGAACTGCAATCTAACCAGAAATAATAAGCTAATCCAGAAATACTTATTGAAAAAACTTCCTTTCTCCATTGCATTGAAGTATCATATTTCTCATAAATCAGCTGACTATATGGATCTTTCTGAAATCACTTCTGTTCTGTAGATTTGTTCTTATTTAAATAACCCAGTTTTAGTCACTAAAGTTTTGTAATAGGTATTGGTATTTGTAGTTCAGACTTTCTCCCTGTTCAGTTCAGTCGCTCAGTCTTGTCCAACTCTTTGCAACCCCATGGACTGCAGCACACCAGGCTTCCCTGTCCATCACCAACACTCAGAACTTGCTCAAACTCATGGCCATCGAGTTGGTGATGCCATCCAACCATCACATCCTCTGTCATCCCTTTCTCCTCCTGCCTTCATTGTTTCCCAGCATCAGGGTCTTTTCTAATGAGTCAGTTCTTTGCATCAGGTGACCAAAGTATTGGAGCTTCAGTTTCATTATCAGTCCTTCCAATGATTATTCAGGACTGATTTCCTTTATGACTGACTGGTTTGATCTCCTTGCAGTCCAAGGGACTCTCGAGAGTCTTCTCCAACATCACAGTTCAAAAGCATCAATCCTTTGGCGCTCAACTTTATGGTCCAACTCTCACATCCAAATATGACTACTGGATAAACCAGAACTTTGACAATACGGACCTTTGTCGGCAAAGTAATGTCTCTGCAACCTAGTAATGCTGTCTAGGTTGGTCATAGCTTTTTTCCCAAGGAGCAATCGTCTTCTAATTTCATGGCTGCAGTCACCATGTGCAGTGATTTTGGAGCCCAAGAAAATAAAGCCCATCACTGTTTCGATTGTTTCCCCATCTATTTGCCATTAAGTGATGGGATTAAATGCCAAGATCTTTTTTTTTTTTCAGCATTTCCATATTAACTTTTAATTAGCTTTTTAATTGTTGAAAAAAAAGTAATAATAACTTGTTGGCATTTTTATTGGGCTGAGTTGAGTATATAGATTAATTTGGAGATAATGGCCCACCAGGCTTCCCTGGTGGCTTGGACCGTAAAGATTCTGCCTGCAAGGCAGGAGAGCCAGGTTTGATCCCTGGGTCGGGAAGATCCCCTAGAGAAAGGTATGGTAACACACTCCAGTATTCTTGCTTGGGAAATCCCATGGGCTAGAGGAGCCTGGCGGGCTACAGTTCATTGCGTAGCAAAGAGTCAGACACGACTGAGTGACTGAACAGCAAGAACCTATGCTGGCACAGCATGACCCTTGGCCAAAGATTCAATGGGACCAAATTTAGGTTTGTGAAGATGCTTTTCTTTGAAGATCTCTCTTCTCAGCACTTCATATTTCAGCCATCTAAAAACCTGTATTCTGCTCAATTTCTTAAAATCGTATTGAACTCAACTGTGATCCTTTTCTATTACTTTTTTTTTTTTTTTGGTTTTGGATTCTGTTTTTAAATTGTTCCCTTCTGTTGAGTGCCTGTTGGTGATTCTGAGGGTCTTCTATTCCCAGGGGCACCCTGATGCCTTCCCTCAGTTTTCTCTTTCACAGATGCCAATGGGTCATGTAGCTGTGAGCTATTTGCCACTACTTGTTCATATTTTAGGTTTATGGAATACTTTATCATCCAGTTTTGTCATTGATACTGTTTTCAGGTTTTGGTTTTTGTTATCCTATTTGCTTTTATGTTTTATTATGATTTAGGGAAGTTAAGTACGAACATAGGGTTTCCCTGGTAGCTCAGCTGGTAAAGAATCCACCTGCAATGCAGGAGATCCCAGTATGATTCTTGGGTCAGGAAGATCTGCTGGAGAAGGGATACAATACCCACTCCAGTATTCTTGGGCTTCTCTGGTGGCTCAGCTGGTAAAGAATCTGTCTGCAATGCAGAAGACCTGGGTTTGATCCCTGGGTTGGGAAGATCCCCTGGAGAAGGGAACTATTACCCACTCCAGTATTCTGGTCTGGAGAATTCCATGGGCTGTATAGTCCATGGGGGCACAACTGAGCGGCTTTCAGTTCACTTCACTGCCAATGTAATCAGCCTAGAATTCTCCTTTATTTCTTATTCATATAAATGCATATTTTTGTCATGCAGAAATGGAAGTTATACTTCAATTCATGTGCTACTTAAACTTTAGAATCACTAATACAGCTTTGACTAGTGAACAAAATACTGTCAGGATTAAGGAACATAATTGGTTAGTTAAATGTTGACCAAAAATTGTAAACACACAATTCTACAACAGGATTGGAGTGTGTGTGTAGTAAAAATCAACTTTACCCAAAAAGAGTTCTGGCCTTTGCCCTCAGCTCCTGGGAGCTCTCTGGGCCCCTGGAATGTCTTACTTGATTAAAGTGTCTTTGTTTGCAGGGGGATTTTGCCACTGAACAGTCTAGCAATGTGATTTGTGATAGGGGTTTTAAAACTGGCCATGATCAGTTCAAACTTCTGGAGGAACTGAAGACTAAAGGTATTATCCAGAACCTCCAAAGGTGGCTGGAACCTAAAGGTCAGTCCCATGGGCAGTAAGTGATCAAACACCAAAATCTCAAATACCAAAACAACAAAATCTCTGGTCACCACAGGTTCAGATGAGCTTTCCTGGTTGTTAGTACTATGTGTATTATTACAAATGGAGGGTGATGTGCCCCTGCGGATGATGGAAGCTTCATATCTGGAACCTTTCCAGATCTTGCCCTATGCATCTGTCTCTTTGGCTGGCTTTGATTTGATTTCTTTGCTTTAATATAATTATAATCATAAACACAGTGCTTTCCTGAGTTCTGTGAGTTGTTCTAGAGAATTATCAAAACTAAGGGGATGGTGGGAACCTCTGAGCTTGTTGCCTGCTGACCGTAAGTGAGGTTGGCTTGAGGACTCCCAAACTTGTGGCTGGTGTCTAATGTGAGGGTACTCTTGTAGAGGACTGTGCCCTTTATCCATGAAGTCTGTTTCAACTTTCAGGTAGAAAATATTATGGCTTTTGATGAAAAAGGTTGGGTATCAATATAGTGCACAAATAAACAGACTCATTTTGGAGTAACACAGACTAAGGAAGAAAGTCTATGCTAAAAGGGTATACCATTATTGGGAATAGAAATGCTGGACAATGAGAGAGAATCAAAACACACATGGATGATGGCATTATTGCTATGATTCTGGAATGCTTAAATTATTTCTTACTAGCCATCCCCAAATCATTCATGACATATTTCTAACAATAAAGATCAATAGGTAAAAGGGATTCAAATGACAATCAGCAGCTACCCTAACGAAGGTCTAAGGAAATGAGAGTGTCACTGGTTCACTAACTACAAGGTGAAAAAAGAGATGAAAGGAACCAGGGAGGTAAGTCTTGTCCGGCTCTCTTTTCTCTCTTTAGCATATGGAGAAAAGACAGCTGAAATTACAAAAGATGGCTAGTCTTTTTCTTGGTCCACTGAGTTATGTTTTCTTATACATAGAGCTCTCTTTTCTCCCCTTGGCAAATGGGGTAGGCCATGCCAGACCTCTTGTACTGAACAGTCAGGTGGGATCAATGATACAGTAAGAGCCACAGCATATTCTGAAGCGGCAGATTTCTTGTATGAAAATACTGTGCTTTTCAGACTTAGGAAGCCAACTTGTGGTTGCCGGGCGGAGGGGATAGTTGGCAGTTTGGGACTGACATGTCCACACTGCTGTATTTAAAATAGACAACCAACAATGAAATACTGTGTAGCACAGGGAACTCTGCTCAACATTATGTGGCCTCCTGGATGGAAGGGGAGTCTGGGGGAAAATGGATACATGTATATATACGGCTGAGTCCCTTTGCTGTCCACCTGAAACTATCACAATATTGTTAATTGGCTATACTCCAATATAAAGTTGTTTTTAAAAAAGGAAAATAATGTGCTTTCTACTCAGCCTGAGTAGTGCAAAAGAATGCATCCAATAGCTCTGTGTCCACCAGCCTGACAGAGTTTATATACTTCATTTTGGGCCATACTACTCACCAAACTTGAGATACACCTTCATGAAAAATAGTGGGAAGTACTAGAAAGAATCAAACCAGTCAATCCTAAAGAAAAATCAACCCTGAATACTAATTGGAAGGACTGATGCTGAAGCTGATGCTCTAATATTCTGCACATCTGATGTGAAAAGTCAACTCATTGGAAAAGACCTTGATGCTAGGAAAAGATTGAGGGCAGAGAAAGAAGGGAGCAAAAGAGGATGAGATGGTTGGATGGCACCATTGACTCAAAGGACGTGAATTTGAGCAAACTCCAGGGGAAAGTGAAAAACAGGGAAGCCTGGCGTGCTGCAGTCCATGGGGTCACAAAGAGCTGGACATGACTAAGTGACTCAACAACAGCCTAGAAAGGCATGACTACCCATTTGCATTCTTCATCGCAAACAATTTACACTTGACTTCATGTAATTTTGCTGGTTTGGCAATTTACAAAGTGAAAGTCACCCTGGACGAGGTCCCTTTGTCATTATTACCAATATTATCAATAACTGAACTTAGAATACATGTTCTGATCCAGAGCTGTGTGTGTTTTTACCAATAAAGTTAGTGACTGTGAGTGCATCATATGACTGCATGCTCTTCAGGACAGACATTCTATTTGCTATAAGATACTGCATATAATGGGGCTTCCCAGGTGGCACGGTGGTAAAGAATACACCTGCCAATGCAGGAGACACGGGGTCCATCCCTGGGTCAGGAAGATCCCCTGGAGAAGGGAATGGTAACCCACTTGGGTATTCTTGCCTGGAAAATTCCATGGACAAAGGAGCCTGGCAGGCTGGAGTCTCTGGGGTTACACAGAGTCACACACAACTGAGCACACAACACACCTCACATAACACATGGCTTATCTTCCCACCACGTCTGAGACTGTTTTAGTTTCTAATTTAGGGCTGATTATTTTCTGCAACCTAAAGGAGTTGGGATAGGTAAAGGATTAGGCAGGAAGGAAATGGGAAGGGAGGAAGAACAGAAAGACATAAGGCAATAATACACAGTCTTTATTTTTTTTTTTTATGGTAAATTTGTTTTTTTTTTTTTAATTTTATTTTATTAGTTGGAGGCACAGTCTTTATTAAAACTGGTCTAACATTTTGTTAAATGTGTTGTTCCAGGATTCAGTCCTCCTAACTGTAGCTGTAAACTGTTCCCAGGTGGAGGGAAGAAGCTAAGGCCCACAATTCAGTGAGTGGTCCTGAAATCTTCATTTCCATCACAGAGAGCGAGACCCAGGTCTACTTCCCCAACTCACCCATTTGGCCCCTGCAGCAGTTATCTATCACTGTCAGGATGAAGAATGCAAAGATGAAGACACCGACTCAGTTTGTAACTCTTGAGATCTGGTTGTATTACTGAACTTTACAAGAGTTCTGTTGGTTGACTAGTATGGTTCTAGGATGCTGATACAAAATTAGGCACTATTTCTATTGATTTTCTATTCTACTGAGAATCTTATGATTCTAATATTTCACTTGAGAATACACTTGAGGACTAACAACTATGATAGGTTCAGACTCTGAATACTTTCGGAGACACATATTTCCTTACTTTGTGAGGAAAACCTACAAAAAATTATCCTCTATGTTAATATTTGCCTTTTCAAAACATCCCTCTGGAACAATGAATAATAGATGCATTTCTTTTTACAGAGGGTCAGGTTTAAATATAAAGACAGCTATATACTTTTTCCCCCCAGGCATTATAGATGTTTCCAATAACTTTATATGTTCCTTGGAATTTAACAGTTCATAAACATCATCCAGGCAATTTCATCAACTGGTAATTGAAGCCCCTACCAGTTGATAAGGGAACACTCTACTTGAAATGCCAGTTAACAAATGTAGAAGGGATAATAGAATTAGTAAAACTTCATTTTATAAACTTCAGCTAATTTATCAATTTAGACAAGGTTTATCAAGGTTAAAACCCTTAGATAAATGGTTTATAGGAGCCTGGACATTAATTTGGTGCCAAACTAATATCACATAGAATATGTTCTAGTCACAAGAAGTTAAACAAAATTGTACTATAGAGAGTTCAGACTGCCCTCACTCCAGTGCAGGTCAATTACAGCAAATTAATGGTAGATGAACTAGAAGTTTCAGGTCTTCTGATGTGATACAACAAGCATGAAGTATACAAATCACTTATGATGTTCTATCCATAGTGTTTTGCTTGAGTCCATCAAGCCTTTAAAATCACTTGCACAGGGGATACAGTGAAAGAGGATATAATCAGACAAAACCCAAAAGGTGGACTATTCTGGAGGTCAATTGACCTTCAGTCTTCAGTCATAAAAAAGGAACTATTCTAGATTTTAAAAGATTTAAGATATATATAGATATATATATATTTTAAAGATAAAGATATACATGTGCATGTGTGCTCAGTCCTGTCCATCTCTTTGCAGCTCTGTGAACTGTAGCTCGCCAGGCTCTTCTGTTCATGGAATTTTCAGGCAAGAATACTGGAGTAGGTTGGCATTTGCTATTCTAGGGGATCTCCCTGACCCAGGGATCAAACCTGGGTCTCTTGGAGTCTCCTGCATTGGCAGGCAGATTCTTTACTACTGCACCACCTGGGAAGCCCATACTAAGATGTTAATAGTGTCAGTTACTGGATGGTGGGATGTGAGATTCTTTCCTTTGTATTCTCTATTCTTCTACAATGAACCAATTGTGTATTCTCTCTATAATAATAAAACGTCATTTAAAAAATGGATCATCAACTTAGTTAAATGACTTGTTCAGTCTATGTGAGATGGTTTCTACTTATACTTATCCTCCCATCATACTTATCCTCCCCTGACTGAACTCTTCAGCATTTATCCTTTCAGAAATATGATACCTATTATTTGGCAATATGCCTCAGATATCATCATACTGGTACAAGGTAGGACTTCTGATTTGACTGCTACTATTAAGGATATTGAAGATTATATTACCTTTTTGGAAACTCAATCACATTGCTGACTGTTTAGAACAGTCCAAGACTATTTAGAATACAGGTTAACTATTTAGAATAAACGATTTAAAACAGAAACTGCCTATTTAAAATAGAGATTAAAAACATGGGCTTTGGAGATCTTGGGGAAAATTACTTAATCTTACTATAGACAAGAAAACTGAAGCTTAAAGTGAAAGAAATAACTAGAATCTCTCTCACAGGGTTGTTATGAGGACTAAATGAGATAAAATAGCAAAGGAGTTGAGTATAGTACTTAGTTTACAGCATATAATAAATTTGAGTTGTTATTATAATTATTATTGTAGTATATTAAGTCTCAGCATGAAGGCTGCATCATTTAGAATCCCTACAATACTTCAAAATAACTTTAATCAAAAGTAGTACATTTTTACTTGCTTCCTAGTGAAAATATCTTTTAATCAAAAGAAGAGGCAGGATCAAATGATGTAGTAGGAAGATGCTGAGCTCACCTCCCCTGATGAACACATCAAAACTACAACTATATATAGAGCAACTCTCCCTGAGAATGACCTGAAGACTAGTGGAATGGCTCTTCCACAACCAATACTGTAACGAAAGAACCAAATGGAGTCTTATAGGAGGGAAGGAGAAGAGATCTACACAGGACCCACAGCCCCAGTGGGCAACACAGAAGGGGCTGGAAGTATCTCAGGCTCTCTGTCACTCACTGACTTCAGAATATACTACAGTGATCAGAATGGTAGTGGCACAGAAAGGGACACACAGACCAATGGAACAGAACAGAGAGCCAGAAATAAACCCAGGAACATAGGGTCAACTAATCCATGACACAGGAGGCGGTGAGGAAAAGCTAGCCTCTTCAATAACTGATGTTGAGAAAACTGGACAGCAACATGCAAAAGAATAAAAGTAAATCATTTCCTCACAACTTACACGAAAATAAACTCCAAATGGATTGAAAACTTGAATGTAAGATCTGAAGCCATAAAAACTAGAAGAAAACATAGGCAGTACACACTTTGACATAGTTCCTAGAAATATCTTATGGGATGTGTCTCCTCAGGCAAGGAAAACAAAAATAAACCAATTGGGCCTAATCAAACCTAAACACTTTTGTCCAGCAAAGGAAACCACTGACAAGATGAAATGGCAACCTGCCGAATGGAAGATGATATTTGCAAATGATATGTCTGATAAGGGGTTAATAGCCAAAGTATATAAAGAACTCATATAACTCAATATAAAAATAAAAACTGGGCAGAAGACCTAAATAAGCATTTTTCCAAAGAAGACATACAGATGGCCATCAGGTACCTGATAAGATGCTCAACATCAGTAATGACCAGGGAAATGCAAATCTAAACCACAATGAACTAGTGCCTCACAGTTGCCAGAATGGCTATTATCAAAAAAACCAACAAATAACAAGGTGACAAGGACATGGAGAAAAGGGAATCCTCCAACACTATTGGTGGGAACATGACTTGGTACAGCTACTATGGAAATCAGTATGGAGGTTCCTCAGAAACTTAAAAATAGAACTACCATATGATTCAGAAATGCTGCTCCTATGTACATATCTGAAGAAAATGAAAACACTAATTTGAAAAGATACATGCACCCCAATATTCAGCAGTTTATTTACAATAGCAAAATCTGGAAGCAACCTAAGTGTCCACCAACAGATGAATGAAGGAAAGGTGGTATGTGTATGTATATATACCAAAGGGGTATGTATGTGTATTTGTGTGTGTGTGTGTGTGTGTGTGTGTGTGTACTCATACAATGGAATATTACTTAGTCATAAAAAATAATGGAATTTTACCATCTGTCTATACCTGACAATAATTATACCACTGTATTTCCATTTTTATTATACTGTGAATTCTTTCATTAACTCACCAATATTGAATCCTTTGAATATTTAGGGAAAAATGGAACCAAGGAAGCACCTACTTGAATACAGTAACCTCAAGAGTTCAGGGTAAAGTTTAGGTGTCTTCATGTGTACTAACATTATATGAGAATATACAAAAGTTAATGAGTCACTTGGATGATTGAATGCTCTGAAGAACTCATTAGGGTCACACAATTTGCTCTGTGTGGGGTTAATATACTCACAATTAACTAGTGGAATAATGATACTCCAAAAGTACAAAGGAAAAACCTCAGAATTCTTGAGAGTATCCATCGAAATGCAGAAATAGAGGGTCTTTTGTGTGAGAGGTAAAATGATGGAGAATTTTAAGTTTTAAAAACTGATGCTCCTCCAAATGCCAAATAATTAGCCCAAGAACAGAAAAATGTGGAGAAGTTGAATTACTTCAAAGTAAAACATTTTCTTGGAGTTTTACATTAGATATTTTAGAAATTTAAATGAAATTGGTAATTTTGCTGTATATTAATTAGAGTTCTTTCTCTTGCAAGTTACAAAAATTCTAGTGATTTAAAAGGTAATGAAATGTACTGATTTGCATAACTGGAAGTCCAGAAGTAAGGCAGACTTCAAGGTTACCTTAATCTGACAGTGCTAGCTTTCTGTTCTAGGGTGGTTTTTTTTGACTCTGTCCTCTATTTATTTCCTTCATGAAATGGCAGTCCCAGCTTTACCTGTACATAACCTTTCCCTATGTCTCTCACTTAAAAGATACGAAAACATTTTCCAGAAACTCCCAACAAATTCCCCTTGACCTCACTGGCCAGGATTGTGTCTTAGCCCTCATTTCTGGGAGAATCGTTAACAAGGAAGTGAAGTTACTCCTGAATTACATAGCTTCAGGTAAGGGAGCTGTGGATGAATGAATGAAAACTGGAGTATTCTTGGTAGGAGGGGAATCAATGTTGAGTGAGTATCAACAAGGAGTAACAAAATGTTTGGAGGTTGGATGAAGCAGGGAATTACTTTATTTTCAGATAATTAGCTTTTCATACAAAACTTGGCTTTTAAACAATTTATGAAGGAAAAGAATCCAAACCTCTTCCCATCTGGTTTTCCCCTTTGCTGAAATGACAATAATAATTTTGAGTGGGAATAACAATATTATGATGTATCCCATCTCTAGCCATGTTTTAGAATTCCCAAATGGCTCTGAACATTTTCAAAATGTTTGGACTTTGGAAAAACCTAAGTGGTAATTTGCCCTTAATTTTCAGAACATGAGATTTTTTAAAATGGAGATGCAATCTGTAATAACCTAGACTTCAAAATGTTGTTATGTAACAGCTATTTGATGTTTGACAAGCTTTTGACACTCTTTAATGAGCTTGTTTATATCTTTAATCTTAGAAATAAATTTACCAAGTATAAATCTGAGCACCAAGTATGATAAATTCAGCATTTTATCCTTGAAGAGGTGGAGGGACATCTAAATTCAGCAAGCTACTTCTTATTTTTCTTAAAGTGAAAACATACCTATATGCTTTAATGATTTTCATCTCAGTGCCTCTTCTTTTACTTTTATCTTTAAAAAAAAAAAACAACAACAAATTAAGTTTCCTGTTACCGGAAACTTCTAGATGTTTGTGGAGAAGAGTTTCATGATCTAAAGTCAGGAGACCTGGATACAAGTGTCAAGGTAGTTGTCATAAAAGCCATCTTCCTCTCATGTCATTAGATTCCATGACTCATTCATTCATTAAATCAATGAACATTTACTGACTGTCTATTATGGTGCTGAGAATTAAAAGAAAAACAAACTTGATCCTGCCTTTCAACCAGTTCATAGCAAAGTAACACAGTCTGACATCTAGCAAAAAGGAATTTTTAGAAGGGGTTAAGTATGATGATGGAAATGTGAGTGGGTATTTAGGAACTTTACCTAGAGGAATACTTAGGTCACCTTAAGTCTGAAGATAGGTGAAGGGAACATTTTTTTGGAGATGATGATACTTGAAGGATAAGTAGGCATCAGCTAGACAAAGGCAGGTTGGAGAGAAGGTGAACATTTTCAGAAAGAGAAGATGTGTGATGAAAGGCATAAAGTGAAGACACAGCATTATATAGGGAACATTACAAGCAATTCATGTTAATGGAGGAAAAAGTGCAAAGCAGGAAGTGGGAAAAGGGAAGGCTGGAAAGGTGTGCAGGAACCAGAGGCTGTGAGAGATACTTTCCCTTGTAGATAGCAGAGATTCACTAAAGGACGTTATTTAAGGGTTAGATTGAAACCATCTCAAAGTTTTCTAACCTCTCAATCTAACCGTCTTTAATTCTACTTAAGGATTTTATCTTTAGCATTTCAAATAACCTGAAGGAAGTAGTCTCTAGCTTGTTCTATAATTTTCTGCCTTCCCAACCTCACTGCCACCACTTCATTTATTAGTATGGTTCTAGGGTATTTACTGAAGCCAAGCTTCTTTCTCTTATTCAACTGAACCAAAATAGTTGAGAAGCTTTTTTTGTTTCAACTGAACACAATTGTGAATTAGCAAAGGGTTTGTCAAAGGAGTTCAGCAAAGTCCTACCGTGGGATTGTTCCACCCTCAGTTTAATTTTCCTTCCATTTTCACAAGGTTAACTATTTCCTAAATAACACAAACTTAAGAACCAGCTGAGTAATCTGTTACTTTTATACTCTCAGATACATACAAAATTCTGGGTATTAAAACCAATTTTCCTCCTCTTCCTCCTTCAGGTCCTCCTCCTTCTTCTTTTACTTAAAAAAGTTTCCTATTAAGATGCAAATTCTTGAAGTAGAATTCATTAAGCTATTATCAGATAATGGCAGCATGAATTAGTTGACTTATTAGTTGCCCAGTATAAAGAGTTGACTAATTAGTTTGCCCAGAAGGGAAATGTGCTTACCATCCACAATCAAGATGCCAGAGGTGGAAAAAGGCCTGGAAGTATGAGAAGGAAGGACCAAACGCTTGCTCTGCCTTTTCACTGCAGAGCACCAGTTTCAGCCAATATGGCTTTTTCTAGTAAAGCAAGCGAGGGTCAAAAAGTGCTTAAAGCTTTTCTAAAAATTTTGACCATGCTGAGCAGTGTTTATACCCAGCCAGAGATGAATCCACACCCTCTACACTGGAAGCATGGAGTATTACTACTGGACTTCCAGGGAAATCCAAGAAATGCCTAACATTTTTAAAGAAAATAATGGAAGGTTCTATTATTCAGAAGGCTCCCCTCATGGTTCATATGGTAAAGACTCTGCCTGTGATGCAGGAGACCAGGGTTCAGTTACTGGGCTGGGAAAGTCTCCTGGAGAAGGGAATGGCAACCCACTCCAGTATTCTTGCCTGGAGAATGGCATGGACAGAAAGCCTGGTGAATACAGTCCATAGGGTCACAAAGAGTTGGACACAACTGAGTGAGTAAAATACACACATACATTATTCAGAAGCAGGTGAGTTCAAAGCCACTAAATAAAAGCATATTTTCTTGTTATGAATACCAGCAATACAGTCTTGGACAATAATGGAATGTTTGTCTTGTTGATGTGCTAACCTATCTAAGTGACCTGGTAACAAAAGTATTTGTGTGTCTCTATGTTGGGGAAACTGATCTGAAATTGGAGCATCTGTAGTCATCCTCATTTATAGGATGAGTGTTTTCTGCCTCCCAACACTCCCACACCTTAGCTTAAATGAGCAGATAGATCCCCCACACCTTGGCAAAATGTGGAATACATTTCTCTCAGAATTCCCCAGGAGGAGAGGTGGGCTCACAAAAGAACTTGAAGAGGGTGCTACATGGAGGTCTAAAGAAAGAGAGAAAGGTGGGGGCTGTTTATAAGCTAGGGAAGGAGAGCGCGTACAAGGGGAGCATTCTCATCATGTTCAGTTCAGTTGCTCAGTCGTGTCCGACTCTGTGACCCCATGAACCGCAGCATGCCAGGCCTCCCTGTTCATCACCAACTCCCGGAATCCACCCAAACCAATGTCCACTGAGTCGGTGATGCCATCCAACCATCTTATCCTCTGTCATCCCCTTCTCCTCCTGCCCTCAATTTTTCCCAGAATCAGGGTCTTTTCCAATGAGTCAGCTCTTCACATTAGGTGGCCAAAGTATTGGAGTTTCAGCTGCAACATCAGTCCTTCCAATGAACACCCAGGACTGATCTCCTTTAGGATGGACTGGTTGGATCTCCTTGCAGTCCAAGGGACTCTCAAGAGTCTTTGCCAACACCACAGTTCAAAAGCATCAATTCTTCTGCACTCAGCTTTCTTTATAGTCCAGCTCTCACATCTATACATGACTACTGGAAAAACCATAGCCTTGACTAGATGGACCTTTATTGGCAAGGTAACGTCTCTGCTTTTTAATATGCTGTCTAGGTTGGTCATAACTTTCCTTCCAAGGAGTAAGCATCTTTTAATTTCATGGCTGCAATCACCATCTGCAGTGATTTTGGAGCCCCAAAAAATAAAGTCAGCCACTGTTTCCACTGTTTCTCCATCTATTTGCCATGAAGTGATGGGACTGGATGCCATGATCTTAGTTTCCTGAATGTTGACTGTGTCAAAAAATGATTAAGTCAGAGGGAATTCCTATGACTTAGAAGACCTCTAGTCTTCACTGCCCTACAAGGATAACTTCACGGACGCACTACCTATGCAGTCTTATTATTTTTCTTTGACCCTATGTTTGATAAATGACAATGAGCATGAGCAGAGGAGACATGCACAATGTCGCAGTATGCAAGCATGTTGCATTTCTTTATCTTTGCCTAATACTTTGGCCACCTGATGCAAAGAGCTGACTCACTGGAAAAGACCCTGATGCTGGGAAAGATTGAGGACAGGAGGAGAAGGGGATGACAATGGATGAGATGGTTGGATGGCATTACCAACTGGATGGACATGGGTTTGGGTGGACTCCGGGAGTTGGTGATGGACAGGGAGGCCTGGCATGCTGTGATTCATGGGGTCACAAAGAGTCGGACATAACTGAGCAACTGAACTGAACTGAACTTGCTTCTAGTGTTCAAGATGCCCCATGAAAACAATTCCTCCAGACCACAAGGAGTGGGAATTCACTGAAACTGAAAACAAGCTCAAGGTAAGCTTGTTATATTTATGTCTGAGTAAGCAATGGCTCTGACAACCACAAAAGGTCAGGCTTTCTGTTTGAGCTAGAGTTTGCTTCAAATACATAAAAGAAGACAATTATCATACCCTTTACTGCACTAGCTAACCACTTATGCTAAAAATGATGTCAGTCAGTCCTTTTTACTCATCAATAACTAAAAGTAGAAAGTGTTGGAAGAATGTACACAGAAATGAAAATCAAAAAATGGTAGCTTTGCACAATGTAGTAAGAATAAAATACATATGCAACAATAAGCTATGAAATATGAATTATGTGGTTTCAATGATTCTGCATACAGGTTCAGTGATCTTACATTTGCATTTAAAACTGGTATTGTAGAATATAAAGAATAGTAAAAGCCATGCTAATTACTACAATTTTAAATTTATCTTTAGTTAGAACAACATTAAATAACAATAACAACAAAAAATCCACCCTGACAATTTGGAAGAGACTTTCAGAAGAAATAAAGTTTTACATTGTAATAGCATTAATAACATTTTTCCTGATTTTTGAACAAGAGGTCCCACATTTTTGTTTTATACTGAACTCTACAAATTATGCAGTCAGCCCTATGACTCTCTTTCTTGAGATCTACCTGAATAATCAGTTTAAAAAATGTATATCTTAACAGAACATGTTTGGTCTAGTAGGATTTTGCTCTCCAGCATGGCTTGTATCACCCATCCCAGTAACCCTGTTTCTTGTCATTGGTATTTCTGTTGGTGAAGAGAGCATTGCACCCCAATCCCTACTCTTAGGCATTATAACTTAAGCTGTCTCTTGTTAACTGAACCCTAGGGAGATCCCCTTGACTTGAGCAGCAAGAGACTAAATTTCTTAACGGTTTCTACAAGTAA
This sequence comes from Muntiacus reevesi, assembly GCF_963930625.1. Classification (NCBI taxonomy): domain Eukaryota; kingdom Metazoa; phylum Chordata; class Mammalia; order Artiodactyla; family Cervidae; genus Muntiacus; species Muntiacus reevesi. The sequence continues at coordinate 38,297,943 of NC_089265.1, read as the reverse complement.
ACAAAGCATAACCTTAAAAAGAGACAAAAGGAAAGGCCCAGTCCGCCACGGCTTTTAAATTGAATATATTTGGCATATAATAGTGTATAAGTTTAAGGTATACAATGTGCTATTTTATGTATATGTATATGTATGTTTGCTGTTGTAGCAATATTTAGTACCTCTGTAACACAAATATCCTTTCTTCCAGTCCACCATCCTTAAAACACTTGTGATTAATTTTCCTCCATCCACATATAGGGGCCTACATATTTAGCTCTGGTGGTTTAGTTGTGAAGTTGTGTCCAACTCTTGTGACTCCATGGACTGTAGCCTGCCAGGCTCCTCTGTCCATGGGATTTCCCAGGCAAGAATACTGGAGTGGATTGCCATTTCCTTCTTTAGGGGATCTTCCCAACCCACGGATCAAACCTGAGTCTCCTGAATCTGCCTGCAGGCAGATTCTTTACCAATTGAGCCACCAGGAAAATTTCACTAAAAACAATCAAGGCTTACCTAACAAAGTTCATGATCCTAGCATCTTGCCTCCAAGATGTTCAAGAAATACTATCTCTATTAGTTAAGATTTTATTTAATTGCAAGTGACAGAAAGCTCCCCTAAATAGTGACAACAGCAAGTTCAAAGTACTTTTCTCTTTAATCTGTACGTCTGAAAGTAAGACTTACAAATTGGAGAGAAAGTGAGAGCCTCCCTGGTTCCTTCTATTTTGTTGCTCTGCAAGCTACAACCTCCATACCAAGGCTACCATGAGATTCAAGATGTCAACAGGCATCTATCTAGCTTATCTGCAGAACAGCAGGAATACTCAAAAGGAAAAAGGGAATGCCCCCTTTCTTTAACAAACTTCTAGAAATTGAACACAACACTTCCACTTACATCCTGCTAAACTGAATTTAGACACACATCTACATAAGGTGCAAAAGAGGATGGAAAATGTAGTACTACATTCTTGGCTAAAAATACAGGGTTTTGTTTCTAAGAAAAGTTAGGAGAATGGAAGTTATGGGAAACCATCACTATGCCATATTTTCAAGCCACTCATAACCTTTCTGAAAAGAGTTCTCAGTGCCTAATACATAACATTAATGGTAATTAATGGATACTACTCACTTGGTTCATGAATAGCGAATATTTAAATGTATAAAGCTGCCTAATTTCTCTAATGCCTATTCATTTTGGTTAGTAACTCAGAAGCATAGAAAAAAGAATATAATTCAAATGCAACAAATTAAAAAAATAATCACACTATGTTGTATGTTTTAGAAACTAGATATATTTTCTAATATCACATATATTTAAAGTGAATTGTAGCTGAAAATGATAGACAAATCATGTGCACAGATAGCTTTTTTTAAGGGAGCTTTCCAGAAGACTGACTTCTGGACACAAATTCAGAAAATCTGCTCTGGGCTCAAGAATCAGAATTTTCAGCAGGTGTCTGGGTAATTACCATGAGAAACACAACCACAAGACATAGTGGATTGGAATATGTTTACCTGTAGCTTACTCCCAGGAAGCCCAGCACAGGACACGATCTTTCAAAGTTATGTCCAGAATATCATCTTTCTTCCTATACCTTTCATAAATTACTGCTAACTCCAGGCCCTTGTTTTTGGAGTTTCCTCTCTGTTAGCTAGGTCTTCCCTAGTGGCTCAGTCGGTACAGAGTCTGACCGCAATGTGGGAGAGCCAGGTTCAATCCCTGGGTTGGGAAGATCCCCTGGAGAAGGGAATGGCAACCCACTCCAGTATTCTTGCCTGGAGAATTCCACAGACAGAAGAGCCTGGTAGGCTACAGTCCATGGGGTCACACAGAGTCAGACAAGACTGAGTGATTAACACTTTCCCTGTTAGCTACTACTTCATATTTTTGCTTGTTTCCTGATTCTTCCCCAAATAACACTCTGAAGATCACCACAGCACAAGTAAAGAAGCATGAAAAGCCTTAAAGAACCATGTGGCGAACGTCTGGGTTGGCAAACCAAAAGTGAGAAGGAAATGGAAGCTATTTGCCAATTCATTCATTCATTTGACCACTAGATTGGTGAAACAGATTTCTTTACTCAGTGTGTTACTAGGACAGCTAATAAATATTTATCATAATGTAGTACTTGTGCAATGATTCACTTCCAATAGAATATACTAAGAAACAATTACTGACTTTAAATGTTGATTTTGTCTTATGAGTCAATGTTTCCTAAAGTGTGCTATACACACCTTATATTGTTGTTGCTCAGTCACTAAGTTGTATCTGACTTTTTGATACCCCATGAACTGCAGCACGCTAGACTTCCCTGTCCTTCACTATCTCCCAGAGTTTGTTCAAACTCATGTCCATTCAGTCAGTGATGCCATCCTAACATCTCAACCTCTGTTGCCCACTTCTCTTGCCCTCAATTGTTCCCAGCATTAGGGTCTTTTCCAATGAGTCAGCTCTTCACATCAGGTGGCCAAAGTATTGGCACTTCAGCTTTAGCACCAGCCCTTTCAATGAATATTCAGGGTTGATTTCTTTTAGGATTGACTGGTTTGATCTCCTTGCAGTCCCAGGGACTCTCAAGAGTATTCTTCAACACCACAGTTCAAAAGTATCAGTTCTTTGCTGCTAAGTCTTCTTTATAGTGCAACTCTCACATTCATACATGACTACTGAAAAAACCATAGCTTTGACTATATGGACTTTTGTCAGCAACATGATGTCTCTGCTTTTTAATGCATGTCTAGGTTTGTCATAGTTTTTCTTCCAAGAAGCAAGCACCTTTTACTTTCATGGTGGCAGTCACTGTCTGCAGTGATTTTGGAGCCCAAGAAAGTGAAATCTGACACTGCTTCCACATTTTCCCCATCTATTTGCCATCAGTAGGTAGGACCAGATGCCATGATCTTTGTTTTATGAAGTTGAGTTTTAAGCCTGCTTTTTCACTTTCCTCTTTCACCTTCACCAAGAGGCTCTTTAGTTCCTCTTCACTTTCTGCCATTAAAGTGGTATCATCTGCATATATGAGGTTGTTGATACTTCTCCTGGAGATCTTGATTCCAGATTGTGATTCATCCAACCCAGCATTTTGCATGATGTACTCTGCATAGAAGTTAATTAAGCAAGGTGATAATATACAGCCTTGATGTACTCCTTTCCAATTTGGAACCAGTCCATTGTTCCATATCTAGTTCTCACTGGTGCTTCTTGTCCTGCATACATGTTTCTCAGGAGGTAGATAATGTGGTCTTGTATTCTCATTTCATGAAGAATTTCCCACAGTTTGTTGTGATCTACACAATAAAAGGCTTTATTATTGTCAATAAAGTAGAAGTAGATGTTTTTGGGGAATTCCCTTGCTTTTTCTATGATCCAGCATATGCTGCCAATTTGGTCTCTGGTTCCCCTGCCTTTTGTAAATCCAGCGTTTTATCTGGAAGTTCTTAGTACATGTATTGCTGAAGCCTAGCTTGAAGGATTTTGAGCATAATCTTGCTGGCACGTGAAATGAGTGCAATTGTATGGTAATTTGAACATTCATATCTTATATACACGAGGTAATTTTAAGTTGTACCTTTGACGATTTTAAATTTGAATAGTTTCGTGTTTATTTTTACCTTGAATTTATGACAAACTGCTCTGAATTTCTATTAGTAACATAAAGCTTTCTTTCACAATAATTTTTAAGTAGAAATGAGGTATTTAATGAAGAATACTGAGAGTGTTTAACCAAAATTAATATCAAATTCTAAGGCTAAGGGTTGAATGAGTTTATCAGTTCATATCTCTAATCCTGTTTCTTCATGTGGTAAAATGGAAATAAAAATAACCAGATCAGAGGACTGTTGTTTTAAATGAAATATTTCATGTATATAATGTCTTCAGTATTGATAACAGTTATTATTAGTGTTATTAATGTGAATAAAATTTTCATGTGCATTATCTTGATGTTTAAAGTAAAATCTGCCTAGACATTGAAAGAGGATTACCAGGGATTACAAAGAAAAACTGGCTTCTTAAAAGATGGGATATTTAATGTCCATTAATAGGGTATTTGTTAAGTAAATTTTTATGCATCCAGAAATGATCATCTTGCACATAGGTGACCTTGGGCAAAAATGTTTCATGTGAAAGAGCTAAAGCATCACATTCCTAAGGACATTATGGACAAGAGGCACCATGTGAGCCCTGGCCTGCCATCCTCCAGACTTTAATGTGAAAAAAAGTGGAAAAGCTTCTTTTTTTTGAGCTATAGCTGACTTTAGGTTTCCATTTTTTTCTAAGCTGAAGATACTCAAAACCTATAGAAAAGGTGATTACAGTATATCATGGTGAGCAGCACTGGTTACACAGAGGAGCCCCCTACCCCTATCTTGGGGGATTTAGAGGAAGCTTCTGAGGAGGTCATAAATAAGAAACAAGATAGGTTCAAGTATGCTTATGTGGATCCAATTCTTACATACATTAAGTAGAAGAGGGAGGGGAATTAAGGTATAGAACAATGTTTTAATAAATTATCAATGTACAAAAAGATGTGTGTATGTGTATGTATACATAGTATAATGATTTATCTAATATATTATGTATAACAACATGGAGACAATATATCTCCATATCCAACAAATACACACTACTATATATAAAATAAATAAACAACAAGTACCTACTGTATAGCATACAGAACTATATTCAAGATCTTATAATAACCTACAATGAAAAATCTGAAAGAAAAAACATAGAGAAAGAGGAAAATAAAGGAATAGCTGAGTCTAGGTGAGGGGGGCACTCTAAAGACTTAAAAAGGCTTTATAGAGGAACTGAACGTTGAGTACATTTTTGAAGGTAAGGGTAACAGACTGACAAAAGGAGGAACAAGTAGCCAGGACAGAAGGAACTATACACAGACACAGATACAGAAAAACCTGATTTGGTGAGATGACCTCTTTGTAGAACCATAAACACCTCAGTACAGCTCAAGCATGAAGTACAAGCTAGACGATGGCACAGTTGTTTGAGTCTAGACAGACTGGTGCCAGATCACAGAGAAGCTTAATGTCACACTAAGAGATGGGGTAATGGGGTGTCTCTAGCCAGCTTCAAGAAAGGCAGTCACAGGATCAGGATTGTGGTCTTGAAAGATCGCTTTGACAACAGTGTGGAGGATGGTTAGCTGTGTGAAATAAGAGGTTATTACTGTGATCTAGAGTAGAAATGAGGAAAAATCCTAAGGAAAGGCAATTGCAGCAGAATGGAAAGGAGGAAGCATGGAGAAGCATTTGGCAATTACTGGAAGTAGAGGGAAACTGCGACCCCACGGCGGGCTTCAAAAGATGGCCAAGAGGCATATGAAAAGATGCTCAACATTGCTAATCATTCAGTTCAGTTCAGTTCAGTCGCTCAGTCGTGTCTGACTCTGCGACCCCATGAATTGCAGCAGCCAGGCCTCCCTGTCCATCATCAACTCCTGGAGTCTACCCAATTCCATGTCGATTGAGTTGGTGGTGCCATCCAGCCATCTCAACCTCTGTTGTCCACTCCTCCTCCCATCCCCAATCCTTCCCATCATTAGGGTCTTTTCCAATGACTCAACTCTTTGCATGAGGTGGCCAAAGTATCAGCTTCAGCGTTAGTCCTTCCAATGAACACCCAGGGCTGATCTCCTTTAGGATGGACTGGTTGGATCTCCTTGCAGTCCAAGGGACTCTCAAGAGTCTTCTCCAACACCACAGTTCAAAAGCATCAATTCTTCGGTGCTCAGCTTTCTTCACCGTCCAACTCTCACATCCATACATGACCACTGGAAAAACCACAGCCTTGACCAGATGGACCTTTGTTGGCAAAGTAATGTCTCTACTTTTTAATATGCTATCTAGGTTGGTCATAACTTTCCTTCCAAGGAGTAAGTGTCTTTTAATTTTACGGCTACAATCACCATCTGCAATGATTTTGGTGCCCAAAAAAATAAAGTCTGACACTGTTTCCCCATCTATTTGCCATGAAGTGATGGGACCAGATGCCATGTTAGTTTTTTGAATATTGATCTTTAAGCCAACTTTTTCACTCTCCTCCTTCACTCTCATCAAGTGGCTTTTTAGTTCCTCTTCACTTTCTGCCATAAGGGTGGTGTCGTCTGCATATCTGAGGTTATTGATATTTCTTCTGGCAATCTTGATTCCAGCTTGTGCTTCTTCTAGCCCAGCATTTCTCATGATGTACTCTGCATGTAAGTTAAATAAGCAGGGTGACAATATACAGCCTTGATGTACTCCTTTTCCTATTTGGATCTGGTCTGTTGTTCCATGTTCAGTTCTAACTGTTGCTTCCTTACCTGCATACAGGTTTCTTAAGAGACAGGTCAGATGGTCTGGTATTCCCATCTCTTTAAGAATTCTCCACAGTTTATTGTGCTTCACACTGTCAAAGGCTTTGGCATTGTTAATAAAGCAGAAATAGATGGTTTTTCTTGAACTCTCTTGCTTTTTTGATGATCCAGCAGATGTTGGCAATTTGATCTCTGGTTCCTCTGCCTTTTCTAAAACCAGCTTGAATGTCTGGAAGGTCACGGTTCATGTATTGTTGAAGTCTGGCTTGGAGAATTTTGAGTGTTACTTTACTAGCGTGTGAGATGAGTGCAATTGTGCGGTAGTTCGAGCATTCTTTGGCATTGCCTTTCTTTGGGATTGGAATGAAAACTGACCTTTTCCAGTCCTGTGGCCACTGCTGAGTTTTCCAAATTTGCTGACATATTGAATGCAGCACCTTCACAGCATCATCTTTCAGAATTTATTCAGCTTAGCTAGAATTCCATCACCTCCATTAGCTTTGTTCGCAGTGATGCTTTCTAAGGCCCACTTGACTTCACATTCCAGGATGTCTGGCTCTAGGTGAGTGATCACACCATCATGATTATCTGGGTCATGAAGATCTTTTTTGTATAGTTCCTCTGTGTATTCTTGCCACCTCTTCTTAATATCTTCTGCTTCTGTTAGGTCCATACCATTTCTGTCCTTTATTGAGCCCATCTTTGCATGAAATTTTCCCTTGATATCTATAATTTTCTTGAAGGGATCTCTAGACTTTCCCATTCTGTTGTTTTCCTCTATTTCTTTGCATTGATCACTGAGGAAGGCTTTCTTATCTCTCCTTGCTATTCTTTGGAACTCTGCATTCAGATGGGAATACCTTTCCTTTTCTCCTTTGCTTTTCACTTCTCTTCTCTTCACAGCTATTTGTAAGGCCTCCTCAGACAGCCATTTTGCTTTTTTGCATTTCTTTTCCATGGGGATGGTTTTAATCCCTGTCTCCTGTACAATGTCACGAAGCTCCATCCGTAGTTCATCAGGCACTCTGTCTATCAGATCTAGTCCCTTAAATCTATTTCTCACTTCCACTGTATATTCATAAGGGATTTGATTTAGGTCACTCCTGAATGGTCTAGTGGTTTCCCCTACTTTCTTCAATTCAGGTCTGAATTTGGCAATAAGGAGTTCATGATCTGAGCCACAGTCACCTCCCAGTCTTGTTTTTGCTGACAGTATAGAGCTTCTCCATCTTTGGTTGCAAAGAATATAATCAATCTGATTTCAGTGTAGACGATCTGGTGATGTCCATGTGTAGAGTCTTCCCTTGTGTTGTTGGAAGAGGGTGTTTGCTATGACCAGTGTGTTCTCTTGGCAAAATTCTATTAACCTTTGCCATGCTTCATTCTGTATTCTAAGACCAAATTTTCCTGTTACTCCAGGTGTTTCCTGACTACGTACTTTTGCATTCCAGTCCCCTATAATGAAAAGGACATCTTTTTTGGGTGTTAGTTCTAAAAGGTCTTGTAGGTCTTCATAGAACCATTCAACTTCAGCTTCTTCAGCGTTACTGGTTGGGGCATAGGCTTGGATTACCGTGATTCTAATAAAATGTGGTCCACTGGAGAAGGGAACAGCAAACCACTTCAGTATTCTTGCCTTGAGAACCCCATGAACAGTATGAAAAGGCAAAAAGACACTGAAAAATGAACTCCCCAGGTCAGTAGGTGCCCAATATGCTACTGGAGATCAGTCGAGAAATAACTCCAGAAAGAATGAAGGGATGGAGTCTAAGCAAAAACAATACCCAGTTGTGGTTGTGACTGGTGATAGAAGCAAGGTCCAATGCTGTAAAGAGCAATATTGCATAGGAACCTGGAATGTTAGGTCCATGAATCAAGGCAAATTGGAAGTGGTCAAACAGAAGATGGCAAGAGTGAACATCGACATTCTAGGAATCAGTGAACTAAGATGGACTCGAATGGGTGAATTTAACTCAGATGACCATTGTATCTACTACTGTGGGCAGGAATCCCTTAGAAGAAATGGAGTAGCCATCATAGTCAACAAAAGAGTTCGAAGAAATGCAGTACTTGCTAATTATTAGAGAAATGCAAAACAAAACCACAATGAGATATCACCTCATACTGGTCAGAATAAAAAATATCAATAAATAATAAATGCTGGAGAAGGTGTAGAGAAAAGGGAACCCTCCTACACTGTTGATTGGAATGTAAATAGGTCTGTCTGCTGTGGAGAACACTATGCAGGTTCCTTAAGAAACTAAAAATGGAGCTACCATATGATCCAACAATTCCAGTCCTGGGCATATAACAAGAGAAAAACATGGTTTGAAATGATACATGGACCCCAGTGTTCATTACAGAGCTGTTAACAATAGGCAAGATAAGTAGGCAACCTTAATATCCATTAATAGATGAATGGATAAAGAAGATGTGGTATATGTGTGTGTGTATACACACACATGATAGACTATCATTCAGCCATTATAAAGAATAGGACAATGTCATTTGCAGCAACATGGATGGACCTGGAGATTATCAAACTAAGTCAGACAGAGAAAGACGAACATCACATGTTAGTGCTTATATGTGGAATCTATAAAAACATGAAAGAAATGAACTTGTATCATATGTACAAAACAGAACAGATTTACAGATTTAGGGAAAGAACTATGGCTACGAGGGGGAAATGGTTGAGGGGAGGGATAGATTGGGAGTTTGAGATTGACATATATATTTAAAATAGATAACCAACAAGGATTTACTGTATAGCACATGGAATGCTGCTCAATAGTCTATGATAACCTAAATGGGAAAAGAATTTGAAAAAGAATAGATACATGTATATGTATAAATGACTCACTTTGCTGTATACCAGAAACTAATACAACATTACTACTCAACTATGCTACAATATAAAATACAAATTAAAAAAAAAAGAAACCATATAAGTGGTAGTTGTAGAGATAACGAATGCAGTTTGGAACTTAGCATATTTGAGAGCTTAAGGTACATCCAAATGGCCATGAACTATGTGGGCCTAAGGGTCTAATACTTAGGGGAGACAGAGGTATGAGCCTGCTGCCTCCCAGTCTTAGGACCACCTCACATGAACAATATGGGGATTTCTTTAAAAACTAGGGGTAAAACTACCATGTGTGCATGCTAAGTTGCTTCAGTCATGTCTGATTATTTGTGACCCGATGGACCTTGGTTCTAGTGGTAAGGAACCTGCCTGCCAGTGCAGAGGATGTAAGAGATGTAGGTCCAATTCCTGGGTTGGAAAGATACCCTGGAGGAGGTCAAGGCAACTCACCACAGCATTCTTGCCTGGAGAATCCCATGGACAGAGGAGCCTGGTGGGCCACAGTTCATAGAGTTGTACAGAGTCAGTCACGAGTAAAGCAACTTAGTATGCACACATGGACCATAGCCCATCAGGCTCCTCTTTGTGACTCTATGGAGTAGCCCCCTAGGCTCTCCCATGCATGGGATCCCCAGGCATGAATACTGGAGTGGGTTGGCATGCCCTCCTCCAGGGGATCTTCTTAATCCAGGGATTAATCCACATCTCTTGTATCTCCCGCACTGGCAGATGGGTTATCACCACTAGTGCCACCCGGGAAGCCCCAAACTACCATATGACTCAGCAATTCTACCACTGGGCATATACCCTGAGAAAACCATAACTGAAAAAGACCCTAATGTACCCAAATGTTCACTGTAGTACTGTTTGTAATAGTTAGGACATGGAAGCAACCCAGATGTCCTAGATTCATCGACAGATGAATGGATAAAGAAGCTGTGGTTCCATATGTACAATGGAATATTACTCAGCCATAAAAGGAAAGCATTTGAGTCCATTTTAGTGAGGTGAGTGAACCTAGAGCCTGTACAGAGTAAAGTAAGTCAGAAAAACAAATATCATATATTAACACACACACACACACACACACACACACACATATATGGAATCTAGAAAAGTGGTACTGATGAAGCTATTTGCAGGGCCGGAATAGAGACTCAGACATAGAGGATGGACTTATGGGGATGGACAGTAGGGGAAGGAGTGGGCGGTATAACTTGAGAGAGTAGCATTGAAACATATACATTACCATGTGTAAAATGGCTAATGGGAAGTCACTGTATAGCTCAGGGAGCTCAGCCCGGTGCTCTGTGACAACGGAGAAGGAAGGGATGGGGTGGGGAGCGGGAGGGGGGTTGAAGAGGGAGGGGAACGTGTACACCTATGGCGGATTCATGCTGATGGATGGCAGAAAGCAACACAGCTTTGTAAAGCAATTATCCTCCAACTAAAAATTAATTAATTTTTAAAAAGATCACCTCACATTATTACATTTCAGTAAAAGCCTGTCTGATAAAGTGTCTTTAATAGTAAATCAATATAAATGTGAAAACGACCTTTTATTTTGGTTGTGTGGCTTATCTCCAAATTGCTTGCATCACACTTCATCTTCACAAAGGGGCTCTGGTCTAACTGCTTGAAAAGCACTCATAATAGCTCTAATTTTGGGTCCCTCTGTTTCACATTGATTAGTGGTCCAAATTCTCCCATCTGACCAAGATGTCACAGCTTACTCTGAAAGTTATGCCAGAAAAAGTTCTGAAACATAATTCCTATTCTGAGAGTGAGATGAGTCAGTTTGAATAGTGTACCAAAATGAAAGAAATCCCGCAATGCAGAGCAAATCAGTCTTTCTGTTATCCTGGTTATTGAATTTACTGAAACTCTTGATTTTGCAGTTCTTAAAGAGAAGAATGTTTTTAAAGCAACAGTAAAATCTAGAAGACTTTTTGAGAGGCCAGATACATTACAGTGGGGATGCAGAATGACTTGCCTGTGAAAGCTTACAACTCTGCTTGGCTTTGCCTGGTGTTGAAAGTGACCAAAACTAATCGGGTCCAGAAGAGCATTCAGTAAAGCTGCTTTTCTGACTCTCTGTCTCTGCCCTTCCTGCTTCTGCTGCGGAGCAGATTGCAAGAGACTGGTGCCAACTCTACATCGCTTAATAATAATTCTCATTAGCATGCTGTCTTGGATGTGTATCACAGAGCAAATTTAGCTCCTCCTCGGTGCAAATCAAGAGAAGAGTCATGAAATTCTCAGAGTGTGCAAAGGTTAAAAGATCTCAGAAAAGGGGACATCATTGGAAGGCCATAGTACCTTTCTCTGTCCAACACAGGTGGGACAGGCCAAAAAAAAAAAAAAAAAAGGGAAGTTTAATATCAAACTGGGAACCTTGTGTTCTCTCTGCTTCTTCACTTGCAGCCCCTGAGATTTTAGTTGTTTGTGGTTTCCCACTGCACAGTCTGATAAATTCCAAAATCCGCAGCTGGCCTGAGCTCAGTGCCCCTGTGGAGTGGACGCTATTGGCTCTGGTCTCTGCATTTGACCACATGGACAACGGCCGCGTGTACCTGCTGCTCCATGAGTTTTCTGAGGTCATTTGCATTAGCTTTCATTCTGAAAGTGAATGGGATGCTGTTTCCTCTCCTGCAGATGCCAGAGTGACTGGATGACACTCTGTGGAAACACGCACAACCTTGCACGTTCACAGCCTATTTATCAGGGGCCATATTTCCCACAAAGGCTTTCACATGCCATCTGCTGTCACATGATACCACGTGCCAGGTCCTTACACGAGACGGATCTGATCACCCAGTTTCTCCCTCCTCCGTTAAAAACAGCAAATTGAACAAGACACTAAGTAGGTTTCACACTAAAGGAATTATGTGCATATCAAATGTAGTGAGTTAAAAGGGAATTTTTATTGTAATTGCCTGCTGAAAAATGGCAATCACCCACCCTTATGAAAAATTTAGAGAAGTTATCAGACTTTGTGGCTGGCAGGAAAGAAATTCACAAGCAAATTTTGTGAATTTACTTGCTAACAGCATAACAACAACAAAAGATTTAGAAGGGGAGTCCAAGGCAATTTATGCTTCCCTATTTTTTTCGTTCTCCTGCTGGAATACAATTTCTCTTGTCTGATCGCATGCTGAATCCAGTGGTAGGGAAGTGCCACACTGTGAAAGGGTGACAGAATGCAAACAGGAGAAGAGAACTGCAGTGTCCCAGAAAACCAATGAATTAGTATATCCTGCCAGGTCTCACCCATGAAGGATGGCACATTCTTTGCTAATTGAAAAGAAATATAATTTGGGGGAAATAGCCAAAAAAAATAAAAATAATAAAATAAAAGATTTCTGGCTCTTCTTTCTCTCTTCTCTTTCCTGACCTATGACACTCTCTGGAATGTTTCACAGTCTCACATTTTCATGTATTATTCTGATGCTGTCTGTAGGGAGCCTAGAACTGGCTGCCAGAGAGACAGTCTGTAATTGAAAGTTCTTTCAAGAGAAAGACTTCTATCAGGCCTGCCAAGGGAATAGGAGCTCCACCTGCTGACTTTTTTATGTTTGCCGACTCTGAAAGAATGCAAAACATTAAGAAATTGAATGGCAGTTATTTCTTTTATAATTTCTCAGTGGAAATATAGTTTTCAAAATTATTGATAAGATGTACCCATCTAAACAGGGCTTTCAAGATGAAATTGCAATCTATAGCTTGTTTTAAGGGTGGGGATTATGTTGGGTTTCCCTGAGCTGGTCTAAATAATTACTTTAATCCATCACAACATATAAATTCATAAGTTGTTGTCACCCTGGCTCTTAGGGAGTGCTTGCCTTTTCAAACTCTGCATCTCTCAGCCATAAATTTACACTACACTATTGGTCCATGTGTGTATTGGTTTAAGAGGCTGTAGTCTCATATTACAGATAGTTTGGGGAAAATGGTAGGCATTTTCGATCAAAGGAATAAAGAACAAATCCTAGTGAAAAAAATTGCATTTACAAGAATGCAGACATGATATGACTATTTGTTGCCTGCATTTCAGAGAGATTTGCAGCTATGTAATACCCATGTAGAACCACAAGCTGTTCATTTGTCTTTTCCTCAGTGAACACTGCCATGAGAAAACATGGGATGTGCTACAAATATGCTGGGTTGCTTAGCTCCCTCGATGATGAGATCCTTGAAGGCAGGCACATCTGCTTGCTCCTTACAATCTCATGGTTGTGGGTTTCATTTCTTATCTAGATTTTTGCTCATTAACCAAGGATAAGCTAATTACTTGCTGGATTCAACCAAAACAAAATGAATACTATATTTATAGCTTGGGTTTTGTGCCTAGGAACCATCTTGTGTGTTCTTATGTGTGAGTACTGTACATCCTTTTCTGTACTCATATGAGCCACTGGAAGTGGCAGTGTTACCCATACTCAAGTGTCCTCTCAGGCACTGTATCACAGAGCCAGATAGTTCCTGAGGTAGTCTTAGTCAGTTGGTTTTTGCCTTCCTGACTATCTTTTCCATGACCCTTACTCTGGAAATACACTCTGCACCCCAAGAGCTGTCATCTACCCCTTCTTCAAGGGTGGTCACATGACCCAGGCCAGGCCCCATACTCCTGGTCCAATCAGAGGTCTTCCCTGGGATTAACACATGGAGAGTGGGAGGAAGATGCTATCTGCTCTCTCAGGAGTTGCTGGGCTGTGGCTGATTGTGGCTATGTTCTCTTCCATGTGGTCACAATCCAGCTAAACTGGAAAATACAATCCAGTCCCCAAAGCAAAGTCAAGACTGATGGAGATGAGAGCTGCAGCAGGAGAATGAAAGCTCCAGCTGAATCCACAAGGCTCGGGTCCCTACCGCCCTTCCTCTATTTCTGGGGGCTACACTCATCATCTCCCTCTAAACCCCATTTCTGGGTTACATCACTTGATATGGGTTTTTGTTATTTGTAACCAAAAGAGTCCTGACTACCATAACTCCATACAAGAGAAGTGAGAGTGAAGAGGCAGACAATTAAATTCTCATGGGGAAGTGAAGAAACCTCATTTTCTCTATGGAGACTAGAATTACAAAGGATGGAGAAAGAGAAACAGAAAAAATTCTCAAGAGTATTAGGTAACAACAAAACCCAGCATTTGTGTAGGGCTCTACAGTTTTCAAAGGACTTTCATGATCATTTTCTCATTTGGCCCTCACAATAATTCTGTGAAGCAGAGGAAATATAGTGTATAATTATACACATTTACAAACATAACAGAAAGACAAGTGGAAGTCTTTCTGGTAGTTCTGGAATATAGTGAAGGCCAATTGCTGAGCACAAAAGGCCCTGAAGTGTTTTACAAGTCCTGAGGACTTTTGTGAGGGGCAGCCTCTCTCTTCACAAGTTAACCGGGAAGGCCAGTTCAGAGAATCAACACCATGAACCTCAAATCAAGGGAGAGCCAAGAGCACCAGCAGGGAACATAGGCCATTTGTAAGATGTGGAGACTGGCATGCCGTTGCCCAGTTGGACATCAGAAGTCCTGCCTTTCTGCCTCTAGAAAGAGCACAGAAGATGAAGATAGAGAGAGAAAGTGAAGTGGGGAAGCAATGCTCAGTAAGGTTACTTTCCAAGGCCATAAACCAAGGCTGTAGCTGAAATGAGGTTTGAATATAAACAACTGACGCTCACACTTCATTGTACAGCAGCAGCACAGAGGATTCATGTGACACGGGGAGAGACTTGTTATCACAGACTGCTGGATCCTAGAATCTCTGATTCAAGGAGTTGGGGAAGGGACCAAGACTGTATTTCTTTTTTTCCAGCCATGCTGCACAGCTTGTCAGATCTTAGTCCCCAACCAGGGATCATTCCTAGGCCCCCCTGAAGTGGAAGCGTGGAGTCCAAACCACTGGACTACCAGGGAATTCCCCAAGACTGCATCTTAACAAGTTTCCAGGTGGTGCTGATGCTCCTGGTCCAGGACAATCAACTTTGAGAGAACCACTGATCTAGATCCTCTCATTCTGGACCTCTTACATCCCCCTACATTGCATCCCTTTAACAACAAGCCAAAAAGCCTTCATTCTCTGTCATCATGTATTACTGACATCTCATCAATATTCTGAAATATGATTTTCCAAGAAATAACATTTCATGTCACATATAAGCTTTTGGTATGTGTGTATGTGTTAGTCACTCAGTCGTGTCTGACTCTCTGCGATCCCATGCACTGTAGCTCACCGGGCTCCTCTGTCCATGGAAATCTCCAGGAAAGAATACTGGAGTGGGCTGCCATGCCCTTTTCCAGGGGATCTTCCCAACCAGGGATCGAACCCAGGTATCCCGCATTGCAGGCAAATTCTTTACCATTTGAGCTACCTGGGAAGCCACTTCTGGTATACCTTTGCAATTTTTATACTATATAACAAATGCCACTCTGGATATGAGGGACAAAAGCTGGGTAGAAATAAAAATTCTAAAGTCTGAAGTCCATGTTACTTTGAAGTGTATCTTATTTAAGAATAGACTGTGGTTTAGGAGCCGGGCTGAACAGTAGCAGTATATATGGGAAATGGTAGGCTTTGCACATGAAATGTACATCAGGAGAAAAAATAAAGCAGAAAATAAACAAGATGAACTCAAAATACTGTAGCAAATGTTGGGCTGAAACACTGCCAGGTGTGGAGGTGTAGAAAAATGAACACACATTTTGGTGGCAAGGCAAAAACTGTTTAGATCCTTTTGCAGAAGTTTCTGAAAACTGTAACTTTGGCATGGCGCTATGAGTAGAGCTACTGGATTTATCACGTAGGCAAACCAGCAATGTCCTGTGAAAACTGCCCTGTCCAGTCTTAAATGGCATAACTCCTCTAAATCATCACCTCCACATATGCCAAAGAATGGAACACTGAGAAATGAGTGCTGAAATTTATTTCTATACAATAAAAATATACCAGAATGTGGAACTCTCGATAAATGCTAACTAGCTCCTATTCTCTTAAAGTAATATTCCTACAAAGGACTCAGAATGATATTTTTTTAGTATAAGAGAATATGTATACATAGATGCCTATAAATGTATTTTTCTTTAAAACGTTTTATGAAGTTTAGTTTATGACAAATTCCAAAAATTATAACTTCTGGTCAGTACTGATGGCAGAGGAAGAGTCTGAGGTGAGAGATGCCAGTACACTGTGTGTGGTGGTGACCAGCAACTTTAAACTAATGACCTCTCAGATTGTTTTACCTTAGAAAACAGTTGAAAATATAAAAAATAAAATAAAATAAAATCAAGAGGCTCAACTCAAAATGTTCCCAGGGATTAATGACGACATGATTAGTGGTAACATATTACCATAGGGTGAGCACAAAATTCAAAGTCAAAATTCTGGCTTCATCACATATTAGTTTTGTGATGTTGGGCAGAGCTCTAGCTCCTCCAGCATCACTTTGCCAGTTAAAAAATAAATGAAGGTTAAATAAGACTTCAGATCTTAAGACTTCTGTTGAAATATATTGAAAAACTTACATCCTATGACCTAAATGATATTAAACAAATATTCAATTAAGTTCAAAAAAAAAAAAAGAAAACGGTTGAGAAAGGCAGTGGTGGAGGTAGGTGCCCTTGAAAACATTTGCCCTGCAAAAAGTTAATGAAGTGTTTCATCCATAATCCAGCAATTGCTACCCTGGGATGTGTTCATATTAGCCTGGAACTTCTGATTATTGAACTCAAGGATGCTCAGGAACAATGGAAGGGCAGAGGACTGGGCACTTTCCCACAGAGGCGTCACCCCCTCACTGACTAAGGTCACTACCAAACTTTATACAGAAGTGGAGGAAAAAACCCCTGACTCAATGACCTATCTTTGTGTCTCCTAGTCCTATATGGACAGTAGATTTCCAAACATTGGGCCATTGTTTGGAAGGAAAATAGAAAAAGGAATATGGGCTGCTGAGACCATGAGGGAAGGAAGCATGAGAAATTTGGGTACTGGTGACAAGAGTTTAGAAATGCCTTGAAAAAAAAAAAAAAGAAATGCCTTGAATTCAACCTAAAGTCTTCTCCTTCAGCAATGTCATCTGTCTAGGTTTAAATGTAATCCAAATAGATTTTTACTCTTGCAAGCATAAGAATAATACTAAGTGTGTCTGTGTGTGTGTGTGTGTATACAACCAGAGATAGCCACATACTCTTGTATGATATCACCAGATGATTTATTTATATATAAACAAAATATCTATGTGCAGACTCTTAGTAACATCTAAGCATTGCTACAGTGTTCAGAAGGAGGTATTATTTTAATCTGATAGATGAGAAAATTTAAGGGTAGGGGTTTACACATAAGTTACAAATGAGTGACATAGAGATAATACAAAACCAGCTCTCAGATGCCAGAGCCCTGATGTTCCCGGTGTAAGTTAGTGCTTCTGTATCTTTGGGGAATTTTAATGGGATCTGGAAAGTGAAGATATTTCTTAGTGGTAACATCTTGTGATGTATTTAGCGACAGCTATTTGAGAGCTGGGAGATGATGTAAATCTAGGATAAAGGAAGGAGAGAAAGCAAAGGCAGAACTTAGGAATGACTATGAAGATAGCCCTATGACTATGGAGGAAAGAACTAATCAAATTAAACCAGCTTTTTAACCTGGTCTAGGACTGTCTCTGGCTATGCTATCTAGAGCAGATATTACTTAATCAATACTTAACCAACTCAGCACATCTTCATTGAGTGCTTCTTATATATTAAGCAGTATTCTTGGGTTTAAAAGACATGAGTGAGGGAGTGACAGTTGCTCAGTGGTGTCTGACTCTTTGCAACGCCATGGACCTTAGCTTGCCAGACTCCTCTGTTCATGGAATTCTCCAGGCAAGAATACTGGAGTGGGTTGCCATTGCCTTCTCCAGGGGATCTTCCTGATCCAGGGATCGAACATGGGTCTCCTGCACTGCAGGTAGACTCTTTACCATCTAAGCCACCAGGGAAGCCTTTGTAAGAGTCCCTGCATTTATGGTGCTCATGCAATGGTTCTCAAACTATCACAAATAGAATCTTCTGAGAACTTGGTTAAAGGTCTGATGCCTGGGACTCACCTCCAGCTATTTGGATTTTCTTTGTGTGGGGTGAGGTCTGGGTATTACCTTTTGTTTACAACTTCCCTGGTTTTTTAACATACAATCAAAAGTAGAAACCTGTCTAATGGCTGGGGTAAGTTTCCAGTGTTAGGGCAGGAATGGGTTACATATACACTGAGATAATATGCCCCTCAGCTTTTGTCATGTCTGTAAAAGTATCAGTTTCTGTGTCTGCTATGATATATGAAAGGTTGGAAAACACTAAAATTGTTAGCAAATAAACCATTGGCATATATCACAGCATATGGGTAGGTATTTGTGTCCATGTGTCTCTACAGAGGGGTGGTGGAAGAAAATCTGATCCATCATTTAAGCTGTGTTCCAAGCGGTCTTTTGCAGAAACTCCCTCAGTGGGGCATAAAACAAAATCAGAGAACCAAACAGTCTTAGAAATCCTCTTCTAGCCCAACTCCTTTGTCTCAGAAATTAAGGAAGCTGCTTCCAATTACAGAACAACTCAGGGCTGGAGCCTGGCCATGGACCCCATTCTTTCAGACCCTTTCCAAATAGCTTAATGTAAATCACAACCCTACATAGGGTAATTGCATAAAGTAAAAAATTAAGTATCTGCCCGAATCATATTTATATCGAAGTCTCATCCTATGAGTACCTCACTTCTGCCTTTGTTCCACACACTGCATCCTAAGTAAAGTGACAGTCCAAGAGACAGACGCTCAAGTAGAAGGGTCTCCAGAGAGGCTCATGATTTCCTTAAGCCCCACAAGAAAAAAAAAAAAGGAGTGTCACACAAAGCTTTTCCCAGGTAGGGAAAATGCCAAGTTCCTGCCAAGCCTTCTCCCCTCTCCCTGGGTTGCCTCTCCAGTCCCTCTGCCAGCTGCTGTTCTCATTGCTATCATTATTTCTGTTTCTCTGAGGAGAGCAGAATGCTGCCAGCCTGCTTCTGTCCTCCTCAAACTCTCTCATCTCACTGTTTTCTAAAGAACCTTCCGTCAGCCCATTTCTTTCTCTAGCTTTTACATGATTCCTCATTTTCCCTGAGGTCTTCACTATCACATCACTCACTTCCTGCCACTGTAGCTCCTGCTGCTCCTACTCTCAGCTGGGTTTTTTTACTTTAAGCACTACCATTTCCAGGGCAAATTCTGGCTGTCCTAATTGTAAAATTCTGAACACTGATCCTCCATCCTCAATTATGTTCAGTGGATCTCTGCTACAGAGTGTTCAGAGCATGTATGGGTGGAACTCTGATGCTCTGTCTCAGGTATATTTGCAACCACCAACCCCTGGGCTTCTGCTCCCAGGATCGAGCACTCTGCCCTCTCTGTTCTCTTTAATACCCTTCCTCACAGTGTATACTTCCACTTAGAGTATTTTTAGCTTTTTAAGAGTTACCTCAAACTGTTTGATTGCTATCATCTTGCATAGCTGCTGAGTCTATGAATCTGGGGATCAACCATCTTAAGTTTGAATGCCAGTTGTGTCACATACTGGATGTGTGATCTTGGGCAAATCACTGACCTTTTTGAGGCTTTGTAAATGGGGACAATAATGGTACCTACATCATAATTTTGGGAGGACTTACCCAGGACTTTTCCTTTTCTCTTTTTCTAGAATTTCAGACACCAAGATGAAATAGTTTCAACCACATAGATGAGGGCAATGCCCTAGGAGGTTCTTAAGTGGGATAACACACATGGAGTACACAGCACAGTATTTGGCACATAGTAATTGCTCAATGGCATCATCTGTTATTATTAGACTGTACTCTATCAGTGATCTGTCTAAAGATTATGATCTGTGTAAACTACTTACAAATTAAGGAAATCACAGATATCCAGACTCATCACTCATATGATCGACGTCAATTAACTGAGAGAAGTTTTGTCATTAACTGAAAGTTTCACATCAAAGTTGCACATTTGCTGCTACTCAACGAAGCTTGGTAACCTTTAACTTCTTCATTCTCTTCTCTATGGTTTCACAGGCTATTTCTTAGTTTTATGGTTAATGCATGTAAATTTATACACTCCCAGATTTCCATGAATAATTCGGTCATATACACTCTATTCCCTAAGAACCACCATCCCTCAGAGAGCAAACTCATATTTCTTGGAACCATTATTATTTTCATAAAATATCTTAAACATTTAATCCAAATATTACATATCATCTTAGTCATTGTATAGCTAAACTGCTGTGACATAAAGATCCCAAGTACAGTGACCTAAAAATAGAAATGCATTTTCTGTGATGTAACAGACAAACATGGAACCATAGGTTTTCCATGACCCTGGGTTCTTTCTGCCTTGTTGTTCTACTGCCTCATAGGGTATTGCCCCCATCTACATGGTTGAAGCAATTTCACCTTGATGTCTAAATTCCAGAAGAAGGAAAAATAAAAAGTTTAGGATAAGTGGTTTCATATTTAAGGAAGTGAACTTAATGAAGTTTCACATGTCAGTAATGCATCCATTGACCAAAACTAAACCACTACCTAGCTAGACCCACCTTCCCAAGAGGCTGCACCCATAGTCCCTCTATTACTAAAAGGAAGAGGGAGAATATATACTGCAGACATTGGGTGGCTTCTGCCGTATGTGTATGTGTGTGTGCTGTCATGTCAAACTCTTTGAGACCCTGTGGACTTTAGCCTGCCAGGCTCCTCTGTCCATGCAATTGTTCAGGCAAGGATATTGGAATGGGTTGCCATTTCCTCCTTCAAGGGATCTTCCCAACCCAGGGATCAAACCTGTGTCTGTTTTTGTCTCCTGCACTGGCACGAGGATTCTTCACCACTGCACCACCTGGGAAGCCATCTGCCATGTGTACACATGATTAAAAGTTCAACCAGCACAGAGGGGTGAATTATGAAGCTAGCAGTCATCCCCCTACCCTTTCTTATCACCAACACCACTCCTCTAAAGAAACCATTAGAAGAATCCAACTCACTTCCCAGCTACTTTGATGATTAAGATATTATTTAGAGATAAACAGGTATAGACGTTAAATAGTCCATCAAAATAGTATGTATCTCTACATAATACCTTGTTGATTTCCTCAAACATCTAATGGGGTTTCTTTTATTTTCTTCTTACTGAGGACAACCAAAGAAGTTGGATGAACTACAAAATGCACCTTTTTGAAGCATCATAGAATTGCAAGATAGTAAGGAAATTTGGGGTCAAGACATAGAAGACAACAAGAAGTTAGAAGGATAAACCTAAACCTAAAAATGTTTTTTCCCTAAGGGCTTTTGTCAAGTCTCGGAAAGCAGCTGCAAAGCTGGGCCACCCTTTTGGTGATGGTCCCAGGGATAAACACACAGAGGTTGAAGACTGAAGCCTGCCAGGAACAGAGATTTGATACATCAAGCTTCCTTTGAGTTGAAAATCTGAAGAACCAGACCTTCCATATGAAGACTAACTCTAAGTAGACCAGCCCTTTCATGGGTTTGCAGTCAGCTTTGCATCACTTAATGGTCAAGTAAACTCAAATTCCTATAGTATGTTAAGATATTTCTGGAATAATAACACCTACTGTTATTTGCAGAAGCAAATGAATATCTTCTCTGGAGGAAGACCTCACCACATCAGGCCTCAAGATTTTCCCCAAATAATTTGCAAAATATACCCTCTAATATGTAATGGAAAATAACTAAGTTTATAAGACAATAGGATGCAATGGATGAGTAATAGAAGAAAGACAACAGAAAGAAGACTCACAACTTGAGTTCTTAGAACTATCAGACATGGTTCATAAAATAATCATGCTTGTTACAATTATGATATAAAGTATAAGCTTAAAAATATCAGAAGTGAACTGGATACCTTAAAATTTAACATAGCCCATTAAAACCCAAAACTTTGAAAGATGTAATATTCAAAATTAAGATGGGTTTAAGGGCAAATTAAGTTTTGTCATATTAAAAATATATAAATTGGAAGATAGGAAAATGAAAATATCTGCAATGCAGCACAAAGAGACAAAAGGAAGGAAGTCATAGAAGAAAAGGTAAGAGGGATATGGGATAATCATGAGACATTCTAACCAAAAAAGGGTGGAATGAAAGGGATGGGACAGAGGTTAAGTAATAACTCTGAATTTTTCAAAAACAATAACAAAGGGCTTCCCTGGTGGCTCAGTGGTAAAGAATCTGCCTGCCAATGCAGGAGACATGGGTGCAATCCCTGATCCGAGAAGACCCCGCATACAGTGGAGCAATTAAGCCCATGTGCCACAACTACTGACCATTTGCTCTAGAGCCCGGGAGCCACAAATACTGAGCCCAGAGCCCAAGTGCTACAACTACTGAAGCCCATGCACCTACAGCCTTGCTCCATAACAAGAGAAGTCAGAGCAATGAGAAGCATTGTACCACAACGAAGAGAAGCCCCCGCTTGCCACAACTAGAGAAAAGCCTACGGAGCAATGAAGACCCAGTGCAGTCAAAATAAGAAGCAAGACAAAAAGAAACAATTTCAAACACTCATTGAACCCTAAACGTAATAATCAAAATAAATCCACACCTAGACATTCTCGTGAAACTATAGACAACCATAGATGAAGAGAAAATCTTAAACAGCATAAGAAAAAAAATTACTTTCAAAAGAACAGTTAGACTGAAAATTGACTTCTCTACAGTAACAAAGGAAGTCAGAAAGCAACAGAATATTTTCAATTAACATTAAAGTTTGATATGGTAAAAAAAGATATTTGCAATTAAACCGTCTCAAAAAAACTGGAAAAGATTACAACTTGGAAGCTAGTAGAGACAAAAACTGGAATGTTAAGAAAGGTAATCCAAATAGAATACTTAGAATAAGCAGCACAAAGTAAGACCACAGATTTAACTTAAATATCAGTAATTACACTGCATATAAAAGGACTAAATATTCAGTTCAAATGAGAGATGTGCAGAATGGCAGAATGGATTTAAAAATAAAACTAAATTATACACTGCTTAAAGAGACATATTTAAAATACAAGGATATAAGAAGTTTGAGAATAAATGGGGAAAAAAAGAAAGAGAAGGCAAGTAAATACTAACTTAAAGAAATCAGCTTTAGTATACTATAACAGAGTAGACTTTAAAGTGAAAAGCATTAGCATAGATTCTACAGCAAGAGGATAAAATGTCCTATTGTCCACGAGCAAATAACAATTTAAAATCTGAATGTGCCTAATAACATGGACTAAAAATATGAAGAAAGCATTGACATAACTAAAATGAAAAATATACAAATGCACAATCATAGTGAGAAACTTTTAGTGCATCTCTCTCAGTAACTGAAAAAATAAAACAAAAAGGAATATATAAGACATAAAAAACATGATTAACAAAGTGACCTAAATGACACAGCTGCAAAATACATATTCTTTTCAAGTTTGCACAGCTATAAAATTTTCAATAGAATGCATTTTCCAACACAATGAAATTATGGTAGATATTAATAAGTAGAAAAATCCCCAAAGTATGGAAATTTAGAAATACATTTTCTCATAATTAATGGATAAAAGATGAAAGCACAATGGAGATTAAAAGAAGAAATCACAGAGACTAAACCCTGGTGAAAATTCAATAGATCAAAACTTATGTAAAGCAACTAATATAGTACTTAGGAGGAAATTTAAAGACTTAAATCAATGTTAGAAAATAAAAATGGCTAAAAGTCAGTGATCTAAGCATTATGTCCTGTAAAGAAATTATTAAAGTGAATTAAACTCAGAGAAATTAAAAGGAAGGAAATAATGATTGAACCAGAGGTTAATAAAAAAAGAAGACAAACATAGGATAGAGAGCTTCAGCAAAGTCAGAAATTGGTTCTTTGAACAAGATGATAACATAGACAAAGTCCTGGTAGGACTAATTTAGAAAATAAGAGCAAAAGCACATTTACCAATGTCAGGAATGAAAAAGGTTTACCATGACAGATTCTATGCACACTGCTGCTGCTGCTGCAGCTTCAGTCGTGTCCAACTCTTAGTGACCCCATGGACTGCAGCCTACCAGACTCCTCTGCCCATGGGATTTTCCAGGCAAGAGTATCGGAGTGGGTTGCCATTGCTTTCTCCTCTATACACACTAAAAAAATGAAAAAAGGACGCTATGAACCACTTAACCATTTAAGACATAGAGACTGTGAACAGTCAAATAAAATTGACAGAGGGATGAAAAACTTTCTCATAAATAAAACTCTAGGCTCTCTCAGTGGTAAAGAATCAGCCTGCCAATGCAGGAGAGGAGGATTTGATTCCTGGTTTGGGAAGACCTCACATGCCATGGGGCAACTAAGCCTGCGTACCTCAACTACTGAGCCTGTGTCCAGGGCCTGGGAGCTGCAACTACTGAGCCCAGGCACCACGACTATTGAGGTCCACGTGCCAAGAGGCCAAGCTCCGCGACAAAAAGCCACCGCAATGAGAAGCTTGCCCACACTCCAACTAGCAGGTAGCCCCCACTCACTGCAACTAGAGAAAAGCCCCACACTGCAAAGACGATCCAGTGCAACCAAAAACATACATGTGAAATCATTAAAAAAAAAAAACCAAAAACTTTAGGCCCACCCAAATAGTTCCAACAGTGACTTCTACCAAACATTTAAGGAAGAAATTATTACAGGTTTAAAAAAATCTCTTCCAGAGAATAAAAAAATAGGATAAAGCCTTGAAATCACTTTACAAGACCAGTATAACTCTTGATACCAAAATCTGATAAGTGCAATAAGGAAAGGGAATATTATCAGCAATTCTTACTCACGAATATAGATGCAAAAATCCTAAATAAAATACAAGCAAACATATGATCAAGTTACATTTTCCCAGGAATAAGAGATACAATGCCATCATATTCAATGTCCACCCATAACTGAAACATATAAAAGAAGGAAAGAGGGAACTTTCCTATGCTGATAAAAGATATTTTCAGGGAAACAAAAGAAATCCTTATTACAAAATTCTCAAAGTAAAAAGTTGAAAGTCTTTCCTCTAAAGTAAAATGTTGCAAGTTTTCCCTCTAACATCAGAACAAAATAATACTTAATTTTATTCTGTCTTTTTAACATGCCTTTTAACATTATCTACTGGAATAGCAAGGCAAGCAAATAAAATAAAGGGTTGGAAAAGTAGGAGAAAAACATTATTTACAGAATATATGATTGCATATGGAGAAACAAAAAAGAATATAACATAAAGTATTCAAATACATAATTGAATGTGTAAGTTTGTATGTTAAAATTCGATACACAAAAATCAATATTTTCTATATGTCATTGATAACAGAGAATGAAATATTTTAAAGGTTCAATTTGAAATTACATCAAAATACTATGTATACAGGAATACATCCAAATAAAATGTCTAATGACTTTCCAGATAGATCTGTAAAAACTTACTAAGAGCCATTTAGGAAGACCTAATAGATACCCTATCAATGTAAACTTGAAACTGAATCCTATAAAAAGTATAGTTC
This sequence comes from Muntiacus reevesi, assembly GCF_963930625.1. NCBI lineage: Eukaryota > Metazoa > Chordata > Mammalia > Artiodactyla > Cervidae > Muntiacus > Muntiacus reevesi. The sequence continues at coordinate 38,272,216 of NC_089265.1, read as the reverse complement.
TACCAACGTTGATATATAGATTCAATGTAATCTCAATCAAAACCCCAAGAGATTGTTAAAGGAATTGGATAAGCTGATTCTAATTTCAGTTTGAAATACAAAGGGCTAAAAATAGCAAAGATTTTCCTGAAGATGAAGAGCAAGACAGGAAGACCTACTCTGATACTGAATGAGCGTGGTATCAGTGTAAGAATAGACACATAGACCTAGCACAGATGAAGAGACACTCATACACATATTTGGACAATCCAGTTATGACAAAGGAAACACTGTAAGGAAGAAGGAAAAGGACAGTCTTTTTGAAAAATGAAGCTGGGACAATAAGATCTCCAAACAAAAAAAAGAATGAAATTATAGCCCTACAGCTCAACATAATGAAATCAATACTAGAGGTATTATAGACCGAAATATGAAAGGCAAGACAATAGCACTTACAGGTTATAATCCAGAAGAACACCTTCATGATTTTGCATTAGCGCAAAGGTTTTGCCCCTGTACCCAGAGCCTGTGCCAAGAGTGATACAGCCTTTGAGGGGGAAAGTGTTCAGTTTGCATGGGAACCCTTGCTAGCACTGTAGGAGCAATAAGACATTCCCTGTAGTAAGTCTTCATGTCACTCCCACTTGACTGGTCTATGAGTATGCTTCCCTGCTGTGCCAAATCAGGACCACTAGACCAAAGACTCATCGACTCAATGGGCATGAGTTTGAGCAAACTCTGGAAGACAGTGAAGGACAGGGTAGCCTGGTGCTGCAGTCTGTGGGGTCACAATGAGTCAGACACGACTGAGCAACTGAACAATTGAACATCAAGACCAAAGAGGACTCATAGGCCAAAGAGTACCCACAGCACCTGGTGAGATAGAGCAGAGGCCAGCATTTTTATTTGTGAATAGAACGGTGCTTCTTAAATGTATCTGGGCCTGAGAATATGAGTGTGTGTGTGTGAGTGTGTGTGTGTGTGTGTGTGTGTGTTTAGTCGCTCGGTCGTGTCCAACTCTTTGCAACCCCACGGACTGTAGCCCACCAGGCTCCTCTGTCCATGGGATTCTCTAGGCAAGAATACCAGAGTGGGTTGCCATGCCCTTCTCCAGGGGATCTTCCCAACCCAGGGATGGAACCCGGGTCTCTTGCACTGCAGGTGGATTCTTTACCACCTGAGCCACCAGGGAAGCTCACGAGAGAATATGAGCCCTGGACGCCAACTGTACAAAAAGGAAAGCCTGCACTGCTAGAACAAAAGACGGTGGTTACTTCTTTCTGTTGATTCTGAATTTTATGTGTCAGTCATTTCTTGTTTGTGGGTTAATTGTGGGTGTGGAGTCAAAAGCAGGAAAAAAATGAGGTCTCTGTTGAGGTGACAGTTTAAAATAAGAAACTTTTTAGTGGCCTTCTTAACTGTAGTTTGTTTTCATTTTAAATACAAAAAGCATCGGCATGTAAGCAAAGCAAATGAGATTTAAATCGATCTGGAATGCAAAGCGCATGGAGGAGTCAGGTTGATCTTGAGGTAACTTGTAGGTGGGGCAACTTTTCATCGTCTTGAAAGAACTATTTATTTATATTGGTGGTGTTTTCGTCACTAAGTCGTGTTCAACTTTTGCGACCCTAAGGCCTGTTGCTCGCCAGACTCCTCTGTCCGTGAGATTTCCCAGGCAAGAATACTGGAGTGGGCTGCCATTTCCTTCTCCAGGGGATCTTCCCAAACCAGGGACTGAACCCAGGGCTCCTGCATTGCAGGCAGATTCTTTACTGACTGGGAAGCCCATCTATTAAAGAGTATTTTATTGGACAGATTCAGGAACACCCTAAACCACTTCCTCCCCCTTTCCTCTTCTCCCATCTCTAAAATTTCTCTGACATTTCCCATGATTTTTTAAATTCCACCTTGCAGGAAGTTCTTTAGCTTAAGGTTTGATCTGTGTTACAAAGGGAAGAAAAGCAGCATGATCACCAGCATTTTGGTGTAAATAACTTACTCCAGAAAACAGGTTTTGATGAGGAGAGAGCACGAAGCACTAACAGGAGTGAAGGCAAAGCAAGCAGCAGAGAGTGGAAGCACAGGATGTCCCAAGGAAAAGAAGGGGACAGATGTAGCTCAAACCTGGAGTTAAGCAGGAGGATCTGCATTAGAATGGTGACTGTGTTGGTCTAGTGACTTAACCAATTACAGCCTCACTTTCCTTAGCTGTAAAATGACAGCATGTACCCTGCGCCTTTGTCTAAGAACTAAATGAGATAATACCACTGAAGCATCTGATGGAATGTTGGTCCCAGCGTAGGAGTTCATTAAGTCTTAGCCCCCATGTTGCCAGGTTTTTGGTTTTTTTCTGCCAACACTAATCTTTCTTAGTGCCAATTCCTTTGTGATATCTTCCATCTTATCCATACACTTAAGAATTTTCATCACTCTATGGCCTTTAGATGACTTAGGAAAACTTTTTTTTTTTTTAGAAAAAAGCAGGATGAGCCTATTTTGTATTCCCCATATCTCAATAATAATATTTTTGGTACTTCCTTTCAGAGGAACTATCTGGAATTGGAAGAAAATATCAATTTGCTTTCACATTTTCCCCCTTACTTCAGCTTGACAATGTTTCTTACATATCTCCTGATGAAATGTATGGAAGTATTGATAAAGTACATCACTATCTGAAATAATATGCGAATAGTCTGGATGTGACTCAAGGACAAGGTTATTGAGAATAAGTCTACCTTCCCAGAAGCAATGACACTGTCTTTGAATGAACAAGGCCAAAAGAGAATCTAATTTATTGAAAAGGAACATAGCTATTTCTTTTTCTTTAGAGTAGTAGCTTTTAAACTTTTTTTTCACCTCAACCTATAGCAAGAAAAACATTTTACGCTGTGACCTGATACACACATATGCATTGTATGTGTGTGTCTATCTGTTTGAAACGAATATCATGGAATAAAACTTACTATATTTCACACAACTGGAAATGTTCCTCTCTATTCTAATCTTTTAAAATGCTGTTTGAGACCATTATATTGATTTTATGTTTCCCATTTCTAAAACCACTGCTTCAGGGTTTTATTTTGCTTTTCTGAGTGAAAAGCGTCTTCCTGTTAGTTTTGAATGCATTTAATTTGGTTCTATCCCCCCGCCCCCTTTTTTTGGATGTGTGTCTTCAAATATAAATATTAGTTAAGATGGAAGAATATTAAGAAAAATCAGCTTATGATTGGCTTGGTTGAGTTACCTGCCACACAAGTAAATACAATAAGGGTCCTCTCATCATCTTTTATATTTCCTGTCCATTCAACTTCCTTTCTTATTTTTTCTTTATTATTTCCCCCAAAGACTAATTTTCAGTTGTTATTAGGCACAACAGGATTATTGAAGAGAAGGGAGAGGACTAACATTTAATGAGCAACTGGCTACACATTATTTCTTCTCAATAACACTCAAGGGATTTTTTTTAAATGCATCTCTTTTTACTCACAAGGAAACTAGGACTTAGAGAAGTGAAGAAACTTGCCCAAGGTCAAAAAACTCAAAAAGCTGGTTCATAGTAGAACTGACCCAAAACACAGGTCTGGCTAACATCAGAACCACTGCAATGCATTTCCTTTATGTCAATGTAAAGCTAAAACCACACACACAAAAATCAGACCTTCTGTTTTTAATCTACTAATTCTAGGAAAGCATGCTTGTATCACTTCTTTTCAAATTGTTTTTGTTGTTGTTAGACTCTCTTATTTACCAAGTATTACACAGAACATATGTTGAACTTTCCAACATGTATTCATGCATTCATTCTCCCAGCACACCATTTATTCATTTAGAATACTCTGGAGTTTATAACCTACTTACATAATTTTTTCCCACAAGGATTCCATGTTTTCTGTTGCCTTCCAAACTCAGGATTCTAATTTATCTTTGCATTACAACATTTGCTTTCATAGTAACCTCCTCAATACTGAAGAGAAAATTTTAAAAAAATGCTTTCTTTTGTAACCTTTAGTTCTCAGCAGAAGCCATTAGGGACTTTAAAATAATCACATTTAAAGCTGATTTTTGAATTGGTAAACATTTTGTATGAAGTTAAATAAGCTTTGCCTGTTCTAGGAGAGAGAGTAGATTAAATTAACCAGTGGTGCATGTCACTTGCCTGAAGTGACAAGAATAAAGAAGAGATTGTACCCAATCCTCTACTCCCATTAAGCAACCTCCTTATTCTGAAATTGGACTGAGATTCCAGGGCACCTCTTAACCTACAGGAGACACTGGATCTCAAGCAGAAGCAGGTACCCTGTACCTTCTTTAAATTAACAGCTCTACTGAGATATAATTTACATAGTATAATCTGGGACTGTTTCTACCCATAATGACATTTCTAACTCTGAAACTTGAACTAATAAACACCAATTTCATGCTCTCACCAGTTTACACTCAACTAATCTCCTTTATGATTTCTCTCACTCCTTCTTCCCCATTTTTCTTGCCCAATGTCCCATTACTTGTTGTTCCACACACAGCATACTGACATATTCACCCAGGTATTTTTACACGTGGCCTTTCAAGGATTCCATACTGATTAAGTTTCATTCCAGGGTAAGAACAACCATAAAATAGTATCATTAAACTTGAAAATGCAGTCATCCCTGTGTTAGGGCAGAACTACAATTATAGCTGATGCTTTGTCTTCAAGAGAGAAACGAACTGGCAGGAGGAGTGGAATTCAAGATCTAATATTTCACATTACCATTAACAATATCAAGTTTTTCCCTCAGGATTTGGATGGTCACAGTGATAGAGGGGGTTTTAATTCAGTGCTTAAACAAAATGTTAGTGCACCATCATACACGTGATGCCATTATGTCAAAGTGAGAACACCAGTGTGATTTTCTGAATAATGTCATCAACAGTGATGTCTCTCTTAAATTTTAATACTCCTGTGACAGCTTTCTAATGCATTAACAACTGTCAGATATATAAACATTGTTTTAGTATCCAAAAGATCCTATGAACCACCAACCCCACCTCCTGAAAAAAAGTTGAGCCTTAGCTGCATCACATTTTGAGTTTTACATTATTCTCAGGTGACAGTGGGAGACATCATATAATAGGATGCTGCTGGAGATGAATTAATTTGTGCTTTTCACTCTTCTATGAAACAGGAGCATCCAGAAAACCAACTCTGGAGCTCACATCTAGAAAGGGAAGGTGAGCATATCCTGAAATCACCTAGAAGCCAGATTTACTTCAAGAGGTTGGGACAGGGCAGATCACCCTGTTTTGAGGGGAAAAGGGGAAAATGAGAACCTCTGTACCCAGCTGTGATGGAGAAATAGAAGCTGAGTACTCTTTTGTCCCCCCAAAGGAGGTTTAATCAGGCAGTTTATATTTTCAGGTTAGAAAAGGGTAAGTTATCTAAACCCTGAGAGTGTAGATTTCCTGAAAGGAAATGAGAACAGTAAAGCATGAATGAAGCAATTGAAGAAATAAAAGTATAGGCAACTTTTAGCTGAAAGAAAAAAATGGAAGGAGATATATCTCTTAAAGGACCACAGAAGCCTGAATGGGAATCTAACAGTGAATGGGCATCTCAGAGTGAACCAGAATCTTCTGTGGGACTGCAAACAGCAAATTCACCATAGCAACATAATGGAAGAGCAAGAAACATTTAGGTGTAGAAATTGTACTGACTGTTCCAGACTACATAAAGTTCAGAATTTGGAGGGGGGAATCATTTATGGAGACAGGATATATTGGTTTTCTATTGCTGCTATAACCAGTTACTGCAAACTTTAGTGGTTTAAGACAACAAAGATCGATTATCTTACAGTTCTGTAGGTTTGATGTCTGAAGCGTGGCTCCCTGGGGTAGCATCAAGGTGTCAGAGCTGCATCTCTTCTGCATGCTCCAGGGGAGAATCCGTTTCCTCACATTTTCTAGCATCTATAGCAGGGGTTCCCAGCTTCCGGGATCTAATGCCTGATCATCTGAGATGGAGAGGCTATAATAATAATAGAAATAAAGTACACAATAAATGTAATGCACTTAATCATCCTGAAAGCATCCCCCACTCCCTCCCTGTCCCTAGGAAAATAATGGACAGGAAACCAGGAAATCAGTCCCTGGTGCCAAAAAGGTTGAGGACTGTGGGTCTAGAGGCAGTCCTCAGAAGCGGCCCGGTGATCTAGAAGTCGATCTTTCTGACATTTCTTGGCTGGTAAACCCCTGGCTCAAGCATGTCAGACTGAGTGCTTCTCTCTAGGTTTGTTTCTTCTGGCTCCCTCTTTAACTTGTAAGGACCTTTGTAGTTATATTGGGGTCACTTGGATACTTTCCTTATTTTAAGGTCAGCAGATTAGCAACCTTAGCTTCATTTGCACTTTAGTTCCCCTTTGCCACGTAACCTAATAACATATTCAGTTTCCAGGAATTGGAAGGCAGACATCTTTTGGGAAGGGACATTATTTTGCCTCCCAATGGAACTCCAACAGGGAGATAGTAAATGTCCTGTAAATATGGTAGGTGTGTAAGGAGGACAAGCAAGCTGAGAATGAACTCAACCTTGGGCTCAATGCGGGCTTACATGTATAATCATGTGGTAGGAAGTCCTAATGAAATACTAATGCTCAGGTCACACCCTCACATGTTCTAATAGGTTTGGGGTGGATTCCAGACATAGTGATGTAGGGATATATAGGTCTGAATGACCCAGGTGGTTTTTAGGTCCAGACAGGTTCCAGGCCACTGATCTAGGAATGGGAGTTGCTAACCTGGCTCCAGGGGACAAGGACAGAAGCTCAGATCACACATGTCCTAGAGTTATGTGTTCTTATCTGACTTCTATCAGTTACTTCTATTACATATCAAGTCCCACTTCTTTAATCTACCTCTATCTAACTTACTATATGGGTTCTAAATATTCTTAGATGTAAAGAAATCTTCCCCTAGAAACACTATTATTTAAAATTGCATTTTATACATTTTAATTTACTTTCCCAATCTGTCTAAACTTGTTTTCCAAAAATACTGTTAACTGAAAAATTACCTCATTAAGAGTTCATCAATAATAGCTTATTTCACTGTGTATACCTGGCTCCTTTGTAATGAAGAGTTAAACTATATTTCATTTACCTTAATGAAATCTATTTTCATGAGGAGTCACTGTATAGTGTTTACTTCACAAACATTTCATGGTATTTTGATCAGTTTATGCTTTTTCTATTTTGTTACTTTTCTTATGTTATTTCATTCTTGCATATAAAATTGTTGGTAGTTGCCATGGTAATTCTAATTGATTTCTTTCTGCTGTTTTTGTAGGCTTTTAAAGAGATTTGCACAATACATCATTCATACTGTTATTTTTATCTCTGTAAATTTGTAATGGCCTCTCAAAAAAAAAAAAAAAAGCTGTGTAACAAGAGCATCAGATGCTACTCTGCTCAGTGGGAAGGCTGTGAAGAACAGGAGAAAACTGAGGAGGAAAAGCCAAATTGGGAAGGGCAATGAAGGAGAGGAAAAGTGTGTGCTTCACAAAAGCAAGAGTTCAGGCACCCGAGTGAGTGGTAATGCAAGAGCCAGAGATGTGCTTTTTAGAGAGAATTGACCTTGTCAATGTGATTCAGCTCTGGAAGACAAATAAATGATGGAAGGAGAGGCAGGAGGACCAACCAGGTGACAATGTTGCCATGTTATTTGTTTACCCCCCAGTAAATATCAAACCTTCTCTGCTTCTGTTAGACACACCCACCAGCATGCACTCATGGAATGCATCAGTACATCCGTCGTCAGGACCAGCTAGCGTTCTCATTGCAGTAAACCAGAGCTGTGTTCTCTGACAGATGCCATATGCTGTGATTAACTGCCTTCTTCTAGAGAATGAGCTACCATACCATTTGCAGCCCTAGAGGTCGTGAGAAAATGAGCAGAAAGATTCTTGGGGATCTGGAGTGAATTGGATTTGGTTTTAGGTTTACTGTAGAATTCCAGAAAGTTTACTTTTTTTTAACTTATACCACATCTTTTTCCAAAACACAATTGTTGTGCAGTGTGAAAAAAAAAATCAATACTGTACAATCAAATAATAAAAAGTGATGGCAATTTCAAATCATGTTGTACACCTGAAACTCATATAATGCTCTGTCAATTATTTGTTGTTTTTCAGTTGCTAAGTCATGTCCAACTCTTTGCAACCCCATGGACTGCAGCATGCCAGGCTTCCTTGTCCTCCTGTCAATTATACCCCAATAAAAAAAAGAAAGGTAGAAGAGTAAATTTAGGACACTGCCAGTGCAGTATGAGGTCTGTATGATGGTTAAAAGCCAGATGTGAATTTGCCTCTGATATTCTTGGTGGCAAAGCAAAGAGGAAAGCATGATCAGAATCAAGACTAAGTTCTTGTGAAAGAAACATTTAGCAGGTGCAACAGAGGAACAGTCTTTCCAGGAACTGAGACCAGTAATAAATTCCCCCAGAGGAAGGGATATTTTAATGCAATGTGCAATGTCCAATCACCTTATCAATATTTCTGCAGTATGAAACAGTGAGTTTCACATAGCCACTTTTTAAAAAAACTTTCTACCAACTGAAATCAAGGTCTATGTTTTGAGCATAATGACTGAGCACAGCTCAGAGAAAACTTGTTAACAAGGGTGAAGGGTTCTGAAAGTCAAATATCCCACCCTGGAATGATCCTGGTGACCCAAGAAGTCACTCTGGAGAGGACTACACAGCTAGCATATGTTTTGGAGAAAATGTATGACCCATCCCATCGCATGGTAAATTCAAGAGACTGGATGAGATTGCACCCTAGCAGCCCTTTCAGAGTCTCACCTCATGAAAAAGAAACCTCACTCCATCCCACTGTACTCATGCGAAAAGATCTTGGGAATAGCAAACATGATTCATCTGAGAAACCCATTGTAAAAACTACATTACACAGGCCTATGTGAAACATGCAAAAGCTTTGGAAAATAAATGCCTAGCATAATCCACCATAAAACTTTTAGATAAATTATTATGACCCTGTTCTTCTGGTACAAGCATAAATGTGTTTCCGATAAATGCATTTTATTGTGTTTTGCTTCATGAGACCATCCGATTATAAATTCAGGATGGTTAAAAGAAAAATTTAAGATCCTCTCTTCCTTTGGCAGTCAGAACAAGGGTTTTAAAACCAAAAACATATGTTTAAATTTAGCTCCACATGTGCCAGCTAGTTATTGACTGATTACTGACATGTGTTTGAGCTCTAGGGAGCTCAGATCTCTCTCTGCCTCTCCCCCCCAGCTCCTCAACACTACACATCTCACGCACACGTGCATACAGGCATGCACACACACGCACACCACACATTGGGAATTCTGACATTTAGCAGGTAATTGGGACCTAGTATTCAGAGTAAACACATGCCCTGATGGGAGAACAGTATGGGATATTGTATGCACTGCCTTACTTTGGGAGACAGAAAGTGAATGACTCTTGCCAAAATCTGACTACCCCTTGAGCTTGTCTCGTTCTTTAGAAAATTGTTTTCCTCTGAATGCTTCTCAGTTATGTCCATGACTTATCAGAAACAATATATTTTTAAATCAGGTCTCCCCTAGGTAAGTGAAAACAACATTCTGCTGGTGGGATCATCTCAGCAAATTGCAGTGGGAATACAGCTCTGAAAACAATCTGGTTTTGTCCCTCTAAGTTGCCAAATCCTGGGTCTGGTGGCAATGGTGATAGGCCTTGCAGGCCCCCAACCAGGGAGAACAAATTGACTAAGGCCCCAGCTGGGACATTGTGAAGCCCAACAGCACATTTATGATTGGGGCTATGCTTGCCACGCTGCTCTCGGCCAATGGCTGAGTGGGCAGGGATGCTAAGGCAGGCTATTCCTGGGAGAACCAGGGACCCTCTGACAACTCCAGGACTCCTGGACTGTCTTGCGTCCTGGGATGCTTCTATTCAATCTTTCCTTTTTCTCTCTTCCACTTAGCATCAGGTTTCAATCAGGTCTGAAAACTTTCTCTAGCTCCCTCCCCATTTTCTCTCACATAGGCAGTTCCCCTAAGAAAACCTCTGCCTGTTTAATCCTGTCTTGACATCTGCTTTTTGCAGGACCAGGACTAAAAACATACTGTTCAGTTTTAAAGGTAGGTTATGTTACCTTAAGGAAATATTAATACATCTTCACAGAGTCAAGAACTGCAGCTCTAAATTAGTCTTTTGCTGCAAAAAGATGTATTACACTTGGAACATAATATTTCCATGCATAGATTTGGATCCTGAATTGAACCAGATTAAAATTCCTTGCAAGTGACGTTCCAAAGTAAATCCCTAATTCATTCCCTTGTCCAAGAAGTCACAATGTTTCCTCTAATCTTAAAGTCATCAATAATTCATCTATTCTTCTCAAGAATGCTGAAATTTTGTTTTTTAGAACTCCACTTAAATCATACTTGGTAGTTATTTTCCTTTTCCATTATGGTTTATTACAGGATATTGAATAGAGTTCCCTGTGCTATACAGCAGGACCTTGTTGTTTATCTATTTTATATATAGTGTTTTATATCTGCTGATTCCAAACTCCTACTTTATCCCTTCCCACCCTCTTCCCAATTTGGTAAGCATAAGTTTGTTTTCTATGTTTGTGAGTCTGTTTTGTAAATAAGTGCAAGTCTGTCATGTTTTAGATGCCATATAGAAGTGATATTATGTGGTATTTGTCTTTCTCTTTCTGACTTACTTCACCTAGTACAAGAATCTCAAGGTCTACATGTAGGTCAATATCCATGTTGCTATAAATGCCATTATTTCATTCTTTTTTTATGGCTGAGCAATATGTCATTGTGTGTGTGTGTGTTTTTGTCATTGTGTGTTTTTACCACATCTTCTTTTTCCATTCATCTGTCAGTGGACAAGTTAGTTTGCTTCCATATATTGGCTATGGTAAATAGTGTTACTATGAACACTGGGGTGCATGTATCTTTTTGAATCAGTTTTCTCCAGATATATACCCAGGAGAATCGCTGGATCATATGGCAACTCTATTCATACCTGTTAATTTTGTCAGTTAGAATGTGCCAGTTAAAATGCATATTCTGGTCTAAATCTCAATCTTTCACATGATTTACAATAATGGCACTGTTTAGCTTTATATCATTGCTTATATGAGAGATCCACCTTGAAATCATATGGGCAGGTCAGTATCAGTTTAAGACCACTCAAGTAAATGCAGCTTTTTGGGAATCTTTGAAGCAGGGTCAAACCCTATTCCCTCTCTGAATTTGGAACCACCTAAAAAATTAGACAGTAGAATCAGAGATAGGGAACAAAAGACTGCAGTTTAATATTTGGAGCATCTTTCGTCTAGACCATGGGTTGCCCATCCAATCTAGATAGTGTAAATGGAAACTGTAGGACTCCCAGTTGGAGGCCTAATGGATGCCAGGTCTAATGCTATCCTATCAGCCTTCTATCCTTTAAACTAGAGTGCAGCAATGGATAGAATGCTATGTGCGGCCAATGGGAGATTCCAAAGAGAAGAGCAACACTTATCCTAGAACAGGTGAGTTCAAAAATAAAAGCATTAGTCTCCTCTCTACCTTGTCCTCTCTTGGGGAACATTGAGAAGGAGATAGAAAGAAGCTTCCTAATTCTTCTGAAAAGACAGCAGTTTCACTGTGTGGGTCATGGTGGAAAATCAGAGAGAGAAAGAGAAACAGTTTGTCCTACAAAACCCCAATCCTTGATCTACTGATGGGGAGGTCAGTGGCATTAACTCTGTGTGTGAAGAACAGATCATCACTGAGCCACCTTAGCTATAGGTCAGCCAGAATTGACGTTGCACAGAATATAATGCAAACTTTCCTCTCCTTCATTTCGTTACTATTCACATGTTTCAGGACAATTCATTCAAGATTCACATAAAGTTAGCTATGGGCTTTTCTAAATAGAGCTCTTACAACTTAAAAATAAATCCAAGGCTTTTAAAGCTCTGTAATTATCTTGTCTATTATCTCTTCTGCTGCTTCATCTTTCATTCCCTCCCCTGATCTTTTTTCTGTATGGGGGTTTGCCATTTTTGCATAGCTTTTAAAGCAAATTCTGGATATTTTCAGAGATGGGGGGTAGGAGAATAGATATGTCACAATTTGTTACTTACTCACTTTTTTGGAAAATTAACTCCTCAAGCAGCTGATGAGTAACAGGCACCTGGGCATTTGGAATTTGAGGAAGAATTTTAATTGTATCATTTCATTGCTGTGATTGTTCTTAACGATGAAAATTCTTATAGTTTCCTGCACCATGGTATTTATATCTTTATTTAAGCCACATTTTAAAATTGCATATTCTTAGAACTCTGTCCTTAATAATCTATGTAACTAACTTAGAGCTTAATGACCTCTGCAAAGTAAACTTACTCTTCTGACAGGGGAAAAGTATGTAGAAAGAACGCGATATATTTCAGAAAAAGTCATGTTTGACTGAAATACCACATAAATGGATGTAAATTTATGTATAGTTTTCTGATTTAAAGAGAACATACTCAAACAAAATTTAGAAATTACAAAAAAAAGAAGAATATAAAATAGAATAAAACCCATCCTTCTAATTATCATTTGATGCAACCATTAACATTTTGGTATCTTTCTTTACAGTATTTTACACACACACACACACACACACACACACACATACACACACACACACACAGTGGATCATACTAAGTAGAGTTTTATATCCAGTTTTTCCATGTTTTAGCATTTTCCTATATCATTTTGTAGACACTAAAATATGTTTTTTACATGATGGAATATATGAGAATTTATCAAGTATCTTGCCAGACCACTCGTAAATATATAATATTTGTTATTCCAAAGTTTTCATCACTGTAAATAATGCTGTCATAAATATTACTACACAATACAAAGGTTTTTTTTTTTTCCTATATTATGGTTCTTTCCATAGGAAATAAAACAAAATTACTGAATTAAGTTATTAACTTATTTTGGGGGAGAACCCATGGAGACACTTCCTTTCTTGTTTCAGAAAAGCTAGGAAACCAAACCAATAGACATTCCCTCAGGCACTGTAGAATCAGGGCAAGAGATGGCCATCTTGAAGGATATTTCATTCAGGTCACAGTGAGCCTGATATCTATGACTTTCTCAGCTGAATTGATGTCTTTACATGAAAACATTTTGTATTACAAACCTTAATTATGCTGCAATTTAGAATGCCCTTGGCTTGTAATATTTACCATGTTATAAAGCACTTTAAAACTCTGCATGTGCCCAAATTACTCCACACAATCAACAAAGGACTTATTTGTCCCAACTGAAACACCAGCTGAAGGGCCACTGCTGGGCCTTGGGCTTTCAGACTACAGCATGCTGCTGTAAACGACTACAGTGAGACCAAGCCACACTGGAGAATTAAGGTCAACTGTGGAGAACTGAGCATCTAGGCTTGAGGGAGACAGGACAAAAATCAAAGAAGAGAAGTAGATACTATTTGCTCAGATGTATTTATGGTAGATACTTCTACTGGTAAATGATATAATTTGTTTCATATTTTACATAAAAAAACAATTTACCCTTTTGACTATCATGATTCTTCTGACAATTTCAGTATGTTTTCATTTTTCTTGTGAGTTGGGAGAGTTATGGATGTATTTTCCACTATCTCACCCCTAACTTCAGCCAAAGGAGGATTGGAAAATCAACTTTAAAAATATGTGAAGAGTGAGTAAAAAACTAGCAAGGAAAAGAGTCCAGGACAGTTCACACCTGGCAAGTCCACTATTGTCATCATAGTTCAAAATGGATATGTCTGCATGCCTTCAAGGCGCACAAGAAGGTCAGGCCCTCTGATGTGCCAGTCTTTTGAAGCTAAATTAGATTGATTAACTCCTTCAACTATTGCCTTTTCGGAGTTTATAGGCTTTGGGAGTACCCTTCAATTAGACAGATTTAAAAATATGCAGATAACAGAACCAATATAACTTTGGTGGCTCCACAGTAAAGAATCTGCCTGCAATGCAGGAGACCCAGGTTCAATCCCTGGGTTAGGAAGATCCCCTGGAGAAGAAAATGGCAACCCACTCCTGTATTCTTACCTGGAAAATTCCAAGGACAGAGGAGCCTGGTGGGCTACAGTCCATGGAGTTGCAAAGAGTCCGACTGAGCAACTGATATTTTCATTTTTTTCACTTTCACTATAGGATGATACTAAACTAGACACTATGGGTTTAGAAGCAAGAAGGACAGACAAGACCCGTGTTCTATTTTCTAAACTGATGATGGAGGGGATAGAAAATAAACATACACAAAGGCAGTACAATTTTAAGTAGTGATATTGCTAGAAAGAAAAGTGAATCAGTCTAAGGGGATAGAGAGAGATGTTGGTGCTACCTTGGTTAGAGGAGGTCAGACCTGAAGGAAGAGGAAAGCCACTAGGAGGCACAGAGGAGGGGTCTCCCAGGTGGAGGGAACTGCAGGGTCAAAGTTTCTGAGGCAGCTTGGCTTGCCTGAGCTACGGCAGAAAGGCTGTGTGGTGGACAGAGTAGAGAAAGGAAGGGAGAGAATGCTGGAAAATGAGCTCAGAGAAATGGAGGAAATCAAGCATTGCCTTGGTAACCAGTCATTACCTTCTTCTGTTCAAGAAGGTAATGAACAGAAGTGTAGGTTTAATTTTCATTGTTCTATAGAAAGCCTCTGGAGGATTTGATCTGAAGAGTAACATAAGCTGATATACCGTTGGGAGGTGTAGCTCTGACTGTGCTGTGGAGGAGTCAGAAGAGAAGTAGAAGACCGTTGGTGGTCCTGGTGATGACACAGGGTAACTTGGACCACAGGGATGCCAGCAGACATGGAGAGTAGTCAGGTTGATGACAGGTTCTGAAATAGCCAATAAAACTTGAAGAATGAATATGGGTTCTGAAGAAAAGAGAGTAACAGGATAAAGCATGCTGTTTTATTCCAGCAGCTGAGATAACGCTGATGTGATTTCCTCAGAGTGGGAGCCCTAAGGGAAAGCTAGGTAAAGAATGGAAGAGAATTAAAAGGTTTTTTTGGAACTACAAAAACAGGCAGTAAAGATGAGTCTAGAATTCAGGGATGATGCCAGAGATAAAGGTATAAATTTGTGAGCCAGAATATAGATAATATTTAAGGCCATGGGACTGGATGAGATGACTTATGGAGAGTGTATGAGAAAAGAGAAGAGAAAACAGAGGTGATTTGAAAGACTGGCATATGCCAACACTTAGAGTCAAGGAGAAGCACTGCTGGGAAGTTGAGGCAAACAGTACAGAAAAGTGACCAGGGCACTGGTAAGATGATTTATAGTTCATGTAATTTATAGTTCAAGCCATGATTTCTTAAAAAGTGAAATTGAAGTTGTTAATAATTCTGCTAAGACCACAGGTACAATCTGGGACTGTCCTGGGCAAACAAGAACATATACAGGGTCCTTCTATCCATCAGTAACCTCCCTAAGACTGGTTTCATTGGAGTTGTAGTGATGGCACCCTGACTGCTACGGGCTAAGGAGAGATAGAAGGTGAAGGAATGAAAACAGGAAGCAGAAGCAACCCTTTTGAAAAAATTTGCCGTAAAGAAGCTAGTAGAAAAACAGGACATGGCTAGAGGGGATATGAAACCAAGGAAAGAGTTGATTTTTTATGGAGCTATTGCAGCTCCATAAGATAGCTATTGCTATCTTTCTGGGCTTCCCAAGTGGCGCTAGTAGTAAAGAACCCGCCTGCCAATGCAGGATACATAAGAGATGTGGGTTCGATTCCTGGGTTGGAAGATCCCCTGGAGGAGAGCAGAGCAACCCACTCCAGTATTCTTGCCTGGAGAATCCCATGGACAGAGGAGCCTGGAGGGCTATGGTCCATAGATTGCAAAGAGTTGGACATGACTGAAGCGACTAAGGACAGCACATAGCATCTTTGTGTGCTATTAGGAAGGGATCTAGGAGAGAGGGATAATTTTTATAAGGTAAGGGGAAAGGAACAGTAGTGGAAACAGAGCACAAGAGTAGGGTTCTGTGCGTAAGTGCACAAGTGGAGGGGCTGACATTGGATGTTGATTTCATTCACCCACTGAAGTGAGGAAAGGAGGCTTACGTGGATACAGGTGTACAGAGTTGCTAAATTGGGCTGTGAAAAAAGGAGTTAGCTTCTGAGCCAAAGCAAAAGAAATTTCGCTTTTTCTGAAATTCTCTTTTCCTCCCACAAGAAGTCACAGTTTACCCTTTGGGGGCAATTTTCTTCTTAGGCGTTAAGAAGAGATACGTGAGCTATTTCTCCTTTCAGGAAAAATGCTCCAGTATGGAGCCTTTAATAGTTTACCAGCAAATGTGAAAATTCTCCCAGGTCCAATTTAGTTCTGGCAGAGAAGATGAATATTACTAGTCAATCGGCAACTGCCTATAACAGATGTTTTTGTTGAATGTGAACATTAACAGTTCTATTCGGCCTTTTCAGAATTTGAATTAAGAAATAGAAGAAATAGCCAAGAGTACACTGAGACCCAGGTGGAATGAAATCCTTTGATCAGAAACACAAAATGTAACATCTAGTGAAAACTTCAGCACCCAAGAACTGTGTGACCCTGGGGAAATCACCGTGCTCTGATTGCTTGAGGCATAAGAGAGAAAAAAGCAATTGTCAAGCAGAAATCAGGGGGTTGTAGATATGCATAGTTTCTGTCAAATAACCATTGGTAGAACTTTTAGGGAACTGTAAGCTTTTTGTGGAGCAGCACAAAATAACCAAGCAAATGACTATTACCAGTGATTTAATTCAGTTCAATTGATTCAGCAGAGAAAACCAGAAGTAAGTGGCTTAGATTCAAAATTATATTCCTTCCAAAGGTGAACTCCCTTGAATCTGCTCAAAGGCAGGGATGATAATAAAGACCATTCTCCTTCTCTTATACATTTCTCTAGGCAACCAGGTACAGTGGCTGAAAGATAATTTGCTCATCTGGAAAATGGATCTGAGAAATCACTTCCAGATGTGCCTTGAGTCACTGCAGACATTGGCCCAAGGCAATAGAACTATAATGCAGGTCACTTTAGGCACTCTCCAGTGTAACAATCATACCTGCTAAGGTACTGCAGGCAGGAACCAGGCCTTCACCCATAAAATGTCACTACTCGTGCTGCTAATGTACCACCTACACATGCCACTGCCATAGAGAGAAACCACTAGATCAGTGCTCTATAAACTCTATCATTACATGGGACTGAACAGAGTCCTGGGATTTCCCTGGTGGTACCGTGGATAGGAGCCTGCCGGCCACTGCAGGGAACACGGGTTTGATCCCTGGTCCAGGAGGATTCTACATGTCTTGGAGCAACTGAGCCTGCACCCCATAACTACTGAAGCTGCACGTTCTAGGGTCTGTGAGCCACAACTTCTGAAGCCTGGGCGCCTAGAACCCATGCACCACAACAAGAGAAGGCACTGCAGCGAGAAGCCTCTGCATCACAACCAGAGAGTAGCCCCCACTCTGTGCAACTAGAGAAAGCTTACACACAGTGATGAAGATGCAGTGCAACCAAAAATTAAAAATAATAGTAATATAAATAAATTATAAAAGATACAGTCCCTACGAACAGGTTTTTAAAATGGCACAAGTGTAGCAATTCATGGATGCTGCACTACAAGACAGTTTACAGAACTGTCTAATGTTCTTAGTTACTGATCCTATAGATCAATCTGTTTTCAATGACCAAGTTCAACCTATGCATACTTGTTATCCATTGCATCCTCACTCTTAGCAAGGTAAAAGCAAACAGTAGATTTTTCAAGCACGTATAGATAAAGTTAGCTCGTTATCTGATAATACCCACTACTGAGAAATATTTATTATGTGACTGTATAACATCAATAGCATCTGTTTTAACTGAAACAACTTTAACTTTCCTTTTTAATGAACACTGTATTAACTGAAAAAAAAATAGATTAAGGAATATAGCATCTCATGTCAAGCTCTGATTTAGGGTTTTAGGCTCAGATGCTTATGAACTACTGCAATTATAGTCATTTCCTAGGGATACTGACCCATCATTCAGAATTCACCTGTGAGTTGCAGAGATAATGGTTAGCAAGATGTGAGCCATAACTGAGCATGCAGATGTGGCTGTTTTATTCAGAGGCTCTATGAACTCCTACTATTGGAGGCTACCTTCCTTTTATTACAGATGTTGAAATGCACTTACATTCCACATTAAATGTTTTATGTATATATATATATCAAGAGCTGAGTGGAGTTGTCCTCAACTAGTTGACTTATTGCCACAATTTATAACATTTAACTGAACACTTGTGAATTTCAGTGCTGGTAACTACGTTGCATATTGGGGAGCCAATAAAATGTTTTTTATGTTTCAAACATTTTTTTTGTAGAGGTTTAACAGACCACCTGACCTGCCTCTTGAGAAACCTATATGCAGGTCAGGAAGCAACAATTAGAACTGGACATGGAACAACAGACTGGTTCCAAATAGGTAAAGGAGTACATCAAGGCTGTATATTGTCACCCTGCTTATTTAACTTATATGCAGAGTACATCATGAGAAACGCTGGACTGGAAGAAGCACAAGCTGAAATCAAGATTCCTGGGAGAAATATCAATAACCTCAGATATGCAGATGACACCACCCTGATGGCCGAAAGTGAAGAAGAACTAAAGAGCCTCTTGATGAAAGTGAAAGACGAGAGTGAAAAAGTTTGTCTTAGAGCTCAACATTCAGAAAACTAAGATCATGGCATCCAGTCCCATCACTTCATGGCAAATAGGTGGGGAAAGAGTGGAAACAGTGGCTGACTTTATTTTTTGGGGCTTCAAAATCACTACAGATGGTGATTGCAGCCATGAAATTAAAAGACGCTTACTCCTTGGAAGTAAAGTTATGAGCAACCTAGACAGCATATTAAAAAGCAGAGACATTGCTTTCCCAACAAAGGTCTGTCGAGTAAAAGTTTTGGTTTTTCCAGTAGACATGTGTGGATGAGAGTTGGACTATAAAGACAGCTGAGCACTGAAGAATTGATGCTTTTGAACTGTGGTGTTGGAGAAGACTCTTGATAGCCTCTTGGAAAGCAAGGAGACCCAACCAGTCCATCCTAAAGGAGATCAGTCCTGGGTGTTCATTGGAAGGACTGATGCTGAAGCTGAAACTTCAATACTTTGGCCACCTGATGGGAAGAGTTGACTCATTGGAAAAGACCCTGATGCTGGGAAAGATTGAGGGCAGGAGTAGAAGGGGACAACAGAGGATGAGATGGTTGGATGGCATCACCGACTCAATGGACATGGGTTTGGGTGGACTCCGGGGGTTGATGATGGACAGGGAGGCCTGGCATGCTGCAGTTCATGGGGTTGCAAAGAGTCGGACACGACTGAGTGACTGAACTAAACATTTGCTACTTTTAATATTGCAATTTTCTTTTTTTATTGTGAAGTCAATGATTTGGGGGGTTAGTATCTCAAACATATTTACAGACCCTGGTCAAACTCACGGGCTCTGGGAGAGGCACCTTAGTGCTTACTAGATAAAATGTATGTGGACAAATCTTTGGGCCTGAAGGATGTTTGAAGCTTTCAGTTCAGTTCAGTCGCTCAGTCATGTCTGACTCTTTGCGACCCCATGAGTCACAGCACACCAGGCCTCCCTGTCCATCACCAACTCCTGGAGTTTACTCAAACTCATGTCCATCAAGTCAGTGATACCATCCAGCCATCTCATCCTCTGTTTTCCCCTTCTCCTCCTGCTCCCAATCCCTCCCAGCATCAGGGTCTTTTCCAATGAGTCAACTCTTCCCATCAGGTGGCCAAAGTATTGTAGTTTCAGCTTCAGCATCAGTCCTTCCAATGAACACCCAGGACTGATCTCCTTTAGGATGAACTGGTTGGATCTCCTTGCAGTCCAAGGGACTCTCAAGAGTCTTCTCCAATACCACAGTTCAAAAGCATCAATTCTTTAGCTATGTCAAATTTCAGAAAAACTGCACTGGGATGTAAATTCTTCACATGGTGTTTCATGTCCTAGTTATCAAATGCAATGAAATATTTCTTTATAATCTCTCCATCCAGACTGTTTCCTTTTCTTTTTCTGCCACCTTTTCTAGGTCTCTATCACATCAGACACAAACTACTGGATTGACCAAAAAGTTCATTTGAGTTTTTTCATAAGATGGTATGGAAAAACTTGAATGAACTTTTTGGCCAACCCAATATGACAAAAGACTTTTATTTTGTGTCTCTGCCTGAAATTTTCCCCTTCTTCAACCTCCTTCAACAAAAGTCGACAGATTAGGCTTGCTAAAATGCTAGTCAACCAAACAAGCATAATTCAGTTTAACAATTAAGTACTTAATTAAACTGAATGACTTGGATCTTTTGTATTAATGTTCTATGTGTTCTTGTTGTTTAAACATAAATGTGTGGCTTTACCCTTTAATTTTCCAATAAAGATTTTCTACTTGGATTTCTCTGAATATGCTAAACACATTTTCACCCTTATCTGTTATTTCTGTCATTCAAGAAATATCATTAGCACTCACGGAGTTCCAGACATTGTAATAGTCATTGAGAATTCAATGATGAGTAAGAGCAATCCTTACCCTCAGGTTACTCCCATTCTTGTGGAAGATAAATAATAAAATACATGTACCTGAAATGTTAGAGGTGCTTTGATAGAAGTGAGTATAGGCTACAGTGAAAAGCACAAAAGCAGAGTGGTCAATTCTGCTTGAGGTAGGGTAGGCTGGTTCAGCAAAAGCTTATTTTCAGAAAATGTTTAAACCATTTATCCCGTATGCATTTGGACAAGGGCATTGCAGCCATAAGAAATAATATGAACAAAGGCATCAGGGCAAGAGATGGATTTTGAAAATACTGAATTAACAAATTTGTATTAATGAAAGCAAGACAATAAAATTATAATAAATTATATTATTGGTATAAATAAACTATTTTAAATTAAAATAACTTTTAATATGCCTACTCTTCAACTTTACAATTTTTAACCTATCTTAATGTTCTAAGACACAACCATTTAAAAATACATAAAAATTCATATCTAGGAGTACACATTTTTACTTTTGTCTCAGACTCTAAAAATGGCTTAGCATGGCACTGCCAGATTCTGTTTTTATTTAAAATTTTGACATTTTGTTCATTGTGGATTTCTTGCATTAATTTTTACTTTAAAATGTTATTAAAACATTATTATTTTGATTACTGAGTTTTCTGGCAGTCCCTTAAATTTTGCACACAAGTGCTTCACTTACCTCACCCTAATCTCACTAAAGCCTTCAGATCTACATTTAAAGATCATTCTCTCACAGTGCTGAGAATGGCCTGCTGAAGATTTTGGTAGGTAAGACTAGAGAAATAGGGGCAAAGTCAAAAGTCTACTGTAATAGCTTAGGCAGAAAATAATGGAACTTTGAACCAAGGCAACAAAGAGGATAGAGTGGAGGCAGGGCTGAAAGAAGTATTAGGATGAATGGGGAGAATATGACAAAAATTGGATTTATGAGAAATCTCTCTTCTGGAATTTGCTCTCCAAATTGTGACTATCAAAGCCCAATGAAGTCTCCCTTCTTCAGGAATCCTTTTTAAGCCATTTCACACCATGGCCAATTCTTAGATTATAATCTCTTTGCTGCCAAAGACCATATTTTTTTTCTCCCACAGTGTGTTAAGCACAATAGATGCTCAATAAATACCTTTTGAAAGAACTAGAATCATCAGTGATTTTTAATACTGCTGCAAGATGGTGCCAATAATTATTAAGCCAATGAAAGAAGAGTTTAAATCTTCTTCCCTGGATATATTTTTAAGGTTAAGATGCTCATTTATCTGTCCAAGATGGCATAAATGACTTCACAGGGCCCTTTCCAATTACATGATTAACAGCCCTTTTTGAGAAGGGTTTTATATATGTTACTCTAATAGCAAGAGAACTTCTCCTGGGGCCTTTTCCCCTTTTATGTGATTACACTGGTATTTTAGAGAAAATGAAATTACAGCATCCCAGCTGGGAAGTTCTTTTGAATTTATAAAATGCAGAGATTGCAACAGGACTGTAAAGTTGAGGCAGGTCTCTTATCCAACCATCAATAGATCATTTTGGTTTCTCATAATCTTTCTCACAAAAGTTCTACTGTGGTTACCCATGTCCAAAATTTGACATTAATGTATTGCCCTTGACAACTGAACCAGAGAGCTTCTCTGGAAATTATTCCAGTTACAGTAAAAAGATAATTATAGTTGTAGAAAAATTTGAATTTAATACATCTGAGTGTGGCTTTGTCAGATTTCCATTTCTGGTGATGTCTCGATTCATTTTATCAGAAATTACTATTGTTATTATTATTATCACTGTTACTATTATTTGGGACAAGGTGCTTTTAGTAAAGTTTTTTAAAAGGTAGCTAGATAAATCCTGCATGGACTCTTTGTCCTCTGCCTCTCCCCTTCTGAATGAAGGGTAAAATGCTGAAGCAGCCACCTGCCACAGCCGGGGAGCTGTCACACCAGCCCTGCATTAACTGCATCTCAGTTCAGTTCAGTTCAGTCACTCAGTTGTGTCCAACTCTTTGCAACCCCATGGACTGCAGCATGAAAGGCCTCCCTGTCCATCACCAACTCCCGGAGTTTACTCAAACTTACGTCCATTGAGTTTGTGATGCCATCTAATCATCTCATCCTCTGTCTTCCCCTATTCCTCCTGCCCTCAATCTTTTCCAGCATCAGGGTCTTTTCAAATGAGTCAGTTCTTCACATGAGGTGGCCAAAGTACTGGAGCTTCAGCTTCAGCATCAGTCCCTCCAATGAATATTCAGGACCGATTACCTTTAGGATAGACTGATTGGATCTCCTTGCTTTCCAAGGGACTATCAACAGTCTTCTCCAACACCACAGTCAAAAGCATCAATTCTTCAGTGCTCAGCTTTCTTTATAGTCCAACTCTCACATCCATACATGACTACTGGAAAAATGATAGCTTTGACTAGATGGACCTTTGTTGTCAAAGTAATGTCTCTGCTTTGTAATATGCTGTCTAGGTTGCTCATAACTTTTCTTCCAAGGAGTAAGCGTCTTTTAATTTCATGGCTACAATCACTATCTGCAGTGATTTTGGAGCCCCCCCCCCCAAAAAAATAAAGTCTGTCACTGTTTCTATTGTTTTCCCATCTATTTGCCATGAAGTGATGGGATTGGATGCCATGATCTTAGTTTTCTGAATGTTGAGCTTTAAGACAACTTTTTCACTCTCCTCTGTCACTTTCATCAAGAGGCTCTTTAGTTCTTCTCCACTTTCTTCCATCAGGGTGGTGTTATCTGCATATCTGAGGTTATTGATATTTCTCCTGGCAATCTTGATTCCAGCTTGTGCTTCTTCCAGTCCAGCGTTTCTCATGATGTACTCTGCATATAAGTTAAATAAGCAGTGACAATATACAGCCTTGACGTACTCTTTTCCCAATTTGGAACCAGTCTTTTGTTCCATGTCCAGTTCTAACTGTTGCTTCCTGACCTGCATACAGATTTCCCAAGAGGCAGGTCAGGTGGTCTGGTATTCCTATCTCTTTAAGAATTTTCCACAGTTTGTTGTGACTCACACAGTTAAAGGCTTTGGCATGGTCAATAAAGCAGAAGTAGATGTTTTTCTGGAATTCTCTCACTTTTTCGATGATCCAGTAGATGTTGGCAATTTGATCTCTGGTTCCTCTGCCTTTTCTAAATCCAGCTTGAACATCTGCAAGTTTATGGTTCACATACTGTTGAAGCCTGGCTTGGAGAATTTTGAACATTACTTTGCTAGCGTGTGAGATGAGTGCAATTATGCAGTAGTTTGAGTGTTCTTTGGCATTGACTTTCTTTGGGATTGGAATGAAAACTGACCTTTTCAAGTCTGAGGCATCTCATTTCATGGGGAAAGCAAAAATAACTAATATGTTTATACAACTTGCTTTTCAATTTTCTGACAGAGTTGAATATAATTTTCAACTGATAACAGAATTTGGTATCTAAAACTGCAGTGCTTTAAGCAAACCTAAAATGTAAAATTGAATCGGTGGGAGAAAATGGGACGTTGGACAATAAGAACTTAGATACTTTAAACTGGAAAAATGGATGGGTTTTTTTTGTTATGAGATGGCAGAAAATTTGACGAAATCTTGCCTACTTAAGTTGGAATGTAGGCCTGGGCTAACTAAGGCTGTGCAATTAGGAGAAATGGTAGCAGATATTTTATATATTGGCCTGTGCTACCTTTGGCACTTTCAGAAAAATCCTACTATAGAGATGACGTCATACTAGAGCTACTCAGACTGCAAACAGAAAAGGAAGGAAACACTATTTTCCCAAGTGTCTGAGAGCTGAGATCTGCCTTAACTTTTTCCCTGCCTGTGGTCTACACATCACAGTGAAGGGAGCCTTAAAGCCAATGGCTTCTATTCTTCAAAACTGAAGCAATTATAAACAGTGATGGACAAACAAGAGTCTACATTCTGGTGCTTCGTTGAAGAGAAGCACCAGATGGTGCTGGTGGTGATGGACTTGAGGATGAGCCTTCCTGCCAGAGCCTATTGATGCTAACTTATCAGTTCATGCATTCTCAGTCATGTCTGACTCAACAACCCCATGGACCCATGGGATCTCTCAGGCAAGAATACTAGAGTGGGTTGCCATTTCCTCCTTCAGGGGATCTTCCCAAGCCAGGGAGCAAACAAGTGTCTCCTGTGGCTCCTGCATTGGCAGGTGGACTCTTTACCACTGTGCCACCTGGGAATCCCTAATGTTATCAAGGAGGCAGCTACGGCATCTATGACAAGGCAGATGGGCAGAGCAGAAAGACCAGTAATTATAGCAAGAAGTCCTCAGGCTTAAAGTCTACATCTGAATAAGACTTTTGGCTATTATTTCCTAACTTGGGACTTCACCAGATGCAAACAGAGCAAAACTAGACTGAGTTTACGGGAAACTATATTTCCAAAGTACTTCCCTGCCTTCATGACTGGCCTGAAATAACTTCTAATAAATCGCTAACATAGTCCCTGGTCTTTTAGACTACAACAATAGGAAGTTGGCTTTGAGGGCTTTGTAACAGTAGAAAGGGCATCTTTATCAAGTCACATCAGAGGGAAGAATAGAGGATGAGAGGAACAGGGATCCAAGAAGTTTCTCCCAGAGAGAATAACCAGGTTCAGCTAGATCAGCCACGCAAGGAACTCATCCCATGATAAGATAGAGGGTCCATGCTACTGATGGCAAGTAGAATTGCTTAGTTGCTATGGATAACTGATCATTCTATATTTTCCATCCTCTCCTTTTTTAATGAGACCTTATGGTAGTTATCCTATTCCTTCTCCCACTATTGTATATTAAGGGTATACTATGTCATTTGATTTATAGACCAGTAGGCCTGGAAAGTCCCATGGACGGAGGAGCCTGGTAGGATGCAGTTCATGGGGTCACAAAAAGTTGGACACGATTGAGCGACTTCACTTTCAGTTTTCACTTTCATGCATTGGAGAAGGAAATGGCGACCAACTCCAGTGTTCTTGCCTGGAGAATCCCAGGGACTGGGGAGCCTGGTGGGCTGCCGTCTATGGGGTCGCACAGAGTCAGACACGACTGAAGTGACTTAGCAGCAGCAGCAGCAGTAACAGCAGACCTACAATAAGATCTTCTCTGGTGGTTCAGTGGTAAAGAATCTGCTTGCCAATGCAGGAGAGGCAAGTTTGATCCCTGGGTCAGGAAGATCCCCTGGAGAAGGAAATGGCAACTCACTCCAGTAATCTTGCCTGGGCAATCCCAAGAACAGAGGAGTCTGGTGGGGTATGGTCCATGGAGTCTCAAAGAGTTGGACACAACAGCAACTAAACAACAACAGATCTATAACAAACCAAACACACCAACGACTTTCCATCTGTATCTGATGGAAAGTCTGCATATCACCCAAAGAGCCTGCATTTTGAACTGGGTGCAAGAAATGCAATAGACTGAGGTTCTTTCCCTCAGGATGTTCTTTTTCTGGGAGGAAACTGGTGTTTTTGATAAATGTTTAACCACTGGCTGGAGTAGGGTTGCCTACATACCTATGCATGTTTATTATAAATTTTATTAAAACTTTATTGATATAAAGTATGTAATTTATAAATAATAAGGTCATATTCTTTATTATAAATTCCTTAGAGTCAATTGGTTCTCCCAGAATTTTCTTTGGCAAACAAAGGAGTTGACAAATAAGTATAGTTCTCACATGAATGTTGGGTGATAAGTTTGTTCATGTTGACAACTAAAATGAAAGTGAAACATTGAAGATGTGTCAGAATTCCAGTCATTCATCAATATCGTGAACAACTTTCAAGTATTGGAAACTTCAAAAACTAGAAGAATATTTCCTCACTTTTTTGTGTTATTCACAATGCAAGAGCTATTATCACAACATACTTCAATGTTTAAGTTGCACTAGTAACATTTTTTTCATTATCCTTAAGTCTAGACAACAAAAAAACTGTAAGTCAAGTCCTGATTCATAGTATTTGCTGATTTCCATGGCATAAGTACTCCTGTGGCTGATTTTAAGATACTAACTTGATGTCACTGAGGCAGAGTTGGGAACAGATGTGACCATTTTAAATCATACCATTTAAAAATATCCCCATCATTAAGATATGATAGTTGCAAACTTCAAGACCAAAGAGGAAAAAGTAGTAAAACAATTAGAAAGTGATGAATTTTGACTATTACCTTTGTTTTTTAGTACAATCTATATAATTATAAAAATTACAAGTTTATATAATTTCATTCTTAAAAATAACTGTCTAACCAGGAATTCACAAAATTCTTGAAATTTGAACAACTGGTTTTGTGAGCTGGTATAAAGCTTATTTCCATGCCACTGGAAATAAGAGTGTATCTGAATGATGCGTAACCAGAGGGATGGCAAACAGTGCTAGTTATCTACCCAGTAGATAATTTTCTATTTTTCCTACTAAGAAAATATCACTTTTATTAGATGATTAAATTTATTAGATCAAATTTATAAATGATATTTAATAGCTTTCCTTGTAGACAGGTTGGAGAAGGGAATAAAAGCAACCCACTCCAGTATTCTTTTCTAGTTTTTGAAGTTTCCAATATTTGAAAGTTGCTCACAATATTGATGAATGGCTGGAATTCTGACACATCTTCAATGTTTCACTTTCATTTTACTTGTCAACATGGACAAACTGAGGATACTGGCAGACTATAGTCCATGGGGTTGCACAGAGTCGGACACGACTTAGCGACTAACACTTTCACTTTTATAGATAGGTATGGTCCTATAACACAGTTCTGGCTAATAAGATATAAGTAAATGATGTTGAATGAGATGAAAAATCTCCTTAAAAGTGAACGGGAAGAAGCTGACACGTGCTTTTTGTCCTCTGCTCTTCCCATTGTATCAATCAGGTTGGGTTTGATTATGCTGCAATAATAATTTAATTCCTAAATATCAGAGGTTTTAACATAAAAGTTAACTTCTCATTTCATGTCCATTGCCAGTGGCTGAGGCAGGTCTGATCCACTCAGGGACCCAGGTGCAGTGGTTCCACCAATCTGTAACTGTATCATCTGGAATACACAGGTTCTTCAGGTGACCTGATTGTTATGTATGCCCAGAAAGGAAACTCTTCATTTCCCCATACAGCCTATTGGCCAGAATTATTCTCATGGCTCTGTCTAACTGCCAAGCAGGCTAGGGGTATATATTCCTTAAGTAGGAAAAAGAAAACCTCTGATTTGTTTCAGACCATTATTTCTGGATCTAGATTTTGCTTACAGTCAAACAATTGCTAAGTGATATAATTGATACCACTTTTTATGTTTTTTGTGTGCAAAGTTGCTCTAGTCATGTCCAACTCTATGCATCCTATGGACTGTAGCCCACCAGATTCCTCTGTCCTTGGGATTTCCCAGGCAAAAATATTGGAGTGAGTTGCCATTTCCTTCTCCAGAGGGTCTTCCTGACCCAGGGATCAAACCCACGTCTCTTGTGTCTCTGGCGCTGGCAGGTGGGTTCTGTACCAGTAGTGCCACCTGAGAAGCCAATGGCATATAGAGTGTGCTATATTCTAATCTTTCCAGAAGTTTATATGAGACCAGCAAGAGAAAGAAAGTGGAGGTTTATGCATGGAAACAATGCACACCTCCTTTTGTCAGGGAAGAAGTCACACGCTCTAACAAGATACTGCAGGTTTTTGTCTACTCCTGCAGCAGAGACATGAAGAGTGTATTTTTCACATGAGAAATCATTTTACATAATAATTTGGTTTTCTCTTTTGCCTTTCTGAGTCCCTTTACCTAACCTGACCCAGGTATCCATCTTTGCCTGAGAAGAGATTAGAAATTACAGCAGAAGGTATGCAAGAAGAAAGAGGAGGGGATATCCAACTCTTGATATTAAAATTGGATTGTGCAACAAGAGAATGCCCTGTGAGTCAGCTGATTTTCTTAAGACAGGATTTTTCCAAATTCCTGCCTGTTGCATGTAGCATATCAAAGACAGGCCTGTCCTTAGATCTTATCTGCAGTCAGAAAAGGGAAAGACATGATGTGAAATTAATAGAAAAAACCACGCATCTGGTCCCTGGAAAATAGGAAGAGAGGGAAGGAAAGGAGACAGGGAACAGGAGTGCTGTGACCAGCATCAATGTCTTGCTATCCTCCTCTCTGGGTTCAAGCTGCAAGGCAGAGGGAAGTACATTGAATCAGCGATGACAAACCCTGAGGTAAAGCCATGGGATGGCCCCAGAAACCCAGCAAACAGGGTTTGGGAGGAGTGCTGGTGGTTTAGTACTTCCAAGGTTCTCTTAATTCTCACATGGCACAGAGACTGAGTTGAAGCCAGTGGGCATTCCATGGAGTCTGCCACAACTTGGTGAGATGTTGGGGGTGAACTGCCAAGTTAGAGGATGAGAGAGACAACACAGCTAGGGGCTCAGTGGGAACTAGAACTGCAGGAATGGAGTGAGGGGGAGGAGGAGGCACGGAACACTATGGGAGCATCACTTGAGTCAAAAGAATGGACCCTGAATCAAATCAGTCATAGCGTTTGAAGACAGCAGGGCAAGGAATACACAGGTGAGTAAAGAACACCATCCCAGAGACCCAGCAGATTCTAGCCAGTGCACACCTGAGGAGCAGCATGTCTCTTCCCTATCAACATCACACCCAACAAAGACTCACTGGTTTCCTCACCCCTGAACACATGGATGCCATTTCAGAGGAAGGAACAGGAGAAGAGCAGGTTTTTGAGGACATGAGCATTTTTTTTTTGTCCTAGAGAGACTAAATTTTACTTCAGGGAACCATGTAAAAAACTGGGTTGTACTAAGCTTAATGGCCTCCCCTGGTGACTCAGATGGTAAAGAATCTGCATGCAGTGAGGGAGACTAGGGTTCAGTCTCTGGGTTGGGAAGATCCCCTGGAGAAGGGAATGGCAACCCACTCCAGTATTCTTGCCTGGAGAATTCCATGGACAGAGGAGCCTGGTGGGCTAGACTAAATGGGGTCACAAAGAGTCGGACATGACTGAGCAACTAACACTTCCTCTTTCACTGCCACTCAAACTTAATCTAGATCAGTTGATTTATATGCCTACTAACCAATTAATTTATACTGATTTTCAGGAGGAGTACAGGTAACTGTAGACAAAATTAAGGAGCTCTGTGGGGTCAATATCCTGATTTTTATTTACATATACATCTCATCATTTTTTAGAGTTCAGGTAGACCTGCACATGAGGGATTTCTACAAGAAAATAACAGATTTTAGTCTAAGATATCATTTTAAATTTCATACTCACTAGTTGCAGGTTTGTGGGTACATTAATTATTTTCTCTGTGCCTCAGTTTTCCAACTGACAAAATAGGGATAGAAAAATATAACTAGCCATGGAGGTATTAAGGAGATTAAAGTAATTGAGTTGATATTTAGGAAATGCTTAGAGGAGGAGGAGGTCTTGCCATATAGTAAGAACTATGTAAGAAAAATTTTGGAGGTCTTATTATGTTAGAATTTAAACCTAACTCACCTCCCCTCTTTAACTAGGGAACTATTCACCTTCTACAGAAGGGGACAATTTATGGTTCAAAACTATTATAGTCCAGAGGCTATCTGGGTCAAGAAGGGCATGTTGACTTGAGTGTCTCCTAAGATGCTAAGGGATGGGAACAAAAGACTTCCTATTTGGGGAGCAAAGACACCTGGGGCTGACTACCCCCAAACTGCATTGATGTTTCCTGCTTTCATTAGCTGTAAAATGAATAAATCAAAATAAACAAAAGATAGCCAACATCAACAAAACACCGACACATTCTTTCAGTTGCCATGGCTCTGAAAAGACTGGAGTAATGTAGGGAAGACAAAGCCGGTTGACTCATAAACTCTTAAGTGAGTTTATGGACCCTGTGGTGCAGGAAAAGGGCTAAGGAATTATAGTGCCTGGCTCAACAGCCTGGAATTCAGCAAAGTTTTGTCTTATAATGTCTGGATAGGGAAGAAGACAGATACTATGGCCTGAGAAAAACGACAGATTGAGAGAGAAAAATCTTTTATTTGCTGATTATATACACATGCGGAGTCCAGACAATTGCCTTACTCTCCCTCATTTGGACCATCAAGCATCCGCTGATTCTGAACAGTCAGCCCCAGGTTGCTATCCAGTGTCATCCTTTCCTGTCTCCTCCCTTCAACATATCTTGGGTCCTCAAAATCAGCTTTAAATGGCCTCACTTGGATTTTTCTCAGCCTTCTCCTCCACAATAAAGAATCCATGAAATTCTGGTTCTGATGAGCTCTGTTTTTCTCTAAAATTATATTAAAATAGATATACAAATATTTAAACTTTATCAAAATGTTTTCCATATGCCTCCTAAAATTATCTCCTAACCTGCAATTATATTAAAATAGATATACAAATATTTAAACTTTATCAAAATGTTTTTCCATATGCCTCCTAAAATTATCTCCTAACCTACAGGGGTTCTGATCTAAATAAGAGTAGAATCTACAAAGGTGATTATAGCTACCTGGCGCCCCAAAACAAAAAGCATCATCAAGGCTCGAAGGGGGCGTCATATGACGGTCACTCTCCAGGAGTGGGATGTCGGGCAGGCCTTTTCTCCATGAAGAAAGCAGATGGGCAAAGAGTGGGGTAAGAGGGTGGGAGGGGTATTGACCAGCACTAAGAAACAAGTTAACAACAAAAACAATGAATAGGGCTGGAATAAATTATGTCTAACCACTGAACTAAAGTCTCAGCAGCAACAATTTGAGGACCTTAGGCCGCTGGTGCACCTTCACAAAACTTGACCCTCAGGGCACTCACTGCAGTAATAGGGTTGGTAGGAGAGCAAGAGGGTCAGAGAGGTCCAGAGTTCTAGAAAGGGTGGCATCAAAAAGTGACTGAGCTTGGGCTCCACGCTGGGCAAGAAGACCTGGGGATCTACAAGGTTCTGATGGACCAGGAGAAGCAGGGGGGCCTCTGCACCAGTGTGGAGATAGAAAGGTGTTTGGTGAGAACAAGCAAATGATAGAATCACTTAAAGTAAAACACACCCACCCACCTCCCCACCCACTTCTCTCCTTTTCAGTTTTGGAAAGTCAGTAGGCCTTCTATTTGATCTTAAATTCCTTCTGAAAAAAATAATGTAAAAGATATCCTGACTTTTGACATAAGCTCTGAAATGCCTAAGAAGTTCCTTGTGAAAATTTACAGTCTTTTTGGAAGGGTGCTGTTGTTGTTGTTGCTGTTGTTTTTTTAATATTTTCAATTATAGATTTATGACAGAATTTTTTACAGGCCCGAACTGTCTGTTTAATATTAAAATGATTCTTGTAGGGAGCCATCTGTTATGTGATCAGGCATGGAAATTCTTTACCGGGCTTTATATCAGCACTCAATCCAATGTGTGTCATGCTTCAAATATCCTCATGCATTTGTGTTTCCACTTAGAAGAGCGAGGTGAAGGATGTAGAGGTAGGACATGATGCCTCCTGATTATTCAGTGGGTGTTACTGAAAATACTGTGTTCAACATATGGTTTGCTAAATTGTCTTTTTCCCTAAACTACCCTCAACATTTTCCTTAACTATGACAGAATAATACCTTGAGAATGATATTTTGATAGTCATTGTATCTACTGTCCAAACAAACTTTGCTCATTGTATTAATCAACTCATTATTTCTTCAAAACCATTGTTCTTTTTTTTTTTTAAGTAATATATTTCAGCTTATTTTCCCCTGAGTGCTATTATATTTGAACTAACTTTATTTTCCCAAGTGGGTTTCATCACAGGTGTTCGCTTCGAATCACTGGGCTGGGAGCTGCCTTAAAAAGGTGTATTGAGAAAGATAGTGAAGCGTCATTCAAGCTCGGTAGGGAAGAGTACACAATTGATTATTTATGTCTGTCATGGGTGTAGGAAAGTGAGTATGAGCCACATGAACCACCTATTTGCCATGTCTGGACTATTCTTTTTCTCTGTTCCTCTATCATTATGCTCTTTAATAAGCATTGTGAAGCAGCTGACCTCAGGGCAAGCCAGAGTAAAATAAACTCCTTTATCTGGAAACCAAACTTGAACCTGATACCACAATATTATTAATAATGAGATAATACATGCTGTATTTGTCAAGCATTTGCTGTTATAGGCATCACTGTAGGTTCTTTATAGACATTAAATTATTTAATTTAGTCTTCACAAACATTTTGCAAGAGATGTGTGTTCTGTGTGCTTAGTCACTCAGTCGTGTCTAACTCTTTGCAACCCCATGGACCGTAGCCCGCCAGACTCCTCTGTCCATGAGGATTCTCCAGGCAAGAATACTGAAGTGGGTTGCCATGCCCTCCTCCAGGGGATCTTTCCAACCTAGGAATCAAACACAGGTCTCTTGCATTGCAGGCGGGTTCTTTATGTTCTGAGCCACCATATTATCCTTAAATTTCAGAGAGAAGCCTTACTATATATGTGCAAATTATATATCAGTAAAACTGGACAAAATTATGTAAGCCTTCTTCTGGGAAATATATGAATGAATTGATAAGGATGATTTGAACAAAAAGGTGAACTCAGTAAATTTACTTCACCTCTTTGATCTTGAGTCTTTAAGATCTCCTAGGAGAGGAGTATGTCAAGGCTGTATATTGTCACCCTGCTTATTTAACTTACATGCAGAGTACATCATGAGAAATGCTGGACTGGAAGAAGCACAAGCTGGAATCAAGATTGCAGGAAGAAATAGACATGCAAATGACACCACCCTTCTGGCAGAAAGCAAAGAGGAACTAAAGAGCCTCTTAATGAAAGAGAAGAGGACAGAGAAAAAGTTGGCTTAAAATTCAGCATTAAAAAACTAAGATCAAGGCAGCTGGTTTCATCACTTCATGGTAAGTAGATGGGGGAAACAATGGAAACAGTGACAGACTTTATTTTCTTGGGCTCCAAAATAACTGCAGATGTTGACTGCAGCCATGAAATTAAAAGATGCCTGTTCCTTGGAAGAAAAGCTATGACCAACCTAGACAGCATATTAAAAAGCAGAGACATTACTTTACTAACAAAGGTCCATCTAGTCAAAGATATGGTTTTTCCAGTAGTCATATAAGGATGTGAGACCTGGACCATAAAGCTGGGTGCCAAAGAATTGATGCTTTTGAACTGTGGTGTTGGAGAAGACTCTTGAGAGTCCTTTGGACTGCAAGGAGATCAAACCAATCAATCCCAAAGGAAATCAGTGCTGAATATTCATTGGAAAGACTGATGTTGAGGCTGAAGTGCCAATACTTTGGCCACCTGATGTGAAGAACTGACTCATTGGAAAAGACCCTGATGCTGGGAAAGATTGACAGCAGGAGCAGAAGGGGACAACAGAGGATGAGATGATTGGATAGCATCACTGACTCACTGGACATGAATTTGAGTAAGCTCCAGGAGTTGGTGAAGGACAGGGAAACTTGGCTTGCTGCAGTCCAAGGGGTAACAAAGAGTTGGACACAATTGAGTCACTGAACTGAACTGAATTTACATGCAACATTGCATTAGTTTAAGATGTACAACATAATATACATATACGTGAAAAGTGAAAGTGCAAGTCACTCGGTCGTGTCCACTCTTTGCGAACCCATGGACTATACAGTCTATGGAATTCTCCAGGCTAGAATACTGTAGTGGGTAGGCTTTCCCTTCTCCAGGGGATCTTCCCAACCCAGGGATCAAACCCAGGTCTCTCACGTTGCAGGTGGATTCTTTACCAGCTAAGCCACCAGGGAAGTCCAAGAATACTGGAGTGGGTAGCCTATTCCTTCTCCAGTGGATCTTCCTCACCCAGGAATTGAACCGGGTTTCCTGCTCTGCAGGCAGATTCTTTACCAACTGAGCTATCAGGGAAGTCCATATACATATATATATGAAGATATATAAATATATGTCTGTGAGTCTGTTTCTGTTTCATACATAAGCTTATTTGTGTCATATTTTGGATTCAACATAGGAGTGATATCATATGGTATTTGTCTTTTTCTGACTTACTTTATCTAGTATGATATTCTCTAGGCCCATCCATTTAGCTGCAAAAGGCATTATTTCATTCTTTTTTATGCCTGAGTAACATTCCATTGCATATATGTATCACAAAACTTTATCCATTTATCCGTTGATGGATCTTTAGGTTGTTTCCATGTCTTGGCTATTGTAAACACTAACTGCTTCATTTCTTAATGTGGTTCCCAGACCCGTGCATTTCTCACTGTTTTGGATATTCTTTTCCATATCCACTCGGGCTTCTCTGTTGACTCAGACAGTAAGGAATCTGCCTATAATACAGGATGGAATCTGCCTGCAATGCGGCGTGGAATCTGCCTGCAATGTGGGAGACCTGGGTTTGACTCCTGCGTTGGGAAGATCCCCTGGAGAAGGGAACGGCCACCCACTCCCGTATTCTCACCTGGAGAATTCTATGGACTGTACAGTCCCAGGGGTCACAAAGAGTCAGACATGACTGAGACTTTCATTTCACTTCTTCCATATCCACTTAGTCATTTCCTTCTTACGTTCAAATCCCAGCTCAGTCTTGCCCTCTATACATTTCTTCCTGCCTGGAAGATGCCCTTGATGAAGCAGAAGGAAATCCCAGCCTCAGCTCAGCCAAGTTGGACACACTCTGAAGTCATCACGGGCTCTTCTCTGAGGCTATGAGACATTACCCCATATGACCAATTATGGATAATTCAGCCAAACCAGCTGTCAATTCAATTCAATTTTTAAAATTCCTTTTTTAGTGATTTCATCAATTGTATATATTTTTAATTTAACTGTTACATATCTAAACTGAGTTGTCAAACTGTTTAGTGAATCCAACTTGAGCTTTTTAGTAGCTGGTCAAAGTAAATAGCCAATGCCATCAACCTAAAAGTCCTTCCGTGAAAATTAGCTGTTGTCTTAGTGAAGATAACATGGTGACATGGCTTTTTGGTCATATCCCTCCTTGTAAGAGTGAAGTAGATTATAATTTTTCAAAGGTGGCTGTGTCTAGTTCCCTAGTGTAGCTCCTACTGCCAAAAGCCTGGTTCTGTTGATCACCAGCTTCAAAATCCTCCAATACAGTTGTGAGTCAATAAGAAGATCATGTACAGACTTGACTATAGCCTCCATTTACATCTTAATGGGAACCAATGATAGTTCACTTTCTCCAGAAAAAAGTAAACAGAAATAGAAAAAGAAAACTGCCTTTATGGGCAGAAGACACAATTGGATTGATGGTACATTGTTGTTTATATGCAAATCAAATAACAGAAAAGAAAAAAACACCCCAATTTAATTCTTTAGGTTTTATTTATATGTCTGTTTTCAAGACTACTCATGTTATTTTGCCTAAGCAAAGTTTTGTTTCTCTTGTTAGGGCTAACTTTGCTTTGAGATGTTAGTACATGACGGGGTTTGGCAAACTAACCTCTGAGGCAAAACTTCAAAAGTGAGAAATTCAAAGACTTGTAAAATGTAAAGATATTTGCTTTTACTAACATCCATTTCCAAGTTGCCCTCTTTTTATCCAACACTGTTGGAGAAGGAAATGGCTACCTACTCCAGTATTCTTGTCTGGAGAACCCCACGGCCGGAGGAGCCTGGTAGGCTACAGTCCATTGGGTCGCAAAGAGTCAGACATGACTGAGCGACTAACATTTCACACACTGATTTGGACAAAAGATGTGTGAACTGACTTAATTCACAACCTGATTTTCTTTACTCCCAGGATAGATATCACCTAATATCTGAGCTTCAGCACTGCTCTGCCATTAACAAATTAAGGAGGCTAGTTGACTCTGCTCTACTTTTTTGGATCTTTAGCAAGTGTTACATCTTATTTCATATCTAACTAAGGTACTTTCCTTTCTCCTCTGCCCACAGACCCATTTTTCACTTCTCAACAAGCATGTCAAGTTTCTTCAGTCTCTCCCCTTATATTCTACTTTTACATGCTGCACAATCAAGGCATTGAATATGCTGAAACAGGATTGATTCCCCATCTCAAGAAATTTCCTACCACTTGGATTGTGCCACATTTTTAAAAGATACTAGCAACATCTCTAATTGTTTCCACATGCAAGTTAAATTCTCTGCTTCAAAGATCTCAATATTACCCTTTCCCCACTACATGGTCCCAAGTCCCTCTGCATGCTATCATTTCCCTTTAAAATCCACAACCAGACTGTTTCCTTGGATTGGGAGGGGGCCATCATCCTCCCCAAATCACCTCGACCTCTCCTGGTATGCATTCTTGCTTACTTGCCAACTGGAATGATATTAAAAGGATTTTACATGAATGGGGTCTCTCATTCTTTCCAAGTTCTTCAAAGAACTACTTTTGGTTAAATCATTTTTGAATTAGTTTAGTGGTAGCCATTACTCAAAGATAGACTTAAATTCCTTTAATCTATTTTTATCCCTAATTCTTTTCCTCTAAAACCTTTGTATAATATGTTAGTACACTAGGTCCTTTTTTTTTTTAACTTAGAATCTAATTATAAATGTTAGAAATCAATTTTGGGCTGTGTTGCTTGGGGCTGGTGGTATGTTGCCTTTTGATTTTCCACAGTACACAAAAGCAGAACACAGGCAGCTTCCCTCTCTTGGGTGGGAAATGGGACAGTGTGTCCCCGCCATCTGAGAGGGTAGGATGAGTCTGTAAATTTCTTGTGCCCGTGACATCATGTACCTGCAAGAGGCAAAAATAATCTCTCTTCTCTCGAGTTCCACAAAGGAATGTACTCTGTGTAATTAGCTCACATTCATAGCCTTTAAATTAGAGAACAAACTATTGGCTCATTCTCCACTTTTTGCCTCACACTGTTCCCCACAGCTGAAATTAAAATTATTTCATAGCTTACAATTCAGTTTATATTCTATCTAATCAACCAATAACTCTCCTTGCTAATGCTGATAAAATATCTATCTTAGCCCATCTTTGGTAAGTTTTCCCACAGGAGGACAGGGACCAAGAGAAGAAATTAAAAAAAAAACAAAAACAAAGAAAAACAACCTTTGAACGCTATTTTTTAGCAGTTTTAAAGGAAGGTGAGCCCGGTTCCACTCAAAAAATAATGTAGAAAGAATTTCCGCATTGGCTGTTTTCAGCTAATCCCTTTCAGCTTTGTATGAATAATTATCTATAGATTTTTTTTTTCTTTATCTCTCATTTGTCTCTTTTCAGAGACAATAGTTAGACAGCAAGGTACCCTTATGATTTCAAGATAAGTCATCTTCTGAGAATAAAATTAGAGAAAATCAAATGTTATAGAAAAATATTTCAAGACAAAGAATGCCGTTTATGCTATATTCAATGAAAAATGTTATAAAGCAACATGTATTATGCAATCTCATTCTTAACTATTTATCATCTTTCACACACACACATACTGAAACAGCCACATGAGGCAATATTCAAATTCTTAGGAGGAACCGGAATTGTTATGGCCGATATTTATATCTTTTTCCACCAATTTTTTTCAGAGACGATGCAGTATTTGTACTAAAATTTTTTAAAAAGAAAGTAGTAATTTTACTCTTCTTTATCACATGCTGTGGATTGTGACCAGCAGAAACTATATTGGAAAGCTTCCATTACTAATGATTTTGAAAGGATAAAGCCTGTCCTTTATTGTATGTCTCCCTTTAAAAGAAAAAATTCAACTGGTAATTTACCAAAATCAACATGGAAAACAAGCTAACAGAAGGAGAAGAGAGAGTCATTTCACTTCTCAGAAAGCACTAAACAATGAGAGAACCCATAGCTCTTTGCCAGCTGTCTGCTGTAGCAAGAGTGGCAGAGAGATGGCTGTTCTGCTCCCGACATGGAGAGAAGCTACATCAGGGTGAGAGAGGATTAGAAGCCTTCTTTCCCATTATTCTGGAGTCCTTGCCTCAGAAATGTGATAGAAAGC
Source organism: Muntiacus reevesi (assembly GCF_963930625.1). Classification (NCBI taxonomy): domain Eukaryota; kingdom Metazoa; phylum Chordata; class Mammalia; order Artiodactyla; family Cervidae; genus Muntiacus; species Muntiacus reevesi. The sequence goes on along the minus strand of NC_089265.1, from coordinate 38,233,722 downwards.
TAACATTTGTTGAGTTTACTATGTGTATACACAGTTCTAAGAACTTTTTATGTTAACTCGTTGAATCAGCCCCTAAACCATATATGGTAGGGGCTATTACTACCTTGCTTTACTAAGGAAGGAAACAAGGGCATAAAGACATGCTCATTTGCCCAACCTCTCCTTTGGGGTTGGCCCACCCGCGCGCTTCGAGGGTGTACTTTCCTTGGGCTTCACTGGTGGCTCAGTTGGTAAAGAATCTGCCTGCAATGTGGGAGACCTGGGTTTGATTCCTGGCTTGGGAAGATCCCTTAGGGAAGGGAACAGCTACCCAGTCCAGAATTCTGGCCTGGAGAATTCCATGGACTATAGTCCATGGGGTCACAAAGAGTCAGACAGGATGGAGCAACTTGCACTCCCACTTCTCAGCTAGCGGATGTTAGATTTGAAGTTTAAATCAGGCAGTGTGGCTCCTGACTCTATGCTTTTAAGGGGTGATTCTCTGTGATCTTTTGAAGTATCATAAAGAAGCTTTGCAGAACTGTCTGGCTCAGGGCTGGGGAAGCTTGGGTATTCACCCACCAGTTGCATTCCTTGTTGGTCGAAGAGTTCCAGAGAGCCACAGATCTCCAGCACGTCTGGGCAGCTCTCCAGGCAGCCTGAGCCAGATGCCCTGGTGCTGGAGTCAGTCTTTGGGCAGAGAAACAGCGGTGCAAGGACTGGGTAGGAAGCTGTGTGTTAATAACAGCAACTGCCCACGAGAGCTACAGGAGAACTCAGAGGTAAGCTGTAAGTTTTGGGGTGGGGCCTCAACGGTGCCCTGATGGCACACCCATCAAACTAATTCTGGGTTGGTGTTTTTTAAGATGTTGTAAGAGGAAAGGCTGACAAGTACTCAGGGCATCTCAGAGTGGTCCCCAGACCAGCAGCATCAGCATCACTTGGGAGCTAAGAAATGCAAATGTTGGACACCTCCCCACATCTCTTGAATGGGAAACTCAGGATCTGTGATCTGTGTTTTAAAAACCCTCTAGGTGATCCTGATGAGCATTAATACTCTGCAAACCACAGTTTTAAAAGATGGAAAGGGATCCACTCATAAATTGATTTCTTTTCCAAGGGAAGATGTTGATTTAGAACTTTTCCAATGCTAAATATTTAGAACCCAGGTCTCCAAACCTAGTTCCTCACAGGAATGATTCAAACATTTCTCCCCCATAGATTTGTGTATTAGTTATTATAAACAGTAAGCTGCTGCAACAAAAACAACCCAAAGGCAATGGCTTAAATGACATAGAAAACCATCTCCAGGACTTCTCTGGTGGCATAGTGGATAGGAATCTGCCTGCCAGTGCAGGCGACATGGGTTCAATACCTGGTCTGAGAAGATTCCACCTGCCATGGAGTAACTAAGCCTGTGCGTCACAACTACTGAGCCTAGAGTCACAACTCTAGAGCCCACGAGCCACAATTACGGAGCCCAAGTGCCACAGCTACTAAAGCACATGTGCCTGGAGCCTGTGATCCACAACAAGAGAAGAGACCACAATGAGACGCCCATGCGCTGCAATGTAGAGTAGACCCCTACTCGCCGCAACTAGAGAAAGCCCATGTGCAGCAGCAAAGACCCAGTGCAACAAATTAATAAAAAGAAAGAAAAGTATTTCCATGTAACAGTCCAGCAGTATAGGCTGGTGGGGCAGTTCTGCTCTATAAACTCATTTACAGACTAGGTTCTTTCCTTCTTGGGGGCACTGCTATTTCCCTGGGTGGTGTCTCCAATGGGATAGTCAAACTAGATTGCTGTCTTATCCAAATTCTAGCCACAGGATGTGACAGAGATAAAGTTCAGAGTCAGAAGCTCATCTTAATTTGCATGTGACACAGTATTTGAAAATATCACATCTGCAAATGTTCAGTTGTTCCAAACTGAGTCACAAGACCGCTTGGAACTGCAAAGGGCACTGAGGAACGTCGTCTCCAGCTTAGCGGCTTTGTTCCCAGGGAGAAAGGATCTGTAGGACAACCAACACAGTCACAGCACGTGCCACAATGTCATACGAACACTGGAGTCTTACTGCTGTTACTGTTTTGTTTTGTATTGTTTTTACTTCCTGTGTTCCAGAAGGCACCAAGGCACCTTCAGTATGTGAGTTAGAAAATCTCACTCAGATGGCTTATTAAGACACACAAGTGATTTTGAACAGGGAAAGCATAATCATCTGATACGTTTCAAAGAAATCCATGCTTGGGTGTAATAGACCAGATACCTGTCATCCAGTAAAATGGTAAGTTACTGTGGGAACGGGACTTAGAACTGTTCTGAAGGGAATAAAGGTGCACACCAGCATCCAACTTCTAGATATGAGGGAGAAGAAGAGAGAGCCAAGAGAATAAACCCAAAGGAGGATGATAGTATCCGAAGTCACACCGGTTCTGATCGCAGTTCTGCCCAGACCTGACAGGGTCAGGGGGTAAGTATGTCTGTCCCTTGTCTATGAGTTCCAAGTATACCCAGCCAAGGCACTTGTCCAGCAGGTTAATTTCAACGTTTGGCTTAGAAGGCACTAAAGTTGGATGCTCAAGTTATCCAATTCATGGCAAGATCAGGAGGAGCCAGAAGGCTGAGTCAGGGCTAAAGTGTCATGGGACTCCAAGGGTCCTTGGACAAAAGTGTAATAAGCTGCAAGTTTCAAAGGAGAAAGTTCATCTTAACAAAAAAAAAAAAAAAAAAAAAAAAAAAGGAGGGAGCAAAAACCAAGCCAAAGACCAGGTGGAAATAGAGCTGAATAAAATGAGGTGGAAAACAAAGGGAGATGGGTGATTTCTGAAAATGGAACTGGGCGGTCACATTTTCTGGTTGCTGGGCAAGTCCTGTGGGTGACCTGGAATCTCCATAAGAAGAAGGGTAGTGTCAATGTATGACAAAACCCACTGGGGAAAAAAAAAAAAACTTACTATGAAATAAATGATAGAATTATTAAAATCAAAAAAAAAAAAAAAAGAAGAAGAAGGGTAGGTGTGGAAAAGAGAAGCACAGAAACAAGGGTTTTCTGAACAGCGTAGCTCTTAGAGCTAGAGGCACAGAACCAAATCCCTATTCCTTCTAAAGTAACAGTCACCTCAACACACTCTCTGGGCAAGGATTTAAAAATAACAGTTTGGAATAAATCATAATTAGAAAGCTAATTAACTGAGGCAATGCACAATAAAAGACATAGGCCTTGAATTGTGCCCCTGAAGCCAAGCTGATTTGTGCTTTTGTATTTTTTTTTCTTCCAGGAATATAGATTATATCTAAATATATCTCAGTAAACCTAACAAATAAGCATGAACACAATTAAGCCACTCCACATAAAGCAAAAAGCCTCACCAGTGTCAGCAAGCGGCAATGTCCTTTTCACTTTAAAGCTTCTATAAAGCCCCAAAGGAAATGCCAGTCAGCAACCCTTTGTCCTTTTAACCAAGGCCAACAGCGCTCATATTTTTCTGTCTTTGCTCCATACTGCACAGAGTGAGCCTCCAAGTGTGTTGTTTTCTCTGTGCTTGCCACAGAATCAGCAGATTATGTACCAAAACGATTATGCTCTATTCCCTCATCATTTCTTTTGACAGACAAGAAAGCTTCAGCACTATTTAGTTTTGCTACATAACTACAAACCTACATAACCTACATATGCTACATAACCTACAAATATAATATGTGGAGTTTCAGGCATGCAAAAGAAATAGGCTTTTCTAGCTGTTGTAAAGATGCCTGCGTGTTGTGGGTTTCCATGACTAGGCACAGCTTAACAACCCGGCAGAGCAGCAGGACCTTGTCTGCAGTGCCTTCCTTCTCCACCTTCTGCCCAGGTCCATGAGGCTTTCTCAGTGTGACGGAGAGATCCAGAGCTCAGATTCTGTAGTCACACTGCCTGAGGTCATGTTACAACCCTGCCATTAATAAATTGGTTGGGCAAGTTACTTAGGTTCTTTGAACTTGTTTCCTCATCTACAAAACGAGAACACATCTACTGAAGTTGTTGTGAAAATTAAGCGACTAAACTTGTAAAGCCCTTTAGAACAGGTCCTGACACTCAGTAAATACTGGGTATGTTAGATGTTATTCCATCTCTGACTGCCTGGTGCCTACACCAGTGAGACAGGCAGGAAGGGAAAAGAATGAGGAGGGGGACATAGCCTGAGAAAAACAGGATACAACAAAAACCAGCTAGAACCTAGATAGTGTCAATAGTGGCCTGGTCGTTAGGTGATTATACCTTCATTATAATACTGGTTATAATACTAAAAATCACTCCCCCTTGTGCCATGACAGTTCTGAGGATGACCATCAAAGGCCAAAAAGTAAGCAGTGGTCAATTCCTGAAAATTCCCAGCCCCTTCCCCTTAACAGTTAGAACATTCCTTCCACTCATTAGTGTATGAAATCACCCAGCCCTAAAAAGTAACAGCCCTATACTTCCAGGGCCAATCTTGCCTTCTGAGATGGACTACTTTCTGTCTATGGAGTGTGCATCTCTTAGAATAAAACCACTTTCACTCTACTTCAGCTTGCTTTTGAATTCTTTGCCGCATGAAGCCAAGGATCCTCACTTGGCGGCCATCCCAGGGACTTGCTGGAGATTGGGGATGTGACCAGACTCTCGCTTCCCCTTCTCCTGCATCACCTTGGCACTCAACCTTGCCTGAGCTTCGACAGTGGTGCAAGCCCTCAGATCATCCTACCTGCCTTAAGCTTCAACTTCCTTTAAGTTCTTCTCTCCACCAGTTGACTAGACAGCAGACTGAGCGTGGATCAGAGCAGGTTCAACCCTGTCCACACAAATCATTTGGGGAACCCTGACATGAGGCAGGTTTGGATCAGTAGGTCTGAAGAAGCTGGGAAAGACTGAGGGCAGATGAAGAAGGGGGCAACAGAGGATGAGATGGTTGGATGGCATCACTGACTCAATGGACATGAGTCTGAGCAAGCTCCAGGGGTTGGTGAAGGACAGGGAAGCCTGGCGTGCTGCAGTCCATGAGGTCACGAAGAATCAGACACAACTGAGCAACTAGACAATGAACAACAGAACCAGAGATTCTGCTCATTCTGCTGGTCTGTGGACCACACTTTGAAGAGCAAGAGGTTGGTGTCATTTAAATCTAGATTCTAATCCTATTAAGAGCTCGAGGACCCAGGGCAAGTTTTTCAACCTCTGCCAGTTTGCTTAAGCTCAAAGTTACCTCACTGGATCAATGTGAGGGCTAAATGAATTAATGGTTGTAATAAAACGTTCAGCAAAGTACCTAGCTGGCAGCAGTATACTTCCAATGATTGGTACCGATTAAGTTGTTAGGAACAGAGTTACTAGACATTAATTCCTAAGGGAGTTGGTATTTTAAAAGAGGTGACATATCAGCTGAGTTTAAGTGCTTTAATTTCTACTTTCAATGTCAAATAAGAAAACTGTAAGGTGACCCTGGCCACTGATATATTATTACTGCAACCAACTTCCAGGTCAAAGGCAAATATGTACAAGAAAAGCTTGACTTCCTAAACAAAATTTCGGTTCTATTCCCAATAAATAGCACAGAATCTATAACTCTTGAATCTCTTTTCAGCCAGCAGTACAGAATTCTTAGACTTCCAAACAGTACCAGTAACTTCTGGACAAAATGGAATAACATGGATAGTTATTTCCCACCTGAAACATTCAAACAAACAAAAAGACAAGATATATAAGAGCTTTCAAGAGAGCAGAATCAGACGATGAAAAACAGTAATCCTTGAGAGGAGAAGCATATGAGGTAAGATCTATGCTTGCTCTAGCTTACTTTTTGCCTTGAGAGAAATTCCAGCCCACAACATAGGGACTGAGAACCCAAATGGAGCCTAGGAGCTCTTTCAGTTGAGGTGATAAGGCTGAAATCCAGGGGGATCTTGGTGGCTAGAGTTTTCAGAATAGAGTACCAGAGAGGAGAGAGCTGCACAGAAAAAAGATCTTTGGACATTTAAAAAATACAAATTAATCTACATTGACATAAATGAGATCAAGGAATAACAGAAAAGAAGGGATTACAAACGAGCAGTAGAAATCGTTGGTGGATGATGACTATGTTCACTGTCTTGCTTCTGGTGTACACATGTCAAAACTTTTCATACGGAAACTTTATATGCAGTTTATATGCATTGGTCAATTATCCCTCAATAAATGATCAAACAAAAAACTTAGGTGGCACAGAGGTAAAGAATCTGCCTGCTAATGCAGAAGACACTGAAGACGCAGGTTTGACCTCTGGATTGGGAAGATCCCCTGGAGAAGGGAATGGGAGCCTATTCCAGTATTCTTGCCTGGGAAATCCCATGGACAGAGGAGCCTGGAAGTCTATAGTTCATGGGGTCACAAAGAGTCAGACACGACTGAACATGCACACACACAACCCTGATTTCTAACTGCTTGTCTTACAGGTTCAGGACATGGCAAAAGTCATTCAGGGGAGGATGGCCACACAGCTCAGACACAATTCACTCTGTTCTTTTGATTCTCTGAACTCTGTTCTTGAATTGTGTCACATCTTTCATGCTATCCCTTAAAAACAACTTCAGGATTACAATTTCACTTCATATATTAGCCTTTAATAATTGGAAGGATGTTTAGCATCCTAAAAGCAACTATCACTAAGGAGCCCCAGAAAATACCTCCCGAGAGTGAGCCTGGTTCGTATAAACACAAAAGCAACAATTTTTCTGCCCCCACTCAGCAAGGGCAGTCTACCCAAAAGATCTTAAAATTTGGATTGATATCCAGTATAGTGGGACCCTGGAGTTTCTTTTGGACTCCTGGGTCCTTGTTAAATGTACTCCCTCCACCCCTGCCTCTATCAGCCTAAAGATACTTCCCATTATCTTGTTCCACGAACTCTGCAGAAAGATATACTAGATAACTCACTCCTAGATTTTAAATGTTGGATAAAGTTTATCTCTAAATGAAAAAGCAAACATCTTGTTATTTGGTATGGAGAAGTGAGAAACTACATTTTTTTTTCTTTTGCTTCTCCACACTGTGAGCACATGACCCAATTACACATGCTGTTCCACCTCAGTGCTTTTACCTTGATCTGAGCAACCATCCCCATTCACCTGAATACTGCAGCAGCTCCTTAACTAGTCTCCCTGGGTCCACCTTTGCCCTCCTTCAGTCTATTTGCAACAGAGCCATCCTTTAAAAACATAAGCCAGATTGTGTCAATCTTCTACTTGATGCCTTTCCTCAGCTCTCATTTCACTTTGAGTAAAATCCAAATCCTTCAGTGTCTGCAAAGTCCTTTGTGCCCTGACCATTGTTACCTCTGACCTCTTGCCCTATCGTGTTCCTCAGGCTCATTTTTCTTAACCCCCTGGCCTCTGCTCCATTCCTGGGACTTGCCAGGTATGATACTGCCATAGGGCCTTTGCACCTGCCATTCCCTTGGCCTGTGAAGTTCTTCCCACCATCGTTAGCACAGTGAACTCCTCCTTCTGAAAGTCTTTGCTCAAATGGCACAGCCTTATGAGGTCCATCTTGACCATTCTATTTTAAATTGCAACCCATTCCCATTTATTTTATTGGTTTTTTGTTTATTGTTTGTGTTTGTTTATTTGTTAAGGGCAGGGATTTTGATGTGTTTTATTCTCTGATATACCCCAAACTGCTAGAAAAGAGCCTGGCATATAGTAGAAGCTTGATAAATATCTGCTGAATGAGTTATGATTATGTATTCCTTGATCTAGACATGAATTCTTGAATGACCTCGGCCAGCTTCTATGTAAATAGGTCAAGGTGAACTTGCATTAGGAGGAAAGAACCTGAATTCTGATTTTAGGCAGGTTAGGGTGAGTATAGGTCACCTGTGGTGCAACTTTTAGCAAGCCAGGCAGTTAAGCTCTTAGCGTTTTAACCATTCTCCTTGAATTGTTTTTACAGTTTTATTATCATGGCTACATAGCTTGTTCTGAGAGGCCCATCTGTCTCATATCTCTTCCCTACTCCATCTGTCTTCTCATTGCATGCTCTCTCTCCCACTTTCTCTCTCTCTTTGACCTTATGATTTGAATAAGAGCAAAATGTCTTTGGCACCATCCAGTATGAATTAAAAACTGAAGGCTCTCTCTGTTGATACAACAAAGAAAAGCCAAGTAAATCAATTAGAGAAATGGGGTAGAAGGGGGGGTGGGGTGAGAAGTTTGTTTGCTTGTTTATTTATTTATGTGTGTGTGTGCTGAAACTTTGTTCCATTCTTAAAAAAGAATTAAAGCTGAGCCAAGGCTGGGGTCTTTTTTTTTTCCTTCTTCTTTTTTGAGTCTAAGGCAGGGAACTAACAATTTTTAAACATCTGCAAATTGAGAAAGGTACTCTGTGCACGCACGCACACACACACACACATTAAAAATATATGTTAGAGCCACTTCCTTAGTGGCTCAGTGGGAAAGAATCTACCTGCCAATGCAGGAGACACAGGGTCTATCCCTGATCCAGGAAGATCCCACATGCTGTGAAGCAGCTAAGCCTGTGCACCACAACTATTGAGCCTGTGCTCTAGACACCAGGAACTGCAACGGTAGAGTCCGCATACCAATTACTGAATACAATTACTGAAGCCCCTTCAAGCTACAGTCCGTGCTCCACAACAAGAAAAGCCACCATAATGAGAAGCCGCATACCACGAGCAAGAGTAGCTCCCATTCACCGCAACTACAGAAAAGTCCAAGCAGCAGTGAAGACCCAACAGAGTCAAAATAAATAAAACTAGTAAAAACTATTTCATAGATATTCTATAAAAATATATGCTACATATATAATGTAAATTTAAAATATTTAAGGTCATTATTTTTTGCATTATGAAAAATCTCAAATACACAGGAAACTAGAAAAGTGAACATATATACTTACTATCTACAGTTACAATTTTTAACAACAGGCCATTTTGTTTTATCTCTCTAGATAACTTTTTGCTGAGCTACTAAAAAAATTATAGACATTATGACACTTAACCTATAAGCATTTTAGAATTCATTTCTAAAAATTAAAGAAATTCCCTACATTCTTTTTGATATTAAAAAATCTGGCCTCTTTTGATATTATTACATTAACCCTTAGAAACTTCTCAGCTTTCAGGGTCACCTTATACAATCACTGCCACAGACCAGAAATCACCTTTTCTTTGGAAAGCTGACTCCTTTTAGTAGAAAATAGTATTTAGCAACATAAGTGTCCATCAAGAGATGAATGGACAGAAGATGTAGTATATATATACAATGGAATATTACTCAGCCAGGATAAAAATCTGCCCTTTGCAACAGTGTGGATAGACTGGAGGGTGAAATAAGTCCGACATAGAAAGAAAAATATTGCATGATATCACTTATCTGTGGAATCTAAAAACTAAAACAAGCTAGTGAGTACAATAAAAAAAGAAATAAACATAAAAATATAGAAAACAAACTAGTAGTTACCACTGGAGATTGGGGCAAGACTGGGGTAGGAGATTAAGAGATTAATAGCCACTATGTATAAAATAAAATACAAGGAATATTGTACATCACAGGGAATATAGTCAATATTTTTACAAGTATAAACAGACTGTAAGTTATAAAATTTTTGAATCACTATGTTGTACACCCGAACATAGTATAATACTGTAATTCAACTATATTTAAGCTAAAAAAGAAAAAAATTATTTCAGTAGCTTATTGTCTTCCAAGAGATTTGGGTTACACCACTGTCCCCCAGGCTTTCCCCTTTCCCTGTAACTATGGTTACAAACTATATCTAAGTCCAGATCAGCAGCATTACCATCACTTGTGAACTGGTTAGAAATGCTAATTTTCAGGCCCTACCCTAGACTTAATCAGAAACTCTGGTGCGGTGCCCTGTGACCTGTGTTTGCACAGCCCTCAGGGGCTTCTGATTCATGCTGATTTTTGTTAACCAGTGCTCTATATCTTAAGATTTCTGCTCTGGGAAGTAAAATTTCCAGCAGCTTCCCTGGTAACAAAAAAGTTTTGTACTATTGGTCCCCCAATGTACATGCATATAAACTTATCCACCAATAATACATATAATTTTTTCTATATATTTTAAATGAACATATATATGTTTTAATTAAATGTTTAATTAAATGGACATACATGATACTATTCCATAGATCTCATCCAACGTAACTTTTTTCACTCAATACTATGTTCGATATATTATATGAGTGTAGGTACCTTTTGTGATAATAAAAGGATTGGAAATGTAGGATATGGAATGAAGAACAGAAAAATGAAATAAAAGAGAGACTTTTATCAACAATGATGGTGTGCCACAAACTGAGGAATGTGATCATTCCAAACCACTTGGTCACATTTCAGTTTTTAAAATTCAGCTACATATAATTTTCCTTTCAATGTCGTGATCAAACCTGCTCCTAATGATGAAGTGCTTCCTAATTTTAAAGTATGTCAGTGATCAGGTTAGTAGTCTATGAAGGAGCACTGTGGTGGGACCTTAGCATACTTACTTCGCCCCTTTAAAACACCTATTTTTTTTTTTTGGAGGCTAATTACTTCACAACATTTCAGTGGGTTTTGTCATACATTGATATGAATCAGCCATAGAGTTACACATATTCCCCATCCCGAACCCCCCTCCCACCTCCCTCTCCACCCGATTCCTCTGGGTCTTCCCAGTGCACCAGGCCCGAGCACTTGACTCATGCATCCCACCTGGGCTGGTAAAACACCTATATTTTTTGTGATAAGATGGCTGTAATTGATTATGTTGTCTCAGCTTGTGCATATTTATGTTGCCTTGTTCTGTGTTCTGCTTTTTCCATATTCAGCAGCCCTTGGCACTCAAAATAGCATGATTCATAAGGAAGAAGGATACTCCTTCTAATACAAAATTCTCAAGTATTAGGCATAAAGTCCACCCCCAATAAAAATTTACTGTTACACAATTTCTGTCCTTATTACTTTTCTCTATGTTGGCAGTGAGAAGGGTCATTTAAATCATTTGCATGTTGTCAACCATACCTCTCAGATGATGATCCACAAATTCACATCTCTTGTCCACACTTCTTTATTAGTCCTCAGAGCCATGTATCTGATAGGTTTGTGGACATCTGTGAGTCCCAGGGGTCCATCAAACTCAACATATCCAACATGTACTCATCACCTGCCTCCCAGAAACCTCTATCCTCTGGTCTCATAATTTGCATAATATCACTCTTCTCCTAGACAGCAAGGCTAGAAACTTCTGATTTCTCTTGGCTCACCAACTGGTGATGAAGTTGTTTCCAATCTGCTTTTAAAATGTCATTTGGCAATAATCCCTTTTCATGTCCACAGCTTCTAAATTTAAAACTTTATTATCTCTTATCTAGACAATTGCTATACTTTTTTCCTTGACTTCAATTTCTTACCTTATTTCTCCTTTCAGAAAACATTTATGACTGACATTCATTGACTATGTACAATTTATAAATTACTGTTTCAACACTCTCCAAATATTATCTCATTTAATCCTACAAGGCATATATTAATGTATATTAATGCATATGTACATATATTAATGTATATTAATGTAGTTACATATACATTAATATGTGTATATATCATATATACATACATTAATAAATGTGTATGTAACTATACATACACATGTATATGTATACGTTACATATGTATATGTATACATATATGTGTATATATTTTACATTACATATATGTGTTACACATGTTACATACATATGATACATGTGTACATGTATATGTTACATATGTATATACATATGTATCATATGTATGTATTGATGTAGTACATATGCATTAATGTATTAATGTATTATTTCACTCCCTTGATCCAAAACCTTCAACAGCTCCCCATTTCTTCCCCATTAAAATCCAGGCTTTCCTAGGGCTCCCAACAGAGATCTCCAGATAAACCTCCCACCAATCCTTCCCATATTCACTATGTTCCAACCACCTTGGATTGCTGATCATCTCCTTCACACATCATGTGTTCATGGCTCTGCTTTTACCAATGAGACTGCTCAGCCTTTCCAATCTTTATTACCACCTTTTAAACTCCAGTTTAAACAGTATCTCTTCCACCAAACTTAACATATCTACTTCCTCCCTGTGATTATAATCCTTTTGAGGAGAAAAGTCATCTCTTCATTGTTGCAGCTTAATCTACCACCCCTTAGAATTCACCCATGCTTGTCTCTATTCATTCAAAAACATAGCTTAAAAACTTATTATGTTACAGGAACTGGCAGTGAACAACAAATAACACAGTGATTGCCTGCTGGAGCTTATAGTCTGAGTGGATATAAAAATTTGTTTATGAAAAATTAGACTGCAGTGTAGCATATGCAGGAAAAAATGGTGATTAGTCATGCCTTCCCAGGGCAAAGACAAGTGACAAAGGGCATTTAAGTCAGGTCTTTAAGAATGAGTTGGCGTTCACTACAGGACAAACACAATCCAGGAAAAACAAATAGTATGTCAAGGAGGACAGCCATGAAATAACATGATGTGTTCAAGTAAAGGTTAACAATTCTGAATTGTTAATCTGAACTCAAGGGTACAGTGGTTGGAGATACTGCAGACAGGTAGATGTCAATCAGATTGTGGAAGGCCTTAGAAACCATGCCAAGTGAACATCACTGTAGGAAATTTGAGGTAACACTGGATAAGCATGTCTGTTCCAAGACATGCTTGGAACAGAAAAAGTAGCCTCCTCCTAACCCAGGAGATTCTGAGGCAATTCTCTAAGGAAGACTGCAATATTGAAAGCAGTGTAACTCATGTCACCTTTCAATGTGTAATATTTTGTTGTTTGGGGGTGTTTGCTTGTCTTAATGTGGGAAGAGTTTTTTTTTTTTACATTGGTTGAATTATTAGTAAAATTATTAGTTTTCCTTAACAGTATAATATGCAAGAAATCTAAGCTTTAAGCTCAACTGCTTAGGTTAGCATTGTTTTTCCAAATCAATTGTTTTACCTCCAAACCTGCCCTTTTAAGAAAATCGAAGATCAATAATTTGATGCACACACACCCCTTCCCCTGCCAACATACCCAGACATAACATGCCCTAGCACCTGGAAGACTTATCTAGACAAAGGAGAGACTCGGAAGTCCTGTCGTCTAGCCAGTGTGGCTACTGAAACCTGGTCCTGCCCTGTCCAGGGGATGCTTCATCACTCTTGTGCAAATGCTCTTGCTTCAGCATGATAGTAGGCTACGCAATGAGATCTAGCTCACTCTCCTGAGCTGTGGCTCCCCTAACCACTAACACATAAACAGGCCAAGGAGAACTTTAGATTGCAGCCACATATTAGAACAGAACCAAGCTCCCTAGCCCCCATGTTGGGCTCATTGGGCTAAATGAGCTGCCCAAGGTTACATAGCGAGAGAGAAGAAGGTTTGGGTGCAAAATCAAGTATTCAGATCTCGACAGCTTTTCTCATTATGCTCTGCTGCCTCCAATAAGAGATGTATTTAGCTTCTGTGTGTGCTCAGTTGCGTCCAACTCTTTGTGACCCCATGGACTGTAGCCCACCATGCTCCTCTGTCCATGGGATTTCCCAGGCAAGGACACTGGAGTGGATTGCCTTTTTCTTCTCCAGGTGATACTCCCCACTCAGGGATCGAATCCAAGTCTCCTGCATTGGCAGGCAGATTCTTTACCACTTTGCCACCTGGGAAGATCTTGACAGCTAGGAAATAAGCCTTGATATCTACAAGGGATTTTGTGAGATAACTGAGCCTTCAGGATTATTAAGGCCCAGAACAAGTTACTAAGAACCTCTTATCATAAGAGGTCCTGCTGATCTTCTTCTGAAAGGAAGGATTCCTTGATTCTGGAGTGGATAGTCTCATCTGTATTTGGTAGCTTATAGTCCATGACCTTGAGCTTGCAAGAATTTGGGACATGTCTTCCAACACATCATGCAAAGCCACTTTTCTGCCTCACTGACCTGCTGGCACCATGCAGGGAGAACCTTTTTAATGCTACACTTGTTAGATCAAAATAGGCACTTCACAAGGGATGAGCAAACGTCAAGATTTCAGAATGCATCATATTTGGATGAAAATTATCAGAAATCAGTTTTAACAGCTGAGATGTATAGTATATAAATCATTAGCAATTTGCTTGTCCTTCAGCCATATGGTGGAACATACATGTCCAACCACATAAATAAGGATATTATGACAAACCTTTCAAATTATAGTGTTCTGTATATAATGCAACTCTCTATTAAAACATACAATAAAATAATAAACATGAATGGTTTTGAGGATTAAGATCAAAAGACATTATCTCTAATTTGAAAGAGAAACTTTAAGACAAAAATAAATGTACCTTCAAATTGAGTTGTTTCTCAAATTATTAGTATTTCAGAGTGTCTCATCCCCCATCTCACTTTTTAGTCAACAGTTTATCTGAAATTCCCAAGGGTTGTGTGGTTCCCTCTATGAAGATATGGTGCATTCAACACAACCCAAGGAAGGCAAAAGAGGCAAAGAACAGAGACCTGGACGGGGAAGAAACAGACTCCTGCGCTTAGCTTTGCAGGATTGGAATCATCACCCAATTCTAGGTTTCAATTTGCTCATTTGGGAATGGAGTAGGTGGTGGAGGAACTGAATTAGACAACATTTAAGATTCTTACCACTTTGAAATTTTTGTTTGACAAGTTTGACAAGTTGATTAAATTCTCAGAATGCAAGCCTCCTGATCCAGCAGGTGTGGGCTACTTTGTACGGCTGTGCGGAAGATTGAACGCTTTGCCTGTGTGGTTGTACGTGTCTCCATGAGGCCCTGTCATTCCAGTGAAGAGATCAAGATGGCTTCCCACGAAGCTGAAGCAAGGGCTTGGAATATACAATGTTTCTCATTCACTAAAAATTTTTAGTGAATTTTTTTTTTTTTTTTAGAAATAAAGGCATAATTCTTAGTATTGTGGTGTGTGGTGGTCATAAAGGGTGAGGGGAGAGGGAATAAATTCAACAATTCAATACCCCATGTACATCATAGAGATGTAAAAAATATCTCTAGTTCAGGAAACAAAGACCTAAACGCCAGTGATTCTGGTACACACACGACTAATAGGCTAACCGGTGTTAATACTATAAACTGTTTAGAATTCAATCCTATTGTAACTCTATCGGGTAGGTTCCCTTCTGGGTGACTACAAATGTCACTTGGCATTACCACATTTATAGTCAGATGCCTGGGTACACACCCAAAACACCTACATTCCTCTCCCCCCGCGCCACTCGTCTTTGACAGTAGCAAGTCTCTCTCCTTCCCTGCAAGCTGACAGAACAAAGCCTGCCTTCTGGCTCACATGTACCACATGCTGGTCACATATAGGGGTTTATGAAAAGGCAGACTTTTGCTGCATGGGAGAGTATTCCAGCTGCTACTCAGAGTTTATAGACAAGATAAATTCTGATTTTAAATTTGGGATACATAAAAAGGCTTATTTGTTCTTCATAACTCTTCCATAAAACAATACTAAGTATATACCTAATCTGAAAGAAAGTTAAGACCTTGCTTAAATTCCCAAATAACACTGTTTGTGTCTAACGGGATCACAGCACAGATAGTGTACGCACACATATTTCTTAATCTACCAACAGAGATCAACAAAATCAGATTTGTTTAGAGAGATACGGATACTTCAAGTCAGTAATGCATGTCTGTAATGCAAACAAAACAGGCACTTAGGGGGAAAAAATCCTTTGCCTTACTTGAGAGAGAGGAGCAATCCAGGGGACTGGCCTGCAAGGGAAGTCTGCAGCTCTAACTGCATTTCAATGCAGTGCTTAGTTTATTCACCAGGGGTCATCAAAGGTCTGGATTTTCTTTGTCTACTTGTTGACTTAAATGTACACTGTACACTTAAGAACTACTGACTTCTTCCCACTTGTGCATCAGGAAGTGTGGCATGCAATTCCTTCCCCCCACCACGCCAGGCCCACCCCTACTACTTAGCACAGAGCTGTTACTCTTTATAGACCTCTACCAATGCAGTGCAACAAGAAAGTTAGACGCATAATGAAAATGCCTTTTCCACTAAAAGCATCTGTTAAAAAGGAGGAAGATGAAACGTGATATATAATTAATTATTTTGTTTTAATAACCTTTGATTTCATTTTTTAAAGTTGGCAAATGGAAGGCTTAGAAAAGTACTGTTTGCTGGATCCATGAACTGAATTGCATGCTTGGAAAGCAAGTGCGTTATGACTCTTTCATCTGTAGCTGGGTTCCTCGAGGGCCAGAGGTAGCCAACAGAAGGACAAGTTAACATTATTCTGTGAGACTTTTTCAGCCCCATTGAACAAGTAAATAGGGGACGTTTCTGATGAAGATTTGGCCCTGGCATGAAGGACAAGGGTCCCACGGATCTTGGAAACCCTAGTGGACTGGACTGAAGACCTCTTTTTGAGCAGCTCAGGGTATTTATCTCAATTTTTCTGTGACATCCTTAAAATGTCTTTAGCATGAAGCTTTAGAGCCAAATGAATTCTTTCTTACCCTCTGAATAAACCAAACTGCATCCTTTGAAAGCTCAAAAATAAACCGTAATTCAGCCACAATGAAAAGTAGATTCAGTTTGCAGAATTCTTCTAGGGTTGCATAGCTCCTATTTAAAAATTGACAGTGGCTCCCTATACCCTTCCTCCTGCCCCCAAATAGTCATAAAAACAGGAAAAAAAAAAAAAAAAGGAAATGCCTTGCTATTCAAGGCATTTGATCTATATTACTTTCATGCTCTCCTTTAAAATGCAAAAATCATCTAGTGGTAGAATGTAAGAGCTGGATGAGGCTACAAATTCCAATTCATTCTTCTTACCTTACATGTTTGCAAATGAGCCTCAGAGAAGGTAAGCGCTGTTTTGAGTCATTTGATGACAAAAATGGACCTATTCACTCTGTTCTATGACACTCTTTCCAAATAAAATGAGGGGAAGACTAATAATACAAAATACATAAGGTAACACTGTTGAAAAGGCAGTGAAGACCATGGAAATAAAGAGGAAGTCAATTCGGACCCACAGCACAGTTGATAAATCTGGCCCTGAGCGCCTAGTCCACAAGGTAACACACAGGTCTCCCAGCCCCAAAACTGCTAGTTATCTTCCTTTGCGCTTGTCAGTGATTAAATAAAAACACCGTGAGACACATGAGGACCACAGTTGTGTCAACAGAATAAGATGGCTTGCTAAGACTTGTTATGAAGAGAGACTGTGAGAGTTGATACAAGAATCCTGGTTAGGCTTAGCCCACTGCAAATCCAGAAACCTTTGGAAATTGCCACTCCACACTAGTCTGGAGCAATCATTTCTTGAAGAATGTTCAACAGCATAGTACCTGGCTTTTAAGTGAATAAACCACTACTTATGACCTATTAACCTCTTGACAGAACAAGGATTTGTGATTTAAAAAAAAAAAAAAAAAGCAGTGAGGCTAGGGGAATGGAGGAGCCAAAGGCAAGATGAGTTGCTTTTTATTTTCTCTTCACACAAACTCTTTCTTAAAAGATAAGCTAGAAAACCCTGAAGAAGCAGTGCTTGTCCACTAACCCCATGCTGTTTTACATGAAATTATATAACTCACTCCTGCAAAAGTACTACGTTTTCAAACAGCCTCAAACTAAAGAGCAGGGACAGTTATTTCAAAGTGACATTTATACTGTCAATGGGGAATGAATGGCTGAAAGGTAAGATACTGATCAAGAGAAGATTTAATCCCAGGACCGAGAGGAGGCAGACACCTATGAAAAAGATAAGAGAGCCTGTAGCTGCCTGGAGCTTCTTATTTTTAGACAATTGGGAATACTGCAAGTTGCAAAGGCTTTATATGTGTGTGTGTGTGTGTGTGTGTGTGTGTGTGTGTGTGTGTGTGTTATCAGGAAAATAAGAAACTATTGGTTTAGTTCACTATTTCTTTCCTCCATTATTTCCTCTGCTGATGGTTGATTTTCTTATCCTCAGTTGCATCAGCTTTTGCCCAAGTCTCCCCACACCCAGAAAATTGTTAGTCAACATGTATTTTACTAAGTCCAACAGGTTATACTCACACTATGGGGAATGTGTTTTAAAAAACTCATGTCTTATCATTTCACTTTAGAGGATTTAAATACTCAGGAATACATTTCAAAACCCTGCCTTCTCACTACCCAACTTACTGTTTATTTGCTGGCTTCTTTTTGTTTTGGGTGCTGTTTCCATGCCTCCTATTTGATAGAGATTAAATGTGTTTAAGGGACTTTGAAGAAAGATGATAAAGACATTTGGCTTCTGTTTTGTGAGGAGAAGACTTCGGAGGGAACTCATGGTAACCATCAACTATAAAAAGTATAATTATAGTCGATGATGATCTTCTCTTTCCTGTAAGGCACAGCATGATGAAATACGTTTTTGTGAAGAAGACTGCTGACAACTTAGAATGTATCAATGAGTAATCAGGAGGGCAAGGGGCCTGGGAACAACCTCAAAAGAAGAATAACTGAAAGAACTGGGGGTATTTAGCCTAAAGTTGAGAAGATATTAAGGCAACATGTTAGCTTTCTATAATAATCAAAATAATAAGAGAAAGTTCAGCTCTGTAGAACCATAACCTTGTAGGTAGAAGTTGTTAATAGCCAGGTTGAAAGTTAACACAACAAAACTCTTCCCATCAACTGAAGGGGTTGTCTTTTACCTTTAGTAGTTTCTTATCAAAGTCTTGCTAGAGGCTGGATGGCCATCTTAGAGGCTATTGCAGTGAAGACTCTTGAAAGGGACAGAGGTAGCATTAGATGATTGCAAAGGCCCTTTCTGCTGAAACATTGTAGACACGACATAGAATTAGATGTGTATAATCTACAACAGCAATCTGAGGGCATCTATATGCTCACATACTCAGTTGCTCAGTCATGTCTGCCTCTTTGTGACCCCAAGGACTGCAGCCTGCCAGGGTCCTCTGTCCATGGAATTTTCCAGGCAAGAATACTGGAGTGGATTGCCAATTTCCACTCTAGGGGATCTTCCCAACCCAGGGATTGAACCTGTGTCTCTTGAAGCTCCTGCACTGGCAGGTGGATTATTTACCACTGCACCACCTGAGAAGCCTGAGTGCTTTTAGAGTCAGAGTAAACCAGATGTGAAACAACTAAATATGACTGTTTTTCTTTTTGTAATTCTACTCATCAAACTTGAGCCTTTTATCCTTCCTGCCCCACATAGAGTGCTGACCCACTTCCCATAGCCTCTCATCCAGAGCACTGAGTAAAACTACACTTGAAGAATAATAATAGATTTTCAGCCAATCTAGAGGACATATTGATATAATTATGCTATATATTCCAGCAAACTGTAAATAACAGTAGATTTAATCTCTTTGTGACTCCATGGACTATACAGTCCATGGAATTCTCCAGGCCAGAATACTGGAGTGGGTAGCCTTTCTCTTCTCCAGGGGATCTTCCCAACCCAGGTCTCCCGCATTACGGCTGATTCTTTACCAGCTGAGCCACAAGGGAAGCCCAAGAATACTGGAGTGGGCAGCCTATCCCTTCTCCAGCAGATCTTCCTGACTCAGGAATCAAACCAGGGTGTCCTGCATTGCAGGTGGATTCTTTACTAACTGAGCTATCAGGGAAGCCCATATTGATACAATTATGCTATATATTCCAGCAAATTGCAAACAACAGTAGATTTAATTGGATAATTATTTGCCTATTATGTAAAGAAACTCAAGCGTAGGCATTTTGAGCTGGTATAGGAGCTCCAGAGTCAAGACAAGGACTCAGAGGTCTAGCTTTCTATTGCATTATCTGAGTGTGTGGTTTTCACCTCATGGTCCAAGATAGCTGGAGGCTCTGCCCACATCCCAGACAGAAGGAAGAGGGAAGTAGAGAGAGGCACACCTCCTTTCTTTTGAGCAACTATACTTGAACTCTTATAAAATATTTTCACCACATCTCATCAGTTAGATATAGATTCAAAGAAGGCAATCAGACAAAATTATTTATCTGGACAGCACCAGGCCAGCTAACACTAAGGCTTCTGTTACTATGAGAAAAGAAAAGAATGTAAGGAAGTGGCTAACAGTCTCTTCTTAAAAAAAAGTTTAGGTATTGTAAAAAAACAACATAAAACTACTGTCTGGATTTCTGTTTCCTCAGCATGTTAAAGTAAATCCACTTAAAGCAGATGCTACATTTTTACAGTAAGTAGTGAAGGAAACAGACTGGTTCCAAATTGGGAAAGGAGTACGTCAAGGCTGTATATTGTCACCCTGCTTATTTAACTTATATGCACAGTACATCACGCAAAATGCCAGGCTGGATGAAGCACAAGATGGAATCATGATTGCCAGGAGAAATATCAATAACCTCAGATATGCAAATGATACCACTCTCATGGCAGAAAGTGAAGAAGAACTAAAGAGCCTCTTGATGAAAGTGAAAGGGGAGAGTGAAAAAGTTGGCTTAAAACTCAACATTCAGAAAACTAAGATCATGGTATCTGGTCCCATCACTTCATGGCAAATAGATGGGGAAACAATGGAAAGAGTGACAGACTTTATTTTCTTGGCCTCCAAAATCACTGCAGATGGTGACTGCAGCCATGAAACTAAGAGATGCTTGCTCCTTGGAAGGAAAGTTATGACCAACCCAGATAGCATATTAAAAAGCAGAGACATTACCAACAAAGGTCTGTCTAGTCAAAGCTATGGTTTTTCCAATAGTCATATATAGATGTGAGAGTTGGACTATGAAGAAGGCTGAGTGCTGAAGAATTGATGCTTTTGAACTGTGGTGTTGGAGAAGACTCTTGAGAGTCCCTTGGACTGCAAGGAGATCCAACCAGTCCATCCTAAAGGAGATCAGTCCTGAATATTCATTGGAAGGACTGATGCTGAGGCTGGAACTCCAATACTTTGGCCACCTGATGGGAAGAACTGACTCACTGGAAAAGGCACTATGCTGGGAAAGACTGAAGGTGGGAGGAGAAGGGAATGACAGAGAATGAGACGGTTGGAGGGTATCACCAACTCGCTAGACATGAGTCTGAGTAAGTTCCAGGAGTTGGTGATGGACAGAGAAGCCTGGTGTTCTGCAGTCCTTGGGGTCACAAAGAGTCAGACACGACTGAGCAACTGAACTGACTGAGTGAAGGAAAAATTTCAGGTGCAATTGTACCTCCAAAAATGATACTAAAATTCTGAAAATTATTTTATCTTATATTTAATAAGATTCAGGCTTTATCCATTTTTTTTAGCTTTTTCCAAGAATGAAATGCTGATAATTTAATCTCATGATGTCAATCTGACAAGAAATAATGATCTAATATTTCTTTGTTTCCATTTGTCTTTTGCTGTTTGACTGTAGAAAGAATTTCTATGTGAAAATATGCATCACTTTTACCAAGAGCCTCTCTTAGGCCTTTGATATTCAAATCATTCTTAGAGAATCTATCCTAGTATCAAAATTCCAGATGTTTTACTAAAGATTTTTCATTGGTCTACTGCTGCTAGAACTCATATGTCAGGAACTTTGAGAGTGACAGAATGAATTTTTCAACAGTACTTTAATTAGTGTCATGAAATGTTGTACCACTTGCAAGATATGAAACCTTGATTTGCAATTGGTTTTTATTACCAGCTGTTCACAATTTACAATCTAGTGGAGACTCATCTACAAATATTAGAAATAGACACTACTCTTTAGTAAGGAGGATTTTTGAAAGTGTATTAACATGATAAGTCACTGGCAAGTGTTTTTGCATCATGAAGACTCTTGTTTCCATTGACAATCTTATAAATACAGATTTTTAGATAACAAGGTTTTGGATAGTGAGGACTTTCTAATTTTCATCCTGTATGTTGTACTTCAGTTATGAAGTTAGAAAAAAAATAGAAATTGTGTGCGTGTGTGTACACGAAGGGAGAGAATTAATCTACCATATATCAGGTGCTATTCTAGAAAGTATTTTGCATGCTATTTCATATAATCCTCCCAATCAGCCTATAAAATAAAGTCTTAATTTCCATTTACAAATCAGAAAATTTACAGAATCTCAATAATTTACAAGTGCAAACATCATAGTAGTGCTCTCATTGAAGGCCAGGAGTGTCTGCCTCCAAGGCCTATGCTCTTTACTCTAGAAATATGTTATGCTTCAAGTTTCTGATCAACTTGTTTTTAAGGACTATTATTGTTAATGGAAAGAACAAGAAGGCTAGAATGTTTCTTTCTGGTTAGTTTAAAACAAACCAGGCTTGAAACTTCCTTCAAGGCTGGAGGCCTTAATATCTTTATGTATTTCTCAGTGCCTATGCACATAAACAGGGTTCTCAGGTGGCTCAGTGGTAAAGAATCTGCCTGCCAGTGCGGGAGAAACAAGCAGCATGGGTTCAGTCCTTGGGTGGGGAAGATCCCCTGGAGGAGGAAATGGCAACCCCCTCCAGTATTCTTGCCTGGAGAGTCCCATGGACAGAGGAGTCTGGCAGGCTACAGTCCATAGAGTTGCAAAGAGTCGGACACAAGTGAGCGACTGAGCACGCATGCATGCATGCGCATAAATTAAGAGGCATTCAGCTGCAAGAAATTGAAACCCATGGCAATTGACTTTCAGACCAGTGACTATCAAAGTGTTATCCCTGGACCAATAACATCAGCATCTCCTGGGAACTTGTTAGAAATGCAAATTCTCCACTTCTACCCTGGGTATACTGTCAGAAACTCTGGGAGCGGGCTGAGAAATCCATGCTATTAAGGCCCATGGGGGATTCTGACTAAGGCTAAAGTTTGAGAACTACTGTTTTAGACAATAAAGAAATTACTTTCCTCACTAAACAGGAAGTACAAAGACAGAGTATCTCTGGGTACAACAGGATCAGGGCCAGGTTCTATTTCTCTGTTTCTCTTTCATTTTCCTCAAGCTAACTCCCCTTCATGGCCTCAATACCTAGAGGCAGAAAATGAGCCTTTACTTCATTTTTGAAGAAAGAAAAGAGTGGAGACACCCTTCCCAGAAGTCTTCCCAAGAGGCTTGCCCTCATGTTTCAAAGGCCAGAATTCTGTCATCTAGCAACTCCTTTAGCCAATTATTGGCAACTTGAAAGGCACCAACGTAATTGGCTGAAACTAATCAAGACCCCACCCCCTGCCATATGGCCATATCAAGAGGATGCATACCTGAATAAAAACGAAGCAAGGAGGTGATCTATGGGAATAGATACTGTATAGTGTCAACTACTGTCACAAACATGGTTGATTCACAGCTAATTCTTATTACATAAGAACTTCAACTTGGAATCTACACATTTGCTTCAATAATCTGACTATTCTAATTTGTTAGCCTTTTAGAATTTCAGGTCTAAAGCAGCAACCTACAGATTAATTTTATATTTTGGTGATTATAGTCTGACATTTAGAATCAACTAGGCATAATAATATATTAGAGTCTTTTAGTGACTAAAAGAGATTTTGAGATGTTTTATTTATTTTAGCTAAATATTCTATATTTTTATACCAAGCTCTGAGATAACTATAATTAAAAGGACAAAAAATTATGATTAAAGTATGTATTTTCCCTCTACAGTATTTGTGCTTCTTCAAATGACAGGTGTTTCTTCAGAAAGGAAATTCTACTCATTGCGATCTTTGTTATCTTTCCTATAGCAAAAAATGAATTTTAAATAATGACTTTTCAGAAGAGAGAAAATCTGAAATGATGAGCAGATTGCTTTGATCACTGCTTTGTTGAACAAAATAGACAGTTGTTTGGAGACAGGTTGCAATACAACAAACATTTAATTTTTGCTTGATTCACACATGAAACTATCAGTTGGGAAGGTTAGTAATTATCAAATCCTCAATTCAATCAGACATGAATGCCACACAACCCTGCGCTTGTTTAGTTGTAATATGGAATTGATCTCAGCAGATGTAGTAAACTAGTTCATATCCATAACGCCTGAAAAAATTCACACAGCCTGCATTTCATTGTTGCTCTGTACTACAGCCCTCCCCAACTCTCCCATTTCTTGAGTTTTTCAATTAAGTGCTTTCCTTATTTATATTCTACATCTGATCAAACACCAAAAAATGTGGATTAGTCACATTCCTAAATAAATTGAAACATTATGTAACAAGTGTCCCAGCAGTTTGAGAAGGAACCTCAAGGTGGCATGTTGGAAAGAGCCCTGGACTGGCTTTTTCTGGCTTCTCATCCCAACTCTACCATCCACATAAGTGATGATTTGGAGTGATTTAATTCACACCTCAGGCCTCAGATTTCAGCAGTAAAATTAGAAGATTGGCATTGGCTATCTCTCAATTCTATGACAGTTCTAACTGCTTGGACTGAAGAAAGATCAAAGGAGAGGCAGCTTGGCACAGTGTAAAAAAAACCCTGAAGTTCAAATCTCAGCTCAGCTACTTATTAACTGTGTGACCTTGGGCAAATGATTTAAAATATCTGAGAGTGTTTTCTCATAGATAGAAGAGAGATAATATCAACCTACCTCTCAGGATGTTGTGAGACTTTGAGAAAAATATTAGAAGAGACTAACATTGTTGATGCCTGTAGTCGTCACTATTATAATTTAAATGAAGAGGAAGAATCCACCTTATTTTTTTCTATCCCTCACTACTAAAATTCTTGCAGCAAAAAACCCAAATACACACCAAAAAGCAGGTGGAGCCAATATCTCCATATTCTTGCCACCCTCTTGTTCATTAATAATTTACTCTCAAAAAATTGACACCTTAGGTTAATAAAAGTTATATGTCAATAAAGTAGGGCAAAAAAGACCAGAAAAGTATGAATGCATCAGAGTATACCTTGCAATGCTGTGTCTTCAAGGAAAACTCATGAAGGGGTCTATCTCCTTCACTCTGAGAGGGGGAGGAGAAGGAGATGGAGTAGTTGACAGCTGAAGGCATTTTTCTTTATCTTGCAGTCATCAAGTGATTTTACTCCCATAAACTAGGCCTATAAAGTCAGAGTTGCCACAACTCTCTATCAAGTAAGCAAAAATGAAAGCACTAGATGAAATACAAATGAGAAAAAGCCAGAAGTCATAGCTGGATAAGGAAGTTCCATCTCTTCTGTGAGTCAGCAAATCCTAACTTCTGCAAGGTGACTCAGGAATCCCTAGTAAGTCTGAAAAGACTACCATATGATGAACACAAGCCTTTGTTTTCGTTTTTTTATAAAATCTAAGCAGGAAGGAAATGCTAAACCAAATATGAGAAGATTTAACACCACAATTATGATACATATGAGTTAGTTAACCTCCATGGGACTATTTCCTTACTAGAGAAAAATGAAAATAATAGTATCTCTGTCTATGATAACCCAATGAGATATCACTGGAAACAGCCATTTTAGAAATTTACTGTACAAAATTGGTGGAATTCAACAATTGCAGGGTCTTTGTTTCACCACAATGATCTGGGAGGCCTGTGATACAGGGATCATTTGACTGGTGGGGAATCAGAGATGTCATATATCCTGCAATGTGCAGACAGTCTTGTACAAGGAAAAACTGTTCTGCCTTCAATCAATTTTCTAATGTCACAGACTTCAGTGAAAGTGAGTGAAAAAGTTGTTTATAATAATCCAAGTGTATATCCTTACTTGAATTAATACATAAACACCAAGCAGTTTTGCATGGTTGGAATATGCACCAAATTTTCCAGATGAAAATTGCCATCTAAATTGAAGAAATACAGAATTCAGTTTTGCTTAGAACCTTTCCAGCAAAAGCAGCATTGAGTCACAAATACAACACATGTGTTTCAGTTTTCATTTGTAACTCTAGTATTTCTGGCAATTCACACATACATGAAGTGAAGTGAAGTGAAGTCGCTCAGTCGTGTCCGACTCTTTGCAACCCCATGGACTGTAGCCCACCAGGCTCCTCTATCCATGGAATTTTCCAGGCAAGAGCACTGGATCGTGTTGCCATTTCCTTCTCCAGGGGATCTTCCTGACCCAGGGATCGAACCTGGGTCTCCCACATTGCAGGCAGACGCTTTACCATCTGAGCCACCAGGACACACACATATACATGTATACACACACATATATACATTTATGTTGTTTAGTCACTAAGTTGTGTCTGCCTCTTTTGCGACCCCATGGATTGTACAGTCCGCTAGGCTCCTCTGTCCATGGGATTTCCCAGGCAAGAATAACGGAGTGGGTTGCCATTTCATACTCCAGGGGATCTTCCCAACCCAGTGATCAAACCCAAATCTCCCACATTAGCAGGTGGGTCCCTTACCACTAAACCACCAAGGGAGCCTGTATGTATTTATAGACATACACATACAGATACTTATAAAACCTTTATTTTTCACATATGAAAAAAGTCTAAACAGGAAGCCATTAGTTGAATATTATCTTAATTTTGAATCTGTGAATTTTATGTACGTGCAAGCGTTTGACGACTCCTTGATTCTCTTAGGTGAGGTGTTCCTCAGTATTTACATATTGAGACACATAATAATTGATTATACATTAGTTTTTCATCATTGACTTTTATACTATAGTGAGGACATTTTATTGAAGTTTTTGAAATTATGCTTGTACATAAGCTATTTTATCTATGAATTTAATTTCAAAATAGTAAAAGGGCAGCAGAGAATATGTGCTTTATAAAGTGAGCTGGGACTGAGAAGATTGAGGACTGCAACATGAAAGAAACGTAAATGATTGCTGTTTGTCCTTGGTTTTGCACAAGAGACTGACTGGATTCAAATTAGCCAGGGAGAGATGGCTCTCTGCTCTTTATGATGTCAAGGCTGCTACGTTAAACATCTCCCTATTGGCTTCTTTTGTTCTCTGGTGTGTGTGTTACTTATGGTTTGCTAAGGTAGTCCATGGACAGATCATAGACAGTTTTCTGAAAGAAAAGTCAGCTCTGGGTGTGAGAGGTAATCCTAAGGAACAATGACTGCTGGCATAACTGGACCCTTAATGTGATGTCTATATGCGTGTGGATGCCTGGGAGTTCACGAGAATGCAGGAGTGTCTTTTGTCAGCAATTCTGCTAAGTGCCAATTACGGCATTCTAATGCGGTTATATCCTGGGCTGTGTCTTACATATTGTTCTACTTCTAACCACTCGCTGAGAAAACTTTTTCCAGAATTTAAGTATGTCTAAATGCATCTGAACATTTGAGGAGAGAAAAGAAGACATAAGCCAAAAGTCAAGAATGAGACTCATTTCCTACCCTTAGCCCATGTGCTGGACAACTCAACAGACAATAACTTGTTCACTCAATCACTCTCTGAACTGTGAAGTTATACTCTATTTCCTTAATTTACATTTGAGGAAATAGAAATTAAAACTAAAGGCATATATCTAGAGCTTCATAGACACATGCAACATTTGGGAATCAAAATCACACTTTCTGATTTCAAAGGTGACAGTCTTTCCAAGGTATTTCTCTACTCTCTATCCCGAGCATATCCAAATGGATTCATTTATCCAAATAGTCCTTGAGTCCCAACTGTGGGAAGGAACAGCAGTGGATATGAGCTTGGCTTTGCCCTTTGAGAAGCTCACAGAATTATCAGCTAGCTACACAAATAAGAAATTACTGGGGCCAAGGGGTCAACACAACTACAAAGGACAGTCTGTAAAGATGGCCACCATCAGCTGCTTCTTCTCTACCTGGGCATGACACTCCTTCCATTGAGAGGTGAAGCCTATCTTCCCTCTCCTTGAATCTATACTGTTCTTGTGATTTGTTTTGGCCTATAGAATGCAACTATATACCCAAATGATACCATTCTAATGGCAGAAAGTGAAGAGGAACTAAAGAGCCTCTTAATTAGGGTGAAGGAGGAGAGTGAAAGAGCCGGTTTAAGACTAAATATTTTAAAAAAACCAAGATCATGGCATCTGGTCCCATTACTGTATGGCAAATAGAAGGGGAAAGGAGGAAGGAGTGACAGATTTCCTCTTCTTAGACTCCAAAATCACTGCAGACAGTGACTGCAGGCATGAAATCAGAAGATGATTGCTTCTTAGCAGGAAAGCAATGACAAACCTAGACAACATGTTGAAAAGCAGAGATATTACTCTGCCCACAAAGGTCTGTATAGTCAAGGCTATGATCTTCCCAGTGGTCATGTACGGTTGTGAGAACTGGACCATAAAGAAGGCAGAATGCCAAAAAATTGGTGCCTTTGAACTGGTGCTGGAGAAGACTCCCAAAAGTTCCTTGGACAGCAAGGAGATCAAACCAGTCAATCTTAAGGGAGATCAACCCTGAATATTTTCACTGGAAGGACTGATGCTGAAGCTGAACCTCCAGTATTTTGGTCATCTGATGTGAACAGATGACTTATTGGATAAGTCCCTGACCCTGGGAAAGACTGAGGGCAGAAGTAGAAAAGGGTGTCAGAGGATGAGATGACTGGACGGCATCACTGATGCATAAACACAGACTTGGGCAAACTCCGGGAGATGGTCAGGGACAGGGAGGCCTGGCGTGCAGCAGTCCATGGGGTCATAAAGAGTCAGACACAACTGGGTGACTAACAACAACAGCAACAGAACGCAACAGCAGTGCTACTATGTCAATTCTGTACCTAAGCTTTAAGAGTCCTGAAAGATTCCATTTTCATTCTGCTGGACCCCTGAGATACCTTGAAGAAGTCCAACTATCCATCTGGAATGTGAGGCTTGATTGTCTTCCATATATTTCTGCTGCTCCAGTTGAGGCATCACACATGGAATGAAAGCTTCTGGGATCCCGGAGCCCCCATGTTACTGCTAATAACACACAGAGCTGAGATGACCCATTGACTGCTGAGCCTTGCTAAAATTCCTCACCCACAGACTACCAAGCAATGAAATCATTTTTGCTTTAAACCATCTACCTTGGGATGCTCTATTACAGGGCAGTAGACATCAGAGACAGAAATACCATGGAACGCCTGGAAGTGAGAGAAAGCCCACTGGGAGACACTGAGGAGGATTCACTGAAGAAGCAGAATTCGAGCTGGACCTCACAGGCATGAGTAGATCGTCAGGAAGTTTTTTTTATAGCGCTGCTCAGGGGCATGTGTCATACCTTAGAAGAAAAACACAACCAAACAGCCACTTATCAAAATATAAGACAAAGGCTCAAAGAACCAGAAAGTTTGCCTTTGAAATGAGAAAGAATGCCTCCCTTCTGCTGCCATCTGAAAGAGACCACTGAGGAGTAAACAACATTATTCCCTACATGTGTTCAAAGACACTCCCCCAGCTCAGTGTTCCTTTTCAAGCTTTTCTCTACGCTGAGGTCTGTCCCCTATTTCTCTTCAGAGTCCCTCTCAACCTCACCAAGTTACTTTATTTGCAGCCATAAAAACATGCTAAGAAGATTTTCCCCTTATTTAGTTTCTTCATTTTTATGACTTCCAAAGGAAGCAGTTTCCAGTGCCTTTTTCCTAGTAGGTGCTCTTGAAATGGGTGTTGAATTACATAGTAGTGAATATGCAATTAATTTGTCATAAAGAAAAAAAAAATTTTGCCAAGGAAGCAATAAAAGTCAGTGACTTTTGCTAAATTTCTTCTCACCATTTCTAATGAGTCAACATGTGTTGAGAAGAAATTAGTCAGAGAAGAACGTATCCCATTATACAGCTTCACTTTTGCGAGAGTGAGTCAGAAATTCCCTTGTTGTGGTGTTCTGGGCACTTGGTTGGGATGAGTAGGGTTGGGGGCGAAGAGAAGCTCTTTCTTGAAAGACTTAAAAGGAAACCTTAGCAGATAAGTGTTTAAACAGTTTCCAATTAATGTAAAAGCAAACCATAGTCAGACTTTGGTTCTACTATTATGGAAAAATATGACATTTTTCTCTCCTATCCCGTAAATCATCCCAACTTCTAATTGGTCTCAACAAAGCCACTGACCCCCTACAAAAGATTAAACTGGAGCAAGATAAGCATTCATGGTGATGATTTCATAGCAGACCTGACCAAATAAACAATTATTTGATCCACTGTATTCCACATGTGCTTTGTTTGAGACATTACTATGTGTTGAGCACTAAGCTAGGGTGAGGGAGTCCAAGATAAGTAAGCTTAGCAAGCCTTAGCAGGCCATACTTCAGTGAAAGAGAAAAACAACTAGGACTTACAGGTGTGGGAGTGGTGGGGGCAAATGAGCATGAATCTGTGGAAAGAGTCTGAAATGGAATTTGTCTGCTTCTACCACTTCCAGGTTGAAATGAAAGATTTTTTTGTTGTTGTTTGAGATGAATTTAAACCCTATCCTGAGCGTAGAGAGGGCTTCTTTGGTAGCTCAGATGGTAAAGAATCTGCCTGCAATGCAGGATATGCAGGTTCGATCCCTGGGTTGGGAAGATCCCCTGGAGAAGGGAATGACCAACCACTCCAGTATTCTTTCCTGGAGAATCCCATGGACAGAGGAGCCTGGCAGGCTACAGTCCACGGTGTCACAAAGAGTTGGACACAACTGAGCGAAACATGCACACAAACACACAAGCACTGAGAGTGGAACAGGAGAAAGGAATGTGGTTACCTTCTTATATTTGGACAATTTTATCTATATTAAGCATACTTCTGGAACAAAGATGGGGGCCTATATCTAATATATTCTGACAAGACAATATTTTTGAAGTAGGTGTTAGGAAGGGAATGTTATGGACTGAATGTCTCCCCAATATTCATATGCTGAAACCCTAATCCCAATGTGATGGTATTAGGAGATGGGACTTTGGGGAGTTAATTAAGTCATGAGGGTGGAGCCCTCCTGAATGGAATTAGTGCCCCTGGGAGAAGAAGCTGGACAGCTCTCTCTCTCTGCTGTGCAAGGATACAATAAGATAGCACTCTGCAACTCAGAAGAAGACTCTCAGCAGAACCCAACCAAACTGGCACCCAGATCTTGAATTTCTAGCCTCCAGAACTGTGAGAAATAAAATCTTGTTTATAGGCCATCTGGTCTATCGTACTTTGTTATAGCAGCCTGAGCTAAGACAGCATGAAATCAAAGACTGTAGTATCCATAGAACAATGAGGAAGAAAAAATGTGTTCACTTCAAGGCCAAATTCAGGGCTCTTGCCAATCTCTGTGTTATTGCATATAGTTTAAAATGCTTTCTATAAGTCCTACTGCTCCAGTAATTAATAATATTAGGGCAAGGACTACAGTGTATCTGCATGGTGCTTTTTTCCCCCACAATATTAATTATTTTTAAAAAATGTACTAGTAACTGGAAGGAGAAACATATGGGAGGGCACAGAAGTGGTAAGCAATTATTTTTAAGTTGGATATAGTCAAGCCTCACTTTGGCAAGGACCCAACCAGTAAATATCACTGTGGGAATGCTAACATGGAAACTGGTTTCATCTTTGTTTATTTCATATTTAATAAACATTTATGGGGAAGCTGTGTGCAGGGTATCGTGCCTCCTACAGACCTGCTCTTCCATCTGCCTGGTCAACCTTTCCACAGAGATAGATTGCCAGGAACCAAGCTCAGCAGGTCCAAAACAAAACTTATCTGGCCCCCCAAACCTGTTCCTCCGCCTGTGTTTCTTATCTCAGTAAATGATACCACCCTCCTCCAAATGCTCAGGCCCCTACCTTTGCTCAGTAGCCTTCTCCTCTCACTGTTCCCACACATCCCATCCTATTGATATGATCACATTTCCTACTCAGCCCTTCTTTTCATTTTTCTAGCAACTTCTTGTCTGATCTGTTCAACCATCTTCTAAAGGACCTCTCCATTGTAAATGGGCAACTCTTCAGTTTTACCACTTGCTATCTATTTGCTTTTCCAGCCAACCAGTAGTTGTTGGGGAGAGAGAAACTCTTTCTGTTCTCATGGATTTGAAGAAGAGAGGCTGGGGGATCTACAACTACTATAGTGGTCTTATGACGACAATGGGAGAGCCTTGTCAGAAAGTGAAGCTACCACAGAGAAAGCACATTTCATCCTACTCCTCTAGTAAGGACAAAAATATATTTGTACACGTACTTTTTCCCCATCACCCTCCAAGGTGATCCATATATCACAGCTTATTATCACTCTGTCATAAAGTTCTAGACATTCCTCTGGTTAAAACTTATCATGAATCCCAATCAGGCAAAGAATAAAGTCTAAACTTCTTAGCATTACCTAAAATCCTTATACAATCTGACCTTCATCTAATTTTCTATCACCTTTTAATTTTCTTTCAAAATATTTTAAGTATCTCCTGCCAATGTAAGTCCTCCAAATAGGCACTTAATGCTCACGTTTCTGTCATTTTTCTCCTCAGACTTTCCTCTATTAGGAATGTCCCTTCTCCATATTTCTGTTTGTTGAACTATTCAAACTGTGAAGCCCAACTCAACAGCTACTATCAAAGTGAAACCTTCTTTGCTCCAACTCCCCATTCTCAGGCTTAATTAATAATTTCCTCCTTGGTGTGCATCAACCATTATGGCACTTACTATGCTAGGCTTGACGTTGCTTATTTGTGTATCTGCATTTGCCCTTAAATCATGAGTCTCTTAAAAGGAGGATCTATGTCTCTCATCCTTCCAGATCCCAGAGTCCTTCAAATGTTTGTTGAATCAATAAATCAATGAATAAATAAATAACTAATCCTTATTTTCTTCCAATACAAAAGTATTCTAATCTTTAACAACTTGGAATCCTAGACATGCTTTTGTTTTTACCAGAATAATAACAATAGCAAACATTTATATAGTACTCATTATGTACCACATACTGGTCTAAATGCTGTGTGTTTATTAAGTCATTTCATCATCACAATAAGGTGATGAGGCTAAGCTACTACTACCACTATGAGGTTAAGTATGACTACTACTATTACTACTATTCAATTTGAAAAATAAAGCACAGCCAGATTAAGTAACTTTCCCAAGGTCGAATAGCTAAACTATAGAGCTGACCCTTGAACTCAAACACACTAAATCTAAAGTCACCACTGCACCCACTATACCACCTCACCACTCACAAGACTTTGAGGGAAATGTTCTGGCTCACTTTTATTCAATGCAAAATAGACAATTACAATTGTGCAAATGATCTGATAATCCCATTTTTAACAATCTGATGAGTCTTTTAAGCGTTGTTGAGGACGTACAGTGACAGGAACATGCATTTGCTACTGGCGATAGTACACATTGGAACAACCACTTTGGAAAGCTGTTTGGCATAATGAATTCAGGTTGAAGGTATATAAAACTTACGATCCATCTATACCACTCTCAGCCACAGACACCCTATATAAATCTGTGTCCACGTGCACCAGGATAAAATGTACAAAACTATTTATACTATCATTGTTTCAGTTCAGTTCAGTCACTCAGTCACAGCCGACTCTTTGTGACCCCATGAATCGCAGCACACCAGGCCTCCCTGTTCATCACCAACTCCCAGAGTCCACCCAAACCCATGTCCATCGACTCGGTGATGCCATCCAACCATCTCATCCTCTGTTGTCCCCTTCTCCTCCTGCCTTCAATCTTTCCCAGCATCAGGGTCTTTTCAAATAAGTCACTCTTAGCATCAGCTGGCCAAAGTACTGGAGCTTCAGCTTCAGCATCAGTCCTTCCAATGAACACCCAGGACTGATCTTCTTTAGGAAAGACTGGTTGGCTCTCCTTGCAGTCCAAGAGACTCTCAAGAGTCTTCTCCAACACCACAGTTCAAAAGTATCGATTCTTTGGTGCTCAGCTTTCTTCATCGTCCAACTCACATCCATACATGACTACTGGAAAAACTATAGCCTTGACTAGATGGACCTTTGTTGGCAAAGTAATGTCTCTGCTTTTTAATATGCTGTCTAGGTTGGTCATAACTTTCCTTCCAAGGAGTAAGTGTCTTTTAATTTCATGGCTGCAATCACCATCTACAGTGATTTTGGAGCCCAGAAAAATAAAGTCAGCCACTGTTTCCACTGTTTTCCCATCTATTTGCCATGAAGTGATGGAACCGGATACCATGGTGTTAGTTTTCTGAATTCTAAGCCAACTTTTTCACTCTCCTCTTTCACTTTCATCAGGAGGCTCTTTAGTTCTTCCTCACTTTCTGCCATAAGGGTGGTGTCATTTGCATATCTGAGGTTATTGATATTTCTCCTGGCAATCTTGATTCCAGCTTGTGCTTCCTCCAGTCCAGTGTTTCTCATGATGTACTCTGCATATAACTTAAATAAGCAGGGTGACAATATACAGCCTTGATGTACTCCTTTTCCTATTTGGAACCAGTCTGTTGTTCCATGTCCAGTTCCAACTGTTGCTTCCTGACCTGCATACAGTTTTCTCAAGAGGCAGGTCAGGTGGTCTGGTATGCCGATCTCTTTCAGAATTTTCCACAGTTTATTGTGACCTACACAGTCAAAGGTTTTGGCATGGTCAATGAAGCAGAAATTGATGTTTTTCTGGAACTCTCTTGCTTTTTTGATGATCTAGCGCATATTGGCAATTTAATCTCTGGTTCCTCTACCTTTTCTAAAACCAGCTTGAATATCTGGAAGCTCACGGTTCACGTATTGCTAAAGCCTGGCCTGGAGAATTTTGAGCATTACTCTACTAGCTTGTGAGATGAGTGCAACTGTGCAGTAGTTTGAGCATTCTTTGGCATTACACTTCTTTGGGATTGGAATGAAAACTGACCTTTTCCAGTCCTGTGGCCACTGCTGCATTTTCCAAATTTGCTGACATATTGAGTGCAGAACTTTCACAGCATCATCTTTCAGAATTTGAAATAGCTCAACTGGAATTCCATCACCTCCACTAGCTTTGTTCATAGTGATGCTTCCTAAGGCCCACTTGACTTCACATTCCACGATGTCTGGATCTAGGTGACTGATCACACCATTGTGATTATCTGGATTGTGAAGATCTTTTTTGTACAGTTCTTCTGTGTATTCTTGCGACCTCTTCTTAATATCTTCTGCTTCTGTTAGGTCCCTACCATTTCTGTCCTTTATTGAGCCCATCTTTGCATGAAATGTCCCCTTGGTATCTCTAGTTTTCTTGAAGAGATCTCTAGTCTTTCCCATTCTATTGTTTTCCTCTATTTCTTTGCATTGATCACTGAGGATCAATTATTTATAACAGCCCAAATGTCACAGGTGGTCTTCAGCTGTAGAATGGATGAATATATTATCTTATATTCATACAATGGAATGCTACATAGCAATGAAAATAAATTAACTAATTTCACCCAAACACACAGATAAAATTTAGTGAAAAAAGAGAGTTACAAATGAATGTGCCTGAATTCACTCATATAAAATTCAAAAACTAGCAAAACTAAACTACATTGCCTGTTGATTCATCAATGGGTGATAAAATTAAAAATCAGTAAGAGAGTAATCGCCTACAAAAGTCAGGCTAATGGTTACCTTGGGGAAGGTGACAACTGCTGTCAGGAAGAGGTATTTAACAGGAACTTCTGGGTGTTGGCAATGGACTACTTCTTAACTCAGATGGTCGTTATACATGTGAGCATTTTAAAATAATTAAAATTAAACATAATACTTCTCTGCACATCAATTAGATTTCACTATAAATGATTTTTTAAAGGATAAATAGAAAAAAAAAAAAAGCCCAAAGAAAGAGTGAGAATGGGAAGAAAGGAACTGGGGACATTAGCTATCTCTGTCCCCTTTTCTTAGGGTCACATTCAAGATGCAAAATCCCAGGAGAGAGCATCCTATTGGTTTAGTTCATGCCACATGCCTGAAACTGCCCAGGGAGCGATAGGAAGCCTCTGCGGTACCATGCGGGGCCCTCCAAAAGGCATACTAGGGTATTAACAGGAAGAGGAATTTGAATGCCAGAAGGTACCAAAACTAATA
Organism: Muntiacus reevesi; assembly: GCF_963930625.1. Lineage (NCBI taxonomy): Eukaryota > Metazoa > Chordata > Mammalia > Artiodactyla > Cervidae > Muntiacus > Muntiacus reevesi. Next base: position 38,197,874 of record NC_089265.1, on the reverse strand, counting down.
AATATCTTATATAAGTTCTAGAAGCTTTCAGAGTTTTCTTCTCACCTGTTAAATGGGGGATAATAGTTCATGTCCTCATTATCTCATCTTACTGAGAGAGAAGACCTAAAATTACTCTGAAAATCTGAAAGTTCTGCAGAAAACACGTAAGACTTGATTCATAAGAGCCCCCCAAGGAGGCTGAGCCAAAACTGTACTGCATTATATTTTATGGTAAACCCTTCAGAGGACTAGCCCCATTTCTAGAAACAAGGCTGGGTTGTGGCCAAATTGGTCAAACACACTGACTGGAAAAGAACTGTGAAAACCAGCAAGGAAATTAAAAAAAAAAAAACCATTTCATTCTTTCTGTTCTTCTCGAGCAGAGAACAACGAAGCCACAGGCCGGTGAGTTTTGGCAACTCTGCCACAAACCAAACCACAGAAGCATGTTGCCCTCCAACGCACACGATTATGGTCGTGGTTGCTTTGAAAGCTGGAAACTGCTGTAACATTCATTTCAAAAAAGCTTTTAAGGCTTTTGCTTGTTTTGTTCTCCCTTTCAACAAGAAAATCAGGGAACAACAAAATTCCACAAATTCTTTCATATAAATTATTGACCAGCTTTTAGGGTAACCTTTGTTATGCTAGAGTTATCTGGTACAAATGCACTTCCTGGAAACAAAACAGAAAGAAACTGAATACCTAGAGTCACAACTTGGGTGCAGGCACAGTCTGTGGTCATCTAGGTGGCAGGAGGCTGGAAGCTTCTCCTCCCACACCTTTCTATTAAGGGAAAAATGATAACATCGATTCAATACCTCTCAAGTAAGACCAAGATTTCCTTGTGATTTTTTTAAAAGTATTTTTTGATTGTTTCACTTTTCTTTCATTTTCTCTTCACTCAGCTTATTCTCCTGTCTTGGGTAAATCTGCCAATTTGGCTGAGTGAAAGAATTAACACCAAAGCAAGGTCATTACCCTATTTAGAAGGAATGCGCTGAGGGAGAATGTAAAAGACTGGGAGTTTGTGAGGCTTATGTTTTCCAGATTGTATCACAGCAGAGATACAAAAATTTTCCAATAAATAACACCCCTCATTGACCAAATAGGTACAGTTTCAGCACAGAATAAGGTAAAAACCTTTAAATGATGACTAGTTTTATCATGAGAAAAATATACATGCATTTCAGCACAGTGGGTTAGGTAACATTTAAAAGCACATATGAGAATGAAAAATTGCTTATAACCCTACTACCCAGATAACCATGTAATATTGTGATATACATCTCTTCCATGGTATTTACCCTTTTCTGTTTCAAATTATGTTCATTTACCCTATCCAACATATCTCACAGAAGTTTCAAAGTATGCCTAAGTAAAATTTGGAGTCTCAAATGTGAACACATTAATTCATCCCATTATAAAATCTAGAGTTCCAAAAATGAAGTCTCCAATCTCGTTTACTTACATTAATAACAAGTCAATCAAATATTTCCCCTCATCAATTTCTCATTTTGCCTTGTTTCAGGTAGTGAGTTCTCATTTAGGGCCCCAAGATACATCAGACTGTATCCTTATCTGTTTTCCACTGCAAAGGGCAAAGTTCTGACAGCAACACCCCATTTTCGAAGCCCCTAGATTCACATGCTCAGAAAATACAGGTTAATTCTCAATCACTCCAGCAATTAACCTAAATAAAATGACCTCTCACGTGTGGTCAGTCTGGACCACAGCAGATACGATCACCACCTGGGGGGAAGGGAGATCCAGTTGTTCCAAACAGCCCCCCAATATACTGTTTGCCTTGTTATCTGGCTTATATTGTTTTTGGAAGCATACTTTGGTTGGAGATTTTTTAGCTATAGACATGTTGCTCTTATTCCATTGCTTAAGGTATTTCAAATTTAACTTTTAGGCAAGTTAGAAAACACCTCAGAGGTGTTTCTAGTCATATTACAGCCCAGACATTTCCAACTATGCCATTCGGTGCTCTTCTTACCATCAATATAGGGACCCAATTCTCTCCCACCCCCACCCCCACCCCCCAGACACACTTTCTGGGCTGGAAATATCTTTGATGTTGTAAGGAGGGAGATAGTCATACCAAGGAGCATGACAAAGACCAAGTCTAGTCTCAAGACAAAGATGGGCACAGCCTCTGATCCTCAGCCAATTGGTGAAGCCCAGTGGGGGGCAACTTCCCACTGGACCTACTGGCCAATTTACTGTCCTGGGTCCACATTCAGGAGATAGGATACCATCACTTTTTGGTCCTGAGCAGTTGGCTAGCAAACATAAGCCCTTTGAATATAGTCCTTCTAAGTGGCCCTTCTCCAAGGCCAACAGCCTCTTTCTTTTTACTTTTTTGGCTACCTCCCCCAGGATGAATTCCTAGATTATGGTCATCTCTCATGTGACTTTCTTATTTTCTCTTTCTTACCACAGTCCAATTCTCACCTCACAGTCAGAGTACCAAAACATTATTTCACTGTCACTAAATCTTAAAACAGAATAGAATCACTGGCAACAGAAGAGCCAATTCTTCTGTCCTTTAGAACTTAATCTTTATCCCTCTGTGAAATATCTGCAAATCATCCTATGGGGAATGCTGTCTGCTTCCCTAACTTAAAATGGATTAGAATCTTCTAATGTTGTAAACAAGGGGGAAAAAGGAAGAAAAACAACATGGCCTTGCTTCCCTCATTATAGCTGCATTTATACAGGGTTTGTTCCCAAAGTTAAAATCCAACATTAAAAATCCTTTAAATAAAGTTCAACGTTCAAAAGGGAGGAAATATGTGTATACCTATGGCTGAGTCATGTTGAGACTTGAGAGAAAACAGTAAATTCTGTAAAGCAATTATTTCAATAAAAAATAAATAAAAATATTTTAAATCACTCCAAGTAGAGTTTACTTGGAGATAAAATAAACATACTAAAGTTTGAGATTTATTTTGTAAACTAATGGATAATCTATATGTAGATATATGGTCATTCAACGTATTGTATCTTTAAAATCACAGTGAAATCCCTAGCAATAAATAGAGGAATGAGTAGAAAATTTTATTGTGTTTCTGCTTTCCTTCAGAATTTGCCCCTCTCCATTTTGATACTAAATCCTATAATTAAATCCATGTTAATAGATGTGTTTCTTACTCTGGAAAGTAAATGAGACAGTGGGGTGGCAATTTACCAGAAGTTAAATTACCAAATAAACAAGTAAATTTTATATCTATCATCTATCTGGGCTTCCCTGGTGGCTCAGTGTTAAAGACTCTGCCTGCCAACGCAGGAGACAGGTTCGAGCCCTGGGTAGGGAAGACCCCGTAGAGAAAGAAATGGCAGCCCATTTCCCAGTATTCTTGCCTAGGAAATCCCGTGGACAGAGAAGCCTGGCCAGCTATGGTCCATGGGATTGCAAAGAGTCAGACTTGACTTAAGTGACTAAACAACAACAATCATCTATCTAACATCTATTTATGTATCTCCATAGAGAGACAAGATAGCTAGACAGACTACATTGTAACCCTACTAACAAAATATAATTTCTGTTAACATATTAGTGTTTTTCTTCTAGATTTTTGTACATACACATCACATACATCACAATATACCTTTTGCAGCTAAATATTTTCATACTCCCTAAATATTTCTCAGATTCCTTAACTTTGGAATTTGCATATTCTTTGTTTTGGACATAAAAATTTTTAATTTTTTTGTCATCAAATTATAAAATTTAAAATTCACGCCATTTCGCTTTGTGCAAAGTTTTAAAAATGTCTTCGTATTTTAAAGCAAAATTAACATTAATCTGTACTTCATTCTATTTATTATAGTATGCATTTTTCCATCTACAATCCAACTTTCTTCTGGTATCAGACTGTGGTAGAGAGGGCTTCCCAGGTGGCATAGTGGTAAAGAAAGTCCTGCCAATGGAGGAGACATAAGAGACGCAGGTTTGATCCAAGGGTCGGGGAGATCCCCTGGAGGGGGATATGGCAACCCACTCCAGTATTCTTGCCTGGAAAATCTCATAGACAGAGGAGTCTGGCGGGCTACAGTTCATTGGTTTGCAAATAGTTGAACACAACTGAATGATGTGTGGTAGAGAATGAAGCCTTTTCCCTCAAAATGTTGGCTGATTACTTAATAATCTATTTTTCTTCATTGTTAGAAATGCTCCTTACTTTATAAATTCTTATTCTATTTTTAGAGTTTTATGACATGCCATTTACCTGCATATCCACTTCTAGAATAGAACACAATGATTTAATTATCAGGGTTTTATAATACATTTTATTAATCAAGAAAATCTGTTTGTTTTTCCTATATAAATATTTTCCCTTAGATTGTAGCTTACTAACAACAAGGATTATGTCACTTAAATACTATTGATCCTGTACATGGGCCCAACACAGTGTTAGGCAATAAAAACCTTATATGTAAGTTATTTTGATTTTCAAAGCTTCCTTTACACTTTTCCTATGAGTTCTTCCACATTCCAGTTCCCTTACTAGTATGATCAAGTCTAGTCCAAAATGGTCTAAAGCTTTTTGCACCAAACACAGGCACATAATAGGTGCTCAGAGAGTTCTTATCTATTGGTCCCTATTGCCTCCTGTATATTCAAGAAGGACAAACTGAAAGACAATGAGAACCATGATTTATAGTCAGTGACTTAATATTTTGATGAAGTGAAGTATAAAAAAGAGTATTATAAAAGTATAAAAAAAAAAAACCTAAGCAAAATTAGAAACATCCTAAGACTCTGCTAGATTTGTTATCTTGCACTGCAATTGCCCTGACCAAATGTCTCTGTAAGTATCGTGTCTAGGGAAAGCATCACAAAGACAAGGGTGGTGAGTGTAGGGGTCTATTATGCTGCTGTAACAAATTGCCACCAACTTGGTGGCTTAAAGCAACAAGCATTTATTCTTTATGTTTCTGGATATCAGAGGTCTGAAATCCTTTTCCCAGGGCTGAAATTAAGAGCCACAAGCCCCCCGAGGCTCTAGAGGAAAAGGCACTTTTTTGCTTCTTTTCTTTCTTTAGAGCTACATTCTTTACATTTATTAGTATCTGGCCTCCTCCTCCATCTTCAAAGCCAACACTAGAGCATCTTGCTTCCATCATCGTATTGGCTGCTCCTTCCGTAGTTAAATCTCCCTCTGCCTCCCTGTTATAAAGACACTTGTGATTATATTTAGGGCCTACTCCAGGTAATCCAGAATAATCTCCTCATTTTAACCTTAATTTACTCACATCTACCTCGTGGACTGCAAGGAGATGAAACCAGTCAATCCTAAAGGAAACCAACCTTGAATACTCATTGGAAGGACTGATGCTGAAGCTGAAGCTCCAATACTTTGCCCACCTGAAGTGAAGCGCTGACTCATTGGAAGAGACCCTGATGTGCTATGAAAAGAATGAGTGCAGAAGGAAGAGAGGGCAGCAGGGGATGAGATGGTTGGACAGCATCCCTGACTCAATGGACATGACTTTGAGCAAACTCAGGGAGATAGTGAAGGACAGGGAAGCCTGAAGCATGGCGTGCTGCAGTTCATAGGGTTGCAAAGAGTTGGACATGTCTTAGCGACTGAACAACCACCACCAAGCCCCTTTGGCCACACAGTGTAACCTTCACAGGTTTCAGGGATTAGGACCTGGACATCTTGTGGGATGATCATTCAGCCTACCACAGTGAGCAACCCCAAGCCCTGTGAGTCATGGGTGTCAGTTAATGGGCCAAGAGAATGTATCATTCTCCCAATGAGTCAGTTCTATCCTGGAGATGATTCTTCTTCATTCACTGACAGAAAGGATATAAGAAGGTATGGAGGTTACAAAAAACTGACATAGTCCCTGCCTTCAAGGGGTTCCACAATTTTACTGTTGCTTTTATTTTTCTTTTTTGTTGTTGTTATTGTTTAAGTGTAGACTGTATATCCTTGGAAGTGGAATTCATTTATGGTATAATCTTTTCTTTAATAGAAGGAAACATTTTTATTCTCTACTCTTTAGGTTTAGCTGCTAGGGCATGTAAATTAAGTTAATGAAAGACAAATTAACAATAGAAAAGTTCTGTTTTATATGCACATGGGGAAGCCTCACAGAAAAGAGGTGAAAACATCCCTAAAATGGGAATGGGAGCTTATATACCATTTTAACAAAGAATGAGGAATCTTGGACCAATGACAAAAGAAAAGAGATTTGAGCTTCTAAAGGCAGGAAATTTGGGAAAGGTAAATGTGTGGGGAAAACCAATGGAGAATAAGGGATATTTTAGTAAGGTTTGTCTGGGCAGACCCATTTGAGTGCTGACATTCTGTCTCGAGTAATGAGGGCTGTTTTCCTGGTGCCAGGGGTGGGAAGAGGAGGCAATCTTCACAAAGAGAAATTTATGCTCTGCTTTTCTGCAAATAGGAGTAGGACAAGAGCTCTTTTTGCATTTGCAGCTTCTTAATTGCCTTTAGCTCAAAATAATCCTGATGCTGAAGTGGCATCTTTTAAGGTGGTACATTCTGAGTCCCATCATTAAATATGTTTCCAAGTCCTCCAGCTGTGAGAACTTTCTCTTTCCCATTCTTATCTATCTGAATCCTGTTCTCCTCTAACTTCCATTCTCGTTGCCAGAGAATGATTACACACACACACACTCTCTCTCAACCAATAAATCTGCATATAAAATAACAGGTGGGAGTAAGAGCTATTTTTAAAAATTAAAGTAAGGAAGATAGCAACAGAGCTGGGATGGTTACCACCATTTTATGTGGGAGATTCAGGGACATATCTGATCAGATTACAATGCAGAAGAGACCAAAAAGAAATCTAAAGGAGAAAATCAGACAGCAAGCTAGGGAAAGAGTAGTCTAGACCAGGGAACTAACTTGTGCAAAGACCTTGGTGCTTTGTGTGTTTAAGAAATAGCAAAGGGGCCAAGTGTGACTTCACTCTTCCTAATACTCCACAACCACTCCTCCCTCTTCTAGGTTCCATACTCTTCCCTTCTTGTTTCAGCCCACTCACCCTTTACATACCACTATAATTGTCTTTTATGAGTGAATTCCTGCTTATTGCCTATTGTGTATAAGTAACATTCTAACCACAATAACAGGCAAAGTGAAGCAAGAAGAGTTTGAGCAACTTGCTAAAATCATACAGCCAATAACTGGCATAGGTGAGATTTGAAACCAGGCAGTTTGGTTCTAAAGTCTGACCTCATGTATTACTGCCTACCATTTCCACAGATATCAAACCTTTGTCTTTCCATAGAATGCTCCCCTTCACGCACAGAACTATCCTTAAGACTCAACTTTTCTTATTCCCCTCAATCACTCCCACAAGATTTTCTCCCAACTCCCTGCTTCACAGCATTGAACCCTGTCTGTGACATTTGTTGTTGTTGTTGTCTAGTTATGTACAATTAGTGCAACCCCATGGACTGAAGCCCACTAGTCTGCTCTGTTCATGGGATTTCCCAGGTAAAAATACTCAAGCAGGTTGCCATTTCTTTCTCCAGGAGGTCTTCCTGACCCAGGGATAAAATTGGCATCTCCTGGATTGGCAGGCAGATTCTTTAACACTGAGCCACCAGGGAAGCCCCATCCATGGGCTTCCTAGATTTAGGTTGTCATAATGTCACCCTGCTTATTTAACTTCTATGCAGAGTATATCATGAGAAACGCTGGGCTGAAGGAAGCACAAGCTGTAATCAAGATTGCTGGGAGAAATATCAATAACCTCAGATATGCAGATGACACCACCCTTGTGGCAGAAAGTGAAGAAGAACTAAAGAGCCTCTTGATGAAAGTGATAGAGGAGAGTGAAAAAGTTGTCTTAAAGCTCAACATTCAGAAAACTAAGATCATGGCATCCGGTCCCATCACTTCATGTCAACTAGATGGGGAAACAGTGGCTGACTTTATTTTTCTGGGCTCCAAAATCACTGCAGATGGTGACTGCAGCCATGAAATTAAAAGATACTTACTCTTTGGAAGGAAAGTTATGACCAACCTAGACAGCATATTAAAAAGCAGAGACATTACTTTGCCAACAAATGTCTGTCTAGTCAAGGCTATGGTTTTTCCAGTGGTCATGTATGGATCTGACAGTTGGACTATAAAGAAAGCCGAGCACTGAAGAATTGATGCTTTTGAACTGTGGTGTTGGAGAAGACTGTTGAGAGTCCCTTGGACTGCAAGGCGATCCAACCAGTCTATCCTAAAGGAGATCAGTCCTGGGTGTTCATTGGAAGGACTGATGTTGAAGCTGAAACTCCAATACTTTGGCTACCTGATGTGAAGAGTTGACTGGAAAAGACCCTAATGCTGGGAAAGACTGAGGGCAGGAGGAAAAGGGGACAACAGAGGATGAGATGGTTGGATGGCATCACCGAGTCGATGGACATGGGTTTGGGTGGACTCCGGGAGTTGGTGATGGACAGGGAGGCCTGATGTGCTGCCGTTCATGGGGTCACAAAGAGTCTGATATGACTGAGCAACTGAACTGAACTGAATCTTATCTCTACCAAAGGGACCACAAGTTCTCTGACATCAGAGCCATGTCCTGGGTCATTAATTTCTGAAGGGGTGGGCACACAGAGTGCTCAGAAAAAATTGTAGACAAATCACCACTTTTCATCAATTCAGAGATTCACACTTTTCCATCACACTGAACATCTCTGACACCAGTCATACAATTGATGGTTTGTCAGGGTTAACTAGCAGGCTTCTTTTCCTTCTTAGCAGCCTCAAAGATTTGATGAAATAATTAAAAATCTTGACCCTGCCCCTTCCTTTGGTGACTTGGTATTATCTGAATTACTCAGCATGGTCGAATGGAGAGGAAGCGATCTTGCTCTTTCCTGACCACACCAGAGTTGTACCAGAAAGCTCTTTGCTGCTATGCAACTTACCTACTGTCAAATTCTACTTATTAGGCTATTTATGGGACATCTGAAATGAAGGGAAACATTTAATATGTAGAAAATAGTGGCAAAAGACGCAGGACCTTGGTTATTCAAGGCCCGGATACAGGCAACAAAAACGAGGAGTCCCCCACTCAACAGAAAGTTTTTGAAGATACCATCTCCCACAATTTATTTTCTCTGCTGAGAAAAGAAACTCATGCAGGAAACATCTTAAAACCAAGTAAATAAAACAGAGATGCCCACAATTTCCTGCAAGTCTGATTAAAAATAGGAACTCTGCAATCATGAATGTGGCTCATCTGGCAGCTGCAGGGCCATATACCTTGGGAAGCTGAAATCACTGGCAGCTGCTGAGAACAGGGCAAGTGTGGCAGGTGTTCATACACACTGTCATGGGGGCAGAGGGAGGCGAGATTTCAGATGCTTGTTTTAACTAAGATTTATAAATGACTTCTTAATAATAAAATGTAGGCATCCAAGAATTATTTGATTTCTCATTTCCAACTCCACCCGTCCTCTAATGTCACCCTATCTGTGTTCTCCAAAGTAAAATTCTAGTTCCTTGCACCTCTCTTAGACTGAATTCCTCCCAAAATGGGCGCTGCAGAGAAACATCAGAGTTTTACTCTCCCCTCCTTCACCATACCCAAAATATCGTGAACCAATGCAGCCCTGAGCTCTGTTACGAGTATTTATGGCTTTTTTTCTTCCTGCCTGAATTACAGGCACTCTGGATTGGATCTTCAAAGCAATGTACAGGGTTTAAGCTGAGTGATTCTCATGCAAGTCTGTGGGAGGCACACAGCAAGAATCCTGTAATATCTCAGAGGATTTATTCCTTTTTAAGTTCTTTTATAAGAAGCCTTTGCTAAGGGATTTACAAGAACTCAAGATTAGTTAGTGATAATAGAATGAGAAACGTTGCTGGAAGTGTAAAAGGCAGCCACATTCCCACCAAAAGAATTCCTGATAAATAATGTCATTATGGTACAAAGAATACAAAATGAACTTAATCATTAGCTTCTAATTGAAGGGATCTGTCAAATTTGCTTCTCCTTGCTACCTTAGTTATTTTCTGTTCAGTGGGGTTCCATCAAATGTAAACAAAGAATTGGTGAGGGAGCATGATTAATTGCTAAACTGGCGAGACCAGCCTGGACCCGTGGGTTGGTGGTGGGAATTGGCTGTTGCATCTTTCATTTCCCCTATGGCCCTACACTTGCCCATTAAATCCCAGATGGACCTCCTAATCAATGGAAGTGGTCAGTGGAAGTCAAATAGTGCCTTATTGAGGGATTCCCAGGTAAGATTCTCCTAAACAAAGCAAGGACTAAAAATAAAACATCCAGGTAGACACAGAACACTGTCTTTGAATGAATATTGTCATAAAAAAAAAACAAAACTCAGTTACATGTCACATTTTTAAGATAAAGATTTACAATCAATTAAACATTTCCAAGAATTTTTAAAGAGGGCATGTATATACACAACTTTATATATGAACCCACATAATGTCTCAATTACCCAGAAAGTTTAGGACCCAAGTCAAGTAAATTGTGCAATTAATTAATGATGACCAAAATTTTTCTCATCTAAATTTTTTAAAAGCCTCACCGGAGAGTGTTTATAAATGCATCACTCCTCTTTCCTGTCTTATTCAGTACAGTAGTAAAATGACTGCAGTTGACTCTTTTGATAACTGGGGATTTTATAGTTACTCATGGTTATTTTTTGACCAACAGTTCTATTTCTACAGAATTAGAGACTTGGAAGGCAGACTAATTCTAAGGAAAGTCCTGGAAATTATTAAGATCCTTGATATGAGTTGTTAAAGTATCACTTTCCTCCCCCACTTCCAAAAATAGAAAGAGGAAAATTCCAGTTAATTGGAGGTACTAGTTGAATGCTTATAATTTCACACTCTTCCACTCATCTGATTCTTGCCCACACAAAACTATAGTTGAAAGTTTTACTTCAGGATATTCAAGTAGGCTATATCCCTTGAATCATGAAAGGGTTCATTGGAAATGAAATCTCTTACATTTATCTTTTTGGTAATTGTTACTATGATAATTGGCTTTCATTTTTCATCACTGAATTCAATGCTGAATGAAGATCCTCTGCTGATTCACATTTTGCAAGGACTGGGATATTTGTTTGTGGAAATGAGAAAGGATGGCTGGTTTGCTGACAGTTTAGGTGAGAACAAGGCATGCTGAGCCATCTGTTTTGCTACCTCACCACATGAAAAAAGGGACACTCTCCTCTGAGAACACGTGCTACTAGATATATCCTCCCAGGTGCTCAGTGGTAAAGAATCCACCTGTCAATGCAGGAGACACAAGAGACATGGGTTTGATCCTTGAGTCAGAAAGACCCCCTGAAGGAGGAAATGGCAATCCTCTCCAGTATTCCTGCTTGAAAAATTGCATGGAGAGAGGAGCCTGGTGGACTACAGCCCACGGAGTTGCAAAGAGTCTGATGTGACTGAGCACGCAAAGATGAATACTTGTTGTTGTTGTTGTTGTTGCGCCATGAGACGTCTGGGATCTTAGTTCCCCAACCAGGGATCAAATCTGCACCCCCAGCATTCAAAGTGTGGAGGCTTAACCACTAGACTGCCAGGGAAGTCTCAAATACTTTTTGAGGAGCTCCACATGGAGCTAGCCTGTGGACCTCAATGAGTTCTTGGACAATCAGGTATTACTCCCTTCTAAAGCCAGTTTACTCAGACCCTGTATACAAAAGGGCTTCTTCTGGGAAATAGCAACCTCAAGCATCAGAGGAAGATTTCAAGGACCTGTGTTTCTAAAGTAGTTATCTTCAAGCCAGTCAGCGTGTAGGAAAAAATATATGTTACATTCCATTCTAGAAACTTCCATCTAAAGCCACCACTCTGCATTCCCTGTCACTCCTCCAGAGTCTGGTCTTGCCGAAGAAAGCTTAGTCTTTAGAGGTGAGAAATAAGGGAGAAAAAAGGGGATAAATAAGGTACTCTCGCATTCCTACTTTCACTTTCTACTCAGAGTCCAGGAAGGGTACGACCTGTCCCATGTGGCTTTATTCTTGTTTGACTCCAGCTTCGTTAAGATAGGAGAGGCACATATAAACCTCATTCCGCTTCTCTATTGTGGTGGCAGTGATGTAAAATCACCCTTGGGATCCAAAAATGTTTGGAATTCAAATGGAGTTGTTTTCAGAGAGAAAAGGCAGGGAAAAAGGTATAAGAATGCAAGCAGATCTTGTGAAATAATTCACATTTACGTGCAACTTTGTTTTCAAAGTGCAGGGGAATGCAGATGTTTGAAGAGTGAGAAGCCAAAGGGGTGGACTGTGCCACTGATCAATTTATTATCACCTTTTGTCTCCAGGTCAGTTTCATTGCCTGCTCTGTGTGAATGGAGCTTGTTCTTTTAAGTATTTTTCCTGTGTTAGCTAGTACAATGTTTCTGGTTGGTATGGAATTTTTGTTTTGTTTTTTTTCCATTTTTGAAGACTGAGATAAAATCGATGCAACATAAAATCCACCATTTTAAAGGTTTACAATTATGTGGATTTTCAGTATATTCACAATGCTATGAGACATTGTTGTTTAGTCACTGAGTCATGCCCAACTCTTTGCTACTCCATGAACTGCAGCATGCCAGGCTTCTCTGTCCAACGCTATCTCCCTGAGTTTGCTCAAACTCATGTCCATTGAGTCAGTGATGCCACCCAATCATCTTATCCTCTGTCATCCACTTCTCCTCTTGCCCTCAATTTTTCCCAGCATCAGGGTCTTTTCCAATGAGTCAGCTCTTCTCATCAGGTGGCCAAAGTATTGGAGCTTCAGTTTCAGCATCAGTCCTTCTAATGACTATTCAGGATTGCTCTCCTTTAGAATTGAGACATTAACACTATATAAACAAAATCACTGCAGATGGTGACTGCAGAAGCTATGACCAACCTAGACAGCATATTAAAAAGCAGAGACATTACTTTACCAACAAAGGTCTGTCTAGTCAAAGCTGTGATTTTTCCAGTAGTCATGTATGGATGTGAGAGTTGGACTACAAAGAAAGTTGAGCACTGAAGAATTGATGCTTTTGAACTGTGGTGTTGGAGAAGACTCTTGAGAGCCCCTTGGACTGCAAGGAGATCCAACCAGTCAACCCTAAAGGAAATCAGTCCTGAATACTTATTGGAAGGGCTGATGCTGAAGCTGAAAGTCCAATACTTTGGACACCTGATGGGAAGAAGTGACTCATTGGAACAGAGCTTGATGCTGGGAAAGATTGAAGGCGGGAAGAGAAGGGGACGACAGAGGATGCAATGGTTGGATGGCATCACTGACATGATGGACATGAGTTTGAGTAGGCTCCGAGAGTTGATGGTGGACAGGGAAGCCTGGAGTGCTGCAGTCAATGGGGTCACAAAGAGTCAGATTTTTGACTAAGTGACTGAACTGAACTGAACTCCATAACATTTCCATCACCCCAAAAGTAATCCCTGTAAATGTTAACAATTTTAGTTACCTCTCATTCCTTCATTTGTTGGCAACCACGTCTTTTGACTGTCTCTATAGATTTGCACATTCACATAATATGCTGCCTTTGTTATGTCTGGATTCTTTCATTTAATGTTTTGTTTTCAATTTTCATCCATGCTATAGCATGTATCAGTATTTCATTCCCCCATCCTTTTCTTAATTGAATAACATTTCATTTTGTGGATATTTTATCTACACTTTCATTTACTCAGTTGATATTTGGGTTGTGTCCACTTCTTGGCTATTATCCATTTTGCTAGTATGAATATTCATGTTCAAGCTTCTGTGTGAATATTTGTTTTCAATTCTCTTAAATATATGCTGAGAAGTAAAATTTCTAGGTCATATAGCAACTCTATGTTTAGCTTTTTGAGGACCTGCCAGACTGTTTTCCATAGTAGTTACACTATTTTCTATTCCCACTAGTAATTTATGAGAGCTCCAATTGCTTCATATCCTAAGTAACACTTGTTATTCTCTGTGTTATTGTAGTCATCCTAGTGGGTGTGAAGTGATATCTCATTGTGGTTTTGATTTGTATTTCCCTAGTTATGGTGTTGGAGAAGACTCTTGAGAGTCCCTTGAACCAGTCCATCCAGTCCATCCTAAAGGAGATCAGTCCTGGGTGTTCATTGGAAGGACTGATGCTGAAGCTGAAACTCCAATACTTTGGCCACTTGATGTGAAGAGCTGACTCATTTGAAAAGACCCTGATGCTGGGAAAGATTGAGGGCAGGAGGAGAAGGGGATGACAGAGGATGAGATGGTTGGATGGTATCACTGACTCAATGGATATGAGTTTGAGTAAACTCCGGGAGTTGGTGACGGACAGGGAGGCCTGGCATGCTGCGATTTCTGGGGTCGCAAAGAGTCAGACACGACTGAGCGACTGAACTGAATTGACTGACTGAGTGACTAATCATGTTTGTATGGTTTTGGTTTTGTATTTTGAACCATCTTTAGGCTTACAGAAAATTTTCAAAAATAGTATTGGGCCAAATTCTGAACTTTAGATTCTATCCATTCTTGTATTTGTCTCCTCATGTGTCATAGCATCCTATTTTGATTATGGGAGCTTTACATATGTTTTAACGTCTAGTAGCACTAACTAATGGAGAAGAAATGGCAACCCACTCCAGTATTCTTGCCTGGAGAATCCCAGGGATGGCAGAGCCTGGCGGGCTGCTGTCTGTGGGGTCACACAGAGTCGGACGTGACTGAAGCGACTTGGCGGCAGCAGCAGCAGTGCTAACTATCCCTTCTAGGTATTCTTCAATATTTCCCGGTGATCACTGCATGTTTGTTTTTCTATATGAACTTTCGACTTGTCTATAAAATGACTTCTTGGCACTTTTATTGGAGTTGCATAGATTTTAGAAATTAATTTCAGGGGAACTGACAACTTAATGTTTCATCCTATACAAGAATAAATAACGGATTTCTAATTGTTCAGCTCTGCTTTTGGTCTTTTAGGAGTGTTTCAAAATTGTCCTCATATAGATAGGCTGTGCTCATTTCTGGTTAAGTAAGCATTTAATCTTTTACAATTTTTATTTTATTTTTTATTGGTGTATAGGTACTTGACACTGCTGTGTCAGTTTCTACTGTAGAACAAAGTGAATCAGTCATACATATGTACATATCCCTCTTTTCTGGATTTCCTTCCCATTTAAGTTACTACAAAGCACCAACTAGAGCTCCCTGTGCTATACAGTAGGTTCTCATTATTATCTATTTTATACATAGTAGTGTATATATGTCAATCCCAGACTCCCAAAAGGGAACCCCCTTGCACTGTTGGTGGGAATGTAAATTGATACAACCACTGTGGAGAACAGTATGGAGATTACTTAAAAAACTAGGAATATAACTATCATGAAAAGTGAAAAGTGTTAGTCACTCAGTCGAGTCCAGCTTTTTGTGATCCCATGGACTGTAGCCCGCCAGGCTTCTCTGTCCACGGAATGCTCCAGGCAAGAATACTGGAGTGGGTAGCCAGTCCCATCTCCAGGGGATCTTCTCAACCCAGGGATTAAACCTGAGTCTCCTGCATTGCAGGCAGATTCTTTACCATCTGAGCCACCAGGGAAGTCCTAGACCTGCCTTATGACCCAGCAATTCCACTACTGGGCACATAGCCTGAGAAAACCATAATTCAAAAAGACACATGTACCAGAATGTTCATTGCATTTACAAAACCCAGGACATGGAAGCAACCTAGATGTCCACTAACAGATGGATGGATGAAGAAGTTGTGACACATATATACAATGGAATATTAGCCATAAAAGGAACAAATTTGAGTCAGTTCTAATGCGGTGGATGAACCTAGAACCTGTTATACAGAGTGAAGTCAGTCAGAAAGAGGAAAATAAATATCGTATATTAATCCATATATATGGAATCTAGAAAAAAATGGTACTCATGAACCTATTTGCAGGGTAGGTATAGAGATGCAGACATAGAAAACAGACTTGTGGACACAGCGGGGGAAGGAGAGAGTGGGACGGAGAGAATAGTATTGAAACATGCATTACCATATGTAAACTAGATGGCGAGTGGAAAGTTGCTGTTTTAACAGGAACCTCAAACCGGTGCTCTGTGACAATCTAGAGGGACCGGGGGATGGAAGCAGGTTAAGAGGGAGGAGATATATGTATACTTATGGCTGATTCATAAGTTGTATGGCAGGAAACAACACAACACTGTAAAGCAATTATTCTCTAATTAAAAATTTAAAAGTACATATGTATATAAAAAATAAAATCAACAAATAACAAGCAGGTAAAAAAGCCCCAGTGTCCCAATTTTTCCTACTTGCCACCCCCACATTCCTTCCCCCTTGGTATCTACACGTTTGTTCTCTATGTCTGTATTTCTGCTTTGCAAAAGCATTTAATCTTCTTGGCTGCTGTTGTAAATGGGATGTTCATTGCCATTAGGTCCTCTGTTTTTTTATATGTGAAGGCTATTTATTTTGTTTGTTAATTTTATATCCTGACCACTGAATTCCTACTGTTTGGTTTTATCATTGATTCTCTGGGTTTTTCAGAGTACTGTGTTATCATTTTCAAATAGAGGTAGTTTTACCTGTCCTTTTCCATTTGTATATCTTTAATTAGTCTTTCTTGTCTAACTCCATTGGCTAACACATTCCATACAGTGTTTAATTCTTGCCTTGTTTCTGATCTTAATGAAAATACCTACAGTGTTTTCCCATTAAAGAGAATATTAACTTTAGGACAAAGATAAACATATTTTATCATGTTGAGAAGGTACCCTTCAATTCCTATTTCCTTGAGTGTTTTTTTTTCTTGAATAAGTAGTGAATTTAGTCAAAAATTTTCTCAGCATCTGCAGAAATAGTGCATTCCTTGAGTATATCCTCCTTGGTCATATTGTATTATTATATTTAATGTGGTATTGGAATATGTTTGCTAATATTATCATTGTTTTTAAAATTTACATACCTCTATAAAGACTCCATTCAGTAAATCTTCTTCAATCCCAGCTGGATTAAGGAATTTTTGTTCAGAATTTTTGCATTCATATTCATGAGTGATATTCATCTACAGTTTTCTTTCTTTGTATAATCTTTAGTTTATGCATAATTTTATACTTGCTTCATAAAAGGAAATTAGGAATTGTTTTTCCCTTAATACTCTAGAATGATTTTTAAAGCACCAGGAAAATCTGGTCTTTGAATGTTTGGTAGAAATCACTTGTGAATCCAGTTGGGTATGGTAGCATTTTTTAATGTGGGTTAGTTTCTTATTAGCACTATCTCTTTGTAGAAATTGGTCTGCTTAAACTTTTTAACTCTGATGGCATTAAATTTGGTCATTTGAATTTCCCTAAGAAATTATCCATTTTATCTAGGTTTTCAAATGCACTTGTATAGAGATCTCAAAAGTAGTGTCTTATGTTGTTTTTAATTTCTTCTACTTCAGTGATTATAACCTCATCATTTTAACTTATATATTTGTGATTACTCTTTCTTTTCTTGATCAAGCTAGCTCGTGGTTTGTCTGTTACTTTTTTTAACCTACAATTTTGTTAATTAGATCTGCAGTTTTCCTCATCCTTGGGCATTCTACCTCAGCCCTGGGGTATGTCACTATTCCTTATATCTTTTTTTCCTATATTTTTAGAGTTTTCCTTGTTATTAACCAATTCCTAATTACCTCGATCACTTTTTATATTAAATCTTTATATTAAATCTTTCCTATTCAAATTATTGTGTGGTTCCATGTCCTGACTAGATCCTGACTATGACATTTGCCATCTCTTGGATTTGTTCTCTTTTTTCCCACCCACTCAGTGGCCAGTTTCCTCCAGCCTTTTTGAGGCTAGATAAATGCAATACTCTTAAAATATCTTGTTTATCTCCAAGTCTCTAGTTCAGACTCCTCTAACCTATCTTTTATGATAACACCAGACTACTAGAAAATGCTACTAATCTATTCATGCCGAATCCCCAATTTAAAAGCCCTCGATGGGGACACTACCCTAAATGTGAAGTCTAGACCCCTAAGCATGGAACACAAGGCCTTCTATGCTCTGGCTCCTTCTTAACTCTTGTTAACCAAAACTCTTGTTTTGCTTCTTTCTGTCTCCTTCCTTTGGCACTTTAGGCATAATAGACAATTTGAAGTTCCTTAAAAAACTGGAGTATTTCTTTCCTCTTTCAACCATTGTTAAATTGCTCTTTTTGCATGGAATTCTGTTTCTGACTCTTGTCTATTTGGTGAACAAAACTACTCATTCCTCAAGACAGTTCCAGGATTCATTTATTTAGGTATATCTTCATCTCCTAGAGTGGAAAATTTCCTCAAAGAAAAGAATCATGTTTTACTTGCCTTAAATTTTCAAATTCTCCCCCAAAGTAGGTACTAGATACATATGTGCTAATGTTGAATGAATGGATGAATTTTTATAAATGTAAATACTTTTGGTGCAATGCTATGAGGTTAAGGCACTTTCAGATGTCTAAGAATTGCTAAGGACACAATAAGGCATTGTTATTCCAAAGAATTTTCTACTTTCCATGAAGTGACCTGATGAGGGTTTAGAGTTTCACGTCCTGAGGCCAATTCCTGGCTCCTCTATATTATTAGTTGGGTGTTCTTCTGTAAGCCATTCTGAGGATGATACTTTAATGTCACAATTACCCATAGAACTCAGGATGCCAACTGGAAACAGAAAGTACACTCCACTTGGATGTTGATGAAAATTAATTACTGGAGTCTTTGTACAGGTATGGAAGGATTAAAGAATCCAACAGGTGGGTATTGGGGCATTTAGAAACTAGCAACAGTGAGAAGTCATTACCACGTAGTCCTAAAGGGACAAGCAAAGAAACAATATTCCTGGAGCCTGATATGAAATAAAGCTATAAAGAGAGGCTTCCTGAAAGGAGGTGTATACTTAGAGATGAAGATACTGCCAGGACAAAACACAATGCAACAGGATAGCATGGGGAGAAATATCCTGACTTCTTTCTCAATCTCTTGCTAGCACTTCCCCTTGGCTCCTCTACTTGACCAGGAGTCTCTGGTGAGGATGCCTGGGTGACATGGTCTGGGAAGCCAGCCCCATCCTCCTCTGAGCATACAGCAGGGTGGAGAAGGGCAGACATCACACGGTGGGAGTGCAAGCAAAGAATAACCAGCAATTCACCTAATTTACATTTGTAGGGAGCAAAATACATATGAAAATAACATGTCAGTTATACATTTTATGCAAAAAGGGAGTATTTCCTAAATTCAACACCATCAGACATATCAAATAATCAAGTTTATTTTCTTCTAGAAGGAATGTCTCAGATAGGTACCAGAATAATCAGAATTCTGTGGTTCTGTGGTTAGACGCCTCTCTTGGTTACAGATTGGTGATATCGAGGCCAAATTAAGAGATTTGGTCACATGAGCAGCATTTATGGAACACAGACTACAGTTTAGGCTTCAGCTTGGCATCCAGCCATTATTTCATCCTAAGCACATAAATAACTATTGCTTTTCAAATAATTTGCAGAAGTGTTTGTCCTACTGTAGTTATATATTAGAGGTGAGATATTCAGGCATTAGAAATGGACTTTATGTGGTGTTTCTAAAAGCCAGTCCTAGTAATTATCCAAATATAATCTAACCACCCTACTCTATATTTCTCATAATAAATGCAAAAAGCAATGCCTTAGAGCAGGTGTCAGTTTGCGATTCCAGGGTATCATCTGAAGAACACTCCAAGGAGCTTCTCCTCCAAAAGTTTACCCTTTACCCTATACACTGATCCTGCATACCAAAGTGAGAACATTCAGTTCTCACACTAGCAATCCTGCTCTTGGTTATCTACAATTACTTGGGAAGTTCCATCCTAAATAATTTACAAGGTACTAAGGAATGGTGACATTTACATGTAGTCCTGTAATTTCATTTATCAGATCATCTAGAAGACTTGTTCATTCATTCAACAAGTGTTTGCTGAGAGCCAACAGTGTGCATTTACACAAAGCCTGACCAGCAAAATGGCATAGTTATTCCCGGTGGGAGAAGAGAGGAAAGAGGTCACAAAAGGTCCACAGCTGGATGCCTCATCAGAGAGGACGTTATGTGAGTACCTTGTGAGCCTAATTAGGGACCAGAGGGAGAAAGCAGTGAGACTGGGGAAGAGATGAGTCATGTGAGCTCACTTTAGTTTGGCAAAGAGATGTGTCTGATGGTCCTACATAAATCACGATTCTCACAATTATGGGAGCACTTGTGTCCCAAGAGAGTGTTGATAAGTTCGAGATTCCTTTGTCTTTAATTTCTCTCTTACTTGGTGAGAATTGTGAAGCCCTTTTTTCATGAGAAAATTTAGTTCAGAAAGGATGTGATTCACCAATACCCAAGAAGATGACACACGGTAAAGCCAGGAATCAAATTCAGCTCTGTCTTCAGAATCTCCACTCTTTCCATTCTGTAACATCAACTTCTTATGGGCTTGAATTAGTAAAACATCTTCTATACCTAAGATTTGGCCATTAAAAAACTGCTTAGACCTTAGGGATCTACTGAAAAGAGTGAAGAGTAAAGTGAATCTCTCACACTTACAGAAGATTTATGGTTCTGCCCTCATCAGTTTTGTCTTCTGAGGAAAAACTAAGAAGACACTAACAGATTAGTCAACAAATGTTTGGTGAATGAATGGCACCATGATCAAGCAGTGAGAAGTCATGCAACACTTTCTAATACGTAAAACACAAGATGTCTCAACTCCTCCCTAAGACTCATTTCTCATTAAATTCTTTTCCACTTGATGTACTGCAGACCCTCCCAGAATCAACAAAAATTAGGCAGCATTTCCTTGCCAGGCTGATGCTATTGTGGAGCAAAGTGAAAGAAAAGAAAGTGAAAATGGCTCAGTCGTGTCCGACTCTTTGCGACCCCATGGACTATACAGTCTGTAGAATTCTCCAGGCCAGAATACTGGAGCGGGAAGCCTTTCCCTTCTCTAGGGGATTTTCCCAACCCAGGGATCAAACTCGGGGATCTCCTGCATTGCAGGTGGCTTCTTTACCAGCTGAGCCACAAAGGAAGCCCGATAATACTGGAGTGGGTACAGATTTTCCCGACCCAGGAATCGAACCAGCATCTCCTGCATTACAGGTGGATTTTTTTACCAAGTGAGCTATCAGGGAAGCCCATTGTGGAGCAAACTGTAACAAATTGGGGTTTGATCAAATAAAAGATCAATAAATGAATAACTTTCTCAATGACCTTCTGCCTTTCTTGGCTTAGCACCTTCTGAAGAGAAATAAAACAGGACAGAGAATATAAGCAAAGAGTGTCAGGAATTTGTGAATGGGACTGGTCCCCATGGAAGGCCTATCTTTCTCTTAAGGAACATTGTCAGGCTCAGAACCATGAAGTTCCCTGGAATGGGTAGGCCTACAGACAAATGTTTGTCCCTTCAACCAGCTGAATGGAAACCACCACGACAATGAGTACAACAGGAGAGGACCAAAATCCTAAGCCAGCTGTTTCTGGACATATGGCTTGCTCCTCACACCCACTGTTTGTTTCCAAGGCATGGCTCATGGAACTCAGTAGCAAGCATCTATTCAGTGTGAAAATGATAGAAAGAACATAATTTTCCCAAACAAAAATAGCAAAGCTTGAAGAGGCCTCCAAATCATGCAACAGGATCTTGTACTTCTCTGGCCTGCTGAAATACCATCTCCACTTCAACGCTGTGGAAAAATGGCCATTTCATTTGGCCACTCATATCCTCCTGCATAACCAACTCCCTGAGTAATCCACTCTGTCAGCAACTCTTGCAGTAGTTCCTGTTTTCCTGATTAGGTCTTGACTGATACGTGTGTGTGTGTATGTTCCTTCCTTTATTGTGAAGGCAAGACGTCAAACACAGGCCTCAAGTCATTTACCTTCAAACCAGTATACTTCCCCACCTACTTTTTTGTCAGCTAGACTGTGGATTCACATCAAGAGTGAGGGAAGCTGGAATTGGACTTAGAGGGCTCTCAAAGATTATCTATTGAGCAAATAAGTCTCCCTGGCATGTTGCAACATCCTGGGTTTCATGTGTCCTTGTGGCCAGAGGGACTTTTTGAGATGAAGGGGTTATATGGCTCCATCTACCTCTGACCTGGAGTAATGAAAAGAGCTTAGTATTCTATAAAATGGTCTATAAATAGAAGTTACTTTAGGACATGTGTCAGGATACTTTGCTGCAATAAGAAATAGAAACCAAATCAAAGTAATTTCAGCAAAAAAAATGTTAGCTCATATGACTGAAAAGTCCAGAGGTTGCACAAACTTTAGTTATGACTGGGTCCAATGGTTCAAACAATGCCTTTAGGAGTCTGTTGCATCTCTCTCCATTGCTCTGACTTGCTCTATCTTCAGTTTAGTCTCATCAGACTCTTTCCCACGATTGCAAGAGGGCTTCCAACAGCTCCAAGTTACATGGCATTTTAGTGCTCTCAATCTCAGACAGACATTATTCTTTCTCTTTGTGTCACTACTGTGTCACAACCATTTCTTAAGAAAGGACTCTGACTGGTCCTGCTTGGATTTTGTACCCACTCTTGGCCAGTTATTTCATCCCTAGGTACCAAAGGTACTGGGAATACCCTATTCCTAAACCATTTGTGGCAGGGGAAGCAGAATCCCTGGGGTGAAGACAAATAGGATAAAAGATACTGGGCAGGTGCCAGGTATAGAATATCATGAAGCAGCTGGGTACTGAGGGGGAAGTGAATTAGAAGACTTGAAACTGATCTCTGACTCCATCACTGATTCGTTGTGAGAGCCCAGGCAGAGTATTCGACTTCTCTCGTTTTAGGTTTCCTTGTTTGTGAAATGTGTGCACTAGGCTTAGAACAGTCATCTGTAAGCATCTTTAACTTCAAGATTCTCAATTTGAACAAACTGTTGTGCAGAACACACAGGACCTTAGCGAAGCCAGCTGGAGAGGTGCTGGGGGGCAGGGCCATGACTGGAGCCCCACCTGCTCGCTCCACCTCCTGTCCTCCTGATGGGGCTGCCTGAAACTCCTGCGGCTGCTCAGAACACAGTCTGAGAAACCCTGAGGTGGCTGATCTCCTATGCCTCTTCTAGCCTGGAATTTGGGGAAGTCTACGTAGACTGTGAAACCCTCTTTAATCTCGTTTTTCTCACTTTCTCTCTATTTATTTTTGGGCTAAAATCATGGATATTGGCTATGTGTGAGAGGCCACTTAGGAAAAATAATCATTTATTCAAATATCCGGCCAATTTACTTTGGCCTGTTTGGAGCTTGTTTTTCCTGATAGGGAGGGAATAAATTTCCAAAGCCCACTTTTAAGATCAGCCTAGAAAAGGTGAGTGTACAAGTGAGGAAAAATAGGCAATGGAAGTTGCCAAGCTGAGCTGGAAGCAGTAAATTCAAACCACTCCCATCTCCCCCACACGTGTGCCCTGCTGGGCACTCAAGGCCGAGTGCACAGCCTGGAACGGATGGCAGTGGAGGATGATGTAGGTTTTGGCTTCACCACTTGTGAAAACTTACTTTAGAAAGACACCTTCAATGCTAATCTGAGTGTGTCTGATTGAAATAGAGCACTGGGAAAGAGGAAGAGAATGGCCAGGGACGTGGCCTTCCTGCAGCCAGAAGGCAAGGGGGGAAGGAGGGCATCTTTGGTCCAGCAGCACCAGGAGTGAAAAATTAATGCTGCGGTGATTCCCAAGGAAGCCAGAACCTTTGTGTTCCTTTTTCTTGTGACTGTTTAGAAAACAATCAAAGAGTGGCTAGCAGATGTCAGCCAGTCCTTTGGGGAATAGATACGGATAAGCAGTTGTCTCTAGTGTCCTCTCCTAGAATCAAGAGAGGAGATGGGCAAACCAGTACCAGGACACTGTGTGGGAAGCTGATACCCGGCTGTCCTGCACCAGCTGCTTATGGCTGGTGTCTCTAACCTGATAGGTCTGTGTCCTATTAGTTTATTACCATCCACACTTTGTGATGGGGGAATAGTACAAGAAAACACATGTATACACTCTACCATGGCAGCACAGAGTAGGAAAAACGACTCTGGAGGAGTTGAAGCAAGCTTTCCAGTGTGGAGGCATTTGGTCTGAGCCCTACTGTTAGGGTAGGACATCACAGAGAGGGTGAGAGGAGAGGGGATGGAGAGTGCCGGGGCACAGCAGGAGCCACCATGTTCTGCGGCCTGAACACGTGCACAGAGGTTGGGAAGCTGAACAAGTGGGCTGGTGAACTGAGCATCAGTTGTTGGAGAAGCAGCTGCTGAGAAGGTGAGAGTGAACTGTGACAGGCCTACAGACACTGCTTAAAAGCCGGGCCTTGCTCAGGGTGCCACTGTGAGCCGCCGCATGTGGGAGGCTGGGTGCCGTGATCAGGCCCGTGTTTGAGAAGCTTCATCCGGCCCCCAGTGCAGCTGTAGGTCTAGGAGGTGGGAAGGCCAGACAGAATCACTTCTACTCAAGTGCCCAACAGCTGGCTAGGTTTTTCTTTCTGTTTAGTAAAAGCCAACATTTGCTGAGTGTTTACTTTATGTTGAGCCCTTGCAAAACGCTTCCTCTTACACAATCCTCCGTACATTCCCGGCTCTGCTGATCCCAAGTTACAGATGAGGAGACTGAAGCTTAAAGATGCCGCCATTAGCCTACTGGGAGGCAATGTGAGGAGGAAGGAGTAGAGTGACCTAGAGGCTGTTGGAGAGGAAGGGACACTTAGTGGGTGACTGCTGCGGGCCACCCTCCATGGGATGTGCGTCCAATTTAACTGTTACAAAACGGCTGCAGCTCTGTGGATGGCACTCACATTCCCTGAGCTGCTCAGACCAAAAGTTTGAAGATATCCCCCCTCTCTCTCACACCCCATAGCCTATCTATCAAGATAGCACGTTAGTCCTCTACCTTCAAAACATATAGTATTCAACCACTTGTCCCCCTTCACTGCTGCCAGCCTGGCCCAGCCCACCACCTCGCTCCCTAATTCTGCCCCCTACAGACGGTTCTCTGTACAGCATCCTGAGTCATTCACCTAGAACCCAGGTCAGATCACCTAACCTTTTCTCTGCTTAAAATCCTGCAGTGGCTCCTGTGTCACTGAAGTAAAGCCACGTCCTGATAATGCCACCCTGCCATCCCCTCTTGATCGCCTCTCGCACTTCTCCCCACATTACCCACTCTCCTCTGACCACTCCAGCTTCCTTCTTGTTCCTCAAGCTTGCCTGGCACACGCCTGTCTCAGGACCTTCGCTCCAGCTGTGCCCGAAACGCTCTTCCCTCAGGTCCCTCCTCTAAGTCTCACCTTCAGATCTTTGCTGAGAACCCTGGTGAATTCCCCCATTACACGGGGGAACCTACCCTCCTTGACTGGATCTACTTTCCTGTCTCATGTCAATTATCTGATAAGTGGCAGAGCTAGCACTGCCCAGTGGCAAATCCTGGGCTCTTGTTGTCACATCTGAGGAGAAGGAAAGCCCATGGGAGCCTTGATGGGAGCATGGGCAGGCAGCAGGGACGACACTAGCTGTGCTGACATGGGGGAGCACGGCAGATGCTGCAAAGAGGAAAGCAACCTTTTCTTACACAGTCTTGTTGCTGTAGCTTTTTAAAAAATAAAGAAATAATGACCCTCATGGCTGAGAAGACATGTTGTGTGTGTGCGCACGCGCATGTGTGTGTTGAGGCATTGGCTTTCATCCTAGAACCTTACCTCATTCAGCAGGCATTTAACAAAGGCAGCATTATTGAATACCGACTAATTATCTGGCAACAGAGGGAGAGACAGAGATGGATGGGCCAGAGCGCACCTGACGGGTGAAACATGAGTCATTCACAGATATCTTCCAGAAAGAGGCATCGCTGACAAGCACTGCTTTAGGAGTGTCACACACAAACCCTTTACTTCCCATAGGTTTTCTGAACCTGAGAGGCAAGGCTGAATTTTCAGGACAGAGCCTCAGAGAAGGCAATTCTGAGCTGCTCCTTGAGTTGCTGCCCCGGACCCATCCTGCTGTACCTCCTTCCATTGGTTCTGGAGCTGGGACCAAGTTATCTATTTCTCTAGGCTCCAGGTTAATACTGCTTCCACTGGTTAATACCAAGGACTGTCCCCAAGGATAGAGAGAATGCCACTTACCACAGTGACCCTTTCTAGAAAGTAGGCTGGATTGGGAGGAGGCAGGCAGGTCGCAAACTCAGAGAAATGAGGCCAGTCCTCACCTAGCCGAGGGGGTTACTTTCTTTCCTCAACTGTATGTTCACTATAAATGTTCAGGCTCAGAAGCATGCTGGGGGGTGTAGGGATGGAAGCAGTGTTTTGATACAACACTTGTGCTCTCTGTAAGGCTTTGTTCAGAAATGAACCAAGACTCCCAGTTGCAGTGATGCCTTCAGTGAGTAAGGCCAGCAAGCTCTTTGAGTGATCAAAAGAGAAACGGAGGTGACTCCTGGCTTCTTCCAGGTCACAGGTA
The DNA here is from genome assembly GCF_963930625.1 of Muntiacus reevesi. Classification (NCBI taxonomy): domain Eukaryota; kingdom Metazoa; phylum Chordata; class Mammalia; order Artiodactyla; family Cervidae; genus Muntiacus; species Muntiacus reevesi. The sequence continues at coordinate 38,171,450 of NC_089265.1, read as the reverse complement.
ACCCTAGAAGGTGCTTCTGGAAAGCTGCTGTTATGACAGAAATGAAATCTGTTTCACACAGGCCTCAAATGATGACCTCCCCCAAACATTCCCTATTACTAGTCAGAAGCCACTCAAGACAGTATCAAAATGTGAGCGCCTGAGAAAAGTATTATGAAACAGCTTACTTTACAAGTGATTTCTCCCATAAAAGGAACATGCAAATCTCCACCTCCTCTCTTTGGATCCCAGCTCACTTGTATTGGTGTGTAGAAAAGTGCACGGATCCATTAAGTCCCAGACCTGTTTCAGTCTGCCCACTTGTCACATTTGCTTGTTGTACTACTTGAAATTTGCAGCCTCTGTGATGTGAAGCATTCCTGATATGACATAATTCTGGTTTTACTATGGCTTTTTCAAATATTCTCATTATAAACGTTAACCATGTCTGCTCCAGAGTCTACATGCCTCCCAGGTCGCTCAGTGGTAAAGAATCTGCCTGCCAATGTAGGAGATGTGGGTTTTGATCCCTAGGTTGGGAAGGTCGTCTGGAGGAGGAGATGGAAACCCACTCCAGTATTCTTGCCTGGAGAATCCCATGGACAGAGGAGCCTGGCGGGCTATAAAGTACATGGGGTTGCAAAACAGCCAAACAAGACTGAGCTACTGGGCGCACACACACACACACACACTACAATCTATAATGTGTATGGACACTCTCTCTACCAAGAGTTCTCAAGCTTTAGCTTGCATTCAAGTCCCCTAGAGGGCTGGTTAAAATACAACCCTGGGCCTCACCGCTGCAAGCTCTGATTCAATAGATCTGGGGTGGGGCTTGAAAAAGTGCACTTCTGACAAGTGACCAGGGGCTGCCCTTACTGCCGCCTCTGGTATCATACACTTTGAGAACGTCTGTCATGCTTTGTACTTGGCTTGCTCCTGGTAGGAAAGACAAGCAGTTGTTTCATAATTGAACCCAGGAGGTGTTAACCTAGTGAGCACAGGTATGAGACCAAACAGTAGCAGGAGGACAAGGTGGGAACTGAGTGCTGGGCATGGAGGTGAAGGTGGGTGTTCACGCATCTCACAGTTCCCTGAAGGATCCTTTTTCGTAGAGGAAGAACTCAAACAGTGAAATGGTCAGTTATTGGTTTGAATTCTTTCAGTTGCAAATGACAAGAAAGAGAAAGGGTATTTGGGGCTTATATAATAAATGAAATACTTAAAGACGCACTGACTTCAGGCATGTCTTGATCCAGAAGCCCAAGTGAGTTTTTCTCTAACTCTGTTCTCTGCCTCTTCTCTATCTGCCCCCATCTCAGATGGTCTCTCAGATTCTGGTGACAAGATGAATAGGAAGCAGTTCTTCCCACTGGCCAACTTTCTTGGAAGCCTACTGTGCTATAGGGCTTTCACCAGACAACTGTAGGGATCATCCCCTTCCTGTGTTCCAGCACAGAGAAGTCCAAGAAGTGGACCAATCCACAGTATATTATCCACAGTGACTGCTGCTGCTGCAACATTGAGGGAAGTTGGGACAACATAAAAATAGCACAGGACTATGTTTATTATCAAAGCTTCCTGTTATACAGACCCAACCCCATCCAGGTAAGAAAATGACAACTTTTACTTTGGAAACCTTCACACAACTTTTACCTCTTTTGCCATCATCAGATACAAAGTGTTTACTGGTGGGCTTAGCGTTGGAAACCTACCATTTTAATGGGAGAATTTGCCAGAGGGGGTGGTATAGACTAGGTGAAATTGTAGCCTTGTAGCCATCATTTCCCCCAGATTCACAATAACTTAAAAAAAAATCTTTCCCTCTGCTGAAAAACACGTTCTTAGCTACATAGTCTAATAGGTGATTTTAAGGGGACATAATGTTATTTTGAGTGCTATTTCCAGTCCCATAGAGTTTTCATTTAGTTCTTCATGTAATAGGCACATGTACGAAAGCAATTAAACTAGAGAAAAAGCAAAAAATAACAGCAGGCAACTTGCTGCCTTCGCTTACTGTGCTCCCAATCAGGAACACTGTCAGTCACCAGTGGGGCCTACAGAAATAAATGAGTTGGGGGGGTGGGGTGGGGATTTTTTTGGCTGAGTCAGCATCTAAATATAGGAATCCTTCTGAAGGACTGCAGGTTTCTGAGAGGGCTATGCTGGAGGCAGGGAGTAGACTGATATTTAAAAGTCTATCCAGGAAAAAAGAATTATTGCAAAATGTGCAAATTTCCTGAGTTGTGGTTAGGAAAAAAACACAACTGTTTGGCTTTCCTGTTTGGGACCTAGTGAAGTGAAAGTGTCAGTCACTCAGTCACATCCGACTCTTCGAGACCCCCTGGACTGGAGCCCACCAGACTCCTCTGTGCATGAGATTCTCCAGGTAAGAATACTGGAGTGGGTAGCCATTCCCTTCTCCAGGGGATCTAGACATTGTCTTAATTTCATTTAGATAAGCCAGTACAATAATCATGATCCTAGAGTGATACAATCTAAAGTATGAGTTGGGGTTACGTTTTAGTAAAGTTGGGTTTTAAGTAATAGGGATTAAATTCACTTAAGTATTAAGGGGATGTGTTAGAAAACCACTGGAGATTAACAGAATCAAAGAGAGAGGAATTGCTGGAGTTAAGGGATTCACTACTGTCAAGCCCACTCACTCATACACTCTTCCCCATCATCTCTCTCTGTCTTGGTGCAGATATGCCTGGCTTTATTCTCTCCTGCTGGAAACAGATTTCCACAGATAATGGAAGACAGCCACCAACAGATTCTAATTCATGTCCTCCAGCTTCTATGACCCAAATGCAAGACATATTCTCTCCACTTGAAGACACAGCACAGAAAAAAAAGGAGTTCACAAAGGAGATGAGAGACGGGTGACCTGAAGAGTAAGAGAGGGCTCAACCAGAGCCGGATGGAGTTACAAGGAGGCGGCAATGGTCAAAGACATCAGACAGCACAGAGGGACCAAGTAGAATGGGATGGAAAAGTTCCTTACAGCATTATTAACACAAAAAAGTTAAAGTCATGTTCATCTGTGCACTTAATATTGCAGGTGTGTAAACATCACATCACAGCCCTTTCCTTGAATTTTGGTGCTCCTGTGCTGTCACATGAATTTGGTTAACTGCCCATAGATTTGTGGTTCCATGTAGTGGTGGCTCAAAAGTATTAATTAACATTAAAAAATTGGATAAAGGACCCACAAACAGCAATGAAAAAAATCTCAGAGAAGAATCACAGTGGGCCAAGCATAAGTCACACAACTGCCAAAGTGCAAGAGTTGGCCAGGCTGGGGCCAATAGACACACCATGTCTACTCCTGTGGGCGAGGACTGGGTACTATGACCAACAACCCAACCAGGATTACAGAACTGGAATTGGGGAGAAGTTGGTTCCCAAGGAAGAGAAGGAAGAAAGGTGTGTGGATAACCAATACAAATGGTTACAGGCACACAGCTAAGGGTAAACACATCCCAAGATCGCCAATAACAGCTATTAGTTACTCATATCAATGCTTCTGTTGCATCTACTTGCGTCTTACCTGTGTAGGTCTGGAGTATCACAAAGATGAGTGCAATAAGATCCTCACCTTCAGAGTTCAGGTAGTTGATGTATTGTTTAGTTGCTAAGTCACATCTGACTCTTACATGACCCCATGGACTAAAGCCCACCAGGCTCCTCTGTTCATGGGATTTCCCAGGCAATAATACTGGAATGGGTTGCCATTTCCTTCTCTAGGGGATCTTCCAGACCCAGGGATCAAACCTGCATCTCCTGCACTGGCAGGCAGATTCTCTACCACTAAGCTACCTTGGAAGCCAAGTTGATGAATAGACATGTGTGAACATAAATTGGGCACTATGTAATGCGGACTATGGTAGAAAAATTTGAAAAATAGTGTGGTGGTGGTGGTGGTTTAGTTGCTAAGTCATGTCTGATTCTTGCAACTCCATGGACTGTAGCCTGCCAGGCTCCTCTGTCCATGGGATTCTCCAGGCAAGAATACTGGAATGGGTTGCCATTTCCTTCTTCAGGGGACTTTCCAGACCTAGGAATCAAACCCAGGTTTCCTGCACTTCAGGCATATTCTTTACCAACTGAGCTACAAGGGAAGCCCGAAAAGGAGTGCAGCAGGAGAGAAAAAGGGATGGATTCCATTGGGAGTGTGATTAGGGTGAGCTTTGTGATGAATCCAAACTTACAGGACGGCTTTGAAGGAAGCACTGAAATTTCCAGGAGGACAAGCAGTGTTCCCAAAGAAGTCTCCTCATCTTAATTGACCACTATGCCCAATTGTACTGGAGAATATTATGGTTTGCAATACATAGGACAATAGTTGGAAAATACAGAGCTAGTTAAAATTTCACACAGAAACTAAATCTTATAGAAATTAAGTGATTTGACCAAAGTGTTATTATAATACAGCTAGAGAGAGACAGGCTTAGGGTGAGATTCAGACTTCTTGGTGATGTAAGTTGAGATTCTTCCATTCCTCCACATGAAACCTGAGTAGCCAAGAGGCAGTCTGAGCCCTTCCTTGGTTTTCAAGAGGCACAGTCTAGAGGGCCAGATCCAACCACAGATATGGTGTGCCCCAGGCATTACCAGCTCATTAGCCTTGAAGAATTCTAAGCAGCAAGTGCTCATTGTGACTTGTAAATTCACAAACAAGTTGGAACAAATCTGTTCCTGAAAAACACAACTGGCCGCAGCAAAGCACCGAATGCTTACCCAGGTTACATCCCAAACTCATGGACGTTGGGTCGCTTTTTAATTAAACTGAGGGCTGAGTTCTAGAAAGGCTATTTCCTTAGCAAAGCTGTGACTCAGCGTGAAGGCAGGCCCTGTGGTTTCCACCAGGAAACAAAATGCTAGGCCAAATGTGTATCTTCCTCATGTGAACCGGTAGGGCAGACAGCAGAGCTGACGAGGAGCAGAGCTCTGAGGAGATGACAGCCTGGAAGTTGCTGGGCTGAGTCAGCCACTAAGGCTTTAGCATCTCCCTGCCAAGGTTGAACTGGAAACCCTGCTGACTTCCTGAGTAGAGGCTCTGAAGTCCTATGCAATGACAGCACAGGACTGGGCTAGGCTTGGTGGGGCTCCTGGGCCAGATGGGCTGGAGGTTTTCGGGCTAGGATCGTAGGTGGATGCCCTCTTCCACACTGCCTCCTGTGTACAGGCGTCCCTGGTTCCTCAGATACAATCCCTAACCAGAAAGTCATGGAAGGCAGCAGGTGGGCCCTCGCCTCTGTGCACGTGCTCTGAGCAGGAGTGCCAGGAAGTACACAAGCATCATCTTTCCCTGTGAAAAGGCTCTGAGAGAAGTGATAGAGGAATACAAACCAAGCATCCTGTGTCTGTGGAGGGCTGGTGAGAGGCAACACAAGCTACCCCCCCCCCAAAAAAAAAGTCTCAGTGTAATATTCTGTCACTCCAGAGAAAAGATCTAAGCTCACAATTGTCAAGAGTTGGAGGGAAACTGTCAAGAGCATGATAAACCAGCCGAGGACAACGTAAGTTCCAAACCGTCATCAGGATAAAAAAGAAAAACAAAGACTGTCAGGGCCACGACATGGAAAGTCCTGAGCCACTGAAGCCCAAGGTCCCTGCCAGCCTCTCCTTCTCACCCCTTTTGACTACATATAGATATGCTACAATAATGCTATTAGTCTGCAACAGGTTGGAGAGCTTGGAGCCATATCCTGCAAAGGACTGGGCTACCGAGTAACATTTGCTAGACTCTTTTATGTGTGGTTTTATAGGCAGATTCCTCAAGGTATGGGTCCTGGCTTTACTGCGTGGTCTAGGGTAAGTTATTTAACCTCTGTAAAACACACCTCAAGAGTCTTGAAAAATGATGATTATATAGGAGAATATCTATAAAATACTGAGCATGGCACTGGAACACAGTAGGTGCTCAAAATGGTAGCTGTTAATGTCATTTTCATTATTAAAACCCAGACCTTGCGTTTGAACAGCTCACAGTCTAATGAGAAAAGCAAACCTAGCTATGACTCACGTAGGATATAATAGAATGGTCTTATAAGTGTAGGTTGTGGTTATTTAAGATAACTTTTGTATAATCTGTTCCAGGTAGATGGTGACAGCATTTGCAAAAGCTCAAAGGAAAAATCGTGAAGCTCTTACCAGGCTAGGAGAGTGTTCTAGATCCTAGAACACATCAAGATCCTAGTCCACTGTGGGAAGGCAGAGAGGTGAGATGCTAGCCCCTTCAGGCAGCTTGGATCTCAGCTTTGTCTGCACCAGGGACACTTTCAAAATTACAGTGCCCATTCAACAAATATGCCAAGACAATTCAATGAAGAATGGATAGTCTGTTAAACAAATATGCAAAACCTCACAATATAAATGAAAACCAACTCAAAATGATCATAGATCTAAATGCAAGAGCTAAAACTATCCGACTTCTGGAGTTAACACAGGAGAAAGCCTTCATGACTTTAGGTTGGGCAAAGAGTTTTCAGATATGACACAAAAGCACAATCTATAAAATGAAAAACTGATATCTTGTACATCATGAGGAATTAAAAGCATTTGCATTTCAAAAAGCACCAATGAGAAAATGAAAAGACAAGTCAAAGACTGGGAGAAAATATTTGCAAATCACATGTCTGATAAAAGTCTTGTTTACAGAATATATAAAGAACTCTCACAAGCTCCTAATAAGAAGACAATTTGATGAAAAAAATGGGCAAAAAATTTGAATAGACGTCTCACTAAAGAAAATATACAAATGGCTAATAAGTACTTGGAAAGATATTCAATACCATTAGTCATTACAGAAATACAAATTAACAATTAAAAATACTGATAATACTATGTGTTAGCAAAATGAAACCCCTAATCATTGCTGATAGGACTGTAAAATGGTACACATTGGAATATAGTTTGGCAGTTTCTTTAAAAGTTAAACATAAACTTACCAAATGACTCAGCAACTCTGCTCCTAGAAATACACCTAAGAGAAATATAATACCTAAGATAAATATAAAATACCTGAGAAATATAAACATATTTCTACACAAAAGTATGCCCATAAATGTTCACAGTAACATTATTCATAATAACCCCAAACTGGAAACAATGTAAACATCCATCAACTGCTGAATAAATGAAATGTGGCATATTTATGGGGGGAGTACTGTTCCTCAATAAAAAAGACCATGCTACAACACAGATGAACCTCAACAATATTATGAAAAGTGAAGGAAGACAGATGAACAAGAATACACATAGTCTGATTCTGTTTACATGGATGTCCACAAAAGACAAATGGATAGAGATAGAAAGCAGATTAGTGGCTGTCTAAGGCCAGACAAGAAGCAAGAATTGACTTCAAACTGGTAGTAGGAAATTTGGGGGGTGGTGGAAACATTGTAAAACTACATAATGGTAATGGCTGCATAATTCTATAAATATGAATTTTTAAATAAATAAGTTTATAATTATAATGGGTAAATTTTATGCTATATACAATAGATGTCAATAAAGCTGTTTTAAAAATTCCAGTGTCCAAGATTCTCTCCAGATCCATTACACCAGAATATTTGGGGCTGGGACCCAGGCACTGGTATTTTTTAAAGCCAGATACTTAAACTGAACTATCCAAACACTTGCTTGGACTTAAACCATCTAGATGTCATCAGGGATACTACTGACGGTCAGTATTACATCTTATCAATTTGGGGTAATATTGCAATTGGAAATAGGGTCAGATAGTTGAGATCCTGAAAACTCAAAACCATCAACCTAGCCTCTCACAGCTGCTATAGTGATAATCAAATATTTTGTACCTATCTATGATATGTTTGGCTGCACGTCATAGAATCTTATTTTCAGCATCTTAAATCACGGTTACTTTTCATTAACAGATAGTCTGGAAGTAGGCAAACTAAGTCTGTTTTGGAAATTCAGTTGTGTCATTAAGGACCAAAGCTCTTTACCTTCTTGAACTTTATCATTCATCCCATGTGCAGGCAGCATCTCTCCTCATGGTCAGAAAATGGTTGCCAGATCTCCAAGCTACTCATTCTTATATGACAGTATCCCAAGGAGAAAGCTGGGGCAGGAAGGCTGGGGGGAGTGACAGAAGTTTTTCTTTATATACCTCTCTCTTATTAGAAAGGAAGGAGAACTCTCTCTCAGAAGTTCCAAGAAGCCCATCCTTTATAACATCTCTGCTGAAACTGGGTCAAGGGTCCACCTGTTAGCAAGGGAGAGGGAAGACTGGCTGCTAGAGAGGAACAAAAGCATCTGCTGTGTCCCTTGTGTTCATATGGTGTTTTACAGTTATGCATATGTGGCAGACAATGTTCCTAATTACAAGCAATAGAAAATGTTCCTGGCTAATTTAACCAGAAAATGACTTTATTCATTGGATTTTGAGTAATTCAGAGTTGTCAGGATAGCTGAAGAATGAGGCTTGAGGTTAAGCTGCCAGAAACAATGTCCAAAATCATGAGCATTATTCTAATGAAGAAGCCCCTGCTGCTGTCCCTCTCCACACAAAACACCCTCAGTTAGTACCACTGCTGTTTCTCTGCTGTGGTACTGTGTACTGTGTACTGTGTACTGTGAATCATCTGACTGGTGGAGCCTAGGTCAGATTATTTTACCTGGCTGCTAAGGAGTCTGGGAAGATGAGAGTGTGCCATTTGGGGTATTTCTAATGGAAGAAAGTCTTTATCCTCAACCAAGACTTACTAAGTGGAGTTCTTGACATAGATAGAGCTTTAGATACAAGGGAGCTAGAGTGAATTACACATATCCACTTCAGTGTTAACGATCCCATCCGATTCTCATAGACTCTTGCAGTCATCCTCATTTTATTGAAAGAGCTCAAAGGTGCCTTGCCATGTTCCAAAATCTACGCTCCACAGTAACACACAAGTAAGCAAAGACTAGTGCCCAAGACATGCACTGGGCACTGTTGGGCAAATTAACAGAAAACAAACCAGATGTCCATGATTAGGTATTTGCTAATAAACATTTGTTAATAAACTGTTCTACACTTACACAATGGAACTCCATCTAACATTTTTAAAAACTGAGGTAGTTTTTATGTGGTGATAAGAAGAGATCTTCAGGATGTATTATTAAGCAGAAAAAGAAGTTTCAAAACAATATGTATAACTCCAATACAGTTCTAAGATATTAAACTATATTTTGTGAGTGTACCAAACGATTAACAGTGGTTGTCTCAGGGTATGTGAATAAGAACCTTCACTTTAACTACTAGATTATTTTTTAAAAATGTTTTACAACAACTATATTATTTTTGTAAGCAAGAGAAGATGTGACAAATGGATTTTTAATTGAGCCAACAGATAATTTGCTAAACCATAAAGGCAAGGCTCTCAGCTGTTTAGAGGATGGGAGGGTGGAGATGGGGAGACTGTCCATGTTACTTAAGGGCTCTTTCACCTCTAGGGCTGAGATATTGAAATGAAAATGAATGAGTCACTCTAAGAGTACAGCCTGTGGGAAAGGGAAAAGGCAGGTAGCTTGGCAAGCCATGAGAAGCTGGGTCCTGATCCACTGGGGCCAGAGGGATCACCTGCAGCCCAAGTCATGGAATACTGAGGGGGTTCCATGCAGCGCAAGAGTCAGTGCTGGGTCCCAGATCTGGAGGGGATCAGCAAGAGTGACTAAGATCAATGCCATGTGTCAAAGAGGCTGGACCCTCCTTGCAGACTGGGTAAGAGGAACTGGGCTCAGGTTGGGACTAGGCTATATTCTCAAAGCACAGCTGCTAGGGCAGCAAGTTGCAAGTTATGATGTGGAATATTTTTTTCTTTTTAATTGCAAATATTTCTATTATGATTTATTATTGATGAAAATTGTTTCTAGCTATAGGAATCTTATATTTAAATACCACAGGTGGCACAAATAAACGTACCAAGCCCCAAGGGAGAGGCAGTAATGCTTAGGGGAGAAGAATGTAGATTGGACTTGGTTTCTTAGGCAGTGTAGACAAAGAGTTGACCCTGGGTGACTCCAGAGGAGAATCTCTGATCCAATGGTTGGCTTTGGGCAAGTCTTCCTGAGGAAAAAGGCTTCAGTACTGACAGGAACATCCCAACCCAGGCTTCCCCCTGATGGGTGTATGTATATTACCTGGGCTTCAGTTGTGGGAGCTGTGGTAGTGGGGACCCTCATGCTCTAACCGGGAAATGCTTAGGCTTTTGCTATAAAAGAACAAAGAAAGAATGGCTACAATGTACCATCTTGGGCTTTCCTGTTGGCCCAGTGGTAAAGAATCTGCCTGCCAATACAGGAGACATGGGTTCGATTCCCCATCCGGGAAGATTCCATATGCCACAGAGCAACCAAGCCTGTGAGCCACAACTACTGAGCCTGTGCTCTGGAGTCTGGGAGCCACAACCACCGAAGCCCACGTATTGAACCCATGCTCCCCAGCAAGAGAAGCCACCGCAACAGGAATCTCCTGCTGGGAAACTAGAGAGCAGCCCCACCCCCTCTCCAGGATTAGAGAAAAGCCCCCACAGCAATGAGGACCCTGCACAGCCATAAATTAATAAAACTATAAAAAGTACGACTGTTACAGTAAAACACAACAAAAGGAACCAACTCCAGTTTGAGTTGTGAGTCCTGGGCAGACAGCCTTGCTCCTCAGGTCAGAATGCCTGACGCCTGCTGCTGGGCGCTCCCCACAGACCTGCCAGCCCCGGGCTGGCCCGGCCTCTGTAAGGAGGTAAGAGCCCTGAGTCGTGACAGAGACATCAATGGTCTAATGCAGAGCCCCCCAGCCTTTTTTGGCACTGGGTACTGGTTTCACGGAAGACGATTTTTCCACAGACAAGGGGGCACAGGTGGGATACAGTTCCGGTTCTGCCACTCACCTCCTGTGCAGTGCCCCAGTTCCTGACAGGTCCTGGACCAGTACTGGTCCGTGGCCTGAGGGTCTAACGGATGGGGGCGCTTACCTATCTGAAGCAAGGTCCTGGAGCGACATCCCTCCACCTGCAGTGCAGATGGCAGGCGGCAGCGGCCCCAAAACATGGCGGCAGCCTTCATGATGGGGGAGGAGGAGGTTACCAGTCGCTGGGGGAACTGACTTCCGGTCTTCTTGTTGGTTACCAGGGAAACTAGCAGGGAGGCACACCCCTCACCGCCCCTATGATATCTACCAGGTGATCTAATTAGAACGATAACTAACTGGGGCTGGAGGCAAGTCCCTAGGTGTTTTGATTCGACTGTATGATGAAGAGGGAAGGCCAGTTAGATGAGGAGGGTAGAGCTAAGGCAGGGATTGGTCCGAGCCGCGGAGGTACAGAGAACAAGGAAATGAGCTTCTTGGGTGGCCTGATCAGACACCCACTCAACAGGGAAGGACACCCTGGCTGAAGGGTCCATCACATTATCATCTTTAGCAGCTCACTCTCCCCACTCCCCGCCACGTGTGTGATGTCTGTCAACACAGGTGTCACAAATCACTGGTGAATCACTGCGCTTACAGAGACAGAAATCTAGAACAATCACGTGAGGCAAGGAAGGAAGAAGGCTCCTCAGGAATGATCCTTCACCATCCATTTGTGAATTTCTGGCCAAGTCTCCCTGGCCAGTTCTCACGCTAAAGATATGACTTTGTGGGCAGTTTACAGAACAACTTGGCATTTATCACAAAGGAGTTTTTTCCCTTCTCCATTTTGTTTTGTTTTGCTTTCCAATATCAAAGTAATTCTAAGTCACTAGACATAGCTTCTATTCCATGACTTCAGATGAACAACCTCCAGATGTGCTACGTGTAGTCTGTTCAAAATATAACAGTTGCAAAGATGTGAATGTCCAATCCCTGGGGACAGTATAGCAAAACATTCCATACAGGAGCCTGGCTGCTTGGGATAGAATTCTGACTCTACCACTAACGCAAGTTTCTAACTTTGTGCCTCAGTTTTTTCACCTGTAAAATGATAATAATGATAGTACCAACCTCATAGGGATGTTGTGAGGATTAAATTAGTTAACTTTCTTTTTTACAAAAGAGTATGTAATTAGTAGTGCCTGCATAGTATGGAGAAGGCAATGGCACCCCACTCCAGCACTCTTGCCTGGAAAACCCCATGGACGGAGGAGCCTGGTGGGCTGCCGTCTCCGGGGTCGCACAGAGTCAGACACGACTAAAGTGACTTAGCAGCAGCAGCAGCATAGTAAGTGTAAGCACTGTTATTATTGAAGAATCCTGTTGGCTGTTCCTACAGGACCTCACAATGTTGGAGTGAGTGGATGAATGGGCCTTGGGCATCATGGTGCGAAGCTCAGCTTTACAGATCTAGAAAAGTGATCGCCTCAGTGAGGTCAAAATTAAGGGGACCTAGAGGATTATCCCATGCAGACTAGATTCACAAACTCACAAAAGGGTTTATTTCCTGTCTGCCAAAGTGTTTACCTGCAGCAAGGCAAGGGGGCGGATGCTATAGGCATTCATGTAGCATTCCCTCCTAAGAAAAGTTACATGGGAGACTGAGTTTTAACTCGAAGGTTACTTGTGAATGCACCAGCAGAACTGTGCTGACTTAATGCCATCACCCCCACCATAGGAGGAGAATACTGGGTCCTTGTGTACAAAAGGGGATGTGTCCTCCAGTTGTCTGGAGAGGAAACTCCCTCCAGTGAACAGGACTGACACAGTTCTTGTTCTGGTTCTACACAGAATGTCTCACTGTGATGACATGCTTTCTTTGAGACTGTGGACCAAAAGGAAGGTCAAAAGCTTTAGATAGGCTAGTATTGGACCTTGGATACATCTGAAACTTTTTAGACATTTCAGCTTCAAGTGAGCTCTTTCAAACTGACCTAGGGCAGAGTGGAACTTCCATTGCAGAATAAGTGAAAATTTTGATGTATAATAGGATGAAGGAATTTATATTTACCTGAACTCTTCTAAAGGACAGCCTTTTGCAGAGTCGAAGACTGTTTTATGAGCCACTTGACATCAATGCACGTGTGTTGGGGGTGGGCGGTGGATATGCTTAGACAAAACAGATTGTCAGTGGACTGCAGTCTGAGGAGTAGGGTACTAGTCACTACAGGGCTTTCATTTAACAGAGCTGGAAGCCAAGTTTAAACAAGTGAGTGCTGTGTTAGGGTCAGAAGGAGAATTAGTACCATGTATTAGAGGGGCGGCCAGGAAGAGATGGACTTGTCAGATGCACATGTTTGAGGCTGATGCCACACAGGGATTGGGGCTATAAAGCAAATCTTCTCTTACTTCATGTCTTACCTATCTCTCCCGGTGTAGAGCACTTTGCAGTGCGCAGCGCCCAAGAGTTCTGGAATGCAGCCTACTTTTTCAGCCCCACTCTCCATCTTCCCAATGATTCTCTGAGCTCAGCTATTAGTCTTTCTGTGAATTCCCTTTTAAATTAATTAAATAATTCATGGTGAAGCTACTTAGAATTGCTTTCTGTTGTTTGCAGCCAAAAATTTTGAATGATACATTCTTATTTTAAAATATACCCTCTCCTTCACTGTTCTTTCCTCCCACTCTCTCTCTCTGTCTCTTTTTCTCCCTATTGATTTACACAAACACACAATGACAATAAAGAAGAAAATCAGGGCAAAGAGAAAATCATTTAAGAATAGAATCCACAAGAAGTGACATCAATACACAAAGTTCATGTTACACATTTCCATGCCTTTTGTTTAGATGAGAGCACATTAGAATCTAAGCTTCCTAGGAGTCAAAGTGAAGACAGGAACAAAATTTGTATACAATTCTGTGCCCATAGGAAAGAAAACAACATAAACTAGTAGCTCTAGGAAGCCATGGCTGACCTGACACCAAAGAACAATTTCTCCCATGGATCCTCCTACAACACAGAATGAAAAAGTAAATGTCATCCTGCATGATATCTATGCCCTAAATACAATACAGGTTCATAAAACTGCAGAGCAGAAAAACTGAATCTAATCTTACCCTTTCACCAAAGCATAATTCAGTCAGATCACCTCTGTGGACAATAAAGCAATATATCCCAGTTATTGGGGATGGGTCTGGTTTAACTTAGGGACAGATTTGAAAGAGTAAAGCTTCAGGCAATTCTCATTTAATAAGGTATGTTTTTCAACTGATCTTTGGAAGGATACTGAGCCACATTAAATTTCAGATTATACTTTCTGACAAGTACCTGGAATGCAGCTCTTCAGTGTTTGGGGGTTAATAATAAACTCATTATGTTTCAACAGCTGACTGAACTGGGATTAGGGATAACATATTTTGTGAGATGATGTACTTGAAGGGACAACCAAAACCAACCCAGCTTTTATCAAAGGTAGATCAAGGCAGTACCCATGAAGAAGGTAAAATCTTCTTATATACATGTTCACATCAGCACTACTCATTATAGCCAAAAGGTAGAAGCCACAAGGTATCCATCCATAGATGAATGGATAAGCAAAATGTGGTCTACACATACACTGGGATAATAGTCAGCCTTTAAGAATGAAGGCAATTTGACATAGAGCACAGCATGAATGAACATTGAAGACTTTATATTAAATGAAATAAGCCAGTCACAAAAGGACAAGTATTTATACAATTCCTCTTCTATGAGATGCTTTGAGTAGTCAAATTCATAGACACAAAGTAGAATGATGATTGCCAGGGGATAAGGAAGGGGAGCACGGAGAGTAGTTTAATGGGTGTAGAGTATCAGTCTGGGAAAGTGAAAAGGTTCTGGAGATGGATGGTGGTGTTGGTTGCACAATTTTGAGAAAATACAGAGTGCCACAGAACTGCACACTCAAAAATGGTTAAAATGGTAATTTTTGTTGTGTATATTTCACCCTAATTAGGAAATAAAGCATGGAAAAAAGTAAATTAGGAAAACTCCAAAAACAAAAATGGATGAATGGTCTCAAAATTTGACACCTTAGAGCCTCACTATATAAATTTAACTTGAAAATCTTTAAAAGTAGGCACTGCCAAACATCCACCTTGGCCATAAAAAATCCTAATAAATCTCCCAGGTTTAGAATGTCTAATTTTGAGCAATGAAGTTTCCTGGTGAGCGCTCCAAGATAAACTGATTCCAAAACACACATTTATGTAAATGGATTTATTGGCTTGCTGCCTTGGGGTTGTTCACTAGAGCCAGTAGGGACCATGATCTTATCAATCCCTATAACAGCCCTGTACGAGTCAGGTTCATTTTGCAGATGAGCAAATCAAGACTCAGAAAGATCAAGTAGCTTTCATAAGGTCACCTAGCTCAGAAGCAGTGGATCTTAGATTTGAACCAGATCTCCTTCTAATATTCAAGAGGCTAGGGTTCATTACCTGGGTCAGGTCAGAAGACCCCCTGGAGGAGGAAATGGCAACCCACTCCAGTATTCTTGCCTGGGAAATCCCATGGACAGGGGAACCTGGTGGGCTGCAGTCCCTGAGGTCACAAAGAATCAGATACAACTGAGCACACACATACACATTCGCTCTAATACGAACCGTGTCCACACAGGCTGGAGAAAGTCTGTTATCTTTTAGTACACTCAATGAATCTTCAAGCAGTGGAAATTTTACCCTGTATCCCTTTGCTGGGTTTTATAGGCTTTGGGGGGCTAGTACAAGACAACTGAATTGTAACTAAAAATAGCCTGCCCCACCTCTGCAAACATCCTCAAAACTTACATCCAGGCTGAGGTCAGAAAGGATATGCATGAATTTCCTTCACCATTTCATTTTACTATATTTCCTTATTAGTAAACATTATTGAAAATATACTATGTATCATACTGGCCTAAAAACTGGGGGTTTAAAGCAATTCACAGAGAAAATAATTGGTACATTTGAGTAGGAAAATCCCCTTTGATTTTCCAGTCTCCATCTTCAAGCTTTAGAGCACAAAGTCTGTGGCAAGTCAGTTCAGAAAAGCCCCATTGGGCCACCTCCCACAGTTCTCCAGGGAAATTATTACCCAATCAAGCCTGTTCCACATTCTATCCGCTCCCCTCTAGCCCTTGCTAATTGCTCCTAATTACATACCTCAAGAATTCCTCTCTCTCTCAGTGTGTGTGTCCGGAAAACACACTGTGTTTTGTCTTTCCCTAGGCTAATTAGGATTTGTCGAAGGAAGCAACAGGGCTTGGAGCCTTCTGATCTTCCGGAGAGGCCCTGCCCTCATTTGTCTTCTGCACTGAATTTCCTTGACTCTGTCTTTCTCTGTTTGGACACCTCAGCGTCACTGGGAGCCAGGTGCGGCCGTCCTACAATCAGATGTAACCAGTGCAGGTTCCCTGTGCTCTGTAGCCTAAAGAGTTCTTGCTGAGGGTGCTGAGAGCTCAATTTATGCTGCTTTCTCCTTTTTGCTTTACTTTAGAGCAAGCTGTACTTTATAAAGTTTCAGTGGCATTTTTCAAAGCAGAAAACAGTCTCCATGTATTCTTTATATGTGTAAATGTGAGCTCCTCTGGATTTCTTACACAATGTCTTCAAGCACATTGGTACATGCAATATTGATTATCTCACTCAAGTTTATATCTATCCAACTTTTAAAAAATGGATTTATTTTTGATGATCATTAAAGGCAAAATAAGTAGGTGTTTCACACCTCTGTGTCCATGTCTCTTCCCTTTGGCCCTGCTGCTATTCTGCAATAATGCTGTAGAAATATCTCAGTGCTGTTGAGAGTTGTTGTACCAGATCAGACTAGGAGTACTCCCCCAAGTGTGTTCTGGAGATGTTTAAAAAAAACAGTGGAGTGTATTGGAAAATGAAGTGGGGAGAAAGCCAAGAACTCAAGGTTCAAGTTATGATTCATTATCAATATCCTTGGGAAAGCTACCTCTCCATCTCTGCATCTCAGCTGTGCCATCTCTACAGCAAAAATGTCTTATCAGATGACATCCTGTCACTGTCTTCATTTTATTTCATCAACTGCTCTTTTGCTTTAATAGATTTGATGAGGTTGTTGACATACAAATTGAAGAAATCTTGAGTTGATCATTATTTAGTCTTATTCTCCTCCCAGCAAATTGTTGTCTTGAACCACCTTCTTCAACCCAGCCGACTATTTTTTACTGACCCCGAATGAAAGGTCTTTTCTGCTCCACCTGGATTTGTGACTTTCCTTCTTTACCCTCCATCTCCTCAACTCTTGAAAGACAGGGTCTCTGCTTTTTCCCCTGTGGGAATTCATCCTATCCCTTCTTCAGCATTAATTTTATCTTAATAGTTACAAATTCACCCATGTAAGATGTTTAAAATCCACAGAGTCGCATATGAAGGTCAAACTTAAATTCTGATTAACATTTGGTATTAATTTGCTATTAATCACACAAGTCCAGAAATAGACACTTTTTAGAGAAAGAAGTACCTGCTATAATTCCACCACTTGCCTTGGCTTGGAGGATGCCATTTTGGTCAGCAATGTGAGTTTCCTTTCTTTTTTTTTTTTTCCTGCCTCTGTGAATAAGGAAATGCCAGAGACCTTCCTACCCCCTCAGCCAACCCAGTACTCCCTGTTCAGGTGCTTCTGCCAACTAATTAACACCTCCTTCACAAGCTGTAAATTGGACGGCAGATGCACATGAACGCAGAACCCGGTGGGGAGTCTCCTGCCTTCTCTATACATATATTTCATGAAAGGCAGGAAGTGAAATTAAGAAGGCTGCTGGGAAATTCATTTTGCCAAAATAGCCACCCCCCAGAATCTTAAATTTATAGGGCTTTTAATGCAAAATACACTTCTTATATCTTTGGAGGAGAGATCTTTTTGTTGTTATTGTTGTTGTTGTTTTTCAAATGTAACCCAAGGGGTTCTCAAAATTCCAGGAAAGTTATTGAACACCTTTGGGAAACCCTCAGATGGCACCAGAGATGCAAGCACATTTGCACACACATTCTACACTCTGAGTCCACTGAACATTATTCTTCCAACCTCTAAGGACCAGGGTCTGGATCATCAAATCGTCGCCTCTAGTCTCAATCTGTTCCAATCTATCCTTTATTTTGCTGACAGTGTTCTGTTTACAAGCCAGAAAAGATCATGTCACAGGCTTAACAGAGTTTCATGCTTCTCCAGATCTCACAGGATATATTCTAAACTCCATATGGGGGTCCTTAGCCTCTGAGGACCTGTTTCCTTCTTACCTTTCTCTCCTGATTCCCACTCACATTGTGCTCACCAGCCAGACTGAACCCGTTGCAGTCCTTCACCCTGGTGATCTCTCTCAGCTCTGCACTCTAGCTCTGTCCCTGTCCCATTCTTACTCCAGAAGCCATAATTTCCACTTTCTCCAAAGAGCATGGAAGTAATTTTTTCATTCACCTGCAATTCAATTCAATTCAACAAAGTTTATTAAGGACCTTTTCTGTGTCAAACACTCTGCTATACTCAGAGAACACAATGATGCATAAGTCATAAGTTCTCTCTCTGGGGAGCTTACAAAACAGCGGAGTGGAGGAGACATCAGTAAATAACTATAATAAGCTTTGATGGGTCTTCCTAGAGGGCATGCCCCAAGACCTGTGGCAGCAGAGAAGGATTTATTCTTCAGAAATGGTAGCTAGTGCTGGGGAGGACAATTGTGTTTGGGGAAACTTTAGGGAGGGGGTGAACATTCAAATGGGTCCATGGTATTTTTCTTATCTCTTTGCTTTGGTCTCATGCTTCCTGGTGGGTACAGGGCAGCTCTTTGTGCAAAACAGGAAGAAAACAACACAGAGATGGATCAACCAAATTGCACCTAGAATGCTGAGGATATTAAGTGTTATGGATATTGGAAAATGTGAAGAAATAACCCCCGAAATGTGTCATATATTAACTAACTTCCCTTTAAGTAGAACTTATCTTCCTTTTTAAGGGAAAAATGTCTATCTCTTTGTACATGTGCAGTTTCATATCTGTAACAAATTTCTAAACAGAGTCTGTTGTATTCAAGCAAAAATGTAGACATTTGTAAGCTATTGCTGAAAGAGTTTAAACTAAAATTACAGAAAATTTTGAACACTTAGGTAAATGTGTGAAAAAAATACAAGAGGCAGGAGGCAAGAAATGCAAAGCAGGTGCATTTAAGTCTTCACTTTTCCCCTTACTAATTAGCATGTGATAACCTTGGCCAGCGTGTGCAAAGGAACAGACTGCATGGACTTGGTTGGGGACATCAGTTCTGTGCAGGTCAGCCTGTATGGTGACGTCCACTTCCGATGTAGGCGTCTGTCTCCGTCTCTGTAGCTGGTCAGCAACACCAACATCACGTGCGAGCTTCTGAGAAACGCAGCTTGTCAGGCCCTTCCTCGAATCTACTGAATCAGAATGTGTGTTTTATCAAGATCCTCACCTCACTGAGATGCACACTGAAGTCTGGCCATTGTTATGTTACCTCATTCCAACTTCACAGCATCCCAATGGGGTTCTCAGCTCTGGGCCTCAGGCCTCAAGTCCACATTAGATGTTTGATGCGATCCCTTGCAGTATGTGCACTTATGTGTGTAAAGCGTCTTAGTGAAGAGAGGTGCCCCAGACTGTACTTACTTGCATTTCCTCCCTCATCCCATCAGTGCACCACACACATTTTGAGAAGTAAATCAATAAAAAATGTTTTCCCATTAAAATGTCTCCCCTTGACTCTCCCCCAACACACACACACACACACACACACACACACACACACACACACACACACAACTTTTATTAACTTCTAAGTAGCATTTATAAAGCCAGTGGGCAAGGAGGGGACACTTGTCAAGGGGTACCTCTTTTGTCTTGGAGGAATAAAGAAAACTTAAATTACTACACACACATTGTAGTGAGAAGGGAAGCTAGAAGGGAAGCCTCGTTAGCCCTCACTCTGTTATTGTTTGTTTCTGTTGTTGTTTTCTTTTAAATGCTACCTCATCAGTAGAGGAGAGTTGCTAAACCACACCTAACCCCACTGAGGAAGGTCCTGTCCACCCCAAGGGTGGGCAGGACAGGCACACCAGCAGCCTGCACTTCTTCTTTAGCTGAAGATACCTCAGTTCTCAGCTGTATTTGGATAGAAGAGGTGATGCATACAGACTGTGAACAGCCCAGTCAACCAGCAACAAATTTAATTTCTGCTCATTCTCAAAATCTCTCTCCCCGCTCTTTCCTCTTAAGTGTAAATTATTTCTGAAAGGGAGAACTAAATACTGAGGAACTCTTGAAAGAAGCAGGTCTGCCAGGCAGTGGTCAACTGAGGCAGGGTTTGAGATACATCCTGCTGTCTAAGGGTCACTATGCACTTATTTCTGATTTGTGGTCATCTTGGAATGATGGCGCTCCTTCGACTTTAGTCATGACTTTGAGTGGCTCAGCCTGCAAGGCTGCCATGCATATATTTTAGAGCCTATGACAGCATCACAGAGATCTCCCTTTTTTGTCCCCTCACTCATTATGGGAAATGGGGAGTTAACTAAACTACCAAGCACCAGGAGTAAATGATCAGACCAGGGGTGGCTACCAGAGTCAAGATGGACAGCTCAGGGACTTCCCTGGTGATCCAGTGGCTCAGACTCTGCGTTCTAATGCAGGGGGCCCAGGTTCGATCTCTGGTCAGGGAACTAGGTTGCACATGCCACAAGTAAAAAAGAATTTACATGCCATGTTACTGTATGCCACATGTTACTGTATGCCACAACTAAGACCCAGCACAGCCAAATAAATAAATATTTAAAAAGCTGGGCACCTCAGAAGGCCTTCTCTGTGAATCCAAAATCCAGATTGATAGGATATCTATCCATATCTATGTTTATGTCTATATCTACACCTATATTTATCTGTGCGTGGAGAGAGGCTGGCTGATTTATTCTTTCTTTATGCTGGTAAAGCATAAACCTTGGAATGTAGGGTGGGCAACATTTGCCCGTTGTGTGGATGGAGAAGCTGAGGAGGCAGGTCTGCACAGACAGAAGAATAGAACAGCCAGGCCAAAGTGAGTCGAGATGAAAGATGAGAGCGTGAGTATGCTGGATTAGCATTTCAGTTCCATCACTGGCGTCTCTTTACTCTTGTACCCTCTGTCTTTTCAATAACTTCCCCTTCACCACTTAAGCAGCCCAGGGTGGCTTTTGTTAATTATAAACAAGAGAGCTGCTGCCTTCCATGTGGCTGTGCAGAGCTGAGCTTTTACCCTCTGAAAGCTTGACTCTCACCCCCAGTCCTCTGCTGTCTGCACAGTCCTGAGATTGTAGCCCAGGGGGAGGACGGCCAGCGGGGGAGGTCTTGGGTATTGTTCTGTGGGCTGCAGCCTCTGAGAGGAGGCTCCCCTGCCCGCATGAGCCTTGTGGCCCCAGTCCTCAGGATGGCACGTTCCACTGACCAGAGTTGCCCTGGAACCAGGAGGCGCAGAAGGCAGTCTTGTTACAGGTCACTTCCTGGATCCAGCTTCTGGGTGGACCTCTAATAGAGCCAGCCGCCAGGTGGATGACTCTGGCTGCAAAGCCCTTTGTGTTCTGAGAAGGTGAGGGACAGCACAACTTCATAGCAAACACAGTAGGGCTGAGGAGGGAAAGGACCCCAGAGGGAAATGGATCTTGGATCTTGGGGAAAATACGGAAATAGCAAGCCAAGCGACAGCATGCCAGAGCTGTACAGATCATCTACTTCCACTCGTTGAATTTTATAGTTGGGGCAGGGAAACCAAAGTTTATTAAGGGCCCAACCACTTGATTGATACATGAGTCCCTAGGAACCCTGTTGCTCAGGTATTATCCTCATTGAATAGATGAAGAATCTGAGGTTCAGAGAAGTCAAACAATTTGCTTCAGTGCTGAAGAAGCAGTGGATTCTGAGGTCATCTCATTCTGGAGCTCAAGAGCTGGTCAGAAGTGACTTGGCTGTCATCACCCAGCGGGAGCCTGGTCTCCGGACACCAGACCAGCACTTTTTCCTTCTCACCATGCTGCCTCCATCACACTGCAGTTGGCGTGCCTGGAGCAGCCCTGAACTCAGGTCATACAGAGCCCAGCCAGGCAGCCTGAGGTCCACTGCAAAGAGGAGACTGGAACAACGGCCTGAGATTCCCAGAGCAGCTTTCCTCTACTCTGGGTGGTGAGCAAGCCTGACTAGTCATAGCTCAGGTTTTGATAAGGACAAAGATTCTAGAAAGCCTGGGAGCAGAGGAAAAGTGACCACAGTCTAAACAGAAGAGCCCAGGCTTCTTGGTCTGTCGTCTCACTCACTGGCCTTGGACAAGCTGCTGATGCTGCATCTGGGTTCCTGTGCAGGAGCAAGGCAACTGGACTGGATGGTGTCCGGTGACCAAGCTCTGGATTCCTCAGGCATCCATGGGAGCCTGGAGCATAAGTGGGCCTGTTCCATCATGAGCCCTAGGCCTCAGACATAAACCCTTCCTGGGGACATGAATCTGGCCTTTTGAAAGACTCAGCAGACGTGAGCACAGAGTCTAAGCCAGGGAGAAGACAGAGGGTGATCTAGAGTTGATGATGGAAGACCCAGCTGTGTGGCTGGGCCACACAGATGTGCCCCCCCCATACCCCCAGAGAGAGACTGCTAGCTTAACATGCCTTGCAGATGTAGAGGCAGGGGTGACGTAAAACTCTTCAGTTTAATGGGCCGTACTACATATATACTACATGGACAACACAAAGGTCTCAGCTGTACACATGTTCTATGGACCATACATGGAGACACAGTCTGCGCATGTTCCCTGGGGACCGAAGAGCACAGCCAAGTCAGGAAACTCTTGGATTAGAAATAACTATACAGTATTTTGTTTTCAAAAGCATCAGAGTACAACAAATATTTGCATCATGCACCATTTGCTGTCTAGCAACTGTCAAGGTATTTGCTGAGTCCTGATGCTCTGACATTCCTTAAAGAGTTTTAACATGCTTTTGAGTATCTACTGGAGAAGGAAATGGCAACCCACTCTAGTACTCTTGCCTGGAAAATTCCATGGATGGAGGAGCCTAGTAGGCTACAGTCCTTGGGGTCGCAAAGAGTCAGACATGACTGAGTGACTTCACTTTCTTTCTTTCTATAGTTCCTTTTGGAGAAGGAAATGGCAACCCACTCCAGTGTTCTTGCCTGGAGAATCCCATGGACGGAGGGCCCTGGGGCACTAAGTCTACGGGGTTACACCTGGTGGGCTAAGTCTACGGGGTTACAAAGAGTTGGACACGACTAAGCAACTAACACACACACACACACACACACACACACACACACACACACACACACACACGAATATCTACTGCATACCTTCTCTCCTTGTACTTTAGGGGCCTACGGACTCCAGGCTCTAAGACTCCCCCCAGGCCCAACTTGAATATTTATAGGTCCCCAGAGCAGGATTGCAAACTGAAGCCCACAAACTCATAAATCTAAATATTTTTAAATTCCAAAGAAATCTAAAATAATTGTTAACTAATGTACTTTCACAATAACCTGGAAGATCAAGTTTGATTTAGAATGATCAGAAACTCCTTAGATTTCTTCACCAGAAAAATGATAGCACTAAGCGAGCCAGTCCCTGGCCTTAGGCCAGTGACCCACCCCTCTTCTCTCCAAAATGCTGGTTCCATCTTCAACCATGAGGAGACTTTATGCCCAGATGTAGACAGCCCAGCCTCCACATATAGCATCATCCACAATCCCACTAAGATACTCCCTGGGTACCCTGCAGGCTCAGGGATGTACACACTGAAGCCCTGATCCACTCTGGGGAGATGTACTCGAGAAAGACTGGGCTGGCCCTGGAAGCAGTGTGGGACTGTTTGGAAAGGGAATTCTGAGGTCACAGATAGATACTTGGACTAGGTCTAGAAGTGGAGGGAAAGTGGGTTTGGGCTGGAGATATACCTTTGGTCCCCACTTTGTGGGGCAGGGCATGGCTGGAGGCTAATCAGAGGGGAATCTTTGAAGCACAGGGCCCAGTACCGAAGATCCTCTCCTTTGCTTCTAAAGGCAGTACCACCTATCTTGATGGGCCCAGGAAGAAGTCCAAGAGGCATCCATGTGTACTACAGGTTGCTCTGAGCTCATGGCAAAGACAGATTTTGTGGGCAATGTCATCTGGGTAATTTTATGACTTGCTTACTCTCAGGCTAGCTCATTTCCTTCCTGCTTCCATGCACTGGTCTGAGAACGATGGTCCCTTCTGTGCTCTCCTCACAAATTATCATTCTACTCTGGGTGCAGGATCAGTAATTTTTAAAGTATGAAGGTCACTCTTTAGCAAGTCCTGTACATGTACCTGGGATTATGCCAGATAATCTGCATGATCTCATTGCCTGGGAGAGGAGCATAATTATTCCTGCTGGAAGAAGAAATGGGCTCAGGGCAGTGTAGGCTAGGGATTACTTCTGCTGCTGCTGCAAAGGGTGTAAGTGACAGAGAACAAGGTCTGCCTGACAGCAAAGCCTGTGACAGTCCTTGATGACTCCTGGCTTAGAGCAAAAACAACAGGTCATCTACCACCCTACGTCCCTCAAAATTCCTCGCCACTGTCCCCAGGAAGGAGGGTGAGAGAAAATACTCTTGAGATGCTGAAATCCCAGTGACCCTGTGTGTGTGTGTGAGAATGTGTGTGTGTTTATGTGTTAGAGCTAGCAGAGGAAGAGCTGAGTCAGAAACCCATTTTAGATAGTGTGTAGGAGTGTATACCCCCAAAACACTCTTTACTACAAATTGGGGAACATGATGGAGGACCTCTGCTTTTCCCTAATGCCCTATGCAGCAGGAACAGAGCTATGCTGTTCAGACCCCCCAGCCACATCGTATGTGGTTAGACACTATTAACTTTTTCAGTGTCTCCTCAGCTTTCTGGCTCTCTGGAAGGATCTCAGCCACTGAGTGAACAAGAGATAGCCAAGACACACTCTTCTCAGGATGGACTTCAGCATGGGGGTGGTGTGATGGCCTAGCTATTTCCACCCAGCATGGTGCTCTTGTTGTGGTTCAGAGCAACCTCTCTTCCAGGGCACTGAAAAAACCTCTGTCCAGTTAGCATCGCAGTCTGACAGTGCCTCCCGCCCAATCCAGCTTTGGCCCCTCTGCTTTCACTCTTCAAAACGTACTCAAAACTGTTTCCATTCACAACTGTGTCTCAGCATGTCCTTCTTGGAGAACCCAGCTGTCACTGACCTCCCAGAGCCTCATATGTCACAGACAACCAGAGCAAACAATTTGAAATGCCAGTCCACTGGAATGCAATGCCATGAGGACAGGCATAATGCTGTTTTCTTTTCTGATTATCGCAGCACCTAGAACAGTAAGAGGCACACAGCCATGGGTGTGGAGGAGTTCAGTAAACGGCAGTCAGATGAATGAATGAAGCCCAGATCTCTGCATCTGCACACACTGGGACTGGTGGGGACTATGCCAGTGCCTCCTGTCTTCCTCTGCAGCCCACTGCCTCTTCCTGCTGCTACACTAACACCCACCCTCTTCCCTCCATCTGCCTTTCTCTCCCTTCCTCAGTTACCCGAGAATTTACACTGGGCGCAGCGCTCTGAGCTCAGAACTGTCTTCTGCGGTTGCTCCAAACCACCTGGCCCTCTCCTCGTCTGCTTTCTCTGCCAGCCGGTGCCATTTGCAGCCTCCACTTCCACCTACCCAGGACCAACACCATCACCCCACCATGGGCTTTACCTCTGTCTGGAGTTCCCGTTCCCAAACTGTGTCCTAAGGAACACTTACCTATCGGGGTGCTTACTTTAAAAATTATCTTCTGCATGTCAGGCACCCTATTAGGTACTCTGTTTATATTACACTTTTTATTATGCTAAAACATACCTAACATAAAGTTTACCATTTGAACCATTTTTGAGTGCACAAGTTTAGTTACATTCAATATAATTGTATCTCAGTATCCATGGGGCATTGGTTCCATGGATACCAAAATCTGTGGATGCTCAAGTCCATTATGTAAAATGACAGAATACAGTTGGTTGGCTCCAAATCTGTGGATACAGAAGCCTGGTTATACATTCAGTGTGGACAGACCACACTTTGTTTATACATCCATCAGCTGGTGGACTACATTTTGGTTATTGTGAATGCTTTTGGAGCATTTGGCATTTTGTCAATTTGACTGTTGTCAATGCTTCTAGGAGCATTGGTATACACATATCTGTTTTTGGTCCCAGTTATCAGTTCTTTTTGAGTATGTATATAAGAGTGAAATGGCTGGATCATATGACAATTGTATAGTTAACTTTTTGAGGACCCACCAAGCTGTTTTCTACATTGCTAACTTGGTACTTTTTGGAAAAAAGCATTCCACAGTCAATAGACTTCGTCCTCCAACTCTTTCTTGGAGAGTCACATTGCACTTTAGCATTTTAAAGTCTCTGAGAGGTCCTGCAATAAGAAAAAAAAAAAAAAAAGAGTCTTTGTAACTTTGACCCATCACTCCCCAAACTAACTTGAAAGTGGAACTCTGTTTTGCAGAGTAACTGGTAACATACAGCTGGTTTGGGAAACAATGCCCTGAGCTCCATGAGGTGGACAAAGACAGGCTGGGGCTCAGGACCAGAGAAGAATGACTTGAGGCCCAGAGAAGGGACAACCTACAACTCTCCAGCTAGCTTATTGGGTGACACTTGGCAAGTTACTCTCCTTCTCCTGGCAGCTCTGCACACAAGATGTTTTTTGCCTGGTACATCCTTTTGTTGGGCTTACCTTGTGGCTTAGTGGTGAAGAATCTGCCCGCTATGCAGAAGACACAGGTTTAATGTCTCGATCGGGAAGATCCACTGGAGAAGGAAATGGCAACCCACTCCAGTACCCTTGCCTGGAGAATCCATGGACAGAGGAGCCTGGTGGGTTACAGTCCATGGGGTCACAAGATTCAGACTTGATTTAGCAACTAAACAAAACCAATACCCTTCTGCAGCTTCTTTGCTTCTTCAAGATTAACTTGACCTTCAGGACTAGCTCAGGGAGCCATCCCTTCCCTCAGGAAACTCAGACCCTGCTCTCCCGTCTCCCCAGGCAAGGATTGGAAGGCCCTCTTTGCTGGCTCTTATTAAACTGTGTTGCTCTGTTAAATGGTCAGCTTCTTCTACTAAATCAAGGCAGGTGGCTGGGGGTGGGGGTGGGGAGGGGAGGAGAAAGGGTCAAAGTTAGTTTCCATAAACAACCACCTGGAGAGCTTAGTTAAGAATGCAGTTGCAACCATCTGAACCCTAAGAATTCCAGCTCAGTAACTCTGAGATTTGTGTTCAGCAGCTTTAGAGTGTGAATTTTGAATAAGCACCTGGCAATATTCTCAGGCAGATGATTCTTGGGATCCTCTGTGGTCAGCTATGTGAGGATAAGATTCACTTCTACCTCTGTGTTTTTTACATAAATGTTAAATGAATGAACAAATGAATGAAACAACCTCAATTTCCTTCTCTGTAAAAGATGAGGTTGGACTGAATGTTCTCTAAGCTTTTCTTTGGTTAAACTTCTTTTTATAAAGTTCAGATTATTACATCCAAGATGCTGTGTTCCTTGCAGCTTTAATATCCAGACCATACACAACACATGAAGCCAAGCACACAAAATCACCAGGGTGACCCTCCGAGGAGGATTCAGTCCACGCTGGTATTTGACAAATGCCCCCGGACTCATGAACAACCTTGCTTTTGAAACGATTATCCATTTCATCACAAGCTGGAGAAACAAAGAAAGCATACACTCATGACCGAGTGAATTCACGCTCATTCTCTCTCAAGAGCATGAGTAGCTGACAGGCAGCACTGCCAGGGCTGAGAAACACTTAAGTTTGAGAATTAGGGAGCCAGGCATAATGAGAAACCAGGGGCTAGAGAAGGTGCTGGGTGCTGAGCACTTTCTCCTGCTATGAGGAGAGGGCACAGATGATCAGCACCGTCAGGGCCCCCTGACTCTGCTCCAACCATTTCTCGGAGGAGTCTTTGAGCATAAAACCTTGACTCCCCTCTGCCTGAGAACCCTGCAGGTTTTGAGAGGCAACTCCAGCTTCTCATGAGAGCTATGGCCTGAGAAAAATGAAGTCTCCTGTTACTAGTAACCTCTTAGCATTTCAGAGGAAAAGGTTGGCTATGGCTGCCAAGATCCAGCAAATATTTGGTTAGCTTGGAAAGAATGGGTGCTCATTTTCCAATTCTCACAGATTTCTCTCTGCCCAGTTCTTTTTATTAAAAACTTCAAATCCAGAGATAAAGTCGAATGGCACTCCAGGCTCCTAAGCATTCATCTGTATCCCGGGGAGCAGAACCCAGAATCTAAACAAAGAAAAGCTTAATCAATAGAGCTCATGAATTTCCTCCTGGAACAGGACCTGGCGTAGCCAAAGAATAAGCAGAGGGGCTCCTTACTGCAGTTTTCTTTGGGTGGATATTTATGAGAAGGGCAGGAGAATGTTCCCTCATTTGACTAGGGATGGCACAATGTGGCCCATGCGCAAATCTTGCCTACTGCCTTTTTTGCTTCATTTTGTATGGCTTCTAGAATAAGAATTTTTTTTTTTTACATTTTTAAGTAGTTGAGAAAAATCAAAAGACAAAAAATATCGCATGACATCTGAAAACCACAGGAAATTCAAATTTGTGTCCATAAATAAAGTTTTATTGTAACACAGCCATATGCATTCATTTGTAGATTGTCTCTGGCTGCTTTTGAGCTGCAACAACAAAGTTGAGTAGCTGAGACTCAAAGCCAAAAAATGCATTCTACCTGGCCCTTTACAGACAAAGTTTTCAGACCCCTGGAGCAGTAGGAGTTGACCTTCACTGGTATTTGAACTAAAAACTAAAAAATGTGTATGTACAGAGGAAATATCTATTTAATCTAATATGTGAGTCAGGAAACTTAAGTATGGTTGCTCAGCACCCCAGAAGTCCTCTGGGTGCCCTTTCTTCCTGAAAGGAAGTCCTCAGTATCTGGATCTTTGTGGTAGCATTTTCCTCGCTGTTGTTTACACTTCTGCCCTCTAAACTCTACATTTGAATTCTGCTTGTTTTTGAATTGTGTATAAATAGAATAACACTGTATATTTTCTTTTCTGTCTTGTTTTTCTTTCAGCATAGTTCCTGAGACACAGCTTTGGATGACTGCATGTGGCTGCAGTTCTGTCACTGCCTTTGCTGCATGCATCACATGTCACTTCATCACTTGAGCACAGTTCACTTCTTTCCACTGTTGGTGGACAGTTGTGTCATTTCCAGTGTTTGGCTATTGTGGATGGCATTCAACATCTTGTATCTGAACCATTGTTGACTCCTGAGGGAGGAACGGAATAGCTGGAGTGCAGGGTATGTGTATCTTTAACTCTACCAGCTAATGCCACCTTGTCCTCCTGAAAGATGGGACCAAATCACCCTCTCGCCAGCTGCCTCCCTCAGGGAGCAGACTCTCTGTGTCTAGTCAGTCTGCACTATTTCCCCCTCTAAACCCTGAACCACATGCGTTTGCTGCCTGTTCCCCCAGCACCTTGAAGAACCAGACGAGGTACCCGGCAGCCATCATCCCTTCGGCTTTGTATCTCCCATTAACAGAATCTTCAAGTCTTAAAATTTCTGTGAGAAAACTATCAATATTCTAAGAATGGTCCTTGAGATAATGTGATGTCTTTTAGAGTGCTGTGCTTGGCTCACCGGGCAGTCAGTTGTGCGAGCTTCCTGACTACTCGTTCCCCCTTTCCTGTCTCCTGTGGATGGGAGCTAGGGACAGAAGCTCATCACAGCCAGAGGGGCAGGCAGCCCCCCGAAGGCTGCAGATCAGACAGGACAAGGAATCAGGGGAAAGGACGACCTCCCCTCTCTCCTTCAGGAAATCAGAGGACTTACAGATTAGGAAGCTGATGCTTGTGTCTTTCTTGGCAGGGTGTTAGGATAACTGGGAAGAAAGGGCCCACTCCAATGGCCATCACCTGGAGGACCATGCACTAGAGGCATTTCTGAGTCATGATGTAGCACTACATTGAAAAGGCACAAATAGACCCGAAACACCAGCACACATTTATCCAGTTTTTGAAGCAGATTAATAGAATAACCAATAAAACATGTATAAAAGCTTTAATTAAATCTGATGAAATAAAACTTCATGTTTTATTTATGGACACTCCCAACATGTAAAGGATTCAGAGACACATTCATTTTTACTGCCATTTCGTCCTCATATCTATAATTAAATCCAGGCTGCAGCTCTGGCCCAAAGCGATGCGGCATTTTAAAGCTGGCCTTGGACACTCCCTCCCCCATCCCCATCTGCTTTTAATTATAATTACCGACCCAATATGAGGGAGGCGGATGGTAAAAACTAAACAAAATAAAACAAACAAACAAACAAAAAATGGTTGCTGCCATTGTGTTTTAAAACAACATGCTGAAAGAGGATTTCAGGCAGGTGGGCACATCCTCTATTTCCAGTTTTATTATGTACCAAGTGCACAATCCCTTCATTTTACTTTTGACATAAAAAAAGGACTTCATGAAACGAGACAAAATAACTTATGATTATATGAAACATAACTGTGACAAATCACAAAACTATACATATTAATAGAAAAAAGTGTACCTAATTCTTTAAAAGATTTATGACAATAAGCACCAGATGTGCCCCTAGAGTAAAATCAGCCCCATATCCAGTATGATATATGCAGTTCATTTCTCTACGTGAGTGTATATAACTATGTACAAGAGTCTGTGTGATTTATGGAAAACAGATTTCCACTTTTCCCCCCAAAGTGCTTTATGTCAGCAACATTACACAGGATGCTCTGCTGTCTGTACAAAATAAATCTCCTCTTTTTTACACTTGCCATCTCTCCAATGAGTGTTTTTTTTTTTTTTTTTTGCTTTACTCATTGCAAAGAAAAAAAAAATGTAACCGCAGAAATTCCACACCACCAACAAAAGTGCTGTTAAAAATGCTGCTTTAAAATGACATGGTCAAAACAGTCAAATAAAATACCAATTAATTAAATTGGACATTTTTAACCACTATTCCCCAAATTCAAGGCAACTGGGAGGCAAGGTTCTTGAAGATGGGGGTTGAACACTTACCTCTGTTCTAGTATGCTAATGTGTTTGACAGCTGCTAATTTAAAATCAACAGAGTAACACCAAAGCTCTGGTTCACCAGTGGAAACTTTGCTGTGATTGACTGATGACCTTTTGTCCATTTTAGAATCACCTAAATAATTTGGGGGGGGGGGGTGACATGGGTAATGGGAGATATCTTACAGGAATAGAATATTTAATATTTAACACTGATCACAGGCTAAGTTACAACTTACATTGTGATGCAGTCCCTTTAGGGAATTAAGACAATGCAGCAAGTAAAATATCTCTAGGCATGCTGATTTTTTTTTTCTTTTCAATGTAATAGGATAATTGGCTTTGGGCTGTGTGTCTTTTCATGAACATCAGTTTCTTCTTTTTTTTTTTTTAAAGGGGAATGACAATCTGTGTTCAGATGTTTATGAAAATGGTTATATATCAAGAGGAAAAAGACTAGAAAATGGAAGGGAATGAATGATCTTTTGAAGTTTCCACTTTTACTGTTACAAACATAATGATGAAAACATATATAAATCTTGTGCAATGTGAAAGCAAGCAAGGAATGAATTTAAAGGTCAGGTGAGATCCTGGAATCTAAGGCCAGCATGTGTCACCCAGAAGGAAACTGGAGGTGGCATGTCCTGGGGTCCTGAGCTCAAACCTGTAGCCAAGGTGAAACACGAGATGGGGAAGGGAGTACAACGGGCACTCCGCCTTGCAGGTGGTACTGGGCCTGCTTCTGCTAATTCCTGCCAGGGAAGGAGGTCCTGCAGGTGTGGCTGCCACCTGGCACCCCCAGGCTCCCTTGGGCCTCAGTGAGGCCGGCGGGGAGACTACAGATGCTCAAGAGCATCTCCTCCAGCCAGGGGTTCTTCTGGCTTTGTCCTCCTTCCCTGTTTCCATGTCAAATTACAGCCAGAAGCCACAAGTAGACTGACAACATCAACTGCAGTAACTGCCTTACCTTTCCATCTTTTTCCTCATTACATGCATGAAATGTGTTTTGAGTTCCCTATAGAGGCTCTGGGGTTTAGAATGAATAGATTGTCTACCATACCAGAACTTCCCTTTCTCCGCAGGGTGTGGCAAAAGACACAGGTGACACAATCCACCAAGCCTGCCAGAAGGTTGGGACTTGGTGTGCATCTGAGAGCTCATTTGGAAAGAAAAGTCTGACGTGCGTCCTTTAGTACAGCAGAGCAGATTTTTGTAAAGTGAATAACTTGTCTCTTTCGCAGACACAGATGTCTGCATGATGGCTCTTCTCAGATCAGAGCCCACTAACCAGAGAAATGAGATTGGCTGAGAGCACTGTAAAAGCGGACCCTGCGCTTGGTTCTTTATTAGCCTGATTATACTGCATGTGGGAATGAAGTCCTGAGTCAGGCAGAACACTACCGACTGTGCAGCAGACTGGAAGGACACGTCTGTCAGGATACAAACTGTCACCAGATCCTAAGTCTGACACCAAGCTGTTTAATTGTCTTGTTGGAGATTGTAATTATCCCAGTTTGACAAATAGCATTGTTTCATTTTTCTTCAGAGAACATTTTTAAAGAGAGAGAAAAGAAATCATGAGATGTGATTGTACTGGGAAGTCAGAATTTACCAGGTTTTGGGGGGTTTGGCAATTTTCATAGACTATGTCATCAAACTTGGGACCTTTTTAATTGCTTGGTAAAGGTGTCACAGAGGACAGAGGAGCCTGGAGGGCTATAGTCCTTGGGGCAGCAAGGAGTCGGGCATGACTTAGCAATAAAACAACAGCAACAAAAAGGTGTCACAGAAAATGACTTCCTATTCAGGTTTGAGATCAAATGGCCAAGAGCTCTGTGAAAATTCTAGGCCCTCAAAACAGAGTTTCAGACAAAGCGGTTGCTTCTTTTTGGCCACCTTTCCAGAACTGTCTCCTCTACCTGCCCTAGGCTAGACCCTGCTCAGGTGGTGGGTATGTCTGAACTACAGTCAAAAAAACAGGATGAGAGCAATGAAGAGGGAGGAGAAGGACAAGGGAGCGACAGAGACTGGTGAGGGGAGATCCTAACAGAGGGAGCAGAGGCTGTGCAAATTAGCTGGACATCGGGCACCTCTAGTTTGGTTTTCTGAGAGAACCCAGGAGCACACCTCCATGTGTCCCTGCTCTCACAGCTTCTAGCAGGTCTCTGGGCAGAGCACCAGAGTGGAGGCCATGGGTGAACCAGTCAAGAGAAATTTTCCTTTGAATAAAGTCCTCAAGGTGGAGTCACTAACAGTTAACACACGAGGCTCTCTGTGGCAGCACTGGGAAGGGGGTGGCTGACCCCATGTCCCTCAGGTAGCCTTTGCAGAACATTCCTGGTGCACACAGAAGCTACAAGGCGGGGCCAGGCCAAGCCACAGCAGAGGCCAGACGTATGTAGCTAGGGTGATTAAAATAATTATTTCCATCCAAAGAACAGACTTCTAAATATTTTTTCCTTTAAACATACATGTAAATAACAAGGCTTTAAAATCAAAGGACTAAGATAGGTTGCAGGAATACAAAACAAGTTGTCAAGCTTTTCAAGGGGCTGTGCTTGACAGAACCTTCTCATTTTGCTTTTGGAAAAACACTGAAAAGCAATTGGTTAGCATGGGAGTACCCAGGAGGAGAGAGGCAGCCAGCTCCCTGGATGCCAGGCTGGTGCTGGGAAACTGGGCCGAGCCCATGCTGGGCTTGGATGTGGATTTCCCTTGTTGCGCCTGGCTCTTGGGTGAGGCAATTCACTGTGCTGGCAATCTGGGTTGTCCATCCTTATTTGGAGTTTTCAGCAAGGGTGACCTCCAAATTACATTTTCACATGCACATAATCTCACTGGTGTCCCTTGAAGGTTGACAATTGGGAAGAAACAGATATCCAGTAGTGAGACTCCGAATTCCCTTTGAAAAGACAGTCCTGCTGGTCACTGGCAAATCCAGAGGGAAAAAAGGAGCAGTTGCAAACACACCCACAAATCCCAGCTCTGACCATCCAGCCCTGCTCTCCAAAGGCGTATCTGTGGTGTGACATATTGAGTTGATTTGCTTGACATCCTTTTTCTTAGGGTTTGTGAAAGTATAAGAACAAAAGGTGACAAGGAACAAAAAGATTCTGGATGCCAGCCGCAGTGGAGGCTAGGGGAGATTTTAGCCTTCAGTATAGACAGAGGAGAGCTGGCTAGGACAGCGGTCCACAGCACTGATCTGGAAGAATGTGGCGTCTTCAGGTCCACTGCGAAGAGTCTCCCCAAAGAGGCTTGAGGAACCCGAAGGCAAATCATACACTGGAAAAGAAAGAGCGCACAAATCAGCTGATGCTTCATCATACTTGCCAGGCATGCAGGGAGCAAATGTGGACTGGGGAGCCCACAGTGCTGGGCAAGGCTTTTCAGCGGGTCCCATCCTCAGGCTCCTTAGGTGAAGAAGTGGCTGAATGTGCAGAAAGACGGCTAAAACAGGACTTGCACGAAAGATGGGTTGAGTAGCAATGAAAGTAAAATTTTGTAGGGAAGAGTGAGGATGGCCTCAAAAAGGAGGTGATATAAAAGTTGAGTCATTTAAGAATGGATGGGATTATCATAGAAGGGGAGGTAAAGAAAGAAAATTCTAGTAGGAGGAAACAGGGAGCAAAGACAGAGAGTGGGGTATGTGGGGCCAAGTGTGCTGGCAAAGCTCAGGTGCAGAGCAGGTACGGAGACAGATAAGGAAAATACATGAGATAGGAGGGTAGGTCCATGGAGTTTGATCAGGCTCAACTCCTGGGGACTATGAATGCCTTGCTGCAGACGGTCAACTTTATTCTCTAGGGCAACTAGAAATTACTGAATGTATCTGAGCAGAAAAGCACCTTATTTTTTCCTTTATTTTTGGAAGGCAATGGTTACAGGTAGCACAGAGAACAGAATGGGAAAGTTAAGGAGATGACTCAAGGAAACTTGTTGGAAGGCTGTTGCTTAAGTCTGGGAGAAACATAATGGCACCTGAGTGAGGGTGGTGGAAGTGGGGCTGGCGGAGGCTGGAGGGGAGGATGAAGAAGAAAGACATTTCTCAGGTGGACTAGATAGGATTTGATGCAGTCGTGTGCTAGGTCAAGTCTAGTCCAGGCTGGTCATGAGAAACCCACATGATCTCACCTGCTAGTCTGCCTGAGTGTCTAAGTCACAGATACCAACATACCTGTAATGCCGGAGTGAGTTGAGAAGGCTCTGTGGAAAACATCAAAGCCAGCCTGGCCCACGGAAGTGGGGACCAGACAGTCCTCGAAGGAAGGCATCACACTGCAGGAACTGCTAGGTGGCATGGTTCTCTGAGAGTCAGGGTAATTCGGGGGGCAGAATGTCTGCAGTTGCCCATAAAATCCTGAAAGTCAAGACAGAAGTAGGGATAGATTTAAGAACAGGCCATAGTCAATGTAGAAAGCAAAATAATATCCTTTAGAACTAATCAGTAGTATACTTTATATAGAACCAAGAGAAAATTCCCTATAAGGTTTGGGAGGAAGATTAAATTCATATTAGATGTGTGTGTGTGTGTGTGTGTGTGTGTGTGTGTGTGTGGTGTGGTGTGTGTGTGCACACACAGGCATGCGTACACACACTCAGTTGCTTCAGTCCTGTCTGACTCTTTGCAACCCCATGGACTGTAGTCCACTAGGCTCCTCTGTCCATGGGGATTGTCCTGGCAAGAATACTGGAGTGGGTTGGCATGCCCTCCTCTGGGGCATCTTCCTGACTCAGGGATCAAACCCACGTCTCCTGTGTCTCTTGCATTGGCAGATCGGTTCTTTACCGTTCAGCCACCAGGGAAGATTCATGTTAGCAGTAAACACTAGGAAAAAACAAGAAAATTCCATGTCAAGGAAGGAGAAAAAAGAAAGAAAAACTACTGGCTTTTCTCTTTTTGATGCCCTACGGCCTCTGCATGGACTCAGCAGACAGATGGGCAAAGGACCCAAACAGACCACTCAAATACTCATATAATTTATCAACTAATATGATCAGATGGTAAAGACTCTGCCTGTAATGCAGGAGACCCAGGTTCAATCCCTCACTTGGGAAGATCCCCTGGAGAATGGAATGGCTACCCACTCTAGTATTCTTGCCTGGAGAATTCTATGGCAGAAAAGCCTGGTAGGTTACAGTCCATGGAGTTGCAAAGAGTCAGACATGCCTGACCGACTAACACAGACACATGGTCAAACTGACAATTCTTTAGTCAGTAAAGCAATAAAAATCAAGACAATGATATAATACCATATTCTACCTATCACATTAGCAAAGAGTTCTGAGACTCATTCTTGGTGCCGGACTGAGACTGGTGACCAAGGCAGCTGTGTGTGGTGTGCAGACCCTGCAAAGGAGTATAGGCTTCTGAAAATCACTTGAAAACTTAGCTGTGGAACCTGAAAGTGTCCTCTTGGACAGGGGAATTTCACTTTCAAGGATGTATCCTAAAAGTATATTTTGAAAATTATATATATAAGTCTTGCACAAACACAGTTATCACAGTGCTCGTTGTCATAACAGAAAACTGAGGAGTCAAACTAGCCACCCATGAGAGAGTGGTGGAGAAAAGACTGGTATATTTACCTAATGGGAATGTTAAATAGCCATGAAAACAATATTTACAAGGAGTTTTTTTCATCCTGTTCATGAGAAATTTCAGATATACAAGTGGGTTTAGAAAAGGCAGAGGAACCAGAGATCAAATTGCCAACATCTGTTGGATCATAGAAGAAGCAGGGAATTCCAAAAAAACATCTACTTCTCCTTCATTGACTATGTTAAAGACTCTGACTGTGTGGATCACAAAAAAGTGTGGAAAATTCTTAAACAAATGGGAATATCAGACCACCTTACCTGTCTCCTAAGAAACCTGTATATAGATCAAGAAGCAATAGTTAGATTCGGACAAGGAACAATGGGCTGGTTCAAAATTAGGAAAGTACTACCTCAAGGTTGTATATTGTCTCCCTGCTTATCTAACTTATATGCAGAGTAATGCCAGGATGCAAAATGCCAGGATGGATGAAGTACAAGTTGGAATCTAGATTACCAGGAGAAATATCAATAACCTCAGATATGCAGGTGATAATACTACCCTAATGGCAGAAACCAAAGAGGAACTAAGAGCCCCTGGATGAAAGTGAAAGGGGAGAATGAAAAAGCTGGCTTAAAAGTCAACATTCAGAAAACTAAGATCTGGTCCCATCACTTCATGGCAAATAGGTGGGAGAAAAGTAGAAACAGTGACAACTTTTATTCTTCTTGGGCTCCAAATTCACTGCAAATGGTGAAATTAAAAGATGCTTGCTCCTTGGAAGAAAAGCAATGACAAAGCTAGACAGCATATTAAAAAGCAGAGACATTACTTGGCCAACAAAGGTCCATCTAGTCAAAGCTATGGTTTTTCCAGTAGTCATGTATGGATGTGAGAGTTGGACTATAAAGAAAGCTGAGCTCCAAAGAATTGATGCTTTTGAACTGTGGTGTTGGAGAAGACTTTTGAGAGTCCCTTGGACTGCAAGGAGATCAAACCAGTCAATCCTACAGGAAACCAACCCTGAATATTCACTGGAAGGACTGATAATGAAACCGAAGCTCCAATACTTTGGCCACATGATGTGAAGAGCAGACTCATTGGAAAAGACCCTTATACTGGGAAAGACTGATGGCAGGAGGAGAAGGGGGCAACAGAGATGTTTGGATGGCACTGTCAACTCCATGGACATGAGTTTGAGCAAGCTCTGGGAGATAGTGAAGGACAGGGGAGGCTGGCATGCTGTAGTCCATGGGGTCACAAAGAGTTGGATATGACTAAGGGACTGAACAACCACAAATGTATATGCAGATTGCAAGGCAACATTTCTCTAGTTCTCTTTGGGGGGCTTTCTTTGGCTTTATATTTTTCTGAATTTTAATAGTGGTGATGAATAAGTACTCTGAAGCTAGTCAGACTTCCTGGGTTCGAATCCTAGTTTGACTCCTGACCAACTGTGTAGTCTTGGTAAATTATTGAGCCTCTAGGTGTTTCAGCTTTCTAAACTGTAAAATGGGATTAAAAGTAGTACCTATATCTCATTGAGTTATTATAATGAAGATTAAATTAATATTTGCCTGTTACACAATATAATCTGAGAATTAATTATACTATTAACATTAATATATTTGACAATATAATTTATATACATTGGCTAAATAAGAAAAAAGTAAAGTTATGTCACAATAATGTAGCTCTCAAAATTTTTATTAAGGGAAATAAAAATTTCCAAAAGGCAACAAGTAATCCTTCAACAATAACCAAATGTAAGAACAGATAAGACAGTGGGCAAGTCTCTCACTTCCAGTTCTCAGGTGGAATCCTCTGGAACAGTTTTGGCCCTTGGGACCTGTGCTACATACCTCTCTCCCGTGTTGGTTCCTAGTACCTGCACTAATCAGCACACATTCTGATTTCTTCACTCACCCCAGTGCAAGCTCAAAAGAGCAAGAAGCGTGAGTGTGCCGAAAGACCTGGATGTACTGTTTCATAGTTTGGAGGTTCCTTGAACTGATCCTCACTGTGGGTACCCCATGGCCAGGCACATAAAATCACAGCTTCCCCATTATGAGGAAAACATTACCATGAACCATCGCAGTCGGTTTATTAGAATGTAATGTCTCCTCACTAAACAAAACAGGCAATACTTGCTATTTATATCCCTATGCTGGCTCTGTTCAAATCTGTAACCCATAAACACCTTGATAGCATTCCTCAGTGTAATATTAACCTTCCAGGAAGAGAAGACATTTTTCACTAAACTCCCGCAACTCCCCAAATAGGGACGTTAATCATTCAGGTATGTCAGGGACAGTGATAGAGACTTTCGCTGCCCTTCTGTGAAAAACAATTCATTCTTTCTTCCTTGTCTTCTCCCTGCTTCAGAGACAGCATGACTTCAATCTACATGAGTGTTGTGATGTGCTAGAGTATAAAAATTTGTGATACAGTGAAACACACCCAGTAAAGTTAAATATTAATAGTAAACCCAACATTGGCCTTCCGTGGTGGCTCAAACAGTAAAGAATCTGCCTGAAGAATTCCATGGACAGAGGAGCCTGGAAGGCTACAGTCCACGGGGTTGCAAAGAGTTGGACATGACTGAGCAACTAACACTTTCACTTTCACTTTTTCAAATCCAACATTCTGGGCTCCACCTCCCTGCCTCCCCCGTCAGTCTGGATCTGAGTGAGAGGGCAGAGTGAACTGCAATTCCTGTCTGTGGGTGTCTTGGCTGACACGAGAAACAGTCAAAACCAGAATGGCCCCACAAGCATGTTTTATCACTCTCACAGCCAACTCACAGAAAGAAAATCCTCTTTATGAAATCCCTCCCTACAAGAAGTCAGTTACTAAAGTTGCCAAACACACTGGTGTGGTTGAGTGCGGTCACTCAAATCAAAGAGCTTCAACATAGCCTCTTCCCACTGCTATTCCCATAAAACTAACAAAATTTTTAAAAATTCCATTAGGATCTTGCCACACACACAAACTCAGAGAAAGCCTAACTCATTTTCTGGTGAATGGCTCCTGTATTCCAGCTGCTGAATTTCATGTAGTAAGTTTGGAAGGAACACTACCTCGAGGACCCAAAGCAAAACAAGGCAAGATGTTAGTACAATTCATGGGTATAAAACATGAGTGATGGCAAGGTCAACCAGTCAACCAGTCAGCAAATGATGTTATCAAGTACTGGTCAAGGTGCTTTTAGAGATACCAAAGAAATAAAAGGTAATACTGTGTCCTTGAGGATGGATAATGCAGTTCGAACAAGAACACATACACTTAGAATAGCATAAGAATGCACATGTATGTTTATGTTGGCAATAAATGTTAGTCCTCACATTTAGTTAGAAAACCACCCCTCCCCTATTTTAGAAGTTATTTTTTAACCCAAGGATGGAGGGGGAGGAGGAATTTGCAGATAAACTGACTTTACTAAAGTTGTAGCTCCTGAGGATCAAGGTCATTCCTCCTCTTGTTAATTCTGGGAAGTCTTTTTTTTCCTTCTAAAAACAAGCTTGTTTTCTAATTATAAAAATATTCTGAATTAACTGTATCAACTAGAAAATGTAGAGGTGTATATGCAGAGGAAATAAAAATTACCTTTATTTCCAAGATTCCGACATAACCAGATACATACGTACAAAACTGGAATGTTATATATATTGTTTTGCATCCTGTTTTCTCCTCTAATATTATCTATGAGCTCACATAGTATTAAAATTCATTCTTAAAAACCCCTCCTCTTTGTCACATGGGGTCACTGACAGTTCTATGATGATAGATTAGATTGGGAGTTCACGGTCACTCTTGCTGCCTAATGATGATAAAGCAGTCCATGAAGCTGGGTGTGGATTTTCTTCCCAGCATGGAAGGGAAGTGGAGGAAGTCAGTGAAAAAAAGGAATCACATGACTAAATATGATAATGAAAGGGTATTCCCTAGGGCAACACTGTCTAAGGGAACATTGTGTGTTGATGGAAATGATCTGTATCTCACTGTCCAATACAGGAGCTGCATAACTACAGAGCATTTGAAATGTGGCCAGTCAACTGAGGAACCAACTTCTAAATTTTATTTAGTTATAATTAATTAAAATGTATATGGTCATACATGCCTGTGGCTACTGTACTGGACAGCACAACTCTAGGACAATCTGCACTCTCAGGTTTAACAGACTTTGTTTCAGGAATGTTTCTGATTAAATTCTTAGAGAAAAAAACATATTACCCACCAAGAGCTTAAATAAAAGCCAGATAATGATTCTTACACTCCTGCTCTTCAGGATAGAAAATATATTAGAGCTTTATTACATTTATCTTTTCCTCACAAATTTATACTTTAGTCATTGTGGAAGGAACCAGAATATAAATACTTCAACGAATAAATAATGGTCACCCAACTCCCAACCCTTGTGAGATCTGATGAGCATTGTTCTAAGTTAAACTTCTAGGGCATTTCAGCTCTGCTGCAAAAATCACTTTCCTTTCTGGAAGTAAGAGAAGGAAAAGGAAACATATCACCCACTTTCTGCAGACTATGGGCCTAGCTCACTGTGTGTGTGGGAGTGCCAACAGCATAGGTGGGTCTCCAATTTCCCTACCAGTTGAGGATGGAATAAAGCACTGAGGCTTTCAATACCGAGGCTCTATCTTACACTCACGGATGGAGATGAATACCACCAGCCCAAACTTTGTCAAGGTGCTATGTCCACAGCTGTGCCCCTAGTGGGTTTGTTTATATAGGGGACAGTTTTGTAAAACAAACTCTTCTTCTCCTTTATGGTGAGACTGAGAATCACCACCAAACTCTAGGTGCCAGGAAAAGATGGACAACATTCAGAAGACTGGATCTTCTCTGTTGTAGGTTCTGCCCAACCTTGATGCCAACTTGCAGACAGCCCACGTGTGGAGTCCATCACAGGCATCAGGAAAGGTGCCTCAGAACTAATGTCTCAACCAGAGTGTGGCCTGATCAGGCTGGGAAGAACCTTTGGTGAAGCTACTTGGAAAGAATTCTGAGAGCAGTTGCTTCCCGACAACCCTCAATATCTTCAGATGGGAAAGCCCTTCAACTCCTATGTGATCAGAGAGTATCATTTCAGGCATCCAAGCCAAACACTGTTATTTTCAGATGTTTCCCCAAATCTCAGGAGTCATCCTGTTCACTTGACCTTTCAGAAGAAACACTGACTAAGAGTCTGTATTTTTGCTATTGTATATTTGTAAAATGGGGCGTTCACAGTATCTACTTCATAAGGCAACTGCAAAGGTTAAAGAGGATTAAGGGAGCTTAATGGGGACAGCTGAGCACCTGTCTGGCATAGAGCACTCTACAAATATTACTTTTCACTTTTCTTCCCTATTCTTTTAACACAAACATTTCAACTTCTATGCTTTTGTTTACTTGACAACTACATTCTAAGCACTCACTCAAGTCTGGAGACACAGTGGTGAATAAAACATACCTCATGCCTTTTTGGAGTTTATGTTTTAGTGAGAAAGAAAGATAAACATATAAATGAGAAATCAAGTAGTACAATTTAAGATTACATATGAACAATAAAAAGGATTTTCCTTAAGGAATATACAAAGATGCAACTCTTTTCTCTAGACTGCATTTAAAATAGGAAGAGGGAAAAAGCTCAAATAAGAAAGAAATTTGGTAAGATGAGAAGGCAACCCTCAGAATGGAAGAAAATAATTGGACTGAAACAAATGACAAAGGGTTAAACTCCGTAATATACAAGCAGCTCATGTAGCTCAATACCAGAAAAACAAACAACCCAATCAAAAATGGGCAGAAGACCTAAACAGACATTTCTCCAAAGAAAACATACAGAGGCTAATAAACACATGGAAAGAAGCTCAACATTACTTGCTATTCAGTCCAGTCGCTCAGTAATGTCTGACTCTTTGTGACCCCATGGACTGTAGCACGCCAGGCTTCCCTGTCCATCACCAACTCCTGGAGCTTGCTCAAACTCATTTCCATTGAGTCAGTGATGCCATCCAACCATCTCATTCTCTGTCACCCCCTTCCCCTCATGCCTTCAATCATTCCCAGCATCAGGGTCTTTTCCAATGAGTCAACCATCTCAATCTCTGTCACCCCCTTCCCCTCCTGCCTTCAATCATTCCCAGCATCAGGGTCTTTTCCAACGAGTCAACTCTTCACACCAGGTGGCTGAAGTACTGGAGCTTCAGCTTCAGCATCTGTCCTTCCAATGAATATTCAGGACTGATTTCCTTTAGGATGAACTGCTTTGATCTCCTTTCAGTCCAAGGGACTCTCAAGAGTCTTCTCCAACACCACAGTTCAAAAGCATCAATTCTTCAGCTCTCAGTCTTCTTGATGGTCCAACTCTCATATCCATACATGACTACTGGAAAAACCATAGCTTTGACTAAATGGACCTTTGTTGGCAAAGTGAGATCTCTGCTTTTCAATACACTGTCTAGCTTTGTCAGAGCTTTAATTCCAAGGAGCAAGAGTCTTTTAATTTCGTGGCTGCAGTCACCATCTACAGTGATTTTGGAGCCCAAGAAAATGAAATCTGACACTGTTTCCACTTTTTCCTCATCTATTTGCCATGAAGTGATGAGACCAGATGTCATAATCTTTGCTTTTGGAATGTTGAATGTCAAGTCAGATTTTTCACTCTCCCTTTTCACCTTCATCAAGAGGCTCTTTAGTTCCGTTTCACTTTCTGCCATTAAAGCAGTATCATCTGCATATCTGAGGTTATTGATATTTCTCCTGGCAATCTTGATTCCAGCTTGTGAGTCATCCAGCCCAGTATTTTGTATGATGTACTCTGTACAGAAGCGAAATAAGCAGGGTGACAATATATAGCCTTGAGGTATTCCTTTCCCTTTTGAACCAGTCCATCATTCCATATCCAGCTCTAACTGTTGCTTCCTCTCCTGCATATAAGTTTCTCCAGAGGCAGGTCAGGTGATTTGGTATTCCCATCTCTTGAATTTTCCACAGTTTGTCATGATCCACACAGTCAAAGGCTTTAGCATAGTCAATGAAGCAGAAACATATGCTTTTAAATAATTCCCTTGCTTTTTCTATGATCCAGCAGATATTGGCAATTTGATCTCTAGTTCTCCTGCCTTTTCTAAATCCAGCTTGTACATTTGGAAGTTCTCGGTTCACATACTGCTGAAGCCTAGCTTGAAGGATTTTGAGCATAATCTTGCTATCATGTGAAATAAGTGCAACTGTACAATAATTTGAATATTCTTTGGCATTGCCCTTCTTTGGGATTGTAATGAAAACTGACCTTTTCCAGTCATATGGCCACTGCTGAGTTTTCCAAATTTGCTGGAATATTGAGTGCAGCACTTTAACAGCACCATCTTTTAGGATTTGAAATAGCTTGGCTGGAATTTCATCACCTCCACTAGCTTTGTTTGTAGTGAATCTTCTTAAGGCCCACTTGACTTCATGTTCCAGGATGTCTGGCTTTAGGTGAGTGACCACACTATCTGGTTATCTGGGTCATTAAAATCTTTTTTGTACGGTTCTTCAGCGTATTCTTAAAG
Source organism: Muntiacus reevesi (assembly GCF_963930625.1). Taxonomy (NCBI): domain Eukaryota; kingdom Metazoa; phylum Chordata; class Mammalia; order Artiodactyla; family Cervidae; genus Muntiacus; species Muntiacus reevesi. The sequence continues at coordinate 38,127,370 of NC_089265.1, read as the reverse complement.
TCCCAGGGTCAGGGACAGAAAATGCATGACCCACTCCCTTTGGCTACCCTAATTTCTTCTATCCCAACATTATTATGACTCTTTGTGCATTCCCTCCTCCTCTCTGGTGACCCTTGCACATGCCACTTTGAATACCTTCTGTAACCCATGACATAAGTCAATGAGAAGAAAGAGGAAAATTAGATAAGTCTCTGGTAAAGCTTTTAAAGGCCATAAGAATATGATCTCTGGCATCACAGCTTCTCAGTATGTTTCAAGCTCTCCTACTTTACTCAGAGAAAGGCCCAGGGAATTACACACTTACTACTCACACGGTATGATTTTAAAAACTTTTGAAAATTCCTTCTTAGGCAGCCTCTGATATACCTGTCTTGTAAGTAGGTAATTCAAACAAATGTTCTCATTTTATAGACAAAGAGATGGAATTTGAATCACTTGTCTTTATAACCAATACTTTTGTTTATATAATACTATGCAAATAAGAGAAAAGTGGAAAATTCATACATTTTAATATTTATGAACATCCAGTTATTTGGAATTATTCATGGATCCAGTCTCTGTCTTAAAACAAATGGGGAGTAGAGCTTAAAGTCATCATATACTTTTCTACTAAGTTCAGAGCTTTCTCATCTGTAGTCTCCTTGCTTTTGGCATTTTCATAGACATTTTGGTTAGTGTTACACCAACTCACCGACCCCCCCCCCCCCCAGAGAATTCTTTCAAAAGGAAGGAAAGGAACTAATATTTATTTATTCTGAGATAGGCATTGTTTTAGGTGTTTTACATAGAAAATCTTCATTCTAACAACTTTGTAAAAAACTGAAATATAGTTGATTATCAGGTGTGCAGAAAAGTAACTCAAATATATATATATATATATATATATATATACACACACACACATACAGGTTATTTTCCATTATCAGTAATTACAAGATATTGAGTATAGTTCCTTGTGCTGTACAGTAAATCTTTGTTGTTCATCTCTCTTGTGTTTATCAGTTTGCATCTGTTAATCTCATACTCCTAATTTATCCATCTCCCCCCAACCTTTCCCCTTGGTGACCATAAATATGTTTTCTATGTCTGCGGGTCTGTTTTTATTTTTTATATAGATTAATTTGTATCATTTTTTAGGTTCTACAATTAAGTGATATCATATAATACATCTTTCTCTGTCTGACTTACTTTACCAAGTATAATATTCTCTAGATTCATCCATGTTTCTGCAAATGGCAACACTTCAATCTTTTTTTACTTATAGTAACTTTTGAATTATGTAGTACTGTCCCCAGTTTATAGACAAGGAAACAGAAAAGTTCAAATAACTTATCCAAATCCTCGTAGCTGCCAAGTTTCAGAACCAGGACTCAAACTCTAATCTGTTTGGTAACATAGTTCATACAGAGAACAAGGTTTAAGCATAGGGACCAATCCGTTTAAGCAAAATCTGGCCGTTTTGTTGAGGTCCCTCACTACTAGATCGCAGGTAGAGTTACTTGGATCAACATTTCATAGAGTACAAACATTTTCATTAGGGAGAAAGAACTGAATTCATTAACAAAATTGATGAAATTATCTAAACATTGAAAAATTCAAAAAACCCTGAAGAGTAGAAACAGACATTTCAGAAATTTCTTTTGGCTAGTTTTCTGATTTAGTCACTATTTTTTTTCTATCCATTACATGAACAACTTGGATCTGGGTTCAAAGCCTGGATAACCCATTAACTAACTATGTGTCTTTGCATAAATTATTTTCCTTCTTGAGCCTTATTCTCATTTAAAATAATATCTATTTTCTAGGACTGCAGAAAACATTATACATGAGAGCATTTATAAAAGCATCCAGTGCATTCCCCAGCATGTAGTAGGCCCTCAATAAATAGTAGCAATTATCATCACTATGAAATAAGCTTAGAGGTATTTATAGATTCTGTATAATGCACATGTAATTCTTACACAATTTTCACATAGCCTGCCACTGTTAGGTTTAAAATGATAACTGCTCTTAAAAATGAAACCTCCATAGTCCAGTTGCCATTTTTCACCTTGGTCCCTACTCTTGGCCAACAACCTCAGCCAGGTCTTTTTGTAGTCAGAACTCTCTGAAGCTTCCCCCTGGGAGTGATGGAGAAACTGACTCTTCATTTTAATACAGAGTCTATAAATGGGGAAGCTACAGGAACAGCTTACAGACTGTGTTAGGAAGACAGATTTTTCTTCGGGTTGAGAACTAAACCAGCTTGCACAAGCACTTGAGCTATTTAAGACTGACATTTAAGCAACTACTGTACTTAGGAGAAGGAAAATAATGGAAATAATAACCCTTAACATTCCATTTGGGCACACTCCTATTGAAGGATCCAGGTTACAGTGGTTGAAAAGCTGACCAGTGGAGCAATCGCCTGGTCCCCTAGCCCCCTGTCAGATGTGTGGCAGCACGAGGGCATCAAGTTAGACAAATCCACCTGGTTCCAAGTGGGGCCATTTTCATCCATAGCTTCTATCACTAGCCCGCAGGCCACAGGGAGATGCTTCTGCACACTCTGGTGCTCTCCTCTGCTCCTGAGCCTCACAGCTCCTCTCCTGGTTTGCAGCAAGCTGCTAACAGAATGTATTACTGTCAGCTATCCACACTCTGGCCCTCTGAGTTGTATACTTGGAGTAGGGGAAGAGGAAGATGGTCTGCTATTGATTCTGCAAAGGTTCAAATAAGGGGATGAGAGTGGGCAGAACATGTTGCTGAGAGGAGCAAAAAGGAAATGGGAGAAAGCAGAGTGAGAAGAAAGTCATGCATAAAACCTTCTTGGTTAAAAGATGTAACCGATTTTCATTTAAATATTTTCAAACCAACCAAAACCCTAATGTGTGGTGGCCTATGGCTTCCAAAATCTCAAAATGATAAGCTGCCAAAATAAACTAATTGCAATGTGTCTCAGTAATTGCCATGTGTTGATATATACAGTTACAGTAAAATGGTTCAGTGAATCCTGATGGTGACAATGCACATATGGCAAATAAACAGAGACTCTCTAAACCAGAGGATCTGAAGATTCTTAAGATGAATATGAGAGCCAGCTTTGCCATTTATTGGCTGTGTGGCCTTGAGGAAAACATAGCCTCTCTGAGCCTTTGAGTCCCTACTGATTGAAGGGAGAAAATACTACTATTGCGGGAGCATAATCCTCACAGTAGGGAGGGGAAGAAACGCAGGAACAAATGTAAAGAGACTCGGTGCCCAGTTGTACTCCATCACCCGTCTATGACTCAAAAGTTCAGGATATATGCGAAGTGCAGAATATGAAGAGTAGAAGACCAGGACATCCTGTTCTGGTGAGTATGTGAAGTGAACACTTTGGCCACTGGTCAAGGCTGAAAAGAATGAGTTGGGAATTTCTCTATGACAGAGGGTCACCCTGTGGCCGGTGTATATACCCCTCCCTAGGCGACCACAAGGATCAAATGAAATAAAAAGTGTGGGAATATTTTGCAAACAGTAAAACACACTGAAAATGCCAGCTCGTTCAGTCTCATTATAAGCTTGGTGTTAGTTATCATCCTACCTTCTCTGAGTACAAAGGTAAATTTGTGCTCAACTGAGTCAAGCTATGTTGCATGGACTGCAAGGAGATCAGTCCTGGGTGTTCATTGGAAGGACTGATGTTGAAGCTGAAGCTCCAATACTTTGGCCACCTGATGCGAAGAGTTGACTCATTGGAAAAGACCCTGATGCTGGGAGGGATTGGAGGCAGAAGGAGAAGGGGACAACAGAGGACGAGATGGCTGGATGGCATCACCGACTCGATGGACATGAGTTTGAGTAAACTCTGGGAGTTGGTGATGGACAGGGAGGCCTGGCGTGCTGTGATTCATGGGGTTGCAAAGAGTCGGACACAACTGAGCGACTGAACTGGAACTATGTTGCATAAAGTTCACAAGCAACCCTTTGACTTAGGAGTAATTGAGTCTAAAACAGAAAAAGGAAAGCATGGCAAAGAATGAAGATTTAATTCTATCTTCCCTTGTCCTTCCAGGCAAGCTTTGCTGGAAGAAAGGTCTGGCAGAGAAGAAGATTCCAGATGGAGATTAAAAGGGACATTAACATGAAATGCTGCAGCCTCCCCTGGGAGCCATCCTTGCTCTCTACAGCTTTTAGGTTGTCCTGCATTTATAGGACCTCCCCCAGAAGGTAGAAGGAGAAGGAAGATGGAAAGTATTTCCTCAGGCACTGGCCAATTGGTTCCTTTGGATTCTCTCTGATTGGGAACCATGGGGAGGGGGTACTGAATCCTACACTTAAGGTCTAGGCCTGTGATTCTTAAACTGGAAGCCACAGCATCAGCTCCATCTGGGCTCTACAGTAAGCTAAGCCCTAAGAACATCTTTAGATGATTTTCAATCTTCGGAAAGTTTTCCAAATGAAATACCAATAGGAAAAAAAAAAAAAAAAAACAGAACAGCACTGATTTAATTTGGAATGCAGAAGGAGAGCTCTTCCAGTGGGCATCTTTTCCCCCTAGGCTGACCTCCAGCTCCTTCTGCTGGATTCCAGGGGCTCTTGGGGATGAAGTGATAATGGCTGTCCCAACGTGACTCTGAACTCCAGATGGTTCAAGATGACCTCTGTCCACCCCCCCCACCCCCCGGCGGCGCCATTCTCTGGCATGTAAGTTCTTGGGCAAGGTGAAATCATGGGACCTCATTTGAGTGACTCAGAAGTCGTGGTCTTACTGATGGCCCCACACTGATCTTGTGGCCTAGGCTTCTGATGTCTAACTGTAACCAAGCTCCCACATTATATCCGTTCCACTAACTAGGTGATTTCTTGTTTCCCCAAATCCAAGTTTATGACTATACAGTTTTCCAGCATCCTAATCTCTACAGGTGGGTACCATCTCACACTTGCATCGATAGCTTGTTTCTCCCACTGAACTTCTGCCTCACAGCTAAGTCCCTGTTACACACTGTTAAGATGCCCCCAAAGCTACTGTCTAGAATATTACATTGAGATGAAATCTGGACTTGAAGTAAAAGATATCTATATACGTGGGTTTGACAAAGCAGAGAAGGCTTTGCATTTGTAAAACCTGATGTCTGTCACTGTATCCCCAAATTCCTGTCACTTCCTTCCATCGGGCCACCAGGAAATGTGCCTTTTCATCTTGTCAGACCTTGTGGACACTGACTGCTAACATGGATAACCAAATTTAAGATCTGCCATGCTCTACTCCACCCCTCCAGCTGGATAGTCTTCTCACTGCCACCTAGGGGGTCACACTCTAATGAGTATGTCTAGTCTGCAGGGTCTCTCCTTTGCTTCTTACTCTCATCCCACTGAAAACCAAACTCTTAATTTTTAAGTATATAACAGGCACCTCAGTTGTGCCAAGTGCTAGAGGGATTAAATAGATGACATAATTTCTTGCCTACATATGGGTCAGGAGGAATATTCTCGCATGGTTGAGTTCAAAAGCTTTGCTTGCTAAGAATCATCCCTTGGGTATGAGCTCTGGGCAGGCAGGGATTTTTGTCCATTTTCTCTATTACGTGGCTTTAACACACCAAACAGGACCCGGCACATAACAGAAGCTGAATGTTTGAGAATAAGCGTATGAGTGAATGATCCTACAAGAAGAGCCTTTGCTGAAGATACTGATGGTAAGAGGAACTGTGGCTGAGCTCAAAGATTTTGATCTGTGATCCTGTACACAATAGCCTATCAGGAGTTTCAGAAAAAAATAAAGAGATTTCCCTTTCTAACAGAGAAGGAAATGGCAACCCGTTCCAGTATTCTTGCCTGGAAAATTCCATGGACTGAGGAGCCTGGTAGACTGCCATCCATGGGGTTGCAAAGAGTCAGACACAACTGAGCGACTTCACTTCACTTCACTTCCCTTTCTAACACTGAAATTTTTCTTTTAATTTAGGGAGAAACAAAAATGATAGAAATACAACCGACTCTATCAAGGTGACCTGGAGAATTTGCTGCTCTAAGTCACCATTTTCTGTTATACATTAGGAGGCCACCGAATCTGAAGAAAAAAAAGAGTGGGCAGGAGAATCAAGTGACTCAACTCATCCACAGAATGCTTTGCACTCTTTTAGAAAACCATCCCAAGGTCAAGGAACTCAGTCAACTAATCTGAGTTTCATTTCAAAATAGGAGCAGAAACATATCTTTTACTGTCTTCAAAAAGTTATAATGACGATTCAGGTGTTCATCCACAAAGTATTTTATTGAGCCGTTCCTTTTAGTTTCCAGGCACTGAAAATGATTTTGTACCTAAGAGTAATTTATAAAACATACATTGCAATATAAATGTAGGTACTATCACTGGCCTCAATGGTATTGATAAAAGCATTACATCAGCCCAGAACCACAGACACAAACAACCTTGGGGGTAAATATTCGGATAATTTCAATCCCTGGAATCATTATGCCATACTGAGGACAGAACTACAGAATCTGAAGCTTTGCTTTAGGATGTGAGATATGAGATTGGGTTTGTGGAAGAATGTATTAATAAGAGAAGAGTAGCTGGTCATTATACTTAAATGACTTAGAAAAAGGCCTGAATTTATTTAGTTTGATAAACTTGCATCTTTAAGGTCTAGTTCTCAAAGACTTTGCAATAGAACTAGAGAGCTTAGTCAGAACAATCTGGTTAGAAAGCAAAAAATGAATGAAAAAGAACACTCACAATTGTAAGTAAATCATCTAGAAATTCTAAGGGAACTAGGATCATTTTGCAACATGGTCTGAGCCCGATTATCTGAATGGGCATAGATCAAACCAATTCTAGTGTTGTATTATTGCTCTGTTTTATTAACACAGTGGCTGTGTTACCAGTATCATAGACGTTTCTGATGTGTGTGGGGTTTTTCCCTGTAGGAAACTCCAACCAAAGTTATTCACATTTTTCCTTCTAAACCATGAGTTGCTTATCATATTTATGCAGAAAATTCCAATTAAAACACAAGAATTACAAAACATGGATTGCCATGAATATGTTCAGACCTGAAGACTTCAACTGAGCAGCCCCTAAAATAGAGTTATAAGAAAACATTTAATTTGATTTTAAGAGTTCAATTCATTAGAGGCTAAACTTTATGAGTTTCAGATACAAGACAAAACATTTGCATCTGGAAAAAATGTCACTGCTTCTCCCAAATAATAAAACACAGCACTAAATCTGTAATAATGTTCATTAAACACTTTTCTATAGTTTTTAAGTTAACTGACAGAGAAGTCACAATAGTCAATGAAACAATTTTCTGGATATTTTTCTTCTCTTCAATAAATTTTTGAGTTCCAATTGAGAAAACAAACTTTCCTACTGCCAGTGACACAACCTGGCTGGCAAGTGAAAGAGCAAGTGAACTACTTAATAAATAATATAACTACTTAAGTAGTAGCGCCTGTTACTTAATTACTATTATAAGTAAATCACCTTTAGAGCTCCATAAAAATATTAAAACATGCTCAATCGTATTACTAACCAAAGGAAAAATCAAAACAACTTTGGTGCACTAATTGGCAAGGATTAAACTGACTGGCGATATCTAGGGTGGGAAATGAGTGCTCTAATGCACTGTTGTTGAGTCTAAATTGGTATGGACTTTGTGAAGGAATATATGGCAGTACCTATCCAGCTTTAAAATGTATATAACCATTAATCCAGCAATTTTTCTTTTAGAATTATTCCCTAAAGAGAGCATGCAGAAAGATATGCATGTGTGTGAGAGTGCTTGTGTAAACACACAGTATACACCAGGAGATTTAATACAGCACTGTTAATAAAAGCAACAAGTGAAAAAAATAAATTTCTTTTAACAATGGGATGATGAAAAAATGATGATAAGTTTTTGTTAAGTACTGTATAATTACAAAGTAGCTGATCTACATACATTGACCCAGAAAGCAAAAGCATATATTTTGTTAAGTTTAAAAAAAAGTCATAAAATAAAATGCTTATTATGAGGCCATTTTGTAACAGGGCAGATGTCATGTACATATACATGCATATATTTCATTTTCAGAAGCATTCTTAAAGGTCTAAAAAGAATACTCACCAATCATAACAGTCATTACCTTTAAGCAGTAGTTAAGGTGAACATACCCTGGGAAGCAAATTAAGCTCTTCATAAACTTAAGGATCCTAAGCACTTTTTAAAAATGAAAAGGCACTATTTTTTTCTAATTTAAAAAGTCAAGTAATTTAAAAACTGCATTTAAGGAATGTGCTAAGAGTCCAGTAAACCTGGTTTGTTGATTTAGTAACCAGGCTTCCAAGCATTTTCCCCCAGCACATGTGTACCTGAGCAAAGATGGCAGGTGATAGGATGCACACATATGTGCACATGCACACACACACACACACATATACACACCTGCGGGGAAACACCACTGGGGCGTTCAGAGAGCCGGCACTCCCTTCCCTTCAGGGACTGTGACAGCTCTGAATCCAGGGCTAAGAGCACAGACTGCTGGCAGATGGCCCTGGGTGTAGTTTCCAACTCCATCATTTCAAGATTAGGAAATCATGGGCAAGTTACTTAACGTTTTAGTGATTCAGATTCCTCAGCTGTAAAATGGGAATAAACAATGCCTTCTTTATAGGAATGTTATGAGGACTAATGGGAAAGAGCGATGTAAGCACGGACCATATCACCTGACCCAGCGGGAAGGAAAAGGCAGACATTGTCAGCAATCAGTATGAAAAGACACAGCACAAGTAGCTGGTGGGAGATCACTTTGTCTCCTGAATCATTGTACCTATATTGCTAGCAATAATTTTAGTTCTCTAAGTAACCTCATCTTTAATGGTTCACATTTAAATTTCACACAAAAATAATTCCCAAGTAACTAAAAACTCCCACAGTACTGTATCTACAAGCATCATCATGAAGGAGAGTGAAGTGTGGGCTCTGGAGTCAGACTGTGTTTATAATACCAGCTCTGATACTCACTAGGCATGTGACTGGGGACAAAGTCTCACCTGGGAAGCTAGATTGTATTTATATTTTTATTACTGTTATTGTGAGGATTAAACAATATAAGTGGAAGTAACCAGCATACCCAGAATCTGGTGCATGGTAGAAAAATAACAATAGTAATAAAAGCTCTAATTAGCTGAACATAAACTACAGACCAGGCATGATCTCTCAATCTTATACCAATTCTAAAAGAGAAATATTACTATCCTCATGTTATAAAAAGAATTTAAAAAAAAGAATCAAAACAAAATGAACATAGACTCAGAGAGAGAACAAATGGATAGTCTGTAGAGGGGAAAGTGGTAGATGAAACAGGTAAAAGAGACTCAGAGGTACAAATTCCCAGTTAAACAGAAGGCTGGAGCATAAGAAATAAGGTCAATAATACTGTAGGGGCACAGATGGTTACTAGAGTTGTGATGATCATTTCATAATGTATGTAAATGTCAGATTTCATTACACCTGAAGCTGACATAATATTGTTGTTGTTTTTCAGATGCTCAGTTGTGTCCGACTCTTTCCAACTCCATGGATGGCAGCTCACTGGTGTTCCCTGTCCTTCTCCCCGTCCTTCACCAGCTTCCATGGTTTGCTCACACTCATATCCATTCAGTTGGTGATGGCTCTGTCTTCCATGATGCCATCTCATCCTCTGTTGTCCCCTATACCTCCTGCCTTCAATCATTCCCAGCATCAGAGTCTTTTCAAATGAGTCAGTTCTTCACATTAGGTGGCTGAAGTACTGGAGCTTCAGCTTCAGCACCAGTCCTTCCAGGGTATATTCAGGATTGATTTCCTTTAGGATTCACTGGTGCAATCGCCTTGCTGTCCAAAGGACTCTCAAGTGTCTTCTCCAACACCACAGTTCAAAAGCATTAATTTTTCAGCACTTAGCCTTCTTTATGGTCCAAATCTCACATCCATACATAACTACTGGAAAAACCATAGCTTTGACTACATGGACCTTTGTTAGTAAAGTAATGTCTCTACTTTTTAATATACTGTCTAGGTTGGTCATAGCTTTTCTTCCAAGAAGCAAGTGTCTTTTAATTTCATGGCCGCAGTCACCATCTGCAGTGATTTTGGAGCCTAAGAAAATAAAGTCTGTCACTGTTTCCATTGTTTCCTCATCTATTGCCATGAAGTAATGGGACTGGATGCCATGATCTTAGTTTTCTGAATGGTGAGTTTTAAGCCAGCTTTTTCAGTCTCCTCTTTCACCTTCTTCAAGAGGCTCTTTAGTTCCTCTTCACTTTCTGCCATAAGAGTGATGTCATCTGTATCTGAGGTTATTGATATTTCTCTTGCAATCCTGATTCCTGCTTGTGCTGCATCCAGTCTGTCATTTTGCATGATATATACTGCATATAAGTTAAATAAGCAGGGTGACAATATACAGCCTTGACATACTCCTTTCCCAATTTCAAACCAGTCCATTCTTCCATGCCCAGTTCTAACTGTTGCTTCTTGACCTGCAGACAAGTTTCTCAGGAGGCAGGTAAGGTGGTCTGGTATTCTCATCTCTTTAAGAATTTTCCACAGTTTGTTGTGATCCACAGAGTCAAAACCTTTGGCATAGTCAATAAAGCAAAAGTAGATGTCTTTCTGGAATTCTCTTGCTTTTTCTATGATCCAACGGATCTTGGCAATTTAATCTCTGGTTCCTCTACCTTTTCTAAATCCAGCTTGAACATCCAGAAGTTCTCTGTTCATGTACTGTTGAAGCCTGGCTTGGAGAATTTTGAGCATTACTTTGCTAGTGTGTGAGATGAGTGCAATTGTGTGGCAGTTTGAACATTCTTTAGCATCGCCTTTCTTTGGGATTGGAATGAAAACTGACCTTTTCCAGTCCTGTGGCCACTGCTGAGTTTTCCAAAATTGCTGACATATTGAGGGCAGCACTTTCACAGCATCATCTTTCAGGATTTGAAATAGCTCAACTGGAATTCCATCACCTCCATTAGCTTTGTTCGTAGTGATGCTTCCTAAGACCCACTTGACTTCATGCTCCAGGAAGTCTGGCTTTAGATGAGTGACTACACTATCTAGGTTGTCTGGGTTATAAAGATATTTTTTGTATAGTTCTTCTGTTATTCTTGCCACCTCTTCTTATTTTCTGCTTCTGTTAGGTCCATACCGTTTCTGTCCTTTATTGTGCCCATATTTGCATGAAATGTTTCCTGGCTATCTCTAATTTTCTTGAAGAGATCTCTAGTCTTTCCCATTCTATTGTTTTCCTCTATTTCTTTGCATTGTTCACTTAGGATGGCTTTCTTGTCTCTCCTTGCTATTGTTTGGAACTTTGCATTCAGATGGGTGTATCTTTCCTTTTCCTCTTTGCCTTTCGTTTCTCTTCTTTTCTCAGCTATTTGTAAGGCCTCCTCAGACAACCATTTTGCATTTCTTTTTCTTGGGGATGGTTTTGATCACAGCCTCCTGTACAACATTACGAACCTCTGCCCACAGTTCTTCAGGCACTCTAGCAGATCTAATCCCTTGAATCTATTTGTCACTTCCACTGTATAATCATAAGGGATTTGATTTAGGTCATACCTGAATGGCCTAGTGGTTTTCCCTACTTTCTTCAATTTAAGTCTGAATTTGGCAATAAGGAGTTCATGATCTGAGACACAGCCAGCTCTTGGTCTTGTTTTTGCTGACTGTATAGAGCTTCTCTGCAGGAGAAAAACATAATATTGTATACCAAATTTATTTCAATAAAAATAAAATAAGAAAATTAGATTCAGGACATTGCATGACTTGCTCATAAGATTCCAATTCACATCTGCCTGACTCCAGAGACTTTTTCTACAGACTCTTAAAGCTTTTTTCTAAAGCTCAGTTTCTCTTCTTGTATCACCTTGGGCAAGTCACAATTTCCCCTTCTGTAAATCTCCTCTTCTGAGATAATATTACCAAATTTGGGGTATGTAAGCTAGAGGCTAGGAATGCTTTGAAAACTGAAAAGTGCTTTTGAAAACAAGGGACTTGCCCCTAAGGGCCCTGAGAATGCTTCAAAATCTCTCTTCCACAGGGCTGCCACTGCTCAGAATTTCACTGCTTGACACTCAGTACCAAATGTGCAAAATACTCATGAGGAAAAGCACTGCATTAAATTTCCCTTAATGCATAAGTGAATCATTAGATCATTCTATTTTCTCTAGGGAGAAGTCTCAGGCAGTTGGTAAGCAATGAATATCTAAAGAGACAGACAGGAAAATAAGAAGAAGTGCCCAGAGAAAAGAGGGGCCTTGAAAACATGATTCCAAGTCACAATTTTGCCAATGGCTTGCTCCAACAACCAGTTTAAGAAATCCTGGGGAAAATTTCTCTCTTACTCCTCCCCTTTTTACTAATTCATATTTATTCAATAAATTTATTAAGTATTACCTTGTGACAACAAGCACTGTGAGGAGATACAATTCCTGTCTTCAGGAAACTTAGAATTTAGTGATGATTACTTGATTCAGTCCTCTATTATCCTTATTGATATAGGAGTTTAATCTATGAGTGAGTATGCTTGTATGTGCAGATGCTTAATTATATATGTAGATTATTCATAGTTTAGTTTTCCATAATCAGTCAAATGGCTCCTCTGATTAAGATGACCGTTTTACACACCTGTCATAAAACCCAACATGCTGAAATTCTGACTGTACTCATAAACACTTAATTTTAACTTTTGTTTTATAGAATTAGCACACTGTCAGAATTTATCAAGTAGTAGCTATGTAAAATTGCTCTTGGGATAATTTTGTAGTAATTAAGTATATAAGAGCAATTAAGAATTTCCCTGGATTTAATCATCAATCCCTAGTACTATATAAGCATTAATAACATCATGGCTGATACCAAAAATTATTCTTAATTATGACTGCTGTTGATCAGAATAACATGTAGTACACTCACTGGCTCATTCTCCTTGTGAATATGTCACAGCTTTCTCAATGAAGACTTTTACACGTTGATTTATCAGTCTTATTTGTCTTCCTGAGATTTCAAGGGGAAATTGTGATAGATGCTTAAGGTCTAAGCAATACAATTTCTAGACTTACTGCTTTGTTATTTCACAATCTCATATATGCAGATGTGACTAAATTTCCTGTGGGAGGGAAGTATGTTTATTGTCTCTACAATTTGCCTTAAAAAAATAAGCTTTAAACATTTATCACCATAAACCTCCAGAAATGAGATCAGTCATAGCCGTGACCCATAGGACTCTTCCGGAAAGTCCCATTGTGCAATCATTGTTAAGTAAACAGCCAACACAGAGGAAGAATTCAGCTTGTACCTGCCACTCCATGTCATTTAAGTATCAATGCTCTGAGGTTTCCTCAGTTTGAAAGGTGGTTGGGCTGTTTGGTAGGATAAGCCATTGACAACATGTTTTGTTCTTGGAGGCTGCTGGTGTCTGGAAAGGTTTTGTTTTCCAAGTGAGGTGTAGAAATGCCACTAGTGTCTGGGAGCTGACTGGCATGCTTCTTTGGGGTCTGCAGGCAGGGCACACTTTAAGTCATGAGAAGATAGCTTATGAACCATGGGAGCATGGACCACCAGAGACAGCTCTACTTCTCCCTGCTGCCACCCTGATATCAAGCAGCTCAGGCTGGGGAGATAGTTTCATGGCTATTTCCTAGTGAAATGATTTCCTAATGACTGGAAATCATGGAATATGGAAATCTTTGTGTTGGAAAATGGCAACTCCAAAGGGGTGAAATGACAGCAAGCAGTGGAAAGTATAGAAACCTAAGGGAATAAGGAAGAGGGGCAGAAAACTAGGCAGAACCCTCAGAACGAGGCCTCTAGTCTCTACCACTGATTTCCAAGATGCAATCAATGTGAATGAACCTGTGAGATTGTTCTATTTTACAGATTAGATTTGTTCCAAAGCAGGGAGGGAGGCTTTATGGGGACGGGAGATGTACATGCTGTACTGTGTTTAGTCACTTAGTGATGTCTGACTCTTTGAGACCCCCCTGGACTGCAGCCCGCCAGCCTCTTCTGTCCATAAGCATTCTCCAGGCAAGAATACTGGAGTGGGTTGCCATGCCCTCCTCCAGGGGATCTTCCCAACCCAGGGATCAAACCCAGCTCTCCCGCACTGCAGGCAAATTCTTTACCATTTGAGCCACCAAAGAAGCCCAAGAATACTATAGTGGGTGGCCTATCTCTTTTCCAGGGCCTCTTCTCACACCAGGAAACAAACTGGGGTCTTCTGCATTGCAGGCAGATTCTCTACCAGCTGAGCTACTGGGGAAGCTCGAGCTGTATATACAGTTGCAGGAGACAAGGGTTCAGTCCCTGGGTTGGGAAGACCCCCTGGAGGAGGGCCTGGCAACCCACTCCAGTGTTCTTGCCTGCAGGATCCCATGGACAAAGGAGCCTGGCGGGCTACAGTCCACAGGGTTGCAAAAGAATCAGACACAACTGAAGTGACTTAGCACACACTTATGTATAACTATGACTGACTCGCATTATTGAACGGCAAAAGTCAACACAGCATTGTTAAGCAATTATTCTTCAACTTAAAAAAGAAGAAGATGGTTCCAGAGAATTTTTGGCACATCTTCCAGTCTATCTATCCAATAAACATTATCAACAGAACCTCAATTTTGTCAAGCGTGGCAATGCAGTAATGCAGTAATATATCTGTCTTCTCAGACTTCCTTGCATGTGAGGATGGCTATGGGGTTACGTTTGGGGTGCACTTGTCCTTCACTTTTTTCCCTTATTTTTGCCTGAAACTGAGACAAGAAATGAATGGAGAACAACAGCATCCATATTGTGACCACTATGGAGGTCACAGTGGATGATGGCAGCCACTGTTAAAGACAGCAAAACAGAAAGCTGGAGGAGGCTGGCACACTGCTGGCTCCATTGGGTTGCTTCTTCTCCCCGTACTGTTACTTTTAGACGTCTTGTCACATGAGAAAGAGTACACTACGCAGGCTGCTATAACATGATAAACAAGTCATGAGAAGCTCTTTGCTCTGTACAAACATGTATTGCAAATAACAGGCTCTCTGGGAAAACTAGGATTGGACAGACCACTCAAAATCTGTGAAACCTACTAATTGCAGGAATAAGAAAATAATAAGAGAAGATCTGGGCAGCCAGTTCAATGTGGCTAGAGGCTCTATGGTGGTTATTAAAAATGCACAAAAATGTTGACTTGAAGAGACAGCTTGCAGGAACTGAGATAGCAGGTGACAGAACCAGTACTTTGGAAGAATTGTGATCTGTCATCAGCTGAAGGCTGGGCAGGTCTGGTGTGTACCTTTCTGGGGAGACAGCTTTGGGACTTTTCAAATTTTATTAAAAGAGAAAAGAAAGGGATCCTGCCTGTGCATCAGATAGGCTGAGGGCTTCTTCATTTCCTCCTTGCATCTCAGCTACTCTTGCCTAGGAAAGACTGGGTGTGAACAAACAGTTGTGACAAACTATGTCACATTATTCTGACATCATTTCCCTATTTAGCAGTTATATCTGGGTGAACTAGACCATTTACGTAAGTCACTGTTGTTCTGGTGTTCTCCGAAGGCAGTCCAATCTAATCCCTAGAGTTAGGATGTCATGTTCCTACCCCACCCATTCCATTCTCTATACAATGCCCTAGCTGAGTTTCCTAACTAACACACTTCCTTCTTTACTCGGCAGCATAACACTTAGTGTGGCCCCATATCCCTTTATAAGCTGGCCTTGCTGGCTCCTCCACCTCCTCTCCCTATATTCCACAGCTGAGCTGTATATTCCAGTCACACACAAACTGCCTTAGGCTCGTCTCTCTAGGCATAAACCATGCTGCCATTTGTGTTCTTGCCTCTGTACTCGGCTTCCCCTTGCCTGGAATACTGCTTGCCACTTGGCTTACCCAAAGATCTATTCATCTTCAAATCCCTAAGCAAGGTCACCTCTAGAACCCTCTCTCTGATTCAATTTTCCTCTGAATAAACTGGGAGCCTCTGATACCTTCTGATATTGCATGTATCACATTGCACTGATTAAACAACATTCATGTTTGCCTGGCAAAAGTATATGATCAATAAACACTTGTTGAATTGAACTTGGCCTCTCCTTGATGGGTCCAGAAGGAGAAAGGTTGTTAAAATACTGTTCTAGGGATTCCCATGGCATTCTAACAGCCTGAAGTGAATAGGACATTTAAAAAGAAATTATCCATTAGTACCATAACACAATGTACAAATATCAACTCTCAGGCAACTAATCCAGGCAAAATGCTGAAGCTTGCCCAGGCAAGAAAATAGTCCTAAAGAGAAAGAAAAGACCGAAGAATAAGCTTACATGATTGGAAAGGGTTGTCCTTATGTTTACCTCTTAAATAAAAGACTAAAATGTATTAGGAAGTTACCTTGGAGATGCCATCCAAACAGAAACCTGTAAATGCTATCAGCATTCAAATATTAAAAGAAATGACACCTTATCCACCTTACTAATGAAGACAATATGAATGGATGAAGTAGATGCAGAATCAACAAAACTGAGTTCTGGTCCTGGGTTATCCATTAGTTAAGGGAACTTGAAAAAACAGTGCTATTAACCTTTTCAGAGTATACCTTTTACAAAATACCTCTTAATAAATATATACATAGAGCACACAACATCTAAGCTCTTATCAATTAGTATGGCATGAATAAAACTCAATGGACCACATTTTCTTCATCTATTAGACCAAAGCCCCTCTGAATAATAACCTTTCATGGTTCTATGTAATGCAACAACATCTACATACAAGTGTATATTTCATAGATATATACACAAATCATTTATTTTGATGTGCTTTTGACATAGGTCGACTAAGAAAGTGGCTTGGAAATGTGGATTTCTTGTTAATGATGCCCATGTACTTTGCCAAGGCAGCAATGCCTAGACATTTAATACTCTTCCATGTCTCAGTTCCCATATCTAAAACTACAGTGATGACATTTTTCTCTGACTTCTACCTACTACAGGGAGCACAGAGAGGAATGTTCATTAAAACCATGGATTTCTTGAAAGAAAGAACAAATATTCACTGCAGCAATTGTGTTAGCAACCCTGACACTGCTTGGAGCTTTAAAAATCTAGTTTTATCAGGAATGAAGTTCCTTCTTACCAAAATCCTATATAATACCATCAAGGAAACTAGTGCAACCAAAGCTGAAAGGCACAGTCAGTAACAGCAACCCATTTAGAGGATCTCTGCTCCCCTCGCCCCTAGCACTGAATCACCCACTTGAAAAATATTAGATCAATTTGGCCCTTATCCTAAGGAGTAGTTGATAAGACATGGTCATGCCAAGAAAGTTTTAGAAAAATATTTTCAGGAAAAAAAAAAAAAAGAAAAGCTTGGCAGAGGAAGTAAGTATACATCTGGGTCCCTACTCTTAAATCCTAGCAGAGGCCCAGAAGCTAATCCATGAACACTTCCTTTGCTAGTTCTTCACTGTAGCCACTTGCCCACCCTTCCTGTAAGAGTCATGATCTCCCAGTTTGCATAACTATATCTTGATCTCTTCCAGAAAGGCTTGTTGTATGTATTTATTTTAGAGCTGCTATTGTCATTGGCAAAGTCCACTGGGGTCCCCAGGAAAAACAGGACACAACCTAGGTGAGAAGATCAAGTATAATCTCTTCTTTTGTGTTTAGTTTCAATTGCCTACAGCGGGCCTTGCACTTAACATGTTGGATTAGAGCGCCCAGCGCAGACCTGCGGTGCCAGACACTTCAGCTTGGCGTGCAGTCTGCAGAAAGACTGAGCAGAACTCTGCAAGTCAGGATGAGGACGGCATGCCATTTGCAGAAATGCTGCGCCAGACCTGCAGAACTCCTCCCACCCTTCTTTAGCAAAGAACACTATAAAGAAGCCCGGTTTATGGTCTTTCTGGGAGAGCCCATGCTATAGAGCAGGAGTTGGGACTTCTCCTTTTATCAAAGAAGGAAGCTTTCTTTTGCTTCTGAAATGAACTCAGTCTTGTTCTATCGACTCAAACAACACTGGGCAGAAGGACCTTTGTTGGGGACCAACTAGGGAGGATTCATAACACTGTTAGCAGTTTCTTCTTAGTCATGGAAATTTTTAACAAGGTGGAAAAAAAAACCCCCACAATTTCAAGCTTCAACTAAACTTGTGAAAATTCATTATTCAACTAAAAGTGAGAAATATGGCAGAAGAGTCTTTTGCTAAGAGGTAGGACAAAATGAGAGGGTAAATCCATTAATTGTATCTAGTTTCATTATTTGTTTGGTGAATGAGAGAGTGTCAATCTCTTTTTCAGTAAATACTTACTAAATGTCTACTCTGCATCAAGTATTATGCTTATCCTAAGGCTACAAATATTATTCCTATTCTCAAATAGTCTGATAAAGAAAAAGGAGTAGAAGGAAGAACATTAATTAATTAAGCTCCTACACTGTACCAAGTGCTTTCCTTGTTGAATCCTCATAACAACAGACGAGAGAAGATAGGTAAGACTTCCCTCATTTAATGAAGAGAACTCAAGCTCAATAATTTGTCCAGAGTCACACAGCTGGGTAGATTGGTATTTGCATTCCAATTGGTCTAATCCCAAAGTTTTTTTAAAAATTTCTTTAGAAAACAGAAAAAAAAAAAAAAAAAAAAAAGACAGGAAACCACCCATTATCCTACCACCACGATTTAAAAACAACAAAAAACTGTTAATGTTTTGGAGAATTTCCTTCCAATTTTTTTCTTCTACAAGTAGGTTAATTTTTGAAATTTTAAAATATGCTTCACAGTTGTAATCAAAGTGTGTGATATTGCATTTCATTGGAACTATGACACCACTGACTGTGAAATGCTCCATTATTCTATACAGCACCAGAAAGAAAAATTACTGCCAATTACACAATGCCACTGACTGAGATACATTCAGATTTCAGCAGTGTTAAAATATGAAGGTAAAAACTGCGTGTCTTAGAATCAATGGCCTATTCTGTAGTTCACAAAGCCAGAACTGCTGTTTGCATTCCACCCACAGATGAGGGTGGCTTCAGAGCACCTGGATCTCCCCCACATTAGAAGAGCTCCTTGTCAGGGTTGGGAATCCCCCTCGGAAAGTAGAGTGTTCTGTTTGTCTTTTTCACACATTCATTTCTTTACACATAGTAGGCACTCAAGGAATATTTCTTGGTTGAGTAAACACACAACTAAAGCTTGAAATTTACTGACAGAAGAAGGTAAAAAATAACACCACAGGCCCAAGTTTTGTTGAGGATAGGGGGCTTATGTGACTGCTACTATCAGGGAGAGGGGAGAGGCGATGGATTTCTTATCCAAACTGAGCTCCATAGTGTTCCTTTGTTCTGCCCTCTTGGGAGGTTATTCACACTTACTCATACACAGCTTGAATACTGATTTAGATTTTGGGGGGGATATCACCCATTAATTACAAGTAATAACTCATAGAAAGTAAACTCAGGAATCAGCATGAGACAGATAGAGGAGAATTGAATCATGCTTCTCAGGTGCTGAAACTCTCAGTTTAAATATACAGTATCGCTTCTGCTTAAATAGAATGTGTATCTGTCCCTAGGAAGTAAAAGGCTATGTATATTTTGAGTCTGTATGATTTAACAACTCAACTTTCTACGGATGCTCACTAAGATATCTGCCTGAGTCAGCAAAATTGGCTCAAGTAAAGAAAAGAAATTAAGCTAAACTTAGTTCTCCATGCATGTTCTAGGTTAAACACATTTTGAAAACAATCGTGACTTCTCTTGCCTTCTTCCCTCTTCTTCTGTGAATCCATCCAGTACTTATGTGTCTTTACAACATGAGAAGAACTGTGCTAAATTCTCAAAAAGGAAGAACAATGGGTCAGAAAATTCTGACTTTAGAAAGAAGTTTACACATTACCAATGAAGACAAGTTTTACTCACAGAGAAGTAAACTACAAGTGAGCGAAAGCATATGTCGTATCAGAAGTACAGGTGATATGCAGCCAGTTTAGAGCCAGGAGAGATTATGTCTAGCAAGGAGATCAGGAAAGGCTTCAGAGAGAAGTGCCATTTCATCTGGGTTCTGAAGGATGGAGAGGATCTGGGCATATGGGAATGGGAGCAAAGACCTTGAGAGGAGAGGCAGGCACAAGCAAAAGAACCCCTGCTGTTGCCTTTTACACCATTTATTGTCTAAGAAATAAGATGCTGTTGTAAGGACCTGTCCACAAGGTGTTAAAAGCCCTGGGTCAATGAATGGATCATTACCTTGGGCTGACCACTTGTGGGTATCCTAAGTCATACCATCTTAGGGCCAAAGCCAGTTAGATGCTACAAGATTTCATGCTGATAAAGTGTGAAATTTTAGAGGAAAGTCATGAAAGCCAAAGCCTGGTGGTATATAACAGGACGGCTGAAATCTACAACAGGTAACTAAGGCGCTTAATTAAAAGCAACAGCACAGCATCACTTTTCAAAACTCAAGGGACTGACAGGTACTTGCTTACCATGGACATGGATTCCATTTGGTTGAAAAGAGCTTGTTTCTGGCTGATAAGACTTCAGGTGTGATCCTGAGGGCTGCTGGGTATGGGGAGGCTGTGTTCTCTGCATTATTGAAGGAGCTGGAACTCTCCGGGGGCTAATGTGGTGAGGAGATGGAGCAGAAGGCGCAAACCTGAGAAAACAATTATAAAAGGAAACATGAGAGGTGTAAAATAGCAGGAAGAAGACAAAGTCTTCAAAGCCGAATTCTAATTCCCTATTCTGACTGTATAAGAGCGTGACAAAAAGCCTTTTTAAAAAAATCTTAAGACTTTTCTCTCCCATTTTTCAACCACTGAATTCTCAATTGAGATATTGAGGGAATAAAAGAGATCAACAAAGGGAAAATCCAGTCACAGTCTGAGTTTGTCAAGCTTCTTAAAATGCATTTCAATTACTCTGGGCTTGATGAAATTCAAAGCACATCTTTTGTCAGACCCCCTTTCCACTAATTTTTAGACCCGTTTGCATTTTAGGGGAAATTTGATTCATATATTTCTGATTCATTTACACTTAGCTCATAAACATTTTGTCTATGACTTCATTAAAGCATCTTTAGTCCTATTCTCTTTAGACAATATATTTTCTTTTGTCAAGTATAAATTAACTTACACCTCAAAGGTCAAGTGTGGTTTGAAATCCGGAACTCAGACATCTGTGTAGGTTCTATGCTTGGCAAAGAACATTGCCCAAGGTGTAACAGGAACATGATTTGGAATATTTTTGCAGTCAGACATGCCAATCTCAGTAAGATTACTGGTAGTTTCTGAGGCAGAACATACAGGTGTTTAAATAAAGTGATATTATCAACTAACCTGAGATATAAGATGATAATTATCCATTGATCTTCTCATTGTAAGGGAAATGGCAGGATCTGATTCACTAGGTTTAAAATGACACCTTATACTTCCTAACATTGAAGTTTCCTTGAAGTGTACTTGTGCGAACAATGTTAAAGTTGAGCAATGACCACAGACTATCAAAATTGTCAGGGGGAGAGGGGAGTCAGCCTTTGGACAAGTGTCTGTTCTCTCTCCTAGTTGCTGGCATTCAAAATAAAGTTAACTTTCCTTTTCCAATGCCCCCTCCCCCTGCACACACATACACAAAAACACCAAAAACAAAAACCTAACACTTGATTTGCCGGTTCAGTAGGTGGCTGGCTAAGTGTGGTAGAGAAAGGAGCAGGGACTCTGTCAATGCAGTGAAAGAAGCATCATGATAATGAGCAGGGAAGCTGTGTTAGCAGTGAAGTATTTGGTTGTCCTCCAAAAACTCAGGAGGCTGAAAAACTTCAACAGGCTGTTTCTGTGTAGAAAGGCAGGCTTTGTTTTATGACAACGTGTTGATGTCACCATATGTAATACACCACTTATTTCATAGAAACAGGTCACTTAATTTTCCTGGGCTTTTTGTGTAGGGCCGTTGATGAATCAAAGGGAGGACGTTTCAAATCACAGTAGTTAACACAGTAGAGCTTCTACATTTGTATTGCTGCAGTAAGAAACCATGGGATGAAATCCCATTTCTCTCTGCATTGCCCTTCTTGAGGTCTGATGAGACAATGCAGGAAGATGACATAGGAACCAAGAATGGAGGATTTGGAATAGTTATGGAGAAGAGAAGTCAGAGGCTGCTTAAAGAAACTTGCTGGGTTTGGATGCCTACTTAATCAAGAACATGTATCTTCCCTCTCCTGGAAGAGAACAGTAACTCAGTGTTCTGTGCTTGATAAAT
The DNA here is from genome assembly GCF_963930625.1 of Muntiacus reevesi. Classification (NCBI taxonomy): domain Eukaryota; kingdom Metazoa; phylum Chordata; class Mammalia; order Artiodactyla; family Cervidae; genus Muntiacus; species Muntiacus reevesi. The sequence continues at coordinate 38,105,132 of NC_089265.1, read as the reverse complement.
ATATATTCTCCAAGCACATCATCTTAACTGGAATTAGTCTGAAAAGAGGGCTGAGTGGCCTACTGCTCTGAGAAAAAACAGAGCAAGCTAACCCTGACACTATCCCCATAACTTCTATTAAAAACTTGCATGCCAAGATTCCCCGTATAGAGGCTATTTTCTTGGGGAACATGTCCTCAATGTTTCTCACAGGTCGCCCTCAAGTTGTGGAGAGAAAAGAGGAATTGTGAGACCACAGACTTTGGGGCTAGAAGAAATTCACACCACCAACCAACACCAGAATCCTATGAGCAGAAGATCGCTAGGGAGGGAGAGAAAGGGGTGGATTTGAATTAGAAGGAAACCTACATCATTGCTAAGTAGCCATCTCTGGCATCTCAAATTTGTTTTTGGCAGGGGGTGGGGGGGGAGCAAGATTCTTTGGCTTTTTAATTGTATTTCTTTGTTTGGGAATAAAAGATGCAACACGCTCTTGGTGGCTTTTCAGTTTCCTCTCCTGGTACCTCTGCCTGTTAACGACTGACAGAGCAGAGATGCATAGCTGGGGCAGGTTACAGTATTTAGAAGTGTGATCTTAGTACCAATAGCTTGATGGAGGAGAATAATTTTATTTCACAACTCCCTCCTCCACAGGACAATAAATCTAACTTGTAAATAAAAGTTTGATTAATAAAGAGTAGAAAATGTGTATGGGGAAGGGGAAGGAGGCAAAGGACTGTCAGCAATATAAAACTTTCTATTTTTGTAATTTGCGATGATGTGACTAGCATGAATTATGATTACTAGTTATAAAAAAGTAGCATAGTCAACCAACTAAAAGAACAGAGTTCATTTGAGCATATTAGGAGTCATCTAGAATGTTAATTTCTTACAACAGACCCCTGTATCTATATTTAGATTAAATATCTATATGTAAATTATATATCTATACATCTATCCAGAGAGTATATAATTACATGCTAATTACAAATCATTCTTATCTATTCAGTCACACAAGTTTCACACTCAGTCATGCTCTCTTGGCTACCACATATTACTTACTATAAAAGTAATGTTGAACAAAGAAAAAAAAATGTGAAAGTACACACACAACAGGATTTTAGCATAGTCTATCTCAGAAACCTGGGGAGAATAAAATAATACTGAGCCCTCAGTTGACCTTACATTTTGCTTTTTGCTACTTCAGGCTGGGTTTTACTCCATGTTATTAAAATAAATAAGATTATATGGCATAAAGTTAATATAATCTCAAAATCTAGTGTGATACTCTGTATAAAGCATTAATAAAAGTTTAAATATATACCATTCTAAATGAAATAAATGCACACCTAAAGTAGTCTTTGCTTTTAAAAGAAAAGAATTGGTACAAAAATTCTAACTTTTACATACATAGAGGGGAGATGAAAAGCAACGAGATGTGATCGTGATAATCCAGACAATTGTTAGGAACAAAGAAGTGAATAAGAATTTAGCACTAAAAAGTCCACTCCAAGAAATGGCTGCATAAATATGACAGACTTTCTAGTACATAGAATCAATTTTGTTACCGCCTAAAAAACACTACATAGTATTTTATTGAAAAATCTTATAATCTATTAACTTAAACTTAGTTTTTATGACTTGCTTTCTTGTTAACTAGCTCACAGAAATAAAAATAGCAAATAAGAATCAGATATGAGAGGGCAGGAGAGAAGCAGAAGAGAAAGCTCTATGGTGAAAAGCAAGGCCCTGGGAACAACCAAAAGCAATCACTAACTTACAGCAAGAGAGATGCCAGGAATGTTATTTAAAAAAAAAAAAAAAAAAAAAAAAAAACCCTCAAGAAACTTGAGTAGTTTGAAGCCATTTACTTCAAAAGCAAGCAAACAAATAAAAAACATGCATACTTGAACAGAAACTCACTAAGCAAAATATACAATGTTGTTATTGTTACTGAAGGTAGGGTGGAGGGGGCCTCGAAATCCCATTTTCTCAGTGTCTTCACCTATTTTCCAACCTAGTCTTTGTAAAACATGCACACACATGTCAAATGAACATGGTCTGAATATTCTTCCCAAAGGAGAAAGATTTCTTTTTAACTCCAAAGGAGGTGAATTAATTTTTTTGATGATAAAATATAGAATTTTAATGCTGAGTATAAATTACAGAGATTTATAATTTTCCTCCCATGGAACATCTCATTCCCCCATCATGTCGAGACAAGATATCATCACTCTCATTCATTCTGAGTGACAGCAGTTTCCCAGAGCCAGAAGACAGAATGTCTGATGTCTTTCTAGGTCCAGCTCTGTCCCCCAGTTGCTGATCTGCAGTTGACATTTCACAGATTTCATTTGACATAGCTTACCAATCTCTTCTTTGACTTCTATACTTCTTTGAAACAAAATAAAACTGTTGCATAAAAATGTACACAACAGACTAGAATTAAAAAAACAACTGCTTATCAGAAGCAGATCACACAATAGAAAACCAGGGAATTGAGTCAACTATTTCCACTCATTTAGTGAAGGAGTTTACATAACCTTAGCATGAGCCATGTTTCAGTGGTTTGGGGGAGAAAAAAAAAAAACCCTAGAAAGGTTTCTGCAAATATTTACCTGTACACACCTTGGAAATTGTCTGATTATTTGGGGATATGTACTCGGTTATGCTCCTTCCCTTCTGCGGCCTGCTCCCCCTCTCTGTTCACACTGAGCTTCCCCACTTTGCAATAAGGTGAGCCAGAAGCAAAGTGCTCTCCTGTACATGCAGTACTCAATCTTAGATTGTTTCATAGAACAATAGGCCCCAACTGAAACATGTAGAACTGGTGAAATTCATGTGCAGAGAAATTACAAATGGCAGAAAAAGCAGATGGATATCATAGAAGACAGATGGACGAGAAGTCAGATCCCCTTGGCTTGGAGTGTGGCTCTACCCCTTACTATAATAGCTAGCTAATTTTGAATAAATTCCCTGACTTCTCTCAGTCTCAATTTCAAGTGCAAAATACTCTCAACTCTTACTGGGGTGGGGGGGGTCATAAAATCTGAGATAACATATTCATTTATTCATTCATGAGGTATTTATTGAGCACCAACCAAGCTCTTCGGGTGCATTGAGTGAGTGAAATTCATACAGTTGTGTCCGACTCTTTGCGACCCCATGTACTATACAGTCCATAGAATTCCCTAGGCCAGAATACTGGAGTGGGTAGCCTTTCTCTTCTCCAGGGATCTTCCCAACCCAGGGATTGAACCCAAGTCTCCCACAGTGCAGGTGGATTCTTCACCAGCTGAGCCACAAGGGAAGCACAAGAATACTGGAGTGGGTAGCCTATCCCTTCTCCAGAGGATCTTCCCAACCCAGCAATCAAACTGGGATCTCCTGCATTGCAGGTAGATTTCTTACCAACTGAACTACCAGGGAAGGTGCACTAGAGATACAGTAACACATGACCCTGAGTTTATGGAACCTCTACTGTGGTGGGAGGAAGCAGGCAATGAACAAGTTTAAATCCACAAACTGTATTGAGCTAGAAGAAAGGAGCACTACAGAGAAAAACAAAGAATGGAAGGTGAGGGGTGGGAAGGTAACTATGAACAATTTTATATTAGGTATCAAAGTCCTTTAAACAATGAATGTTCGACATGGTTTGGATGATTAATACATGTTTATTGAATGACTGCTCTGAACAGAGGCTACATGTAAGGTATCTCTGATTTAAAATATACCCAATGCTTAAGAGCTGTCTAACACAATAGCATTGTGTTAGAATATCTATTAAGCTCAAAAACAAAACAAAACAAAACAACTGAGGACTCTTTTCTCCTTTAACTATTTCAATATGGAAAGAGGTTCAAAGGAAGTGAGGCATTTACTTATCTGGTTAATTTTCTAGTTCTAGGAGCACTTAGTTGTGGTTTTCTGGCTTTTCCAACAAGCTATCCTGAGCTCACAAATCCATACAACCATAGAATATTTGAGGTGAAGGGCATTGGTGCACCATCGTATCTGGTCCAGAGACATGAAATGGTTTGCCAAAGTCATGCAGTTACTTCTCCAGATACCACTTTATCCCAATAAGGTAAGACATTTTCTAACGGAGATACAAAGCAAGGCAGAGAGACGAGTTGAGGGAGCATGGAAGAGGACTCCTGTGGGCTTCTGAGGTCTTCCTCCTCACCATCAGGTGATGAGGATGGGCAGAGGGTGGGCATCAGCAAGCTACTGCCTTTAATAAATCTGACTGTGTGTTTCCCAGTTTGCTTTGGTGAAGTCGCTCGGTTCTAAAATGGGGTTCTTTGTGCCCAAGCTAGGCTTATACCTTTAGTCTTTCCAACTGGATAGCTCCTTTCAGTTACACTCTCCCTTATGTATAAATCCAAAATATTTCTGTGTGTCAATTAACAATTGTGTTTCTTCAAACAAATTTTATTAATAGGCTGTGTTGCAAACCAAGCACATGTCATAAATACGCCTCACTTTTCTTCATTTGTATTGTATATGCAAGCAGTGCTGGCAAGCGATGTGGGACTGTGTGTTTTAGCACTGCTTTGGGGTTAACACTTTGAAAAGAGGTGTTTACATGATCAACTAGATTAATATGTGCTTGGATAGTTCGCCCCCTCCCCACCTTCTTTCTTCTATGAGGGTTATAGACCTCCCAAAGAAGGAAGAATGCATCGGAACAGCTAGTTTCATTGTATTCACATGAAAAATATTATTGATTTGCTGCCAGGGAGTAGAAATAATGAATAGAAACTGGTCTATGGTAGATTTGGGGGAGGTATTCTTTATTCCCCCAAAGAATTGTGGGGTATCATCTGTAGTGGTTTTAAAATTCATCTGTGAAAACTAATCAATGAAAAATGGCTTTAGCAGTTGGCTGACTGCAGAAGGGGAAAAAAGGAATCCTTTTCAAAACCTAAAAAGAAAAGCACAGTTTTAAGGATTTCACATCTGATTTAACATCTAAACCCCCTCCCCCCAATGATAATACCCCACTTTGTATAGCCAGACAGCGCTCCATTTTAGTAGACTTTAGTGGTCTTTATAACAATTTATGAATCACTTCATGAATTCCTGGCTGACTCATCTGGGTGACTATAGTATCTACTTATACTTCCCTTCTGTCTCACAAAAGAGACACTTGGACTCAGTTCAATCCAGATTTGTCCTCGAATGAATCACAGCACGTTACTGGGGGAACTGCAAATTGAATTCTGCTTCTGAGACAATCAAGACTGCTTTCAGAAATGAAGAAACGGCCTTGGGGAAGTGTGGGTAATTGCAACACTGTCCATCTGGGCAGGACCGAAGCAGGCCAAGAGCTGTATGTTCATCTGAGGACTTGGTTTCAAACTACTCAAAGAGCTGAATCCATCCCCTGGAAGGGCTTAGTGTTTTTCTCCTTACAAGAGTCTGGGTCAATATTAACCGCAAATAATTTATCAAGTTGGATGAGTTTAAGGCTAAAAAATAACTGCCTGAGTCTCCAAAAAGCATGACAAAATGAGGGCTGTGACGTTGGTTATAGGTGAAATGATCATCGAGGCTTTTTAAAGAAGCCACATATATATTATAATGAGGGAAATAGAAAGGATGGAGTGTTCTGCAGGAAAGCTTCTCCATTTGGGTTTATGGAGTAAGTTATAAGTCAAGAAAACAAAGTATTCAATGCCCAAGGCAGAGAAGAATATTTTTTCTGTGCACAGGGCAACAGGGTCTGTGGCATCACACTATTACTCCCCAGTGGAAATGCAAAGCAAGGGGGAATGGACATCCAGGCTATGTGACAGAAACGAATTATGCAGGACGCATTTAACCAAGAGCCAGGCTTTTTGGAATATCTTGACTGCAGAATTGGCTGTGACTTGGTTGTTTGTCTTATTTCAGAATCTGATGTGAAGGGGAAAAAGGAAAGAAAAGTCTGATTCTGCCAAATCCTCTTTACAAAAAGGTGCCAACCAGAAGAACATTTATCCAGAGTGGTCTTAGACATTTCATGTCAAAAATACTGCTGTGGAAAAAAGTTCTGTAGTGATGTCATCCCTTGGGCAGCTCTGAGGAGGTCAAAACAACGGGATTAACTCATGGTCCTGTGGCTAAGGGAAGGCTTTCTCTTGTTCAGCAGTGTTAGGCACAGAGTTCAGTCTGCCTTGCAATAGAATGCACCGGAGGAGAGAAAAAAATTCAGAAGAGATAGGAATGAGAATGCCAGATGAGAAAAGAGGGGAAAAGAGTGATTTTTGTCCAAACAGGAGAAAGCAAGGTATAGGTAGATTAAAAAATGGCTTCTTCCAGGCCTTTCTCACGGTCTCAAATGCAAACACAAGTCTCTTGACGACATCAGGACTTTTAGAACTGACATCCAATGCAGTACTCTTGCCAAGTACAGCTGGGTGCCTTTGAAAGCCACTGCTAAATGAGACCTCAGAAGTCAATATAATCCATAAATTTGAAAAGAAACTAGGTGGGTGGTGGTTTGGTCAGTAATAACATGTGTTGTTTATATTCATTTTTTTCCTTCATCTGAAGAAAGTCAGGTTACTACTGTGGTAACCACAAATGAATTTTTAATACCTTCTCCTGAAGATGAGACTCAATAATTGGCTATAGAAATGAATTAAAAGAAACATCATATATATAAAAATTCACAGAGAAAGGTTCAGTTCAGTCACTCAGTTGTGTCCGACTCTGCAACCCCATGAACCACAGCACGCCAAGCCTCCCTGTCCAACACCAACTCCTGGAGTTCACCCAAACTCATGTCCATTGAGTAGGTGAGGCCATCCAACCATCTCACCCTCTGTTGTCCCCTTCTCCTCCTGCCCTCAATCTTTCCCAGCATCAGGGTCTTTTCAAATGAGTCAACTCTTCGCATCAGGTGGCCAAAGTATTGGAGTTTCAGCTTCAACATCAGTCCTTCCAATGAACATCCAGGACTGATCTCCTTTAGGATCGACGGGTTGGATCTCCTCGCAGTCCAAGGGACTCTCAAGAGTCTTCTCCAACATCACAGTTCAAAAGCATCAATTCTGTGCTGCTCAACTTTCTTTATAGTCCAACTCTCACATCCTTACATGACCACTGGAAAAACCATAGCTTTGACTAGATGGATCTTTGTTAACAAAGTAATGTTTCTGCTTTTTAATATGCTGTCTAGGTTGGTCATAACTTTCCTTCCAAGGAGTAAGCGTCTTTTAATTTCATGGCTGCAATCACCATCTGCAGTGATTTCGAAGCCCAGAAAAATAAATTCAGCCACTATTTCCCTATCTATTTGCCATGAAGTAATGGGACCGGATACCATGATCTTACTTTTCTGAATGTTGAGCTTTAAGCCAACCTTTTCATTCTCCTCAAGACGCTCTTTAGTGCTTCTTCACTTTCTGCCATAAGGGTGGCGTCATCTGCATATCTGAGGTTATTGATATGTCTCCCTGCAATTCTGATTCCAGCTTGTGCTTCTTCCAGTCCAGTGTTTTTCATGATGTACTCTGCATATAAGTTAAATAAGCAGGGTGATAATATAAAGCCTTGATGTACTCTTTTTCCTATTTGGAACCAGTCTGTTGTTTCATGTCCAGCTCTAACTGTTGCTTTCTGACCTGCATACAGGTTTGTCAAGAGGCAGGTCAGGTGGTCTGGTATTCCCATTTCTTTCAGAATTTTCCACAGTTTTTTGTGATCCACACAGTCAAAGGCTTTGGCATAGTCAATAAAGTAGAAATAGATGTTTTTCTGGAACTCTGTTGCTTTTTTGATGATCCAGCGGATGTTTGCAATTTGATCTCTAGAGAAAGGTTAGGGCTTCCCATGTGGCGCTAGTGGTAAAGAACCCACCTGTCAATGCAGATGTAAGAGATGTGAGTTCAGTCCCTGGGTCAGGAAGATTCCCTGGAGGAGGGCATGGCAATCCACTCCAGTATTCTTGCCTAGAGAATCCCATGGACAGAGGAGACTGGCAGGCTATGGTCCATAGGTTTGCAAAAAGTTGGACACTACTGAAGCAACTTAGCATGTGCACAGATGGGGTCTTGGTTCTTATAGATGGAAAGAGCATTACATCCTCAAAATGCTTTCATTTTGCATTTCCAGCACCTCATCCAGTACTATGCAAAGATAATAAATGCTGGCTGTTGCTGCTGAAGAAATACTCTGTTGAGACTATTGGTTCCATAGACACGGTCCCCAACCTAGTGTCAATTCTTGTGTCCAGGTAGATACCTTTGCCGAACTGGTGTGAATGGCCAGCTGAGGATTTGTCCAGAAACCAGTTTCTGAGGGGAGAATATCTTATTCAAGAGAACAGTTTCAGCCATTTACTCTGAGGAAGACGATTAAAACAGAGAAAAGTTTTTCTCCTTGCAACTAAACAGAAAAGCAACTAAAGACTATTTCTCAGAAAAAGGAGGCTAACCCAAAGACTAACCAAAAAAGATTAACCCAAAGAACTTTGTCTCTTGGTTTCTCTTCGCCTCAATAAGACTCCTCACCACTAATGAACAAACAGTCCTTCACCTACAAAAACATACAGTTTCTCAGGGGCCAATTTCTCCAACTGTCTCCACCTGAGAGGGGAAAAGATGACGTTGATTTCCAGATCACACTGCTAAAACACTAAGCAGAGGATTTCCTTTCCAGCCTTTTCTATGTCAGAGATGAGGTACTTTGTAATGTGGATATCTTGACTCGGGCTAGAATGGCTTATGGGCTTTCACTTTAGGAATTCTAGAATTTGCTCTTTCAGAGAAAGTATATGAAAAGAACACATTGCATACATCTGAATACTCTAATGGCTTAGTGAACTCCATGTTGCTTCATGCTAAGGCACTCAAGTAGAGATTTCAAGAAAAAGAATTCTATTTTACCTCAAGCCTTCCTTGTTACTGTCATGACTCACTTTCCTGACTGAAAACCCAAGGGGACTAAAAAAATACCATCTCAGGCTTCACATGAAGTGGATCTGTTTGGAATGCGGGAACAAAACAAAGATGGCTGATTTGGCATTCAGAGGTGAAAAAACTCCACTGGTACTTAAAAATTATAATCCCTTTTATAGACTTTCTAATAGATAGTCTGTGATGTGTGTTTATAATTAATTTGAAAACAAGGAAACAAAGCAGTTCAAAATTTAAAATCCATGGAAAACAGTCTGATGTGAATGAATATTTGAACCACAAATCAAGCTATTTGTTTGGTGGAGTAACACACAAAAGCTCACATCAGCATCTCCTGCTTTGCCATGAAGTCACACAGAGAAGAATGTGGAGATGGGAAAGCATCCGTCATCTGTTCAGGATTACTGCTGCCCTTCACACCAGAAAAAGGAGCTTGGACTTTCTTCCAAGAATGGTGGGAACACAGATGTCAGTAGGAAACCCTCAGTGATTCAATTTACCCTTTAAGGGAAGCTCTTAGTGTGGTGTGGAGCTGAGACCATGTGTGTGTTGGGTGAAGGTAGAAGGTTGTGGGTAGGCAAGACCGGACGTTGGAAAACCAGTTAGGGGGCTGTTGTACTTGAGATAGAAGGGGATAGCGGTGAAGTAGGTTTGGAGGAGTAGAGTTGATTAGGCTTAAAATGTATTTGAAGGTAGAGCTAAATTAGGCTCATAAAAGTTTGGCAGACAACACAGACGTTTAAATTAGAGATAGATTAGAGAGGACTAGGGAAGCTAGCTCAGCAAAGCCTTTGTTGTTTTACCTTTCTTCCAAAGGAACCATTCAGAATCATTGGGTAGGTAAGAAGAAAGTAACAAACATCACCAATTTCCTGGTATGGGTGACTTACTGGGAATGAATCTGGGTGGCATATTTATAAGAAGCTATTATTATTAGCAAAGTGAATATCACTGTGAGAAGAAAGCTCATTCCAAAGGCCTATAACCCAATTGATATTCTCCACAGAGGATGAAGCATGGCTGTGGTCATGATCAATATTTAAGAAATTTTAAGACTGGTGGGCTGTTCTGCCCTGGAATAAACATCAAGAAGTACCAGAAGTTTCCCACAGATTTAAGGAAAACAAAACAGAAAAAAGGATCTCAAGCCTTTCCAGTCTAAGATCCAATGCTGTAATCTCCATTATCTAGGAGACAGAATAGGATATTGGAATTTTCTTCCTCTTTGTACCTACAGCATCAACATCAGAACAACTTTCATTACATTCAATTCTCAAGTAGACATGCGGGGCGGGTGGACTTTGGACCTCACCTCTCTTAATCTTGAATATCTGTGTAAGTCACTTTTCTAGAAAGAAATTGACCCCTTAATGGGAAGTGAAATGTGGATAACTGTCTTCTGAATAGAAAGGGCTGAAACCCAAAGAATGATGCTCATGACCTGGCATTAGGTGAGCATCCTATCAAATCATTCATACACTCTTAATAATTTCTTCTTTTGTTGGGCCCAGAATATGTTCTGAACTCTTGCTCGATGGATAATAGGATATGAAGGCCTTTGAAATGTATACCAGAGTCACCAGGGTACCTGTCTTAGCCAAATACACAAAGCCTGTTCTCTAGATAAAGCCCAAACTCCTTATAGCAGATCATGAGGCTCTTCCAACATTTATTTATGAAGCTCCACTCTTGCCTGCTCTCGTTCCTCTTAGTTTATAAAATATATACATATATATATATATGTCAGGCAATATCATACATCATATATATACATATACGGTCCTATAGACCTTCAGATTTCAAGGAGACATTTCTTCTTCTATTTCTGCCTCCCCAATTTTGGTTAGGTGCCTCTACCATCTCCTGTAGCAACCCTTCCTAACATCCTAAATTATGACCACCAATTGATCTGGTTAGTTCTCACAGGACTGGGTGCTTAAAGACTGCAGGACTCCCATCAGTCTCCTTCATCACATATCCTCAATGTCTAGTATATTGCACTGGTGCCCAAACACCAGCTGACTGACTCAATAAATGAATGAACCCCAATGCTAGGGTTCATTCTGATAAACTAATATTTTATAGGATGCTTATGATTTAGCCATTATTGCACACATAATAGAAGATTAAAATGAGAGAGAAAAGATTAAGTGTAGAGAGAGAATGTGTGTATATGTCTATGGAAAAGGTGAGTGGGTGAAGATATCCATGTTCCTGTTTACTCAGGAAGTTCTGGGAAGGGCAATACAGCAAAGTAGGCCTAGTTTGAGCTATGTAGATGATACAGATGTAAATATGTGAGAATAGTTAGTATTGAGCATCTAGTATTAAAGATCACAGGAAAGCAAATGGAACCTTAGCAAAGGCAAGAGACTCCCAGCAATGTGTGTATGCATGAACATTTGTATTAAAACAACTATGAGTGCCTGATGAACTATGAACAGAGGTTCGTGACACTGTACAGGAGACAGGAATCAAGACCATCCCCATGGAAAAGAAATGCAAAAAGGCAAAATGGTTGTCTGAGGAGGCCTTACAGATAGCTATGAAAAGAAGAGAAGTAAAAAGCAAAGGAGAATAGGAAAGATATTCCCATTTGAATGCAGAGTTCCAAAGAATAGCAAGGAAAGATAAAAAAAAACAAAACAAAAAAAACCTTTCTCAGCGATCAATGCAAAGAAATAGAGGAAAACAACAGAATGGGAAAGACTAGAGATCTCTTCAAGAAAATTAGAGATACCAAGGGGACATTTCATGCAAAGATGGACTCAATAAAGGACAGAAATGGTAAGGACCTAACACAAGCAGAAGATATTAAGAAGAGGTGGCAAGAAGACACAGAAGAACTGTACAAAAAATATCTTCATGACCTAGATAATCACAGTGGTGTGATCACTCACCTAGAGCCAGACATCCTGGAATGTGAAGTCAAGTGGGCCTTAGAAAGCATCACTATGAACAAAGCTAGTGGAGGTGATGGAATTCCAGTTGCGCTATTTCAAATCCTGAAAGATGATGCTGTGAAAGCGCTGCACTCAATATGCCAGCAAATTTGGAAAACTCAGTAGTGGCCACAGGACTGGAAAAGGTCAGTTTTCATTCCAATCCCAAAGAAAGGCAATGCCAAAGAATGTTCAAACGACCACACAATTGCACTCATCTCACACGCTAGTAAAGTAATGCTCAAAATTCTCCAAGCCAGGCTTCAGCAATACGTGAACCATGAACTTCCAGATGTTCAAGCTGGTTTTAGAAAAGGTAGAGGAACCAGAGATCAAATTGCCAACATCTGCTGGATCATCGAAAAAGCAAGAGAGTTCCAGAAAAACATCTATTTCTGCTTTATTCACTATGCCAAAGACTTTGACTGTGTGGATCACAAAAATACTGTGTAAAATTCTGAAAGAGATGGGAATACCAGACCACCTGACCTGCCTCTTGATAAACCTGTATGCAGGTCAGGAAGCAACAGTTGGAACTGGACATGGAACAACAAACTGGTTTCAAATAGAAAAAGGAGTACATCAAGGCTGTATATTGTCACCCTGCTTATTTAACTCATATATAGAGTACATCATGAGAAACACTGGACTGGAAGAAGCTGGAATCAAGATTGTCAGAAGAAATATCAATAACCTCAAATATGCAGATGACTCTTATGGCAGAAAGTGAAGAGGAACTAAAAAGTCTCTTGAAAGTGAAAGAGGAGAGTGAAAAAGTTAGCTTAAAGCTCAACATTCAGAAAACTAAAATCATGGCATCTGGTCCCATCATTTCATGGGAAATAGATTTGGAAACAGTGGAAACAGTGTCAGCCTATTTTTGGGGGGCTCCAAAATCACTGCAGATGGTGACTGCAGCCATGAAATTAAAAGAAGCTTACCCCTTGGAAGGAAAGTTATGACCAACCTAGACAGCATATTAAAAAGCAGAGACATTACTTTGCCAACAAAGATCCATCTAGTCAAAGCTATGGTTTTTCCAGTAGTCATGTATGGATGTGAGAGTTGGACTGTGAAGAAAGTTGAGCGCCAAAAAATTGATGCTTTTGAACTGTGGTGTTGGATAAGACTCTTGAGAATCCCTTGGACTGCAAGGAGATCCAACCAGTCCATCCTAAAGGAGATCAGTCCTGGGTGTTCATTGGAAGGACTGATGCTGAAGCTGAAACTCCAAAACTTTGGCCACCTGATGCAAAGAGTTGATTCAATGGAAAAGACCCTGATGCTGGGAAAGATTGAAGGCAGGAGGAGAAGGGGACAACAGAGAATGAGATGGCTGGATGGCATCACCGACTCAATGGACATGAGTTTGGGTAAACTCCGGGAGTTGGTGATGGACAGGGAGGCCTGGTGTGCTGCGATTCATGGGGTCACAAAGAGTCGGACACGACTGAGTGACTGAACTGAACTGTACTCTATAGAAGTATGCAGGTTAGACATGATGTAGGACCTTTGAGAACTGAGGTCACCACCCTTTGGACCAACGAATCAAGGGGAGTAATCCTTTCTAGAAACTTCTCCAGGATAGAAACAGGATTTGGTAATAAACCCCCTTTCTGAGGCATTTCCCTCACTGATCCTTTTTGCTTATTAAACCATCCTTAGGATCTATCACTGTGAAGAGAAGCATAGGAAACCTGGAGGTTACAAGGAAACTTTAGGTTCCTGCCCTCAGAGAATTAATAATCTAGTTAGCAAATAGACACAAGTTGGATAATAAGGACCCAGTGATTTAACTGGGGAGCTGCAAGAGGCAAATTGAGTATTAAGCAAAGCCCAAGGCTGATAACATTTAGTCAAGGATGATAAGACATTGAGAGAATATGCTTTCTGTCTCTTTAGACAGAGAAAGATCCTGAATTAAGATGAAGAAACAACCAAACTAAGTCAATCAGCAGGTTGATTTGACAAGAGCTAAAGAACTTTACATAATTGCGAAGATATTACATAGAAAACAATGTCTATTTTTAACCCATTGGCATCCAGGAAAGACACAAAACATTCCCAATGGTGAATTAGAAACTGCTGTCTATGAAGACCAGCCCTGGTTACTCGAAGACACAGAAAGACTGCACATACATCAAAGTACCTAGAACTCTAGCAATATTACATCTGATATGAATAGAAAATAGTAACTCTTCCCAATACTTCATATAGACTCAAGAACTGACATTTCTTAATTGGTAAGGTATTTAGACTATGTTCTCAAAAACTGTCCCTACCATTCTTTGATGCTGAGTCCTATAGTACTAGTACTAGAGTCCTGAGTACTAGAATGTGTTCTCTTCAGGGAAGAGCACATCCTTTCCTTTTTTTAGTCTTCTCTGGCTCAGAGGTGGGGATCACAGGAAGCCCTTTACTTCCTCCACTCTGGTAAATCCACAAGTAAATTCCTTTACACTCCACTCTGGTAAATCCACAAGTACCCTATGTCTGTCACTTGTACTACAAAGCACACCATATTTGTGGCCTTCTTTGGAATGAAGAGAGGCATGCTTTTGGACAAGATCAGTGACACAAGTCTAGCTGACTTATTCTTGGGACTGGGAGATTTCTCCATCTCAAAAGAAAAAAAAGAAAAAGATTTCCATCAATGTTTATTTTCTCTAGTCTAACAGACATACTTTGAAACTCAGTAAATTAACATTTCCCAAGACCCTGGGTTCCTCTTATGGGAAGCCACTGTCATAAAGCACCACTGGCTCAATCAACATGACATAGTAAAACACCACTTCCCATAATAATTTTAAGTCAACATTAGGTGATGTGGTGTGATTTGGCTTAAATCACTGAAATGATGTATCATTCAGATAATATTTCAAAATAAAAATGGAACCTTGTCAAATTGAGAGAACTTGCATTTCCTTTATTTTACGATGGGAAGGATCAAAGGACCTCATGCTAACTGGATCGATGCACTGGACATTTCCTGACTTATGACAGTGACTCAGCCCATTTTATTAACAAGTTAAAGTTAAATAAATGATGAATCAATGCCCGCAAAGCAGGGGGAAAATGCCAGTTTCCCACTAAAATTCGCAAAGTGTGATAAACTTATTTCCGTTAGGAAAACTGCTGAAGTTTTTACTGGGGGATTTCCCAGGCAAACAGAGGCAAAGATACATAAACCCAAAGCGGAAGGTAAGCACATTTCCTCTTAGTGTTTTTATGCTGAACACTAATGCAAACACAGTGAATAATTCAGGGCTGTTTCAAGTCATCCTCATCTTCAAACCTGATTGGAAGAGATAACCTTCCATGCCCTTGCTCCTTCTAGTTGGGCTGGCAGAGGAATGGGGCACACATCCTGTGGAGAGAAGAGCAGCAAGGCAAAGCCACAAAAGTGAAACTATCCACTTTACTCACCCAGCCATACAAAGTACACCACCCTCCCCTGCCTCTCCATTTACTCTTCCCTGGTTTTTTATATTATCAGTCACTGCAATCATTTGACAACATCCCCTGGCTTCCAAACCTGAACCTTTCAGCTATGTGAAGGTTGACTATCTTCACGCCATGTAACAATCTAGGTGCTTTACCTTCTCTGGTTCATCTAATCCTAATTCCCTGTGAGTTGCACACTAAGGCTCAACAGAGCTAAGGAACATCCCATCACCTAAGCGTTACTCTTGCCAAATATGAACAAATCTGTTTAGGAGGAAAAAATCAAATAAGTTCAAATTGCAGAACATTCCGCAAAATAAATATCCTGAGTTCCTCAAAAACTGTTGATGTCATGAAAAAAAAAACAATAATAATAATGATGAAGAAGATGATAAGTTTTTAAAAAGCTAGGAAAATTCATTAGAATAAAGAAGACAGAAAAGAAATGAAAAATATGATCCTTATTAGATCCTGGATCATAAAAAAAACCCTCTATGTATAAAGAACTTTATTCACACATATGAGGAAATTTGAATATTGATTGCATAGCAGATAATAACATTTAATCAATGTTAAATTTCCTGAGTGTGAGAATTACATTGTGATTATACAGGAGAAATGTACTTCTGAGGAGATCTTTCCTAAGGTAATTAGGGTTAATGCTCATTGATATTCCAACAATCTCTCAGATTGGTTTAGAAACAACAGGCAAGCAAATAAAGAAATCAAGGATCTCTCAAGTCAGAAAGAAAAAGAGAGAGAAGGTGGCAAAATGCTAACACTGGTGAACATGGGGGCAGAGTATATGGGTGTTCATTGTGCCATTCTTACAGTTTTAAATATGTTACCAACATACAAAAGATGAAATTTTAAAAAAAATTATAAAATAAAAAATGAAATGTAAAAGACAAAACTGAAACAAGCTAAGCAGCAGGAGCATCTAAGGAACACATTCAAAAAGTCAGCAGCTGTGGGAGCTGGGACTTAATCTGGTGTTTGGGTGGCTGTTGTCTTTTACTCCATTAATGGCTACAATCTTTTTCCACATTTATTCTTTCAAAGGCTATGTACAAAAAAGAAAACACACAGGTTACTTTCTTCTTATATACTTGTAAAGAGTCTACAAGTACCAATAAGAAGATGAGGCAAAGAGGAAGAGGCCCCTATGAATGGTTTTCTTAACTTCACTACCTTGTAGGGTATGGTTCTCGGCCAGGCAGAATGAAATGGGATGATAAAAAGTCTATGAATAATATCACTTAAAACCCAACTGGAAGCTAAATAAATCTTAGAATGAACAAGCTCAACTGAATTTACAGAAATATATCCAATCACTGGCAAGTCTGTGAACTTAATAGATGATTATCATTTGTACTGGTTTGCTGACAGGTTTTGTGGGAGAAGGCTAATCATTTGTTTACACTTAGCCATGAACACAGAAGTGTTAAGATAAGGATAACATATTCTGATCCATGTTTTAATTGCCTATCAGATACATCCACATGGATGTTTCACAGCCACCTAAAACTCAAAACCCTAAAGTCCATTAATTATCATCCTGTCTTCCCCACCCTTCCCTCTACTCAACACCCTCTTTTCCTCTGTTAATGGCACCATTTTCCACCTTGATGTCTTGGGATATAACTCAAGAATGAATTCTGGTCCTTCTTCTTTACCCCACATATACATTAATAAATAGTGATTCAGTATCCTAATAGCCCTTGAATAAACTCTCCATCTTTTTCAGGTCTTTATATTGTTCACAAAGACTCCTACAATAACCTTCTTTGTATTTTCCCTGCCTCTCCCCACTGATTCAAGCCTCAGTTACTTTACTATCTTGTCACTTGAGTTCCTTCTCTACCAAGGACTCAAAGGATGCTTCTTAAGTGAACAGATGTATTAATAAACAGTAGGCATAAATTTTTAAAATGTGGCTCAGTGGACTTAACACATTAAACAACTCTTAGACCAGACCAACAGCAACAAAACCACAGATTGCTGGTGACATCAAAGATTCAAAACTTTATTCTTACTGCCTATTCAACCCATTATTTTGTCCACCTAATGTCTACTACTCCAGGATTGCATTGAGGTGCCCACAAGAACTTTTTCCCCTGTGGATGTTTAGGAGTAACCCCTCCATAGGTCAATTCAAGCCAGATGAGAAGTGGAGAGAACAGGAGAGGCATACTGTCATACCACAAGACAGCTGGGCAGTCCAAAGACAGGGGCCTAAATGTCGAGATTTTAAGATTTTCTTTCAGAAACTCTTACGAGGGTGGTATCAACACAAAGTATTCAGTGAAGAGCCCCTTTCTGGTGGTGCATTTAAAATCCTGTGCCCTTTTATGTTGTACTCTTAAGATAACACTACTGATCTATGGTTCTGAAGGTACCATCTTACACCTGGAAAGCATTTCAACCTTTAGGGACATTACTTTAAAATTGAGTCCCTGAAACAAACTAAGGAAAGACAAGAAAATTCTGATCTGTTTTCTCAGTATCAGACACTTCAGTTGATTATTACCAGTATCTTCATTTTTCCCCCCCATGGAAAATTAAACAGATAATGAGGTATTTGATTCACGTGCTCTGTGTATGTACTTTTAAAATGTCACCTTTGGGTAATTCAACCCACCAATGGATTATTAATAAAATTCAGCAACTGTCAAAGCTCTTCTCAGTGGAGAGAGGTTTAGCGGCGCCACCTATTAGAAGAGAGAGACAGATGGCCTTACCTCTCAGCTCCGGCGTCCACAGCTGCGAGTGGCGGTAACTGGGAGGAGGGGTTGTGGGGGCTCCCCTGTACAGTATGTCCCGGAGAAGGGTGACTGACAGGATGTGGGGGTGGCACGGCCCCAGCAGCTGTTCCGCTTCGGCTTGAGTGATTGCTGGAGAAAATGGAAGCTGAAATCAAGGGAGAACAAGCATCAGACTGCGCCCCAAATGAAGTGCATGCTTTTTAAATACTGAAGGCTGACAGCAAGCATATTTTAGGGGCTTGTTTGTTTTCCTCTTGGTGGTTTGCAGGGAACAACTCTCCCCTTACTGGATATACACAGCTTCTGTTTTCATGGTGGAACAGGTTCCTGGCTAATGCGCCTTTACTGCTGCCTGAGGAGTTCATGTCCGCTCACTCCAGGCTGATGTTCAGGGTTTGCCTCATAAGAGCTGCCCTGCCCGGCAAGGGCCCCGTCTGGACACTGTGTAATTAGTCCATCTTGTAATGTTTGAACCTGGGCAAAGGTCTCTGTATTTGCACTTTTCAGTCACAGGGGATGAGAGTCAGGTAACAGAGCATTCGGTCTGCTGACCCAGAAGGACGCAACATAGGCGTCCCTCCTTTTCTTGGCGCCGCAGTGAGGCGCTGTGGGTCACTCCCAGCCTCCCCATCACTGCTAAATCCGTGTAATTGAGAACAGAGCTTCCCCGGATCCTAGTACCACTGTAGGACCCTACGTGCTTTTAACTTGAGAGTCTAACCGACCCTGGCATTTCCCAATGGTGTGATGAATAAATGTACCCAGTCTTTATCAAAAATGAGTCACCTCCCAACACCACAAAATATGGAAAAGGGGCCTCTGGGATCCTTTCCCGCTGTTGTCTGTTATGACACAGAGAGTCAGTTACAGCCTCATTCTTGAGGGCAGTCTAGCCTTTGAGAACTGTACATGACCTCAAACTTAAATATGTACCCATTTAGATCAGCTAATTGGTACGGTATCAGAGAAGAAACGGGGACCTGTCACTTTCAGAGTCTATCACTACCAGAGAGGCTCTCTCCAAGTCCAGACCTACTCAGCAGATATCTCATTATGTGGCAATAATAGCAGCAACATTATGCTGACTCTTTAACTGCCTTCTCTATACAAAGCTCTGCAGAGCTTTATACCCATCTCTGCTCTCTTTGAACTTACTCTACTGTATCAAAGAATAAATGGATTTCAAAAAATTTGAAAAATCAGGTTCAGGATTCAGAAAAAGAAGCCACATAATCAAAGAGATTTGAAGGTTTAGAAGTTCAGGAGCTGTATTTTTAGACCAGCACACTTTTCTCCAACCTCTCCAGGATAGAATTAATACCCCAGATGACCCAGCCCCCAAAAGCTTAATCCAATGGAACAAAAGTTCAAGTACTTAAAGGAACATGTGAAGAAGCAGAATTATCATCTTCCCGCTCAAAAAGCTACTGACAGGAGTGTGATCTGATTTGAAGGTTTTATTTTTGGCAAGTCAGCATTGTGTCAAGATGGCTTCTGCCCTCAGACGCCTGCATCCTCCACTGTCTTCCAGGTCTTGAAGAGGTGGTGAGACTAGAAAATGCTTACCGGCTCAAAAGGGCAATGCAGAGCTTCTGCTGCCCGTCAGCCTCCAGAAAAGCTGCACATTTGCAAACTCGCTAGAGTCACCTATGAATCACTAGCTCATTTATGCTCAGCTCGCTCAGGCAACCACATTCTGCTTGTATTCCAAATAATAATTTTACCCACGGGAGAAGGCTGTTTGGATTGACTGTGGCAATAGTTTCAATATGGGGTTTGTCAGCATGAAGCTTGGTGTTTTATATACTATTCCAAAAACTAATGGAATAATAAGAGGTCACAGAGACACTGTGAAAACACAGCTAATTTTTTTTCTGCCTTAATGTGGAGACGTGAACTCTCCTATTTATTTTGTTGTACCTGCTGAATGCACCCATCACTTATTATCCCCTGGAGGTGTTTTTGTATGTGTGTGTGTTTATCACAGAGAAGTGCTGCCTTGCTGTTTACAACCCATGAGTAACAGAGAAATCTGGTATGCACACTCCATGCTCTGCTTTGTGTTCCAATAGAAAATGTGCTGCTTCCCAAAGGTCTATATCAGCGATATTAGCTTCGTTTTTGCATTAGCTGCAATGAAATAGGCTGGGAGATTTGGTACTGTGTGAAGTCAGGCCTATTTAAGGTCCTCTCCTTCAGCCTACGTAATAGCCAGGCCCAATCATCCATCAGTCATGCATCCATCCACCCATCCTCCAACCATTACATTTTTTAATTCAATATTTATTTGGTATCTACTACATGCTAGCCACTCTACTATATGTGGGTTCCTGTCCTTGAGGAGGTTGCAGTTGAATAAGGGGAACAGATCTCTATAAATCATTATATCAAAATACTGAGATTTACTAGGATACAGCACCAAATAGTGTCCAAATCTTATCTTATTTGTGGCCTCCAAATGTGCCCTAATCTCTGGCCAAATCAGACAACTGACCACACCTCAAATATGTCATAGCAATTTATGCTACTGTGCTTTTTTGCCTGTCATATCCTCTACCTTTCTGTACTTATTTCAATATTTTTGCTGTGTGCATACACTTACTTGTATTCTTCTCATTTATCTCTCAGCAGCCAATTATTCCACAAGTATTTATGGGGCACCTACCATGTGACAGACACTGAGCCAGGTTTTGGAATAGACTAGGGAACCAGATACCCTTGGTGACTACCGTCTCCAATGCATCATTCATGTTTATTTAGTAAATGAAGATGAACACGATCTAAATGCCATTGGAGACCATCCTGGGCTCCGTGAACAGGACAAGGACAGAAAGGAACATTCATCCACCAATTCCTGTCCCCCACCGGTAAAGGGTATTACTGCTCTCACACTTCCAAGTAGGTACATGCACCACAGTGGCTAAAAGTTCTCACAGATGCTCCCCATCAGGGCATCAGGAAAGCCTGAGGACAGAAAATTAGTGCAATTGAGGGGAGGTGCTGCCAAGTTATGTGTGGTTGCTATAGAAATGGCCACAGGTAAGGACAGGTAGTGAGGGGGATGTGAGATGGAACATAAGAGGTGTATGGTTTAGGTCTCAAGGCTCAGAAACTTTCCCTCCAGCTGTGCTGAGGTCACATGTTGACTGATCAGCAGTTAAACATACATCTATAGCCCTCCCATTCACTGCTATAGCCAGTGAATGACACTGAAACAGGCAGAGACCCTTTGACTGGGGACCCCATGAGAATAAGGAAGTAAGATTTTAGGGTTCAATTTGAAGCAGATTAAAGAAAGTATATGGGTTTCCCCGGTGGCTCAGCTGGTAAAGGAAGTGTATGGAACAGTTTCTTCGGTAGGGTATAAGAAATTACCTGTCAGCAAAAAGAAATCTGTGATTTGCCTTTATATTCTACAGACAGAATGAGAAGTATAAAACAAATTCTATTCTGCTTAGATAATCTTGTAGAAGCTTATAATTCAGTGTTGACACAGAGTGCTTTGCATGCAGAGTCCAAGGCAATGTTTGTGGATATTGCCTGAGGCAAAAATAATGACCAGAAACTTGGAGGAATTAACTATAGAATTGTGGCTCAGATCAGTTCAGTTCAGTTCCGTCGCTCAGTCGTGTCTGACTCTCTGCGACCACATGAAATGTAGCTCGCCAGGCCTTCCTGTCCATCACCAACTCCTGGAGTCCACCCAAACCCATGTCCACTGAGTCAGTGATGCCATCCATCCATCTCATCCTCTATCATCCCCTTCTCCTCCTGCTCTCAAACTTTCCCAGCATCAGGGTCTTTTCAAATGAGTCAACTCTTTGCATCAGGTGGCCAAAGTATTGGATTTGCAGCTTCAACATCAGTCCTTCCAGTGAACACCCAGGACTGATCTCCTTCAGGATGGACTGGTTGGATCTCCTTGCAGTCCAAGGAACTCTCAAGAGTCTTATCCAACACCACAGTTCAAAAACATCAATTCTGTGGCACTCAACTTTCTTTATAGTCCAACTCTCACATCCATACATGACCACTGGAACAACCATGTTTTGACTAGACAGACCTTTGTTGACAAAGTAATGTCTCTGCTTTTTAATAAACTGTCTAGGTTGGTCATAACTTTCCTTCCAAAGAGTAAGTGTCTTTTAATTACATGGCTGCAATCACCATCTGCAGTGATTTTGGAGCCAAAAAGATAAAGTCAGCCACTGTTTCCACTGTTTCCCCATCTATTTCCCATGAAATGATGGGACCAGATGCCATGATCTTAGTTTTCTGAATGTTGAGTTTTAAGCCAACTTTTTCACTCTCCTCTTTCATTTTCATCAAGAGGCTTTTTAGTTCTCCTTAACTTTATTCCGTAAGGATGGTGTCATCTGCATATCTGAGGTTATTGATATTTCTCCTGGCAATCTTGATTCCAGCTTGTGCTTCTTCCAACCCAGCATTTCTCATGATGTATTCAACATGTAAGATAAATAGGCAGGGTGACAATATGCAGCCTTTTCCTATTTGGAACCAGTCTGTTGTTCCATGTCCAGTTCTAACTGTTATTTCCTGACCTGCATACAGGTTTCTCAAGAGGCAGGTCAGGTGGTCTGGTATTCCCATCTCTTTCAGAATTTTACACAGTTTTTTGTGATCCACAGAGTCAAAGGCTTTGGCATAGTCAATAAACCAGAAACAGATGTTTTTCTGGAACTCTCTTGCTTTTTCGATGATCCAGTGGATGTTGGCAATTTGATCTCTGGTTCCTCTGCCTTTTCTAAACCCAGATTGAACATCTGAAAGCTCACGGTTCACACATTGCTGAAGCCTGGCTTGGAGAATTTTGAACATTACTTTACTAGCGTGTGAGATGAGTGCAATTGTGTGGTAGTTTGAACATTCTTTGGCATTGCCTTTCTTTGGGATTGGAATGAAAACTGACCTTTTCCAGTCCTGTGGCCACTGCCGAGTTTTCCAAATTTGCTGGCATGCTGAGTGCAGCACTTTCATAGCATCATCTTTCAGGATTTGAAATAGCTCAACTGGAATTCTATCACCTCCACTAGCTTTGTTTGTAGTGATGCTTTGCTAAGGCCCACTTGACTTCACATTCCAGGATGTTTGGCTCTAGGTGAATGTGAGTGATCACACCATCATGATTATCTGGGTTATGAAAATCTTTTTTGTACAGTTCTGTGTTTTCTTGCCATCTCTTCTTAATATCTTCTGCTTTTGTTATGTCCCTGCCATTTCTGTCCTTTATTGACCCCATCTTTGCATGAAATATTCCATTGGTATCTCTAATTTTCTTGAAGAGATCTCTAGTCTTTCCCATTCTATTATTTTCCTCTATTTCTTTGCATTGATTGCTAAGGAAGGCTTTCTTATCTCTCCTTGCTATTCTTTGGAAATCTGCATTCAAATGGGTATATCTTTCCTTTTCTCCTTTGCTTTTCACTTGTCTTGTTTTCACAGCTATTTGTAAGGCCTCCTCAGACAGCCATTTGACTTTTTTGTTTTTATTTTTCTTGGGGATGGTCTTGATTCCTGTCTCCTATATAATGTCACAAACCTCCATCCATAGTTCATCAGGTACTCTGTCTATCTGATCTAGTCCCTTAGATCTATTTCTCACTTCCACTCTATAGCCATAATGGATTTGATCAAGGTCATACCTGAATGGTCGAGTGGTTTTCCCCACTTTCTTCAATTTAAGTCTGAATTTGGCAATAAGGAGTTCGTGATCTGAACTACAGTCAGCTCTCAGTCTTGTTTTTGCTGACGGTATAGAGCTTCTCCATCACTGGCTGCAAAGAATATAATCAATCTGATTTCAGTGTTGACCATCTGGTGATGTCCATGTATAAATTCTTCTCTTGTGTTGTTGGAACAGGGTGTTTGCTATGACCAGTGTGTTTTCTTGGCAGAACTCTATTAGCATTTGCCCTGTTTCACTCTATACTCCAAGGCCAAATTTGCCTGTTACTCCAAGTGTTTCTTGACTTCCTACTTGTGCATTCCAGTCCCCTATAATTAAAAGGACATCTTTTGTGGGTGTTAGTTCTAGAAGGTCTTGTGGGTCTTCATAGAACCGTTCAACTTCAGCTTCTTCAGCATTACTGGTCAGAGCATAGACTTGGATTACTGTGATATTGATTGGTTTGCCTTGGAAATGAACAGAGATCATTCTGTCATTTTTGAGATTGTATCCAAGTACTGCATGTCAGACTCTTTTGTTGACTATGATGGCTACTCCATCATAGCAGTTCATGACTCAGATCATGAACTCCTTATTGAAAAATTCAGACTTAAATTGAAGAAAGTAGGGAAAACCATTAGACCATTCAGGTATGACTTAAGTCAAATCCCTTAGGAGTATACAGTGGAAGTGATAAATGAATTGAAGGGATTAGATCTGATGGAGTTACTGAAGAACTCTGGATGGAGGTTTGTAACATTATATAGGAGGCAGTGAACAAAACCACCCCCAAGAGAAGCAATGCAAAAAGGCAAAATGGTTCTTTGAGGAGGACTTACAAATACCTAGGAAAGAAAAGAAGTGAAAGGCAAAGGAGAAAAGGAAAGATAAACCCATCTGAATGCAGAGTTCTAAAGAATAGTAAGGAGAGATAAGAAAGCCTTCCTAAGTGAACAATGAAAAGAAATAGAGGAAAACAATATAATGGGAAAGACTAGAGATTTATTTAAGAAAATTAGAGCTATCAAGGGAACACTTCATGCAAAGACAGGCACAATAAAGGAGAGAAACAGTATGGACCTAACAGAAGCAGAAGATACTAAGAAGAGGTGGCAAGAATACAGAGAAGAACTCAAGAAATACAAAAAAGATTTTAATGGCCCAGATAACCAGGATGGTGTGATCACTCACCTAGAGTCAGACATCCTGGAGTGCAAAGTCAAGTGGGCCTTAGGAAGCATCACTACGAACAAAGCTAGTGGAGGTGATGGAATTTCATTTGAGCTATTTCAAATCCTAAAAGACGATACTGTGAAAGTGCTGCACTCAGTTTAGTTCAGTTCAGTTCAGTCGCTCAATCATGTCCGACTCTTTGCAACCCCATGAATCGCAGCACACCAGGCCTCCCTGTCCATCACCAACTCCCAGAGTTTACTCAAACTCATGCCCATCAAGTCGGTAATGCCATTCAGCCATCTCATCCTCTGTCGTCCCCTTCTCCTCCTGCCCCCAATCCCTCCCAGCATCAGGGTCTTTTCCAATGAGTCAACTCTTCGCATGAGATGGCCAAAGTGCTGCACTCAATATGCCAGCAAATTTGGAAAAGTCAGCAGTGGCCACAGGACTGGAAAAGATCAGTTTTCATTCCAATCCCAAAGAGATGCAATGCCAAAGAATACTCAAACTACCACACAATTGCACTCATCTCACATGCTAGTAAAGTAATGCTCAAAATTCTCCAAGCCAGGCTTCAATAGCACATGAACCTAAAACTTCCAGATGTTCAAAGTGGATTTAGAAAAGGCAGACGAACCAGAGATCAAATTGCCAACATCTGTTGGATCATAGAAAAAGCAAGAGAATTCCAGAAAGACATCTATTTCTACTTCATTGGCTATGCTAAAGTCTTTGACTGTGTGGATCACAACAAACTGTGTAAAATTCTGAAAGAGATGGGAATACCAGACTGCCTGACCTGCCTCTTGAGAAACCTGTCTGCAGGTCAAGAAGCAACAGTTAGAACCAGACATGGAACAACAGACTGGTTCCAAATTGGGAAAGGATTACGTCAAGGCTGTATATTGTCATCTTGCTTATTTAACTTATATGCAAAGTACATCATGCAAAATGCCAAGCTGGATGAAGCACAAGCTAGAATCAAGATTGCAGGGAGAAATATCAATAACCTCAGATATGCAGATGACACCACCCTTATGGCAGAAAGTGAAGAGGAACTAGTATGCTCATTGATGAAAGTGAAAGTGGAGAGTGAGAAAGCTGGCTTAAAACTCAACATTCAGAAAACTAAGATAATGGCATCCAGTCGCATCACTTCATGGCAAACAGATGAGGAAACAATGGAAACAGTGAGAGACTTCCTTTCCTTGGGCTCCAAAATCACAGCAGATGGTGACTGCAGCCATGAAATTAAAAGATGCTTGCTCCTTGGAAGAAAAGCTATGACCAACTTAGACAGCATATTAAAAAGCAGAGACATTACTTTGACAACAAAGTCCGTCTAATCAAAGCTAGGGTTTTTCCAGTAGTCATGTATGATGTGAGAGATGGACCATAAAGAAGCCTGGGTGGCGAAGGATTCATGCTTTTGAACTATGGTGTTGGAGAAGGCTCTTGAGAGCACCTTGGACTGCATGGAGATCAAACCTCGATCCTAAAGGAAATCAGTCCTGAATAGTCACTGAAAGGACTGATATTGAAGCTGCAACTCCAATACTTTGGCCACCTGATGTGAAGAACTGGCTCATGTGAAAAGACCCTGATGCTGGGAAAGATTGCAGGCAGGAAGAGAAGGGGATGACAGGTTGAGATGGTTGGATGGCATCACTGACTCGATGGACATGAGTTTGAATAAGCTCTGGGAGTTGGTGATGGACAGCGAAGCCTGGCGAACTGCAGTTCATGGGGTAGCAAAGAGTAGGATGTGACTTAGCGACTGGACTGAACTATAGAGCACGGCTTTGCAATGTTCATCTAAATCCCAACCTTTACATACCTTAATATAAAGTGGACACAACTTTGGAGTCAGGTAGTGATGGCTTCAGTAGGATTGCCCTTGAATCTTTGAAAGATCCACATTTCTCAGAAACTTCCACTATGGCATAGGCAATGCATTCTACAGAGACTTCTAGGAATTTTCAGCTATCAAAGTCTATCTACCCAGGATTCTATCTCACTGTGGTGTAAGAATATTCTTTCATTCTTTCAAACACAATTTTCTAGCCCCTACTATGGACTTCCCTGATAGCTCAGTTGGTAAAGAATCTGCCTGCAATGCAGGAGACCCTGGTTCGATTCCTGGGTTGAGAAGATTCCCTAAAGAAGGGAATGGCTACCCACTCCAGTGTTCCTGGACCCCCTTGTGGCTCAGCTGGTAAAGAATCCGCCTGCAATGCGGGAGACCTGGGTTTGATCCCTCGGTTGGGAAGGTCCCCTGAAGAAGGGAAAGGCTACCCACTCCAGTTTTCTGGCCTGGAGAATTCCATGGACAGTTCATGGGGTTGCAGAGAGTGGGACATGACCGAGTGACTTTCACTTCACTATGGACCAGACAAGTGCTGATCTCTTAATGTCTCAAATACCTGAGAACTTCACATAAACCAGACCACTACAACAAATACAGACAAATGCTTGAGCTTTGCCAAGTGATTTTTTTTTTAACCTCGGGAAGATAATATCTATGTTAAGAGTGCAAGGGTAAGGTCATTCGCAAAAGGAAAAATTTCCTTCCATACACACTCAGAATGATTTTCCAAACTCTACTAATGGGGCATACAATGAGGCCTATCAGTCAAAGCCTAAGGAAGAGAACTGAACTCTCCTGCATCCAGGGCAATATTAACAAAACTGTTGTGATCAAATAAACCAGCACACGCAGGCTACCGACGGGGGCATCACCTCAGGGGTCAGCGTTGATTTCAGGGCTGGAAGAGGGCTTTTAGGTGAGCCCCTAGACCGTGCTGATGACTGGCAGCTGGAACAACTGATTAGGCACGGCAGAGCAACATATTGGAAATTCTTATTGCTTTTGTGATTAAGAGATGGTGGACTCCCCAAGGAAATAAAAGCTTGGTCTTGAGATGAATTTGTGAGCCCTTCTTCCAGCAGAGGACCAGCAGCTGGCCTCCCTGCTGCTTTAGGCTTTCTTTCTCTCTGGGGCTTAGCTCACCAAAGTCCCTCATCCCATTTCCTTATAGAGGTAGGTGGAGGTGACTCAGTCGGGCTTTTTAATTTTGACAAAGCAGCATTTGTTGATCTATGTGGTCCCCAGATGTCATCTCACCAGCTACTGGGACCATGGCATTCTAGGCTTGAGTCTTTAACAGGCTCAGTTTAGTTTGGGTTAATAGGCAGCTCTCTCTCTGTACCCAAATGAAAACAATTAATCTTTATGTCTAGTGGGTATGGACAGGATACCTCTGGGAATACTTCCGTTGCCATGCATTCACTGTGGGACTGGAGGCAGGCAAGGCGTTCACAGCATTCTGAAATGAAATCTACTTGTCTCGGGCCCATCCCCAGAGCCAGGGACACTTCCATAGACATTGTTTGGTGACTAGGTTTTCATCATTTTAGAAGGCAGGGAAGAAGATCTCCCTTGTCAGGCTTAGGTGTTAAAAATAGTCAACTGGAGGGCATATTCCTGTTCAAAACTATATGGGCAACTAGAATCCTGCTTTTCAAGCTTTCATTTGCAAACCAATGACCAGGGCAAAATATTGATTTGGATTCACTAGGTCTTGGAGGCAGTGAGTGCTGAGATTCTGAATTTCTATTCAGTTCCCAGAGTCCCGGGTGATGCTGAGGCTGCTGGTCAGCAGCCTTTGAGCTGCACTGCAGACTGCTGTCAGACTGCATTCGAGCAGTTGGTGTTGGACCATAGCTCTGCTGTATCTCATGTTCTTGTCTGCCTCACACCCCAGTTTCAACATTTAACATCTATTCAGTACTTTGCAAACTTCTCTCTAGTTTCTCCTGATTAGGTTACCTGGCATAGGTCATGTGACTCATAAGTAGTGGACCTGGAATTTAAACCTGGGAAACCTGATTTCAGAGCACAAGCCTGTAACCGTCATACTATATTGCCTCTCAAATGCAGGATGAATGCAAAAAAAGACCCTAAAGAAAGGCATAAGAGTGTTGATACTGTATCAGAACTTGTGCACACTCCATTTGTAAAGGCTGTGTGAGATCGCTAGAAACTCTTTCCCCACCACACACAATGCATATGCATAGTTTAACCACCAAAATGTTGATTATGGGTAAAAAGGATATTCCCACTTTTGTTTCTACCTACCCTAAAAGCACTTAAAGAGACCTCAACGTGGCTGAGAGAAAATTTCTAGCTCTGAAAATTAACTCAGGCAAGAAATTAACTGCATTATTTGGTTTGGAAAACAAACAGCTAGTAAGAGATGTGCTTTTTCTGAAATAAAGATTTCAGATGCTTGTCAGGAGCATGTCGAGCCACTGATGGGGAAAGAAAGAAGGCAGGGAGGGGTTGTTCATGAACAATCAGATGTATGCACCTGTTACCAAAGCAAGCATGATGTGTTATGTTGTGGGCTGTAAGGCCACTGTCTCCATCAATGATACACGAAGAAGAGATTTGCTGGGCAGATCTGTGGCCACTGGGAAGTTATAGTAAATCTGCTTTTGGAGTCATTTATGATTACTTGAAAAGTCATGGTGGTGCACTTCATAGAGGGCCTACTGTCATAGGAAAGGGGGAACCTATCCACAAACTGTGAATTCTCTTATAATCAGTGTCAAAGTAATGCTGGGACACTGAGCAATGACATTTAATGCTTGGTGACTGGTACATGGGGAAAGGTATGGACTTACCTCTCATCTTTAGGGCTTTATTTCTAGGGTCTGGGTACAGTGGGTAAGCTGGCTTTCACAGAGATATTAAAAAGAATTAGAGGCCCCATTCAAATGGAAAGCTCAGTCTTGTCTCTCTCTTTTCTCTCCAAGGTTCCCTGCAGGAGACATTTGAACCTGGGAAGGATTTGGGAAACAGCTGAACTGCAGTGAAAATTTTAGCTCCTTCGGGCTCACCAGAAATTGGGTACTTGGGAGAGAGAGTGTCAGGGTGGTTATTAAAGGAATAAAGAGTATGTGCTGTGGGTCAGGTGGGCCTGGGTTTCGATCTGAGATTTACCAATTACTAGCAAGGTGTCTTGGGCAAGTCACTTAGCCTAAGCTCTGTTCCTTCATCTTGAGTAAGGATAATACCTCGCAGGATGATGAGGAGAATTATATAAAACATAGAAAACACTTAGCACATTGTGTGGACCATGGTTAAGTGCTCAACAAATCATTGACTCTATTCCTTGGCTATTTATATTACTGTAATTAATCCTATAATTAATAGGATGGGGAAGACAAAGGCATATGTTGCTCTAAAATGGTAAATCTCCAATGAAGAATGGCCTCTTACCTAAAGATGCATACAAATACAAACTGTGAACCAGAGTCATTTTAAAATGCAGGAGACTATATATATCATACTCTCTAATAAAAAGTATTTTTGTTCCCCTTTTCTAATGCAAGTTACTATAAAGGTTCAGGGCCTGTGAAAGAATCTTCATAGGGTTAAAATGTTGCACTTTATTTTTCATGAGTAATACACACCTTTGAGTTACAACCCATAATGTGTTTCAGTTTAAAAGATAACAAGTTATTTTCATGCATGACTGCACTTCCTTAAGGAGTGAAAATGGGCTGTTACTAAAATGTCAACACAATTGTCCCCCTTGAAGCTTAGTTTATCTTGAAGTATTTTTACATTTTCAGCACTTCTTTGTGTTTGTTTCTCCAAGAGCATAAAGATCCAGCCACAGTTAATTTTCAGAATTAAAAAAAAAAAAACAACAAAAAACTTACCCTCAGTCATTCTGAATAAAATGACAAAAACAGGCGGGGGGAGGGTGTGACTGGAATTTTGGTCCTCAATAATGAAAATCTGGGGCCCAATATCTTCTGCAGTTCTTTGCATTTCTCCATGAAACAATTTAGTTGCAGTGTTGTTCGGTGGAAAATGCTTTCATGATCGAAATCCACAAGTTAGAGTTTTCTAGCAAGGCACAGGCCCTGGTAGGGTCACTTGGAAGGCTGCATTTGCTGCTGAGGTTAACTAGAGAATGGGAGACGGGCGGCAGCTAATCCCTGCCTGGTTGCCTATGAGTAGAAGGGGCTAGTTCCTCTTTTTCTTTCCTCCTAATGTCTGGGCACAGCACCACCTCCCACCCCGCCCCGCTTCTTCTCTCTCTCCATCAGGAAGGGCATCATTCCATATTCCATCTGTATTAGGAAAAAGAAGCTTCTTAAGGGTTTGCCCAGTCAGCTCTCTAATCTTTCCCTTCTCCTTGAGGCATGAATAATTTTAATATTGCCAATCCCTAAAAATCTATTCTTTCTGCCTGTCTTTCTTCCCCTCCTGCTTTGCAGTGTAGAGTATCATCATCCAGCAGACCCGATAAGGGGATAATGAAACAATCCCTTTTCAACCAGATCGGGTGGCTGTCAGACTAAAATGACACCACCCGTACATCCTTGACAAGCTACCCCAAGCTAATTGATGGCAAACAGCGGTAACTGTCACCATTGCACTAAGACAAAGACAGCACACTCATGTCACCTGATGGGAGAGCTACCTGGCAACCGATAAACAAATGTGTTAGGGAGATGTTCTATTAAGGTAAGAGAGGGTACATCTCTGAAGAACATGCCTATTAACTTTGAGCTGAAGAGCACTGCTGTTCACTGGGGAACAGAAATAAATAAGGTAAAATGAGAATTTATTGATGTCTGGACAGTTACATGAATATTCAGGTTCTCTTACAAATAGATATTCCCACATGAGCTCCAAACATCTATGAAGGCTGCCCAATTACATTTCCACATCATGCAGCTGGATTTATAGCCAGGAAAGACGTTATTTGTTTGGAAGAAGATCCATGCTTACATGCCTTTCTGTAATACACAGGATACAACTAGAAGATAACAGCTGATGTCATCCATGTAAATGCCAAAAGTTACCATCAAGCCTTCTGAAATACCAGGTGTAATTAACTTCATGTTAGGGAAAGCATCTGAAACAACTGCATTTCAGAACAAAGACTGTTGGTTACAAGTCGAACACAGCATCTGGCAGCTCTCTCAAATGCTTTGGGACCAACATTTCACGCAGCCCTCGTCGGTCTTTTGAGACAATTTATGACATAGCTAAAACCTCAAATCTCATACCTTAGCTTTCTTTCCTTCACCTCCAACTTACATACTTATTTACTTGCAGAGAGTTAGTTACACAGAAAGTCAGTAAAATAACTTGAACAAGCAAACAACTCAGACTAAGCCATGAAAAACCATGAAAAATTCAGTACTGCCTCTGAGTATTATGTTAGCCCATCCTGAGCAGACTCAGCAAGCAAAAAGAAGAAAGATGGAACAGGAATGGATGACCATTCCTGGAAGTTCTTACAGGAATGTTCCTCATTTCTTTTTCTTTTTGGAAATAAAATCTGACTTGTTACAAAAGCTAAAGTTTTAGTTAAAAAAAAACCTGGGTTCTCCAACTCTTCATTATTCATTCCTTAGCTATATCCTACCTGTACCATGCTGACCATAAAGATATTTCCTCCCTTTCAGATACTACCAAGGCAACTCCACTCACTCGCGTGTCCTCTGAAAACATTTCACAGAGAACGCTTTCTGGAAACAGATTTTTAGCACAGATAGCCAATCTAATTTTTAATGCAATATTCTAGCCAACTCAAGAGCTGATTCACCAACTCTGAACTCTCCCAGGAAACCTCTCCTTTTTACAATAGCCCTTTGGGGGAACTGTGCTACAGTGGGGAACCAAAGCCTGCAATTATCACTAGCCCTGGGAAAATCTGCAGAGATGAGGAATTGGTTTGCTTGTGACTCCAGAAAATCCCCTTCTCTCTTTTTTCACACTCTGTCCATGAACTGAACACTGTTCCCATTTTTCCTTCAGATTCCTCCTACTTTACTTTCAAGATAAGACTCTGATAAGTCATTTATATGTTATCCTAAATTTATGCCCACATACAACCTCTCTCAAGGAATTCAAAGGCTTTTATCTACTTGTGGAATGGAGGGTTCAATCTTCAGTAAGAATTTCAAACATCTCTGTTGCTGATAGAAGGTGTATTTCTGAGGAAGAAAGTATCTTTCCTGTTGGCAGGTGACTGTATGAGTTTCTAAAGTTCAGTATCTCCACTTTTTGCCTTTCTTATGGACATTACCTTATATATCGACAAGAGACCTGGATTTCAGGAAACTTAATCCTGAGTATTCAAGGGCCTGAGACTCTTCTCTTTTTAGGAAAAACAGACTTGGGTAGAATTAAACTGTGACTACTCCATCGCATGGCTCTGTCATTCTTGGGCTCATGAGAACAAGAACCAAATCTTGCCCATCTTCTGGCAGCTTCTTCCTAAGGGGAAGCCACATTAGAGAGGGCTTACCAACATGTTGGGCCACCTTCCTAACACAGCCCATGCTTAATCTGCAGGTGTTTGCTTGCAACGTGAAGACTTAACTGGTAATACTTTCATTTGAATACCACTGTATCTGGGATTCCACAGGACACCCAAGGGAGGACTAGGAGTGCTAGGCAAAGGGCAGTACAAGTAGTCTGGATCACTTCAACTAAAACAGCTCTGCTGTAACCTGTTTTAAGCACTGGGCTATATAAAAATCTCTTCAAACTCTTTATCTAGAAAACTACTAACATATTTGCTAAATATACAATATTAAAGGGATCAATAAAATCTACATGTACTGGAAGGCTTTTAAAACAAAATATGATGAAATACATGGAAGCCACAGGCTTCCTTGATCTCTCTCAATGATTGATGAATGTCCCAGAAGTAAATAAAAAGCAGAAGTTGGCAAATCTTTTCCATAAAGGACCACAGAGTAAACATTTTAGGCTGTGCGGCCAAGAAGCAATGTCCTCAATTCTTTGAGCAACTGTTCTTACCTAAAGGCTAAAAGTCTTTTCTACATTTTACATATAAAAATCTGAAAACCCTCCTGAGCTCTCAGACCATGCAAAAACAGAAGGCAGGCAGGCCAGAGTCGGCCCCAGTGTAATACATTAGCTGTTGCATTTTAACAACCAAGAACCCTCATGAACAGTCTAGGGGACTGTTTTTGAAGTATGGAAATGAAATTTGAGATAAGCTAATAGTCAAAAATAGTTTTCTAGACAACCTGTAGTGTATTTTGAGAAAAATGACACATCCTGGGAGAGTCTATTTACAAAATGATATCAGAAGGGACCAAGGTTATACCTCAGCAAGGCCAACACGATGATTGTATAAAATTGTGCTGGTCAAAGCCATCAATCCTATTTGTTTCCTCCACCTACTTCACCCTCACAGATTCAATGCTGATTAAGTTCGTTTATCAACCAGGCACATTTATCAATACTCTGTATGACCAGTCTAAGTCTACTTCTAAACTTCATGACAACTGAAAAAAAATATCTAATGTATAGATCTGAAGCTGGGTCTTAGAATATAGAATTTTATGAGTCCTCAACTTGACTTGAATTCTTCTTGGAAGAAATACTTTATCTCAGGACAACAATTTCTAAACTCCAAGTAGTAGCACCCAGTACTAAGCGGAATGGATAGAAGAGCTCCTAGTCCCTGTCACAGACATAGGCTTGGTTTGTGAGTAATTCTCTAAGCTTTTAAGCAAAGAGGAAGGAAAAGAAGAAAGCATCGGTTGAGTATCTGGTTACCAGCTTCAGGGAGTATACTGAATTGTTGTATGTGAACTCACTTGATTCTCACAACAGTCCTATGAAATCAGTAACTTTATCACCATTTTACAAAGAGGAAAGGTAACCTTTACAAAGCAAACCCTCAGTGAGTGGAGAAGTAGATGGTGGCCCAGTAGCCCCACATTCTTTCTGTCATAGCATACTGTCTATGAACAACAAAACAAACAAAAAAACTGTGCTATTTGTGAATACACAAATACTGGTACTCATCAATACATAATTTTGGCTTTGTGATTCTGGGGGCATTGCCACCTAAGTGAATCTGTGAGTTTCTGATTCCAGTTTGTTTTTTTGCTACAGAACTGCAGTAGATTTTCTTAACTAAAAACACTATATGAACTACTGGGCAAACTACTGAAATATAAAATATAAAGGATTATATTTTGTTTTTCTTTTATTCTACTGAATGATGCTTATTAAATTTCCAATTTGTTCAGGCTTCCATATTTTCCCCATTCCTTAAACAATGTGAGTGGTGGGTAATTGTTGGCACCTGTTTTCTATCTGCTTTACAGAGATATGTTTTTCTAGTATTTGGATAAAAGTAACAATAATAACTACAGATGCTGAACATTTACTGTGTGTTAGGCATATTTTAAGCATTCTGTATGCCATTTAATGTATGTCAGATCAGTAACTGATCTCAGTAAAAGGGAAATTATTTTGAGTTAGAGGAAGAAGTAACATTTCCACTTATAAATGTTCTATTTGAGCATAGATTGGCTACACAGTGATCAGGGGGCTTGCACAAATGTGACCAATAATGCAACTTAAGAAAAGAGACGCTAAATACTGTCCATCCTTCCTTTTGTGTAGACAGAACTCCCAACTGCCTTAGTACTTCAGAAATATGGAACCTAGATCATTGTTTTACCAGTTGCAAAATCTTCTGGTGCAGCTGGATGCAATGCATTTTCATGAAGTGAGTCCATTTCTCAGAAAACTTGATAAGCATCCCTGTGAATGTGTCTGAGGAACAAACCCTTATGTGCAATGATGAGAGTTTATTCCCTTTTCAATAATGAATATAAGTGACCCCTGAGCAAAGCAGGTATTGTTTAACTTATAGTCACCTCTGCAGTTTCTTCACATTTGAGGATTCAAGCAACCACAGGCTGTGTAGTATGGAAGTATTTACTATTCAAAAATACCCATGTGTGAATGGAACCTGAATTGTTCAAGGGTCGACTGGGTACTTTACTTTTTGTAGTCTCTCCTATAAGGTGGAAATAGGCTGTTTATTAAATCTCCAGGGAAAGGTTCCAGTAAAGATGATAAATCCCTGACTTTTTAGTATGTGGCTAGGTAGGAACTCAACTCTGAAATCAGAGATGATGAGAGTCAGAGCAGAAGCCAGATATGAGCAGCTAAGTTCACTGGGAGAGAACGTGATTGGAGTCCAAGAAGCAAACCTCAGAGAGCACTAGAAACAACGCCATGAAAGTGAGTCTCGAGCAGCCTTGAAACTCAGGTAGGAAGATGAAGGCCCCGAGAAGGCAGCTGTAACTTCTAATGGATCAACGGCTACCGTTAGAGAAGTATTAATGGTTCAAGATGAGGCCAGGGCACCTGAACGGGCAGATAATCCTCTCACAATATGAAGGAAGACACTTCATATAAGGCAGTCTTTGGAGTCAGTGCTGTTGGTGGACCAGAATGGGTCAATTCCACATATCCTCTTTATACAATGCCTGTAATATGCTCGCTTATTACTGTTAATAGCAAAACATGACAAGTAATACTGAGCTAATGCAGTGATGTCCTTCACTTCGGGGTTTTATGCTCTTCTTAACATTTATTTTCAGTGCTCTAACAAATGTTAAAAAAGAAAAAGAAAGAAAGAAAGAAATTTCACTGTGGCTACAAACACCTTGAAAATGTCCACTTTCTTTTTTCTTCACATGAAAGAGATACAACTACCTCCTCCTCGTCTCTCTTTCCTTGGAAGGTAAATTCAGGTGGAGCAGAAAGGCAAAACTGTGGACCCTGAAGTTTGGCCCAAAGCATCCTAATCACAAAAGCTACTAGCTCCTCATTCCAAAATTCTATCCTGAATTCTCCATCTTGCCATCCATCTGCCTCCTAAGACTTGGTTGGGCCTACAAAGTAGGGCCAACCTTTCCTTCCCACACCCCATGTGAATGCCAATAAAATACAATAAAATGAGAGAGAGGAGAAATAATAGTATAAAGACAATCCTAGGCTTTACCCAGTGAGAACACAACTATTGATACAATCATCCAGCTTCACTACCTTCTCCACCTCCCTAAAGGGTATAGAATTGTTTTTGTTCACTCACAAAAATATTTTCACAGCAAAAACCTGTACATATTATAAAACCGAATAATCCAGCTTAATCTTGCATGGAAAAGCAACATGAATACAAGGGAATAAGTAGATATGGAAAACTGAAGCACCAAATTAAGTGGCCTGCAAACATACAGTCATTTATTTTAGCTGCATACCTACAAATGCGCCCTGTGCTGGCTGAGAATCAGAATGTAATTTTCTTCAGTTGGGTGGTTATAAGATCTCCTTCTTAACCAAAAGATGAGCAGTGCAATTATAATCCTGGTGTGGGAGGACACATTTAATATCTACCTATAGGGTCTCTGTAATAAAAAACAGAAATATATACTATAGGGTAATTTCCCCCCACTATTTGATTCAGTTTTATTATATTTGCAATTATTTAACTGTAAGCACCAGAGTAGCATTATTCCACTTATAATTATAAATACACAGCATGTCAGCAATATCATAAAATCACCTTTTGTGGACAGATTTCTATCACAGTTTTCACATGATAGATTTGCTTCATTTTTAGTTCTTTTTAAATTTCAGCTTCACTGAGGTATAATTGATATGTAAAATTGTAAGCTATTTAAAGTGTACATCATGGTGATTAGCTACATGTATACATTGTGAAAGGATCCCTCGCATCCAGTTAATTAGGGGCAATTCTTATTGTAACTCCCACCAGTCAAAATTCAGATTATGCTTTGCTAGAAGTCAAATTCCCACACTTTACAACACAGAACAATGGCTTTCAAAGTACGGTCCCTGGACAAATAGCACCTAGTGTCACCTGAGAACTTATTAGGAGAAAAAAAATCTAGTTCTTGTGACTCACTCAGACCTACTAAATCAGAAATGCTGGGGGTGGAACCCAGCAGTCTATTTTCATAGGTCTTTCAGGTGATGTGATACATACTAAAGGACAAGCTCAAGAGCAAGGGACTAAAGCTGTAAATTAAAGCTATCAGTGCCTACAACACAGAAGGATGAGGCTTGATCATACCCTCAATGGAGTCAATGCAATCTGTGGATGAACCACAGACGCAAGAGATGTTACAAAAACAATGCAAGATTTTGACAGCAGTTCAGCGTAACATCAAAGAGACTTGTTAATGACTTTACTGCTGAATGCTTCCCTTTAAATCCTTTCTATAACCCCAGTATCTACCTCCTTCTTGGTACTGGACCATTAGTGTTGGTTCAACACCAATTCCAAATTGTTCTGTCCTTTCTTCAACTCCTGTGACTTCTGAGCAAGGGAGTGCTTTTGAGATAATGCAAGTAATAATTTTTGCATTTTTTATCATGCACTATGTCTTCTTAAGGACTTTTATATAGATTGTGTTATTTGATCTTCACAATTCTCCTATAAAGTTTAACCTATTGGGAAATTTGTGTACCAATTTAGACACTTCTAATAAAGTCCTTGACCTAACAACCACTTTTTGAGACTAGACAATATAAGGCATATTTATATAGAACTATTTCTAGCCCCTACAACTCTGCAAGCTGTCCCAAGATAGCAAATATACTCAACTCAAGAATGTAGAAAATGCATTAAGACATATGCCATAACATTACATTAAAATGAAACATTAACTATTTCATGAAGCATGCTAAATACTCTATGGATTTAATATGGTACTAGTTATTACAAAAAGTGATGATATTGCAAGAGAGAAGCCTTCATTTTCCAGTAATGAGAGAAGGGAATGGAATGTATCCTCAGCATCTTTGGGGATTGGTTCCAGGACCCCCACAAATACCAAAATCCCTGGATGCTGAAGTCCCTCAGTACCCTCAAATTCTGCATCTGCAAATATGGAGGACCAACTGCTATGACTTCAAAAATTCCTACACTAAGAAACTCTTGTATTTTCCTCCTACAATCCCCTATGATATCTGAAAATTTGCTTTTTCTCCTAAAACATCTATAAATTCATTCACATTCAAAATTGGGATAATTCAATAGGACTTATAGGCTCTAAAACATAATTATTTAATAATTCAATAGAAGTGGTGTCAATAAAGTCCCCTCATTCTTGTAGATTTCCTGGTTCAGTTGCATTAGCTCTTCACCTAATGGGTGGTCTCTGTTCTCTGTGGGACTCAAATATCTCAAGCACACTGGCCTCTATGATGTTTTCATGGTTAATGGCATTTGCAAAGATCATCTTTCATTGAGTCTGTAGTACATTTTAGTTTGGAGGGAGCTGTAATTTTTATGATCACTCATAGGACAGATCTTCTTCCACAGAGCATGTTTTATTCGTGAATGGACTCTCGCCAAGACCAGGCAGTGGTCCAGGCTGTCCATGATATTGTAGACTCACTAATTGTAGGCTTATCCACTTTATTAGCTCACTGAGGGAGCTGCTGAGAAGATCTACACAGGCATTTAGACTTGAATGTGGCATTCACACCTTGATCTACTGGCTATAAAATACTTCTCCCTCAGATTACCACATAAACCACCTAAATTTACAGACTGGCCCGGGGCTTTATCTATCTGGGTTACAGAACTTCTGAACAAAAGCACAGAAAATATAAGGAGCCATCCTTGAGAATTACTCATCACTGCCCTGGTCTCCCTGTTAGATCACAAAATTAATCTCATGTTAACCCAGGAGCAGGCCTGGGGAGCCCTGGGATTTTCAGAATAGAAGACAAGTAAACAACTCAATTTAAAATCTTTCTCAGTGTGGCCTCAAGTGATTTTTTGGCTGCTTTAACCTGGGGCAATATTGTCTTCCAAAGAAATAAAAGTCTTACTGTGCAATCCTTTCCAATCAAACTTAGTCTTATCAACTGAAAAGTTTGTTTCAATGAGGGAAGCCAATATGTTAGGAAACTTGCAAGACTTGTATGTATCATAACTGCCATCTTCCCTGTTCACCTTAATACTCTGCAAACTACTCCTGTCTTGGAATCTTATAAATCATTCTCTACTAGCCACTAAAAATTTCCATTTCAAAACCATGATTTCTTCAAACCACAAGTCCCCAGACATTGTGGCTTCTAAAAAATCATGATGTTCATGCTAAACTATTTTGATCCCTTGCCCATATACACTCAACAGGTTTCAATCAAAATATTTTATGATAAATCAATTTATTAGCACTTATAGGTATACATTCTTGACAATCTTTAAACAAATGTTTTCTTGATTTTGTGTAATAGAATGTTAACGGAATGACTCCAAATCCCTTTGCCATTTAACCAAGTCTTAATCTTTATCAAAATACCTTAACATTTCAGATTTTACATTGAACTAATTGATGAACAGTTTCCTTTTCCTTTGGTATTTTTTTGCTATTTGTCTTCTTTCCATAGATCTTTAGCATAGGTTTGAGACTGGTGTGAACATACACTCCTGGCAAGTAAATTTCTAGAACTATAAAAGGAAGGCTTCAGATTTTTGTGATTTAGTTTTTCCACTTGCCTTGTTCTGCTCTGGGTTTGTTGCCTTCTCAGCAAAACACAGAATATAATCAGTTTTTTTTTTTTTTTTTTTTAAGTCAAGAACAAAGAAAGTAAAATAGAATCCGAGGGAAGCAGGAATAAAGAAAGAAGCAGGGCAGATAAACTTTCATAGTTATAAGCTAATTGGAGAAGTAAAATTCTAGGAAGAAAGTTAAGCAAGATGGCCCTCTGCCTGTTTCCAATATTCCCAGAGTCACAGAAAATTTGAGTCATTGTGAAGATGCTCTGTTGACGCTGTGGTAACCTAGGCTCCTTGTCCACTCTGGCAGCTCGCCTGCCACAGTTAGAGGCTCAAAACTAAGAGCTCTTTTTGAAGATCAAATGCAAAATACCATCACAAACAAAAAGAGGAACTCTGTTTGGAATGACAAAGCCATTTTAAAAAAACTTTAACAATACTACCAGACATCCAAAAGTACACAAGACAAATGTGACTCCTGAGTTTTGAAAGTGAGTCATATACTGCGTGCCACATATAGCAAAGGTACTAATATCTTTCATAGACAAAGATAGTATGGCTTCCCAAACCCATTTCTAGGAGGTTTAAACTCAACAAGGCTAGCCCTTCATCATAAACTACTTATATTGGATGTTGGGCCATTTTTCAATTGATTCTGTTTAATTTTGTCTCTTTAATTGTTGGGTTCCAGGTATTTAATAAGATAATGGATTTATGGACTGAATAAGTAGGGATATAGCCTAAAGACTGTTTCAAACTGATTGCAATTTAATATGTGAGGATAAATGTTCATATATCAAATGTTTGGCAAATCAAACATACATATGTGCAAACAAAAGCTAGTCATGCTTTTTCATGTATATATCTAACACAAAATATTTGAGTGTTGATAACATTGTACACTGGCATATTTCATGTGTGTACCTGCACTCAACACTTTTGTCAGGCTTGGTTAGCCTTTCAAATAACTTTTCATCTAATCTCTTATGGTCTCAAAAGCTAAGGCTTTGTTTTCACCAAGAATAAGTACCCAAAGCAACTGATAAACGGCCACCAACACTGGGACAACATTAAGGATGTCTTGATGACTGGCCCTCTTAAAACATTTGCTTAATACTCTTTCCTGTGCATTTGGATCAGTTGAGAACTGTCAAATTTAAAAAGTTATACAAGCATGGCTTTCTCCTGTTCCACTGTTATGCATCAGTAAATCTTTCATTCTTTATGGCTTATTAGTATGTTTAAAAAGAAAAAGCAATCTGCTGCCAAAACCTGGTGCTGGAACCAGATGGGGTGGGAGTAGAATTTGTAATTCACAGAAAACAGAAAATTCCCATTGTCTGGAATGTGGAGTTGTGGGACTTCTGCTTTCATATTCATAGCATGACAGTAAGAGCTTTCCATATATGAAGACTATAACCAACCACGTTTGCACCAGTCCATCACCATTATAGGGAGTGGAAATGCACAAAAGCCCAGGCTAACAGAGTAAATGAAAAAAAGAAAAATAACGTCCTTATTGCATAATAATCCTTTCTCATTTTTCACTGCATACATAACATTTTTCTAAATATAGAGTCATCTATTATTCAAACCTAGGCAGAAGAAAGCTATTCTGGGAGTGCCAGAATAGCACTCCTATCCCTACTTCCCCACTGGTTGACAAACACGAATGGACATTCTTACAAATTGATTTACTGATGTGATTTTTTTTCTGAGAGACATGGGGCTTCCTTTTGCAATGCAAAGACAACAATGACTGCTTCATTAAGAAATCCACAGGCAGCCTGTTATCTGCTTAAGGGGGAAAGACTGTGAGTCTCAATCAAGTTAATAAATTTAAGATACCTGGGAGGGTTGGGTACATTGAACTTTTGGCAGAAAGCCAGGACTAAAAGAGCTAGCGTATTATTTTACTTTGTTTTTTTTATGAGAAGAAACAGTCTGCTGACAAACCCAGCTTAGGAATCAGGTGGGAAGGAAAGGAGGGGGATAATTTGCAGTTTACTGATAAAGTGAAATACAGATGATCTCAGAAGCATTTTCATATATGCATTCCCTTTAACCAGAGTGAAGGGCTTAGACAAGGACGGTTGATGTGGTTGGGTCTGCCTTTGCTGAGTTTGCTGATATTACCTGGATAGAGGTCAGGCCCGGGCTCTGGGGAGCATCCCACCGCCCTATCGACAGCGTCTCGTGGGGAGGTGGAGGGCTGCAGGGGCTGCACCGTGAGGCAGTCTGTGAGCAGGTCGGGATGGAGCTCAGCACTGGACCGCAGCTAAGAGAAGGAGAAAACAGAAGACAGATGGAAAAGGAAGGCTATTCCTCAGAATACTCTTTTCTGGAAAGGATATCATGCCCTAAGTTTCATGCACAAATATTTATCAAGTAACAACTACAGGATAGGCACTGGACTTAGAGAGTCAATACAAGGGCCAGCTTTCCAATTCTAATAACACCTGGCAGGTGTTTCAGGAAAAATGTGGCTAGAAGCAGATTTTACTTCAGTCCTTGATATTTCCACGTCTGGGAACCCAACTTCCTATTATGTTTTCTTTGATTTGCTCTGTATCTAATCAGAACTTGTAGTGATATCAAAAACAAACTCAAGTATATTTAGTCCATATTGTAAAGTGTTTTTAAAATACAGAGATAAAATAAGATGAAAATATCTTAGAGATAATTAAGAATGTTCATTAAGATTTGACACCTATAGATTTTTTGGAACATGATAACAAGAAAAACCAACGTCATTACAAGCAATAAACTATCCCAATAGTAAGGTACACAAAAAAATTAGACTTCATTTTATCACAATAACACAATAAATTCTTCATATATTAAAGAGTCATAAAAATATCAGAATAAAGTATAATACAAAGTTATGTGATTTATTTATGAAAAAGAATTTTTTGTTAAGTGTAATCTGAATGGAAAAAAATCACAACGGAAGATTTAGTTATATAAAAATACCAACCTCTGTCTAAAAACATAATATCTTTAAAAATCAAGACATATATTTGTCACAGATATTGCAAATAGTTATCATCTTCTGTCCTCTTTAAACATATATGTTCTCTGTTTAAAGAGAACATATGAATTGATTTTTCCTTCATCAAGATAAAACTAATCCTTTAGATATAGGACTTGAGTATACTCACTCATTCAACAATTATTTAAT
Organism: Muntiacus reevesi; assembly: GCF_963930625.1. Classification (NCBI taxonomy): domain Eukaryota; kingdom Metazoa; phylum Chordata; class Mammalia; order Artiodactyla; family Cervidae; genus Muntiacus; species Muntiacus reevesi. The sequence continues at coordinate 38,061,646 of NC_089265.1, read as the reverse complement.
GAGCATTAGACATTCTCTAGGCTCTAGAGATACTGTCTAATGAAACTTACACTCTAGCGGGGAAGCAGATGATGAAAAAATAAAATATATACCACAGCAGATAGTGGAAAATGCTATAGAGAAAAGTGATCCAGAGAAGAAATACAATGACTTTGGGACAAGGGATAGCAACCTGAGATGGGGGGGTCAGAGAAAGTCTGTTGGAGATGGCACTGGCAAAAAGCCTTAAGAGACGTGAGGGAGTGAGCCCTGCAGACGTGTGGAGGAAGAACTTGCTTGCCCTGTGGTGTGTCTGGATTATGTGACGAATAGTAAGGCAGGAGTGGAGGGAGTCTTGGGCCTGGAGCAGAGAAACAGGAAAAAGCCGAGGTGTAAGTGGGGGAAAGAGGGAACAAGTCCAGTGTCCCTCTCTTTCTTCCTCTCAGATGAGTGGATTAGAAAAGGGCCTTCCAGATCATTTAAAGCTTCTAAACACTCCCAGTCTGGAAATTATCAAATGAGTGAAGGAGGTGGTAGGCAGCAGAATCTCCTGGGAAGGGACCAGTTCACCATGCAGCACTTCACATGAATAAAAATTTTTTAAAAGGAGAAACAAAAATGAGAATAAACATAAAAAATATTCAGCATAATTGCAATGAAATAAATGCAATGCTATAACTTTTTAAAAACTTATCAAATTATCAAACCTTTACAAAAGAGGTAGTTGTAATGAAAGCAGAGTGAGACAAGCATCCTAAAACACTGTTGGCTGGAGTGCACATTGTTACAGACTTTCCACATGATTTGGAGGAATATTTTCTTAAGACTCATAATTGAAATTATTTGCTCTTAGAATTTCTTAAGGAAATAGCCAGAAAAGTGAAGGCAGATTTATATTCTTTATATTCACCACTCTAGTGATACACAGCATTATTTATAGCAATATTAAAAATTAGGAAAAATTACTTAAATATCTAAGAAAGTGTCAGTCACTCAGTCATGTCCAACTCTTTGCAAGTTCATGGACTGTAGCCTGACAAGCTCCTCTGTCCATGGAATTCTTCAGGCAAGAATACTGGGGTGGGTAGCCATTCCCTTCTCCAGGGGATCTTCCCAACTCAGGGATCGAATCTGGGTCTCCTGCATTGCAGGAGACCTTCTAAGCCACCAGGGAAGCCCTAATTCTTCACCTTCAAAGCTACCAGGGAAGCCCTAATTACAGCTGATAAATGACACTACATCAATTTGATGGAATATTATGCAACCATTAGGATGATATTCATGAATACAAAGGCAAAACAAAATTATATATACAAAGTGATAACAATTATGTTAAAACACAGCTAAAATACTGTAAATTGAAATATAATTCAATATTAAAAATCATTTTTGTCCTCAGCAGCAGTATCATGAATTTATTTCCTCTGTTTTCTTTTTATTCTTTCCTCAGTTTTCTAAACATACCAGTGATGTGCTGGAGCTGGCTTGCACCAATCTAAGAATGCCAATTGTGTCTACTTTTCCCAAACTTGCAATGATGTCATATTGATAGCCTGAAATTGGTCATGAATACAGCATTTACACTATGGAAACTGACAAATACTACAAATGGGCTTTCCCTTATGGAGAGCTGGTTGTTGCCAGTGCAATGACTCTGATCAGAAAGAAAAACATACACACAGATACAAAACATCAGTAAGTTACTATTTAGAGAACAGTATTTCTTGGAATTGAAAAAGCTTTATGAAGAGACAAACACATGTCCAGCTTTTAGTCCAAGAATATGAAAATGGCACAGTGACCCTAAGTTTAGGGAAGCAGCGTTTAACATATGTAGTGAACAAGACAATTATAATCTCCTTAGCTTTGCCACATTGGAATGTCTGCCCAAGATTATCTGAGTTAATGCCTAACCCTCTCAGGGCCTTTGGAAGGTATGTTTGATATTTTGGTACTAACCTAACACATGCCACGTAAGAAAAACTGGAAAAAAATCAAGCCTTAGAATGAGTTCTGGTGATCACTTTTAATTTATCTTTCATTGTTAAAATGTGATCTGGGGCCCACATGTTCTACTAAGAGTAGACATGAACGTCTCTCTGCTTTCTATTACCAACTACTCTAGGGTTTTACAGACATGAGTATTGATGAGGTCTTTCCAAGGAATTTCACGGCCACGGTTACTTCTGGAGTTAAAGGCAGGCAATTCTTCCTTAGCTACAACAAGTATTCATGTTTTCCAAGAGTGTGATTCCATACAACTTTGCGGTGAGAGTTAATTTGGTTTTCTCTGGGATTAGACATGGTTCTACAAAGTGCTTCTTAAATTGAACAAGCCTCAAGGACTTTTTCTTTTTTTTTTTGCTTAAGGTCCTTGAAGACCTTATGCAAAATTTCCAAAGCAGGGCCATATGCATAGAAATGCAGTAATGGTACTAAGTTTAGTATCCTTCTCTCTCTCCCAGATTACTAGACAAAGAAAAGGACTTCCAGATCATTTAAGGTTCTTAAACATTCTCTACCCAAGAATTATCAAATGGGTGAGGCAGGAGGCACACATAAGAGTCTCCCAGGAGAGCTACCTTTCCATATACCAACACTATGGTCTTATATTTGGAGTGAGAAATCGAATTCTTTATATAAAGCAGTATCTTCTTAACTCTTAAGAATATAAAAAAGATAGAGGAAACATTTTCAATGGGGGATGGTCTCTAACTGTGAATCTTAAACCTGGACACGCATCAGAATCACATGCATGCTCCAGCGCAGAACTGATGATTCAGTGGGTTTGCAGTTCATTTCTGTGAAGTTCCCAGGTCATGATGATATTGTTGTCTGGGAACCACACTTTTGGAACCACTAAGAATCCTGATCAGAAGATTCTCTAAGAAAATGCTGATTAGAAGAGATGAGACTTTTCTGGTCATGAGAGAAAAAGAATTGCAGAAATAAGGGATTATAAAAACCAAATTGACTTTATGACATGAACCTCATTTTATTTTCTTGGGCTCCAAAATCTCTGGGAATGGTGACTGCAGCCACGAAATTAAAAGATGCTTGCTCCTTGGAAGAAAAACCATGTCAGACATGGACAGCATATTAAAAAGCCAAGACATCACTTTGTCAACAAAGGTCCATATATTCAAAGCTATGGTTTTTCCAGTAGTCATGTATGGATGTGAGAGTTGGGCCTGAAGAATTGATGCTTTTGAATTGTGGTATTGGAGAAGACTCTTGAGAGTCCCGTGGACTGCAATGAGGTCAAACCAGTCAATCATAAAGGAAATCAACCCTGACTATTCATTGGAAAGACTGACTGATGCTGAAGCTGAAGCTCCAATCTTTGGCCACATGATGGAAAGAGCCAACTCATTGGAAAAAACCCTAATGCTGGGAAAGATTGAGGGCAGGAGGAGAAGGGGGTGATAGACGATGAGTTGGTTGGATGGTATCACCAACTCGATGGATATGAGCTTGAGCAAGCTCCGGGAGATAGTAAAGGACAGGGAAGCCTGGCGTGCTGCTGTCCATAGGGTCGCAAAGACTCAGACGTGATTTAGCAACTGAAAAGCAACAACATGAACCTCATGTAACCATTTCTCATTATGTTTACCTTCAGATCTCAAAATAATAAACGGTTACATGAAGTTTATATCTTGAAAACAATTTGGATTTTAATACTGCCGTGGGGATAAAAAGGGTTTAAAATGGTCAACCCAGTTTAATACTTGCCCTTACAGGACAGCAAGGACATGCCCTTTACAGAGCCTTTACTGTTCTTTACATACAAGAAACAAATATCCCCTCCTTTTGTTTGGGACACCAGTCCCAAAAGACAAAGACAAGAGGAGTTTCTGTGATGCGATTCCACCACATACCAAAGATAGGTATTTCCACAAGGCCTCGACAAAACCCTTTGCTACTCTCAAGAGCACTGTCTCGCTGTCTGCAAACATCCCATTTATTATGCTATTCATTCCTTTTGCCTGGAATGGCTTTCCCTCCTCCAAGCAGAATTTTTCCAAGACCCAATTTATGGCTCCCTCCTGAATGAAGCCCCCTCTGACCAGGTCAGCCCACGCAGGGCCTCCCTGGTATATGGAGAGCTGCAGCGTGTGCTCTCAACAACCCTGCAACCGGATATATGTTTAAGGCTTTGTTTCTTGTTATGAGTTTAGTCTGCACTATTATGAAGTCCACAAGGACTGATTAGCTGATTGCCTTTCTAACTTTCAAAACCCCATGGCACCTGGCAGGGCGGGACCAGCATCTGGGTAAATCATTCAGTGCCAACTGGATTTGTAAGAATGAGACACAATATTTTATTTAAAGGATGCTCCAGTCTCTAGTGCTGTGTGGATGTATTTAAAAAACACAACTGGTCATGTCTTAATTACCTCTCCTAAAGGAGAATTTTAAAAGATACAGCAAATGTGTGCGTGTTAAGTCGCTTCAGTTGTACCTGACTCTGTGTGACCCTATGAACTGTAGCCTGCCAGGTTCCTCTGTCTATGAGATTTTCCAGGCAAGAATACTGGAATGGGTTGCCATGTCCTCCTCCAGGGGATCGTCCCGACCCAGGGATTGAACCCATGTCTCTTTTTAATCCTGCATTGGCAGGTGGGTTCTTTACCGATAGCACCACCTGGGAAGCCCCAGAAGATACAGATCAGAGTTACTATATGGGAAAGGCTGCTGCTGCTCTGCCCAGATCCCTTCTGATCCCTTGGATTAGCTCTGAACTGCCCTGTCTCCTAGTTTTACTGTGCCCACCCCCCAGCTTATGCATATTTTACAGCTAACAGATACCCCCTACTCCACCAACACACAAACGCATGACCAATCAGTGCTTCTTAGTGCCAAAGTGGGACAAACTCTGAAGTGTAAATTATACTGCAGAGCTCCCAGTAGGGTCATCCATGTTTATAACTTTAGCCCCTTCCTTCATTCCTCTCCTATATTCTCCTGGGAGCAGTTCTTCAACAACTCACAGGCACCTGGATCTTTGGCTCACAGCCTGCTTCTGGGAGCACCCAACTTAGTAAATACCCACAAATCCTTTTTATTTGTCTCAGGAATTCAGAGAGCCAATCAGCAGCACTCAGAGATGCTCTCACACACATACTGTTTCCTTTTCTTCAGTTCCTGCTCTGCTCACACACAGGTTAAGAACAGTAACTAATATAGTTTAATGAAAGTGGGGTGCTCCGGGCTATGATCTCCTGTGTGCCCAGTCATGTTCAACTCTTTGCAACTCCATGGACTGTAGCCCAGCAGGCTCCTCTGTCCATGAAAATTTCTAGTACGAATGCTGGAGTGGGTTGCCATCTCCTTCTTCAGGGGATCTTCCCGACCCAGGGATCGAACCTATGTCTCTAGGGTCTCCTGCATTGGTAGGTGGATTCTTCACCACTGCGCCACCTGGGAAGCCCCTGGGCCATTATGGATGTTATTAAAAGCACAACTGTGGAGTCTAAATTAAAAACAAAACCCTAATTTACAAGAATGATTAGCATTCAAAAGAGCTTCAAACATCACTAGGGCCAAACCTCTATCTTATGTACTACTGCCCTATAGCAACCTCAGTAGATGGCTCTCAGACTCTGTTTGATTCCCTATGGTAACAGGCAACTTCCTTATCTTGGCAGTTAGCTTTCATTTCAGATAGTACCATCTAGCAGGAGTTTTATTTCATACTCAGTCCTGATCTAGCTCTCAGCAACCTATTAGGATTGCATGTGACCTTCTCTTCATAGGGGGCTTCCCTGGTAGCTCAGACAGTGAAGAATCTGCCTGCAGTGCAGGAGACCCAGGTTCAATCCCATGGAGAGAGGAACCTGGAGAGCTACAGTCTCAAAGAGTAGGACACGACTGAATGACTAATACTTTCACTCTTTCACACTTTCTCTTCGTAAACCTGCAGTAAGGTTCACGGACATACTAGGAAGAAAAGACACATCTCTGAGTCTCAGAAACCAACCTGTGAATCTTTGAGTGTTAATAATCCTGATCATTAACGACCCATTTTAGGGCTTAATTTCTTGGCCTATCCAGGTGCAAGTAAACAAACTGGCTCCTTAACTTGCATACAATCTCCCATTATGAAATATTTGTTCTAAATGATAGTTTTTCAACGTTAATACTGAAATCACGCATCAAGTTTTGACAAGGTTCCCGCATTTGGTAACATGAGCTGCTTCCCTAACAATGCAGGGATTTTTCCTAATAGCTAAAAACAAGGTACCGTCAATTGTGATTTGTATTTGTCTTTTTGTTCAGGACTATTCTGTTAATGTTTATAAGCTCTCGAAACAAGAGACGGAAATTCTACTCCCATCATTTTCTCATTTCAGATATGATTGAATAATCGTCCAAGATTAAGTGAGTCAAGTGGAAATAATTAGGAAAGGGAAAAAGGCCCAGATTCTTCAATTTTTGGTTCCATTACATTTTATTCCAAGAGCAAAGGCATTCTGTTACTCTGAAGCAAGACATACTTCCAAAGAGAAAGAGGTACAATCAAAGGCCTTTTGTTTTCCCTTTCTCCAATAAGCATCCTCTATCTGGGCTGTGCATGTTTATGCATCATCTTGCAGGGATTCCTTTGTTCTCCAGAAATCAAATGCCACCAAAATATGTTTCTGAAGAAACTCAGCCAGAAGAAAAAACAAATAGGATTTTTTTTCAGAGGGTTAAGGTTTAGTACCAGAACATTCTCATCAAGCATTCTCTATGACACTTTGAGCAATGTGGATCCTGGGGAATTAACTCATTGCCAAAAGGCTTAAAAATAATTACAATGAATTAACCTATTATATTAATTACAATTAATTTCCAGTTGAATCGAAAAATTCTCTCTCTCGGGGATTCCTCAGCCCTGACATTTATGAAGTGGCTTTGGCATATCATAGGTAATTAATCTCTAACAATCTGCTATCAAACTCATTTCCTTTGGGAATGACCAATTTGCAAAGAAAAGAAATGAGAGTGCAGGCTTAGAAAAATAGTATTGGAAGAAACTTCTTTGTGAACAAGAGGTACAGTTCAATTGGACACCCTGTATTTCTATAATAGGAGGTACCTATTTGGTTAAGCATTGACTTGAGAGGCCAAAAATTTTGTCTTAATGAACATGCCAAAATATCTGAATAGATACACATACGAGGGTATATGTCTCAATAAGAGACATGAAAAATAAATTCCTCTATAGATACAACAAAATTACTAGCTATCTAGTAAAAAAAGGTGATTGATGAAACAATTTCAGAGTAAGAACTAATGCTATGTGCCAGGGCTTTAACAATGCTGTCCAAAGGAACTTTCTTGGATGATAGAAAAGTTCCGTAGAGTACTAGTTTGTAGGCACTAGTCACATGTGATTAAAAAACACTTGAAATGTAGCTAGTGCAACTGAGGAAGCAAACTTTATTTATTTTAACCTAATTTTAATTAATTTAAATTTAAATGTAGGATAGTAAACTGCCAACTTACTGCATATTATCATGGTGGCAGTTCAGCCTTTGCTTAAATCCCTTCAATGACAGGGAACTTACTTCCTTACAACTCATTGTACGCCACTGTTAAATAGGTCTAGTCATTAGGAAGGTCTGCCTCAAGGTGATCTGTAATCTGCCTCCCGTAATTTCCACTCACTGGAATTTATTTTTCCCTTCTTCCCTCAGACCACATAGAATAACTCTGTTCATGGTCTACTTTACATTTCTTTTAATATATGAGAAGCCTCAAAATGCTGCAGTATCACAGAATTGCAGCCCTAAAAGTGGCTGTAATTTAGTTTCTTTGTCAGTTCTTCCTTAGCAGTTATTTTTTTTTCCCTTCCAGGTTGGATATCTTTAGTTTTTAATATAGATAAGAGTAATGGTAAGTAGGAGGAGCTTTGGTCTCTTAGTCTGACAAATTGTGGTTCAACTACCAAGTGATTCAAGGCAGATACATTCACTTGTCGGAGTGCAGTTTCCCTTCTGTAAAATGAAGATGATATCACTGAGCTATCTTGGTTGCTTTATGAAATAAATTAGATAATACTTAGAAAGTTCCTGAAACCCTGCTTGGTATGCAGAAGTCATCTAAAACGTCAGTCCCTGCTTTCTCATGTAGCATATTCTTACATTCACCATACCAATTTCTCTTAACACTGGAATTCACTGGATAGCTAAATGTGCACATGCTATCCCAATACAGTGAACGAGCTGTTTGACCAGGAGAGATAACAGAACAAACACGTCCCTTGTTCTAAATGTTCCACTTCTATCAATTCAACCTAAAGAATCGTTTCTTAAAATCCATGTTACATTATTCACTCATTCATTCATTCCATTTACTGAATTCCTTACTGTGCTCCCTAAACTATACTAGGCCTAGAAGATGAAGTCATGCCCACGATAACCTAGTTCCCTGCCCTTGATAGCGCAGCTCAAATCAAACTTGTCATTGGGTAAAATTCTCAGCTCCTTTTTTTCCATACGGGATGCTCTTTATTTCTGAAGGCTCTTTATGTTAAGAAGCTAGCTTTTTAAAGCTCCATGGCCCATTTGGTGGGACAGAAGCTCTTGGCTGTATTTCATTTGATTCTATCGCTCAACGGGCTACCACATTCCCCATTTCAGGGCCATTTACAAACTTAATGAAAATATTCTCTGGCATTAAAGTTGATGTTATATGATGGTTCTAAATTTCCATCCAAGAGTGAGTTATCTCTGGAAAACAGCCCATACTCTATTGACATTAACAGACATTAATAGCTTTCTTAAGCCATTAACAGTCACTTAAATAATTGCTTATGATATGGGTCATGAAAAATAAGAGTATGGGCTCAGGACCCCAAATTACCTGGATTTGAGCTTGTGTACCCTTACTTGTGAAATGTTAGACAACTATTAAGTAGTTAAAGAAATCGCTTTAGCTCACTTTTCTCTGTACAATGTGAGTAATTTATAAGGTGTTGTTGGGGATAACAGATAACATGAGATAACAAGCTATTTCACCAATAATGGTATATAGTCAACGTTTAACACATGCTAACTACTATTTCTATTCTTATTTTTTTCCCATTAATATACAGTGTGGAAACATTTATAGCACTCTATTGCATGTACCTTTATTTTCTTTTTTCTCCCATCCATCTTTAGATATTTTTCTCTTTATTATTATCATACAATAACATGGCAATATGACAAAGGAAAAAGAAGGGAGACTTTGGGGTCAAGTAGATAAAAATTCAAACTTCATCTTTGCTACCTACTAACATATCGCTTTGGCAAGATATTTAACCTTGAAAGGCTTCCAAATTATCCTCTGTAGAATGGTGGTGATAACACCAACAACATGGGGTTATTATAGGATTACAAAAGGTGATCAACAGAAAGTGACTAGCGCAGTACAATGTTAATTTTTTTTTTTTTTTTTTTTGCTCAAGAAGAAAAACTATTATAATTGTTAGGACTGATACTTATTATTGCTTAGCCACATAAACTGAGTCTGGGGCCAAACAGTGCCTTAATGAAGACATTAGCACAGTTTTTGCAGAATGACTATCACTCAAATTATTCTATTTCAGAAGACTGTAGCTAGCTTTCACTCAATTTTCTAGTTGGAATTTTTCAAATCCAATTATATTAGAAATCAAAACCAACAACAAAACATTTTCAGAATACCCTGGAGGATTTTAATACTTATATAGATGTCCTATTTACCAAAATCTGTACAATTATCTAGCTATCCTAAATAGAGTTGGAGAATTAAAGTTAAAAGTATGTTGAAATCAGAAAGGCATGCAGGTTGGATTTTCTGCATTGTTTTTTGTAAAAACATCATTTTCCTCCTAAGTCAATATTATTCTAAAACTGACACCAAGAATCCTGCTTTTTTTCTCTCATTGGAAAATGATACACAAATGAACACAGTCAAGGTAGATTCAAACTGCATTTGGAGGAACATCTAAAAAGCAGAACATTAAATTGAAGGGTAGATTCTTTTTTAGACAAATACAGAAATATTAATGTGGAATTTCACATAACCAGGAAAGACATCCTCCTTTACCCTTTGAGGCCTGGTTATAAGGCTGTAAAGACTCAAAGGAAGATGAAAGGTTTGCTTCTATCATGGCTTCATAAATTCCCCCTGACACCAGCTCATTGCCCTAATGTGACCACACACATTCCAACCCATGCAGTCAAGTGTGGCATTTTCTTTCTATTCAAGTATTCTCAAGGTTTAATTAAAGCAGCCAGCTATCTAGTAATTACGTCCCCCGTCCATCTTGCCAGCTTCTTATTGTCTTCCTTTGAATTGATTTCTGACTACAGCCCTTCATATGCTACAGTTTAGTAAGTGTGGGGAGAGAGTAACTGCAGAAGTTATTTTTCCTTCCTTTCATTTAATTAAAACAGATTGTCTGAAAAAGATTTAAGGCTGATTTTCACGTAGATCAGTGTTTGGACAATTTTTAAATGCCTACTTCTGAAAGTTGAAGGCTGTCATTTCAAAGGAGAGCACTTGCTTTCTCTTCTTCCATCCATCCTCTACTCAGCAGTCAGTTTAATTTCCCCCAAGCACTCTGCTGACAACAGCACCCCTGCTTCACATCCCTTCAGAGACTCTCCACCAAGCCCTGTTCATGGCCCAGACTCACAGGCTTTAACCGGTGGGCTCTCCCCTAGCAGGGTGCCTTCATGTCCCTCGCCTATTGCACACAGAGCCAACACATCCTCCTCTATCCCTGCGGTTCATTCGCGTTCACGTCTCATGCTGTACTTCTGGCCACAAGCTTCCCTCATCTGGAGGCCCCTCTTCTTCAGACTCTGCATAGCTACAATATATCCTGCATATTCTTCAAGGTCCAATTCAATGTCACTGCTTCCTCGAAGTCGTCTCACATCTCTTCATTCCAAATTAATTTCTTCCTTTTTAGACATTCCAACAGCAATTTCTCTGTATCACTCTGATAGTACTGTGGTTTTCTACATTCTGTAATACTTATTTATACATTATATATGTGTGTTTGTGTCACAGAAGATAAAAAGTCTCCTTGTAAACAGAAACCATGACTGTTTAATCACGTAAGCTAAAACAGCATTTCTTTTCACATGAAAGGTACTCCTCTATAAGTGTTTGGGGAAATGTGTGAGCAAATAAAGGAATGAATAACAAACAAATCAATAGCTACTAAGGATTTATTAATTTTTTAAGGCAGCCCCTAAAGATGGATAAAATCATGCCTTCACTGCAATGCAAGGGGTGGGGGGGCGGGGAGAGTGAGGTAGCATGCTGAAATTTTCAATTAAGAATGAAACAGGAACTAGACAAGTGAAACCTTAACAGAAGTTTGTTTTTTTTTAAAGATACTTGGAAAGTTTAATTTCTTTTAATACTCAGTCCCCATTCACACCAGATTTCACTAGATAACAGTATTCACATTTATATATTGCTTATTGGAAAGTGTAAATGAACAATCTTTCCAATAGGAAATGTTCATTCATTACTTTTGTACTTCCCATCTCTGATTCACCTGGAAGGGCTGGGAACAAATCCAACTTCCTACCCTCTGTTAAAGATTCAAGGTCCAGCATAAATTTGAGAAGCAGAACATGGAAATTTCAAGTTGAGTGGACCTGAAATGACACACTCTAGTCTTCTTTTTAACAACATACACAGACAAGACCCTCCATCTTCCGGACCCTGATTGAGTAAGTGACCAGTTGTGGCCCTGGTCTCCCTGCTCACTGCTCCACATTCAACTTTTAGCAGTTCCAGGATCTCTTCACCCCTGAGGTAATGCCAACCAAAGTAAGAGCTTGCCCACGGTACTATTTTCGTCAAGGCATAGAAGAATTTTACTGAAGGTAATTCTTCTGCTCTCACCTGAGGACTGTATACCTTAGAATGATGCATGAATCTCATGAGCTTCTAGCACTTCGGTGAAATGAAGCTCTTCTCTTTGGTCATGGAAAAGGAGGCCTGGTTCAGAGAAGTTCTTTAGAGTAAAGCCTGAGACTGGACTCCACTAGAGACTTCCTATGGTCTTTGCAGCTTCTGCCAAAGTTATTTTCATGTTTAGAAGCTACTTATTCCTCCTTTGGACACTGACATTACTTGGTCTTTCTTCTTATCCACCCCCTGCAGTGAACTCCAATCCCCTCTCCAAAAAATTTACCACACCCTAGAAATCCAGACTAGAAAGTCAAAAATCCAAAGACAGCATGGAAGGATAATGATGGCTGCCAGCACAGTGTCTGTGTACATTACATCTCAGAAACCCTGTCCAAGGCTACAATAACCTTGCTGGTTCTAACAGTATGGGGAGAAATGAGACTAGGTCAAGTTGAGGAAGCAGAAACAGGTATTGTCAGTATTGCATGTTGTCCTCTTAGCTGGAGAACATGATGCTATTTTTCTTTCCCAGATGTTCGGCCACCTACAAGACTTAGAATATATGCTTTCATTCTCAAGGTCTACAAGGAACTCCAAGCTCAGTGGTCTGCTGTGTCTAACTCCACTCTCAAATGCTCTAGTCCTCACGTTGCTTGTCCGTCATTTTTATTAGCACCCCTTGGAAAGATATTATTGGAAGTAATTTCACATTCTGACAATGCAAGGAGCTAATACAAGTTGTAGCTACTTCAGATCTCTGTAAAGAGCCCTGTGCACTGGTAACTTTTAGCCCACTAGAAATATGTATATACATATATATACATGTATATACATACACACACACACACACACACAGCACATATACTGAGGAAAGGAAAAGTGCCATCAAAAGACATATGCCCTTTTATCCCTGTAATCCTTCAAAGTAGAGCAAGGGAAAACAGATGTGCTACAGAGTCAATCAACATTTAAAGCCAGTGTAGGGGGCATATTTTAGGTCTGGCTTTAAGGGGAAAAATATAGATATTTTATTTTTAAATAGAAATTAAGAACTCAGCAGGGCTCCATGTAAAAGCAAATCTTACAAACAAAAAAATAGACACTAAGAAATAATCATTTATCCTTCTGAGAATTCTGTTTTATTGTCCACAGAAAGCAAAGTCTGTGCTTTTTAGCAGAAACCCAAGAGTCTGTTGACAATGAAAAGCACACATCTTTATGAAACTCTCATAGTAATCAAACTTCAAGGAAAGGTAGTATGCGAAATACAGGCGACTTAATTTTTCCCTACTATTTTGAAGATCAAAAGAATATCTCTATTCTACCAATAAGACACTCCCCCCACCAGTCTTCTACCACCCCACTGGGGGAGCCAAGCAAATTCGTTGGTTTCTCATGTCATTATCACAGGCTGAAATGATGTAACAATAACAGCAAACAGGGGTGTCCCCCTGTGCCAACTCTCTAATCAGTTTCAAAGTATGTTTTGTAGATTCTCACTGACACCATTCAAAGGAACTGGTCACTTGTGGTCTCAAAAGTTTTACAACAAATTGTGTGATTAAATTCTTTAAATATGTCTGTCCATTACTAATCCTCTTTTGCCAACATCCTTTTCAGAGAAAAATTGTGGCGCTCCATGGTGCCTGATTTATATTTCATTTTGAGAACAGGAAGTAAAGGGATTAAAGTTAAGGATTAAAACACTTACTCTTTACTGCATTTTTTTTTAACCTCCTGAATGGCTTCCTGGTTGCCATGGCTACTCTTCAGTGGTCCTTAGTCTTGAATGCATGTCTTTGCATTAATAAAATATTTTAAATGCAACTTCATGGAAAACAATAGGAAAAGTAGCTTTAACTTCAGTTGCTCTTAAAAGAAGAAACTAGAATATTTTTTAAAATTCTTTTTTCTTCATTCTTTTATTGGCATCCTCCAGAGTGAAATGAACTAAGAGACAGCACAGGCACAGTCTAAAGATATACAAACGAAAACCAGAATTATGCAGCAGGGGCACGGGATATTACTTTGAGATAGTGACTTGGCCCTCATCTTACAAACCAGTGTTTGTAGGAAGATTAAGGGTCTCTGGGAATTTCTCAAATGTTGCAACACCACAGAACGTTTTAAAGCAAAAATGCACGTAAATGCAGTGTTGCAATTCCACATTGCAAATACCAGCCAGGAAATGAAAAACTGAGGCTTTCACCACCACAAAGTTAACTTAACCATATCAATGTAAATATCACTGCTTTGTATCCAAGTCACTGACGGCAGCATTTGCACAGCAGTATGGCCAAAGAGGTGATAGCCACAAAGAGCAAGTGCTGTCAGGGCTGAAGGTGTCCGCACATACAGTGCACTCAGCTGATGCCGAGCTGGGTGTCGAAATAGAAGGGTGACGTTGACAGAAAAGTGAGCAAACACAACTGCATTTGCGTTGCTCCTTTAAAAACGCTCCCCTGACACTCATTTTAGAATGCACTGCCTACATTCTTTTTAAAAGCCAAGGAAAACTAAGGAGGTGGAATAGTAAAAAATCCATTTTAAGATCTATTCTCAAAGTCCAATAGCAGGATAGGCTCCAGGATAAATTGTGGAGTGCCTTCTAAAACATCACCCAGTCATTTTTTCCCAATGCTCCCCAAAGCGCAGTTTTTCTCTGCCTCCAGTGGTTTCAAACTATTCCTTGATCCCTCTGAGAGCCTACTGAAAGTACCTCCCCCAGATCCAAGTATATCCATCATTTCTCACTTCTTCTGATTCCATAATCCCATTAAAACTACCTTCCTCTCATAATACTCACGGAAGACAGACAAACTACTTGAAAACTTGTTATTGAAGCCATACTGATATATTAGTGGTAGTGAAGGGACTATAGAATTGCCTTTGCCACATAACAGAACAAAATTATACAGGAATCTTCTGGAGACAGTACCTGGAAAGAATGACTGTAATTGTGGAGATTCTAAGCATTGTAACAGACTAGTGATATAGATAATTCCAGGTATAGGTGAGCGACTCCCACATCAAAACATGAGATAACTGGTGCTACCCACGGGCAGCACCGTAGTATCTGAAACAAACGTGGATGGAAATGGCAAGTTATATCCAGATCCACAAGGTATATAATCATGTTCCTTCTTTCCTGGCTTCAGTCTTTTCTTTCGGAAATCATTTCTTCTGGGACAATCCTGAAGATTCAGGGTCATCCCAGGATAGGCTGGGGTTACTATTTGGCTGTTCTTGTACATTTGAATCAAGAGGCAGCAATAGGAACCTACTGTTGAGAGGCAATTCTCTGCAGGCATCTCAAGTTTCTCCACGTTGTGGCAACATAGGCATGGACTGCCTTTTTAGACTATCTTTTTTAAGGATGTTTCTATACCAAACAGGTTTGGAAAACTGACCAGGATAGTATCTTCTTTCTTAGCAAACAGCAGGCATACTTGCAAGCATTACAAAGATCCCTCACTTTTTGAAAAAGTTTGCTTTACGCCTCTTTGCTAAGTCACTTCAGTCGTGTCTGACTCTGTGTGACCCCATAGACGGCAGCCCACTAGGCTCCCCCGTCCCTGGGATTCTCCAGGCAAGAACACTGGACTGTGTTGCCATTTCCTTCTCCAATGCATGAAAGTGAAAAGTGAAAGTGAAGTCGCTCAGTCATGTCCGACTCTTTGTGACCCCATGGACTGCAACCTACCAGGCTCCTCCGTCCATGGGATTTTTCAGGCGAGAGTACTGGAGTGCCGGGCCATTGCCTTCTCCGTTATGCCTCTTAGCTTTTATAAAAGACCTACATAGTACCTGTTTTCACTAACCAAAAGGAATTTAAGGAGGATTTTCACTTTTGTGGAAAAAAAAAGTTTTTTTCACTTTCACAAAAGTGAAAAGCAAATATAGAATTCAGCGTTTGTTTTGTGGTGAGGTTTTATGGAGGCAGCGCACATCTGAAGCAGTGAGAGAGGCACCATCAACCTCCTTCCCCGGGAACTACACTACACTCAGAATCTCACCATCAAGCCTCTATAGCATTGATCTCCATCTGTGAGCATCTATGCTTTATCTCCATCTATTTTGTGCATCTGCTAGCAAGATGTGTAATTGCTTCTCTGCTTTATACCATTTCTGTTTATGAAAGGTT
Organism: Muntiacus reevesi; assembly: GCF_963930625.1. Taxonomy (NCBI): domain Eukaryota; kingdom Metazoa; phylum Chordata; class Mammalia; order Artiodactyla; family Cervidae; genus Muntiacus; species Muntiacus reevesi. Next base: position 38,045,634 of record NC_089265.1, on the reverse strand, counting down.
TCACAGAAACACTCTATTTTTGGATGACAGAAAAGATTTGGGTACTCTAAGCTCAGAACTCCCCTTGTGTAACACAATCCACTGAGTTTTCTTCACGTCACCCTGTGGGAACTCGGACTTAAGAAACAAGATGACACTGGCTACTGCTACTTCAGTGAGTAATAACCTCACCTTTGTCTCTGACCAGGAGGCGTGTGTCTTAAGTCAGCCTCTGTGAAACTGCAGCAGGCTAATTTATTCCCCTGTACCTAGGGTAAAATCTCAGATGCTTTATAGTTTCTGCCACTTATTAGACCATCCCCAGGATGTATAGAGGGCTGGGGAAAATATTTTTGCAGGGTTCCTGTCAATATAATTGATTCGAATCACCCCAAATCAGTATGTAGCATCACACTTAGAGCCAATCTTGGGTAATTCAGCAAAAGAAATGTCACATTAGCCAGCACGAATGATCTGCCCTCTTGGAATCTGGTCCAGCCTACAAGGCCTCAGGATGAGCCTAAAGGCATCTGTCCAAAAGCTCATTAGGGTACCTAGTTGACCCCACATATGGGGCCGAGGGTGAGAGAATGCCTTGAAGGAGAGAAGTGAGGGCTGGCACCGCTATGGGTGCTAGTCTGGGCTCAGGGTTCCCCACCTGGGTGGTACTGCTGGCCCAGTCACCAAAAAAGGGTTTTGAAATTTTAAGGAAGGCATTCCAAAGCATGGGGCTCCAGGGCATCAGTTAGGGGCCCAGCTATCGTCTTCTAAGAGAAGGCTACTACAGAGCTTCTCAGAATGATCCTTATGCTAAGAACTTGTTGACAAGTTACAAAATATCCCATGTTGGAAACTCAAGGCAGCCCACAGTAAGAATGGCAGAGTCAAAGGAGCACCAGATGTGGAGTCAGAACAACTTAGCTGGAGTACAGTTCTACTTACTGAGAGTGCTTTGTAAAGACATTTAGCTTCTCTGAGGCTTACGTCTTTCATCTCTAAAATGGGATTACAATAATAATTGTAACACTGCCCTTGTATAATTGTGAAGATTAAAGAGGTAAAAGGCTGTGAAAATGCCCAGTAAACTATGCTACATGAGTATCGAATGGTTCTTATTGTCCTTCTTCTCACTTCCTTTAAGCTTTTATTTTATAAGGGAAAAGAATAAAAATGGGTAACTGCACCCATTGTATTATTACTGGATGTTTAAAATGCCAATTCACTTCTTTTTGCCATCACTGATGGTTGAAGAGATATAAGTGGTGCTGAGTTCTTGAGTGTTTTGCTGTGTTGAAATCTCTGATTAATTTCAAGCTTAATATTCTGGGGTGGGAGGGGGCTCAGATCATTATGAACATTAGGTTCCTCTGTTCATTTATGCCAAGGTTGAGGGTACCCTAATGTGTCTGAGTATGACTTGAAAATTGGGGAACTTGTTCTTGACATTTTTCCACATGAAGATACAAGGTTTTTTTAAAAGAGCAGGGGAATGGATCATCCTTGATTGCTAATTTGAGTACAAAGAAATGAAACCTGACTTCTGAATCTGCTTATGTACAAACAAGAAAACATTGATGATGTCCCCTGTACTACCAATTCTATTCAAAGTCCATATTGAGTAAATATTACCTACAGCTGGGGCTTGTGTGCTAGCCTAGTCCATAGCACTGCTGTGAATCACAGCTTCTTGCCTGACAGATTCTGTCACCTCTTTACTTCTGTTTTCCCTTTTGAGCCTCCTTTTTCAGAGACCAATGAGGTTCTTGCCTCATGTTGAGTGATAAAAGCTCCTCATGTAAGTGATTTTTACTACTGAGTATAAGAGGCCCCATGTTTATAGAAGATAGAAAAATAATATACAGAAAGATATATAGCAGGGTTAAGCCACTGTGATCAACTAGATCACAACTCTGCTGCTGCCTCACTTCTATATTTTCTATATCTGGGAGGATCAAATGAAAATTGTTTGATCATTGGAGAATCATTTGAGAAAACTGATTGCCAGAAGTAGAGTGAGAGAGGAGAGCAAGGTCTAGTATAGGAGAGAAGACAGCAAGAGAGGCCACTAGCTGGTCAAGAGGATTCAGGATTCTAATGTCACACTAACTCTGCTGCCAAAAACACTTGTAAACCTGATTATAAAAGTATGTTCCAAGAAAGTACAAAGAGATAAGACCTAGAAAAATGTAGAAATAGAAATCTGTACCTCAAATTTCAGCAAGGCAAAAAAAAAAAAAAAAAAAAAAAGATAGAGTCGAGAAATGCAACGGATAACCAGAATGCTTAAACTTAATGCTTGGAAAGACTCTGGAAATAATATAGGTTAGTTTCTTTCAAAAGAAAGAAAGTCAATGGGGTCTAGGATGGGGTTATTGAAAACAACTAGAGAATTCCCATTTCCTTTTTAGATACCATTATGTGAAAGCCACACATATAATGAGCCTACAATTCAACAACTTATTTAGTAAAGTCTCTCCTGATATTCTTTTGTAACCTGAGATAATGATAGCATTTCGGAGAAAACTGAGAAACCTGGAACTGATAATGGCCCTGCTGGATATGGTCATAACTGCATAAGCCACTGTATCTAAACAATATTGATTAACAACAATAATCCAACCTAATTGTCTTATCTCCTTTCACCCTAGGTCCCTACTTCATGCTCCATATTACCACTATAATAATCTTTCTACATCAGAAATCTGACCACCATTTATCTTTAAACATCTTAGTATGATATACAAGGCCCTATGACATCAGCTCCCTGTCAACCTTTTCAGTTCAATGCTGCCTCAATAACCAGGAAATGACACTGCCATCTCCTGTGACTCTACCTGAAACTGTTTTCTGTGGCATTAAGGAAATGAAGAGAACAGAAAGTCATGCAATCCATACACTAAAAAATCCAGAAGATGGGTAATAAGTAAAAATTATAGGATAACAGGAATATTAGTACAGAATTTCTAAATACACCAGTAAGGTCATTAACAGAAATAAAGATGCATCCTTGGAAGAGAGCTTCTGTGTGGGTGTTCCACGAAGGCAGATTTTTTTACTTAATTATATAAAGAATGTTTGAACATACTAGACTTGCTAAGTAACAACAAAAAAAGGATTGTCTTAAAAATCAGAAAGCTGAAGACGTCATGAAGAGACTTTATGAACATCTTTTGGGACTTTTTGAATGTGATTCCCCATACTGGACTCCAGGGAGGATGAGCTTCCACCTAAGGACTCACAATTCCAAAGGACTACAGCTGTGCTCACAGCTGACCGTGTGCAGTGGCAGGACAGCAAGCACCCAGCCCCAGAAAGAGGAAAAACATCTTTCTAGTCCAGTGAAAAGAACAGCCCTAACAGTTACTGAAGAGTTAGTCCTCAGCAAAAGCAGAGACAGTGAGCATTTAAGATGTCACATGACACTTTGCTAGAGTCTATAAAGAGGGGTCTGGATTGCCGAGTAGCAGAATAATCATTTTCCAAAATGTTCTGTGGAACACCAAGGTTACAAACAGTATATCAAGACTTAATGGGAAAAAAAAAAAAAAAAGACTTAATGGAAGGCTTTGCATTAGGCAGTGCTAGCTAATTCTGGAGTACATTCTGTAGGTCTGGCAGGAAAATAGCATACCACCTTTGGCATCATATTGAGCTCCCTTTCCACTTCTAAACTTTCCCATTTCTCAGAAACAAACTAAAGAGAGTAGAAGTTTTTTAAAAAAAAAAGTCATCTTGAAGTCATCCGGACCATAAAAGTCAAAAGAATAAAATAAGATAATGTATACAGTATAGCTCTGAAATGTTAAAGTATTAAATGTGGGAAAAATAAGATTACCACTATTATCACCATCACTATTAAAATAACTGAACCACAGACATTGGATTCTGCTTGATGAGCAACTCAAGTGGTGCCCTGCAGAAGGCTCAAAGATCTATTCATCAAGTTCCCCTAACTTTTCAAGTATGAATTCAAATAAACCAGCTGAGGCAGGAAAAATCTCTTCTCTTAGAAAATTCTTGCTATTGTCTGACTTTTGCCTCTGTGCACCACTAATAAAGGGGGTTCCCAGGTGGTGCTAGTGGTAAAGAACCTGCCTGCCAATGCAGGAGATGTAAGAGAGGTGGGTTCGATCCCTGGGTAGGGAAGATCCACCGGAGAAGGGCATGGCAATCCACTCCAGTATTCCTGCTGGGAGAATCCCATGGACAGAGGAAACTTGCAGCTTCTTATGGTCCTTATGGTCATAGAGTCGGACATGACCAAAGTGACTTAGCACACACCCACACACCACTAATAAAAGCCAGTTTCCCCAGCAGAAATGGATGATGACAAGGTATTTTTCTCTATTGTAATACCATTTCCAACTCCCACCCCTGTGGCCTCAGCTACCTCCTCCAAGGATGGAGCGCTGTCTCATATAGGACCTCAACAAGCACTGGGCGTGTAGCTACTTCTTCACTAGTAGCTACCACATACCTAGGGGATTGCTGTTACTATCCAGATTTCACAAATGAGAACAATTTGACAGAGGCAAATTCAAAATAACAACAACAAGGTCTAAAATGGATATAAAAGTAAAACTCTTCTGTATGAAATCTATATTTACCCATTTCCCATTCACATAACACTATCCACAGGAAAACTGACAAGTGGTAGGGATTTTCAACCAAAAGACATGGATTCTCTCCAGTAAGTTTGTCTAGTAAAGATTTTAAAACCCACAAATAAGACCACAAATGTGTTTCCAGTATGAAGAAAAAACAAAATAGATATATAAACAATTCATAATTACATTATGATTTCAGTTTCCTTTAATTGTTTTTAAACAGCTAAAATCCCTTTGAGGGTAAAATAAATTAATGGAGAAGTCTTGAGTGGAGAAAAACAACTTACTAAATTTCAACAATCACTTGTGTTCTCTCTTAGCAACCCTTAGTAGATAACATGATTTAATTATAGTAATAATAGTTAACTCTTATTGGCCATGTATAACATACCAGACAACATGGTAAGCATTTTACTGTCATTATTTCATTTAATATGATAAAAACACACTATATTAACAAACATTATATGACATAAACTTATGACAAGAATGATCGAATTAAAAGTTAACATGATAAACTTGTATGATTCTGTAAGTTCTCTGATATATAACATAGAATTGTTGCTGTTTAAGCTGCTAAGTCATGTCTGACTCTTAAAAACCCATGGACTGTAGTCTGCCAGGCTCCTCTGTCCATGGGATGTCCCCGGCAAGACTACTGGCGTGGATTGCCACTTCCTTCTCTAGGGGATCTTCCCAACTTGGGGATTGAACCCTTGTCTCCAAGGGAAGCCCATGACACAGAGTAAATGTTTTAAAAAGCATCTGGTTATTTGCTTAAAGTATAATTCTCCTCCACTCTCTTAGTATGGTATCTATAAATGAATTGGCATGAACTAATTTGCTTTGAGTCATCACTGGTATAGTAAAAGAGAGTAAGATTAGTATATCTGATAATTAATTTCCTTATGTTTTCCTAGTAAGTAATTAATTTGCACTAAAATAAATTATATTTTGAGTTTTACCAGGCCCCATTTTTGTCACTAGTATCAGCTTCAAATAAAGTACTCTCAGTTAAATTTTAACATAATGTATTTTATTTTGTGGGTGAGATGGTCAGTTTTACATGTCTGTTTGGCTAGCCTTTCCCTCCCCAATTATACAATAAAACACTAATCTAGGGTTTTTTTTAAGGTGTGATTAACATTTACAATCAATTTTTAATCCAATCAGCTGAAAAGGCCTTAAAAGCAGAACTGAGGTTTCCCTGAGAAAGAAGAAATGTCACCCGTGGGCTGCTCATCCAATCCTAGAGGCAGAAACACTGGTACCGTCTTGACTCTACCCTTCATCTCTGGCATCCAATCCATCACCACTTTCTGTCCACTCATTTTTCTCTCAATTGCCACTATCCTTGTCCAGGTGTCTATAATCTTGTAAAACTGCATACCATCCTAACTGGTGCAATTGCTTTAGACTCCTCCATTAATTTACTGCACCCTACTCCCCATACTTGAATTCACCAGCTATACAATCAGCCCACCACCTGTCAAAATCCAGCTTTAACATCTCTGACTGCCTCAAGGGAAAGGAGCCTATCTTACCATTTTTGTATTCACAAGCACTTATCAAAATATCAGACACACAATACATGTTGGGTAAGTAGGAGTCAATCCTCCAGAACATAAGAAGCATAGATTATTCTTAGTTGGGCAACGTTGTGGGGGTTTATTATAATTAAAGCCAGGTGAAACAGTCACTAGATAGCTTACATTTCTTTTGGCTCAGAGGGTCTTTTTTTTTTTTTTAATAACAGCTTTACTGAGGTATAATTGATATACAAGGAACTGCACATATATATGTACAACTTGATGGGTTTGGACATATGCAAACACCCATGATATCATAACTGCAACCAAGGTAATAGGCATATAACACACCGCCCAGAGTGTTTGCTTGTGTTCCTTCGTATGTGTGTACGGTGGTGGCGGCGGGGGGTGGGGGGTTCTCTCTTTTTTATCATCAAGAAGTCTTAATTTTGGAAAGTCAGTGAAATCTATGGGGTTTCTCCTTAGAAAAATACATTTTACATAATTTCTGAGATTTCATGGACTTTCTAGAACTCACTCATCCATGTATTCCCCTACGGTCCATGGACCCCAGGTTAACCTCTGAATAGAACCAAGTATGGCAGATTCAAGTTTGATTTTAATTCCCTCTGGTTTAGGTCGCAACTTCCTTTCCTTCTTTTGGATCATTTTTGCACCACCATCCAAGCATCCATATGACCTACAGAAACTAGCTATTAGTCATCACTGAAAGAGGTCTTCATCTACAAGAATATTCAGTTCTTACAAAGAAAAACAGTTTCAAGGATACTATTGTTCCATTGTTGTTCACAATAGACCATCCTGGATTGCAGGTATGTGTAACAACACTTTCTACCAAGATGGTTACCCTTTTACCTTTCAGGCCCTATGTTTGCCTTTCAAGATAGCTATGAAGATGGGGAAATGGAAAAACCGGGGGACTGTAACTTAAGCAAAGTCAAGGAGCAATTCATAGTACTGCATAAAAGAAGCCCATACCTTCTGACTTCCAATCCAGAAACTACTCGTGAGACCCAGCCACCTTCCCAGTATCCACATGAAAAGTTTTCACATTAGGCTTACCCAAGCCCCAGTGTAAAGTCACCTGAAAATAAATCTTTGGAGCTCAAGACACAAACAAGTAGAAAAATATTACTCATGGATAGCAAAGACAAAATTCAACTGAATCTGAAAAGAAAAGTCAGGAGAGAACTAGCAGAGGAGGCTGTAATTGCATGAGGGACCAGTTCTTCAGAAGTGGAGACAAAGAACAAAACCAAGGAGGGCCATGATGAGCTGTCATGATATCGTAAGACACTATGTTTAGGCAGCAGAAAGTCTGAAATAAATGCTTTTATTATGAAATCATTTTGATCAAGAATCCTCAGGATCTAATAAGAGAAAGGAAAGGAGAAGTTTGGAAGGTTTCTGTCAATCAATCAAAAAAAGTAATTATCTAGGAACCATCTCTATAAGGTGTCTGTGCTAGGCACTGTACAGCCTGAACTGCTCACTAAAGCACCTGCCATGAGCCCCTCATTCTTTACATAGTTGGCCAGAGCTCTGCCACACACTCCTAAGTTTTTGGTTCTAATTAAGAATTTTCAAGGGGAATAGAATGAAAACTACTGTGCCATACGTGACAAAGAACTGTGATAAAATCAAGAACAATGTAGAACTCCATTGATCTCCCCATTTCTTTAAATGAGAGAGACTAAAACTTCACTCCTTAAGAGTACCTATCAGTCACAAAGGAACTCCCAGATACCATGTTCCAGAAGCACGCTCTGTGTGACTTTATTCATAGCAATTCTGCTACTGCACAGAGCACGTGTCTCCTTGGATCTCTCACTGGAATGTAATCTTCAGGAGGGCAAGTTTAGTTCTCACTTGTTTTTAAATCCCAGAGCTGATGCAGGGTCTCACTTGCTACTTATGCTGACTGCTCGTGCATGTGCGTGCATGCCCAGTTGCTTCAGTCACGTCCAGCTCTTTGCAACCCTATGGACCGAAATGCTGCCTATCTGAGTCATATTTTCAGGTGGGAGATTCAAATAATGCTTTTCACTGTCTAGCATCCAGTTCCTCTAATGCCGACTGAGGAAAGGCTGCCACAAAGTTTAACTACAACAAAGTAAGATGATTCTGACATCTACTGCTATGCTCTCAGCAGTAGAATCTTTTAAAAGAAGCTCAAACAGAAAGGTACAATATTTCAACTTAAGCAGAGCTTTAAATTTTTTTGCAGGCAATACAGTTTTTTCATTTCTAAAGTGGTCATTTGAATGTGTTTCTGACCATCTCACCTCAACAGTTCCCCCTCTTTTACCTCCATGTTAAACTTCCTCACTGCTTCCTTGCCTACATTTATGTTATTTTTTGTTCATTTTTTTTATTATTGCTGGATTTCATCAAGATAGTTTGGCTCTATGAGGACAAAGAATATGTCTGTCTTATGCACACTTGCATTCATGGGTCTAATCCAATGCCTGACATAGAGTAGGTGCTTAATAAATATTTGTTGAATGGAATAAATTACTTGAGGATGTATTTCTCAAATAATTTACAGAAGAGTAGTTTGATGAGATGTTCTAGAGGAAAAAGAAGATTGTTTTGTTGGCCAAGTAATACTGAATTAAATCAATCAAATTAATGTTAGTTTCCCTCGGGAATATTGGTGGATCTAAGGTTCTGAGAACTCTTACAAGAGGGAAATCATTGAGTATTATTTCCCAAGTTTATATGATAACAAAAAAACTTTCTAAAAGAATTACCTGATAAGATTCTGTAGATTGTGTTCTAGAGAACACACTTTGGGAAACACTGCTTTAAGGGCTAAAAAAGACACTGGGCTAGGCTCAGAGATGCGAGTATTTATTTTTCTGTATTTACAAGGCTGAAGACAGGTTCTCTGATCTCTCCAGAAAGGAACAGAATATTTTTCTAACTATCTATTTACTCTCACGGACAACCATCTCTACCCTTCCACTTTCCACCACCAAATGGGAATTCTCAATTCCTTTTCATTGGCTCCAATCACCATGTAGCATTAAAATGTTCTCAAAAGCACAGCTGGTTTCATATTGGATCTGCTTCACAAAGAAGCCTCCAGGCAACTGGTTTCAACTCCAAATCAGTATTATCAACTGGGGGTTACCTTGACTTTCTTTTTCATTTACATTTAATTATTAGTTAGCATCACTATTTTGAGCTGAAATTGTTTATTTTACAAAAGCATACCTAGTGCCTTTCCTGAAATCTGTTACCCTCAACCGAGACATCAGGGCATTCAGGCAGGTAGTATGTCTCACCATCATTTTGAGGTGTAATGTAAGTAATCTGTCAGCAACAACTGCTAAGTAGAAAAGTTAATAAGTGACTCAAACACACACACACACACACACACACACACACACACACACACACACACGCTAGTGCCATTTTAATGTCATCGCTGTAATAGCATCAGTTTTACTCAAATTCCAATATGATTTCCTAAATGTGAGTGGAAGAAGAGAAGCCACCAGTTCATCTTGAAATGTTATGTCTATAATATGTGTCTATGACTGACATTCCATTGAGAGTGGAAGGGTAGAGATGGTTGTCCATGAGAGTAAATAGATAGTTAGAGAGATTCTTAATTTGTTCCTGAGCAGGAAAAAAAAATGGAAGGAAGGAGGAAGGAAGGAAGGAGGGGGAAGGATGAAGGAAAAAAGACTGTCAAGATCTGGGAGGACCTCTGACTGTGTGCTTCATCTGTATATTCCATATGCTATGTAGATGATGACACAAAATAACTGATAGAAAAAGTAAGTCCCACTAACTCTTTTATACATGCTTTCATTTAAGGGAATTTTTGAAGATTTCAACAAGTGCACAAAACAAGGTGAGCCTCTGTTGTGTTTAATGAAATTGTTTATAGTTTTGAGTATATATGGGGTGCTGGTGGCTCTGAACAGATTCCAGAGTATCACCAGTTCTACATGAAGAGAGTTGCATTAAATAAGCATTTCTATTTTAGCCAGAAAGCTATATAGAGCTGTTCTCTAAGTAGAAAATACATATACATGTTGCATTCACATACACTTCAAATGCTACACTTGCTTGGTTTTAAACAGCCCATGTTGAGGTCACAAAAGTGAAAGTTAACTACAGCGGGTCAAAGGTGAATGTTTAACAAACATTTAATAAATCACACCCAAAGTTTGGAATCTTTGTGGAAGTGTAAAATGGACAAAGGATTCACGTCATCTCTAACTTTTGGCCCAGTATTCTTTCCATTAACTTTTTAAAAGTCCATTTGGATAGCAGGCCAGAATCGAAGGAAACCTCCCTGCTTATGGCACTTGCAAGGTGTAACTGAAAATTTCTAACAAAGCTCACAGCCTTGAGGAAAATTTCAAGTGGCTTATTGCTTTAGTTTTTTCTTATTTCCCCACTCATTATCGGACAAAATTGAAGGACAGATTCTGCCTTCTGCTCTGTAGACTGAATTCTGTTCTCACTGGAGACCATAGCTGGTGACTTGAGTATTTTGCTACTCATTTACCTGTGTAGCCCTCTATTTAATGGACTCAAGATCTGCAAAGCACATTCTATGGAAGAAGTCTGTACATCAGCTGATGGGATGTGTGGGTGTGCACACATCAGACAAAGAGAAAAGTTACTCTGCATGCAATGAGCCAAATTATCCCAATTCTTTTGCAGAGGAGGTTTTTTTTCTTTTTCCTTTGTTTTCACAGCTTGAATAATATTTAGCTGAGTTTTCAGGTTCTTGGTTTTCAGTAGGATCCAACAGGTGTGGGAAAGGGCCCCCTGCCCATGACCAGGGCATCACTTACAAGATCTCTACCCCTCCTAATAAACATTTGTCTTACGGGTAAGGGTGGCTTGTCACTGACCATGATTTCAGAGAAAGGCTTCATAAAGCCAGCCATGTTAAGACCAAAATAATGTCATTTAGTGTCCAGGGGGAGGTTGAAAAGAGGATTAGAGGCAGGCAGGCAGGCAGGGTATATTAAAGGAGTCCATGACTAACAGGGTGTGACAGAAAAGAGTTTTATTCTTTTCAACAAAACAATTCCCTAGGGCTGGGACCATTACTCCACTGTGCCTTTATCACCTTGGAATTTTTATGGTTATTTTTGATGAATTCACATTTTTGTAAAGGCTTTTTGAAATAATGCCAATTTTCAATTTTTAATTAAAGTCGTAAATAATCTTAATTCTGCTTTAAAAGGGTTATTGTTTCTTACTTTTTTAAATCATTGCTGCCAGGAAATATTCCAAATACCAAGCCCTGATGTGAGTTAGTAATTAGAATCTCTCCGAGGTCTAGTAACATTCTACCATGTAAATACTACATACCAATACAACGTTGCAAGGTTTGAAAATGTGGATTGACTGATTTCAGGTTTATTAGCACTGCTTTTCCTGGGAGTGATATTACCTCTTTTTATTGGATAGCACAACTTTCATCATTTTAATTTCCATGAATTAGTCCATCAAAGATCCACATAGGATTTTTAAAATCTTCAGATTAAAAGGCCAGGTTAAAATTTGGAAAGTAAACACAGTAAACTTGTCACTAAGGACTAAGCAAATAAAGTCAGCCAAATTCAATTCAGTCACAGGAAAGAGTGAACAACAAAAGCTGAATCATTGGAGTGACAATACCTCATTTTATATAAGACAAAATTAAGAGAATATTGTAATATTTGACATTAGATTGTAATTCTGCCCCTTGAAAGAATATCCTTTTATCCAGATTGTCTATTAAAGGTTCTTAAAAACTGTTTACAAATTTATACTCTTAAGATCTGATTATCTTCTTTAAATTAGTGCTTCAAACATCTTTTGCAGAATCATAACTACTCTTCCCTTATAAAGAAGCTGAAATACTCTGTGTCTGAGCAATATAAGCTATTAATAATTCCTAAAAATATCTCATTATGTTTTCATACCTACTGTCAACCTAGGTTACTCTCTTGGGTTGAATATCATATTACGGCTTATCTGTCTGCGTGTGAGACTTACATTCTGTCAAGTCCACAGTTGTTATTCTCTATGAAGATGCTCTTCAATCTCATAACAAATTTGCTAATACAGCAAAGCCTCATACATTTGGGACAACTTGGAGGTAGACAATGGTCAGATTTAGGGGGAAGAAACTCAGCAAGAGGATTTTTTAAGAAACACAACTTACTATTTTAAGTTTACAAGATACACATGGATAATGTCCTCCTAAACAATTAACAGTATGTCATTGTAACAATGGTGTGTTATTTTAAGAATATTAAACATCCTTCTTACAACTTTATTTTTATTATTAATTCACTTAGTTCCTTTGCTGTTTTAAAATACAGGAACATATTCCAATCCATGTTGAATGATCATCTATTATGATATATTGATAATGATCATCTATTACCAGTTGACTGGGATTCCAATTAAAAAGATTTAACTATACTTATGTGGGCTTTTCTACTGGTTCAGACAGTAAAGAATCTGCCTGCAATGCAGAAGACAATGGTTAGATCCCCGGGTCTGGAAGATCCCCTGGAGAAGGGAATGGCTATGTACTCCAGTATCTTGCCTGGAGAATTCCATGGACAGAGGGCCTGGTGGGTTACAGTTCATGGGGTCACAAAGAGTCAGACATGACTGAGTGACTAACACTTTCACTTTCAACTATATTTATAGAGGAAAAATAAATAATTTTAACAACTAACTTATAAGAGTGGGCTTGTATGTCATTAAGAATATCTATTTTAAAAAAGAACTTTTATCAAATTTTTCTAACTGGACATTTTTCTAACTCATAGTGGAGAGGTCAAATTATTTCCATATATGAGCCCTCAACTGGCATTGTACTAACACCTCCTAAGGAAGAAAAAGCTCAAGTAACAAAAAGGTTATGGAGCATATCCCCAAATAAAAGCACTAAATCCCTATAAATCATAAAAGAATGAAAGATTGTGGCTAGCTGGAAGCCATGGTGACCTGAAAACCATGCCATAGGGTTTAATAAAACCATAGGAGATCACAGACATCACTGACTCAGTGGACATGAGTCTGAGCAAACTCCAGGAGACAGGGAGGTACAGGGAAGCCTGGTGTGCTTCATGGGATAGCAGAGAGTAAGACATGACTTAGCAACTGAACAACAACAGTGTTCAGTCACTTGAAATAAGTTTAGTCTTAAACTTCCCTTAAACTTGTTATGAAGGGCTCTTAAATGAATGAGGCACCCATCTAAACACAAGTGAAAAACCAAGGTCAGGTCAACATATTTTCTGCCATAATTGGAACATATTTTTTGGTCCAAAAATTTACAAAGTCTGGTATTAGAAAATGCCTTGAAAGGTAGTAAGCTCTTTGTTTCCCAAGATGTTAAAGAACAGTATTGTCAGCCACTTGCTGGAGATCTTACGAAGTCAGGAGGACAAGTCAGGTGGGTTGGCAGGTTGATCTTTAGCATTTCTTCCAAATCTGAGAGATACTACAGTTTCTAAGAACTCTGAGAGATGCACTAAGCCCTCAATGATGTCAAAAGTGATTTTAGGTTCAATTTCTCAGACTTTCATATATAGTACCTATTAAGAAACGTGTTTTTCTAAGCTTAAAGGGAATAATGCTCTATACATACTCATCCTACCGTCTTCATCAGAGCTAATAATTTTAGCCAATTGATATTTTATGTTTTTTATTGCTATTTATTAAGCACTTATCACAAGAAAGAGTATTTGTTGTGTTGTTTTCCCAATTCAATTTTCTTAAACTATTTGAACTTAATTTTGTTACTTTCCAGTTTTGGTGACTTTCACTAATTTCATCAACTTCTATTATACAAATCCTCCCCAGAAACTCATATCTGATTACATTAGTTATGAAAATCACAGCCTTGCTGATACTTCATGAAAGACTTCTCTACTCAGAGTCAAAAATATGTTACACTTTGAGAAGCATTAGGATTACCAATGTCCCACAGAAGCTCCCAGTACTGCAAGAGGAATTTAAATGTGCTTTTCCTGGCTGGATAAATTTTCATTTAAAATTACCTTTTTCCTTGCTTGCTGATCTTTGGAAGAATGTGCCTTCACATGCTTTCTTAAGGAACTTGGGTCTGTGTAGCGTTTGGTGCATCCCGGAATTTGACAAGCATAAGGTTTCTAAATAAGAAAGAAAGAAAGAGCTGTGGTTAAATCATAAAGGTAACTGAGAAAGATTTACTCAAAGACTATTGACTTCAGAGCATGAACTGCTGCCAACTGATTAATGTCAATTGCTATGTGATACTCATGCATTTTAATTAGAAAGCCCAGTAAGTTTGCATCAAGGCAAAGAGAAGAATAAACTTTCAAGAAACAAAGAGATGGCTTATCTTTGAAGATTTTTAAGAGACTGCTACAGAATGCCCTCTTGCCACGAAACCTCCTGTGGCATTTTTCAATATGAAAATTATTAGTATCTCCAGTCATACTTACAATTATGTTCCCCTGAAAACAATCTCTGGTACTGTCAGAAATTAGGAAACACATATTCTTTAAGAGTTCAGGTATAAGAAGCTGTAGAAAAGTCCAGAAAAGACTGGCAATGTTTCAGAAGAAACCTGATTCAGAAAGAGAGAGGGAGAGAATTAAAAGGGAAAATTAGTGGAAAGTAAGTAGAAGACAGCAGGTTTCAAACAACAGACACATGAGAAATCAGCCAAAGAAACATTAATATTATTAGTTGCAGAGGAGTCCTGCTGTTAGGCCTAGATTAGGTGAATAAGTTCTTGGCTGAGCACGACGAGAAAGAAAACAAGTTCTGGCTACTCCAATCCTCCCATGCGCCTGAGAGATGTAAGGTGTGGAGCCCAAGACAGAATCTAGCATCTTTTTTATTTTTATGACCCTGGTGATTGGTACATGATAATTAGGAATGACTGGATGAGAGCATTACACATTGATTCAAATTTTAGCAACTATTCCTACTGTAACAACTAAATTCAAACCCAAGGTTTGAGAATGTGACTTTTACACTGTAGAATAAATAAAAACTTTCTTATCATAAGAACTGAAAAAAAAAATAAAAACCCAAACTACAAGATTAACTGCATTTATAAGATGTATTAACTGTCACTCATCTACTTAGTACCTCATCTGGTGAGACATTAAATTTGTGCCTGCATGAGGTGAAATGTGAGGAAGAGAACTGAAACTGTCTCTACAATAGAAATCTCACTTTAGAAACATACTATTCTATCGACCAACCCCACTCCCCCCAAAATTCAGGTTGTTTTCCTTAGTATTTATATTTTGTTCCTGTTCTCATGCACTTGCTTGTCATTTTGTAGGCCAACATTTGTGTGAATTATATTATTTGCTTTCTAAAAACCATATATGTGTTTCACTTTTTTATTGCTATTGTTGCTAATTTTTATTCCAAGAACAAGATGAAGTCATGAATATATCATTTAGTTTGACAATCCTAGTTTGAATTCTAAGTTTGATTATCTGGTGTGTTTGTTCATTGACTAACTGACTGATTGAATGAATGAATCACTCAGCAGCTCTTTTGCTTCCATAATGTGCTAGACATTGTATCACATATCAGGGGTCTAACAATGAACAATGGATGAACCAGCCTCTCAATAAGTCACAGTTTCTGCAAAATGATGAGCCAATTACGGGCTGAAGTCATCTGCCAAGGAAGTTTCCATTGGGTAAACAAAGGTTTTCTTTAACCTGGGAATATTTTCTGGGTTCACAATTTTTTTCCCCTAGTCTTCCCTTTCCTGCATGGGGGGAAATAAGCCAGCATCTTTACTGGCAGTCATGTTATGACCACATAAGTTCATATTTTGCATTAGAGATGCTGTATATAAAAATTGGGGGGAATATTAATGCATTATATAAATTGATGCCATTATTATTACAATAGTCACCATTACTTGGGTTGGAAAGATAAGAAATGGTTAATGTCATTTTGGATTTGATTTTGAGATACTCTTGAAAAAGGCTTGAATACTGACCATTCCTCCCATCTAGCTTTCAGTCTCTCCCCTGGGATCAGTATGCCAAAACAGCAATGCCAGGGACTGGTCTAAGTGGTACAAGTGTACTGGTCATTTTAACTCAGATTACCTAAGCTTTAAATGGCATGTTACACTTCATCAAACTATATTCTTCATTATTTTCCATTTATACTATAAAATTATTCCCCCTGTTTAGACATTAAGATGCTAATAGAGGAATGATTTAATAACACTTTCCAGGGTTAGAATTATGAACTCAGTCATCTTTATGGGCAAATCATTTTCCTGGAAGTAAAGAATCCATTTAATTGAAGTAAGATACTTTATCTAAAATTCTGATAGTATTAACATAAGGAGTTATTAGCATAAGGAGTACTTAATGAAAGGGAATGTGGACCTAAATTTTAATAATAAATTCTTTAAGCAACAAGAAGGTAGTTTGGATTTCAGAGAAAAAAATGATGGTTTTAAAAGATTTAATGGAGAAATACTTTAAAAAAAAAAAAACAGCTAAGTTTTAAAAGCTACTGCATTGAACTGAATCATGAAATTATTATCTTAGGTAGTTTTTCTCAAAAGTTTTCCAAAGGGACTTTTTAAATTCAAAATGACTTTAGAAAATGCTCTTGGTTTGATTAGCTAAAATTAGCTCCAAGCAAAGAAGGGTATTGTAGAACCATAACACTTAGCCTCACAATAGTTCTTTCAAACTCCAGATAACTAGCTAGAGTAGAAGCAATTTCTCAAGACAATCTTGTCTCATGAATGTTCATTCTTCCATGATAAAGTTTAATGACAAATTGTAAAATTTATAAGATTCTACCAAGACCATTTTAGACATACAAAATAGGGTATTTAAACATAATTCATTCTCTTTCCTATTTCTACTTTTAAAAAATACTGCTATTCACCAAATTTATTCATTTAATATTCCATTCTATTGGTCCTAAATTCATTGAATTCAACTCAGCTAGATCAGAAAGGGTCCATCTTACAGCCACACTACTCTAATTATATTTCAGATGTTTACTAGGCTAACCATCACATTATGTATATTAGGATATAATTCTGTTTAGAAAGGTTATGTGACATATAGCTAAAATGACTGCTATCAATATGACTAATAGCGACTAATATAAAATTTAATAAATATGTCAGCTATAACATCAGAAGAATCTTAAATATGTATGAGAAGGTGTGTAGAAATAACAGTATCTTTTCAAAATTCAAATTCTGAAGTAGCTTAATAATAGACATCAGAATGTTAACACTGAAAAAGTACTGTCATGAATACATTACTTGCAAGAATGTGGGATAAGAGATCTGTGATGTGTATAAGACATTTACCCTGATGACTTTGTTAAGTGAACTAAAATTACATATAGTCCACCTAGCCTCATGTAAAAAAAATGGCACCAAAACCTGAGAAATGCAAAGGAAGACGATCAACATAATTGAGAAAACAAAAGACCGAGTCATGGAAAGGGCATTAGCAAGTGAACACAGTGTTTCAGCACTAAGAGAATTAAGGCATAATAATGAAAATAAATTGTTCTCATAGGTTGTATGTCAGTGGATATGTGGCTGTTAACACGTAGGAAGAGTGATGAAACAGGACCCTTGGGAAAGATTTGCTGATTCTTTTTAGATCACTTGAAGGTGAAAATACCAGGTGGTTTCTAAAGCAAAAGGCCAGATTCACTTTCAAAAAGCATGCCAGTCTCAACGTTCTTATGTCAAGAAAAAAAGAATCAAAATAAGAAAAAAAAGTGCTTCCTGTTTCTAGCAATAGAGTATCTTATCTATCTTAGTATATCTTGATATCTAAATATTTATTTTAAGGTCCAATCTCTAGCAGTCATTCTCTGTACTAAAATCTGCTATATAACAGCCCCCAAAGTGCCTCTGCTTTATATACGAACTGTTTTGTCCCAGGCAGCTGTAATATTTAGGATAACTTGTTACTATAGAAAAAGGAAAAGAAAGAACCAAACAGGGCCCCTTCTGGCTGTTTACCAGGTTTCACTGCTGCCCTTGGCATTGTCCCTGTAACCTGCAGGTCATAAAGCAAACACCTTCACCATCCCACTATCAATGGGCACTCCCTCACACCGGGACTTGAGGCTGGAAGTTGGAAAGGTCCTGCCATTCTTACAGTGTCCAGATGTGTCCTCTGATGCTTGGCGCGGTCACTGGAGTTACTGAACGCCTTCTGACAGCCCGGATGCTGGCACAAATACGGCTTCTCGCCTGTGTGGCTCCGCAAATGAATCTTGAGATTTTCGAGCCTTGAAAAGGCCTTCTTGCAACCTTCAAACTGCAAAAAGAAAATAATTTTTGGTTGCTGAGAAGGACCTTGAATGTTTGGGGTTGCGGGGGACAGGAAAAATAAATGTCCTTAGTTTGTTCTTAGCCTATAACAAAAAAATAAAATAAGATGAAATCCAAATAGTAACAGTATTACTTCTAAAAATATCCATATGTTTGTGTGAACTGCATTTTTCTCCTGAATATGCTTGCCACTTTCCATACCAGATTTGTGTCCCAAACTGATTTTTGTGATTACTTATGTCAGAGAAAATTTGCTGTGAGCCATCTGGCTTGCTTAATAAAAATACAGTAAAGCATGTCTTAAAGATTTGTTAAAAAATTAACACACTTTTCCATTTCCAAATTGGTCTAAATTGAAGGAATCGGGAAGGAAGAAACTCCTTACAACTAATAAACTAACAACAACAAAAGAATCAGAGTGATGTTTGAGGGAAAAATGTGAACTGAAGACCCAAGAGTTAGAGATGAAAAGGACATGTGTCTGCTGACTCATTATGATAATAAGCTTTCTTAGTTCTACCTTAAGTGGTTTTCAACTTCCAAGAGTGACCTTTTTAATATATAGGGTGATGCCAAGCCTAATGAGATAAAGTTTTTAACATGCTTTTAAAAAGGAACAAGAAGAGAATCCATCTAGTACTAAATCATATTCCAAATAAAGTTATAGTTTTATTTATCTCTATTTTTAAAGAAACTTTGTTATCTGGTTCTTGAAGAGAAGAATTATAAAAGGAAAGTTAAAGATCTTAAGAAATGTTTCATTGGTTTGTCAGTAATATTTACGGATCATTTACTTATTGTCTTCTGTGTGCAAAATATCAGCTACTATTGGAGGGTCAAAGTGATTTCAATCCTTGAAGTGACAGTATAACAGAAAACATGCTAGAGAATGCCTACATATGAAGCATAAATGTGAGATGGGTGTTTATCCTTTAATTCTCTCTTTGGTGCTAAGCCCTGGAATATATATGTCCCTTCAGCAATTTTGATGCCATTAGAGTTCCCAGTGCAAGGAAAACTGCAATTTAAAAACTACAAGAACAAAACATAATATGTTTAATGCAATTAAGAAGCATTACATCTTAGAGAGGAATGTAAGGGTGGTAAGGGGAACAGAAGTAAAGAATGTTAAATTGAAAATGGTTTACATTAAAAATTAGCAGGTATAACTTAAACTTACTGCAAGAAATGTTATAAAATTCCTCAATTCTCTTACTTTTTTATTAATACAACAGATTAGAACATTATTCATGAAGGGGTGACCCAGAGTTGGGTCAGGTTTTGGTTATTTCAATTTCACCTTTAAGTAGAGGATGAACAAGGGAGGAAGAATAATTAAACATGTCACAACACCATCTATTTAAATAAGTTGTCTAGATTTTGCATGCTAGAATATTTTAAGAAATTTATGAAAGTTGCACTTATTTTTGATTGAGAGTTATACATGTTTCACAGACATATGTTGGTTTATTTCAATTTTGATATTTTGCTTAAAATAATTCCAGTGTTTTCCTGATTTCTATTTCACATAAAAGTAAATTTAGCCTGAACAGAAGATGATTGCTGACAAAGCCAACTACTTTTCAACAGAATGAAAGGCATATAGTGTTACATCGCTAGAGGGAGAGGAGTTAAATGCTTGTTTCTGCAGGTTTTCAAGTGGTTCTCATGTTTGAGAATCTAAGGGCTCAAAAGTAACCCCCTCTTGGCTAAGAGACCCCTGCCAACCAAACCTCTGTTTTTAAGGTTCACTCTGAATGACAACTCAGTGTATACTTCCGTGTAACTCAGTTTGTCTTGGAATCATCTGATAGACCACACTTAGTTCTAAAATGAGCTTATGGTTTTGGACACATCAAGCCTGTAGCCCAGTTCCTAGGAAGGTTGTTTTGCAGGGTGGACATCATTTTATAGGGGTGCATACCCAGATTCAAGTAGGACCCAACATCCACTATTCTACAGTCACCTGAGATCTTGATCAGAGAAAAGCCTGCATTGTCTCAGCACCAACACTGGAGGGGAGAATCATTTTAGAATAGCTTAATGAGATTTCTGTGAGCACCAGAAAAATAAGCCCCTTGGATCTACCACACAATGATTGGACGGGATCCCAAAGATGCCCCAGAACTAATTCCAACTGCCTACTTCATCAGATGTAAACTATATGTAGACTAGCATTCCCAAGGTCTCTCTAGTTAAATGTCCATGTAAATGTTCAAAGTCAAAAAATTGCTGGTATTATTGTTAACAGAAGCAATGATCAAACCAAAGTGCTTGCTGCATTCCAAGCAAATCAGTGAAAAATGAACTGTATCTCATAACATCCTGACCATTTTTTTTAAAATAGCAAAGATGGAGGAAAACATGAGCACTCAGATTGAAAATGGCAACTAAAAGATTATCAGTAAAGTCATGCAAATCCAGCTGATCTCAAATGTTTCCTCTGTAACAGTGAAGTCCAGAAGACAAAAGTCTTTGTGGTACGTGTACGGGCAGTATACTACTTTCAGGAGAAAAGATTAAGGAGTGAAGTGATTTGATCCCACTGAGTTGAAGGAATAAAGGCTAGAGCAAGGCAACCCCATGTACTGGGAGCTCATAAAAACATCACCCATTTGCTCTTATTGAAGAAATTCACTGAGAAGAAACCATGAACCCCACCCAAGCCAATAAAATGAAGTGCTGAAGAATTGATAAATGGCTCCATGAGGGGCCTAACACCCAACCCATCACAAGAGTATGCAAAGAATAACATCTGATTGAACTTACCACACTAACAATTCTACAAGAAGAAAAAACAGGACCCGTTCATTTCTCTAAGGGTATCTGGATGAAACTTGAAAGCAAACGATTTTGTGGATTCATTACCATTCATGATGGAAATAAACCTGTAATTCAAACAAGTATTTCCTCTCCCTCAGGCAATTTTACCCTAAGATTGTAAGTTCAATTAAATGCAAATACATTAAAAATAAACTAATATTTTGGTAGAACTATACAAGACTGTTACAAAATACACCTAAACTGGCTGTTTTGGGTATCTGAGTAAATGGTTGCCTTGTTTTCTACTTACATTTTTTCAGGTTTTCAAAATCTTGAATGAGTCTCACCTTGTAAAGAAACATCTAAATGTAAAGGAAAGCAGGAACCCCAGGAGAATTTCCTTGAATTTGGCTACATACTTTCTCATCAAGATTCCTAAAGTGCAAAGTCTATCCTGAGATCTAAGGTCCAAATTGTCACCTGACTGCTTGGGTCATTGCCATGAACCAACTCCTTCACAAAGACTGACCGATATCTTAGTCACTGGATATCTCCTTCCTGGACTGGCTGTGGAGCCAGGAATCTAAGGCCCAGTGACACATAGATGGATCATCAGAGATTGCCTGTTCTTCAAACACAGGCCAAATACAGAAAGATTAGAGAAAAACAACAAACAAACTCTCAGAATCCAAGCGAGTAGCAGAAGGAGAAAAAGTAGAACAAAGAGAAGGACAAAGAAAACAAATGGTAACGTTTCAGGGAGTGGTGGTGGGAAAAGGGTCTGGTACACATGGGTAATTTTATCTAAATAGCATTCTTATTTTCCTCCCCGACAAACACCGAGTAAGCCCTGGGAGCATGGCACTATGTGATAGACAATGAGAGAAACAAAAGGATTAAGACTCACACTTTACTCAAGGGAATATGGAATCAAGATCATTCCATGTGGCTGGGAAGGTCATATACTGATGAGGCATGAGCAATGATTCTCAAAGATACATTGTGTGGATCGGAGGCATTGTCACACCCTTGGGAACCTGTCACAAACACAGATTCTCTAGCCCAACTCCAGACTTACAGAACAGAAACCTGGGGGGTGCAGGCCCAGACCTCTGAGTGTTAAGGAGCCTTCTAGGAGATTCTGATGCTACTGTGTGCCTGTGAGTTTGGAATGAAATTCACATTGTAATCACTGTTTATGTTCTCAAGACAATCTCCTGACAGAAGCAAAATGTCTTGCAGAATTCACTCATTTCTAATTGGGGCAAGAGTCATAGGGGCTTGCAGCAGCCCTGGACTGAAAAGAAACATCTCCATCCCAGGATAAAGGAGGGTTATCTTCATATGCACTGCAAATGAGACAATATTCCAGAATGCCAGTCTCATACTAGAGATTCTTTAAGCTCTTAACTATTTAATCTGTTGCCAAGCAGATTCTAGTTCTGAAATAGGCATGCCTAAAAATTCCCTCAGTGACCTCTTGACCAACAAAACATCCCATGTTTCTAGCGCCTATTACATTCTGCTGTTGAGAAAAAGCAGTGAAGGGGAGCCATTATTTTCCAATTGCACATTTCAGTGACTACAGACACATACAAGAACAATGCATGAAGTGACAGAACTTTAAATCTCACGGGTTTGAAAATACGGCACTGTGTGAAGCCTTACTCTGAGAAAAATCTCTTTAACTCTAAGGCTGTTTTCAAGGAACAAGCCTTAATTAAGAAGTATAAGTTGCCTCAAATCCAGAGAAACTTAGCTTGCACCACTTTGTTAATTTAGGAGATTATTTCATATTTAAAGGATCACAACTGGACTGTAATCACCATCTATATATATTGGCTTGATTACAGATTGTTGACATTAAGTGGCATTAAGATGACCTTTGAAATATTACTTTCCCTTTCTATTAGAGGCTTTTGTGTAAGGTTTTGAAAATGAAAGACTCATTAGACACCATTAAAATAGGATTTATTCCATATGTGTAACCAGTAATCAAGTAGAATATTACTCCTTCCCCTAATCAGCAATTTATAGTGTTGAGAAGCACAAGTTCATATTCAAAGCAGTAATAATAGCAAACCTTTCCTGATCAGGTTTCTCTACCATCACTAGTGTCAACAAAACCAAAACAGAAAGGAGTCTATAATGCTGGACGTGCCTTTTAAAAATATACATTTGATTTCAATTAAGGCTCCGTGTTTACGACCCTTGGAGGTATAAGCTTTTACAATTTCATCAGTCAAGACCAATTATTCCTATTAGTGATGGCTGAGCTGTGATATGCTGTGCAGAGTTGCGGACTTAGGATGAATTATATGCTAGTTTACATCTCCCATGTACAGCCCAAAGACAACAGAGATGAAAGCCATTGGTGGAAAGGTCAGAAAATATTTATCACGCTGTGGACATAGTCAAGGTGACTTCCACAATAAGTCCAAGAGTTCAAGTCTACTTGAATCATGGACATACCTGCAAAAGGTGTAAGTAAAAGATGGCTTCTTCTGTGACTCCAAAAGAGGGGGACAAAGGCAGAGCTGAGGGCCCAGAGCCACCTCACACTCACGAGAAGAGGTGAGAAATCTGACTCTAGTGTTTAGCTGAGATTCAACAGCTTTCTTCCAGGACAGTGTTGGCCATCTTTATGTGTTCATGAGTCACTGGGCATGTTGTCAGTATTAAAATACAGATTTGATTCAGTAGATAAGAGAGTAGGACCTGAGATTCTGCATTTCTAACCACCTCCTACGTCATATTTTTAAATGTTGAGTGTTCAAAGATTCCAATTTGAAAAGTAAGGTTCTAGGGCTTATTAAAGTACTTTCAGGTTGAAAATGTACAGTTTAATGGGATTTAAAGAAAAAAGACACAAACGAAGAACTAGAGTAAGAATAAAAAGGCTTGCTTTTGATGAACCAAACTATTGTCGCTTCGTCCACAGAAGTGTGGAAGAGTGAAATCTAATTGTTAAACTTAGGTTGAGAAGAGAACAGAGAGTGTTGTCTAGGGGCAGAAAAGCAGAAGAAAAGTCAGAAAAAAAAAAAAAAGAAAAGCACAAGAAATCAAAACAGAAAGCCTGCAGAAGCACACTGGAGCAATCTGATATTGCTTCTCCCTCAGTGTTATTCGCATTTGGACATATGGCTTGCCTCATGCCACCCTGAGGTTTCTGTTCCCAGTGCATCTTATTAGAACTGGATGCTCCAGCAAATCTTAATATTTACCACATCAACTTGTCTAAAGTGTTACATAAAGGGAGAAGAAAATAATTCAAATGTTTTGAGGCTTTAAAAAAGTATGTAGTTCATGAATTTACTATAGTGAGTAATATGGAGTTCTTCCCTCTCCAAGCTTCATTCAGACTACTAATTCTGTAAAGAGGAAGGAGATGTCTCCGCAGGTTCTTACTTGAAAACATGAGTGATTTTACTCATGTTTTTAATCTAATCACCTTATTGTCCATAATGGAAGAAATGTACTCACAGAAAAGGAGTTTGTATGTTTCCTTTTGGTGGTTAAAAGTAATATCTGATTTTATAACATTTTGAAGGGTCTACCAAAAGGAACAGTGGCCTCATTGGAAAATTATTTAAAATTGTGGTAGGGTTACCCTGGTTAATTTGAGATTTCTCTTAACTTCAGGGAAATCAGTGTACCCCAAAGTGATTTTTCAAAGATTCCAAGTATCTAAACAGATTGCACTGGCGTTTCCTAGGACAGCCTTCCTTCAGAGTTTCCTGGTCTTCTGGGAGGGGCAGCCAGAATGGCGAAGACACTCTGACACTTCGGCCTCAATGAGTCAACGACTTCAGTGCATATGTCACTTATCTGGAATCCTGAAGTGGCCCACTGTACTCATTTATCCAGATTTTCTGGAACTATTAAAATTTTGTAGAATTAATATAAAACCCTTTCTGTAATGTTTTCCTAAACTGTAAAAAAGAGATTCCAGTTACCATGTTTTTCCTTGTTATTCTAGTGTACAAAATGAATCTATTAACTAGCTCATAAATACAACTTCCTGGCTTGTTGCGCTTTTTGGTTTTGATTAAGAAATCTGTATAAAACAAAGGTTACCAAAATGGGCAGTATGAATGTGCTTCTTATTGGTTTAAGAAAATTCTTTTTTTTTTTTTTTTAAACACTTTGGGTCATGGGCAGCAGCTGACTTTTAAAAGGGCACTCTAAATGAGGTGGCAAAATAAATGAGGGTGTAACATAAAAATTGAATATGGAAAAAATGTTTTTGAGAAGCCACATGACAATGTAGAGAGAAATATGTTACTTCTGTGCCAACATTTGAACCATATTAAATTTTTATGGAAATTATCACGTGTCTGGTTTATAAAAATTGAAAGGAGATAGGGACAAATGGAAACTTATCCTGGGCATTACATTCACCACTGGCAAAAGAAGACTCCATAGTGCAACACTGATATTTAAATATATCATATGGCTGTCTCCAGTTATTCAACAAATGTAAGGAATATCATATATTATTCATGCTGTGTCAATACAATGCCAGAAAACTACAATTTCAAGCAAATAATTATTCCATGAGTGGGTAAATAATAAAAAAACTGGCTGTTTGGGGGTTGTTTAAACATAAGAATAAGTAAGTTGCCTGAATTTCATTGTTATTTATTAGTGTTGATTTTATGCAATCTGCAAATACATATCCACTAGAGCATTTGTCCTTCAGAGGTTCACAGTCAGACCTCAATAAATGCACTTTGATTACATGCCAGAAGAGCAAATATATTTAAGGCTATATAACTGGCCCTGTGTAAATATACCTAAAAGAAATCAAATTATTTCATTTTCCATGTATCTCTGTTTCTGACCACCATCTAGGCACACTTAATTCCATACACATGGATCTGCAAAAGCATAATACTTCTATGAAATATATATAAAGTCTACATATAAAAGCAACTTTCATATATTTTGCTACTCTATATTAAAGAAAACACTTTTACAAAAAATTTTGAGCATCAGTTTATATACCAATAGACCCGGGAATATTGAGTTTCTTGTTCACTCAGCACTTTATAGGCTGTGCAGATGATACACAAGAATCACCAGGCTCCGTCCCGCCTTTCCTGCATTCATATTACATTCCAAGAGATAGTCATACACTCAGAACAAATTGTGAATCTGACCCAGCCTGCTCCAACACCCCCAAACTATTTTCTATAGACTAAAGGTGAGGAAACAAATGTTGGAGAAATCATCTTTTGGATTTTAGGGATTATTTTTTGCATTTTTAAAAAGTGTCAGAAATGTTCTCTAAAACTCTAGTTTCTCCAAAGGGTCTCTCAGATTTCAGATAGGGATAGATGAAGTAAAAGAGAAATAAGGAAACGAGAAGCAGAAAAACAAAAAAAGAGAGGAGAGAGAGAGGCTACAGGTCAAAGGAGGGCTTAACACGGACATGGTCAGGCCTGTCTCCTCCCACCTTTCCCGCCAGACTCCAGGCCAGTCCAGCTGCAGTCCCTAATGAAGCATCATTGTTCCCTGTTGCCTCTGCTTGTTCTACTTTCTGTGCCTGGTGACATCCTACTGACCCTTTAGCTTGCTGTCACCTCCCCCGTGACACCTCCCTTTATGCCTGGTGTCACCAAGGCACAATGGATCACCACCTCCACCTCTCCCCACCCCCCACCACACACACACATCAAGACTTACCCACTGCCTGGCTAGCGCATGGGGGTACGCTAATTGGATTGTTTGTCTCCCCTACTGGGCTGTGAGCTTTATGAAGATAAGGTCCTGAGTCTTACTAATCTTTTTATTGGCATATACTTGGCATATACTCAAGTGACCACAGATTATTTGCTAAATAAATGCTAAAGGAAATGGAGAGAATGAATTCTTTGTAAAAAAAAAAAAAATATATATATATATATATATATATATGGATAGATAGATAGATAGATAGATTTCCTAGACTTCTTTCTGTAGGAAGTTCATTAAGGCCTTTTAATTACGTAGACCCAGTCACCATTCATGATGACATCAAATGGTCAACACTGCAAAAGCTATAAAATGCATTTAAGGATTTTGCTGGATTTTCATTTTCTATAGAATTACTGCAAAATATATAATTATTTTAATATCTAATCATGTGGGGAAACAATACAACAATATATGGTTGTATTTTTTTGTGGTTGCGATGTCTTAACTTATTTATTGATGTTTGGAAAGATGTGTAGCAATACTGGTGAAGGGAATGGGCTGTTTTCCTACCACACCCTTTTCCAAACTTAAGCTACACATACACAGACCCACTGGGAACTCATTATTAGGAATAATTCAAGGAACATAAATGTACCCCTTCTTCATACATAAATGAAAAGAAACTGTTTCAAATTGCCCTAAGTTAAGCTAACATACTCTCAAATATGCCAGGAAAGAATCTCTCATCAGAGTGTCTCATGCAAAGAAAAAAGATCTTTGGGACCTTGCCCTGAATTGCCTGAGTCAAATATCCCCAAAGAGCAGGTCGGGCAGTTTCCCTTGCTATGCCTCTGCTCACCATCCGATGGCCAACCTCTCTGAACAGGACGCAGCCATTACGACCCCATATAACCCCAGGATATAACCACGCCAAACTCCAGAGCTTTCTGTATTCAGAGTACAGGGGGCTGTAGCAAGGCCTTGGCTCTGCCTTTCCTGTTGGCAGTGGATTGGCTCCCCTGTAACTCTCTGACTGCAAAGAGGAGAAATGCCACTGCTTGCCTTCAGTTTTATTAAGAATTGGCATGCTTGGTTTAACAGAGCTAAGCAATATATTTATTTACTATGGTGTTTCCCAAAATGATTGCTAAATTCTGTCATCTCTTGACTGAGAAACTGTTTGCGGGTTGCAACAGAATGTATGCTAACATACATACAGCAACACAAACTTTCAAGACAAACTGTTTAAGTCAATTTGCTATCATATAGGCACATAGGTGCAAATATGTGCATATGCATTTGTGGGTATAGCCATGGGCACACACTAACACTTGCACACATATCCCACACAGATTCTGTAATAGATGTGTATATTTAAGATCTGTGTGCAGGGGGGTAGAGACAAGCATGAATTTGCCAAGAGAGAAGAGGAAATTCACACACGAAGAGAATAATTTACCATAAATTGGCCCATACTGAATTTACTCCAAAAAACAGAGTGCAAGATGCCAAATTTTTAATGGCTCTTACTATTCCAGATCTGGCCCTGACAAACTTTGGAAGAGATGCAAGTGGGCAGGAAAGATGGGATTAAAAAATTATATCTTAAGCCTTTTCACTTTCAAATGTAAAATTTCCACCACTGTGACAGGAGGAAAGAGTGTGGCAGGGATATTTTCCTGACACCACGCTTTTCTCAACAAAAAGTCACCGATTTTCATTATGCATTGCTTAAATAAAAATTCTGTACTTGCTAAAAGTCATATGCATCTGGCTGCTTAAAAAAGAAGCAGATACGAAAATAATGGAACTCAAACCTTGCATTAGCCCTGGCAGCCATTATGAGGGTGTGAGCTCAGAGTGATACTTGGGGTAGCTTCACAGTCAGAGAACTGACAATCCTTTGTGACAACCCACAAGATTCAGCAAGACCACTCACTTGCTTCCAAAATGCATCACTTCCAGTATTCTTTCTTTCACAGATAAACTTTTCGGCGTGGCTCTCCATCACATGCCTGACTGCCAAGTGGCAGGTGCTCAGAAAATCTCCCAATCTTTCCATCAATACTTGCTCTTCTTCTTTGCTCTGATTTTAAACTACCTATCCCATCTCTGAGTCTTTCTCTTTGTTTGTTAAAGGAATCACTCTTCCTATATATATGCCCATGGTTCACTCATAGGCAAGAAAGTATTGACAAATTCATTAACCAAGTCTGACCCTTTAGGTATTAAAACCCACAGAGTATTCAATCATTGTATGCATGCACTGAGTTTCTTCCCTATAATTCTAAAGCAAATACCTTAGCTAAGAATTGTAATCTCAATCCCCTTGACTATTCTACTTAAGACGATTTCAACCCTCCTTTCCCCTCCGAACATGACTCCATTTATCAAAACAACAACAGGTTCACATAAAATCTTACCCCAAAGTGCAAAGTTTGTGTTGTATGTGGATCACTTCAGATGTTTTAATTTGATGAGGATATTGGTCTGTTATATAAAGTAGTTGGCCTTTTCATTGAACTTAATTTATAACTGTTTATTCTTCAAAGAAATAAAAATTAGTAAAACATGTTGTTTCTGAGATATATCTCTTGCTTTATTTTATCTCCTTAGTCATCTTACCAAGCCGACAATCCTGATGTGAAAATACTTAGGGCAGAGTAAATTCCCAATAAAAGTTAACTGTTAATACCATCATCTTTCATGTATTCAAATTATCAAGTAGGATTATCCCCATTTTCCAAGTGAAGAACATCGAGACCTAGAGAAGTTTGGTGCTTTGCCACAGACACAGAGCTAGTAAGTAGTAGATGGATAACCAGAATCATGGCCTTCTGGCCCAACTATTTAACCATTTCCTCTATGCAACTCCAAGGAATGCTATTTTTCAATAGGTTAAGGAGATAAAGGAAAAAATATGTTCTGGAAGGAATCTAAGCACACTTTTTCTTTTGTTTCTTTATAAAATGAAAAATATTAGTAGCTTAAATTCATACAATACCATTGACTATCTAAAACAGTACCAAGCATTCTCACCAAAGTCTGAATGTAAAGGGAAGTCATTGATAAAGATGAAAAAGTATTGTGAGCCTTATGTTCTCAGCATAATCTTTTTTTTTTAATAACTGTAATTCTCATGTTAAAAAAAAGTGGTATGCATCTGTAAATCACTCAGATGCTTATGCTGCTGAGAAACAAATGCAAAGTCAGAGTTAATGTGAAATAGTCAATGTGAGCATTCTGGAAGACTTCAAGGTTGCATATTCAGCCAAACAGTAAAATACTTTATGGCATGAACCTTCATTCATTTAATCAAATGAAGGGGCTCCTGAATTTACTACCAATTTACCAATGGTGACAAACTTGGTGCTTCTTAAATGCCTATGTGGTTAAGCCTTTCTTCTAAGTAACTTAACTTATGAAGAAAAGAAAGATGTTTTAGAAGTTTCCATAATCTAATAGGTGCCTAGTATGTATTAGGTGCTCAATAATTTTTTTGAAAAATGGTTAGTAATTGAATATTTGCCTAAATATTCATTGTAGCATTCCTAATTTGAAGCAAAATTCCTTCAGAAAAACAGTTCACTTTGCTATTTTCCTTGATTGGATATGAGGATGCAAACTGTATCATGTCAGAAATACAGGGTTATCAAGTGTTAAACTTGGCCTAGACCTCTCCTCTGAGTTCCGGTCCTACTGGCTATTCAACATCTCTGTAGCTGGTCCGCAGATACCTAAATGTAAATATTCCAACACTCAAAAATGACCTTTCCCCCCAAACAGAACTTCACTCTACACTCTATTTACCTAACAGTGCAGCCCAGTATCTGGAAATAATCCTTGACATCCCTTTCTCACACACCTATCTCTAATATCTAGGTCCTCAGAAGTGTCTCTCAAACACGCTTACCTCTCTCGATCAATGTTGGACCTCCCCTTGTCTGAGTGGCCCTCCTCTCCCACTTGATCTTCAGTAATCAATGGGTCTCCCCAGTAATCAATGGGTCTCCCCTTTTACTCTTGCTCCCATCCACCATCTAGTCTCCACGGTGCTGCCAGAGTAATTGGTTGAAACTAGAAATCTGATAACGTCACTCCCCTGTGTCAAATTCTTCAAAGGTTTCTCCTTGTTTTTGGATAAAGACCAAAGCTTAACCATGGCTTTCAAAGTCTTACTTCAGCTGGCTCCTGCCTACCCTCCAGCCTCATCCTCACCTCACCTTCCTCCCCTTCACTCCCTCAGTTTTAGCCACACTGGTCTTTCAGTTCTTGGAGATTGTATTTGCATATGCTATTTCCTTGGCCTGGAAAAATGTTTCTTCCTTCTTTCCTGGTTAAGTATCTTTTCAAGATTGGTTTAAATATACCTTTTTCAGGGAAGCAGTCTCTGGTCCCCAAGCTTAGGCTTAGTCTCCCACATATATGCCCTTAATAACATCCTCATGGACCATGAGCTCCTTTAGCACAGGGATCAGAGTGGTCCTTCATGATAAACTAGTGTGCACATAAAACTTCTAATGCAGATTTGCAGACTAATGGACAAATGAGTTATTATATATTAAAATACAAGCTGTTTATATTAAAATGCTTTCTTTTCCTCCCTCCCTCCCTTCCTTCCTAAGACTGTGGTTAGAGCTTAAAATCTACTCAGAATAGCTATATACTCATAGGAAGAGTGCATGTTCTAACAATGGAGAATAATAAAAGATGAGTAGAACTCAAAGAACAGATCCTCAGGTCTGGAGAAAAAAAAATATTTGTGAAATTCTCTATAATTTCTAAGTGCTGCATGAAATGCAAATGTTTTCTAGATTCCAACTGCACACACAGAAATATCTCAACTCATTTTGACAAAGTTATCCACCAGGGAGATGAATAAATAGCTTCACTAAATACATATGGTGCAATTATACTCGGCAATAAGTGACAATAGGTCTTACTTTATAGTAATCTAAAAATTCAAAGCCCAATTATTTCAGCTGCTCAGTAAATAATACTGAAAAGACGTGGTGGTAAAGCAACTTAGAACAGACCGTATTAGTAAATGCTAATGACTGCTTTATGATCCACAGAGCCACTTTCTTTTTCTTCTGAAGGAAAGAAAGCTTTTTGTAAATTAAGGGGAAAAAAACAGACATCCATGAGCTACAGCCAAGAACAAAATGAAAGCAGGGAGTACTCCTTTTGATCTTTCAAGAGTAGTATTTAGTTAAAGAATGTATGCTGGACTGCAGAAAAACACCACCAGAAACATGAGCATTTGGGACCTGAAAAATACAGTTGTTGGCAGCTG
Organism: Muntiacus reevesi; assembly: GCF_963930625.1. Lineage (NCBI taxonomy): Eukaryota > Metazoa > Chordata > Mammalia > Artiodactyla > Cervidae > Muntiacus > Muntiacus reevesi. Next base: position 38,013,429 of record NC_089265.1, on the reverse strand, counting down.
GCCTTTTAAAAATATATTTTTAAGGGAAAAAAAGGACTTGTCTCCATAGCTCCAAATTTCAGGGCAAACTGACACTGACTTTAATGAAAGGGGTCAGTTTCAGACTTCTTTTTTGGAATGCAGAAACACTGCAAGTAATTGGTATAATTAACAGCTTAGATATGCAAATCAAATTCAAACTTGAAATGACTGAGATGGAAAAGCATCCTCAACAAGAAAAGACCAAGGAAAGAGAAGAGAGAGAAGCACGATAAAAACAACTCTGGCCTTTCTGGATGATATGAAGTCAGCTGAAGCCACAGTAAAGAAAGATGCAGTACACAGTAAAGAGAGATCTCTTTAAGACAAGCTCCACGAACGTGAGAGGGAAAGGAGGAAGCTGCTGAGCCACAGGTCTACCCAGACCAAAGGAATCTGAACAACAATCAACACGGCAGAGCTGGAACTTCTGCCCCAGTAGAGCATTCTTGTTTTCATGCTCTCTGGACTTGTGGTGTTTATTATTTTTCTAATTTGAGCAAACCATGCAAACTTTTGGCACCTCAAAAAATAAAATCATATGGCCAATAAAAATGTTTATTCAAGGGGAAAAAAATTAGCTCAAAAGCAGCAGCTTCCTACTTTCTTAGCCACCTAAATACTGGGGATCGGTAACCTACCCTTTTGCTCTTCTGCCTATCTGGGATTCATCCACTAGAGGCCCACTTGAACCAGACACCTCCAAAGAGTAGCACCGTTTGGGGAGATCCCATAGCACTCTCTGATCTTCTGGACATGACCAGGTTCACCCAATTTGTATTTTCTTTGCACACTGTATTTCTCCTTCATAATTATTTACTCATCTGCCATTAAATAAAAATTTCAGTAAACATCTGCACACATACCCCTGTTTCCAGAGCCTCTAGTATAGTGCCTGGAATTTGCCAGGTGCTCAATGAATGAAAATGGAACAATCTGGGACTTATGGGTAATATTAGGTCAGATCATCCAAATGTCAAAGATCGTCATTTATTCAATGACCAAAGATCAGTTACCTAATTAATTATTGTATGGAAACAGTGCATAATATCCAAAGCAATTACCTACCAAGTGGTATTATAAGACAGTGCTTCTCAGACTTTAATGCACTCACAAATCTCCTGAAGAGTTCATTATCAGGCTGACTCTGATTCAGCAGGTCTGGAATGGGATCTGAGAGTCTACATTTCTAAAAACAAACAAACAAACAAACACAAAACTCCCAAGAGATGCTGATGGTCCTCAGGCCACATTTTGTGTAGTAAGTTCCTATGGGTCAAACTGCCAACTCAAACATAGGTTTTCCCTCACATGAATCTTATTTATTTTGCATTTTGAAAAATCACATTGTGATTATTATCCAGGTGGTTCTTGGTTTAGATATTCACAGATGTCTTCTTGGGAGGATGAAGGGTCACCATTTCTTGATTTCTTCTGGGACCTGGGGTCTGTATTACATATTCTCTGGTGAACTCTATCTTGCAAGAAAATTTAGCCAAGTCTTTATTATCCCAACAAGAGGTTTACTTTTGTCAAGAGAATCTGGCCAGGAAAGAAAGTGAGCTTGGATTTTCTATATGACACATTTTTCGACAAAATCTCTTGAGAATATTTGTATTTTGTTAGTTCTTTTAACAAATTAGTGCATATTGCAGCACTTCAGTGTTCATAAAACACAGAGGGTCCTCTTTATCTACTATGAGTTCTTTCCATTTCTGTAATCAATGTTACACAAAACTTTTTCCAGCAGTTTCCAAGCCATTATGGAAAGCCTGGAACAGGCTGATAGAAATTAATATTTTGATCTTCTACATCAACTTCCACATCTATTAATATTCAATGATTCTTTTTTTAAAGTGACAGAGTTTGGGTTGTTTCCTCAAACAATGACACAGTAATGTAGATGTTTTCTGTAGGCAATATCTGAAAGTCTGTCTGTTCAAATGGTCTTGCTTCATACCATAGTACAAAGAGCTAATCTATATTTAATGATTTTTCTATGGATTAAAGGTAAAGAGTTTTAAATATCTCTTTGATAACAATTCTTTTGCTAGTACTTGATGTGGTTCTCTTAGAGGAGTAGTGCCAATGATAATTAAATTTGCTTATTATGTATATTCCTCCTCTCCCTACAACACACACACATACACATAGCTTGCATTTGCTGAAAAAGTCAACATGTGGCTTTATGTCTGTAGTATAGCAATCAACATATCAAAATCCAAATTTAGAATCCCAATTCACAATACCATTTTTTCCTTTTTTTCTCCTCTTTACTGAATAAATTAAATTCAGTCTTTGTTGGAAGGAAATGTAAAATGTGTTTCACACATACATTTAACACTAATCTGTTCTCCCTACTTTAATTATGCTTTGAATTTCTGTGGGATCTTATATCCCAGAGACTCAATTTACTTTTATAAATATTCATTGATTCTTTTCCTCCTGTTTCCATTTCGTGCTGCTAAATAATACCCTCCATTTCTCATTTGGAGAAACTGAGGCATCAAGGAGGAATCTAAGGATTGAAACCAAGGATAGTCACTTACAACTATAGAGATGAAAATGCAACTTAGAAGCCCCTCCTCTGATGAAGAGGCAACACTCCCGCCAAAGTGTAGAAATAATGGTACAATGTGTGAAGATTAAATCAGAGATTGCCTGCTCATATTCGAGGCACAGCTATATTCCTTATTTCGTCCTCTCCCTAATTCAAAGTGCAGTAACAGAATAGCTGCCCTGTGGTTAAAGAGAAATGATTACAGAAGAGAACAGTTGGATAAAACAAGGCAAAAGTACTTGGATTTTAGTCAGTGGGAGTCCATCACAGTAACTAATGGGCCGAGAATGTTTCTATTTTTTCACCAAGTAATCCATATGCAAATTTCCTGCAGTATTCAATATGCACTTCCAAGTTCAGTAAATGTTTTCTATTCTTTTTTCCTTAGCTCTCTCAGATTTTTCCAATTAGGCCCTGTTTATTTAGAAAAAAAGAAAATGTCTAAAGAAAGGATTAAGCTCTGTATCTTATAGAGAAAGAATGAATATTAGAAATTCTTTCAGGATCTAGAGGATGCATTCTTTACTCATCCTCCCCGCTGGGATGGGTAATGAGAATAAAGTAAAAGGGGAAGGAGGCTGAGGTTTTTTCACTTCATTTGGTTTGTTCAGCTGAAAATATGCTTTTGACTATCTGGAATTAAATCCAAAATTCATGACAATTCAGACAATGGTGTATATGGAATAAGACTGTGGGTAAAAATAAACAAATAAAAGAGAGATGTGAAAGCTCAGAAGGACCCACCTGGTGAGCAGAAGTTCTGCAAAAGCAAGAGAATTCACCATGTGGAGGGGACAAGAGGACAGACTGGAAAGAGAGAGCATGAATGGCTCAAGTTAGCAGTTGTCTCAAACGAAGCTGACCCAGGAAACAGAGCTGTAAATCAGAGAGATGTCTCAAAAACATGGCCTCTCAGAATAGCAGTGAGGGAAGACAGTGTGTGAAATTCAGCTCTTTCATCTCCAGTCACTACACCCACGAAGACATGTGGTGCTCTGCCTGTGTCTTTCAGGATTTAAACTGAAAGTGGACGGTCATTTTGGGTGAAAGAAAGGAAGGGAGGGAGGGAGACTAGGAAGTTGAACCAAGGGTTTTCAACAAAAACCCTCTGCACTTGAGTTCCATGTAAGGCATTAGGACAGAGATATCATGGCACCCGAGAAGGAGTTTCTGTCACAGAGAACAGCCTGCTTCCAGAGGCTGTTATGAAGCTCAAAGAGATTTTATATATGTATACACACACACACACACACACACACACACACACACACTATTTTGAAAACTTAAAATGCATCATACCAATGAAAGAGGGATTATGAGCAGTGGTTATAGTTGGCATTGTATCAAAGAACAGGAAATATCCAAGATGCTTACAGGGTTTCAGAACAGATCATTACCAAATAAAGTTGTAAACAGCTAAGCATAAAAAGTACCGAAATGTCAGGTTAATTTTCTCTCTCAGCATTTAGGGACTCAAAAACCATAGGGAAAAGTAATGAACAAATTGTATTTAAGGATAGACTGTTTACCTGGTGATTGAATAACATACTGAGTTCTTCAAAAATCCTCGTATTGCATTTGGTTGCCTAAGAGATACAGCATAAAAAGCAAAATGTGTCAGTATAATCAATAAAAAAAAAAAGGTTACCCTTTAATGGCGGCTATGGGAAGGAGGAAGAAGCAGAGGGAGGTATTAATAGTATAAACGCACCAGACCTTGGCTACAACCATACCATTGCCTGTTCCCCTCATAAATATTTTCTGCTACAACCTACATCTTCTGAATCTGGCAAAAAAAGAAGAAAAAAGAAAAGACTTCTTCAAGTCTAGTCAAGCCACCTGTTTACACTGTCCATGAAAACAAAACAAAAACTGTTGTGGTTACATTACCCAATGGTCATTTACAAAAGTTAAATTCTATTCTTCAATATAGCAGTTGAAAGAAAGAAAATCACTTTCAGAAGCTTTTAAAATTTTAAGTTCTAAGACACAGCAGTGCTCTCCAATTTCAATTCCTTATGTCTTAAGCTTAGAGAAAAATAAACGAAACAAAAGTCTGCCAAAAATCCAGGCTATTAAAATGTTACAACAAAATGCCCTGGGTTTGAGGCTATGGTTGGTATCCAAATGAACAGAAACGTCCTGGACAAAAGCCTTCAGATCACCATGGAACAGGCTTTGATGCCCTTTGTTTAATTCTGTGAAGACCCAAACCTCAAGCAGAATATTTCTGGCCTGTCAAATAAGGCTTTTCCCAGAAAGTCAAAGAGCTTGAAGACATAAGTCTGATTCTTAGTCCATTCTTAAGTAACCTGGCATACTGGATCTCACCTCTAACTTTAGGGTACACTAAAAGACATTACAATGGAGGTTTTTTTCTTTTGATCCCATAAATCAGTTATGTTTTTTTCTCCTTTCATTACCAAAGTGGCTTCTTCCTTGAGCCAGCTTTGAATATCCCCACATAGTAATTCTATTACAGAAACAGCCTTGTATATGAGAGGGCTGACTATGCTTTAACAACTTTGGATGTTTAGCCTTTATCTGGCTTTCTCTTCTGCAGCTTCGCTGAAACGATGAGAGCTCCCCCAAAAGGAGAGATTTCTGCCTTAACTCACAGGCACATCAAAGAAGAATAATCTACACCTGCAGTCACAAACTGATTAAGCCCCTGCATCTTCCCTGGCACAGCGTCTAAGAATTCCATCCTTGAGAACTTGCCCTGGAACTCACAACATGGTATAAGCAGTTGGAGTTAAAAACCTGAAAAATCTTTACCAGGCCTCCAAGCCACCTGCCTCCTGCAGTGCCGTGGAATGGGAAGAAAATCTCAAAGTGGCTCCATATCTATATATCTGTTCTGCCTTTGAAGGTGTGGCCTAGGGGTCTCAAATGGAAAAGCAGAGTAAAATCATCATCAAGCAGTGGGTTTGCAGTCCTTGCTTGTGGGTCTTTTACACTGCCTACACATCAAACCTGTTCTTGTTTATGCAGTAATCGATGTATCTGGACTGAATAACACTTCTCCAGTTTAGCTGCCTAGCCAATTAATATCTTTGCTTTCACCTTTATAATTAGCGCACTGAAAAGAAGATTGTAAAAGTTGCTACTGAGGTGGCAGTGAGGAGAAGGCATTGAGACTGTGAATGCATTAGGAACAAAGGCCCAAACTATGGGGAGTTCGAGATGAACCTCCAGATGGGATTTGCATACTGCAGACATGTCAACCAAGACACTTATCGAGCCGCCCTAAGGGTATACCACCAGGGTAGCACTGACACAGAAAATTAGAACCTCACCCCAGAAGCAGCACAAGAGAATAGTTTTTAAATAGAAGCCATATTTAAAACCTTGCTATTAAGCACATACATATACCATGACTCTGGAAAACAAACAGAGAAATCTTAGTGCCGACAGACTTCATGGTGAGGTTTCTTTAATTCTCATTCCCAGTCTGGCTCGGGTGCACAAAGGAAAGAGCTTCTTAATGTTTTCCTTTTGTCTCAGAAATTAAGCATTTGCATCATCTGCTCAGGTCTACACAAAGACTCACACTGTAGATGCTGCAAGACTTTGCAAAATGGTCTGCCTGAAATGCCCAAGTTGCAAATCAAGCAGCCTCCTGGAAATAGAAAATAAAGCCCCAACACAAAGGGATTATCATGGTTAATGAATCAGATCTTCAGTGCTGGTATTCTGTGGTACCAATGGTATATCCTTAAAGTTCTTTATAAAAAGCTGATTGGTAATGAAAAGCTGTGACTCTTCCATTCCTCCAAATCTCCAATTTTCCACCAGAATGTTGCAACACTGCCTTCCACCCTCTCAGTTCCCTGAAAACATATTTTAGAGGTAAATATCCACCATATATACAACTACCAAGCCCATAAGTGAACAACTGCCCGATTCAGAGTTTCAGTGAATCTTTTTGTACTTTTCCTCATGTGTAATAACAATAAGGCTTTCCAAAGATCAGGAGAAGCAAGCACCGTTTTACTAAGCATCTCGTTTGTGTCAGGCCATGGGCCAGGTACAGTCACAGAAGTTTCCTAAATTCTATTCTTTTTCAAAAAAGACCATGAATCATTAGGTTTATTTGATTGGTGAGGGAGTGGAGGCTCTATGAAGTTAAGCACCAATGCCCAGAAGTAACTCAATTGGGGTTGAACTCAGACTGACGCTGGTGTGCCTATGAATCCCCTCATTCTTTCCACTCTACTCCACTAATCAAACAGTTCTTAATGGTTTCTCTTCTTAAGCACAGGGCCCTGACTTACATGTCATCTAGTCATTCATTTAATAAATGCGTGCTGGCCTCTGATGCTGGCCTGGGTGCTGAGGTAGGCTCTCGGCACATGACGATGAATGGGGTTGGGGTCCTTGCCCTCACAGAGCTCAGCCAGTAACTAGTTAAGTGGGCATGCAAACAACAGATGCAATACAATGTGATGAAATAAAAGACATGAGCAAAGGCAAAGGTGGATTCTGTGAATCTGAGCTGATGCCATATAGGAAGTGACTTTTGAGATGGGTGTCAAAGTATGAATAGGAGTTCAATGTGCAGACAGCGTTTATGGAAAATCAGGTAGAAGAAATAGCACTGACAAAGGCCTAGAGGCGGGAAAACAGGCAACATAACATGGCAACAGGCTGACAGAAATCAGCAGCAAGTCCCGGTGATTAGATATAGGGTGAGAGTTCAAGGTGGGCTATGGTGAAGACTGTAGAAAAGCCTTGAGCCCACTCTGCACTGGACACACTGCTTTATTCTCAGTAGCCACTCTGAAGTCTAGGCTTTAAAATGAAAAGCAGAACACCTAACTCCACTAAAATGCTCTACTGGCTTCCTATTATGCTCACAGTCAGATTCAAATTCCTCTTTATACTTGGCCAACGTGGCCCATGTGATCTGGTCCCTGCCACACCTCTGACCTAAGGTCCTCCCTCATCTTTAAAAGCATTCTAGCTACTCTAAGACACATACCATCTCTGGGTCTTTTATATGCTGTTTCTTCTGCCCCAACACTCTGCCTTCACCTGTTCCCAAGACTGGTTTCTTCTTCTGAGGTCTCAACTCCAGTAACACTCCCTCCAGATGTGTTCTCTGACCATTTTCTTTTAGCTGGCTTAACTGCTGTTATGGGTTGAATCATGTTCCCTTCAAAATTCGTATGTTGGAGTTCTGATCCTGAACACTTCAGAATGTGATCTTACTTGGGAACAGGGTCTTTATAGAGGGAGGAAATTAACATGAGGTCATGTAAAGGGGTGGCCCGAATTCAATATGACTGGTGTGTCCTCATAGAAAGGGGAAATTTGAACACAGAGACTTGCACAGAGGAAAGTGATACAAAAATATAGGGAAAAGACAGCAATCTACAAGTCCAGGTGAGAGGCCTGGAACAGATCTTTCCCTCATGGCCCTCAGAATGAATCAACCCTCCAGTGCCTCGATTTTAGACCTAGAGTCTTCAAAACTGTGAGAAAACAAATTTCTGTTACTTAAGGCAACCCAGTTTGTGGCATCTTGTTAGGGCACCCCTAGCAAACTAATATATCTGCCACACTCACGGCGTATTTCCTCCCTAGCACTTGCCCCCATGGTGCAATTCTGATTTATTTATTTGCTTATAACTGTATCTATCCATTAGAATATAGGCTCCATGCAGGCAGGTGTCTTTTCTTGGAATGAGATGGACAAAATCTCATTCCCTGATCCCAGAAGAGCCCTGACACATAGTAGGTTCACAATAAAATTTTTGTTGGCTGTGTTAATGAAAAGATTGTGTTTGGGTGGACTGATTACTGATAATCATTTACTTATTGTACACTTTAAGAAATCTATGTTTAAGGGCCTCCACACCCCAAGGCAGATGAGAGACAGCTAGCTGCAGTGGACAACAGAGTCTGCCAATAATGAGATTAGCATTATCCACTGGTGCCTTACAAAAATTCTCGTTTTGCTCTTTGCCCAAGTATTTTGAACGAACATAGTTTGAAAGATCCAGTTGTTTCTTTCAATGTCCTGATGTCCTGCCAAACCAAATTCAATTGATTGAAATACAGCCTGCTGATGCTTTTGTAAGGCTAAAGAAGTGGATGGCAACCTTCCACCCCTTTGCTGAATGGTGTAATTGGCCTGCCACAGAGAATTGGGGAATTTTAACACATTCCCCATTTGGCTGAGCTCACCAATTATTCCCCAGTTGCTATCAGAGCCACAGACTTTTCTTCTTTGGGGTCATTAAGCTTGTCAAAACTAATTTGTCACCACAACTGCTGACCCTCATTGCTCTGACAGCAGCACAAGGATCACCCTAAATAGGCTCTTGCATTACAAGAAAGTAAATGGTTCATCAAAACCCACTGTGCTCTGGCTGTATGGCTTGTACTGGCCTTTTGACCCTAGAAGATGTGGAAACAGTATCCTATAAGTGACACTAGTCTCCAAACCCACATATTAATCACTTTCATGTTACATATATATATGTGTGTGTGTATAAATAAACAAGTAAAATGAAAATAGATGCTTTGAATACAGGCTTGAATCTGATCTGTGACAAAAAATATGCAATTCTTGGGCTTTGACAAAATCCAAACACATTCCACTTTCTCTCCATGCAACCACCCAATGGAAGTCAGGTGGAATTAAACATGCCATAAATCATGGGTTCCTAATAAGCCAGTCAGAATAAAATTCTTTGAAAGTTTCTTGATTGTAAATGCAAAAATATTCCAAAATCAAGGTTGCCAACATTCAATAGGAAGAAGGAAACTTGCTGTGAGGAAATAGCATTCCGTTCTGAAACAGTGCTTTGTGGGCTCACCCATATTGAGAATAGTTACTAACCATTTGCTACAGTTGGCAGGTTTAGCAGGTCTAACATGCAAATCTCTGCACAATCAGACAAAGGTAAGAACAAGTCTATTAATTTCAAAAGAATGAGGGGATCTGTAGTGACTGCAGAGCAGGCAGCATAAAAAGTTGCATTAACTCTTTCAAGCACAAGGGAACCATTTAATACATGGGCTAAAGTAATCCTCTTCAATAAATTATGATCTCAACGTATCTTGATATAAACCTATAAAACATAAATAACGTTACCAAAGAACTTTAGTTCTTTTCTTCTAAAGAGATTCAGTTCCAAAGGTAACTGAGTTTAAAACAATTGGCTGCTACTATATTTTCTTGGTTGCACTGTGGATTGGACACAATGATAATTTGGGTAAGTTACTAATGGGAAGCTGGAAGTATCTGAGTGATGCTCCTACTCATATTTCCTTAGTTTCTTCCCCAGAAATAGTAATTATCACCTTTTAAAAGGGGTCCCAGTTTCCTAATGAAAACTAAGTATACAACTGGCAAAAGGATTAAATATCTTGAAAAAAGGCCAAATCTTTGGTTGTTTGTTTATGTTTATTCAAACAAATCTGACAGGCTCATAGCTGCTCTCTGATGTCATGCCTTTGAGCTGTTTTTTTGTTTGCCTTCAGTTTGAGAACGGAGTGCAGGATGGGTTGAAGAGCAGTGAAGAAGGAAGAAACAAAAAGGGGGTTGGAGGAGATGTGGAGGCCAGAATTTCACGGGAGCCACAGATTTAGCCGAGTTCTAATGATGTCACTCCATTTTTACTCTAGCGACAGGGATCCCCCACCCCCAAACTCTGCACTTTCAAAGAGGAGTAAGCTAAAAACTTGGCAAATCTCATAGTAACAAAGTCCTGAATTGGCAGCCAAGATCTGGATGTGAATTTTAAGTTGTTTTCTCCCCAAATGTCCAACAAGATCTGCTGTGCTTTACGAAGGAGGAAAAAAGAGATTTATTGATGTATAAAAAGCCACATTTGAGTTGCCAGTGCTAATCAATAACTGGAATTTCACAAAAGACCATGTTAGGCTCAGTAATGAAAAGGACACACATATAAAGGCAAGTATAATTACATGGTATAAATAAGGAGAGGCTGCCAGAGTCTGTATGTTGCCAAATGCCTCAAATATTCATGTTCTTTGAAAGACTTATTTTTATGTCTATGGAAGATGAATAAACCTTGCTTAAAAAAATAAAGCTCTTCCTAAACCTTTGCTCATTTCTGGAACTGAACCCTTTTGCAGGTTCTGAAATGTTTAACTTTGTTTTTCATTAATTTGACATGTTCACACATCCCCTGCACTTCTGGAGCTCTGAACAAAACTGGCAGTGAGAGTGCTGGAAAAGCAAGGCGTGGACTGCTCCCACAATATTTCTGGCCCTGCTGGAGATGTGCTGTTTGGTCTCATAAGATGTGAAGTCAGACTCTGCACCCCTGTAAAGTCTGAGTTGTCGCAGGAAACCAGAGATTTTTTTAGTACTTGGCCAAGTGGGATCCCATCTCCAAGTCCTTGGTGATTCAGCGAGACTTCAAGTCAGCTCTGAGCTCATTGGGACTATCCTTTGATACAGACATCACATATGAGGAACACTGACTGATGGATAAAGGGGGCTTCTTGTTTGATCCTTATCCTAGACACAAAGCAAAAGGGCCATTTAGGAGCCAATCTCTGCTTTGTGGTTCAGTTTGAGAAATGCAGGTAAAGAAAAGAGTGGTATCTTTGTAACCCAGACTGATAATACTGTTGAGGGGCTTTGGTTGGTGGGGACTATCCCTTGGGAAGACAATCAAGGACAATGTTTGCTGTGAGGAAAGTACAAAAGGTTAAGCCCTTTGGAGATAATGCATGGAAGGGCCTTCTGTATCCCTTAGGTCAGTTTTCAGTTTCATTTTTGAATCTGATTGCCATAAAGCTGCAATGAACCAAAACTGGTAAATTGGGTGTTTTTTCCAATCTGTAAGGATGCGTGAACTGCTGGCTGCCACATACGTAAATAACAGCATCAGCACACTAGAAGTCCCCTGTAGCTGGAGGTATTTTTCCAAGCAGAAGGCAGACACTGCTGGGCCGCAAGGCATCACTGCTGCCCACTCCCTCCCCCCATTAGCTTCAAGGAGAGGCTGTATTATGTTTACCACAGATTGATGGTACTAATTTAACGAATCATCAATAAAAGCTATGTATTTCCTCAAAGTCTCACATAGCCTTTTGTAGACAGAAAGATAAATCTGAAGCTCAGAGCAAGCTCATTTAATTTTTACCTGACAGCCAGTAATAACAGAAGCATCATAGAAAGGTTATGTCTCAGTGAAAAAAATCTATTACTGGGCATACCAAAGACACTTGCATTAACTACATTCTCTTTGCACTGCCCTTAACAAAAGATCAAGAAACTACCAAAAAGTGGGGTTGGAGGGAGTGACATATGAAGAGAATTCTACTTATTATCTGGAATTCTCTTTTTCTAATTTCCCAGGAATTCAATCACACATTCTATGTTTTAATTAGTGACTATGTTTAATTAAATCTGATGTTCTGAAGATAGGTAGCCAAAAATATTACTAGGCATATAACAAGGATCAATTACTCTCCAACAGGTGATGTTTCTATATTTCTAAAGTTGCCTGTGTCTAAAACATATCTTTCCTGTCCTGCTGGAATATTTGAAAAGAATAAGAGAAACAGAATCTTTTTTCATATTTTGCCTTCACAAAAGTTATCAGGTACAATGATTTATAATAGTATCAAGGCCCTTGTATTTTCATAGTTTCTAAGTAGTAGTGAGGCATGAGAGTGAAGTGATAGTTTTTAAGGAAATTATGGTACTTCTACTTCAAAAGTTTTAAAATTGAAGGAAATCTTAAGAGACAAAAAATTTTCCTTAATGAAGAACTTTCCAGCAGGGTACAAGGTTAAGGATATTGCTGCTTCTTCCAAGTCAGATACAAATTCTATTCTAATCTTAGTTCTGCTAACCACCCATTGTATGATCCTGAACAAACCAAAAGGAAAAAAAAATTAGAAAAAAATCAGCAAAATGAGGACCACAGTTCTCATGTTTGGAAATGAAAATAAGAGTAAGCCTTCCTAAGGTTTAAGCATCACAGAATACTTAAATGTACAGAGTAGTCACTCAAAAATATTGTTTCCTCTCACCATGTCTTTCCTAATTCAATCACCAGAATTCACTGGTTTGTAACTTTCAGTAGCTGCTTATGTTTTAATCATCAAAAATCTAGAGAAGAGTTATAAAAAATGGGCAGAAAAATTCGAGCTCCCTAACCTCCACACCAAATGTGGAAGGAAGAGCCAAAAGGCTCTAGCTACTTCCAAGACCAGCTATGTTCCTGCTCTCTGGAGCAGTCGGCACACCTCTCAGCCAGCAAAGAAGGCTGAAAAGGTACCAGCTGATTGTCAAGGTCACCAAACCTCCCATCCTCACTTGTGCTGCTGATTTGGATCCCAGGAAACAGAAGGAATTGAGGAAAACACAGGGCAAGAAATACAGGACAACCTCATAAAAGGATGACTGTTATGTATATACATGAAATTGTAGGTTAAAACCTTGCTCCTCAAAGTGTGCAGCATTATTGTCACCTGACGGCTTGGAAGAAATCCGAAAGTCCAGGCAGCATCCCTATTGAACCCAAAATCTGCATTTTAATAGAAACCCTGCAATTCATTTGTGAAGCCCTGCTTTAAAATATGAAATTATGATCTTCTCTCCTTCCTCAGACTTCAGGCTAGAGTATAGGTTCCAAGTGGAGGAGGGTATGGCAACCCACTCCAGTATTCTTGCCTGTAGAATACCCATGGACAGAGGACCCTGACAGGTGACAGTTCATGGAGTCGCAGAGAGTCGGACGCGACTCAGAGATTAAACACAGCACAGTGCAGCACATAGGCTCCAAGAAGGCAGGGATCTTCAACCTTCTTAGGCACAGACAATTCCAAATGCCTAGAACAGTGCCTGGCATACACTTGTACTCATATGTGACTGCTGAGTAAATGACTGAACAGGACTAATAAAACTCATCAGTGTCTAAATAATAAGACCATGGCTTTTTAAAATGCCACCTTGAAAAATGACTACTGCAGTCAGCAGGAGCAATAAAAAATTTATTCAGTTAAACTCAGAAAATATTTATTGAGCAAAGTCCAAGAATTCTGAGACTGTAATAAATCAAACAGGTGTTGGTGGGCGAAATTGACTTTACTAAAGGAAAGTTTTTTTCTCAGATAATGCTAGTTGATGATATAAAAAAACATGTCCTATGAACTGCTTTAACAATTTACCTCTTTAAACAACTTTATTGAGGTATAAGTTATATACCAAAAACTTCACTCAATTTTAAAGTACAATTAGATGACTTCAGTAAATTTACTGAGTTATGCATCTCCTGCCATAATCCAATTGTAGAGCATCCTCAATCATCCCAATGATGAGAGTATCAATCAGCTCAGCCCATTTACAGTTAGTCTTTGTTCCCACCCCAGCCCCAGGCAATCTATTTCTGCCAAAAATTGACATTTTTGAGGACTCCTTGATCGTATACATGATTGACATACTACATGTGATTCTTCTCAGACATTTAGTAAAAACACCCAGTAAGAACCTCTGTCTGCCTGTACCTGGCTAACTCATTTTCAGTTACTATATGCAACAGTTTTTTAAATTCGCTTCTCTTTAAAGTTCTCTATCCAATATTAATATATAAGAATAAATGTGCCTGTATATTTATTGCTTTATGTGTTATACAGGCAGAGAAACAGAACATAGCCTGAATCCTCAGTTACAATCAATATACTATAGGCTGTGATGTGGCTATTAAGAAGGATGAAGGGCTACACAGACTGACTTGGATATGATAAAAGTTTATGATATACAATGTGCTGAAAAATACATATAGTATTGTTAGGGGAAGCACACTGATTGAAACTGCCTACCCTGGCCAGACACCATAGTAACCATCTGCATGAGTTGTTTTATGACAGGAGATCCTGATAAGGAATATGGAATTTATAAGCCACCACCAACGGGAAGAGTTCGGGAAAGGTCGAAAGAAGACACTGCGTGTCCATCCACTTCCCAGAATCCTTCTCGCTAGCATCCATCTTGGCTGAGCGGGATGCGTGCAACACCAGGAAAGATTCTGAATTAGAATGATTGGCCAAAGACCACCCGGAAACTAATCCCATCACCATAAAACCCAAGATGGCTGAGCAGTTCTCCTGGGTTCCCTTACCCTCCTGCTCTCCACCCGGGTGCCCTTCCCAATAAAATCTCTTGTTTTGTCAGCACATTTCATTTGTCACACACATTCATTCACACTTTTAGCTTCAGTCATGTCTGACTCTGTGCAACCCCACAGACGGCAGCCCACCGGGCTCCCCCGTGCCTGGGATTCTCCAGGCAAGAACACTGGAGTGGGTTATAACTTAAGAGGTTTCAAAACTGGATTTCAAATTCATAGTGCTAGTTTAAGGGGTTGAAGACCTTGGCAATGTGATTTTATCATGCAGCAGAAGTGGCATGATATTCAGGGTGAAACCTCACCTTTATTGACTCTCAAAATTATTCCAGCTGAATAAGTAGTGGAGATATGGTAAATGGCTTAGACTCATTAAGGTGTTGATGAAATGATCTACAGTCCAATGCTACTGGACTCAATACCATTGTAGTCTAATTAAATAATACAGAAATCTTATCAGTAAAACAACAAAGAAATACTTTTTAAAAGGAGACAGCAGTTTCAGCATTACAAAATGAAATCATGACTGTACGCACATATGAAAAATACATATTTGTTTGATAAGCCTACTATAAAAATGCTTAATAGAGGTATATTTGCAAAGATATTTGATTAAACTATATAAATGATAGCTTGAAGTTCACTAAGGTGCTGTGATTCTATTTTTTCCATGGGTAAGCGTTCTCCCCTTTTATAAACTTTCATTATTCTTGTCAGTTTCAGCATTACTCTTTTTAAAATAAATCTTCTAAGTACTATATCTAGGAAACCACACAAATGATATGCATACAGCTCAATTAATTATTTCAAACTGAACACACTCATGTAACTGCCACGTAGATCAAAAAATAGAACATTTCATCATTATTCTTAAAAGAAATTCAATCTTTAATTCCAGGGAAGAAAGTCTGAATTACAAAATACATTTGGTATATTTAGGCAGTTATCCCATCCATTGGGGTTTAGACTGGGCTGTCTGGGTAAAATTTAAATATGAGTGAGTGAGCAAATTTAAATATGACTCCACAGTCTAGAGACAAAACATTCCTTGGAAAATGTGTGAGGCTCCATCAACATGACTTGCCACAGGTCTTTTCCATGTGTCAGAGGACAGACTGTCAGGACCAATGACTTGTCCATGTTTGAGCCACAGAGCTCAAGCCAAACGCTTGACTCATCTCTGGGTTCATTTTTACCCCTAAGCTGCCTTTGTCACAAAGGTGTAGTGTAATGAAATGCATGTGACCCGACAAATTGAACAGAGCCTCACTGTTCAAAGGAGGTAAAACAGACGATTAATATGTCAGCACGAAGTGAAGACTCAGAAGGCTGGAATATCAATCTCTTTTTTAACCTATCTTTCTTTCTTTGAATAAAAGGTTGCCTAAAATCCACATTCAGGTTAGAAATGCAGATGCTCAAAAGTGAGCTGATCCTGCAGACTCCCTGTACATGACAAGAAATATCTCCAAAGAAGAGTAGGACCTAGGAAAGGAATTATTAATGCCCAGTCCAGTGTTTCCACTCAAAGTAGACCTTTTGTTTTTGCACAAACCAGATGCACAGCTATTTGCTGACTTGATCAGAATTGATATAAGGTTATCAGGATCAGTCCGATGAAAGCAGAGATCTCAAGAGGCTATGGCATGGTTGTTGTTTATAGCAAACATCATTTTCAGCAGTATAAAACCTTATGAAAGGCCAGGAGAGTTTTTTGATTCTCCTGGAGATTTCTCTTTCACAACCAAACAGAACAACCGTGAAGGACTCAGTTTGCTGTGTACGAATTAACCTAAGTAACTTGGATCCTTAACTTCTAAGTTCCATGCTTGCCCTGTTAGAAGTTCTAATGTTTGCTTTCAGAGCAACCATTCCCGATGGCTGGGAAGTTAAGCAAGCCAGCACCTCTGTCCAGAAATTGAGTAAAATTCAAAAGGAAGCATTTTCAGAGTATACTTTTAGGGAAGAAAGTTGGATGAGGGGCTTTAAGTTGATTCTGCTATTTCCTGTTTCAGGATATGCTTTGCAACTTGGGGGATAAATGCTACCTATGATAAAATATTTCATTTAGAACTGTACAGTCATTTTGTATTCTAAATGAATAACATGCATTGCATTCATACACCCTCACTCTCAACCAGGAAGCCAGTAATTTAGTTTTAGCTTTCGTCTCTGCTTAAGTGCAAAAAGCTGGCACATAAGGTAATTTGAAAACAATTATTAAGGGTGGTTTTCAAAGCTAGTACACATATATAATCACCCAGTATCTGGCACAGATCCTTCTGCTTAAGCTCCGAGGTTTCCTAAAGTGGAGAGTAAATAAGACCTTGCTGTTTCATTAATGCTGGTAAAGAATCACGACTAAAATGGTCATAAAGAGATACTTTAGTGGTGAAAAAACACAAAACACTTACAGTTCTTATATTAAGAGAAGATAAACAGTTTTGATTTTCCTTTAACAGAGAATTCTGGTAAGTTACAGGACATGCTATTCAAAATGCAATTTTTTTTCTTCCCTTGTCAACTTGAAAAAACAAATGCACTATTTGGAGAAGGAGAAATTATCATTTTATCAACCTGAAGCTTTGTCATAGCCATCTTCTCAAAAAATTTGAAAGAGACCACCAGTGCTACATCCTAGGGCAGCGATTCTCAACCATGGGTGATTCTGCTTCCTAAGGAACATTTGTCAATATACTCTTGAGCTGTCACAACTGAGTGTGTGTGAGGAGGAGGGAGAAAGGAGGGGTGAGGGCAGGGGGAGACATTACTAGTCTAATGGGTAGAGGACGAAATGTTGCTAAACACTCTTCAATGCATAGAACAGTACCCCAACCAAGAACTGTCTGGCCCAAAATGTCAGTAGTACTGAGATTGAGAAGCCCTCTGCAAGAGTATGGTGATACAAGATTACTTGTAGCAGTAGAAGTTGAGATTGCTTTGATCACTGAAATACAGACAGAACTCTCAGCCTGGTCAATACAGTTCAACCTCTTCTAAACTTTTGAGAATATTTCTTAAATATTCTAATGCAAATATCTAATGCAAAACTGGCAATTAAAGAGAAAAGGATGAGAAGATGAGTATTCCTAAATTCAAAGCAGATTTAGAGGTTCAAATCTGGCTATATTCGTCCTGCTATATCACTTTGGTCTCCTGGGATAAAAAAAGAAAAAAAAAAGAAGATGGAAAGAAAGAAAGGAGGGAAGGAAGGAGGTGGGAAAGAGGGGGGAAGGGAAGAATAAGCCTTTTGGTTTTCATCTTCAGTGATGAATACAAGGTAGACACATTACTCTTCGTAAAGTGAGAACATTTGAAGGGGCTCATTTCAGACCCTTCCTGTTCACACAAAGACAAACACTTTCTGTCTGATGTCACCTACATCAGAAGGGGCTTGAAGCGAATTCTATTTTGTATTTTAATGGTGTCACTGCAACAAAGTAAGACTGCTGCTGCTGCTGCTAAGTCACTTCAGTTGTGTCCAACTCTATGCGACCCCATAGACGGCAGCCCACCAGGCTCCCCTGTCCCCGGGATTCTCCAGGCAAGAACACTGGAGTGGGTTGCCATTTCCTTCTCCAATGCATGAAAGTGAAAACTGAAAGTGAAGTCGCTCAGTTGTGTCCGACTCTTAGCGACACCATGGACCACAGCCCACCAGGCTCCTCCGTCCATGTAAGACTAGATCATAACAAAACTGACCCAGCATAACAAAAGGAGTCATTACTTGATTTCTATGTAATCAATGTGCATGCGTGTATGCTCAGTTGTATCTGACTTTTTGCAACCCCACGGCCTGCAGCCTGCCAGGCTCCTCTGTTCATGGAATTCTCCAGGCAAAAATAATGGAGTGGGTTGCCATTTCCTCCTCCAGGGGACCTTTCAGACGCAGGGGTTGAACCTGAGTCTCCGTGTCTTGCGAACTGTCAGGCGGATTCTTTACTACTGACCACCTGGGAAGCCCATGCAATCACCATTTGCACCTAAAAATGACATTCTTCAGAAATGAGAAAATTCTGAATACACTATTTGGAGAAAACAAATAACAGGTTTGTGAGAAGAGAGAAAGGGAAATGAAAAGAGATCTACTGCAAAATTAAGATGCAGACACAACTGACAAGCTCAGGTTCTGCTGGCATCAGTACTGCCAGGATTCAAAGCCGGGTCTAAACACAATAAAATAATCTGTAGAACACCTATTAGCTGATAGGCGTATGATTATCTGATGGGCACACTGTAACTGCTCTATTTGGTGTATTTACACTTAAGCCTATAATAACAGTTCCTTGAAAAGGACTGCTGTATATTTAACTGATGATTTGGCTCCAACAATTAAATCCTACTACATTTTAGAATGCTAAGCTATTTGCAGAGTTGGAAAAAGACCAGCTGACTCACATCTCACCCTTCTCCTTCAGGTCAGCAATGGCCCCTGAGGCAGTCCGGAGGATGCTGCTGTTTTGAGTGGCACCAGTATGCCAACAAGAAGCTACTTGAGAAGCAGGCATGCTCCTGCCATCTGTGACACAAATAGAGGCTTTGTTCAGAAGGTGTGTTAGGACACTTAACTTTTAAGGAACATTCTGTAGTGGGTTAGCGTTTCATATCTGTACTAGTTTTCATATCTAGATTAGTATGCCACAGAGAGGTATACTATTCCATGGAATACTGACCTTGTACAATATTTACCCCCCAAAATTCTGTTTTAAAGAGAAGTCCCTGATTTAGGAAGGATAAAACTGGATATAATTCCTTTCTCCTCACCCCCAGTATGACTTTAAGGGCTTAAGATTGTTCTTCTCTGTTTCAGGATAAAATTTGTACATGTCACAAACTGACCCGATTCTTTTATTTCTCTTTCTAGTTTAATTTTAAACTTGCCTCATTCTACACTCTAATTAGTGGTTACCTCTGGATCTTATGAATGGGACAGGGGTTGGGAAGTACAGTTGTTCAACTTTATAGGGCATGTTAGCTTCTTCAGGCTTCAAGGGCCCCGAGTTTCAGATAATGATGTCCTAGCCAGGGGGCTCCACAAGTTAGAATGAGTTTCTTCAGGATTTAGAGTCAGAAAACTTCCACCTTTCTTTCATTTAAAGAAAAAAAAAAAAAAAAGGGACTTCTCTGCTGGTGCAGTGATAAGAATCTTGCCTGTCAATGCAGGGGACACAGGTTCAGTCCCTAGTCCGGGAAGACTCCACATGCCATGGAGCAGCTAAAGCCCATGTGCCACAACTACTGAGCCTGTGCTTAGAATCTGTGAGTCGCAACTACTGAAGCCCATAGACTTTGAGCCTGTGCTCCAGAACAAACGAAGGCACTTCAATGAGAAGCCTGCGCACTGCAGCAAAGAGTAGCCTCCACTCACTACAACTAGAGAAACCCCATGCACAGCAACAAAAACCCAAGGAAACCAAAATAAATAAGTCAATCAAAAAAATACTTGAAAGCAATTTATTATAAAACACTTCAAAAATATGCAACAGTAGAAAGAATAGGGTGGTGAACCTCCAGTTTCTTTCATTACCATTCAACCATTATTAAGATTTTCAACATTTACCTAATTCTTCCCTTTCATTTCTTATATATTTTAAAGTAAATCTCATATATCATGCCATTTAAATCCTTCAATGTACATTTAAAAAGAATATTTGTAACATAACCACAAATATTTGTAGCCATAACATGACTATCAGATTTGGCAAAATTGTCCTAGGATTTTCTAAAACAGTCTAAATTTTTCAAATTAAATTTTATCAATTGTGCCAAAATTATATTTTTAATAGGAGTTGTTTGAATTAGTATGTAAAAAAGGCCCGAACCTTGCATTTTGTTGTTATATCTTTTAAGTCTCTATTTCTGGTTTTTTGGCTGGTTTATTTTGTCTGATTTCTGATGGATTATCAGAGGGTCACTTCTTAGATGAGCTATCTTTAAGTGCTCTTCCTTGTTCAATAATATGAAATGTGGTAGGAAAGGAGACCTTAGGATTTGAGGTTATATTACCATTATAAAATACATTCTACATGTGGGTATAGTTTATACTGTTACTTTTCTAGTATCAGTAAATATATATATATTTATTCTTCAACTTATTTCAAAAATTCAACTTATTTCAAAAATTATCTAAGAAAGACTTCACTCATAGAAAAATAGAGTTTGATCTTTGTATTATAATAACTCTTTCCAAACTAAATGCTTCAGTGAGTCAAGGTCATTTAAGAGAATTCTGCTTCTGATACTAACTGCAGGGGCTAACCAAACTTTAAAGTTTGAGGGCACAGTCCTCTACAAGACTTCCTTCACTTCTGGCACCACCTGCAAATTTGAGAGGTTCCTCTAGCCACCTCAGGTTTGATAACTTGCTAGACAGATGCATACAACTGTCTGAAAGCTATTATACTCATGATCCCTGGGTCGAGAAGATTCTCTGGAGAAGGAAATGGCAACTTACTCCAGTATCCTTGCCTGGGAAATCCCATGGATAGAGGAGTCTGGCAGGCTATGGTCCTACAGTCCATGGGGTTGCAAAAGAGTCAGATACACCCTAGCGACTAAACAACAATAATGAATCATTCAGAGAAAGGATACAGATGAAAATCATCCAAGGGAAGACACATAAGGAGTCTGAGAGTGTTCCAAATGTAAAAACTTGTCCTGAGAATACATTATACTCCTTGCATTGATATGGACAATCCAGAAAAGTTCCCAGAGTTTTAGTTTCCAGGGTTTTTATTAGGTCTCTGGTACATGATCAGGAAGCAACAGTTAGAACTGGACATGGAACAACAGATTGGTTTCAAATAAGAAAAGGAGTACGTCAAGGCTATATATTGTCACTCTGCTTATTTAACTTATATGCAGAGTGGATCATGAGAAACGCTGGGTTGGAAGAAGCACAAGCTGGAATCAAGATTGCCGGGAGAAATATCAATAACCTCAGATATGCAGATGACACCACCCTGTGGCAGAAAGTGAAGAGGAGCTAAAAAGCATCTTGAAGAAAGTAAAAGAGAAGAGTGAAAAAGGTGGCTTAAAGCTCAAATTTCAGAAAACTAATATCATGGCATCTGGTCCCACCATTTCATGGGCAATAGATGGGGAAACAGTGGAAACAGTAACACTTTATTTTGGGGGGCTCCAAAATCACTGCAGATGGAGATTGCAGCCATGAAATTAAAAGCCGCTTACTCCTTGGAAGGAAAGTGATGACCAACCTAGATAGCATATTAAAAAGCAGAGACATTACTTTGCCAACAAAGGCCCATCTAGTCAAGGCTATGGTTTTTCCAGTGGTCATGTATGGATGTGAGAGTTGGACTGTGAAGAAAGCTGAGTGCCAAAAAATTGATGCTTTTGAACTGTGGTATTGGAGAAGACTCTTGAGAATCCCTTGGACTGCAAGGAGATCCAACCAGTCCATCCTAAAGGAGATCAGTCCTGGGTGTTCATTGGAAGGACTGATGCTGAAGCTGAAACTCCAATACTTTGGCCACCTCATGCAAAGAGCTGACTCATTGGAAAAGACCCTGATGCTGGGAGGGATTGGGGGCAGGAGGAGAATGGGACGACAGAGGATGAGATGGTTGGATGGCATCACCGACTTGATGGACATGAGTTTGAGTAAACTCTGGGAGTTGGTGATGGACAGGGAGGCCTGGCGTGCTGTGATTCATGGGGTCACAAAGAGTCGGACACGACTGAGTGACTGAACTGAACTGAACTGGTACATAGGCTTGCTAATTAATTGAATGTTCTCATGGTTAATTTCATCCTCCAGGCTGACTGATATCAAAAAACATGAAGCCTTCATAGTAACTTCATGGTTGGTCTTCCTGGTGTGATAAGCTCACCCTAAAATCTGTTGTGGGTAGCTCTCACTCTAAAAAAGACACTCCTATCAAGTATGACATAGGTTATCTCCCAGAAAGAAAGAAAGAAAGTGAAGTCGCTCAGTCGTGTCCGATACTTTGCGACCCCATGGACTGTAGCCTACCAGGCTCCTCCATTGACAGGATTTTCCAGGCAAGAATACAGGAGTGGGTTGCCATTTATCTCCCAGAAGTTGAAGGCAAAGGAGACCTCTCATTGGACAAGGCCAAATTCTTTATTACAAAAATAATTTACCTGTTCTTATTACCCATGCTAACCCTAGCCTATTCCTTTTACTACGATGCTTCACTATGGGAATAATTTTCACACAAAACTGCTGTGAAATTTTTTAATAAGAAGTAAATTAGATCTGGAAACAAATATCTCTGATAATATAAAACTAAGATGATCAAAACAAGAAGGTAACCTCCAAATAAGAGTTAAAAATAAAATGAGAGCTTGAAAAATACACATCACTTTAAACTATATAATTAAGAAGAGGACAATATAAATGTTTTCAATAATTTATTTTTGTAAACTTTTAACATGTTTATTTGAAAGCTAACCAAGTTTTTCATTGTAATCTATCTGAAGCCTCACAGACCTAGGTGAGATATCTTAACAGAAAGACAAATTCTAAGAAAAATTAGCATTTTATGAGCTCAGATCATTTGTGATTCCTGTAAGTGCAAAAAATAGGTGGACATATGGTACAAATTCTCACTCATTTCTACTTTATTTTATAAGTGAGATGTGTAAAGCTCTTCAAGACCTTCTCTACCACACATGAAAACAGAGTAAAGAGTTATGGATTTACACTTTTTTCTTTTTTTTCTTTCCCAACATGAAATTTTATGAATTACATACAGTGGTAGGTCAAGAACTGGGTTTGAATAAATTAATAAATGGATTCTACTGTACTCAAAAAAAATCGATGAATATGAAGGAAACATGATTTTACCCTTTTTCCTCTTTACTAATTAATTTCTGGATCCAGAACCTCTCTCTGATGCAGAGAAGATAGCGGGGTTATGTTTCTATTCAGCAGAGCTTCGGGATTACCTTATTCACACATATAAGGAAGCAGTTACTTCCATAAAGGACCTCTGGTCCATTTGAAATTTTTGTTTCTTAGTGATTTTAATGCTGTTAAGGCATCGAGTGAGGGCAGAGAACTTCCCTAAAGACACATGTGGCTTCTGCTATTCTCCAAAAGTCAATCAGTCCCATTTGTGTCTTCAGAAAAAGCAATCACTCACTACTACAGAGGACAGAGTACATGGGGAATTTACAATGAAACTATTACAAGTTTAAAAGAACAGCATTGGTATGTTTTTTCCACCTCAGAAGTGTTAAAGACTATAGATTGCAGCTGAGGGAAAATTAAGGTCCCTATTTACACATTTCACTGTGCCTGTGAAGCTGAAAAAGAAATGAACCTAGTTGCAAAAGTATGTAGTTCACTCAGGCAATTTCATTGTTTTAGTGTAGGGAAAATGTCCTTTAATGTCATCAGCTAGAGAAAGGCGAATATTCAGGAATTAAAAAGCAGCCAGAAATGTTAATGCAAAAAAGAAAAAGCATTGGCTTAGAAAGCATGCTAATGCATATGGAGGATGAATAAGAAGTGGCAGCTGGGAAAAGTCTCCTCAATCAGTGATTCCCAAGCTGAGGTGGGAAAAGATTAGAATCTCCAGGGGTTGTGGTGTAGCTTAAAAGGATATTAAGTACTATAATCTTATATTTTGAATATAAAAATTTTTCTTTCATTTTTGTAACACGGATCCTGGCGAGTCCAGCTCTATAAAATCTTCTTGGCTAGTGGAGATAAGTCAGTTCTAACCAGGAAGCCAGGAGGATTCTCATCAGAAGAGGGAGTGGAAAGTCAGAGGAGGGAAGTGCAAAATACGTACCAACCCCCATCCCCTGAGGGGCAGAGGAGGGCAGGGGAGAGTTGAGACTGTCTGCTAACTAAAGAGGGCATTCCGTTTTAAAAGACTGAAAAATACTGACCTGAGTTGTCTGAAAAATAATACTTTCAGAACTGTATTCAGTAAGAGCCCTTCCTGCAATGTCAAGGTAACCTTAGGCGCTCCTGACACCCTGGAATGCTGGTGACCTCTGGTACTTTCTGGAACTTAGCTTACCTCTGGGTGGGGCATTCTATTTTGTTTTTGTATTCGCAGGTCATCTCTTTCAGAGAAACTCAAGGTACCTTTTAGGAGTTTACTTTTTTAAAACTCTCCAACTGCCTGAAACAGACTAGAAACATTAATATTTAAGGTTTTACCTGCACTCTTCCAAATCAACACATTTGGCTCTCCTTTATGCTCCTTGCTGCTATCTATCTTGACAAATGTCATGGATTCATGAGGAAAAAACACTATCATCATGTAAAGGTCCCACAAAACACTTCAAAACATTCAAACGCTCTCTGCTTCCATAGCCTGTATTAACAAATTGTGCCTGTCAATAAATGCAGATAAATTAGGTGACTGCAAGTGAAAACCTCTAAGGTAAATCAGTAACTTAGGGGAAAAAAAAAAAAACCCACTAACTAAAACTAAACTCCATGTAGGTGATACACCATAATTCTGGCGCTGGCTCATCAGATCGGTAGCCAATCAGGTCCTGGCGGGCCATATGTGTATTTATAAATATATCTGCTAATGTAAAGGTCGAGCTGCTCACTGCTCAGGGAAAGCAGGCACATTTGGAACCATCCCTAGATTTTGGTTTCTTTAAAAAAAAAATATTTTGACAATCTGTGACAAATGCAATCCTGCCCCCATATGTTTTGTACTATTTAAAGGGAAATGACACTCAGTTGCCTTCACATCAACACGTGAATTTCTTTCTTTTAATAATGAAGTCAGAAGATGGGAAAAGAGGGAGGTTACCTTCTATACATATTTAAAAGATGTAAATATCCACGTGAATTTCTTTCTTTTAATAATGAAGTCAGAAGATGGGAAAAGAGGGAGGTTACCTTCTATACATATTTAAAAGATGTAAATATCTTGTCAAATTTCCACACTTGCCCAACAGGACAGAGCTTCCAAAATGTGTGTTACTGTTCTTGAATTAAGAAATAACAGAAACTTTCCTTCCAAGTTGGAGGCAGAGATAGAAAAATAATGAATGACAAGAGAGTGTTGGTAGATTCTTGCTATGAAATGCAGTCTCCTGCCCCCTTGCTCATTTTTTTATGCTCATAATTCTTTGCACTTTTCTGGGCATGGGGATGGAAAAGGCTCTGCTTAAATGTTACCCTCTGCCAGCTTCTGCAGAAATCCCTTATAGATTAATTTAGAACATCCAGACATCGCAATCAGGACTGAGAATGACATTATAAGGCTGTGAGATCCAGAAGTCCAGAATAAACCCTATGCACTACAAACTCATCTACTTGCATCCCACTCCATTCTTTAGTATTAACAGAATAACAAGGTTTTCCCATGGCATGGAAGACAGAAACTTAAAAAAAAAAAAAAAAAAAAAAACAACCCCAAACATTTGAACAACATCTTTGGTGGAAAAAAAAAAAATGCTTCTGACAAGAGGGAAGGGTATGAAAATATTTTCAGAGAACTTGTTTAATCGCCCAGCAATGTCTTCCATTCCATTTAGCCCTCGAATCTGAATAATCATGACAGATGGCTTTAAAAAAAAGTTAGCTAAATTTTCAGATAACGCAGCCTTCTGTCATGTTCTCCTACTCTGAGGTTTATGCAGTTTGTTTAGCAGGCTCTGAACTGCAGGCTGCTCATTGGTGACCAGCTTTCACTTAGTATCTGCAGAATTCACACCACTTGATACCGTATGCTCAGGACTCCAAGGGGTAGAAATATTGTCAGTTCAGATGACAAAAGATCTTCATAGGCCACCCCTCCTCAGCTCAGATATTAGATCCACATTTTACGCACAAAGCAATGTTGGAAATGTAAAGGGCCGAGAGGCGAGCTCTTGGCTCTATCAGCCAGGCCATCTCTTTGTAGCAGAATAAACCCATGTCTGATGCTATAATTACAACCCTAATGGACACACTTAATTTATTTTAGAGAACTGAAGTTGATATCCACTAGTGCTATTATTAAAAAGACTAATGAGAGCTGCTCAGTAAGAAAAGAAAAGATTTATTGAACTCCTTTTGGCACCCGGCACAGCTTAGCAATTTTGAGAGCCCATCAAAACAGCAGATATATACACTGCTCAGATGTACTGTATGGGATGTGAGCTGGGTTTCAGATTTTCAATAACAAATCTGTCACTCCGATTTTAATTAGACGGCTTAAAGCAGCTACATCAATAATGGCAGAATGACGGCTTAGTTCAAAGATCATAGAGATGTTACTCTACTTTAATAGTTCTTTTATACAAGTACATATTTCAGAAGTTTGCGAGGCATTCATCTTGACTACCCCTTTCACCAAAGAGAAGAAAAAAAAAATATTCCTAATTGAATTGAACCACGAACACTAGCAGTCATCACCATTTCTACGCCAGGCTGTTGCATCCAGCTGGTTAGGAGGTCTAATTTCACACCATGCAGCAATGAAATGCTGCTAACTTTTATTTGTGAGTATAAAATAGTAATGTTTCATGACCACAAAATGCCAGTTGACACCGCTGGGTGCACCCTCCACTGGGCTGAACCTGAAAGACAGATGGCTGTCTTGGTTGAGTACTAAAAACTGGGCCTTCCTTGTGAAAAACTCCCAGGAGGGGAGGACCTGGGGGGAAGGCAGAAGCCCTCCAGAGAAGTTCACACGCAGTTGGGAATACTTCTCAGCCCAAGAGAAGGTGGGGGTGGTGACCTCAGAGAGAAAAACTGTTGCCAAAGGTCCAGCCATTTCTTAAAGGGGTTCTTGTGAGTGTGTGTGCTAAGTCGCTTCAGTCGTGTGTGACTCTGTGTGACCCTATGGACTGTAGCCTGCCAGGCTCCTCTGTCCATGGATTTTCTAGGCAAGAATACTGGAATGGGTAGCCATGCCCTCCTCCAGGGGATCTTCCTGACCCAGGGATCAAACCCACATCTAACGTCTCCTGCACTGGCAGGCAGATGAGGTGTATATAATTATCATTGTATTTCTTTACACTAATTCGTATTACATGAATAAAAATACACTGATTGCATAAATAAACACTGTTAATATATACATAAATACTATTAATATAGTGATGTATGTCCTTCTGTACTTTATCCCATGGAAATAAATATTTTATACATACACACACACACACACACACTTCCCTTAAAAAAGGAAGTCATGCTATATATATATATGGTAAGATTTTTTGCTTAATAACAATTATTTTTCCATATAAATACATCTCAAAATTATCATTTTAACAACCATGTAATATTCCATTATGAATTACCCATATTATTTAATCAGTGCCCTCTTGGACATTTAGATAGTCCCCAATTATTTTGCAATTGTGTACATGCATATATACTATTAATAATGATACACAGTACATAAACATGTTCTCTCCATAGATGAACATGTACTCTATGTACACATATATAATTGGATTATGATGTTAGAATAAATTATCTTAGGATAAATTCTTAGAACTGTAACTCCTAGGTCAAAATATCTTTATTAAAAAACAATTTGTTTTGAATACATGCTAGCTATTGTTTTAATGCCTAGACATGGAATATTTGTTTTAGAAGCAACTTCTCCTGAATCAGATTCTGACAAAACCCCAGACTTCCTACTATCATTTTTTCAGAGTCATACAAATCCACAATTTCATCTCTGCCTCCCCAACAATGCTGTTTATCACTCTCCAGAATAATATGAACTTTCCCTGGACCCAATCCCTACAAGGAGCCTTGTTCTGATCAGTCTTCAATGATGCAGGCATGGTTGTATTGGCTCCCCATTGGAATGACTAAAGTCTTGAACCTGACCTCTGCAGCTTCTCAATCTGACACGTTCAGAATCGATACCAGCACTTTTTTGCCACTGCTATCTCACTACTCTGAACCAGCTCTGCCACTTTTCAGTTTATCTGACCTCGGGACAGTGACTTATTATCTATGAGTCTCAATTTCTTATGTGGTCAGGTCTCCTCCTCCAGGAAGCCTTCCGAGACCTCCCATGTCTGGGTCAGAGGCCTTTCTTTGCGTCCCCACAATACTTCACACTTCACCCAGCATAATATTTAACCACACAGTTCAATGGTTACCTGATGACCTGTTTTTTCCCAACACTAGACTATCAGAACAGGAACCATATGTGTCAATATTGACCACTACTTTTGCACCATTCACTGAAGAATGTAATTGTTGAGTGCTTACCTTGTTCCAGGTACCAGGGATACCTCTTTGCTAGAGATATAGCTGAGAACACAACACATGACACATATTCCAGCGAGGGAAGAGCAAATCAATAGCTCAACAGATCAATATGCTCTAGGGCAGATTTGGTAACTGCTATGGAGAAAAATAGGACTTACGTAAGGGGAAAGGAAAGCCAGAGGTTAGGGGTGGACTGGGGAAGCCTTGGCACTTAGGCAGAATGGGGTCTGAGGAGGTCTCCTGAAAGATGACATGTGAACAAAGATCTAAAGGTGTCCAGAGATGGGAGAGGTCATTCTCCCTGGTTTGAGCAGCCTGCTCCTTCTGTTGGTTTCAGACACAAATGCCCTGCGTAATATTTTGCGTAACAAAAAGTATCTGCTGCTTTAAAAAGAACTTTTTTTTCCCTAAATATATCCCCCAGTATAATCAGCTCTGTGCTAGGTATTACAGAAAGTGACTTTTAGGCTAGCACTGAAACAATGAAAGCTTATGAGGGAAGCTTTAAGTGTTTTAGGATTTAAGTGTTGAGGGAACTGACAACATACACACAAACCCAAATTCCTGCTGTAAGTGGCAAGGCTGGGATTAAAATCCTTCTCTGCTACACAGAGCCCACACCTCTCTATTCCACCAGAGATGAGTAAGACTAGCAGGCTGCCAAGTCATTTTAATTCAAATTTGACAGGACTCCCACAGCACTGGCATTGCTTTGTTTGAATGCCTTTCCCACATGACCTTGCTGCGTTTAGACACCTTTGACAGTCCACACTGAACATAACCTAAAATGATCTTCACTTTAAGAGTTCATTGATTGTGCCTCTGTAAGTTCCAAGTGGTGATTTCCTAAAAATCATAAAGCATTTTAACGGAGATTTCTTCTCAAAAATGTAGATAATTCTAACAGTTGATACACAGTGAGTGTTTTTAAGGATGTGCTTAGAAAGTATTGCTCCTGGCCAACTATCTACATCAGATCACTGTCCAGTTTTGCCTTCTGCTCCTCACTGCCTTTCTTCTTTTTTCCTGCTTGCTTCCTACTTCCAGCTGCCAGCAACTCAGATAATTAAATGCCAAAGTAGTGACACTTGGCATTTCAATGAGCACTCTGTATTTACGACACAGTCTCTCTCAACAGCCCTCCTGCTCAGCATGCGTGCAAGCTCTATGCTGCTCTGCTGAACTGAAGCACTCCTTTGTTGCAGAGCTGGAAGAACTGAAGAAAGATGAACTCGGGCAGCAGCCCAGAACTGAGAGGAGGGGGGCAGCAGATTCCCCAATTTCTCTCCTTGCCACCTCTCAGAGTTTATGTCCTCAATTCAATTAAACAAACATTTGTTAAGACCTTAGCCCTCCGGGTTCAGTCCTCTGCTGAGATACTTTTTAATGAATTTTGTATTAAACAGGACAGAACTTTAGGTCTTTTCATTTCAACCAGGTATTGTACTGTACATGATTGCAAAGTGATTTCACCTTGATGGCTCACCTGATTTTATTTGAAACCTATTAGTGAGGACAGAAGTCGACAGTGGATATAAAAGTCTGACCCTAGCTTCTAAAGTTGTATTTTATGTCGTGGAATAACTGAATTCATTCAAAAGTTCCCTCTTCACCAAAGGTATCTTATGTTCAGACTGAAGCTTAGCCATCATCTCCTCCTGGAAGCCTTCCCTGACTCAATGAGTCTGGGATAAATATATGCCTAGGTACTGTGACACAGCCAGTACTTCACACAAGTCCAGACCATAAGCTCAGAGAACAAGAACCATGTCTACTCACTGCCATGGCCCCAGTGTCAACCACACTGACAGAAGTAAATCAATGGTGCAATACATAATTTCAATTAAACTGCTTTGCAAGTGAGATGGAAAATTATCTTCAAATCCCTTCAAGCCATACTGAGCTAACTATGGTCTTAAAATCATCAATATGATTATTACATTCACAGATAACTTTTATTCATTCAAATAATACATATCTATTGAGTACCTTCTATCGGGTTGCCAAAAAGTTCATTTAGATTTTTCCATAATCTTTTATGGAAAAACTTGAACAAACTTATTTTGGCCAACATTGTCCAAACATTGTTCATAAGACTTGCTAGTCAAATGTTCTCTTCCTTTCTTTTTAAAAGCCTTTGTTTTTCTCATTCAAAATGGCAACTCACAGGCTATATGCAAAAAATTGGCTCATGAGTGTTTTGGTGGGAAATTTTCAATCAATGACCACATTATGGTTAGCCTGAGGCAAGAACCATCACATCACTCTTTATATTGTGGGTGCCTCGCAGTGCCTATGGTATCCAGGAGATGCTCAATCAGTATTTGTGAAAAGTGAATAACCGAGGAACCCTAAACATGCTAGCCCCTACTGCATTTAAAAAAGAGAGGAAGGAAGGGAGGAAGGAAAGATGGAAAAATGGAGGGAAGGAAGGAAGGTGTACCAACCCACATGGAAATAATTTACTATGGGAATTTTATTTTTGAGTGAAATCAATAACTAATATGCAAGGAGACTATAAGATCCTTGAGTGGTACCCTCTTCATATATTCCACACTTTTCATTAATTTACAGTCAAGATGGACTTAAAGGGACAGGTTTACTCTCTGACTGGAAATACACATACACACACACACACACACATCCCAGGCAAAATATATACAATAACAGATACTTTTCCAGACACTGGACACCAGGCAATGAAAAGTGGGGATTCCTAAGATAAAGAAGAAATGAAGTGAGGCCTCCTACTGCCTCCGCTGACTGCTTTAAGGAAATTTCTGGGTTGCAGCACCAGGAAGAAGGACCCAGGCAGAAGGCAGTAGACTCTGTGAATAAGGCAGTAGAGCAAGTGGATATGAGGCAGCTAGAGTTTAGAGAACAAAATAGAGAAATGTACAGAGAAGAGGACAGTCCAAAAAGAGATTTGTACAGGGTCCCCTCAAGTGTTTAGCTGAGAACTGATAAGTAAGCACATGCATGTGAACAAACTGAGTGTGAAGGTAACACTGAAGGATTTGAGGAAGCAGTGCTGGGAATCTTAGAGGGACCCTATTACGCTGGCCAGTCAGACAGGAAGCTTCGAGTTCACAGGATGCTGGGTAGTGGACTCAGGACAGTCATCCTCAGCAGCGAGGAAGAGTCAGCCCAAGACTGAGCACTGCTGCAGGGTTACCTAACAAAACAAGACTGGAGAGGATCAAACTATTTGCAAGCGATTTAACTATCCCCCAGAGCAGAGCTCAAGAATATTTACAGGAATGAAAAAATATCAAGCACCCAATGAGATAAATTCACATTGTCTGGCATCTGATCAAAAACCATCAGGAATGCAAAGAATTAGGAAAACGTGACTCATAATGTGGAAAAAAATCAATCTGGCTTTGATGTACTGATAGATGGCACAGATGTTAGAGTTATCAGGCAAAACCATTAAAATAGTTATTATAACTATATTCTTTATATTAAAAGAGTTAAGAAGAGACATGGAGGATATCTAAAAAGGTAAACTTCTAGATGCTGGGCGGGATTGGGGGCAGGAGGAGAAGGGGACAACAAAGGATGAGATGGCTGGATGGCATCACCGACTCGATGGGCATGAGTTTGAGTAAACTCAGGGAGTTGGTGATAGACAGGGAGACCTGGCATGCTGCGATTCATGGGGTCGCAAAGAGTCAGACACGACTGAGCGACTAAACTGAACTGAACTGACCGAAACTTCTAGAGATGAAAATTGCAATGTCGCATAAGAAAATTACACTGTAGGGGACTATCAGCAGACTTGACGTTGAAGAAGCCAAGACTAGTGATGCTGAAGACATAGCAACAGAGAATATCCAAAATGAAACATGAGGAAAAAGAGAATTTTTTACAAATGAACAGTTTTTGATTGGGTGTCAGATATGCGTGGCTTCTGAGCCTGTGTTCTTCCAACCCTGTCATGCTACTTCCAGCTGCACATGATCAACGATGCCCTAACTACAGCAATTTGACTGCTTCACTGAGGTGCCTATTCAGGGTGTGAAGTGCCAAAAGTGGGGGTGAAAGTGTGTGGGAGTGTGCATGTGTGGGGAGCAGTCTATATTCATGACCTTCCCTGTAAAAATATCAAATCTGGATGCAAATACATGCATAGATGTTGCGAGGTGTGCTGAATAAAAAGCTCAGCCCCACATGTGTTGCTTATGGCTAAAGTGACTGGGTACTCAGAAAAACTACAGTGGAGCAAAGAGCTGCTTTTACACAATAAATCCTTGTAAAAACCCAACAAGTTCCGAATTTACTCTTCACATATTAGTATGGCCCAAGGGCATCTGAAAAACCAGCATTTAATTAAAAATAAAATAAAGTTTTTACTATGGCCCATTGCCCCACACATAAAATTCTTTTCCCATGAAAATAGTTTATATTAATATGGTGGTTAGCTCAACTACCTTTTTTATTTTTTAAGGAAAACAGGCTTGGCTTCCTGTATCCTTTCATGTGGTGGGCTCTCTGGACCCAGGGTGTGGACTCAGCCTCAGTTTCAGCTGCTGGCACTGGACATTTGGCATGGATTCAATCACATTAACTCGTTCCATCACTCAACCAAGGGATGGCACAGAATCATCATGTAACAAAATGCCTTGGTTGGAAGGGATAATAACAGATCATCAGTCTGTTTATCATTTTTAGCTGCCCAATATTCATTCTCCCTTTGTAATTCACCCCAACTTATTTTAGGAGAATTAGTTCTTCATCATGAAGTAGTATGAGTCCAAGGAGAAATCCAGGAACTTGCCACTCTCTAAAGAAACCACAGGGACCAGTTCAGCCAGGGGTCGGGCATGTTATCTATTAAAATTTGGGACAATATTAGGTAGTCTCCCCCGGGCAATGCACTTGAGTAAGCAATTCAGTTGTTAAAGAATTGGTTGGAGATTGTTCGTCATAGGAAAAGTGTACTGACCAAAATTAAGACTGATTCACAAACTCTGAAAGATGTTTCATTTATTTTTTTGGCCATGTCACATGGCATGTGGGTTCTTAGTTCCCTGACCAGGGATTGAACCTGTGCCCCATGCAGTGGAAGTGCAGAGTCTTAACCACTGGACTGCCAGAGAAGTCCCTGGAAGATGTTTTAGATTGCACTCAGTCCCATGCATGGTCCTGAAGCCCTATTTATCCTGTGAGCACCCTACTATCCTGCTTTAGTTTGAAGACCTTTGCAATACAGTTAATGATAGCTCCTACCTCCAAGGGACATTATAAAGGGGGGTCAGTACATGTAGAGCTTAGAGGAGTAGCTGGCACACAGCAAATAATAAATGTTAGCAATAAACAATAATAATACTATTATCATTGCTATTATTTTACATCTATTAAATGGGACAAATAAACCTACCACATGAGTATATTTCAGATCAAATGCTATAAAATATGTCAAAGGTATCATTAACCATATAGTGCTAAATGAATTTACATAATACTCATCCGAAATTTGAACTCTCTAGCTTAGGGAAACTGATTTTTATACTCCATGGATGGAATTCAGAGAATCCATAGATCTCTTGAAATAGCATGCAAAGCTGTGTGATTTTATGTGTGTGTTCATTTGGATCTCTGTGTTTGGGGATAGGATAGGAGGAGTATCTATAGATTTCATTAGTCCCAAAGCCATCCATATCCCCAAAGGAGGCATATCATTGTTTTAGAACTTCTGGAGAAAGATGTAAGGTCCCTTTTGACCTTAACTAATGCTTTTCCAACATCTTGAGACAAGGCTTACAATGGAAAGAGCCTCCAGGGTGGCAGTTGTTCACAGCCAATTCCTTGAGCTTGCCCAGGAAATTCAAGAACTTGCAAGATCCAAGGTCAACTTGGGAGCCAAATTTAAGGGGTTGGTGGCTCAACTCAGGGCTTGCTGGTAGAAGAAGGCAGTCAGCTCTGGCCCCAGGGTGCGCCATCAGCTGTGAAGGAAGGGGACCACATAGCTTTCTTCTCTTCTTCATTCTGCCAGAAGTGGCCACTTTGGGGTGGCTATTGCTATCCAAACGTTACTTTGAACTAAAATTGAGAGTACAGTCTTTGAAGAAAAGCAGTGTGAGGAGATGCATTTCTAGTATAACGATGGCTCCAAAGTTATTTCTAGATTGACTGAAGTCCTGTTGGCCTCTAAGGATATAGGGATAACTTCACTGTTAGAATAATACGACATGAGGTGGGGTCAGAAGATAGTGGATAAGAAAGCCTTGCTTGCATCAGTATAGGGTTCAAAGTGAGAGCTACTTTGGAATTTCTTCAAAGTTTTTTTTTTTTTTTTTTTTTACATGTTATCTTAATAACTGAAGATAGAAGATCAGGCTTTGTTACTTTCAAATGTTCTTTCACCCTCTGTGACTTGGTTTCCTCATTTGTCAAGTAAGGTATCTATGACAAGTTCTCATGGTTCCTTCAGCTCTAACATTTTGAAAATTAGTGGGAAAAGGACAATTTTATACGTAAAAGGCAAGACGTTTTACTCAATGTCAGTTACATTTGCCAGGCCTAAATTACCACAAATCTAAAGCAACAGAATCCAAATTAATGAAGTTTTACAGAATGAAATGCAGCATAGACCCATATCCTGACCACGATGCTAATGGTGGAGCAGAACATTGAACCATGCCAGTGGACGCTAACATAGACATTTTCAAACATGACAGGGAAGGCAGAAATGGAGATCATGTGATGAGAGATTTAAAATGATCATTAGGTACAGGAGAGAAAAGTTGAGAAAACTAAAAAATTTCTCTTGTAAATAAAACTGGGTTATTTCATTATGAAAATAACATCTGCAAATTTTAAAGTAATTTAATATGAAATTCACTTCCCTTCTTAATTAAAAACCCAGACTATGACAACATGTAATTTTAAAATGTAACATGAATGAAGAATATGAGAGAAAAAAGAGAAGAGACCCTCTTCTGGGGACAGTCTGGTAATACAACTTATGTACTCTTAAATTGGCAAGTGTAACTGTCATTGAGTAAAGACATGGAGAGAGCTGCTTGGCTTTGGAACTTTGTAGCACTTCATACACCACACTGGATCTTGAAACTGCCTAACACTTGAGTCACAGATGAAGTCCAAATTTTTTTCCTACAGAAATCTGTCCTTTTGTAAACCAATCCTCAACTAGGTCTAACCCACTGTTCTCTAGTTAGAGGTGGCTATTCTGCAGCGCACACATCCCCAACTATACTCCCAATTTAGGTTAACACAAAAATAAGCAAAGAGTTAAGCACAATTAAACCTTCATTATATAGTTACAGGCTCTCTTGACTAAATCAATCAGTAAATGGATTATACATTTCTACTACTGCTAAGATACAGTGAATGTTAGAAGACAAAAAGGCATGAAAAAATGCATACAATATAGTCCCTACCTATAAGCAGTTTACAATCCAATGGAGAAGGTAAGAGAGACAGGAATTCACAGAGTGCAAAGCACTTATAAGGAATAGAGGATTTGAGGGGCAAGGCTGGTTTTTCTCCCATATAGAAGGAGAAACTGTTTGGGGGTGGTGACCAACTGATATGAACAAGAGGGAGACAGAAAAGGCAGCGTTTCAGTAAAACTAGAAAAATTAGTAAAAGACAAGAGTGCTGTCATTAATAAGGTAAAAAAAAAAAAAATAGAGGAGAATGGAGAGGTGCAATCAGGAGACAGGAGGTTCTATTTGGAACTTTCTGTTTTTATATACCTATGGGGAAACCAAGAAATCTTTCTATTAGGCAGGGGGCATGGTGGGGGCGGGGTAGACAATGGACCCTTGCTTTCAAGAAAGATTGAAGGCAGGAGAAGAAGGGGACAACAGAGGATGAGATGGTTGGATGGCATCACTGACTCAATGGACACGAGTTTGAGCAAGCTCCAGGAGTTAGTGATGGACATGGAAGCTTGGCGTGCTGCAGTCCATCAGGTTGCAGAGGGTCGGACACAGCTGAGCAACTGAACTGAACTGAACTGAGACAATGGACTCCAGGGTCTGAACCCAGGCTTGAAGCCCTGGTAAAACTACATAGCTTTTGGGGCCTCAATTTCCTCATCCATACAATGGAGGTAACATTAATATTTACATGGTAGCTCTGCAATAAAGACATAACTACATAGCACCAGTGGGATTCTTAGCATAGTGCCAACTGCACAAAAAACCTCCAATAAATTCTGTCAGTCTTGCAGCTGAAGGGAAAACTTCACATTCCAAGACCCAAGGACTTAAAGGGGCTGCAAGTCATAGCTGACTACAGCTCCTGCAACCATTCTCAGTATCTCACCTCCTACAATGAACACAGTGTATCTCCCCAGATAAAGGTTCTGACCCAGCTTCTCCTAAGTTCCTCTTCACCCTGTTACCACCTGCATTCCCCACTGCCACATAACACCTTGGTTTTTCAGCATCTCTTACACTGGCTGCATGATATCTCTTACTGTCTTTGGTTTCTTGCTTGCCATCAGAATTCCCTGAAAAATAAATGTGATTCCATCATTTGACTACTTTAAAAGGCTGCATTTATCTTCATTTCTTTCAGGAGAAAGTCTTGAGGCAAGCACATGAAGCTGGCACATCCCCCTCATCCACCCCTTGCTGCCATGATCTTTTCTTTTACGCACCCCTAACAGCTCTTTCCATCTAGTCAAGGCTATGGTTTTTCCAGTGGTCATGTATGGATGTGAGAGTTGGACTGTGATGAAAGCTGAGTGCCAAAAAATTGATGCTTTTGAACTGTGGTGTTGGAGAATACTCTTGAGAGTCCCTTGGACTGCAAGAAAATCCAACCAGTCCATCCTAAAGGAGCTCAGTCCTGGGTGTTCATTGGAAGGACTGATGCTGAGGCTGAAACTCGAATACTTCGGCCACCTCATGCGAAGACTTGACTCACTGATAAAGACCCTGATGCTGGGAGGGATTGGGGGCAGGAGGAGAAGGAGATGACAGAGGATGAGATGGCTGGGTGACATCACCGACTCAACGGACATGAGTTTGAGTAAACTCTGGGAGTTGGTGATGGACAGGGAAGCCTGGCATGCTGCGATTCATGGGGTCGCAAAGAGTCGGACACGACTGAGCGACTGAACTGAGCTGAACAGCTCTTTCCTACAGATATTGCATCTCTGTGCTTTACCACATACTGCTCCCTCTTGCAGAGAAAATTCTTCTTGTCCACCTCTGTGCTCTGAGCGTAACTTGCATGTCCTCAAAGACGCAGCACAAGTGTCACCTCCTCAACAGAGCCCTTCCTGACACATTGAACCAGCCACTCCCTCCGAATTCCAGATCTCACATGGGTTATGACTTGGAGTGCCAGTCCACTGAGAAGCAATTATGCTTGATAGAGGTTTCAGAAACTCATCAAGGAAAGTCAAAAAAAAAAAGGCCCCATTCCTCAGAACAAAAGATCTGAGGTGACTAAAGCACTGCCCCATGAACACAGGTCCCTCTCTGCACAGAGGAAACTGGCACTGGGCTTACAGATGTGCTGTGGGCTACTATGATTTTTCATAATGAACATGACGTAATTTCTTATCCTGAGCTTTCCTATGTGGAATTGTACACTAAATCAAATCACCTTGATTGTTACTGGGAGCTAATTCAAGTAAGGCAGTGGTGGAAACTTGTTTGACCGAATTCCTAGGTCCAGTCAGCTATATAACCAAGGCTCACCTTCTCTTTATTGCTTCTTCATAGCCTTCATTTTAATATTCTGTTTGAACTTTCCTTTGTGAATAACATCATTCTTCTGCAGCATAATATATCCTCTCTCTCTCTCTTTTCTTTTCTTTTTCTTTGCACACATTTCTGTAACATGCAGTGTCCCAATAACAAGCACCATCACACTCCCGCTGGTTAGGCCTGATATGCTATTATTTGGCAAAAATTCTAACAATTTACCCTTGGAAGTGTATTAAGAGTCTAAAAAAATTGTATGTCATTGTCACTGTATAAAAAATACAATGAGATCATAGAATTAAGCCTCTCAGTCAGTTACCAACAACCAGTTCCAAGGTTAGAGGTTTACGTATGAGGCCAGTTGGCCAGAGAAGTACCTCCAGACTCCAGGGAATCAGAGCTGCTGTTGTCCTTTGGCTCACTTGAGACACTTGTGCTAACAGCGTGCTCTGGGTGGACTGGCTCCCAGCATCCCCCGCTCTACTGAAATGGAGACCACAGAATGTTTGGCTTCAGTGCCACCACAGCCTGCAACGAGGGTGAGATGTTTCTGCGGAGCAGGCTGTGTTAAAGAAGCTGTGCTGCTTGACAAGTTGACGTCAAAGAGGCTATAAATATGCCATTGGTTCCTGGGGCTAGAAAATTCTTCCTGACATGAGTATGGTGTTTCTCACTGATGCTGAGAAAAAAGCACTTCAGATTAGTTTAAGGCTGGTCGAATCTTGATGAATCTCTCAGTGAAGCTCTTCAGTAGAATCCCCCCACTCTTAAAATACTCTCGAAGCACCGTTTTACTTTTCTTTTGTGACTCTTAACTCATTTTAAGCAAATAAATCTGCATTATATTAGTCTCTCTCAGAGGGCTGCAAGCAGAGATCTTATGCATGTTGATTATAGTTGTACTACTCCTAGTTACTAGCAGAGGTCCTGACACATAGGAGACATTCACTCTCTATGGGATGAAAAGTTCTGCAAAATAGCCTTGCTTTTCTTACCCCAAATTCCTTCCAGTTCCTCTGTCCTTATCTCCTCTCTGTCCTGTTCCTTAAAGTGAAAGTGTTAGTCGCTCAGTCGTGTCCGACTCTTTGTGACTCCATGGATAGTAGCCTGCCAGGCTCCTCTCTCATGGGGTTCTCCAGGCA
The DNA here is from genome assembly GCF_963930625.1 of Muntiacus reevesi. NCBI lineage: Eukaryota > Metazoa > Chordata > Mammalia > Artiodactyla > Cervidae > Muntiacus > Muntiacus reevesi. The sequence goes on along the minus strand of NC_089265.1, from coordinate 37,973,710 downwards.
TACTGGAATACTGGAATGGGTTGCCTCTTCCATCCTGATTAGCTCCAGGCATCTATTGCTGGTTCCAAAATTGAAAACTGCAACTTGAACACTCATCTTGATGGCATATTGAACATAAAATCAGCAGAGTTAGTGACACTAAGAGACAGCATACTCTAAATATTTCTGCACTCACAGGAAGAGGGGTGAGTAGTGTTAGGGACAATGTACAATAAAAAGGCAGGGCCATTACCCTCACAGAATTTACAATTTAGTAGAAAAAGGTTAATCTCAAAAAAGTATACTCAGTCAATATGGCCACATATAAAAAGTACTTAAATAATGCATAAAGAAGGAATATCTCAAGAATATGAAGATATGAGATGTAAAAATTATTGGTCCAGGTGTATCTTATTAAAAGTTGCCTTGTGTAAGCTTATTTTACATGAGAAATCTTCATACTTCAAAGTGATCAAAATTAATTCTGATGACTGAGGTACAATTCAATTTTAACCTTAGATCTCTCGAATTTCCAGGCAGGTCCAAGAATTTATCTCTTCATTACTATTACTTCGTTTCTCTCCAGGGCCTCCAGAGAGATTAGGGAGATGGGGTCAAATTTACATGTTGGTTCCTCTTCCTCATCAATACAGAGGCTCTTTGGAGGCATGAATTGGGAGTAGACAGCAGGTCATAAGGATCAAACCAGTCAATTCTAAAGGAAATCAACCCTGAATATTCATTGGAAGGACTGATGCTGAAAAGCTGAAGCTCCAATACTTTGGCCAATACTATGAGTGAAGAGCTGACACATTGGAAAAGACTCTGACGCTGGGAAAGATAGAAGGCAGGAGGAGAGGGGCACGACAGAGGATGAGATGGTTGGATGGCATCACCGACTCAATGGACATGAGTTTGAGCAAACTCCAGGAGATGGTGAGGGACAGGGAAGCCTGGTGTGCTGCAGTCCATGGGGTTTCAAAGAGTCGGACACAACTGAGCAACTAAACAACAACAACATAAGGATCACAGAGCAGTTAGAACTAAGGAGGCCTTGAACAATTTGTTAGGTCAGGAAATAAAAGAGCAGGTTCACCACCCTGGGCAAAGGCAGAGCTGAACAGGCACTTATAGTGCGCATAGGGTGAGGGGAGGGTGAGAAGTGGCCTCCTTGTAGTGGAGGAGCAGGGAACACAAGTTGACCTTACAGAGTAGGAAGTCATAGGAAACTTTTAGGATCCTCAACAGCCAAAGTGGGCCCACTGTGGAATCATTTCTGGAAAGAAACACCTCCCTGGAAAGAAACAAAGAAACAAGTCCCTGGGGTCTTGACTTTCATTTTCACTTGAAAGATAAAGATTAAAATGCAAGTAGTAGGAGGCAACACATGGAAACTGCGGGGAATAAATACTCCTCACTGGAGAAGGCAACAGGGCTGGTGTGGGAATCGTTTTGGAGAGGGGCAAATAAAACAAATGGCACTGGCTAACTAAAGACCACAAAGAGCAGCAGGCAATGGATCAAAATGCAGAGATAAAGTGCAACGGAGAGGAGGCACAAACAAGTAAAAGCCAAACTCCAAAGCTCTGCTGTTTTGCCCAGGCTCACCTACAAAAGGCTGACACCAAGCAGTGAAGTCAAGATTTCTGTCCTGCTTGCCTGGGTACAAGTCTGCTTCCCGAGATGTGCGAAGAGCTGTTTGTTCAATCTAGGGCTGGTTTGGAGTCATACACTTATCACTTTGTCAGTTTATCAGGATATTTATCAATCTGGAAATCAAAAAAGTATGTAGAGACTAACCTTACATGCTCTTTTGAAAATGTGTCTCACTGATAGTTAATGGGTGCAGTACTTTCGGTGGGGTTAGAAGGGCTAGAACTCTTTCTTTGGTCACTAACAGAGCACTGCAACAGAGGTGACCTAAGAGTAAAATCCAAGGCTGTCTGTGGCTTCTTGATGACTTTAAGAGAGTTAGTACAAAGATCTTCCCAACGCTCTGAATGAATAAGGAATTCAAAATTCATTGGATGGAGGATTGGGTAGATGAGCAGATGGATAGAAGCTAGCATATTCAGGCCTTTGGCTAGCATATTCATATTTCTTGGAGGTTTTCTAACAGGAGACTCTGTTAGAGACTCTAGCAAGGGAACTTGGCTATCCATGGTTTATAGCAAACTTAGGTCTACCCCAGGAACCCTGGCTAGGGACTGTGACATGGCTGTCTGGTTTTCTGGGCCTGTGGGAGGCATTCACATGAGCTAATCCTTGTCATGAGATGTCCTGTATCATATCCCCTAACCAGGCAGGGCCAGAAGACATATCCTTCCCAGGTGGAGGCCCAGCCACTTGCTGGCAAATTCTTTCACAGAAGGACATTCAAAACCCTGAGAGATACCTCAAAAGTTTCTAGAGGTTTCTGGTAGGCTCTGAGCTCTGCATTTTTGCCACAGAGGGAGGGAGGAAATCATGGAACAACTTTAATCTTATTCTACATACAAAGTAATTGCTTGCACTATAAAAAAAAAAAAAAAAAAAAAAAAAACCTGGACAGGTCTGTCTGATTTTATTAAGGCTTTCAGAGTGGCACATTTTAATTCCTTTGCTGTTTCCATGTAGTGCTATTGTATTTACTTGCTAAAGCAGAGAACAGAAAAGAACATGACATTCCAAAATATACTCTTTCCCATGATATGCCCTTCCTCTATCAGCATGGGGTACCTTTACTTTACTTTTTTCCCCACACAGCTGCATAAATTAAAACAGGAATCAACAGACTACACTGCGTCTTTTTGTCTCTTTTCTGCCTCCTTCATATTAAATCTGGCTCCTATCCAGGGTGATCTTGGCATGGAGACTCCATCTCTCCCCCAGGTCCCCTACCCTAGTAAAGTCACAGTTACTCTGCCAGGCTCCACACAGCTTGTTACTGCTCTAGTCATTCTGACTTGGAAAGATCAAATGCTCTGCTACATATTACAATGTTTATATGTCTGACTGCATTCTTCTTTAACAAGCGGCCCATGACGGAAAACAAAGGAGAAGTTTCTTGGTTTTTTTCCTTGCTGATAAAGTGGAGTCCTTTACAAATGCAGGAAAAGATGCTCTATAAATTTAATGTCTAAATAAGCACAAATTAATAAATATATAAGATTATTTCATGTTTTGGTTAGACAGAAGGGCTAAACCTGGCAAAAATAATCTATATCCACTGACATATTTAACCAATGGATAGTTTCAAACTCTTTTCTTTATCAAGACTTCTCTCAGAAACAGAAAGGAAATTGGCTTTCATTCTAACTTCCCTTATTTTTCCTGTCATCTATAGAAGCTTTCAGGTAGTCAGCCAGAAAGAAAGTAAGACAATCAAGGCCTGGGTCACTATAGGGTCACTGGCTCTTAAATATCATCAGGAATGAAACAGGAACCAAACTCTCCTAAACTAGAAAAAATCAGAGTCAAAATCAAGGTGAAGAGCCATGATTAAGGCTCTCTCAGGCAATAAAAAACATTCTCTTGTATTTGGTACACTCCCTACACATAGAGCTTAATTCACTCGGAAAATTATTCCTCAACATTTTAATCAAAATTAAATATAATTCTTGTGTCAGAAAAAGAATTTCACAATTTTAGGGATCATTAATGCAAGGCACTAATTTCTGGTACATGGATGTTTGAGACCAAAAGGCAAATGTATGTTCTTCTCTAGAATATCATCTTCTACCACAGATTTTTATGGATACACATCAGCTACCACCAGGTTCACTATTCTTTTTAGTAAATTATGTCAACTAGTAACAGCAAGAGATTTTTCAACTAATAAACATTTTAGCAAAGAAAGAAAGATTTGCTTTCCTGTAAGAAATCCCAACAAAGCTTGTGTGGAGTTTGTGTGGATCACAACAAACTGTGGGGAAATTCTTAAAGAGATGGGAATACCAGACCACTTTACTTTCCTCCCACGAAACCTATATACAGGTCAAGAAGCAGCAGTTAGAACCCAGACATAGAACAACGAACTGGTTCCAAATTGGGAAAGGAGTACATCAGGCTATATATTGTCACCCTGCTTATTTAACTTATATGCAGAGTACATCATGTGAAATGCCAGGTTGGATGAAGACAAGCTGGAATCAAGATTGCTGGGAGAAATATCATAACAAATATCAATAATGCAGATGACACCACCCTTAGGCAGAAAACAAAGAGGAACTAAAGAACATCTTGATGAAAGTGCAAGAGAAGAGTGAAAAAGCTGGCTAGGATTCAACATTCAAAAAACAAAGATCATGGCATCCAGTCCCATCACTTCATGGCAAATAGATGGGGAAACAATGGAAATAGTGACAGACTTCTTCTTGGGCTCCAAAATCACTGCAGATGGTGACTGTAGCCATGAAATTAAAAGATGCTTGCTTCTTGGAAGAAAAGCTACGACCAAACTAGATAGCATATTAAAAAGCAGAGATATTACTTTGCCAACAAAGGTCTGTATAGTTAAAGCTATAGTGTTTCCAATAGTCATGTGTGGATGTGAGAGTTGGACCATAAAGAAAGGTGAGTGCCAAAGAATTGATGCATTTGATCTGTGGTGTTGGAGAACACTTATGAGATTCCCTTGGAACACAAGGAGATAAAACCAGTCAATCCTAAAGGAAATCAGCCTTGAGTGTTCATTGGAAGGACTGATGTTGAAGCTGAAAGTCTAATATTTTGGCCACCTGATGCAAAGAGCTGACTCATTTGAAAAGACCCTGGATGCTGGGAAAGATTAAAGGTGGGAGAAGAAGCAGACAACAGAAGATGAGATGGTTGGATGGCATCACGGACTCAATGAGTTTGGGTAAACTCCGGGAGTTGGTGATGGACAGGGAGGCCTGGTCGCAAAGAGTCCGACTGAGCAACTGAACTAAACTGAACTGAACTGACTGAACCAGGTGCCATGATCTCAGTTTTCTGGATGTTGAGTTTTAAGCCAACTTTTTCACTCTCCTCTTTCACTTTCATCACGAGGTTATTTCTTCTTTGCTTTCTGCCATAAGGGTGGTGTCATCTGCATATCTGAGGTTATTGATATTTCTCCCAGCAATCTTGATTCCAGCTTCTGCTTCATTCAGCCTGGCATTTCGCATGCACGATGTGCTCTGCATATAAGTTAAATAAGCAGGGTGACTATATGCAGCCTTGATGTAATCCTTTCCTGATTTGGAACCAGTCTGTTGTTCCATGTCTAGTTCTAACTGTTGCTTCTTAACCTGCATACAGATTTCTCAGGGGGCAGGTCAGGTGGTCTGGTATTCCCATCTCTTGAAGAGTTTTCCACAGTTTGCTGTGATCCACACAGGCAAAGGCTTTGGCATAGTCAATAAAGCAAAAGAAAGTCAAAGTGAAGTTGCTCAGTCATGTCTGACTCTTTGCGATCCCATGGACTGTAGCCTACCAGGTTCCTCTGTCCATGGGATTTTCCAGGCAAGAGTACTGGAGTGGGTTGCCATTTCCTTCACCAGGAGATCTTCCCAACCCAGGGATTCAACCTGGGTCTCCTGCATTGTAGGCAGATGCTTTACCATCTGAGCCACCAGTGAAGTGAATATCAATAAAGAAAAATGGATGCTTTTCTAGGGAGAAGGAAATGGCAACCAACTCCAATATTCTTGCCTGGAGGATCCTGTGGACAGAGGAGCCTGGTGTGCTGCTGTACATGGGGTCACACAGAATCAGACATGACTGAAATGACTTAGCAGCAGCAGCAGATGCTTTTCTGGAACTCTCTTGCTTTTTTGATGATCCAATGGATGTTGGCAACTTGATCTCTGGTTCCTTTGCCTTTTCTAAATACAGCTTGAACATCTGGAAGTTCGTGGTTCACATACTGTTGAAGTCTGGCTTGGGGAATTTTGAGCATTACTTTGCTAACATGTGAGATAAGTTCAATTGTGTGATAGTTTGAACATTCTTTGGCATTGCCTTTCTTTGGGATTGGAATAAAAACTGACCTTTTCCAGTCCTGTGGCCACTGCTGAGTTTTCCAAATTTGCTGGCATATTGAGGGCAGCACTTTCACAGCATCGTCTTTCAGGATTTGAAATAGCTCAACTGGAATTCCATCACCTCCACTAGCTTTGTTCGTAGTGATGTTTCCTAAGGCCCACTTGACTTTGCATTTCAGGATATCTGGCTTTAGGTGAGTGTTCTCACCATTAATCCACAATGTGACTTTTCATCTCCAATACTGTATGTACCATTGAGTTTCCAATTAACATAAGCTATTTCTCACAGCTAGCCATATGTTGAGGCACAAGATGGGTCTCCCAATGAAATATTAAGTAAATCTTGAGATCAGGCTCAGTGTTCAATAAAATGTGATAACTCGTCAACAAGGTAATGCCTCTTGCATAGACCAGGAAGGGACAGCTAATGTACCTCACTCAGGCTGCACTATGGCCTGGGAGAGAGTTGCAGGTGAGCAAACAGGACCAGATTCAATAGCACACACACAATCAAAGGCACAGTAGGCTGAGTTAGCAGATTGTTACACTTCAACCTGGGTAAGGCCTAATGCTACTTACTTAACCCAACACACAACTAATTTCAACGGAACTTTTGCCCCAATAGGAAGGGTGAAATGAGGCCCAGAAATGCATTAAGAACTGTGATATCAGCACTTATAATAAAGAGACAAAAAAAGGGACAATCTTTAAGAAAGAGACTATTTATATGCTTTTAAATTTGATACTCAAGTAGGCAAACGGAACCAGTAAGAGGGATCCAGATACAGCAAGTGATCCAACCTGGAAATCCTCTTTGTCCCCATGAGACTGATACTCTCCTCTTCTACTTGGAACTGCTCATAGGGGAAACCTACCACACACTTCCCCCAGTGAGAGACATCTGGTGATGAAACTTTTTCTGCCCCTTAGCCAGAACTGACAGGGACCAGTGGGAGCCTCTGCGGCACCAGGCAATCTGAGTCGACCAAACTAGAACCACAAAGGCTCAAAATATTAAACTTTGCCTATTAAAGTAGGCAAACACCACATGCTAAACCTAAACAGGGTGACTGCTAAAATAAAAGACTGACATAGAATCCAGAGTTTCTGAACATCATAGACAAAATGTCCCCGATCTAATAAAAAATCACCTATCAATCCAGAAACAAGAAAATCACAACTTGAGTAAAAAAAGATAAGCAACTATTGCCAATACCAGAATAAATCAGATAAATCAGATGATGGAATCATCTAAAAAGGATTTTAAAGCAGTTGTCATTAATATGCTTTAATCAACTATAAATTTTCTCACAAGTGAAAAATTAGACAATATCAGGAAATAAATAGAAGCTATAAAAAAGAATCAAGTGGAAATTACAGAAAATGCTATATAAAAAACAAAGTAACTGAAATTTAAAAACTAACTGGATAGACTCAATAATATAGACAATAGAGAACAGAATCAGTGCACTTGAAGACAGAATAAGAGAAGTTAACCAATCTCAACAAAAAGAGAAAACATACTGAAAAAAATAACCAACAGAGTCACAGGGACCTGTGGAACAGTAACAAAAGATCCAGCATTTGTAGCTTCAAAGTATCAGAAGGAGAGAAGGAGAATGTGGCTAAAAGAGGATATGATGAAATAATGGCTGAAAACTTCCCAAATGTAGAAAAATACACAAACCCACAGATCCAAGAAACATAGTGACAGTAAAGAGAATGGACCTAGAAACATCCCACACTAAGATACATCATAATTAAAAATTTGGAAACTAAAGATAAATAAAAACATGTTGAAAGCAGCCAGAGAGAAAGGATATACTACTTACACATGAATATCAGTTTAACTGACAGTGGATTTTTCATCTGTAACCATGGAGGACAGAACAAAGTGGTTTCTAGTGTGAAATGAAAGAACTGTTGACTAAGAATTCTAAACCCAGAGTTACTGTCCTTTAGCAATAAAGGGAAAATAAAAAACATTTTCAGATAAAGAATAATGAAGAATTTGATGCTAGCAGACCTTACCCTTTAATGACCGATTGAAGACATTTCTTCAAACAGAGAGGAAATGTTAAAAGAAGGAATTCCAGGGCATTAATAAGGAAGAAGATACAATGGAAAAGGAGAAATATTGCTATATACAGTAGATTATAGCTTATTAATGGGTTTTACAAATCACACGTGATGATTAAAACAAAAATTTTAATACTGATCCTAAGACAATAATATTTGAAAGTGGGGAAAGTAACAAGATTAAACGGAAGTGAGATTTCCATATCTCACTCAAATTTTACAGGAAAGGCACAGGCCCTAGAAAAGTTAAAACAGTCTTAACAAAGAAAAATAAAAGGAGAAGAATCACTCTATATTAGGCCTTACTCTATAGCTGCAATAATCAAGATGATGTGATATTGATGAAAGGATAGACACATTGATCAATGGTATACAAAGAAGAGCCCATAAATTGGACCACACAAATTTGTTCAAAAGCAATTCAATGGAGGAAGGGTAGCCTTTTCAACAAATGGTGCTGAAACACCATGGACAAATGGGTATCCACACCAAAAAATGAATTTTGACCTAAACCTCATATCTTTTACAAAATTAACTCAAAATGGATCATAAGCCTAAGTGTAAAACATAAAACTACACAACTTTTAGAAAAACCCCATAGAAAAAGAATGGAAAGACAAGCTTTGTTGAAAGGAAATGTCTGCAAATGCATATTCAATGGAAAGTTAATAAAAGCTTATATAAATATTTTTAAAACTCAAAATTAACATAATAAATAATCCACTTAGAAAATGGGAAGAGATGTACAGATGCTTCACAGAAGATGGCAAAGAAGCACATGAAAAGATTTCAACACCACTAGTGACCAGGAAAATGCAAATCAAAACTACTAGATATCACTACTTGCCTATCAGAAAGGTTTAAAATTTAAAAAGTGGTAACAACAAGTGCTGACACAACTATGGGGAAATTGGATCACTCATATATTACTGGTAGAAATGTAAAATGTTATAGTGATGGTAAAAAACACTTTAGTAGTTTCATATAAAACCAAACATAGAGTTATTATATGATCCAGAAATTGTACAATTGTTTATCCAGAGAAATGAAAATTTATATCCATACATAAACCTGTATACACATGTTCATAGCAGTTTTGTAATAGCCCCAAACTGGAATCAGTCTAATTGTCCTTCACCAGGTAAATGGCTATAGAAAGTGTAGACTATTATACAGTACTATTCAGAAATAAAAAAGAATAAGTTATTGATGCACATGCATGTGTACATGCTCAGTCATGTCCAATTCTTTGCGACCCTATGGACTATACCCTGCCAGGCTATCCATGGGTTTCTCCAGGCAAGAAGACTGAAGTGGGTTGCCATTTCCTCCTCCAGGGGATCTTCCTGACCCAGGGATCAAACCTGTGTCTCCTGCATTGGCAAGGGGATTCTTTACTCCTGAGCCACCTAAGAAGCCCTTTCATGCACACAAAAAAATTAAATGAATTTTCAGTGAATTATACTGAGTTAAAAAAGTCAACCCAAAGAGGTGACATGCTGCATAATTGCATTTATGTAACATTTTTAGCTGAAAAAATTTCTAGCAATACAGATTAGACTTCCCTGGTGGTCCAAGAGGTTAAGAATCCTCCTGTCAACGCAGGTGATAAGAGTTCAATCCCTAGTCTGTGAAGATTCCACAAGCTTCAGGGCAACTAAGCCCATGCACAACTACTGAAGTCTGCATGCTCTAGAGCCCATGGTCTGCAACAGAAGAAGCCACCACAAGTGAGAAGCCCGCACACCTCAAGTAGAGAACAGCCCCTGCTCCCTGCAATGAGAGAAAGTCCACACACAGCAGCAAACACCCAGCGTATTCAAAGAAAGAATGAAACAAAGCAAGAAAAAAGAAATTAAAAAAAAAAGAAGAAGACAGATTAATGCCAAAAAGGTTAAGGATAGAGGGATGGGAGGCAAGAGTACATGACTACAAAGAGGAAACAGGAGAGAAACTTGGGATGCTGTAAATGCTCAGTGTCTTGACAGTGGTGGTGAATACAAGAACAAGCAGTACAATTACATACAAACACACACACACATGTGGACATTTCTGTATTATTTCTTACAAGTGTGTATGTATCTATAATTACCTCAAAAACATTTCAATTTAAAAAGCCTGAATATTGTCACAATCTGAATGATGAAAGCAGGAAATATTTCTACCATGTAGTTAATTTTCAAACTAGGCGTGTGGCAACCAAGGCCAGGTGTAGAGCATGGAAAAGGCCTTGGGCAAACTGCCTTCATGCAGAGTTTTCCATCCGTCAGTTAATCATCACTGAAAAGCCACTGCTTTATAAGAGAAAGGGGGAGGGAAGGTTACATTCACACAGTATTAAAGCAGTCAGGAGGAAGACAGATGCTAGTAAACATCCTATCAGTCAACTGCCAATTACTGATAGCAATTAAATCTTAGATTCCAGAGGGTAATGACATGTCTGTTTTATTTGCCAAAGACTGATCAGTGCCTGGCACAGCCTCTGACCCCTGGTAGGCACTCAGTAGGGATGACTGCTGAATGAAAAACAAATGCGCGCCCGACACAGTGAGACCAAAAAAAGAAATCCCTGCTAACTAGGAGCTCACAAGATTCTGGCTTTGTAGGTCCAGTAGGAATTTCCTGGCACTCTTAACAAGTGCCTAAGCCTGTACCTTCATAAGATTGGAGGATATAACCTGAAGCTGTCCGGCCTGAAAGTCAAAATTAGTTTTCAAAGATCCAACCTTATCCATGTTTATTTTGATTTGTGATTGAAGTAGAGTTGATTTACAATGTTGGGGTCCATATTTATTTTAATATTTAAAAATACATTAAATTTTATACAAGGTAAACGACAGAGTAAGCTTACTCTCATCCGTTTCAAAGAAAAAAGGTTCATCCTTAACACTGAACCCCCAAATTTAAAAAAATAGGTCCAAAGAACAGTGGAGTTCTTTGAAGTATGAAATGTCAAAATGAAACAGTTTTGTTTAGTAGAGAACCAGAATGATGTTTCTGATGTAGAAAATGAGGGCTATGGAACTTGACAAGAGTCTTCTATTATCTTTATTCCAACTTGTTCTTAAACAGAAGTAGCTCCTACCATAACAGCAGAAGCACCCAGTTACTACAACAATTTGGGTAAAGAGGCTATTGAAAAAAAATAGCATATCACACATCTTGCAATAGCAAATTGTGTCAGTTTTTAAAAATGCAAAGTATTTTATTGAGATGCCTTAAGATTAGTATACAAACTGGTACCTCAGCAGCTTTCATTACATCAAGTGTCCATTTTGATTGTTACTTTTACCTCCCCCAACGAAAACTTCCTTAATGAAAATGCCAAAGAGTTTCAATGGATGGCACTGGGCTCAAATCTGGAGGAAGATTATTATATGCAAGGGTTAGCAGAAGTAAAACAAATGAACCATGTAGTTTGAAAACTCTGGATATAATTGAAGTTTGGCTTTGCTTGGAGGTTTAATATGCTGGAAACACGAAATTACACAAGTCCTGGAGTCTGTTCACTCTATTCACGATATCTTCATTTGCCATACTTCACAGAGTAATAAATGAAATTATTAATACTTTCATTTTTGTGCTAATTTAATTACATTTTTTATTTTAACTGTAGTTTACCTTGGGAGTTAGCAATATTTTATTATTATATAGTCTGTCATGACTTCATGTGGGTTGAATTTTTAATTGAAGCTTTATTGTAACTTAAAGGCCAATTACTTTGAGAGGAACTGAAGTCAGATTTTATAGTATAAAGTCTGTGAGAAAATAGAACACCCCCTTGAAAATGTTGCTTTAGGGCAGCTTTGTCGGTTCATGTCACAACCACAACTAATGATGTCAGAATGTGGACATTCCGAAGACAAATATAGGGGCATTCACTTTAATCTTATATGCTGCCTACACTAATGCTTAGCATTAAAAACAAAACAAAACATGTTTTCCAGCAGTTATTTAGGGGGGGAAATGTGATTTTTGTTTTCAGCTACTGAAAATGTTATAGTTCAAAACTCAACAAAAGGGATTAGTAAAATTTAGTACTCTGTGTTTCTTAATGTTACTTGCTACTTTGAGAAAGGGGGCAACAAAGAAATCTTTTTCTCTGTTAAAGTTTCTGCTGAGAAGTGTTCAAAGGAACTGCACTGCACCTTTTCCCCACAGGTAAATGATGAATGTATAAAGATTCCAAACCAAACCCCTCTCAAAGTAAAAGAAAAAATGCTCATTTATGGGATAGAGTTGATAAGACTAAGAACTCAGAAGCTCAATATAGATATTTTTTCCATTATTAAGGTGTAAATATGATTTTAAAGCAAGGTGATAGGCATTTTCATTATAACTATTCTTGGCACTTTTGACAATTTTTGTGAATTTCCATAATAAAAGTTTTAAAAAAAGAGGCCAACAATGGATTCGCTGTGTTTGTAAAGGTATTCCTAGTCTCTGAACATCATTTCAGATTTAATTTGGTCAGTGTAAAACAAAAAACCTAACAGTGTGATATCCAAAAATCTTTCCTCTGACCAATTCTGATAAGGTCACTTTTATCCCCTAGGAGGTGCTAGACAAAATTGTCTTAGTTTAGTTTGATGTGTATGAAGATTTTCTTTGGGAATAAAATCCTTAGCAAAGTTTTCCCTGTATGACACGAAGCCAACTAGCTAAGGCTCAAAATAAGGCTGGCTGCCAGTGTAAATCGTATCTTTCTTGGCTTCACACGTGAGCCAGATGTTGGGGATTTTCTGAGCAACAGGATCATGGGGAAGAAGGTTTTTGCATTTCCTGTGTTCTTATTCCAGTTCTCAACTTTCAGGATTTATGGGCAGTCAACAATGTCATGAATGGGCCTGAAAATATCTCCTCAGTAAAATCTACTGACAATGAACCTCACTCTGCCATGGCCTCATACATACCATCTGTCAGATCAGGCTCTCTATACTGGTTCTTCCCCTGTTTCACAGAAGGGCAGTGAGGCAAGTGTAATCTTTAGTCTTCTGAAGCATGAATTGCAAGCATACAGTATATGTAAAATTTTAGGTATATGTAAAAATATCACATATTCTCACTATCTATGAATACCAATATACATTTTCATGTATTTCCAAGTCCTGTATTATATTTCACGTATTTCCCTGGAGTCCTGATGAACGCCTACCTATGCCATTGTAAGCAAGTATGTTTATGTGCACAAGCAAACATGTATTTAAACACTCTACTATAAAGATTTTCCTTATTATTAAATACTCTTAAATAACTTTAATGACTGCATAATTTTATCAAGTGTTTACACCTAATTTATTCTACTAGTACTGTACTGCAAGATAATGAGTTTACTTCTGAATTTTTTGTCTGTTAAAAAGGATTTGTTTAGTCACATTTTGGAAGCATTTTGAAAATGGAAAAATCCAATGTAAATGGATTGCTTTCAGAATCACTTCCTTTCTGTTTCAATCCCAGCCTTCCTAGGAACAGCAGTTTTCAAACTCTAGTATGCATCAGAGTCATCTGGAAGGTTTGTTAAAACACAAATTTCTGGGTCCCACTTTCAGATCTCTGATCAAGAAGGCCTTAGGAGGACCTGAGAATTTTCATCTCTGACAAATTCCAAGCTCTGGACCACACTTCGAGAAATATTGTGCAGAGATGCACCTGCTGGATTTATGAAACTGGTAGAGCAAGAGTCTCATCACTAGGGTGTCATCCCTTTTTACCCTCCCATTGAGAAATAAAAAGGCATTTTCAGTTGCACTATCTCACAACATAGTCCATGGCCTGACATGTACTCAGGTACCCTCTTTATGTTAAAAATGTGTGGCAAATAAGCAATATTGGCAGGAGAGACTGCAATTTTGACACCTGTTCCTCGATTTGGGATTCATTTTTCTCACTCAAAATTTGGCAAGTATATGTCTTCCTTAAGGTTAGGCTGTGAAAATACACTCTGACTCACAAACCTAGTTTAAAATACCACAAGTGGTAAATAACTATTTCCATAACTGAGTATTAAAATTCTCCATTTTGAGTTGTTTAACATGCTTTGCTTGTATAATGAGATCTAAGTGTTTACACAGAATTTGTGCGTTATTGTCTGAATAAATCAGAACCAGAAACTTTCTCCCTGTGTATAGCCTCTCCCTGCTGTTCAGCCTATGCTCAACCCTGCCACCTACATAAGCTTTCTAAAAATCAAAACTGATTCCCTATTTACTTCTGGCCCTAGCAATACGGCAAATGAGATGTTCAAAGAAATCATTTCTGAGGCAGCACATCTAAAAACACTGGTGAAAATTTTCTGAAGAACAACTTTGAAAATAATTTATTTTATATTGGAGTATAGTCGGAATAAAAACTGGAGGTCAGTTTTTCATCCCAACTCCGAAGAAAGCTTGTGCCAAAAAACATTCAAACTACCAGACAATTGCGTTCACTTCCCATGCTAGTAAGGTTATGCTCAAAAACCTTCAAGCTAGGCTTCAGCAGTACTTGAATGGATAACTTCCAGATGTACAAGCCGGGTTTAGAAAAGGCAGAGGAACCATACATCAAATAGCCAACATTCCTTGGATCATAGAGAATGCAAGGGGATTCCAAAAAAAACCTCTACTTTTGTTTCATTGGCTACTCAAAAGCCTTTGACTGTATGGACCACATCAAATTGTGGACAATTCTTTTTCTGTGTGTGTGTGTGTGTGCGGACAATTCTTAAAGAGATAGGAATATCAGACAATCTTACCTCCCTCTTGAGAAACTTGTATGCGGATCAAGAAGCAACAGGTACAACCTCACATGGAACAACTGACTGGTTCAAAATTGGGAAAGGAGTACATCAAGACTGTATATTGTCACCCTGTTTGTTTAACTCATATGCAGAGTACATCATATGAAATGCCAGGCTGAATGAAGCACAAGCAGGAATCAAGATTGCGATTGCCGGGAGAAATATCAATAAACTCAGATATATAGATGACACTACTCTAATGGCAGAAAGTGGCGAGGAACTAACGAGCCTCTTGATGAAGGTTAAAGAGGAGAATGAAAAATATGGCTTAAAACTCAACATTCAAAAAACAAAGATCATGGTATCCGGTCCCATCACTTCATGGCAAATAAAAGGGGAAAAAAAATGGAAACAGTGACAAACTTTATTTTCTTGGGCTCCATAATCACTGCAGATGGTGACTGCAGCCATGAAATTAAAGATGCTTGCTCCTTGGAAGAAAGACTATGACAAACCTAGACAACATACTAAAATGTAGAGACATCACCTTGCTGACAAAGATCAGTATAGTCAAAGTTATGGTTTCTCCAGCAGTCATGTAGGGATGTGAGAGTTGGGCCATAAAGAATGCTGAGTGCTGAAGAACTGATACTTCCAAACTGTGGTGCTGGAGAAGACTCTTGAGATTCCTTTGGATAGTAAGGAGATCAAATTAGTCAATCCTAAAGGAAACCACTTCTGAACATTCATTGGAAGGACTGATGCTGAAGCTGAAGCACCAATACTTTGGCCACCTGATGGGAAGAGCCAACTCATTGGAAAAAACCTGATGCTGGGAAAGATTGAGAGCAGGAAGAGAAGTGGACAACAGAGGATGAGACGGTTGGATGGCATCTTTAACTCAATAGACATGATTTTGAGCAAACTCTGGGAGATAGTACAGGACAGGGAAGGCTGGCATGCTGCAGTCCATGGGGTCATAAAGAGTCAGACACAACTGACTGACTGAACAACAAATAACTATCTTTATGTTGTTCATATTTGTAGAGGTGTTTCATCAAGGTAAACTTTCAGAAGTGGAATTATTAGGTCAAAAGGTAAACAAATATGTAGATTTGTTAGATATCATGAAATTTCCCATCATGGAGGTTGTAATCATTTGCATTCTCATTAGCAATGAGTAAGAGGGTTTTTTCCTAAACTCTCTAACAGAGTGCATTTTTAAAAGAAAGGTTCCATTTCTAAACACCAGCAATCAATAATTACAACATAAATTTTAAAAGTTCTCATTTGCAAAATCAACAACAAAAATATACAATGTATGATGGAGGAAAAAACAAGAATTGTATAAGATTTTTATGTAAATGAAGCATAAAACTTAACTGGAAGACCTTAAAGAAGATATAAATAAATAGACAAGACATATTCATGGATGAAAGACCTACTATTATAAATATACCAGTGATCTTATAACTTAACTACAGATTCAGTATGACCTTTTAAAAAATCTCAACAGGAGTTTTCAAGAAACTTGATGAGCTTACTCTAAAATGTATACAGAAGAGCAAGCAGTCAAGAAAGAGAGGACAAGACAGGCTTAAAGAAGAAGTAGGTTTGAGTACTTGCTCCATCAAAACACAACTCAGTCATTATGTAATTCAACATTTAAACATGGAGATAGAAAAATACACCAACTGAAAGAATAGAGATCTCATAAATAGAGACCTATACATATATGGAAACCTGATACATGACAGAGATGGCATTGCAGATCTATAAGAAAAGTATGGATTATTTTAAAACATTGCCAGAACAAATGATCATAAAGAGGAAAATAACAAAAGTAGACTCCACCATTGAAAAAGAGCTTTAAAAAGCTCTCATATAAATCAAGAACTTAAAAGTGAAAGACAGTAAGTTAACTGTCTTTTAGGCAAAAGTTAACTGTCTTTTAGGCAAAAAAAAAAAAAAAACAGTATACAAAAAACTGTATATTTAGGCAAAAAATAATAAGATAGTACTTTGAAAATCATAAGGTAAGAAAGGTATCTTAGATGAAACAAAAAACACACACCATAATGAAAAAAATAATATTGGACTTAAAAATCAAGAATGCTAATCAAAAGATCTTAAAGGGAATAAAAATCCAAGTAACAAGCTGGAAGATGATAATCACCAAAGGATATTACCTAGAATAAATGGAAGACTTCTACAAATCATTAAGTTGAAAACAACCTTATTTAAAATAGGCAGAAAAATTTGTATTTCACAGAAGAAATACAAACAACCAATGAACATATGAAAAGAGGTTCGATCTCACTAATATATAGGAAAATGCAAATTAAAATTCTAGTGAGAGAATATTTTATATACAGCAAGGATCTGAGGAAAGAACTCATACTGGTAGGAATATAAATTGATAGATTCATTGGGAAAAAGGTCAAAACTGAATATGTACATATATGATGTTCCGATTTCTCTCCCAGAGAAAATCTCTTATACATGCCTCCAGTATAAGAATAATTTAAATAGTAGTAGTATTATTTATAATAAAAATTTTAATAACTTAAATATCCATGATGGTAAAATGGATAATTAAATTGTGTATAATCATTCAATACCTATTAGATATCTATATAAATCAATGATCCATAGGTCTACAAATCAACATGTATATCAAAAGCAATGTGGAAAGAAAATCCTAGAAGAAATTCATTCAATATGATTCTATTATACACATTATATAAAAACAAGCAAAACCAAACAACATATTTTTAGGGATATTTATATTTGTGGTAAAACTTTAAGCAAAAGCAAGAAAATTATTGATTCAATATTAAAATGGTAATTTTCCCTGATGGGGAGAGAGAGGATATGATTGGTAAAAGGAATACAGAAAGATTCTAAGAGGAAAATCATCCATCTCTTATTAGAATCATCAATGTTATTTTATTTATTACTGTTTTCATTTAAAATAGACACACATGTATATTCACTCTCTGGTAGATAAGATTCATTTCACAATTTCAAAAAGTTGAGTAGAAAGAGAAGATAATTTTCTTAGTTCTTTACCTAAAAGCTTCTAGTGGGTTCCTGTTGCCTACAGGATAAAATCCAACTTCCTAGCAAGAAAGACTCATCAGTCCTCCAACTAATTTTGCAGCTTCACCTCCTACCATCTTCCCCCTCACCACCCCCAAGACTCACCTGTATTCTAGTGACACCTGAATGATCAGATCCACCAAGCACAAACCTCAGCTATGCACCTGCGGTTCCCTCTCCTGACGTTCACCCCTGCTGTTTCAATCTAGCCAATTTCTGTTTTCAAACTAGGTAAATGCCAGATACTTAGTTGAGTCTTCCCTAAAAATTCTGATGGATATTTTCTTCTGTGCTTTCACAAAGGTATAGTTCAATTTATCTGTTTATATGTCCCTCATTGCTTGCCTGTGAGATTTCTTATGCAGGGACTATATTTTCAATTCAGTTCAACCAGCATTTCCTGTGTCTTAATTTTATGTCGTGACTGCACTAGACACTAAATTTATCAGCAATAGGCCTTATTGCCTACTGCAAAGAATCTGAAATTTAGTTACACTCATGTCAATATTTTTTATGTTGATTGCAGTGCTTGGCATATTGCAGATTATTCAATTATCTCATAATCACTCAGTGAATATACAAACTAAGGGACAGAACTTTTCCTATTTAAATAAACAATCTTCTGGCAATGAGTCATGCTCCCAATGGGCTTACAAATCCATGACTTTTAAAGGCTGTAAATTGTATATATTCAAAGTCTATCTAAAAGGAAAAAAATGCCACATGTGTATCCTAAAGGAGATTATTAATTATTAATTATTCTGATTGGAATTTCCAGAACCAACCAATTAAAACTTGGATTCTCTATACAACACAATATCAAGCAACAACACAAGTTGTGTGTGGAACTGGAAAATATTAATGAAAGTATTCCTTTTGGGCTCTCCCAAGTGAAGTTCTGTTTGTAAACATGTTAACTTGCTGTTTACTTTCTTTAAAAGGAAAAAAATTCCCAAGAAAGAGTCCAAATCAAGCATTCTTTCACTGTTTTAAAATTTCTAAGTATAGCTTTAGGCATCTAAGTAAGCAGTCAGTCTTCAGATCTGTCACTTATGAATATCACATGCCAAAGAATATTGAAAATGATGCATTTTGCAGATCCTAGCTTTCAACAAACCAAATACAAAGAAGTAAGCAAAGATAATCTGTATGATATGGCTATGCCATCTGAATGCTTCCTTCTCCCTTCCTTGGTTTCTGTTCTTTGGTAGACAGATGTATTATCATTCTCAAAAGACATCTTATTCTGGCCCTCCTGAGTAGTTCTCCCTAGTTTCGCTGTGGTAGGCAGACTAATGGTGCCTCACAGACATGCCAAAGTCCATGTCCAGTCTTCAGAGCCTGTGATATGTTATGAAAGTGAAAGTGTTACTCGCTTATTCATGTCCAACTCTTTGTGACCTCATGGACTGTAGCCCACCAGGGTCCTCTGTCCATGGAATTCTCCAGGCAAGAACTGGAGTGGACTGCCATTTCTTTCTCCAGGGGATCTTCCTGACCCAAGGATTGAACCTGGGTCTCCTGCATCGCAGGCAGATTCCTTTCCATCGAGCCACCAGAGAAGTCATAAGTTATATCATGTGGTAAAGGGATCTGGCAGATTGATTAAATTAAAGGTCTTAATCCAAGAGATTATCATAATGTAATCACAGAGTCCTTATAAGAGAAAGGCAGGAGAAATTGGGTTAATAGTCTTAGATATGACAATAGAAGCAAGATAAGATGTCATGAGCAAAGAACTACAGTGGTTGAAAAAGGCAAGAAAACAGATTCCTTGAAAAAGATAAGGAAACAGATTCTCTCTTCAAATTCTCCAGGAGGAACCAGCCCTTCTGACTTTTACCCAATAAGCCCACGAAGACCCATTCCCTTCCCCCTGACATTATTCTGGGCCCCACATAATACTCAATTCTCTCATTTCTGAAACTATCATCACGTTTTACTGCTTTTCCCTCTGTGATCTAGTATGATTTGTATTAACCTGATACTTGTTTGTTGCCTCTAGCAGACATTGTTGATTAATTACCCTGAAACCACTTCCAATTCACTCTCCCTTGCTGACTTATACTGCAGTGGCTAGAAAGTCAAACACTCTTTCTCAGTCTTTCTTGCAAAGAAGAATGGCAAAATAACTCAGTTCTGAAAAATGAAGCATATATTGATGTCTGCTTGGAGAAAGAGAAAATTTAAGGAAAACTTTTGCTTTCTTGATGAAAAGGGAAGGTGTGACCAGTGTGATCATTTTCCTTTCTTCCTACCTGGAATATAAGCGTGATGTTTAGAGCAATGGTGGCTGTCTTGCTACCATGAGCAAAAAAGCAAAGAGAACCACAAAGACATGGGCTCTGATATTGCTGAGTCATGGAGCTGATAGGTGCTAATTATTATTGCTGAGTCATGGAGCTAATAGTTGCCTACCTCTGGAAAATTCTGGTTTTATGAGAACAATAGCTCCTTTTTGTTTAAGCCACTGTAGTATGGTTTGTATTACACACATCTTGAAAGTATGCCTAATACATTACCTTTCTCTGGTAGCCCCCATTTGTACCATAAGCAGCCAGATCATTGAGAGTTTGGAAAGTGTACAAAATCCTCCTTAGCACACAGTTTTACACATTGGTATGTACAGGGAAAAAAGAAGGCAAAAGAGAGAGGGAGGGAGGAAAAGGAAAAGGAAAAAGGGAGGAAGGAAAGAAAATGGAGATAGGGAACAGAGAAAGAAGAGGGAGGGAGGGAAAGAAGAAAGGAATTCAAAAGCAAACTTTAATCATTACTATGAAACTACAAATTGAAAAAGGAAATGCTGAAGAATAGATGCATCCACCTTCATTGGCTCAACCTTGCAGAATACATGCTATAAATGCACATTGAAGAACTTGAGATGACAGTCAAGTTGAGATTTCCAAGCTCTCAATCACTCCTTCCAACATCAATGTACTTAGTTCCTAACATCACCATTCTGCAAACTCAAAACCAAATTAACTCAAAATATTACTATGCCAAAATATATGCCATTTCCAAAAAAGTACTCCAGTGTGCTGGAGACAATACACAACATAAAACTCCCAGAGCACTAATAAAAATTATAGTGAGCTGTCTAGAGGAAATCAATGCTGAAGAAGATAGAAGCTTATTCTGGGAATGAAACTATACCAATTTTATAAAATTTTCACATTGGTACTCATATCATTAATTGCCTTATAAAATTTGAGGTTTGTTAAAATTCTTTGGTAAATCTTCTGTGGCAAAGGCAGAGATCTAAAACAGGTTTTTTCATTAGAACATTCCATTTTTAATGACTAATACTATGGAGTCCCAGGGTATGAAAACTCAGAGGCTGAAGTCAACAATCTATGTGGATAACCTACTCAACAGCAGGCCCAAAGCTCGAAATAGAGACAAAGAGAAATTACAATTCTTACTCTTGTGAAGCTTAGATTCTGGATAAGTAATAGACATTAACAAGTAAATATATGCTGGTGGTGGTTTAGTCACTAAGTTGTGTCTGACTTCTGTGACCCCATGGACTGTAGCCTACCATGCTCCTCGTCCATGGGATTTCCCAGGCAAGAATATTGGAGAGGGTCATCATTTTCTTCTCCAGGGGATCTTTCCAACCCAGGGATCGAACCAGAGTCTCCTGCATCTCCTATGTTTGCAGGCAGATTCTTTACCAACTGAGCTATCAGGGAAACCCAAATATATGAGTTGCAAAATCAGAATTATAAATTCTTTAAGAGGAATGAGGGAATGGATTAAAAACCCTCTGTTTTGTTGACTGAAGAACAGAGCAAGGGTAGTAAATAAGAAAAAGACTCCTTGATATTTGATAGGTCAAGGACAGAGCAGGACTGTTACAAGTAAAAAAAAAAAAAAAAAAAAAAAAAAATGGGTAGATGGAAATTATGAGGCAATGGGAGGACTTTAAGACCCAAATTACACAAATCCCTTCACAAATACCGAAAATGTCTTTGGAGACATAATTGGAGAAGGAGTTAACAGCTAGTAACAAAGTCATTCAAAAGATGAAGGACTGAAAGAGGATCCCGACAGATATGGTTGTGTGAATGCTACTTGGAATATTTGGAAGACCTTAGAAAGTTGGTTAGAACAAGAACAGTTTGGGCAAGTTCAATATTACTGAGCATGTCTTTGGCACCTCCAGGGGCTGCTACTCATTGCGTGGGGTCTACTTGTTTGTGGGAATACTAGAAAGGGGAACATGGAATTAGTTATTTGGTTTCACAGAACACTAAAAGGGATGGAGACCAAAACATTTGCTGAACAAATACTACGTGGTTCTTACACATTAACTCATTTAATCCTTGGAACAACCCCATGAGATACCAGTTAGTAATCCCATTCTATAAGACTTAGAATATGGATTTTAAGCACACTTAAATTTGACTCCTGGCTCTAATATGTATCATTTATTAATATCTGTGATGACACAAATTTAAAATGTGATTGAAGAAATGAAGTAAAGCAACTTTCCCAAGGTAATCAAGATTACTGGGAGATATATCAATAAGCTCAGATATGTAGATGACACCACCCTTATGGCAGAAAGCAAAGAGGGGCTAAAGAGCCTCTTGATGAAAGTGAAAGAGGAGAGTGAAAAAGTTGGCTTAAAGCTCAACATTCAGAAAACTAAGATATGACATCTGGTCCCATCACTTCATGGCAAATAGATGGGAAAACAGTGAGAGACTTTATTTTGGGGGGCTCGAAAATCACTGCAGATGGTGACTGCAGCCATGAAATTAAAAGACGCTTACTCCTTGGAAGAAGAGTTATGACCAACCTAGACAGCATATTAAAAAGTAGAGATACTACTTTGCCAACAAAGGTCCATTTGGTCAAAGCTATAGTTTTTCCAATAGTCATGAATGAATGTGAGAGTTTGAATATAAAGAAAGCTAAGCACCAAAGAATTGATGCTTTTGAACTGTGGTGTTGGAGAGGACTCTTTGAGAGTCCCTTGGACAGAAAGGAGATCCAACCAGTCCATCCTAAAGGAGATCAGTCCTGAGTGTTCATTGGAAGGACTGATGTTGAAGCTGAAACTCCAATACTTTGGCCACCTGAGGTGAAAAACTGACTCACTAGAAAAGACCCTGATGCTGGGAAAGATTGAGGGCAGGAGAAGGGGATGACAGAGTATGAGATAGCTGGATGGCATCACCAACTCAATGGACATGAGTCTGAGTAAACTCTGGGAGTTGGTGATGGACAGGGAGGTCTGGCGTGCTTCAGTCCATAGGGTTGCAAAGAGTCTGACATGACTGAAGAACTGAACTGAACTGAACCTTCCCAAAGCAAAGTCAAAATAGGACCACAATTTGCAGTTCCTCAGTTTACAAGCAGTGTCCTAACCCCTTGGATTACAATGCCCTCAGTGGTGAACTCTCTAGTCTATTCTAAACTGTCATCAGAAACATTCAAACTTCAGCTCCTTTCTTCATAGTTTTTGGTGTCATTTCTCTATTCAGTATTTTCTGTGGCACCTAGCAGTGGAAAATATGTCTTGAAATAACTGTTGTAAGAGAGTAAATTGGTATATTCTATTTTGGGGGGTGGGAGTGGAGCAGGCATTTTGGCAATTCTTATCCAAATTTCAAGTGCACATACCCTTTACATAACAATCCTACTGCAAAGAATTTAACTTACTGCTCTACAATAAAAGTACTTCCTGTCATTTAGGTATAGATATATATAACATACATCCACAAATACACACATACACACACAAAAGGCTAATAGGAGATAGAGTAATGTAATGAATAAACATATGGCCTCAGGAGCTAAACCTCATGAATTCAAATCCTGCTTCTTTCTGCTTCTACTATTTTCTAATTGTGACCTTAGGCTTTTTGGATCTCTATTTCTCAGTTTGTTCATCTATGAAGGTGGGATAAAAATAGTATCTACTTTGTTGAAAGGATTAAATCAACTATATGGGCTTAGGCTAACAAGTATAAAGTACTGTACAAATGTTAGCTGCTTTATGATGATTTTTAGTCAAATACTATAATAGCAAAGGAATCTGAAAATAACCTAAACATCTGCCAAGAATAGGATGGTTGAATTCATGACAGCATATCCACATAAAAGAAAATGATACTAGCACTGAAGATATTGAAATATATCTGTATCAGCAGCTTGTCCAGAAGAGAAAAAATACACATGTCAGGCAAATAATTCTACCCAGAACTCTGTGGGATTTTCCCCTCTCAGTTGTCTCCTAGCCATATGCTGAATTAGTAGAGGACTGGTGGCCTAGAGGGTAAAGCGTCTGCCCGCAATGCAGGAGACCCGGGTTTAACCCCTGGGTTGGGAAGATCCCCTCGAGAAGGAAATGGCAACCCACTCCAGTATTCTTGCCTGTAGAATTCCATGGACAGAGGAGCCTGGTAGGCTACAGTCCATGGGGTTGCAAAGAGTCGGACACAACTGAGCGACTTCACTTTCTTTTCTTTTCTTTCACTATAGTCTGAAGTGCTTCAGGATGAGGGGAAACATGAGACAATACAAAGATTAAATCTTTACAGACCCACATAGGTCCTTCCTACCTGTTGATTCACTTCTTCAAGTTGCAGCTATCATGGGAAGAAAACACATGAGTTACTTTCCTGTTGTCTCTGCTTTCAACAGACTTTCCACAAGAGCTGCCAAAATAAATGGGGAAAATACACGTTCTCCTGCCTGTATCTACAGTATTAGGCTCTTTGCTGTAAATTCTCTTTCACACTCCTTGCCTGACAGGTAAATAGCATGAAAACTCCCTTAACAGATTATTCTGAGCACTGGTTTTAACTAAAGTTACTCATATGATTAAAAAACACTGGAGTATTTCTAAATCACATTTAACCATCCATATGGAAATTTTGAAAATAGAGTGAGGGGGAAAACCAGCAGATGAGAATGTAACTTAGCTGCAGGCCTGGTTATAAAAAAATGTGTCATCACTGAATTCAAGTCATGCCTTCAGCATTTAGAGACAAGGAACATTTGAAGACCTAGGATGGGACTGTGGGCGAGAATCAGGGAAAGGAAGAGGAACCAGGCAGTTTCCTGACTAACAAGTGCCTGGTACTTTAAAAGCCTTAAGTAGCCAGAAGAATCCTATGAATTAGGAGTCATCATCTCCACACTGTAACTGAAAACACCGAGGCTTAGAGAGCTTAAAAGACTAGCCCAAGGTTATTTAGCAGGAAAGTGATAGAACTTAGATTTAAAAACCAGGTTGACTGGTTCTAAAACTGTACTTATTCTTCTAAGGTCCAACATATTGGGGATAGGACAATATGTTTCGTATATAGAGGCTAAAGGGAAAATGTAGGAATAGACAGAACGTCTATCAGAAGCTCTTAATGGTGCTCTCTGACCCAGATAAACCCTGGGAGGTGGCAGATGTTTCAGAAAGTCTTGGATCCAAGCTGCCCAGAAAAGAGGCAAATGCTAGCACCCAAGACTCAATCTTATTAATGTACTTCTTCGTGAGCCAAAATGAAATGATAGCACAGTGGTAATCCATAGCATTTCTGGGAGTCACTTAGAGGTTCTTGATTATGGGGTAGAAGCCTTGAGACCAAGAATCTGACTCATCTTCCTAGAGGAACAGACTATTGGGAGAAAACATGAAACCAGCTGCAAATCCATACACTCAGCAGGATCTCACAATGCTTGGTTCAGCCCTGCTTGAGCCTGGTAGGTATTGTCCTGCCTCTGGGGCCCCTAAAAGAGAGGGAATATCCAGCATTTAAGGTGAGCAGTAACAAAAATCCCTGGCTGTCTTTATGACTGGACAGCAAAACATCCAAGCTCAAAGCTTTAGATGGTGTGACCCTACCTTCCACCACTTAAGCTAATGTGAGATATAAAGTCCAACACTCTCCATGACCCTCTCCCTCTTCCTGCCTCATGAGCTCCTTCCTCATTCCACTGCCATCTGCACTCCTCACCTGTATTGCAATCCCTACTAAATGCCAATTTATAAAAGAAATATGATGCTAGTAGTCCCAGGGATAGTTGGAATTTCAGTAGGGATCTATTGACAATTTAAGGAAAAATTCTAAAGAAACTAAAGGAAATGAGAATCTAGTGGCAGAATTTCAGCAACTATGAAAAACTGATGATATACAAAAATTCTTACATGTGTATATGAGCACATGTACACACATAATAAATATATAAAAGAAAGATCACACACATATATAATTTAAAAAGTATATCCATAAGCTATAAATCAAGAAGTACCTATGTGTACTCTTGATTTGGAGACATAAAGACTTGGGTGGCAAGCAGACACATTCCTAAGGCTATTGTGTACTCAGGAGCTCAGTTGTGTTTGACTACTAGTGACCATTTGACTGTATAGCCCACCAGGCTGCTCTGTCCATGGGATTTTTCAGGCAAGTATTGCCTAGCTTCAAAGGTTCCTATGTACTCAATGTCCCTTGGGGTGTCACACCAGGCCTCTGTTAGGCAGCTTAGGCTCTGGGACCGAAGGTCAGTCTTCCATCAGTGTGTGTCTCTTGTGTACACCAGGGCTGTGTGTGCCGGCTCCCTCTGTACCTAATCTCTCACTTGCCCCAAAAGAGCACAGTTTCGTAAATTCTATCTAAAAACTCTCCTAGTCTTTGGAAAGTCTGTTGACTGTAATGGGCCTCGGAGTGGCTGAGAGAAGGCTTGGCCTCATTTTTACATGGCTCAGAAGGGTATGCTCCAAGATTCCTCAGGATCATTTCCAAAGGCCCAACCCAGAGCATGGTGCTTGGTTCACCGTGGGCCCTACAATTACATTTGTTCACTGGCTCTGAACAGCTGGGCCAGGACAAGTCCAGCCTTTCACGCAGGCTCAGAAGTTGCCATCAGCCTTCAGCGTGAGCACCGATCCCACCTGCAGGGGCCAATGCCTATCCCTGCTCTCCTCCTATTCTTAGGTGAAGAGGCAGAGAGATGCTGTCTAAATGCTCCCAGTGTATTTCAAAACCTAACCCCCCATAATACCTCCCTGGATGAAAGAGCCAGGGCCTGAAAAATTCTATGTGGCTTACACTATCTTCTTTAATCCTTAACCTGACGTCTTTCCACACAGGGGTAAGGATTGATGTGGCCAGGGGTGACTCTCGGAGAACTCCACGTTCATCTCTCCATCTAGAGCAATTCACAGAGGACTGCCTCCACAGGTCTGAGCTCCAAAGCTGGAAGAAACTTTAAAAGCAATAATCTTCCAGTATCTACATTTTACAGGGAAGGAAATTATGATGAGGAGAAGTGAGGTGATATAAAACCATGGTTCTGAACTTGACTGAGTTGAGTCATAACTCACAGCCCAGTGCCCTTTCCACCACAGCATCAGAGTTCTTCATGGGTTTGTATTCTGCCACACAGAAGAGGTGTTCCTGTTACTCATAAGAAAATGGATGCAGCTATAGACGAAGCTCATAAAATCTAAGTTAAAACACTGAGTCAGTCTCTCTCCCTCTCTCTCCTTCCAGAGCCGTTCCAGAACACCATGTGTGAGAAAAAACAACAGAATGGAAATTGCTCATATGGAGCATGAGGAGGCTGCCCACCTCCCTCGCACAGCCCGTGTGCAAAGACAGCCCCTCAGCTGCGCCGCAGACACAAGGTGGCTCGTGATCGCTGCTTATTGTGACAGCTGACAAGCCAGCTGGCATGGATCACTCCTCACTTCCAACAGATACGCCACCAGGACACGTATGACAGATGCCAGCTGCTGCTCAAGAAGATGGGTAGTGTCCTTGAGGGCCAGCAAGTGCCACCCGTGGCCCAAGCCCTGGGTCCTGCAGCCCTCCACAGACTTCAGGCAGAGAGCAGAAGTGGGACCGGCTTTGTGCTGGCCATCTGTGGGGCAGGGTCGTAGCACACTCATGCAGGCCTGGTGCTTGGGACCATGATGGGAGGCTAAGTTTATCCTAAGGCTCCCCATGGGTCTGTGCTATATTTGGCAGTGGAATGACCATCCTGGAACAAGAGGAGCAAGGAGGAAAAGGAAGAGACAAAGTGTTCTATATGAAAAATAATGCTCTAGGCGCCACCAAAAATGTGGACCAAACACTAGGTGATCTGACAGTTTCTAGAACAGGAGGATCTCCTATCCTCTGATCTTAGCCAGGTCCATGTGCCAAGAGAGAAGTAGTCCCTTGTAGAGCTGGGGAAGGGGGAGGGTATGGCCACCCCAACCCAAGGCACAAGATGCCAAAGAGCCTCTCAAGTGGTAGATGTCAAAGAACGGGAAAAGCTCCTCTGCTCCCTCTCAGCATGTTGTAGAAAAGGGGTTCTCAACCTCACACTGCTGATGTTTTGGGACAGGTATCCCTTACTGGTGGCTCAGAGGTTAAAGTGTTTGCCTGCAATGCGGGAGACCTGGGTTCGATCCCTGGGTCAGGAAGATCCCCTGGAGAAGGAAATGGCAACCCACTCCAGTATTCTTGCCTGAAGAATCCCATGGACAGAGGAGCCTGGTGGGCTACAGTCCACGGGGTCGCAAAGAGTCGGACACAACTGAGTAACTTAACTTTAACTAACCCTTCACTGTAGGAAGCTGCCCTATTCATCGTAGGATGTTCAGCAGCATCCCTGGTTTCTTCCACCTAAACACCCTCTCCCCAGTTGTGGCAATCAAAAATATTTCTAGACATGTCCCCTGTCCCCTGGAACAGCTCCAAGTTGAGAACCACTAGGATCAAGGTCAGGAGAACGGACTCAAGACCCAGACTGCCTGGGCTCTTAAACCCAATTCCGCCACCGACAAAATGGATAACTTTGGCTGTGTGATTCGATCTTTGTGCTTCAGTGTCCTCAGCTATAAAATGGGAAAAATAACAACAGAACTCACCTTATAAGATGGCTCCAATATTAACTTAGTTCATACATGGAAAACACTCAGAATGGTGTCTGGCCCACAGTAAGCATTCTTCTCCCCCAGAGGAGCTCAGGAAATAGTCTGTTCTTCTAGGATCCCAACCAGCAGGGTTCCAGCTTTAGAGCCTGCCAGTGAGAGGCACTTTGTGCAATTTTGGAAACAGAAGAGGAGGAGCCATTTTCCCCTCGAGGAATGGCAAACAGAGCCAGGGCAAGAATAGACGTGAAATTTGCCTCAGATTCCAGCCCTTCACCTGCAAAGTCCCTGCTTTGATACTCTAAATGACTGAGGTCATCTGTGACTCTTTCTTTTGATTTCTGCATCCTCTTGATCTTTGGGAAGCCAGATGCAGTTCCCTAAGCCTTTCTCCACTTGCCTGTCCAATGGTTCTATAAGACATAATTTCCTATATTAAATCCTTTCCTTCTTAAAATATCTAGGGTGAGTGAGTTTTGTTTTCCAGGTCAAACTCTAACTTATGGACCCATTAACTTGATCAAGATACTAAAAACCTACTATCAGGAAAGTGTTCTTGGGAGTAATGATGCACTGGTATTTGGATTGTACATTTATCTATGTATCTATGCTAGAATCTTTATTTGCAGAGAAACCCCAAAGTAAAAACACAGGCAAAAGTGGAGCTTCTCATGACAGATATGTGTTGAGGAAATGGGGTGCCCAGGTGACTTACCACTTGCTCATACTTTTCCCCCACACCTGCAGAATCCTAAGGCTCTGAAACACTCTGCTTGCAAATACCTGTCATCAGAGAAGAATCCTAAAATGCACACCAACTGTTGGTTGATTGCTCTAGAGAATCTGATTTGTAAGGTGCACTATGCCTGGCCCTGGAGAGAGAAAGCATTCAGAAAGAAGTAGAGTCTCTGTTCTCAAGATTTTCATAGTCAAATGGCAGTTGAAAACAGAGGCAAGGCCCAGAGGGTGCAGAAAACAGGGTGACACATCTTGGTGAGAGGCACATGGCATTTGGTGGCCTGTAAGTGTCTCTGGTGATATGAGCAAGGCCTCAGTGAGCAGACACTGGGCTGTGGAGCACAAAGTGCTCTCCCTGATTCCCAGGTCTGAGAGTGGTCCACTCACAAAGGGTCTAGAACATAAAGCTGCCCGAGCGGGGGAGGGGGCCAAAGACCTAGCATCCTATCTACCTGGTGAAAACACACTGAACTGCTCCCAGTCTGCCATCTCTGGTCCAGCTGCCCTCACCATGTAGGAGGGAGTCGCTGCACAATCATTATTTTTCCAATGGATTTTGGACAAATTGCTTTCATCTGGTGAGCTTGGTTTAGGTGGGACAGATACTTTGCCCCTATACTTCAGTTTTTAATTTGCTATGACTTTCACAAAACTCTAGCTATTAGGAAACTGGGCAGAGATGCTTTTAATGTTTTTTAAAAATTGTTTTGATGTACCACCAAGATATTGGTCTCTCTATCACTAATTTCAAAAGCCATATTTTTATGGTTGAGAATTAGCATTAAAAATGATTACTTTTAGCAGCAAAAGTCGGAAAGGTGACAGGAGAGAGAGAAGTTCCAGAGGCACTGAGCATGTTTTTCTTGCACTTGCGGAAAGGCTGCCTATAAAACAAACATCACGAGGAGAATTTAAAAAGCTTGAAAATATAACAAAACCCCTTCTAACGTTTATTTATATTATTTCATAGCAATTTTATAAGTATAGGGGCCAAACCACTGCCCCATTACCTGTTCATACCTACTCAGGAGGCAGTAAACCCCTTAAGCATGAGCAGTGTTTTCTGAAACTCTGATCTTCCGCAGCAGTCACTGCAATGCCTGGCACATAGGAGCATTGATAAATACCCATAAATAAACGAAGCATTGAGTTACTAGTAATTATCAGAAGAGTGCAGATTAAAGCAGTCAAAAGCGGGGCGGGGGGCAGGCTAGAAATCTAGGTAAAATAGATCTTTTGATAATTATTTTTTCTTTCACCTGTGTCATGAGCAAAAAGAAGAAAAGGTTGATGATCATTCCCAACTCTCCTCAAATAATGTTCCGAAAGAACTGAACATTTAACCCTTCTTGATGCTATTATTTAGATATTTATACAATTTCTTGAGAACATCAAGATTCCTGTTTCTTTAAATACCACGTGAGACACATTCTTCCTTATATTTCTGTGGAAACTACTATGTATCTTTATGATCTGTCAGGAAATGGGGGCACCTGGTGGAACTATCCACCATTTCTCTTAAACTTTGCTTTCTTCTAATCCTTTTCACGTGTTGAATCTTCATCTGTTCCATTTCTTGGACAGAAATAGAGCAAAATTGTGACTATCCTTTGGGAATCTTTAGCTCTCTGTGGCAACTGGGATCATAGTATGGTGATGCCTGTGAACTGAGTTACATCCTCTGGTAGCCCATGATATCCCATGTCCCAATTCTCCAAACACCAGAGCACACACTTCCCAGAAGATGAACCAGTACAGACTTTAAGATAGCCTGTGAGTTTAAAAATCACTTCCATAGCAGACTGCATTTGTTCTTTGTATATTTTCTCTTTTGACGATTGTTGTGATATTTATTCCCAATATCAAAGGAAGTAGTAACAATTCTGTTAAGATTCAAAGTAGAATTTCTCATGCTATAATAAATTTTCTGTCCTTAGAGATTGTTTCTTTTTATGATTTCTTTATTTAAATATGTTAATAGGAATAAGATGCATACTCTGTATACACATTTGGACATAAAGAGCTTGGCATATAGCAGGTCCTCAATAACTGTTCATTTCACCTCTCTATTAAATAGAGAACACAGGAAGGCTTGAGATCTACTACTGACAGCTTATTATTTTGTGGGAATGAAGTATTAGGCCACCTTTACCTTCAGTTAGTCAGTGCTTGATCTCTTGGTGGCAAATGTTTTGTATTAGGATAAAAGAGAATCTGAGAATTAAAATAGCCACAAACAGGACAGACAGACAGATGCAAACCTGGATGACTCGAGTGTGAAAGGGTAAGGCAAGGCAGAGGAACAAAAGTCCAGGTAGGCATTTGTCAAACATTTGGAGAGGCCAAGGCCTCGACACATGGTTGGCCAGTTGTACTCTGCACAAATACGCCTGGCGAAAGGGTGATGGGAGCTGAAATCCCAAACACAGGGGACACCTTTTACTCTTTCATGCAAAAGTACCGTATGGGCGTAACATAATTCTGAGAGAGCCGAGAGCAATGAAAGGCAGACAAATCTGAAGAGAGAAGCAACATGTGGCCTCAGAATCAAGAAATATTGACTTTATTTGGACTCAAATATTTCCTATCAGCCAGTAAGCTCTGATATATTCCCTGCTGGTGGCAACACCAGTTCCTGGATTTTGTCTCAAATCAGCCTGAAACATGTCTGAGACCAGCACGAGGAGAGTAAAGCTGTGCATGTGAGAGGACGGACTCACAGAAGGCTAAGTCACAGAACCAAAAAACCGAGCAGGGGCTTCAGAAGACATACTGAGTTAGACAGTGTCTCCACAAAGGTCAAGTCCACCCAGGGCCTCAGAATCTGACCTTATTTGGAAATGGGGTCTCTGCATATTTAAACAAGATGAGGTAACACTGGAGTAGGGTAGGCTTTGACCCCAACATGATTGGCATGCTAATAAAAAGGTGAGAGACACAGACACACAGAGCGAAGAAGACCACGTGAAAACAAGGGCAGAAATCAGAGCGATGTAGCTACAACTCAAGGGACACCAAAGACTGCCAGCAATGCCTTGAAGTTAGAAAGAGGCAAGGAAGAACTTTTCTCTAGGACCATCAGAGGGGGCATGGTTCTGCTAATGCCTTGATTAGCAGACTTTTAGCCTCCAGAACTGTGAGAGAATAAATTTCTGTCATTTTAAGCCACCCAGTTTATGTTCCTTCATGATGGTAGCCACAGGAAACTAATAAAGAAATCATGTAGTCCAGCACCTTTGAAGGACAGATGTACACACTAAGACCGAGAGATTTGGGTAACTGACCCAGTATGACAAGGCTGAATCTTGGCAGAGCTGGGACAATTCAATCACTCACTCACTGCTCATTCACTCCCTCAACAAATATTCATGGACTGCTTTTATACTTAGAAGAGGTCATTGTACATTAGAGAACACATTGATAGACCTCTCCTTCATGGAATTTCCATTCTAGCATATTTGATAGATAATAAACAACTATTTACACAATCAATTATTAAGTTACAAGTGGGATGAAAGCTCCTCTACAGAGAGAAAAACAGTATCTGATGATGAGACAACATGATGGGGATTCTGAGCTACACTGGAAATTAGGCAAAGGCTTCCTAAAAGTGGTATTTGAGAGGAAATATAAAGAATAAATTAAAGCTAGTTTACCGTGTCATGGAAGGGTGACGTATGGAGACACACGAAATAAGGGGTTTTTGAGGGAATAAGGAGGTAGAGTTGGAGGAGAATATTCCAGATAAAAATTCTGGCCTTTTCATCAATCTTCTTTCCACCATACTGCCTTTCTTGGAAACTCATACAAAAGCAAGATAATGTCATTGTCCTATCAACCTATGTTAACCACAAAATACTTATAGCCTAAAAAAGACAAAGGGAATTCTCATTTGCAGTATGCACTAAACTATACATACCTACCCTATAAATATTTTAATATTCTATCTGAATTTTTTCACTTTTTGTGAAGTCAAGAATATCCCCTCTTCAATCTCTATCATCCAATATATTGTTATATTTTTCCTATCTACAAAGAAGTTTAACAGCAGTAACAAACACTCTTCTCTGTAATAACTGGCATATTCAATCTGGCCCTGATAAATAAGAGTTTGGTAAATACTATACAGTTGACAAATTCTGTATCAATTAAACATGCTTATCAAATTCAAAGGTTATGTTGTGGTAGGCTATTAAATGCATGGGTCAGTTACAATCTTCCCGCACATGACATTTCTTCGCTGGTTAAGGCACCAAAAGCTAATTCAAAAATGGGCCATATTTTCTACTAGAAGTTCACTGCATTCAAAGTAACTGAATGCAGTGAATGACTGGCTGACCCCAATCACTACTCACCTAGAAAGTGAATGGCCAGGCAGCACTGTCATCCAACGAAAAAGCTTCACATATCTGAAGCTATTTACATGGAGTCAACCATGAAGTCAGGATGTATCAGAAACTACTGAAATTACCAGTGTTATTGAAAAAGAGCTCCTGGTCAAACTCTCTCATTTTCTTTCTACCATGAGAACTTAAGTTCTGTGATTCCTTTATTCTCTTATTTCCACTTTACACTAAATAAACATGAAGAATCATATATTCCTAAACAGAACAAAGGGACTGAATGAGCTCACCAAAATACATCAGGCCAGAAACTCCAAAGAGGCATTTTAGAAGACTTCATGTGAAGTGACAGTGAGATTCCCTAATGCTGAAAAAACAATGCAACTCCTCTGCCTTGAGATTTCTGAACTTATTTGCAAAAAGTGCCTTTGTCCATCCATACCATCTCATTGTGGGAAGGCTCTGATGTTTTTCTGAAATTGCTCTGCTCTGATGTTGACTTGAAAAAACTCCTCCACATGGATGCACTCAATCACCCAGCATTAAATGAGACATCTAAGGTTCCTGACACTCACCATATCTGTCATGTTTTCTCAGGCTTTTGAGGACTCCATTGTTGTGCAAAGCCACTACAATCCCATTACAAGCTGGCATATGATCAGATGATAACTAAAGTGAACACAAACACTTAAACCGCACAAGGAGCTGCTGAGATCTCACTCTTGGGCAATGCAGCCCAAGAGATTTTCTGACACAGATCTGAAAGTTGAACAATCACATTGCTAAATGCTTTCAATGTCAAGGAACAACCATTCAATTGGCCACCATGTGCGTGTCATCTGGTCCTAAGTGCTTCTGCAAAAAGACAGTTTGGCCTTTATTACCCTCTGAAAATCTTTTATCTTTCAGAAACCACTAACTTGTTCCAGTCTTCTTCCCAACACACCATCACTTCAATGTTTGCCAAAACCAGTTCTTATTACAGGCTAGCCTTATGCTTGTCACTGAATAGTGGCAGTCATTTGCTTGGAAAAATAAAAAGAGATGCTGGTTTAGTTCTAGGTTAGTAACTATATCCAGTTCAAGAAGTTGTTTACTCCTTGACTAATCTTCACTTTGAAGCAGGGAGTATCAGGTGAGATATACTTCTTCACCCAACAGATGATGGAATTTGGGTGCTGGATGCCATGAAAAAAAAAAAAAAAGATACGCTGTCTCTACTTTCAAGAAGTCAGCAATCTATCTGTGGAGACGTGCACACATGCACACATATACACACACAAACTAGTAACACCAGGAGTATACAAATATCACATGAGGGACAGAAAGAGTGAGGACAACGGTCTGGAGAAGGCATAAATCTCTGCCTTCAGACAGTCCCAGAGGTCTTTCCAGCGTAAAAATGATCTGAAGGAGGCTGTGAAAGGTGGCTAGGGTTCAGATGCAAAGATTTGAAGTTTGTAGGGATTCCCAATAGGGGAAGTATAACAAGCAAAGACAGAACTCTGAGACTGAATAGCCTGGTGACATAATGAGCCAGGGGAGAAGTCTGAAAATTACAAGAGGAATATACACACACTTCTCAAACTATATGGCAGCAACAATATTTAAGGATGGGTGCTACAACTGATGAAAAAAATTCAGCAGAAATTGGGATTGCAAAGGTCAGTCAGTTCAATATGCCGTTGGAACATTAGCAGTAAGACCATGATGTACTGACCAAACTGGCTGAAAGCAACATTATTTTTTAACAACAATGGGGTAGACTTGTCCCCTGAGCCCAGCTCAGAAAACCTACTTCTAAAACAAAAATATGGCTACATATCAAGGCTGTGAGTATCTTCATAAAAACATGATTTTTGAATGCTTGGACTGATAAAGAAGCAAAACTCTTTCTATAAAGTAATCAAAAATTTTAACTATATCCCGACAGGGAGGTAGGAAGGGAGGGAAGGAGGGAGGGATGAAACTGAAATAAACTTGGCTACTTGTTAGTGGCCTTTGTCCTCTCTTGATAGAAGGAATGTTGAGTATGAGACAGGACAATTAGATTGAGGTTTAGAGGTAAGTTCTTGGCTGTGCTTCCTCATCTTCCCTCCCCAGTTACAGGAAGCCCTGGGAAGGATGCACAGACCTATGCCCAGAACCCACAGCTGAAAAAGAAGTCACTAAGGAAGGAAATAAGATGAATTGCTTCTCTTCCTGGTTGCTTTTTCATGTATTAAAGGAACACTTGGATGTCCTTCCTAAGTCATAGTTTATTATCTTTGAATTGAATTAAACCTGCAAAACATCAGACTAAAATATAAGGGACTTCACAGATTCTTAGATATAATTGACTGGAGTTAGTGGGCTCAAAGAAGGGAGAAGTGAGAAGGATGACTTAGTGAGTAACTTTCAAATCAAAAGTGCAACAGTTTCCTAGTCAATAGCTGTTGTCAACGATGCCCAGTCCCCAGGGAGGCAGATGTACACACTTGGGGAGAAAAGTGTCCCCAGGGACAATGGTACATGCCTTTCAGGAATCACTATGATCGGGGACAGAATATAAATGACTGTAAGTTAACAAGGGGCTTCCCTGGTTGCTCAGTAGTAAAGAATCTGCTTGCTAATGCAGGAGACACAGGTTCAATCCCTAGGTCAGAAAGATCC
The DNA here is from genome assembly GCF_963930625.1 of Muntiacus reevesi. NCBI lineage: Eukaryota > Metazoa > Chordata > Mammalia > Artiodactyla > Cervidae > Muntiacus > Muntiacus reevesi. The sequence continues at coordinate 37,937,242 of NC_089265.1, read as the reverse complement.
CCAGGAGAAGAAAACAGCAACCCACACTAGTGTTCTTGCCTGGGAAATCCCATGGACAGAGGAGGCTGGCAGGCTACCGTTCACAGGGTCACGAAGAGTCAGACGTGACTCAGCAACTGAAACCACCCCACCACAACAAGCTAATGAGACCAGTTTTCCCTGACTAGAAAAGAAAAACCATATATTCTTGCTGAGAGGTAAAAGCACGAAGAATCTGTGAATGACACAGGCTGAAGTTCAAATTCCAGCCATCCTACTTACCAGAGGGTGTGCACCCTCTGGGCCCTTAATCCGTTTACAGAAGAGGGAACAGCAGTTACTTTATGCAATGGTAGTGAGGAGCAATGAGGGGACTTGAGGAAGGCACCCAGCACAGTGTCACCTAACAAGCAGTCACTAAATGCTAGTTTCATTCCATTCAAAGCAACACGAAGGATGATGGTTAAGAATTTGGTGAAAATAGAAAAAAATCTTGGCTCTTTGGAACATTAAGACTCAATAATAACACAGGATCAAAGTTTATATGGGATGTTTAAACAGTGCTTTCGTATTTGTGACTTCTTTGTCCCTCACAAGCATTTTCAGGGATGATTAGGAAGTAATGGTTGCCCGGAAAGTTAAGCCATTTGCCTGATGTCATGCATCTGGCAAAAAATTCAACAGTAGGAACAGACCCTATCTGCACATCTCTGGGATTACATCAGGCAGCCTCAGGATCTGGCAACCTTACCACCCAAGATATTTTTTTTTTCCAGTATGGTAAGTTCATGACATAAATTTATTCATTTAGCAAATATTTACTGAGTGTCTGTTATGTGGCATTTAGACCCACCCATGAACAATGAACAATACAGCAAAGAACTCTGCCTGCAGGGAGAGGGATGGGAAGAAAAGGCCAACAATAAGCTGAAAACAGAGTAAGTAAATTCTACAGCATGCTGTAAGTTGGTAAATGCTATAGTAAAAAAGAAAAGTTAGAGAAGGGAAAGTGTGGGCTTCCATTTTAGATCAGATGCTAAGGTATTGATAGATCTCATGAGGAAGGTGGCATTTAAGCAAAGCCTTGAAAGAGGTGAGAGTTAGTAGATGAGGACAGAGGGCAGTTCCTGATAGAGGGAACAGCCCAGTGCAAGGACAGTAATTCAGGAGCGAGTCTGTGAGCAGGAGGAACAGGGGCCCTTGTGGCCAGTGTGGGGTGAGAAGGGGTGGGTAGCAGATGAGAAGGTCCATTTGTTTATTTTTAGAACTAGCATGAAAGAAGCTTTGTTTGTGGGTATACTACAGATCTTCCTGGCAAGGACTTGAGTTGTCAAGACCCCTCTCAAACCAAGCATGCCATTGTCTGTTTACATTTATATCACACCCAAATGTCTGGTCAAATTAAGGTAAATTTCACCAATCCTTTTCTGAGTATTAGAGAAGCCTAATTTAAAAAAAAAAAAAAAAAAGTCTTTGGAACTGTATTTCTCAGCCTTTAAACCAATCAGATTGGCTTCGTGTGCAGACTAAGATCTTTAGAAAGAGTCACACACAAAAACACTTATTTAGTAACATGGATTCTTCCACCAGGCTTTTCACCTCGGTTTTAATCATGAGATTTAATAGCTTTTCCAATAAGCCTGAGCTTCCAGCTATGAGACAGTTTTTAGATATCTCCCCACTCATTTACATAGCATCAGATTATAAATGTCTGATACTGTGAGAATTAGTGCCGAGCTGTAACAAACAAAATAAATAATTAGCAGAAGCACACATGGTGGACTCATTTCAAATTCTTTATTGCTATCACCCTGATATAAGCAAATGATACTGGTTACACATCTCCTGATCACAACCACAGTAACACTCACCACAAATCAACTTCCACCTGCTCACAGAGCCAAAAATAGAGCAGCTCAGAGATTTCTGTGCATGAGAGAAAGTAGTGGGTCTGAGAGATTAAAAAAGACACAGATCTGATGCAAAGTTTTTTCAAGAGTAACAGCAACTGAGCATTTGCAATTCTTGGACAAGTCCCTGAAAGGACTTGAAGGTCTCTGAGGCTGCTACCTATTATGTGTGGTAGGTATCATACCATAATTTCTATACTAGAGTATATATTCTACATTATACTATGTGAAGAAAAAAATCAAGTTTGGAGGATGGTTCAAACTGGATAATGTAGACTATCAAAGAATAAACCTGAATTACTAATTCATATTCATTTAAAAATAATTTGTCATTTTTCTTGTGGTTTTGATGCAACTGAATAAGAAATTGATCTCTGACCTTTGCAAAACCCCTCATGACCAAACTTATCTGACTGATGCTCAGTTTAATGAGTTAATGTCACCAGCAGACAGAGACAAGATTTTATCCTCTGGATTCTGATCTGCCTCACATGAGCTAACTCCAGCCTTGGATAACTTTCCATTATTCATTTCTGCTTTAAAATACAACTTCTGTTGTATCCCAGTCAACTTTCCTGTGCAACAATTTAATACAGTTAGGATCTCATTTTTAAATGATATAATGTGACACTGTATTTAACATAAAGAGGCTCTTTTCATATTTCTAACAAAAATACACCTGAGGTTTTCCCTGGGCTCTGGGCAGCTTACAGTTTTCTATTAGAAGCAAGCTGAAGAACACTTGCCAATCTGCCTTCCTCAGTGATCAATGCAAAGAAATATAGGAAAACAGTAGAATGGGGAAGACTAGAGATCTCTTCAGGAAAATCAGAGATACCACGGGAACATTTCATGCAAATATGGGCTCAATAAATGACAGAAATGGTAACAAAACAAAACAGAAGATATTAAGAAGAGGTGAGAAGAATACACAGAAGAACTGTACAAAAAAGATCTTAATAATTCACATAATCACTATGGTGTGATCACTCACCTAGAGCCAGACTTCCCAGAGTGCAAAGTCAAGTGGGCCGTAGGAAGCAACACTACGAACAAAGCTAGTGGAGGTGATAGAATTCCAGCTGAGCTATTTCAAATCCTGAAAGATAATTTTGTTGAAGTGCTGCACTCAATATGTCCACAAATTTGGAAAACTCAGCAGTGGCCACAGGACTGGAAAAGGTCAGTTTCCATTCCAATCCCAAAGAAAGGCAATGCCAAAGAATGCTCAAACTACTGCACAATTGCACGCATCTCACACACTAGTAAAGTAATGCACAAAATTTTTCAAGGTAGGCTTCAATAGTACATGAATCAAGAACTTCCAGATGTTCAAGCTGGATTTAGAAAAGGCAGAGAAACCAGACATCAAAGTGCCAACATCCACTGGATCAGAGAAAAAGCAAGAGAATTCCAGAAAACCTTCTACTTCATTGACTATGCTAAAGACTTAGACTGTGTAGATCACCACATACTGTGGAAAATTCTTAGAGATGGGAATACCAGACAACCTTACTTGCCTCCCATGAAACCTGTATGCAGGTCAAGAAGCAACAGTTAGAACTGGACATGGAACAATGGACTGGTTCAAAATCAGGAAAGGAGTACGTCAAGACTATATATTGCTACCCTTCTTATTTAACTCATATGCATAGTACATCATGCGAAATACTGGGCTGAATGAAGCACAAGCTGGAATCAAGATTGCCAGGAGAAATGTCAACAACCTCAGATATACAGATGATACCACCCTTATGGCAGAAAGCAAAGAAGAACTAAAAAACTCCTTGATGAAGGTGAAAGAGGCGAGTGAAAAGGCTGGCTTAAAACTCAACATTAAAAAAAAACTAAGATCATGGCATCCGATCCCATCTCTTCACAGCAAATAGATGGGGGAAACAGTGGAAACAGTGACAGACTTTAGTTTTGGGGGCTCCAAAATCTTATGGATGGTGACTGCAGCCATGAAATTAAAAGATGCTAGCTCCTTGGAAAAAAAGCTATGACAAACCTAGACAGCACATATAAAGCAGAGACATTACTTTGCCAGCAAAGGTTCATATAGCCAAAGCTATGGTTTTTCCAGTAGTCATGTATGGATGTGAGAGTTGAACCATAAAGAAGGCTGAGTACTGAAGAATTGATGCTTCTGAACTGTGGTTTTGCAGAAGACTCTTGAGAGTCCCTTGGACTACAAGAAGATCAAACTAGTCTATCCTAAAGGAAATCAATCTTGAATATCCACTGGAAGGACTGATGGTGAAGCTAAAGTTCCAATATTTGACCACCTGATGTAAAGAGCTGATTCATTTGAAAAGACCCTGATGCTTGGAAAGATTGAATGCAGGAGGAGAAGGGGACAACAGAGGATGAGATGGTTGGATGGCATCACCAACTCGATGGACATGGGTTTGAGCAAGCTCCGGGAGATGGTAAAGAACAGGGAAGCCTGGAATGCTGCAGTCCATAGGGTTGCAAAGAGTAGGACACGACTAAGTGACTGAACAGCAAAAAACTGTAATTTTTCCTGAACTCAACATGTGACCAGCTGGGCATCACTTGGATAATTCACAAAGCACCTCTTAAGTCTCTTCAGTTTATCTGGAGCAACATGTCTCTACAATTTGAAACTCCTGAAGTAGTAATTTTTGTGCTTTGCTAAGTCAAAGAGCAGAAACAAGATACATACAATCACCAGTGAAACATGTTGAATTGCAGTTGAAATTTTTTTGTCTCCAATGGAGCTGATACACTTCTCAGATGGTTTCATTCAGATACCTTTTTACATGCAACTTAGACGTCAGCCACTTAATATCCAAAGACTTGCTATGCCTAGACATTATGCTAAGAAGACCACTAGAATTCCTCATGTAATTCTTATGGCAACTTTCTAAACTGTCATTCCACAACTATCATCCCCATTTCACAAATAAGCAGATAGAGGCCTTAGAGAGGGGGAGCAACTGGTGAATGTTACACAACTAGGAGATGGAGGTTCAAGTTCCAGGTTCTATGCTTGGTTTGATAACTACGTGATTAGAATTCACTCTATTGATAGCTCAGTTTTCCCTGTTCTGGAAGTCTTTTTTTAAAAGCATATTTTGGCATGCATTTTTACAGAAAATCCTTACTTTCTCACAACTTGGTTCTATCCATTCATGTATAAAAGTTAAACTTTCTATGTTTAATGTCTATGCATTGCTTGGTGGCTGAACTTAGCAAAAAAATGCTCTATCCTGATTTCTTAAAAAGTTAAATGTATACCTACCATATGATCCAGACATTTTACTCCTAGGTACATGCCCAAGAGAAATGCAAATATATGTCCACAGCAAGACTTGCACATAAATATTCAAGGCTATTTTATTCACAATAGCCAATAACTGGTACCAATTCAACAGGAAAGTAGAGAAACAAAATATGTTATAACCATAAAATGAAATACTACTCAGCATTGTAAAGGAAGGAACTACTGAGACACAACATGGATGAATCTCAAGATAGGTATAGTAGTGAAAGAAGCCAGACACAAAAGAGTACATACTGTAAGACACTATTCATCTAAAATTCTAGAAAATGTAAATTAATCTATATGACAAAACCCAGAGCAGTGGTTGCCTAGAATTGTAGGCTGAAAGAAGATCAGATTGCAAAGCAAAATGAAGAAACTTCTGAAGGTGATGAAAATGATCTATGTATCCTGTTTGGGGCAATGATTTCATGGGCGTATACAGGTGTGAAACAATGTGCATTTTCTCTTTAACAGGATATAATTTATTGTACTTAGATTGTATCTCAATAAATTTGAAATAAATTAATCTGGTTTCTAAAGAAAACCATGTATATACTGAATTCCAGTTGTCAAATTTTTTTTTAAACATACTCAAAATTTTATGAAACTGCCCAGTCCTTATCTGACATAACATATAGTTTGAGCTTTCCACACTGTTTAGATTCTAAACTCCTGGTAGCCAAGAATAAATCTGCATTTTTAGCTAAAATTCTGTGCAGCTCAGAAAACAGCACTAGGCATTGCAACTCTTCAGAGAATTGTGTCTAAATGTAACTCCATTATGCTATTTTTCATTGCTTTCCAAAGACATCCTGGAAGCAGAATCTGGAGTGAGCCTGCTAGCTTGTCCATAAGCCTTAAAAAAGTGTCACCAAGGAAATGTTTGTATTTGTTCCTAAACATAGACAAGTATACCTCAGAGATATTGTGGGCTCAGTTCCAGACCAACTGCAATAAAGCAAATATCACAATAAAGCAAGTAACAAGAATGTTTTGGTTTCCCATGCATATAAAACTTACATGTGCACTATACTATAGCCTACTAACTGTTGTTACTGTCAGTCGCTATCTCGTATCCAACTCTTTGCAGCACGCCAGGTTCCTCTGTCCCTCACTATCACCAGGAATTTTCTCAAATTCATGCCGATTGAGTCAGTGATGCTACCTAACCATCTCATCCTCTGCCCCTCTTCTCCTTTTGCCTTCAATCTTTCCCAGCATCAGGGCCTTTTCTGATGAGCCAACTCTTCACATCAGGTGGCCAAAGTATTGGAACTTCAGCTTCATCATCAGTTCCTCCAATGAATGCCCAGGGTTGATTTCCTTTAGGATTGGCTAGTTTGATCTTCCTGTAGTCCAAGGGGCTCTCAAAAGTCTTCTCCAGCACCGCAGTTTGAAAGCATCAATTCTTCAGCACTCAGCCTTTTTTATGGTCCAACTTTCGCATCCATATATGGCTATTGGACAAACCATAGCTTTGACTATTACAGGGCTTTGTCAGCAAAATGCTGTCTTTGCTCTTCAATATGCTGTCTAGGTTTGTCATAGCTTTCCTTCCAGGAGCAAGCATCTTTCAATTTCATGATGGTACTCACCATCTGCAGTGATTTTGGAACCCAAGAAAATAGAATCTGTCACTGCTTCCATTTTTTCCCCTTCTATTTGACAGGAAATGATAGGAGTGGATACCATGATCTTATATTTTTTAATGTGGAGTTTCAAGCCAACTTTTTCTCTCTCCTCTTTCACCTTTATCAAAAGATTCCAGCTCCTCTTCACTTTCTGCCATTAGAGTGGTAACATATGCTATCTGAGGTTGTTGATATTTCTCCTAGAAATCTTTATTTCAGCTTGAGCTTCATCCAACCCAGCATTTCACAGGATGTAGTCTGCATAGAAGTTAAATAGGTGAGGTGACAATATACATCCTTGACATACTCTTTTTCCCAATTTTGAACCAGTCTGTTATTCCACGTATGGTTCTAACTGTTGTTTCTTGTGCCGCATACTGGTTTCTCAGGGGACAGGTAAGGTAGTCTGGTATTCGTATCTCTTTTAAGAATTTTCCACAATTTGTTGCAATCCACACAGTCAAAGGCTTTACAGCATAGTCAATGAAACAGAAGTAAATGTTTTTCTGGAACTCTCTTGCTTTCTCCATGATCCAATGAAAGTTGGCAACTTAACCTCTGATTCCTCTGCCTTTTCTAAGCCCAGCTTGTACATATGCAAGTTCTCAGTTCTTGTACTGCCGAAGCCCAGCTTGAAGGACTTTGAGCATAACTGTGCTAGCATGTGAAACGAGCTATTAACTGTACAAAATCATTATGCCTAAGAACACAAAGACATGCCTTAGTTTAAAAAGTACATTTTGCTTAAAAAAAAAAAAATGCTAACTATCCTCTAACAACTGAGGGTTGCCACAAGCTTTCAACTTGTGAAAATTGTAGTATCAATGCAAAGAACAATCAAGTGAAGCACAATAAATGAGATACGCCTGCAAGGACTGACAAAAACTGGGGACTCTGGGTGAAGAACGCTGGAAGGTAAGTCTCTGAACTTCTCCAAAACCCTCTTTCTGTTGAGAAACACGTCGCATCACGTGGGCCATACAGGTAGTATCAGCTGTGAAAGCCATGGCAATCCTGAGCCTGAATTTTAGGTTTTCTGCAAGGCAAGGGATAAGAGGAAAGAATATGAAATAGAGTTTAGCCCACAAGAGGTCAGAGACTAGAAAGTTCTGTCATCTCTGGATGTGCTCCCACCTCACTGCTCTCTCACTGATACAGAAGCATTAGGATTACCAGTGTTGGTCACAGTCTATCTGTTATTGACACTCCATAAGTACAGAGACTGGGAGTTTCTATACTTACAGAAACTTTGCTATATAAACTCCTATATAGAAACTTGATATTGCTGTGATATGTGGACTCAATTTTCCCTGAACAGGGTATAGACCAGATCCAGTGTTGTCAAACACATCTGCTGAATCCAACCATGGACAGGAGGACCATGTTTTGTTTATAGTGGCTTAAAATGCAAAGAGAAAAAACTGATCCTCTTCTACACATCGTTTAAGAAGTACAGTTTTATAGCACATCTTACTCAGTGAAGGTTAATTCTTCCCTAAGTGATCATGGCAAGAGCCAGAAAGAGGTCATTCTCTTTCATCAATTAAATCCATGCAGTCTCCAGCCTGTCTGTAGGTGTTCAGACTGAGATTATATAGAGAACGTAAATAAAACTTCTCAAAGAGAAAGCTTATCAAAAATGCTATATTTCCATTTATGATTAGTATCATGACAATCCTAGACAGCTAATTAAAAAGCAGAGACATCACTTTGTCAACAACGGTCCGTGTGGTCAAAGCTATGGTTTTTCCAGTAGTCATGTATGGATGTGAGAGTTGGACCATAAAGAAGGCTGAGTGCCAAAGAATTAATTCTTTTGAACTGTGGAGCTGGAGAAGACTCTTGAGAATCCTTTGGACTGCAAGGAGATCAAACCAGTCAATCCTAAAGGAAATCAACCCTGAATATTCTTTGGAAGAACTGATGCTGAAGCTTAAGTTCCAATACTTTGGCCACCTGATGGGAAGAGCCAACTCACTGGAAAATACCTGATGCTGGAAAAGATCAAGGACAGGAGAAGAAGTGGGTGATCACGTATTAGATAGTAGGAAGGCATCATCGACTCAATGGACATGAGGTTGAGCAAACTCTGGGAGATAGTGAAGGACGGGGACACTTGGCGTGCTGCAGTCCATGGGATTGCAAAGAGTCAGACACAACTGAGTGACTGAAGAACACTCTTATATATGAGAAGAGAGAATCAGAGAAGGATAAAGTTCACACAGCTGATAAAGGCTGGGGCAGGATTCAAAGCCGGGTCTACCTGACCCCAAATGGGTTCCCAGATTTTGAGGACATAAGTTGGTTGTCAGTAGGGTTGGTATACCCTATAGATGCCTGCAGGTGGGGGGCCTTCAGCAGTGAGCCCCCTTCAAATCTCAAACATCCCATCTTTCTCTCAACAATAATTACAAGTCAACCAATCTTTAGGACACAAACTCTCACTCATCTGCTACGCTCTAATAAGTTTCACTGGTGTGATAGTTAACAGTCCACCAGGATACTTAACAGGACACATCTATTTAACTGAACAAACATTAGTCCTTTAAAAGTTGCTCAAACGACTGCAGAAAATTCTGAAAGATTTATCCAAATAGGTCTGAAAGCCACAAGAAAACAATGTAATTCAGCAGTTGTTCACAGTAGGAGTTTCGCTAAAATAACTCACAACGGGATATACTAGAATGCCTTTCCCATTCCCACAGTTGGTAAAGGACAACCAGCATTTGAGGATTGAAATATTTTCAAATTGCTCTATAAAATTAGACATATTTCTTCAATCTTTCTCAATCTTGCTTTCTTTCTCCCTCTCTCTCTCCTCTAAATTTGAGGCTGTTTCTTGTCCTTCAAATCTATTGTTCAGTTAATTTGTGCATGCTGGAATATTCTAATTTAAATCTGAGTCTGGGACATTCTATATTTTGTTTCTAGCTGCAAGAGTGTGAATGCCATAAATAACATGTACTGTGCTGTTCTCTCTTCCTAAACAGTCTGATAAGCTCATACTGAAACGATTTCAGCAATCACATTTGACAGCTCACTAGGATCCTGTTCAATCCAGCCTCCCAACCAGTCCTTTACTTTTGCCAGTTTCCAGGAGGAGGAGGCATTCAGACACCCACCTCTAAATGAGAAGAGTTCTGGTGGAACCCTCCCAGGAGAGGTGTACTCCAGCTAACAGGCCGTCAATCTGTCAGCATCTCTTAAGATTCCTTTGCTCTGTCCAACTGAATGTCTGGTTCAGAGCTGAGAGAAAGGGGAGCCCAGTGGGTGGGGGTCCTGTCAATTTCATTTCCCAGGATCGATCTGCAAACTTGTATCAGACCAAAGCAGCACAACCAGGATCCACTAGAGGAGCAACACAGCACTTTCTTTCTCCTAATTAACTCATTCACCCATTAAGTAAATAGTAATTGAATACTCACTAGATTACAAAGACACCATGTACTGCCATAGAGAACTTTGCAACCGGACACCTCTAGGGCCAATTCTCGACGCCATGACACATAGCAATATGAGCCTCCCTAAGTTTCTTAATGGAGGGGTCTCGAAGAGTCGGAGACAATTGAGCAACTTCACTTTCACTTTTCACTTTCATGCACTGGAGAAGGAAATGGCAACCCACTCCAGTGTTCTTGCCTGGAGAATCCCAGGGATGGCGGAGCCTGGTGGGCTGCCGTCTATGCAGTTGCACAGAGTCGGACACAACTGAAGCGACTTAGCAGCAGCAGCAGCAAATTTCTTAAATTTTCAAGGCCTCAGTTTCTCCATCTTGCAGATGGAGATAACAGGGTTGCTATGAAGATCAAATAAGATAATGCATTATGTAATGTAATGTATGACTCCAAAACATCAATTTCCTTCCTGTCTTCTCCCTTTATTCAGCCATGAAAAGAATTGAAGTGCTGATACATGCTATGTGTGGGTGAACCACAAAACCATGTTAAGTGAAAGAGGTCAGACACCAAAGATCACTTGATCCCATTTATATTAAATGCCCAGAATATGTTAATGTACTGCACACTGAATGGTTAATTATATGTTATGTGAATTTCACTTCAATAGTTTTAAATGTCAAAAAAGGAGATTAAAGAGAGGAAAGAGGACAAAAGGGGGCAAAGAAGGAAAAAGAAACTGCTCATAGGTGCTGAAGAAATACCCATGGAGATATAAAGAGGATAAGAAAACAAGCAGTTCAACTCAGAAATCGATTAGAAATTGCTCCAATGGCATCAGTCTCTTTCTTTTAAGTGACACAATTGAGGTTTGAAATCATTCTTCTTAAACCTTCATTTTTCATGCCAATATACAGAAGTCTGTACTCTAACTAGCCTAAAAGTCATGGCAGTTACTGAGTCTCGACAGACAGAACGTTAAGTTCAGCAAAATCCAAAGAACTCACCAGAGCCTCTCAACCTTGGCAGAAAGGGTGGGGTGTTCAGAAGATCAGACAGAGGCAGCATGGGGTACCTGGGGAGATTACCGTCCTAAGTGGCAGATCCTACGTGCCGTGAGTCCTGCTAAGAGTGCCTGCTGTGCTGGACCTGAGGGTTCTGAAACAGATGCTCCCTGCACTCAGGAGGTTTCAAACACTGCAGATGAAAACTTAAAACAGAACAAGAGACGCTAGTTTCAGTAGAAGACCCTTCACTCCTTTCACTGAGCACTGGTCCTATAATCTATATCTGGGAACTTTGGTCCTCAGCAGTCTAATCACCAAGAACCAACTTTTATTGAAATCTACCAAAATTATAAAATGCAAGTGCATATCATCTTATTTTCCTCAGAGAATAAAAACATTTATAGTAAATAATAAAAATTTTGCATTACCTTTTAAAACTGTAAAAAAAATCTTCTTTTAAGAGAATTTGTCTGCTGCTAAATATATTCAAGGATGGCAGAAGAGCACATAAAACAAAAGTATAGAGCTATACACTGTATAGGAGCATAACTAATATACATATTTCTAATGTGCATCAAGAAAAATAAATGTATCCAAAATACCAAATGATGATGGGATGAAGATCTCACTTCTTTAGGGTCATAAGGCATTGTCCAGTCAGACCTACCCTAACATTTGTAGAATAGGGGCAAGAGTACAGATGGAGGCCCATAGATCATCTGCTGTGAAGTGTCTGCTCACCCTATCCACTTCAAGATAGGCAGCTCCTGTTCACAAGACCCCTAGCTCCTCCTGGCAATCTCCTTTTAAGTTCCTCAAAGAACCTGAGGCTGGAAGCCAGGTTGAATGTAGAATTCTTCAACTTCTCAGAGTCCTGCAGTAGAACAGAGCTGTGCCAGAGAGCCCCGCAGACCCTGACTTTCCCCCTCTTCCCCACCTCAGTTCTATCCTACACCACGAGGGGTATCATCCATAATATACTGGTCCTCAGCCACCCCTCAGACCTGGGGTTCACCCACTTCAGGTGAAAGAACCTGAGAAGGAGGTCAGAGAAGACCCCAGAAGAAGCTGTGAGGCCATTTGGGCAGAGAATTCTAGGACTCCAAATACCTCCAGCAAGGTCTAGAAGGAGCGGGCATAGGCTGTGGGTAGGCACATCTCCTTGGGTCTGTGGGTTCCTTATCTTCCAGGGAAGGGAGAAGATAAAGAAGGGCCAGAGTGGGGTCCTTCAGAGCTGCGCTCATCAAAAGTGTGCTCCATCAACACAGGAGTGGATACCATCTGGGAACCTACTAGAAATACAGAATTCTAGGCCCCGCTTGGATCCACTCAATCAAAATCTCTAAGCGAGTCTCTATGCACACTGAAGTTCAAGTATGGGACTAGGATAGGGCCTCTTTTGTCCAAATCAAAGGGTGACATTTTGCCTGGCAATTGACAGCGCTTTAATATACCACTTAACCAACTTCAAAAGAGAAGTTCAGCTATTCCAGATGAAAAGACATTCCATTCATGTGCATGACAACACAGGGACTTAATTCTCCAACAACTCAGGCAAAAGATCCAAGAAAAGTGGAATGATATGCGTCCTATCTATACTTCTGGGTTGAGTCATGGAGTTTTTAATAATTGTAACAGATTTCCAGAAACTTTATTAATTGTCAGGGCATCATATCATCAGAATATAAGTTAGACACAAAGAAGATCTGGCTCTATAATTAAAAGTAGGATTCCACAATCTTAATTATTATATTTTCAATTAAAGCTAGAGCTCCTCGTACATTTTTCCACTGTTTCTTGAATTTTCAGAGATCTGTGAGCATGTCCAGAGCAGGAATATGTTAATTAGAGAGAGAATTTCCAATAAGAAGCTCAGTCCACACCTGATAATTAGGAATGTTAAAACAATTCACGGACCCTTTAGAGACTCTTTCCTAGTGTTGGCTGCCCTCAGGGATTCACAGGAGGCCACATCACAATTTCTACCACTTGTCACTTTTGCTGCTGCTCTTGTAGACTGTCATATTTCCAAGTCTTCAAGAAGTAGTTTGGCGAGCCAAGTGACACTGAAATCCTGGCACTCCCTTTTTCTATTGTCTGCCTTTCAGGCCTTAGGGCCACTTTAACTTCACCCAGAGCACTTCTAGGTTGAAGATTTTAGCACTGCAAACCCTTAATTCCTGGAGTGCAGGATCTTGCCTTCAGAACCTGAATGTCCCTTGGTATCCTAGAGTGTCTCTCCTCTTCCCTGAGTGGTGAATGGGAGCAAACACAAATGTGGAGGATTCTCATCTAGTAGCAGTGAGACCATACTTGACTTCACCATGCTGCTATGAGTACTATTATTGCTAGGTGAGCCGGGACACTGGGGCTCTGATTATGTTTTGAGAAATATATGTTTCCAGTAGAACTGAAGATGAGACAACAGAGCAGAAATACAAAGAGAAGGGGCAAGACCAGTCTGAAAGTACTAGGAGTAGAAATAATCCCAGTAAGATTGCTTATGACGGCTGCACAGTGGGCTCTTTTCCAAATGTGCACATTCTCCCTCAATCTTCACCACCCTATTTATGGCAGATGTTATTCCCATTTTACAAATGGCAAGATGAAGGCTTGGATTGTTTATGGAAAATCACGGAGTTAGTGAGCCATGGTTCTAAATCAGGTTTAGCCAACCAAACTCAAAGTTCTGGACCACTGTGTCATACTGCAAAGAAACCAGAAAAGACTCCAGACGATTCAGTCAGATCTCTGCATGTTGAATTACTTCAGTATAACCCAAACCTACCTTCTGACTTTCTCCTGTTGCACTTCCTATCTGTGTCCTAGTGAGCCTCCACATTTGGCCAAATCGTTTAAATTTTAGCTCCCCCAGATTCTCCATTTTCTACTTTCATTTCCATTGCCACTGACCTAGTTGGGGCCTGGTCACTTCTCTTTTTTATTACTGTAACAGTGCTCTAACCGATATTTCTCCATTCAGTCCCTCACTTCTGTGATACAACCTGATGCCAGAATGCACGTCCCCAAGCAAAATCAGGACACAGCCCTTCCATTGAAATCATCCAACTTCTTAAAAGGCACAGTCTCATACTAACCTCCCTTCCTGTCTTGCCTTCCACACCAGTCTTCTTATACTTGACCCAAATGATTGCCTCCCCCAAACATAAGACCATAACCTCAATCATGGATCATTTCATTCCCCAGGGATGGGATGTCCATCTTTTCATTCTCTTCAAGTCAACTCCTTCCTTCAAAGCTCAATCAGTCTCCTATCAAAACAGGTCTTCCTTTCCTAGGCATTCCCACATGGTCTTGCCTTTGAGCTGCTTTTCTTTTATGACATAGGTCTCAGCTTGCCTGACTCATGTGCTACACTGAAAGATTCAAGGTCATCTTTATAAAGACAGTACCTACAACGATTTTCACAGGGAATTACCACCTGAAATGAACCTCAAGTGAGAATTTTCTTTTAAAGGTTTTTAAACCTTTAAATTTGTCAGTAAGGATTCTGAAATTCATTGCATTTCAGATTTTGTTTTTGTTCTTTTTTTTTTTTTTTTTTCTGGCTAAAAAGGTAGAAGTCAAATCTCTATCAGCTCTTGCCCTATTCTAATTTCTGTCTTCTCTAATTTTATTCTCTACTTTCTACCTGTATTTTACTATTTTATGTTTCCTTTAATTTACATCATTTTCTATGAAACAAGATGGCATATAAATAAATAGTTGTATAAATAAAGACTAGATTGTTTAGTAGTGACCGACAACTTGAATTGAAAGTAAGATCCTACAGGGGGAAAAAGTGGAGAACTCAGCCTAAGTTTGTTACAGTTTCTGTCCATAGTCAAAATGGAAGGATACAGGACTAAAACTAGAAAGCAATGTGCTCTCTCAGACCCAAAGGGTGCTCTCTCAGACTCAAAGGGTGCTACAGTGAAAAATAGGGGTGGGTGGGGGCTTTAGTGAAAGTGAAAGTGTAAGTCGTTCAGTTGTGTCCGACTCTGCGAATTCTCTGGGCTAGAATACTGGAGTGGGTAGCCTTTCCCTTCTCCAGGGGATCTTCCCAACCCTGGGATCAAACCCAGGTCTCCCGCATTGTAGGCGGATTCTTTATCAGATGAGCCACAAGGGGGCTTTAGTACTCTGAAGCTATAGCCTTAAGCACTGAAGTCCAGATATTAAACAAATATCCAACAGAGAATTATCTAAGAATTTTTTATTTACCTTTGACTTCCCAAATCCAGTCCCAACCATAAGTGACTGCTTGTTGTGCATGGCACAGGAGTTGGAGAAAACGATACTAGAGACTGGTGATACACCAGGAGAAAATGCAGGAAAGCTGGTTATTTGGAGGAACCCTCTTTGATGCAAAAATCCCTCCCCACTCGTTTCTCATTTCATTTGAGTGGAACTACTGACCTCAAGGAGAAATGAAAACCAGTAGAAGTGGCTAGAAATAAAAGGGGCAGACTGCAGTGGCCCCTGGTTCATAGGAGTTACTAATCCATTCAGCTAAGACAGAGAAAACCAGGGCTGAAGCCAGGGGGCATCCAGGTTCCAACATTTTGTCTCTATAACTTACCACCCAGGTGAGTTTGGAAAAATTGTCCACCTGTCCAAGCCTCAGTTTTATCGATCCTAAAATGGGAATAGCTATGCCATCCTTACAGGGTACTTTGAGGATCAAACGAAATGATGTGAATTTGCTTTATAAACTCTTGATTGACAAGACTGTTATTTTCATTTCAACAAATTTTTATTGAGAGAATGGCACAGGAGCATAGATGACAGATTCCAAAACCACAAGGCCTAGGATTTAAATTCCAGTTCTGTCACTTCCTAGTTTTATGCCCACGGACATGTTACTGATCTCTCCAAGGCTCAGTTTTCTCATTTGTAAATGGGATAAGAGTGACTATCTGATAGGTGCACCATGAGGAGTAAATGAGTTAATTTTATCTAAAGAAGTATCTGGCATATCATAAATGTTATACATGTTTCATAAATATATTGATTGCGAATATCCCATAAGCAGAGTACTATGCTATGTGATGTAGGTGCACCCCCATCTCCCTCTCGCCGACCCCTCAACCCTGCCACACACAGTAACAAGGAATCCCATCAGACCTTTCACACACCCAGACACGACTTAACCTATG
Source organism: Muntiacus reevesi (assembly GCF_963930625.1). Taxonomy (NCBI): domain Eukaryota; kingdom Metazoa; phylum Chordata; class Mammalia; order Artiodactyla; family Cervidae; genus Muntiacus; species Muntiacus reevesi. The sequence goes on along the minus strand of NC_089265.1, from coordinate 37,920,869 downwards.
ACCCAAGTAAATGTAGATAAATTATAAACTTCTCAGGGCAGAATATCAGGTGATAACCTCGACAGGGGGTTTATAGCTGGAATTCTCCTGAATTTCAAATTTCAAATTTTCATCCTGTCCTTGTTGTCACTTAATTTGTAGTCTCCATAACTTGCTCAGATTCATTTATGCTTGTGAAATGTTCAAGCAGTTTTTTTAATACCATTTTTAAATGAACTATTATTATGACAGCTGTGGAGAAATTTTACTTTGGTGTTGAGAAATGTTTTATACACACCTTTCAGCTTGCCCACATTCAGGGATGACATGAAATGCAGGAAGTTCAAAAAAATCACTCTATTGGATGAAACTTTTACAAGGTCTCTCACCCATCTTTGTGAGTTTTGTAGCTTTTTTGGTTTTGTTTGTATGTTTATTTTAAGTTGAACATTAAAGCAGGAGAAGAACATCTTTTCCCTCTTCCTGTTTACCTGGCATGGAGGAGGTAACCTGATAAAACTTCAATGAGGCCAAGTAAACTTTGTCACTCTTGGATAATTCATTTTATAATTAATCAAGAGTTTTATTTGAGGATGATTAGTGTCCGGCCATATTCCAATTTTGACATTCTAAAAATATTATCCCATGATTGACTACTCTTTTGAAGTGCAGCAGAAAAGTTGTTCAACTCGTTACCAAGCTCCAAAAATCCTCTGTTGACACAGAGGGAAACCTCTAATTACATGAGTCACTGCAGTTTTACAACTGAATAAACTGTTAACTAAGTTGGGAAAATTATCATCAAGATGATAAAGATCATTTGAAACTCAATGCCAAAGCACTCCTGACTTACACTTTTCAGAGAATGACCACCTGTAAAGAGATTGATGTCTGGGAGATTAAAGGTGAAATCTAATATGATTTCCCAGGTCTCAATGGGCTGCTTTATACTGACTAAAAGGAAAAGGAATTTCCTGGGCATGTCCCTTTAGTGTTTTGGTCCTACAAGTATGTGTGAGAATCCATTCTGTAAGTCATTGTGCTAGCATGTTATAAAGATGATTGGCCCTTTGGCTTGTGATATAGTTTGGCCATACATACTCAATTTTCCACTACTCTTTATTCATTCTTTTCCTTCAAAGTTTACATTTGTACAGCTTCCTTAATCCTAATTTCTTAAAGGCATGGACCCAGCCTTTTGATATATTAGATGCTATGCATACAAGTATTGTTATCTGTGGAAAAAACCAGGAAAAGGATACACTGGACTTCCTTACAACTGTGATCACCTGCTTTTCTCCTCCACTGATCTCCAGGGCTGTCTAATTCACACAATTGGGGGACTGCCTGATAACCTCGTCTTCTTTCACCATGAGCCACTGAATAAAGCTGGAAAGCCTGCTACAATATTAGGAACCATCTCTTTCTTGCAAACTCAGAGAAAGAAGAAAACCAATGTAACAAGCTTGGGCCCCAGACCTTACTCTCATTCCTTCTTAATTTCTGGGGGTTAACATTCTCAAGGACCCTTTTCACACCTAGGACGCTTCCACACTCTACCTGCTTAACATGGAATTTAATAAGCCATTTAGTTATCCTTTCGAGAGGGTACAGCACATTCATGCAGTAGAGTATTTCTGCACATATTAAAATTGGTTGTGAGTACTAAAATTCAAGGCCTTGATTGAAAAAAATTTTCCTTTTTCCTAGCTGTTCAATGTAGGATTATTTCAGTACTGAAGGGAAACACAGAGACGCTGCCAAACATCCTCTGTTCATGTGTCTCCCTCTTCCACACAATGTATTACCCTGAGTTACTGACTGTGGAAAGAAGCCCATGCTTCACTGAAGCAGTTATGCTCCCATAAGTTCCTAGCCTACAGAATGTATAAATTCACATAATAATCACAGGATAGCGGCACTAGAGAAGAGCTTACAGTCCTCCTGCTTGAAGTCAGGATAAGTGGAGTGATTTGTCCAAGGTCACACCACTAGTTATTCCAGCCAGAGCCTGGAATAGTGAGAGCCCAGTTCTGGCTTCCCAGTCCAATGCTAATTCTCACTATATTTCCTAAGACATATTTGTTTTCTTCCCAAATCCATCCAAACAGCATTTGCTAGAGTTGTAGAAATGCCTATGAGAAACTGACTCTGCAAAGCCAAAGGGCAAATACTAAATACAGAGCCAATCCATCTTGAACTGCTTGGGAAGATCTGTGGGTCAAGAAGCAAGATCATGGCAGGCAGTCCTGCTTTAAAGGATTCTAGGCAGCTGGTAACGGAGACCTCCTGTTTAATAAAATGACACCCTCTGGTCGTCCTGCAGGAAAGGCCCCTGGATAGCCCTGGTACTTAACTAACCAAATATCTACCCATTAAACCTTCTTTATTTCTGAATAGGTAGTCATTTTAATGGGAGACATAAACAGGGACATGTTACTCATGGCCTTTTCTCCAGAGTTTGATACTTCTAAAGCAAGACAATCGTGTTTTAAATAACATGTTTAAATTATGGAGCCTTGCATCTAACAGGTTAAAAAAACACCTGCTATATTGAATATATATATATATACATATATATATATATATATATACTTTGGCCACCTGATGCAAAGAGCCAATCCATTGGGAAAGACCCTGATGCTGGGAAAGACTGAAGGCCAGAGGGGAAGCGGGTGACAGAGGATGAGGTGGCATTACCAACTCAATGGACATGAGTCTGAGCAAATTCCAGGAGACAGTAAAGGACAAGCAAGCCTGGCATGCTGCAGTCCGTGGGTCGCAAAGAGTTGGACATGACTTAGCGACTGAACAACAACAACATATTGAACTTATAGTCTTCTAATTCCAAAGATATTTTGTCACAATAAATTCATTGTTTTAAAATCATGGTTACAATAAAAAAAATGGGCAGAAGACCTAAAGAAGACATACAGATGGCCAACAGGCACATGAAATAGTTGTTCAACATCACTAATTAATAGATAAATGCAAATCAAAACTATAATGATACATATCACCTCATACCTGTCAGAATTGCTATCATTGAAAAATTCACAAACAATAAATGCTGGAGAGGGTATGGAGAGAAGGGAACCCTCCTACACTGCTGGTGGGAATGTAAATTGTTACAGCCACTATGGAGAGCAGCCACTATGGAAAACTGAAAATAGAGCAACCACATGACCCTGCAATCTCACTCCTGGGCATATACCCAGAGAAAAACATGATCCAAAAGGATACACGCACCTCAGCATTCACAGAAGCACTATTTACAATAGCCAAGACATGGAAGCAGTCTAAATGCCCCTCAACAGAGGAATGGATAAAGAAGATGTGGTACATATATTCAGTGGAATATTACTCAGCCACTAAAAAAGAATGACATAATGCCATTTGCAGCAACATGGATGGACCTAGAGATTGTCATGCTGAGTGAAGTAAGTCAGAGGAGAAATACCGTATGACATCCCTTATATGTGGAATCTAAAAAGAAATGATACAAAGCAGCCTAATTACAAAATAGAAAGAGACTCACAGACTGAGAAAACAGACTCATGGTTGTTGAGAGCAAAGAGATAGTTACGGAGTTTGGGATGGACATGTTCACACCACTATAAACAAAATGGATAACCAACAAAGACCTAATATATAGCCTATGGAACTTTGCTCAATGTTATATGGCAGCCTGGATGGGATGAGAATTTGGGGGAGAATGGATACGTGTATACAAATGGCTGAATTACTTTGTTGTTCACCTGAAACTATCGTGACATTTTATTAATTGACCATACCCCAATATGAAATAAAAAGTTTTTTTAAAATAGAATAAAATCATGGGTAGATTTCTAAATTAATCACCAAAGTCTATATCAAAAAAAAAAGTATTACAACATGCTACAATGAAAATGGAAGACATCCCCACTGATGGTATATCACCAGATAAGGACCATCTGAAAACAAGAAGTCTTTTCCTAAACTCTTAAAATGCTAGCAAATGAAAAATAGATTCAGTGAATAAGGATATGGAAAGTGAAAGTGAAAGTCACTCCATTGTGTCTAACTCTTTGTGACCCCATGGACTATACAGTTCATGGAACTCTCTAGGCCAGATACTGGATTGGGTAGCCTTTCCCTTCTCCAGGGGATCTTCCCAACCCAGGGATCAAACCCAGGTCTCTCAAATTGCAGGTGGATTGTTTACCAGCTGAGCCACAAGAGAAGCCCAAGAATACTAGAGTGGGTAGCCTATCCCTTCTCCAGCGGATCTTCCTGACCCAGGAATTGAACTGGGGTCTCCTGCCTTACAGGCGGATTCTTTACCAACTGAGTTATCTGGGAAGCCCCAAGGGTGTGGAAGGCATGTGAAATTTCTGAATAGAAATTCTGAGTATTTCTGAGGACTATGAAGGTTGATTACAACAATAGAGTACTTTCAATGGAACTATGTGGGTTATGACTTATGAAAGATGGAAAAAGGAAAAAACCATGAGAAGATGAAAAGAGATAAAGTCTAGTGAAGTTGGGTAGATAGTTCCCAGTCTGTCACTGGGTGTTACTACTGACTTGGGACAGGTAAGCCACTGCGCCTCAGGTAAAAGGCTTGTAACGACGGTCATCAGAAGCGGTTCTCAAAGGTGGTTCCTGTCAGCTGTATCAAGACTACTTGGGAATTTTGCAGAAATGCAAAACATCAGGCTCCATCCCAGACCTAATGAATCAGAAAGGTTTCTTTTTCAACATCTAGCCCTCCAAGTGATTCTTATGCAAGCTAAAGTTTGAGAACTACTCACCAGTAATGTGGAATGAATAACAGCAAGAAGATGTTCATTAGGCAGGATATTGGCAAATCAGGCAATTTGGCCATATCTCACTAGTGACTGTACTGTAAAGGATTGGTTCTCAAATTTGGCTGCATGTTGAAGTCCCTGGGAAGCTTTAAAAAACACCCTGATGGTCTGGTTCCACCCCAGAGATTCTGACTTCATTGACACGAAGGTGTGGCCTGGGCATCAGGGTTTTTACACGATCCCCAGGTGATTCTAATATGTAACATTTGGAAAACAGTGGTGGAAAGCAATTCAATCATATTATGCACTCAATATGTTAATAAAAACATCTTATTCTAGACCTTCTCCTCTTGGGTACATGGTTTAACTTGTGCTTTATAACGTACGTATCATTGGGAAACCATGATCAGTTGGGGTCTGCTTCCCATAGGCCAGTAGTTCTCAAAAAGCGGCAATTTTGTCCACTCAAGGGATGTCTGGCAATGTCTAGAGACATTTGTTGTCAAAACAAGAGTGGAGAAAGTTCACTACTGAAATCTAGTGAAGAGAGAAGGCAAGCCCTTACAGCAAAGAACGATCTGGCTTCAAATGTTGTTAGTGCTACTTCTGAGAAACTGTGCTATTGACAAATCAACTATTCTCTATTTTAACTCTTGTACCTTAGACTGGATAGAAGAAATGATGGGCTTGCTTCACAGGCACAGACATTTTGGCTTACTTCAGCCCTACCAGAGTCCCCTTTCTATGTGAAGTTATCAGGTGCCTGCTCAGTTACTAATAAAAATAGTGCTTCATTTTCCATTCAAATATGGTTCTTATTGCATACATTCTGTTAGCCAGAATCCCTAGAGTCAAGAAAGGATAAGTGGAAGGATTTAGGTACCCAAATCCTATGCTCTAGCAATTCCCATGACTAGCCTTGACTTTTCATTTGCAACTGTGCACGTTTTTTTAACTTATCAAGCTGAAGAACAGGCAGAATAGAGAAGTGAGATGGGAACAGGGTCATATCCAGCCAAACATAAACTTGTGCTCTCTGCATTCAGATGCTGGGAGCTGCAGATGGTTAACCCTTGAGTACATAAGACATGTCTGCTGCTGAGAACAAACTCTGCTACAGAGCCCTACACTTATTCATCTGTTTTTATTCTGGCTTACAAAATCAGAAGAGCATAAAATCTTTTACCATCTACTGTGTTTTACCCCAAATCTTCAATATCCACAGTTCCAGAGATTCCCACACTGACTCAGAGCAATTTATGTCAGCCCAGGTGTTTAAAGTTCCAGGTTGAAGCATTTGGTTAATTAACATCATGCTGCAAACACTCAAAATCACTTCAGCTGCCACTAGAACAGAACAAAACTCCCAAAAACAAAAACTGTGGGGAAATACAAACAAATGGTGGTATTCTGTGAAAAACAATGTATGATTTCAGCGACAATAAAAGCAGTAAGAGCTTTCTTGAATTAATATCATGTTCCTAAAAAACAATTTTCCAAAGTAAATTATATTGAATTTGAGTGAAGACTTCAAAGTACACATATTTATAAGGAGAATGCAGCTATGTGCGGGATGCCAAACCATTACCACTTTCTTGAAAAGAAAAAAGGTGCAATGAAAAAGCAGGGCAAACCCCAAGAGTGGCAATCTTGGAAATATCCAAAGAAATAGCCATTCTTCTATTGAAAACCCAAAATGGCTTTTCTCCCCTCGTTTCAGAGCCACAATGCTCTCAGCTATGGTTCTCTTTAGCCCCCTCCACTTCCCACAGCCCCACTCAAGGTCCCAGTTTAATGCCTGTATTTTAATTCTTTTAAACATTCACTCGTGCCTTTCTTCCCAATCATTTTCAGAAAAACTCACTTCTTTTGGAAAGAGGCCTGAGGAGGTTCTGTCAGAATTAATTTTTTTAAGTATTAATATACACTGTAGAGTGTTAAGAAATAAATGCAGTTCTCTTAGTTTTGAGGCAGGGGTCAGAGTGAGGTTCATTGAGTATTTGATGTATTTTCTTCTTTTCCAAGTACTAAGGAAGGCGGGAGGTGAGAGGGGAGCAGTTCTGGCTTAGCCTTGGTTGGACTCCCAGGTGGTATTTGGGTGTGCCTGGTCTGAAGTGACTGTGAGGCTGACAGCCCCACGAGAGTGAGTGTGCAGGAAGGGCCCTCACATCAGATCCCAAGGGTAGAGACAAGTTCAGTCTCAAACAGTGCCTCAGCTGTTACAGGGCTGGGAGGACACTGCTTGAATACAGTATTTTGTGTATTACTCAGACTACTCCCAGGAAAACCTTCTCACCCCACAAATCCTGGCAGCCATGGGCTTGTAAATAAAGCCCAAAGCAACAAATGCAAAGACCTATTTGCCCACTGTGTCTGAGCTATTGGGAACTGACACACCTCTTAAGGAGAACGTAATCAAGAAACACAAAAGGGAGAAAACAACATTCAAGACAAAAACAAGATGCTGCTTCGACTCATCTGTGGTTCCAGAAATCCAATAAAAATTTGGTAGGTTGAGAGCTGGCAAAGACTCTCTCCTTAACCAAATGTTACACAGGTTCCTTTGAGTCCTCCTTCAACGAGGCTACATCCTCAGGTCCTATCTTCAGCTTGTCTAGTCCAGTTGTAGCAAGAATCCTGCTAAGTCATTTAAGCAAGAAACCCCCTACCCCTGAGGTCTCCTTTTAGTAATTTCCATCCACTGACCTGCTCATCCTGCTCCTTGGATATGAATTCCCATGTGTCTTTGTATCTAAAATTGTGCCAGTTCTACATTGGAGTCTCTTTTCCTCTATTACAATAGTTGCTGACTAAAATCATTCTTCACCACTTTAAATTATGTCAGGATCTGGTACCCAGAGAAGCTGGGAGACCTCCTAGGGATGCCTGACAGAAAGGACATGAGAAAACATTTTGATCTACTCAAGAGGACAATGCACAGGAGAATGAAGCTCCTCCAGCAAAATGAAGAATGAAGTCTTTGAAACAATGCGTGGCTTCAAACTACCTACATCCTAGTGCCAAGTTCTATAAAACAAAGTATTTATTTATGCAGGTGAGTATATGGGTCTGCCCAAAGACTGGGGGAGACATTAAACAATCTTTGCCCCTCTCCCTTAGGGAGAGCACCTAGTCTTTTTCTTGTGTCTCAGTGGTCTCTCTGTGGGTTTCCATCTTCTGAGCTCCTGTTTGCCTGCTCCTATCCCCATCTTTAGTTAGGAAAGAAATGTCTTTTCAGAGAAATCTGATTGGCCCATTTCACCCTTGAGTGGGAAGAGCTTTTTGCTGGCCAGCCCACTGATTGCTGTCTTTGGATCCTCCATGCACCTGTCACCCAGTCAGCCACGTTTGAGCCTGGACCAAGTGGAGTGAAACACGGTGATGCAGAAGGTGAGCAGTTATCCTCAGAAAGAGACTGTGGGCATGAGTGACAAGTTACTGCTCACGATAACTGTTACAGAGTTAGAGAATTAGCAAGTTTCCTCATATCTGATTGAAAAGAAAAGCAAAAACCTGAGGAATATTCAGTTCTACTAGGACAAATACAGATTATTTAATTTCTTGAAGTCTATGGTGAGATCTGTCCCTAAATTTTTCCAGACAACATCTTAAAAGTCCTCCTGGAAAAAAAAAAAAGTCCTCCTGGACAAGAGAATGGGTAAGAAACAGCCCCCAAAATGCCAAGAGTGAGGCAAAATTTTGACCAAGTCAAAAACATGGTAAAAACAAAAAACAAAAATATGGGTAAATGCAAATTCCGAATAGTTAATAAACTGTAGCACAGAATTAAAACATAAAGTGAAGAAAGATAAACTAAGCCTGAGGTTAGCTCTATGAAGGAAGGAAGGAAGGGAAGGGAAGGAGGGAGGGAGAGGAGGAAGGAAGGCAGGCAGGAAGGGAGAGAGGCAGGGAAAGCGGGAGGGAGGCAGGAAGGAAGGGAGGAAGGAAGTGGGCAGAAGGGAGTTGAGCCCGTCCTCGGCAGAGTGCTGCGGTGGAGATTCAGTGAACTACAGCTGCCATAGCAAACTCCAGATAGCAGAGTCCCTAGAGTTGATGCTGATTTTCCAGTTCTAGGTTCTGGCCATTTTTGATTCAACTTTCTAATTCCAAAGATCCATTTTTGCTATTATTGCCACCTGCAGCCTTATATCTAGCTCTATTACTTGAAGAATCCCACTTATGAAAGAAATCTATACACACACTGGGCCTCGTGCATTTAACATAAGTAGAAAGTGGCATAAAGATGAACTGTTCTGGACATTTTCTGCTATAAAAATGATTTTTTTTTCTTTTGTACATACAATGAAATAATTCAACAAAAGAAGAAATTTTGGTCTCAACAGTCAAGGCCTGGAAAAAATCAGACAACAGGCTTAAAATGAAATTAAACATAGCATCAGAATCACAGCCTAGATATTATGGTCCTCACAAAAGAGATCTCTTTGAATAACTGTGGAAAATACAAGATGGGCCAACAACTGGGGAACTGGCAAATGTCATTCATGGTTTCAAACTAAATTGTAAGATAGATTCAAAAAACTGTATAGAGGTCACCTTGGGAGAGAGCTTGGGAAAAATCTGAAATGGTTTATTAAAAGGAATTGTTCATGAGAAGCCAGAAAGAGAAGCTGCAATCACCAGAAGGCTGCAAAACGTTACCCAGAATCGGCCAGATCTGCCTAGGCATTTTTCCCTTTGATTACACCAAAATGTGGACTTCAACAATGCATTTTACAAGGTCTCTTATGATATTATACCTTATGGGGGGAGGGGAGGATGTAAAACTTGTCATAAACACTAACCATTCCCAAAGCTGACACCCATCACAAGAGAGGTTTCCAGTCGCTTGCCATAGAACTCTATCCTTGCCCCATCCAGCTGAACATTTTCATATGAAGTTGAATAAAGACAGTAATAATAATAAAGGGATACCCATAAAGTCCTGGGGCTTCCCTAGTAGCTCAGATTTTAAAGCATTTGCCTGCAATGCAGGAGGCCCTGGTTTGATCCCTGGAGAAGGAAATGGCTACCCATTCCAGTACTCTTACCTGGAGAATTCCGTGAACAGAGTCTTGTGGGCTACAGTCCATAGGGTTGCAAACAGCTGGACATAAATGAGCAACTCTCTCTCTCTCTCTCTCACACACACACACACACACACCCGCCACATACACAAAATCCATAGATGTTACAGAGCTGAGAAAGGTATCAGATACATCGAAACTAGAGAGGTTTGACAGGTGTTGAGAGATGAATAGGATGTAACATTTTCTACTTGGGTCTAAGTAAGCAATTACATAAGTAGAGGCTGAGGGATACCCAGGTTAAGTAACAGTAAAGACTACATTTTTGGGAAAATACTACGTTTTCAAAAATGGAATGCTAAACAAGATTCAGTGATGGGACAAGATCATCAATAAAGCTAATAAGATAAGTTGTGTTTAATGTGCATATGGCTTCTGAGATTACAGAGGCAAAAAACCCTTTCTACTCTGGACCATAGCTGAAATATACCTTTCAGTTCCAGTGATACATTTTTAAAGTAATGTACATTCACTGGAAAATAGTTAGAGGATAGTTACTAGGATAATAATGAAAACCCTAAATCCTATCATATGAGGAATGACTAACTGGGTGTGTGCATATATAAGAGAGGCAATACATTGTCTAGGTATCTCCAAGGGAGAACTTAGCTATAAAGCTATAAAAGATATTTTAGCTCATTTGAAAATGGACTAGGCTGCCATGGCAGATGCTGGGAGGCCCCCAAACCACTATGTTATATGGGAAGGTCATCCTTAAATGGGTGGCTGGATGAGGTAATCCAGTAAGGTCTTTGTAATTGTGAGTCTATGCTTTTAAAAAAAAAAATTACTTTTTAAGTCTTATATTCCTTTTCAATCATGTCATTTCACAAAATAAACTATTGCTCCCAATTACAAACTGGCTTAAATCCACACCCTTAGACCTACCATTAAAAGACCTCTACCAGGTGGCTTCATTTGCCTTTCATTTTAGTTTCACAAATATTTATTGATGACCTACTATAATTCTAGGAGCTCAGGATATAAAGTCGCCAATGATCTTTGGCCTCAAGGAGCTCACAATAAAAGGGGAGAAAGAATTTGAACACAATGCTGTCAGAGTGAAGAGACAGAGTGGGCTCAGCATGCTACTTCACTGGAGCACAGAAGAGGAGTCCAGTGGCTAAGCCAAGAAGACCTTATGAAAGGCTCACGCTGGCAACATAACTCTAGAGCCACATCCTGGACCTTCCTGTATACTCCTTCTGTTACGTATTAGAAAAGTAACTCCAAGTAGTGTAGACAAAGTCAATGAACTATCATGAGATGAACTCTGCTGGGATAGAAGGGGTGTGGGCAGAACCCTACTTTCCCAAATCCACATATCCAAGAAGGGATTTCCAAGGTCCTCCTTAGGAGATAGATTTTCTGTTTAAGGCTTCTGGTCCATCTAGCCATTGCTTAAGGAAGGAGATTGTGATTAACAGTAAAGAAACTCTGACATCCACTGGATCCAGTTAAGCAGGGAGTTATCTATATCCTCCACAACCAGCTGCTATTCAGTAGACCCAGGAACATCTTTGTTTGCTAGTTCCAATTTTTCCAGCAGTCTCCAGATGAGAAGTCTAGGTAACACTCAAAATTTAGGCAGTATGGTAAGGGGCAGCACAGTGTTCCGCACTCTAACCCATGAGCAGGAAACCCTAAATAAAACAGATACTTTGTCCTATTTACTGCAGTTCTGTGTGTTCATGCTGAATTTAGCCAAACCCTGAAGAAGAGGGATGAGTGGTAACATTTGAGGATCAAACCCTACTCTGACTCTCTAGCAGATTCTATCATACAAGGCATGTTAGAGTTAAACATAATACAATAGTTAAGTTGAACCATGGAAAGCAAAAGGTATTTTTTAACTCTGAATGATGTTCATGAGGATCAAGAAAAGAAAACATATTGAGCAGAAGATATAAAGGTACAAATCAAGCTGTGAGATGGTTCATGCACCACAAGGGATCCTGCTGAAAACTTATTCCCCTGTGGATCTATTTAAACAGTCCACCTTAAATGCTGGTATTATACAGGGCTATCGTATAGTCACACCATGGCTCAGCGTGTGCATAATATAATAAAAACCATTCTCATAAATAGAAAAAAATGTTAACTTGCACAGTGAGAAACAGCTTGCTTAACTACATCATAGTATTCAACTGTGTGCTTATTTTTAAATTGCCTTAAACCACTCAGAAGGCAATGACCTAATCAAGAAAGAAGCATCTCTTCATGGAGCACATGAAAGCTCCATTTAAGATCAGGATTAAAAGATGGCAGCATCTCTCCCAACACTGAAGATCTCTCTGTGGCAATCAAATGTCCCAACTGCAAACTTCCTTAATAAATTCACCCCTCTCCAATACTTTCCCCTTCCAGCCACCCACTATGCAACCAGGCCTAGCCTGTACAGCCTTTAGGACCCCTACACAAACACCTTACCAACAACTCTGTGACTTCCAATATTTCAACTCTTTCCTGGAAATATGGAAAGTAGTTCTCCTAAAAAAAAAAGCATCTCTGGACAGTCAGTGACTTTACTGCATCCTTTCACTTTGAAATAGTCACCAACAAGCAGTAAGATGAGTTCAGAGCAAGCAAGGACTCAAAATAGTTTTGTGTTCCTGATGTAGTCAGCAGACCTCTATCGTATCATAGGCATAGAGATTGCTGAGGACAAATGGATGGGTTCTAATCAGGTAGCAATTCAGATGAACACCAAGGGCGTAGGAGCAAATTATCACATTAAGCATACTAACCAAGAAACAAACACCTAACAACAACAACCAGCTCTTCTAGATACCAAGGAGGCCATTCTTGATAGGCCTAGGATACACAGACCTGCAGCTTGCGTACTAGTTGTTGAAATACTCAAATGTATTCATACTGGTTGGTAAATACCCACTGCCCCGATACCTAAGTTCCCCCTGCCACTAGGATGGCCACTTGGATTCCTCCTAGAGGACCCCTCCCCTACAACATGATAGATAAAGGATGAAAACTTGGCATAGAATGGGCTGTCCAGGACTCTGCATCAGCAATATAGCTGATGTCCATTCCTGGCATGGGAATCCCATGGACAGAGGAGCCTGGAAGGCTACAGTCTATGGGGTCACAAGAGTCGGACTCGACTGAGTGACTAAGCACACAGCACCTTTCTGGCATGGATCAGTAACCACGCCACGCAGGTTATTAAAGATGGTAACTGTCACCGAAGCCCACAGCACAGGGGTGCTAGCGGGAGTGTCCTGTGAGCATATTAATATTATGATTCTCTCACCTTTATATACAACTCCCTGCTTCCAACACATGTATGGACACATAGCATTAAGCTCTCTGCATAAGAATCCTCTGAGAATGTCTTAAAACCGCAGAGTATATATCACTATAAAGAAGACACTACGCTGGGCTGTGCTGCGCTTGGTCGCTCAGTCATGTCTGACTCTTTGCGACCCCATGGACTATACAGCCGCCCAGGCGCCTCTGTCCATGGGATGCTCCAGGCAAGAATAGTGGAGTGGGTTGCCATGCCCACTAATGCTGGATTAGGAGTCTTTATTGTTTTCATACATTTTTAGGGCGATTCATTCAAACCTTTTAGTTGTGACTTTTTTCAATATTCAAACACCAAATTTCCATTGAAAGTTACTGGCATCACTTTTATTAGACTGGCTAGGCTTTAACCACCCCCATCAGAGCTAGGCCTTCCTTCATGTAAAAGGGGATAAAGAGAGTAAGCCTTTACACCTGCAAGTGAAACTCTAAACCTGCCTTCAGGGTCCTTGTAGTTGGAAGAAGTAGAAAGTTTCACAATAAACTACAAAGATTCGTTTTTCCTCCTGTTTGAGAACAATAAACTTCTGGTGAATGCGGGATCCTAGGCAAGTAATTACTACTCAAGCACACGTCTCAAAGAACTGCCTGAAAGCATCCATTGATAATCTCCTGTGAGGCCTAAATTTTCCCTGTACTCCCAGTCCCAAGAAGAAACTGGGTCAAAATGAAAGCAGACAATGGGCCTCAAATAAACAGAACAGAATGCGCTTCTCTTCTCTCATGTGTTGATGAGGGAATTCAAATACTGCCTAAGCAAGACATAGCATGGCTTATTTTCAATGTTGAGTGTGGTAGGAAGAGTAAATGAAGAAAAGAAAACGTGTAGGGGCAGAGGTGGGGGTGAGTGGCTGCCACTGACAAGCAGGCAGAACGTTCTGAATTCTGGATTGTTGGAAACTGTGACAATCCTAACATTTTCTTAGATAAGCTCATGGAATGCTTTATGCTGCTGCTGCTGCTAAGTCGCTTCAGTCGTGTCCGACTCTGTGCAACCCCATGGACTGCAGCCTACCTCCTCTGCCCAAGGGATTTTCCAGGCAAGAGTACTGGAGTGGGTTGCCATTTCCTTCTTCGGGAATGCTTTATACCTGTGCCTAAATGTATCAAAACCTCTTCAAAAATATACCTAAATATACCTCTACCTCCCAGTAACTATCTGCCTGCAATGTGAGAGACCTGGGTTTGATCCCTGGGTTGGGAAGATCCCCTGGAGAAGGAAAGGGCTACCACTCCAGTATTCTGGCCTCTAGAATTTCATGGACTGTAGGGTCCATGGGGTCACAAAGAATAGGACACAACTGAGCAAATTTCACTTTCCCAATAACTGTATAGATCAGTGGAACTGGTAGAAAAAAAAAACAAGAGCTAGCATTTTATTTATTACACTCAAAAAAGAACAAGGTCGTAACAACTTGATTAAATGAATACTACTTGAGATATACCATTTGAGATAGAATACAATTTGGGACTTTCCTGATGGCTCAGACAGTAAAGAATCTACCTGCAATGTAGGAGACCCAGGTTTAATCCCTAGATTAGGAAGATCCCCTGGAGAAGGAAATGGCTACCCCCTCTAGTATTCTTACCTGGAGAATTCCATTGACAGAGGAGACGGTGAGCTACAGTCAATGGGATTGCAAAGAGTTAAGGCACAACTGAGCAATTAACACTTTCACTTCACTTGAGAGATACTTTTTAAAAAAAAGAACACAACAATCATTCTTACCAGAGGTTTGAAAACTCTTTAAATGTCATCAATAACTTGGGGGGGATATATAATTTTCACATTTATCATTCTAAGAAATGTCCGGCAGATGAGATACCAAACTCAATGAAGAAACATCAGCCTACTGCTGTGGCTAATATTCTAAAGTTTGATCAAAGGTACTTATTTTTTCCCATTTATGTTTACTTTAGGTGCTAGGCTTGTGAAAGATAGGAATCTCCACAGATGATACATATATACATGTATTGAAATGACATTCTAGGGGCACAATGCAAGTTAGGGACGGTGAGGTGAGGACTAGAATTTGCCTCTGGAATGCCTGGCCAGTGTTCTTGCCCTTTCCCTGTGCTATCGCTATCTATGGCCATGTTTTCAACTTGGTCTTGGGAGACATGTTCAAATCTTCTCCCCCTGTTTTAATTACAAGTCTGGTGCTCTTAATAGTGAATATCACCTCTTGACACCCACTCCTTAACACAAGAGCCTTCTCTTTTCACTAAGACTTCAGGATTAGTCAACAAACTTGCAGGTGAGAATGTTCTTCACAAAAAAAAGTTATACATAAAGAAGATGTACGTATGTACAATGGAATATTACTCAGTCATCAAAAAATGAAAGAAGGCCATTTTCAGCAACATGGATGGAACTAGAGATTGTCATCAGGGCTTCCCAGGTGGATCAGTGAATGAAGAAAGAATCCACCTGCAATGCAGGAAATATAGGAGACACGGGTTCAGTCTCTGGGTTGGGAAGACCCCCTGGAGAAGGAAATGGCAACCCACTCCAATATTCTTGCCTGGAGAATCCCATGGACAGAGGAACATGGCAGGCATGTATCCATGGGGTCACAAAGAGATGGATATGACTGAAGCGACTGAGTTCACACAGAAATTGTCATACTGAATGAAGTAAGTCAGATAGAGAAGGAGAAATATCGTATGATATCCCTTACATGCATAATCTAAAAAGACATGATACAAATGAACTTATTTACATAACAGAAATAGTCTCACAGACTTGGAGAACAAACTTATGGCTGCCAGGGGGAAGGAAGGGAGGAAGGGATAGTTAGGGAGTTAGGGATAGACAAGTACACATATTTAAAATGGATAACCAACATGGACCTATGGTATAGCACAAGGAACTTTGCTCCATGTTACAGGGCAGCCAGGATGGGATGGAGTTTGAGAGAGCATGAGTACATGTATATGTATGGCTGAGTCCCTTTGCTATTCACCTGAAATGATCACATTACTAACCGGCTATACTCCAATACAAAATATAAAGTCAAAAAAATAGACATGAGAGTGCATCAGGGAAGGCCCATATAGAACACATCCTATTCATTTATACATGGTTTGAGACATTAAAAATAGATTCATTGGAGAGATGTGCATATCTGCATATTTGTACAATCATATTTGTGTTCAAATCTATCTTGATAAATCTCTAAAAGCGATACTCATATCAGACAAAATAAACTTTATATTAAGGACTGTTACAAGGGACAAAGGAACAATACTAGGTAATGATCAAGGGATCAATCCAGAGGCCATGGGGCTAAATAAATACCAAGTTAAACTTCCTCCCTGAAACAAAGGGCTAAGCCAGACAATCTACAATTACTTTTCAGGATTTTTTTCTAACTGTATATGCAATGTCCCTCGGTATGGACTGGAGTCAAACATCACACTTAAGTTTAATTTTTTTTAATTGTGGCAAAATACACATACCATTTTAACCACTTTAAAGTATGCAATTCATTGGTATTAAGCACCTTCACAGTATTATGCAACCATTACCACTGTCTAGTTCCAATATCTTTTCATTACACTGAAAGGAAACCTTGTAGCCATTAGCAGTCACTTCCCATCCCCTACCTTTAGTAACCTAATCAATCACTAACCTGCTATCTATCTCTGTGGATTTCCCTAGTCTGGACATGTCCTGTAAGTTGAATCATATAGTATGTGGCCTTTTTGTCTGGCTTCTTTCACTGAGAATAATGTTTTCAAGGTTCATTCATATTCGAGCATCTATCAGTACTTCATTCCTTTTTATGGTTGAATAATATTCCACTGTATGGATACAGCATGTTTTGTTTATCCATCCACCACTGATAAGGACACTTGGTTTTCTTATACCTTTGGGCTACTATAAGAAGTGCTGCTATGACTATTCATGTATTAAGGTCATGTTTGAACAACTGTTTTCAGTTCTTTTAGGTGTATAAAAGAATTGCTGGATTATATGGTAATTTTACATTTAACTTATTGAGGGACCATCAAACTGTGTTTCTTATGGGCTACCTCATTTTACATTTGTGTTTAATTTTATAATTATTATTAAATAACATGAACAGTCAGTGCAGGAACAAGCAATTATGCTGGCTTCTTTGTATTGCCCAGATTCAGCCCATTGGACACCTCTGCAGACAGAACCTTTTGGTCACTCAAAGTAAAGCACCTCTTCCTCCCCATCCCCAGGTACTTACAGGCTACTACTGCATTCTTCTCATAGCACTTTCAGATTGTCTGGAATTATTTATTTATTCATTTGCTTGTTTACTGCCTATCTTTCTCTTCTAGAATGTAAGCTCCATGAGAGGGGCACTTCTTTGCCTTGTTTTTCACTATATCTCCAGTGCCTAAAACAGTACCAGGCACAAGTAGGCATTTCTTTAGTGAAAAAAATAGTGCTCAAGGCTAAAAAGAATTATTATAAGACAGAGGAAGATCCAGACTCAGTACATATTAATTTTCTTTTTTTTTAATTTTTTTAATTTTTTTTTTAATAATTTTTTCTTTTTATTTTTTTATTTTCTTTCTTTCTTTTTTTTTTCTTCTTTGTTTCAAACCCTTGTGTCGAGGACTGACTTTCAATAGATCGCAGCGAGGGAGCTGCTCTGCTACGTACGAAACCCCGACCCAGAAGCAGGTCGTCTATGAATGGTTTAGCACCAGGTTCCCCACTAATTTTCTTACTTCTCAAAAACAAAGCAATTCTGGAGGGCAACAGGCTCTAAAGGCCAAAGAAAGGAAAGAAAAGTGGCCATGAAGGCCACCCAATTAGTGACACCATCGACCAACTGTAGACTGCCTGCTTTCAATGGTGCATCAAGGCTCGGCCTCTCTCTCATAGACCAGTCACAACTGCAACTGGTTGGTTCTGTTCCTTAGGTTAAGACAAAAGTGCTTAGCCCTTAATGTAAGCTTGCTTCAGGCTTTCACTTTGTTTTGTTTTGTCCTGTTTATCAAACGGAAGCCTCAAAGAACTCACTTTAACATCAAAGCAAAAAACGTCAAGTTACTCTGTAGGATCCTTCAACGTGTACACATTTGCTTTTATCCAGCTTGGGTCTTTTTCACAAGGATCAGATTCTTGCTGTTTGAATAAGAGAGAAAGAAGAACAGGGAGAAGTGTTTGAGTTGAGCACAGAGTCTTTCAAAGGTCTGGCTTTCTTGGGAGATGAAGACACCATGGCTTCACGCAGTAAACTGCTTGTTCAAGGACACAGAGCTCCCTGGTGGCCGGGCAGACTGCCCATCTGCACTCACCTGTAGAACATCAGTTCCATGAGGGCAGAGACCTTGCCTTCCAGGTCACTGCTTGATTTCGGAATAGAGCAGTGCCTGCGGTCTACTCAATGTATGTTCCCTCGGCTCCACAGTGCCTGCATGTTTCCAAGCTTTCAGAGGCACAAAACAAATACACGTGTTTTCCTAGGCTCTGCGGAACTACCTGAATTTAAAGGCTGACAATAAACACCTTGGTTAGAGTCACATGGGCTTCCCTTGTGGCTCAGCTGGTAAAGAATCCACCTGGAAAGCAGGAGACCTAGGTTCGATCCCTGGGTTAGGAAGATCCCCTGGAGAAGGGAAAGGCTACCCACTCCAGTATTCTGGCCTGCAGAATTCCATGGACTGTATAGTCCATGAGGCCGTAAACAGTCGGACACGACTGAGTGACTTTCACTCACTTAGAGTCACATGAGGATGTGCTGTGGAGTGAATTCAACAGTCAGGGCCTCTGGGTTCTGCAAGTACAGAAATGGCCTTCTATGGGAGAAGGAGGCCAATGTAGACCTGTTCAGGAGCTTAGGTGGAATCAGAGAACATTGGTGACAAAGCTGTCTCATGGGAATTCAGGGTTTGAAAACATGATTATCAGTTTCCTAGGCCTTGGCTTATTTACATATTTCCATTAAAGATCTGTCCTGTTCCTCAACTAAAATAATAATAGTGGCATATCATGGATAGTCAAATTAGAAAATTTTGAAATCAGAGCAAATCTTTTAAAATTTTGGTATGTTCTGGGCAGGGCAAAAGGAACTCTTGGTGGTGGAAGGGGTGGTTCTTGACCAAATCATCTGAGAATACAGCAGTTTTCAATATCCTACTCCTTGACACACTTGACCACTATGGGCTTTCAATGCTTAGAAGATTCTATTTTTAAAAATGAAGATATTGGCCCAATTAAAGGGTTTTCAAGGCTTTCCCCACAAGAGCTACTAATTAACCTTTCTGGGATTTAACAAAGTTGGCCCTAACATTGATATCTAAGGTTTTTAAAAAATCATTATGATGCTACCTTGATTTTTTAAATTTTATTTTCCTCTCCTCCTAGTCTTATGGGTAAGGGGCAAAAAAGAAAAAATGATGCCAGATATGCTTCATCTTTCTCCTTTCCATTACTCTTTTGTCCTGAACCAAGAATGAACAGTACAACTGGGGCTTCCTGCCTTTTAGCACATGGAGTTGTCATCCTTGACATCAATAGAGTTGGCAAAAGCCTCTGTTTTCTCTTTCTTGGGCTATTCTGAGACATGTGACTGCAGATGTAGAGTTTGATTATCCTCAGGTTACTCTAAATTCCAAGTAAGATGAAATCAAGGGTGTCTCTATATATCCCTGTTTCTGATCCTATTTTTCAATGTCTCCCAGCAGCACCAAAAGCCTCTTATACTTAAGCATTTTCCACATGCAAAGAAAATGGGGGTTCCAAGACGACTGACAGAGTAGTTACCTCTCAGGGCTTATAATCTTGAGACACATGAAAGATTAGAATATGTAAATATGAGATAGAGAATATGTGGTTTAAAATGAGGATTTAGAACTGAGGATTTAAAATGGAATACTACCTTAAAGATGGGACAAAGTGAGTGAAATTCAACCTAAAATTGAATGCCAGTTTCTCAGGAGACTTCTATAGAGCCAGGCTTTGGGAACAAAGTAAAGGCTAGAGAAAGGAAAAACACAAAACAGAGAAAAAGAGAGTGAAGAAACTAGAGAAGAGAAGAGAGGAGAAAGAGGAAAAGAGAGATAGCCACACATGAACCAAGAGGTCAAGTAGGCAGGGAAAGAGAAAATGTTGATGGGGAGGAAAAACGGAGTTGGCAAAGGCAGCTACTACTTGTCCAAATAACATCTTTGTGTATTGAAAAACCACTCTTCTTCCTTAAGACATTGTTTTTCTTTTGCCATATGCCAGGGAAAAATGCCACAATAATTATCTACATCTATGATGACAAAGAATGTGAATGGTGCTTCCTAGAACTGTGCAGTGCACACCATACCCAGCCTTACATCCTGGCTCTGCAGGCTTCATAACAATTAGGCTCCTAAATTTCATCTTCATAACTATGGCTCTAGCATATCTGGATGACCAGCTTCATGGATGATCAACGACGTCCTAAGGAACCAGAAGCTGAGATAATCCAAATTCCGAAGCTGGCTTTATGGGCTGTGAAGCTATGAGGTTGCACAGGGCCTCGCCAATAGAAAGGCTCCACACTTGGTTTAATACTCTGCTTTCACCATTCTAATATTCTTAACAATTTTTGAACAAGGGGCTCCATATTTTCATTTCCACTGGGCCCTGCAAATTATGAAGCTGGTCCTGACTAATTTCAAACTGAATCTTCTCTGGCTGGGTCCATTCCCAAGAAAACTATGTAACAAAGATATGAACTTTTATTCTAAAGACCTGAACAGTAAAGTACAGAGGTAGGTGACAAAACAATTTCAAAATGGATAATCACAAATCAAGGGAAAAACCTTTTCATTTCCTGGAAAAGACAGGCATTTGGGGTCTGTTTCAGACTCATTATTTGTTCTCAACTAAAAAGCACGACATAAAGCCACGTTTTGTGTGAGCCAGTCCACTCTTCTCCAAAGAAAGAAAATTTAAAAAAAAAAACAGAGAAAGAAAGAAAGGTCAACTGACTTCCTAGGGAATAGAAAAACACAGCATGTAAAAAAAAAGTTTACCCAACTTTGTCCATGATACCAAAACAAGCCTTTGACCATTCTCAGCAAAAACATGACAGTATTTTTTATGCTGTAAGAAAAAGTGGTCTTCACTGAGAAAAACCTCAGAAAAGAGGCCTTGATGACGGGTTTATGCAAAAAGTCCAGTCTCCTTGCTATGAACTTTGATCTCCTTTACAGGTTAAAAAAATAAATAAATAAATATCTGTAAAGCAAATAGAATGTTCTAAAATTATCTATAGACATTGATCACTATTCTGGGGTTTGGAACTCAGACATTTTCTTCTTATGTATCTGAGTGATTTCTCCAAACAAAGCTAAGGAAAATGACAAAGAACATCACTCATTGTGTGGATTATACAGAATCACAAACATACCTATTCTTTGGGGAAAGGAAGTGAATCCAGGATTTAGTTATAAGCCTCGCTTGCTATGCCCCAAATTTCTGCAGCCTATGTGTGCTTTCTTTGGCTTGCTTTGGTTTTGGTTTTTATTTATTTTTGTTTTTCCATAATTAGCAACCATGAACACACATGTACAACAGGGAGCACAGAAGCATGGCACTGGAGAAGAGGCCACTGCCCTGGGGTCAGAAATCACATCTCTGTTTCTCAGCCTACTGATTTCTCTCACTTTCTAGACTCTCTTGCCTCAACTTTAAAAAAGAAATTGCTATCTCTCCACTGAAATTCCACATCTGTTCTTGCATGTTATCATTTTTTTCCAGTTGATCCTTGAAAATACCTAGCAAAGTCATTTAAAATCGTACCTAATAACTAAAAAACTGGACCATATCTATGTCTATTGCCTCTTTCATCTCTTGGGCTCAAGAGTCACATTCACTTGTTTCTTTATAGGTCTTATAACTTATTTTTGCAGACATTTTTTAATAGAAGTAAAACAGAGACTAAATAATATTTATCCAAAGAAAAGGCCTCATCTTTCTTGGTAAGAATACTGTTGGGGAAAGGGGGCACTGTGTCATTTAATCTATAGTTGACCCGTGGATTTTTTGCTGCGCGATGCTGGAGTGGTGAGCGGCCGAGAGGAGACATCCTACGTCCAAGGTCAGAAGTGTTGGCTGTGAAGAGATACCCCATGTCCTAGCTAAGGAGCAGCGGCTGTACTTTGCTGGAGCAGCCGTGAAGAGATATCCCACGTCCGAGGTAAGAGAAACCCCAATAAGATGGTAGGCACTGAGAGAGGGCATCAGAGGGCAGACAGACTGAAATCACAATCACAGAAAACTAACCAATCTGATCACACAGACCACAGCCTTGTCTAACTCAATGAAGCTAAGCCATGCCATGCAGGGCCACCCAAGACGGACGGGTCTTGGTGGAGAGTTCTGACAAAACGTGGTCCACTGGACAAGGGAATGGCAAACCACTTCAGTATTCTTGCCTTGAGAACCCCATGAACAGTATGAAAAGGCAAAAAGATACAACACTGATAAGATGAACTCCCCAGGTCGGTAGGTGCCCAATATGCTACTGGAGATCAGTGGAGAAATAACTCCAGAAAGAAGGGATGGAGCCAAAGCAAAAACAATACCCAGTTGTGGATGTGACTCATGATAGAGGCTAGGTTCGATTCTGTAAAGAGCAATATTGCATAGGAACCTGGAATCTAAGGTCCATGAATCAAGCAAATTGGAAGTGGTCAAACAGGAGATAGCAAGAGTGAACGTCAACATTTTAGAAATCAGTGAACTAAAATGGGCTGGAATGGGTGGATTTAACTCAGATGACCATTACATCTACTACTGTGGGCAAGAATCCCTTAGAAGAAATGGAGTACCCATCATAGTCAACAAGAGTCCAAAATGCAGTACTTGGATGCAGTCTCAAAAACGACAGAATGATCTCTGTTCGTTTCCAAGGCAAACCATTCAATATCACAGTAATCCAAGTCTATGCCCCGACCAGGAATGCTGAAGAAGCTGAAGTTGAATGGTTCTATGAAGCCCTACAAGACCTTTTGGAACTAACACCCAAAAAAGATGTCCTTTTCATTATAGGGACTGGAATGCGAAAGTAGGATCAAGAAATACCTGGAGTAACAGGCAAATTTGGCCTTGGAGTACAGAATGAAGCAGGGCAAAGGCTAACAGAGTTTTGCCAAGAGAATGCACTGGTCAGAGCAAACACCCTGTTTCAACAACACAAGAGAAGACTCTACACATGGACATCACCAGATGGCCAACACTGAAATCATATTGATTATATTCTTTGCAGGCAAAGATGCAGAAGCTCTATACAGTCAGCAAAAACAAGACTGGGAGCTGACTGTGGCTCAGATTATGAACAACTTATTGCCAAATTCAGACTTAAATTGCAGAAAGTGGGCAAAACCACTAGACCATTCAGGTACGCCCTAAATCAAACCCCATACGATTATACAATGGAAGTGAGAAATAGATTTAAGGGACTAGATCTGATAGACAGAGTGCCTGAGGAACTATGGACAGAGGTTCATGACATTGTACAGGAGACAGGGATCAAGACCATCCCCAAGAAAAAGAAATGCAAAAAAGCAAAATGGCTGTCTCTGAGGAGGCCTTACAAATAGCTGTGAAAAGAAAAGTGAAAAGCAAAGGAGAAAAGGAAAGACATTCCCATTTGAATGCAGAGTTCCAAAGAATGGCAAGAAGAGATAAGAAAGCCTTTCTCAGTGATCAGTGCAAAGAAATAGAAAAAACCAATAGAATGGGAAAGACTAGAGATCTCTTCAAGAAAATTAGAGATACCAAGGGAAAATTTCATGCAAAGATGGGCTTAATAAAGGACAGAAATGGTATGGACCAAACAGGAGCAGAAGATATTAAGAAGAGGTGGCAAGAATACACCGAACTGTACAAAAAAGATCTTCATGGCACAGATAATCATGATAATGTGATCACTCACCTAAAGCCAGACATCCTGGAATGTGAAGTCAAGTGGGCCTTAGGAAGCATCACTATGAACAAAGCTAGTGGAGGTGATGGAATTCCAGTTGAGCTGTTTCAAATCCTGAAAGACGATGCTGTGAAAGTGCTGCACTCGATATGCCAGCAAATTTGGAAAACTCAGCAGTGCCCACAGGACTGGAAAAGGTCAGTTTCATTCCAATCCCAATCTCACACGCTAGCAAAGTAACGTGCAAAATTCTCCAAGCCAGGCTTCAGCAATACGTGAACCGTGAACTTCCAAATGTTCAAGCTGGTTTTAGAAAAGGCAGAGGAACCAGAGATCAAATTGCCATCTGTTGGATCATTGAAAAAGCAAGAGAGTTCCAGAAAAACATCTATTTCTGCTTTATTGACTATGCCAAAACCTTTGACTGTGTGGATCACCACAAAATGTGAAAAATTCTGAAAGATATGGGAATACCAGACCACCTGACCTGCCCCTTGATAAATCTGTATGCAGGTCAGGAAGCAACAGTTAGAACTGGACATGGAACAACAGACTGGTTCCAAATAGGAAAAGGAGTACATCAAGGTTGTATATTGTCACCCTGCTTATTTAACTTATCTGCAGATTACATCATGAGAAACGTTGGGTTGGAGGAAGCACAAGCTGGAATCAAGATTGCCGGGAGAAATATCAATAACCTCAGGTATTCAGATGACACCACCCTTATGGCAGAAAGTGAAGAAGAACTAAAGAGCCTCTTGATGAAAGTGAAAAAGGAGAGTGAAAATGTTGGCTTAAAGCTCAACATTCAGAAAACTAAGATCATGGCATCTGGTCCCATCACTTCATGGCAAATAGATGGGGAAACAATGGAAACAGTAACAGACTTTATTTTCTTGGGCTCCAAAATCACTGTAGATGCTGACAGCAACCATGAAATTCATGTCAATGTATGGCAAAAACCACTATAATATTATAAAGTAATTAGCCTCCAACTAATAAAAATAAATGAAAAAAAAAGATGCTTGCTCCTTGGAAGAAAAGGTATAATCAACCTAGACAGCATATTAAAAATCAGAGACATTACTTTGCCAACAAAGGTCCATTTAGTCAAAGCTATGGTTTTTCCAGTGGTCATGTATGGATGTGAGAGTTGGACCATAAAGAAAGCTGAGCACCAAAGAATTGAGGCTTTTCAATTGTGGTGAAGAAGATTCTTGAGAGTCCCTTGGACTGCAAAGAGATCAAACCAGTCAATCCTAATGGAAATCAGTCCTGAATATTCATTGGAAGGACTGATGCTGAAGCTGAAACTCCAATACTTTGGCCGCCTGATGCAAAGAACTGAGTCCTTGGAAAAGACCCTGATGCTGGGAAGGATTGAAGGCAGGAGGAGAAGGGGATGACAAAGGATAAGATGGTTGGATGGTATCAAAGCATCCAAAGGATGGAGATGGTATCACCAACTCAATGGACAGGAGTTTGAGCAAGCTCTGGGAGTTGGTGATGGACAGGGAAGCCTGGCGTGCTGCAGTCCATGGGTTCGCAAAGAGTCGGACACAACTGAGCGACTGAACTGAACCTTTGGATGGTGACTACACAGCACTCCACAGGACTGTGCAGGACTTCTCTCAGCTCTCCTCTCCTGCCCCTAATCAGACTTCATCAAGCTACTGTCCTGCTCTTGAGAAAGTCCACATGTACTTTAGGAGGACACTTCTAGCTTCTCTATCCTTTGCCTGCCACCCCTATGCACTTGGTAAAAGTCTATGGAAAAGTTAGAGGGCGATGCAGGCTTGCTCTTTGGCTAGGGATCCTTGGCTTTCTAAATAGTCATGCCAGACAACATGCCTCTACTCAAAGTTAGTTAAAATTGAGCTAGTTTCTCCTTACTCTGTCTATAACATATCCACCCTCTTCCTACCACTCTTCCAAGAATAAAAGCAGTCCTGGGTTTTTTTTGTCTCCTAAGAAGAGAAAGAATTTATGTATATTTCTTTGTGTCCTTGGCTCTGCCACTGGTTTAAAAACACTTGGAATTCTGTTGCTTATTCTCCTTGGTGGAGTAGAGGTGAAAGTCTCCTGAAATTTTCAAAACCTGAACTAGAACTCAACTCCCACTTTTAAGGAGTTGAGTTGAATTTTACATGCAGCCTTCCTCATGGAACCTAAGGCTCCTGGCCAATCCAGCCAGCTTCTTTGAGCCCATCTGCTAGTCCCCATAGCATATGCCAGACACTTTACTGGAAAATATTTCACTCAAACTCCTAGTTTGGAAATCCTGAACTTCTCACTTCATGGAATTTTCACCCCTCACTTAGTTCTGTTTTCAGTCCTCCAGGACTAACTGCCTTTCGTCAGTCTCCCATTTATGTTTTCTCTTCAGTTTTTCAATTTAACAAGTATTGTCTTTTTAAACACCATGTGTTTCCTGATTCTCCTCTCAGTTGATCTGTTTCTTATTATGGTGGGTAATGGTTCCTCTCAACTGAATAATCCTTGGTCCCTTTCCTCTGGAGGTGTTCTCTGCCAGCTCACCAATGAGTGACATTTGGAGTGGTGTTCCCTTTTTTTCTCTCTAAGTCAACCAGGCTCCACCCCAGAAGCAAGTCTAACCCTGGTACCATTCTGATGCCCTATCACCCTCCACCTCACCTATAGATCTTCTAGACTCAGAGCCCACCCTCCAGTTGTTACTTTCTGGTCTATCTCTTTTATGCTCCACATACAGTTCTACCCCAAGCTTCTGGTCTTCAGACAGACTTGCACACCACTCTCCATTTACCTGTTTTGTGATGGTTGCTGCTCCATTGTTAACATTACAGTACTACATGGGGTTGGGGGGGCACTATATATTCTAGACTTGGAACCTCATATAACGAAGCACTTAGTGTAAAAATGAGATGCCAACAATTCTTTTTAGTCTAATGTTTGCATGAGAATCCAGTAAAATATCTGAATTATCAAAAGCATCATGAAAGTCAGCATCATGATATAATGAAATGTTTCTAGAGGAAAAAACAACCAGCTAGTCTTTCTTCTATTTGCATATTCTATGAAGAACTATGCTAGAATGCCACTTGTATGTATTAAGGACTATCTACAGGTTTTACTCTGCTCCTTTGCTTCATCAGTGATTAGGGTGTCCCGAGACAACTTCTTCTCTTTGGGAGGGCTGAGCTTCAGGTGGTTAAAAAGGGGCATGGGAGGGAGAGAGGGCTGCGGGTGTCTTGATCCTCCCAGTTCTCGCTTCAGTTGCCCTGAGGTTTGGGGCCATCCTGACACCTTTTCCTAACATGACTTCATTACTCACAACATGGAGATTGATTTACTTCCTTGCCTACTCGCACTAAGTACCCAGGTTGTGAAAGTTAATGTCTATACAGCACTGTATGTTCTTTGACCCAAAGGAGCTCAACAATGCAGAGTCATATTATAATGATATATTGCCCTTGTGGTTTAGTGACTTCCTTAATTTAGGAGAGAAGGAAAAGGTAGTTCAAAATTAAAATGTTTATGATATGTTGAAATGTTCCTTGTGGATTCTTTGCTAATTTTCTCATATTGAAATTACTGGAGAGAGTGGGAAAGAGATGGGAGGAAAAGAATGGATTTTACACTTTCTTTGCTTCTGTGCCAGTTTCTACCACATAAAGTTTTCATCAAATAAAAAGTCCAAGACAGAAATGGAATGAATTTTGATTTAGGATTAAGAAGACTTGGAGGTCTAGTCTTAGTCAAATCACTTATTCTCTATGTGACCTCAGTTGAGACACTAATTGTCTCCAAACCTCAGTTTCATATCTGTTAAATGGGGTGATGATAAATCTGCCTGCCCCCATCACTGCTGTAAAGATTAATTTAGATAGTGTATGTTAAGAATGCTACACATTAAGTATAGTGTATAAGTGACACAAATTCTTACTGCTGTCATGTTGACTAAGAACTTTGGAATAAACTCAATTACATCACTTGAATCTTCACCCTCATCAGATTAATATATTGATGATTAGTAAATTAAGTTCCATTTCTGCAAAGCACAAAAGAAAAAAAGTATTTCTGAGCCAACACCATCTTAGGTCCATCTAGGGATGTGATTTATACATGTTGCAATACTCCCAGGAGCAAAATGTATGAAACTTACTGTTTCTTCTATTTCTTTTTACCTCCCACAAAGTAAAATTCTAACTCTTACAAAACATACAATATAGTGGATAACTCAGACAGTGTGAAAGAGACTTCTAGAGGTATGTAACAAATTATCCTGGAAGGTGGGGTGATGTATTTGGCATGTTGCTTCAGAAAAGAATAATATGATTGAAAACCAAATCCTACCATGACAAATGGTATATACCAAGAATGAACAATGATTAAATATCTGGAAAGCTATTCATGTAATTCAGTACACTAAATTCATTTAATTCAGTACACTAACAGAATCAGAAATCCAACCAGATTACTGTCTCAGTAGAGGTTAATAAAGCTCTTGACAAGACTCAATCCCAAAATGATAAAAATGTATTAAAAGCACATTCACTAAAATGAGAAGAAATACAAGCAAGTTTGTTATTATCATTTCACCACTAAGAATTCAACTGTGTATCAAAGGTCCTAAATAAGGTAATTAATAAAACAAATGAGGTGTAAATATTAGAAAAGAATATCTAAAAGATCTAGGAAAATCAATTGAAAAGAAATAAAAGGCAAATATTTAAAAGAGTTTAATAGGTTGTTCAGACACAAGATCACAATAGAAAAAATAATTTTTCTGCACACAATCAACCAATTGAAAGGTGAAAGTATCCAGAACATGTGTGTGTGTATATGGGTGTGGGTGTGTCCAATATTCAATAGTAAAAACCTACTGATAGAAGTGAAATACGTATGTGAAGAAAACCATAAGCCTTTACTACAGGACATAAAGGAAGACATGAAGAAATAGAGAAAATATCAAAATCTGAACAGAGAGATTCAATTTTTACCTGTGAATTGAATGCAATTTCAATCAAAATCACAAAATTTTTATGGAACTTACCAAATTCCTGATTCTGAAGTCCATTAAAATTAAGAGGAAAATCTGTAAGGTCAACAAAATTTTGAAAATGGCTAATAATGAGAGGAAATATCTTATCTGGATGTCAGAACATATTTTAAAGCCCTACGACATTTTTTTTTTGTAAACTCTAAGCTCTGAAATGACTCTACAATAACTGACAACTAGATCACTGAAATGGACTTCCCCAGTGGCTTAGCAGTAAAGAATCTGCCTGCATTGCAGGAGACATGGGTTAGATCCCTGGGTCAGGAAGATCCCCTGGAGGAGGGCATGGCAATCCACTCCAGGATTCTAGCCAGGAGAATTCTATGGACAGAGGAGCCTGGCGGGCTGCGGTCAATGGTGTCGCAAAGAGTCACACATGACTGAAGCTACTAAGGATAAGTACACACAAGACAACTGAAACAGGTGAGAGGACCAAGTAACAGAATACGGCAAAAATCAGAATAGCTTATGCTAAATTAGCATACTGTCTCAGTAGAAAGGGACAGACCTTAATGATTCTGGGAAAGCATACATTTATTGAAGAAAAAAACCCTCTATATTTGTACCTAGTACCATACATAAAAATGAATTCTACAAGGAACAAAGAGACAAAAGTGAGTAGAAAAAAAGTCTTCAGTATTACAAGTAAACACCAGAGAGTTTTTTAAATATTAGGATAAAAAAGCCTTCTTAAATAAGATTAAAATCCACAAGTAATAGAAGTTGTTGAAGAATGTGACTAACAAAAATGTAAAGCCTTTATACAACAAAGCACAAAGATACTACTTACACAAAATGCATATACATTAGTTCAAGGTTTTCCTTGACCATCTTGTTTTCTGCATTTCTAATTTTTACTTTATAAAATATAAATATTGGACTTATGACATTGTTTATGCAAGATCTACATCCCCATTTAGCTCATCCCCTTCCTACCACACTTAATTCCAGACTCTGCTTAGGGAAAATGTGTAAAATTAACCAATGTCAGAGAGGGAACTATTTAATTCCCATTTCATTTCCATTTTCTCATATAGGGAAAAGGGCTTCAAACTGAAATTGAAGACTGATTAGATGAAAAAAATCAAGAGAGCATGTAGTCATGTTAACTGAGCCCCAGTGCCCTGGTGCTGAAGGGTCCTAGTCCCCCAGGGTGCTGTTAGTATCTGTCCTGACAGATGTGACTAGTGCTCCACTGCAAATTCGTCTGAGAGTACAGCAGAGCGGCCTGAAGATGAAAATTGGCACTGCTCTTAATTCTTTAGAACAGGAAAAAAGATTGATTCTGGAAATTGCAAAATAATTTATTCTTTATTAATTGAATACTTTTAACTGAAATAATTTAAAAATAATAATATTAAGCCTATGACCCATCAAGAATATAGAACTGGCTGTTTTTACTTCTGTAAGTCTGAATTTCTGTTTTTTTCCCAGAACTCCCTCAGGCTGTGCAGTTTGCAAACTAGACCCTTCCTAGAGACAAAGGCTCTTCTGTGTCCCTTCTCTGGTTTTCTCCAACTCAAAGCCATCCTTCCAAAGAGGGACTAGCAACACAATCCAGGTAGAGAAAGAAGCATCGGGGGGATACTGAACAAAGCATGAGTCAAGACAAGTGGAATGGGTTATTTTTCTAAGAACAGTAATATTTGGAGTTTTCTCCACATCTAAATAAAGCCCTTCGCTTTTTATTTTACCCCCTTTGAATCTTTTCATACCAATACTGCACAACAACCCAAGTGAGAAATTTTCTGTCATTTTCAAACTTTAATATCAAATTTGTTTGTTTTAAACCAATTTCCAACTCTCTGCCTTAATGTATTAAGTAACACAAATGTCATGTTCTACCAATAGTAAGCAGGCTTACTAAAATAGAACTCTCTGTAATAACCTTATAAATTTCCTACAGGCCAGAAAAGAATGAAGTAGCAAAACTCAAATGTCTCTAAACCCACAAATCACTGTGATGTTAATTAGCTAAACTGACAAGCAGAGAACATTCCAGATGAAGAGGTCTTTTTAAGATGCTAGAGTTTGGCTACACTGTATATATAGAAAAATTAAACCGTTAGAGCATGTAGTATATTTTTAGCCCTGAGATGATGCTACATAGTTCTAAATTCAGTTAGAAATGGCATAAGAAATACAAACTAAGAAGACTGAACTTTTTAATATAAGGTTAAAATAAGTATAGGAAAACAGATTTGTGGCACATTAAAAATATGGTACTTTCAGGTATATAAGTATACATATAACTCTGCCTCCTTTCATAATATCATTTAAATGACCCCCAAAATATGAAACAACAGGGAAAACTTACATCCTTTAAGGAATTTAAAGAGGGTTACATTCACACAACAGAAATTTCAAGGTATTTCTATTTAATAAAAGAGCAGATGGTATTTGTCTGTAGAGAAGGCGTGACCATATATGTAACCCTCTGGCACAGAAGTGGGAGAGGCTTCAGAAGAAACTCAACACTCATTATTGTGGGGCAACTGGGAACTTACCTGAACCCCAGCAGGGTTTGCAGAAGCATCCAGGCAGGGAAGCCTCCTGGGTGGGAAATTCTCTGCTTTCCCAGTTTGTCCTTGATGCTGATCTCTGGCTCATCTGCAGAACAAGAGCACTGTCCAGGCCTCCTCTTGGTGGTCAAGCAAGAATGAAAAGGAAACTCATTGGCACAACGCTGACGCTCCTCATCACCAATGCTAAGGCTCCAGCTCTCTCCCGGCTACTCCAGGCTGCTAGATTTCTGATATAAAGCAACACTAAGACTACTCCTTCTTTCCTTTATCTGTACCTCAGAGAGACCATCTGTGTCAGTTAGCAACTTATTGACTGTCAACCCCAGTTCACTCTTCTTCGCTCTGCTTTGTAAAACTAAAGCTGAACCCTGTAAACATTTCTTCTTTGCCAGCTGGTAAAATATTAGGCTTTGTCAACAAAAGAAGCCGGAGGGCCCCTGCAAGGCACAGGAGCAGAAAGGGTTTCTCTTCCTAGTTCTGGTGTGCCTTTCTCCTTGCTTCTATTGCATTCCTGCAGCAGTGTGTTTGAGGCCAGTAGTATTTTCTTTCTAGTGAGTTTTTCCAGTACCCCAGTGCACACATTCCTGTGGACCTCCCCAAGCCCATTGACACCACGGTGGGTGACTTCCTGCTCAACAGCTGTGGCCAGCTGGTATTTCAGCAATGGCTTCATGTGGAACAGCTCTGGTTGGCTAACATGCAAGTGAATTTGTCTACTATACTGAGCTGCAAACACACCCTTTCCAATGAGGTCTAATTCTCAACCTTGCTTGGACAAGAGGGGGTCTTGCTTCTAAATTCTTAGTTTCTTCCTTGCTTAGTCCCCCTCAGCCATAGAGGAATCAACTATTCCCTGCATTTTCCATTCAAGTATTCCTCAAAATCCTCTTATCCTTTTTGCCACTTAACACCTTTGATAGGTTAAAAATACTTTACATTAAATTGTACCTCTTCAAAACACTGGCAAGGTTTGCCTCCTGACTGAACCCTGCCTGATTCATTGTCTCAATATTTTATGTTAACAAGTAATTTTTTTATGAGTGAACAAAGGAGAGAGTGAAGAACACAAGAAAAGATGCTGTTTAAAAAGCGCTATAAAAAGATGTTGCCGAAAGAAGCAGATAGCCACAAAGTGTCAAAATAAAAGCATTCCTGGGAAATAGTTTTATTTAAAGGACCAACAGAATATTTATGAGAATTTCAAATCTGTCTTTTCAACTAGATTCAAGTTGGTACTTTATACACAAAATGAAAGCAAACTCTTATGAAGAGGAAACTCCTAAGATAGTATAAGTTTGCCAAGTTTAAAACCATAGTCAAGATAGGGAATAACAACTGGATTCAAGGAGAGAAAAAATTAACACTGTCTCATTTCAAGAAAAAATTAAGCATCAAAGCAAGAAAAAAAAAAAGGTTAATAGCAAAGAACAGACTGATTCCAGACTTCTCCTCCACAACATTAATATTTAGAAATAAAGTGAAGCAACAACCAATGAGCTTTGAAAGAAAAATATTATAATACTATTTTTCAATATCCAGGAGTTATCATTCTCAAGTAAAGACGACAGAAAAAATTCTCATCATGGACAAAGTCATAAAATATTGTGCTAAATATCCTTCCTAAAAACAGTTCTCAAAACACACCTAAATGGTAGAGAAAGGACTCAAAATTAAGAGCTCAAAAATGGAGTATTATTATGAAAAGACTGGTAGCAAGCATGAGTTCAGAAACTAAATTTTCTAAGTAAAATTAAATGCAATTATAAGATCATTAGACAAGGAAAATTCTTAAAAATTTTTTAATTAAAATATTAAAAGAAAAATGTAGTAAAATAATTTAAAAATCATAATAATTTAATTCTAAAGTTCAGGGAAGTTCAAAAGATGTTATCTTTCTCATGTTACAGAAGTGGAAAATCAACAGAGTATTTAATTTATGATTTGACAACTAGACATAAAGTTGTACACTAATTATAAAACTAATTTTAACTTAAAAGCAATAATTTCCAAATCACAAAAGGTGAAAAGGACAAAGAAACATTATATACATGCAAAGGAAAAAGGCCAACATTATACCCAAAGTCATGTTAAGTGGTTGAGAAATAAATTTACTATTTTTCTTCCTTTATATTTTTCTGTACTTCCAATTTGTTTACAATGACCAAGTATAATCCATATAATCAGGAACAAAATAACAGATATTAGAGAAGATCCTGGAACTCAAAGCTAAAATTTCAGAGAAGACATTCCTCCTACTGTTAACTGCAAAGTATGTCAATTACATGGACCTACAACTGCCTCCATAAGACCAGTAGAAGAAGCCAGACTAGTCATAAGATGGAAACAATGAAAGACAGTGCTGTAAAGGGAGTCTTTTCCTTCTTTATTTACTGTTGGTTTTGGGGATTTTTTTGCTCTGTGTATGTATTTGTGTGTTTACCATGTCTATTTCAATTCTCAATGGACCTGTGACCAATAAAAAAGTCCAGGTCTGATCACTGATTAATTTCAGAAAAATAAGAGAGTTTTGAGAAATCATCTATAATCCAACGCCTTGTCTCACTCACGGAGAATGAGGCTGAGAAAAGTAAGTAACTTGTACACATTCAGCCAGTAATGTTAGTTCCAATAAATGCATGGGATTAGCCGAATACTATAAAACTCATAGTTTTATGAAGCCTTTAGGGCCTCAGACAAGGTTCAATAAAAATGCCCTGTTGAATATGTAGGAACTTATTGAACAGAGTAGATATCTAAGATACAAGCCAGCTCTAAAACTTTATGCTTGGGGAATTAATTGGCTACCGTGTCTTCCAGATTTCAAGACTTGCAGGTTGTTCCTTTGGGTTTCCTTCAGCCTCTGGGCCTAAAACTATTGGAGAGGCTGCCCAGCTAGTAGCCAAACTTGGATCATCCCCTCAGCCATTCCAAAACCCAGGCTCATAAATCTTCCAGTTGCTATCCCCTGGAGAAAGCAGGATTAAAGAAAAGACATTTACAAATAAAAATCATTAATAGATTTAAATGTAAATGGACCTGCAAACCTACTGAAGACCCAGTCCCTGAGTCTGTAACAGCCCACAGTAGCTTTTACAGATACTTAAGATCTGAAAAACCTAAAATTTCTTTTTAGACTATCTGTCAAATACTAGGCTATTTTTTCCCCCGAGAACATCAAACGATTTTTTGCCACCTGCATGCCTACCTCCAGATTGAGACAGAAAGTGCCTTGAAACGAAAGTATGTGAGGAGGGGTACTTTGGGGTCCACAGTGCATACTTACAGGGAAATTAAGCCATTAAATTTAGTCAAGAGTTTTTACAGCTGTTTTGCTATTTTACCAAAGCTCTTTTATGAAAGATTTGGGAATCATTCTAAAATACCACAGTGGATTTTTAAAGAAAACCAACCCCAAAGATACTCTGCCCTCTCCAGAGTACCTGGAAGTGTAACCGAAAGTTTCCATTTGGGAGAGGAAGGCTGTGGGTGATAGAAAGAGAAGTCCTGGGCATGCTCCAGCATGACACAGTGATCTGTGTCATCACTGTCAAATCCAGGCAGAGACCCACAGAACACAGTGCCAAGGTGCATAGGTAGTCATTTCATCCACATTCTACTCGGTCTAGCTTATATTTGCATGTAACTGTAACCAAGACAGAAGTGATCCTTCCATCTGACTCAAAACATCACATATATGTATATACATATATATCAGTTCAGTTCAGTCGCTCACTTGTGTCTGCCTCTTTGCGACCTCATGGACTGCAGCACGCCAGGCTTCCCTGTCCATCACCAACTCCTGGAGCTTGCTCAAACTAATGTCCATCAAGTTGGTGATACCATCCAACCATCTCATCCTCTGTCATCTCCTTCTCCTCCTGCCCTCAATCTTTCCCAGCATCAGGGTCTTTTTCAGTGAGTCAGTGCTTTGCAACAGGTGGCCAAAGCATTGGAGCTTCAGCTTCAGCATCAGTTCTTCCAATGAATAGTCGGGACTGATTTCCTTTAGGAGGGACTGGTTTGATCTCCTTGCAGTCCAAGGAACTCTCAAGAGTTCTCCAACACCACAATTCAAAAGCATCAATTCTTTGGTGCTCAGCTTTTTCTATAGTCCAACTATCACATCCATACATGACTACTGGAAAAAACTGTAGCTTTGACTAGACGGATCTTTGTCGGCAAAGCAATGTCTCTGCTTTTTAATATGCTGTCTAGGTTGATTATAGCTTTTCTTCCAAGGAGCAAGTATCTTTTAATTTCATGGCTGCAGTCACCATCTGCAGTGATTTTGGAGTCCAAGAAAATAAAGTCTCTCACTGTTTCCATTGTTTCCTCATCTATTTGCCATGAAGTGATGGGAATGGATGCCATGATCTTTGTTTTTTGAATGTTGAGTTTTAAGCAACTTTTTCACTCTCCTCTTTCACCTTCATTAAGAGGCTCTTTAGTTTCTCTTTGTTTTCTGCTATAAGGGTGGTGTCATCTGCATATCTGAGGTCCTGATATTTCTTCCAGCAATCTTGATTCCAGCTTGTGCTTCATCCAGCCTGGCATTTCACATGATGTACTCTGCATATAAGTTAAATAAGCAGGATGACACTATACATTCTTGACATTCTCCTTTCCCAATTTGGAACCAATCATATACATATATATAATACATATTATATTGTGTGTGTGTGTGTGTGTGTATATATATATATATATGTACAATTTACATATTGGATCTTAATTCTGCCTTCGCTTCTGCTGAAATTGAGATTTCATAGTTGAGATGGCTTTACAGAAAAGTGTTTCAGATTCTTCAATTAGCAATTCCCTTTGGGCTTCCCAGGTGAGTAAGGGTAAAGAATCTGCCTGCCAATGCAGTAGACACAGCAGATGTGGTTTTGATCCCTGGGTCAGGAAGATCCCCTGGATTAGAAAATGGCAATCCACTTCAGTATTCTTGCCTGGAAAATTCCATGGACAGAGGAGTCTGTTGGGCTGCTGTTCAGGAGATTGCAGAGAACTGGACACGAATGAGCGAATGAGCACACATTCCTTATAGAAAGTCTCCATACGGATTCATTCTCCTGAATGCTTCTCTCTTGGGCATATGAATGGATCATGACTTAGGATACATTTAGATTTGCACAGAGTAAGAATAATGAGAAAGCTGACAAACGAGCACTATTTCCCGGGAAAATTTGATAAATAAGATCTCTCAGATACCTAAGACTATGTCCCCAGGCATGGCTGCTGTCTTTGTAAACTCTCTGGTACCAAAAAGACAAAAAAGAAGGTAACAGGTGGTGGTAACTCTGTTTGTGTATGTGTGTTTATGTGTAAACTCTATGTAATTCTCTCTCACACAGGCAAAATTATTTCTCTGCCCCACATATTCAAAGTCTTATATCCCAAAGCTACAATATTTAAGTGACTAGGGAATTAACTAATTAATTAATCTGTCCTTATTTATAAGGACACTTTTATGGGTCAACTAAAGAAGCCTTGCTAAGAAAGAAAAGAGCTTCACAACATAAAAGCAAGGTTAACCCCTCTGCTTTATACATCTGTACGTTAGCACTCAGAGATATGCAGGTGTACACTAACAGGTAGAAACTTTGTCATTAATTTTTCCTTTCACCACTGAGATCTTTTTTCTTCCTTTAAAATTGGTTTATGATGCTATGACCAATATTATGCAAAGAGATCTATGAGGCTTTTCAATTTCAAAGCATGCTAATACACCAAAAGCTCCCACTCAGGAATTAGCAATGATCACAAAACATTCCTTGAATTTAAATAAAGAGACAATGCATCATTGGGAGGCATGGGCTTCAAATGCCGATAGGTACATTGCAAAGATACAACGTGATGGAAAATATTCACGGTAGATATCTGCTATGTACCCACTTGGCCAGTATGAATAAGGAAAATAAAATCACAAGTTAGATGCCATTAATCTAAACCTTGCTGTTTTTCTTTCTTTTTTCAAAGTACAGAGGAACTCCTTAAATAATCCAGAAATTATTCTCTGGAAATCGAAAGTAGTATCAGAAAGTAGTATCCCTAAAATAAATTTGATAACTAGCTTTGCCAATAGAGTATCCTGGGGTTGGATTAGAATTAGGGTTCAAAACGAGCTATTTCTAAGTCACCCATGACCTTGAAGTCTCTACCAACATTTCCTTTTCTATCCTGGATCTCAGATTTCAACTTTTAAAAAGAGTACATGGATATCTGCAAAGTGTTAAGGAACAAAGAACTAAGAAAAAGCCTAAGTGACAACTGCCAATATTGCTACCTTTTAGGAGATCTTATTACTATGTTTCTGCTCCCAGGACGGTAAGAGCCAACCAGAAGGAAAAGGATAAAATTCAGCTTCCCTTTGTCTTACTCCCTGGAGTTCTCAATTCCTAATTTGGCATTTTTATTCTTTAGGAGAAGAAATACTAAGGTGCCTTTAACATTTTAAAGTACTTTCTTAATATATCTTTTAAAAAGTCACCCTGAGAGTTTCACAAAAGCCACAAAAACTCTTCCAGCACAAAAGATAACAGAACATGAAGAAATACCACTGAAGAGGGAAAGCAACAGGGTTGCATTTGCTTGCTTTGATAACATCTCTTTGGACAGTGAATGAACCCCATAGCTCTATACAACAAAAGGGTGGAGCTCTCTGTATACACCCATGTGCTAGGTCATCCTATTGTCTTAGATGCTAGAGAAGGCCAGGCAAAGTTGTGTAGGGGTACTTTCTTTAATCATGAAAATAGTCCTCCCCTCATCCTTTAATTTTCCAGTTCTGAGACTCTCTCAGTGGTTCTTTCCTCCATAAACTGCTTTCAAGCTACTAGTCTTCTCTCTTAAAGTTCATCTTGATAATAATAATATTTAGGCTTAACCATTTCTGAACATGGGCTCTCACACAACTCAAATCCATCAAAGCTGGGTCTTCGGCGCTATTCATGACCATTGCAAAGTTTGGACTAATGTGAAAATGGCCAGGCTATAAAGCTCTTAGTTGACAAGTGCACAAGATTCAGCATACAATGTTCCCAGCATGGTCAGTGAGGAGTTTCATGGTGAGTCCACTCTTTCACGACAATAGAGTCAGGATATCTCCAATCCATCAATAATATTTGGGCAATAATGAGTTAATTTTCAGAAGAGGAGGGGGAGACTTTTCTATAAACTTCCAGGGACATTTTAAATAGCCATTATTGAGCTATCAAAATTTAGTTCCTATGTATGGAATGCATTCACTATAAATAAAACATGACATTTCTTCCTCTTTACAATTTACTGAAAAGTCTAGCCAAGCATGAACTTTTTTTTATGACATCCTGCTTATTACAGAGATTTCTTCACACAACAGAGAACTGGCTTTCTAGATAGGACTGTGCTTTTCTGTTGTTATATTACTGTGCTGCTGTTGTGATTGTTTAGTTTCTTTCTTCTATAAAAGTAGAGTGAATTAAAAAGGAGAACTTTGTGATATGCATGAGCAGCCTAACAAAGCCATGCTCATCCGTTTAAAGTTCACATAGAGCCTCAAACAGAACTGAAAGACCAAATTAGTAGTTAAAATAACTCTTAAACAAAATCATATGCTTTAGCCATAAAGCATGATGCCATGTACTTATGATCCTTTTCCATCTGGGTTTACTGCTTTGTTTTTTAAATTTTGGCCCCTTAAATAAGTCTCTCTCTTTTTTAAATGACTACCAGCCTCAAATTGGAAACCAGCTTTATAAGCTGGCAGCCACTACATTTGTGTTGCACACCTGCTCCTCTAATACCCACCACCTGATTTCTATAGTGCCGTAAACACAGAGGCACATTCATCTGGGACTGATATATAACAATGATCATGCAAAAGAGCATTGGTGGTAGCAATCATTTAAATACAGAATGCTTAGACAACTGCTCTCAAACCTCCATGTATACCCAAATCACCCAGGAATTGGTGACACCTATTGTTAGGCCTCACCTTGAAAGTTTCAGATTCAGAAGATTTTAGATGGGGCCTGGAATTCTGAATTACATACCCAGGTCATTCTGAAAACTCATGGACTACCACATTTTGGAACTCCCTCATAAGAGGAGTCTGCAGCTCTGCTCCCAGACTGAAAAAGCTGACAGACAGACTCTGAGGGTGTACAACATGAGTAAAGCTTGCTGAAAATACTTACAACTCACAGGCACAAAGCAGAAACGCAGGATTGCTTGAGTAGGGAAATACAGCACTCCTACCCAGCCCTGATCAGCGCACATCCGGTACAGAGCAATGTAACGTGGTGGTTGAGAGAATAAATCCTGGAGTCTGATCGCCAAGATTCAAATCCTTACTCAAAGGAATTAACTTCTCTCTCCCTCAGTTTCTTAAGATATGATATGGGAATAGTAATGAGCATCTACTTTACAAAATTCATGGGAAGTGAAAGTATACAAAATTAATAGGAAGTTTAAGTAAACCAAAACATGCAAGGGATATAAAACAGCATGTGACATATA
Organism: Muntiacus reevesi; assembly: GCF_963930625.1. Classification (NCBI taxonomy): domain Eukaryota; kingdom Metazoa; phylum Chordata; class Mammalia; order Artiodactyla; family Cervidae; genus Muntiacus; species Muntiacus reevesi. Next base: position 37,880,732 of record NC_089265.1, on the reverse strand, counting down.
CAACACCCTTAGCAATCGAGCTGTGTGTGTCCAACCCCTGCTTAAAATGCAGAATAGTCACTGAAGAAGAAACTTGTAGAATCCCTTTATTCAAACTGAGGGCCAAAGGGCAAGTTTCCAGTTTTATTCACTCACATTTGCATAAGGAACAAGCTACAGTCATTTTGCCCGTCTGTCTGGCATTTGCCATTTCTTCATCTCCCTTCCAGTTGGCTGGTTCCTCCTTCCTCCCCAATCCAAGGGATTAGAGTCTTCTTGCTAATTTATCATCAAGCTAGCCCCAGGCTGGGGTGATCAATGTCATGAACCAGAAGTCTCCAGAGGAGCAGGACCATTTCAATATGGGTCTTTCCAAATGCTTTGGTTTCAGGTTGAAACTGCTCCACCTAAACCATGACTGAGCATCCTCATCACCAAGGATTTGTCACAGAAATGGAAGGAATTTAGTTCCCTTTCCTAAACACTTATTTTCTAAGCCTTTTGTGGCTTATATACCTTTAAATACACTCAACTACTACTCCTGATAATTCTTTTTAGATGATTAGTGTTACTTAACCCCATAACCTTTGGAGATTCACCCACATTTTGGTCCTTGTTCTCCATTTTCTATCAGCTCTCAATCTCTAAACACTTTTCACCCTTATCAGATACAGAGGTTCTACCCAATTGGATTATACTCTCTTATGGTCTATATTTTATAACTTGATCTTTATTACAACATCAGTTCAGTTTAGTCACTCAGTCGTGTCTGACTCTTTGCAAACCCATGTACCGGAGCACACCAGGCCTCCCTGTCAATCACCAACTCCCAGACTTTACCCAAACTCATGTCCATTGAGTCAGTGATGCCATCCAGCCATCTCATCCTCTGTCATCCCCTTCACCTCCTGCCTTCAATGTTTCCCAGCATCAGGGTCTTTTCAAATGAGTCAGTTCTTCACATCAGGTGACCAAATGATTGGAGTTTCAGCTTCAACATCAGTCCTTCCAATGAACACCCAGGACTGATCTCCTTTAGGATGGACTGGTTGAATCTCCTTGCAGTCCAAAAGACTCTCAAGAGTCTTCTCCAACACCACAGTTCAAAAGCATCAATTCTTCAATGCTCAGCTTTCTTTATAGTCCAACTCTCACATCCACACATGACTACTGGAAAAACCATAGCCTTGACTAGATGGACCTTTGTTGGCAAAGTAATGTCTCTGCTTTTTAATATGCTATCTAGGTTGGTCATAACTTTCCTTCCAAGGAGGAAGTGTCTTTTAACTTAATGGCTGCAGTCACCACCTGCAGTGATTTTGGAGCACAAAAAAAATAAAGTCAGCCACTGTTTCCATTGTTTCCCCATCTATTTGCCATGAAGTGAAGGGACCAGATGCCATGATCTTAGTTTTCTGAATGTTGAGCTTTAAACCAACTTTTTTACTCTCCTCTTTCACTTTCTTCAAGAGGCTCTTTAGTTCTTCTTCTCCTTCTGTCATAAGGGTGGTGTCCTCATATCTGAGGTTATTGATATTTCTCCCAGCAATCTTGATTCCAGCTTGTGCTTCTTCCAGCCCAGTGTTTCTCATGATGTACTCTGCATGTAGGTTAAATAAGCAGGGTGACAATATACAGCCTTGACATACTCCTTTTCCTATTTGGAACCAGTCTGTTGGTCCATGTCCAGTTCTAACTGTTGTTTCCTGACCTGCATACAGATTTCTCAGGAGGAGAATCACTGTTCGTTGTGATCCACACAGTCAAAGGTTTTGGCATAGTCAATAAAGTAGAAATAGATGTTCTTCTGGAACTCTCTTGCTTTTTCAATGATCCAATGGATGTTGGCAATTTGATCTCTGGTTCCTCTGCCTATTCTAAATCCAGGTATACACTTGGAAGTTCATGGTTCACATATTGCTGAAGCCTGGCTTGGAGAATTTTGAGCATTACTTTCCTAGCGTGTGAGATGAGTGCAACTGTGCCGTAGTTTGAGCATTCTTTGGCATTGCCTTTCTTTGGGATTGGAATAAAAACTGACCTGTACCAGTCCTGTGGCCACTGCTGAGTTTTCCAAATCTGCTGGCATATTGAGTGCAGCACTTTCACAGCATCATCTTTCAGGATTTGAAACAGCTCAACTGGAATTCCATCACCTCCACTAGCTTTGTTCATAGTGATGCTTCCTAAGGCCCACTTGACTTCACATTCCAGGGTGTCTGGCTCTAGGTGAGTAATCACACCATCATGGTTATCTGGGTCGAGAAGATCTTTTTTGTACAGTTCTTCTGTGTATTCTTGCCACCTCTTCTTAATATCTTCACCTTGTGTTAGGTCCCTACCATTTCTCTCCTTTATTGAGCCCATCTTTGCATGAAATGTTCCCTTGGTATCTCTAACTTTCTTGAAGAGATCTCTAGTCTTTCCCATTTTATTGTTTTCCTCTATTTTATAACTTAATCCTTATTACATCATAAGAGATTTATTTTCCATATTCCAATGATTTGGAAATGCTATCACCATGCAAAGCCATGTTTAGGGCTCTATTCTTGTACCAAGACTTTTTCTTGGATAGCATTATTTAAAATCATCAACATAGGCTTGAGTTACACTTCAGTTACTTGGTCTTAGCCATCTGTGTCACCTACAAAGCAAACATGATCTCAGTAAATGTGATTTTGCCTCTATTTGGTCATCAGGTATTGGCACCAAACCCAGAATTCTAGCACTAAAGCCATCTAAGAAGATCATGTACTGCAATTTACTTGATTCTCCAGATACAGACAGGCTTCCTTGTGGCTCAGCTGATAAAGAATCTGCCTGTAATGTGGGAGACCTGGGTTCAATCCCTGGGTTGGGAAGATCCCCTGGAGAAGGGAAAGGCTACCTACTCCAGTATTCTGGCCTGGAGATTTCCATGGACTGTATAGTCCACGGGGCTGTCTGACTCCCAAGAGTCGGACACAACTGAGCGACTTTCACTTTCACTTTTCCAGATACAGACACAAGTTTTTGTTTAAAGAGACTTTTTCAAAGATACACAGAAGGTGGTTTATAGTATCCTGACTACTCCAGCAATCTTTCTACTGATGCAATTTCACAAGGAAACTATAAAAGTCATATTCATCAAATAAGTAGTTGGCACGCAATGAGAAGAATGACAAATACATTAAATGACAGAACTAGCTTTTAAAAGGCTGACACAATAGAAATAAATCAAATAAAAGATATTAAACAGGAGCTAACATATAGTCTTAGACATGGGTTTTTAAAAGATTTTAGGATTTTAGAAGTTTTATTCACAATTACCTCAACTGAAATGCATTTCAAGTGTGTGAATAGACAAACTGTGATATATTCATATAAATGGAATACTACTAAGCAATAAAAAGGAATGGACTACTTCAGTATACAATAACAAGTGACTCTCAAGAATGTTAGACTGCATAAAAGAAGCTAGGAGCAAATTATGCATGGTGGATGATTCCATTTCTATAAAATTATTAAAACCACAAAACTAATTTAAAGTAACAGAAAGCAAAGAAGTGGTCACCTCAGTCCAGACTTGGCAGAAGTTTTGGCTTCAAACTGACACAAGGATACTTGGCAGAGTGACGGAAATATTCTCTATATTGACCGGAGTGGTGGTTTCATAGGTATACACATTAGTCAAATTTCATAGAACTTTATACTTAAAAATGAGTACATTCTACTGAATATAAATTAAAACCCAATAAAACTGATTAAAAATATATTTTAGATCTATAGAGTGTGGGGAAAGCCTGATTAATAGGTTCCACCTGCTATCCCATGAGAACCATGATCCCATGAGAACCTTCTCATATTAAAAAATATTAAATTTTAAATGATTATAACCTTTCATTGGAGCAACAAAGTGGCATGATTGCAGAAAGAAAGAAAAAGAGTGCAACCTTAGGTTGTCTTAATTAACTATATTTTTCAGATGAAGGAGACTTGTAATTCCATTATACTATGCATTAGTCAAAACATATCTATACTGTCTTAAGCGTCAATTTGTCCACCAAATTACTTCTTGGTTTATTACAAAGGGAAATATATTTTAATTATAAAATAAGTTTAAAATACAAATAACTAGAAAGAAGAAAATTAAAACTATCAAATATATCTCCACCTCAAAATAATCACAAATCATATGTTGGATATTTAGTATATATATTTCCAATCTTTTTTTAATGTACATGTATGTATTAAAAAGATATAATGTTGCTATATAAGCCATCATACCTGACATTTTTGCCTAAAAAATATAATGTGACTGTTTTCATGTTGTTAAATTTTCTTCTTCATCATTTGTAATACCTGCTGAGTCCTGCAAAACACTACCAATCCCCCATTCTTGAACATTTATGATCATTCAAAGTTGTTTTTTTTTTTAAATGATCAGCAACTTTGAAATTATAGCTAAATTTTTATTCAGACTATGGAGGGCTTCATAAGGATAAATTCCTAGTAGTGGAACTGCTAAGAAAAAAAGTATTTTTTTTTCTTAAAAGTTTCACATTATTAAGGCTTTCAGTACCAGCAAATTGAGAACCATACTTGAGATGCTGACAAACAGGAAGGTATCCAAAAGATGACAACCGAAATGTCCACACGTGTCTTTGAGGCAGGCTGGAAGGGCCTGGGTGTATGTGGCCTGGAGAAAAGAAAACTTAGAAGGAATGGTAAATTCCCCCAAAAGGGAAAGGGTTTTTGTTTTCTCGTCTGCTTCTTTGTTTCTCACTTAAAGTTGATTCAACAATATACTAGGTTCCTTGAGAAAGGGTAATTTACTATGCTGCTTATTAAGGTACTGCATCTCAGCTACAAAACTGCCCCTTCGTGCTGTGCTTTATGATGCTAAAGCTGGGAAGCTGCAATTTGTTTCTCCTTAGACCTGTTAGCCTCTACTAATAGGGAGTGCTATAGGAAAATGAGAGGGAAAAAGGGCTAGTTCCTTTCATGTTTTTCTGTTCTTGTCAGTATTCCCCTTGGAGGCCTTCATCTATCTTGACCTCAGTGTGTATTAGTCACTCAGTCATGTTCTGCTCTTTGCAACCTCAGGGACTGTATCCTGCCAGGCTCCTCTGTCCATGGCATTCTCCAGGCAAGAATACTGGAGTAGGTTCCCATTCCCTTCCCCAGGGGATCTTCCCAACCCAGGGATCCAACCTGGATCTCCTGCACGGCAGGCAGATTCTTTACCATCTGAGCCACCAGGGAAGCCCCTGACCTCAGTAATTAGTTCCAATTTGCAGTTTTTTCAGCAAGGCCAGAACCAGACTCATCTCAAGTTTCCTCCTCAGAGATCTGGTTGCCAACTCCCAGAGGATCCTTCTCTAAGCCCCCAGATTTTAACAATTGTGACCTCTTCTCTTTGTTCCTATTTCAAAGGGTGATAGCTACTTTCCACAGTTACTTCCTCCACTCTTCTTAACCTTTTCATTGTTCTCATATGTACTTTGGAATTGTTTAAAACTGTTATGAATTATTAAGCACCACAATTCTTTATGTTGAATTCTCTCTGTTGAAATGACAAATGTGGTTCTGGTCTTCTCAGTGGGCCCTGACTGATTGATATTGTTCCCCATCACTAGAGCTAGGTAAATTGAGAAGGAATTGCTTCTATTCTAGAATACTGTAAAGGAAATTCCTAGACTAAGGGAAAGTTACACCGGATCAATAGTCTTAAAATGATTTTTATCAATGCAACCCTTTTTGCAAATACAATTTTATGCCAAACTCAATACGATAATGCATATAAGAGGGAGCTTCTTTGGCTAAAATAGGGGTATGGAGCATTCTGGCCCTACTTGCATGGTCCCGCTCCACCAAAAGCTTCTATAGAGTCCTGTTCCCACTTGCTCTGCCCCAACCTTCTGTGCAACTGTTGGGTTTAGTAGAACCCAGTCCAGCAACCACTGACCCACACAACTTGAGCTCCCTTCCAAATCTTATGATTCTGTGACTGTGTAATTCATCTCGCATGGTCCCAGGACTCTCTGGAGATCTGCGGAACCCAATACAGCTCCAGCAGTACAGACGTCTGTCTCCTGCCCCAGGGTGACTGATCGATTCCTGATGACTGATAGCTGTCCCATGTATAGCCCCATCTTTTGACCACAAAAGGAAACCAAGGAATCCTTTTCAGCCCGGCTGGGGGTAATACAGTAGAGAAATCATTATTATTGTAGCACTGCCATTCCAGCTGTTAAGGACAGGTCAGCATTTTTCATTATAATCCCTCTTCTTTTGGAGCTTTCTAATGTGACTTAAAAAATCTGCTCTAGCTTAAAGTTTGGCATGAAAACTCTTGGCTCCAGGCTGTACTTTCTTTCAGTGAAGCTACTAAAAATGTATTTAGCTACTTTAGAGCCCAGAGAGGGCACTGCAAGTCCTGAATAAGAAAAATCTGTCCTTTCAAATGCTCTCCACCCCTACTCCCACCCCCCAGAAAACTATTAGGCTTTCTTTTCTCAAAAAAAAAATAATAATAATTTCAGACTATTTGCTGAAAATGTAGTTTTGCTTCTTTAGGAAATTGTTAAATTGAACCAAGTCTTTGTGATACTCAAACTCTTCAAATATAAACCAGTTTAATGCAAACAAGATATTTCATATTAAAGGTGGTTTTCCAACACACATGTTCCACTGTGGTTTGCTTTAAGTTTATGTCTTTACCTTCTTTGACCTCCCAAATAGGGTCATAATGCTTTTGGAACAAATTCCAAACATTAACTTTTGTATAGTAACATTTGTAACCTGCAAATACTTTTTTCTTCATATATTTTGATCAATTGTCAACAAAGGTTGTAAGTGCAGGTATTAGAACTATTCTATCTTCATGGAAGAAAAGATTAAAGATCAGAGAGTTTGACTTGCTTAAAATGCTGGTCAAATCCTGACTAGGAAAAAGACTTTCAGTATGCCTTCTCTGTTCTTGCTCTGAAAGGTATGCTGCTTTCCTAAACTGCAGTATCTGCAAACCAAAGTGAAGAAAGCTAAACAAGGGAGAATATCCAATCCTGATGTTCCCTGGTGACTCAGACGGTAAAGAATCTGCCTGCAATGCAGAACTGGGTTCGATCCCTGGGTTGGGAAGATCCCCTAGCAGAGGGCATGGCAACCCACTCCAGTATTCTTGCCTGGAGAATCCCCATGGACAGAGGAGCCTGGCAGGCTACAGTCCATAGGGTCGCAAAGAGTCGGACACGACTGAGCGACTAAACACATAGCACATCCGACCCTGAAACTTCTGCAAGCCTGGAGCAACTTGTTCCATTGATGGGATTTTCTTATCTGCCTCTCCAGGAAAAGAACCTCCAATCAGCAGAGGTCAGGGCTGTTTCAGTCCTCACCCTGTTCCTCTGCGTTTGGGATTCAGTTCAAGTCACAACCAAGGAAATGCCTTTGTCCCCAAGCATGTGCTAAGAACAGCATGGACTATAGAGCCTGAGAAATGTAGGCTGAAATACTAGCTTTAACACTCAAAACTGGGAGCAGCCTTTATTTCCACCTTTGAAAGAGAATTTTAAAAATTAAAAAAATTTAAAAATTAAAAAAAAAATTTTAATTAAAAAACTTTTAAAAATTTTAAAAATTAAAATTTAATTTTAAAAATTAAAAAAGACACTGCCTTGAAAAATTGCTGTGATCGTTAAAAGAAATCAATACACAAGAAAAATTCAATGAATCATAGTTCCTCATACAGTAACATTTCCTTCTAAAAAATCTAATAACGAGAATAAAAAAAGAAAAAGGAGGTATTCCACAGATATTTGTTGATAAAATAGAAGATACTATGACTGAGCACACATGCATGCATGAATACTGTCATCCTAAAAGATGAAAAATATGCACAATCATTTAAGAAGATTACAACTAAGGATGCACTTGGAAAGTGCTGTTGTAAAAATGTCCATGCAGGAATCTGTCTGCTTGTAAGGCCTAAGGACTCAGAGCGTACTCGGTTTCTATGAAACATGGCCCTATGGCTGATTCATATCAATGTATGACAAAACCCACTGAAAAATAAAAAAAAAAAAAGAAAGAAACATGGCCCTAAAATTCACCTAGAAACTGTGCACTATGATTCCAAAACAATCCTTTATTCCAATTTTAAGACACCTCATTTGGTAGTTTATCCATTATCTTTTCCAGCATTCTTGCATTTGTAAGCATTTCTTGAGTATCTACTATACCTCAGGCATTGTGATAGACACTGGGATGCAGAAATAAGTAAGCCAGGACTCAGACTAAAGTTAGCTGGGAGGCATCTGCCTCGGATACACAATTTAAAGGGGCTCCAAAAACTCAATAGTCAAGATAAATAATATTTTGATGTAATATTTTCAGTATTCAGTATCAACACAAAAAATTCACTGTGAATAAAATATCAAGATTTTAAATAAAGACAACAGTGCACAGTGTTATGCTGCATCATATAGAAGCTGAGGCAGAAAGAAAAATTAGTAATAATGATCCTGTTCTGTTTAAAATTTTGATATTTTGTCCACCATGGATTTTTCTGTATTGATACTGATTACATCAAATCTTACAGTAAAATGTTATTGATCTTAATATGATGAGCTTTTGGCACCCCCTGAGATTTCTGACTCTAATTCTGGCCCTGAATAAGACATGTCTCATTGTTGGCTGAAACCTGGAATTCCATAGTTGCCAATCGGGGGAATCTAGGGACATTAAGGATATACTGCAAATATTGAGACTAAGAAAAAGCAAGGGGCAAATGGCACAAGGCTGGTCTGCAGCAATACCTGAAACCAGTCCTTCTGTTGGGTCATCCTCTGCTACATCATCAACTTTCATACTCCTTTCACTTATGAAGAAACAGCCTTTGAGGTGGCTCTGTTTGTCACTCACAGTCTGTTTACACACACAGCTCCATAGAGCAACTGGATTTCCACTGGCAAGGTTTCTACTCCGCAGGGCATTTTTCCAGACTTGCCTGGCGGGCTCTTAGTCACGAGAGTAGAGTCTGCTCCAGACCTGATTGGCTACCATGGATCCCTTAGCTGTTCTTGGGTTACACAATAAGCTTCATATTTTCAATGCAGGCCAGGCACCCAAATTCTAGTATGGCACTGAGCATTACTATGCCATGTGGGATTGTGACTGCCAGACACAAATGGTACAAAAACGACCCACTTGATTTCTTTTCAAAATATTCTTAAGCATCCAGGTTCTCTCTCCTAGGACTTCTCAGGCTTACTCTGTCCTTACCACATCCAATCCTTTCTCTGTTGCACATTATTATCTGTAACAGCAGAGGCTGTCAGCTGTTAAGTAAATTGGGCTACATTCCTCAGTCTCCTTTGCACCAATATTTGACCATGTGCCTCAGTTCTACTCAACAGGGCATGAACAACATACGTACCCATGTACGTCAGATGTCCCATGTGTAATCCACCTTTCCTTTGCTCCTTATATAGCTAAATGGAGAGACTACTGTAGTCCTCCCAGACAATGAAGTCAAGGGTAGGTAGAGCAGGGGTCTCTGGGTGAAAACAAGGAAAGCCCCCAAATTCAAAATATACTTTGACTGGAAATAAAATAAGCTCATTGTATAAGCCACTGGTACTTAGGGGTCTGATATAGCAACCAGCCTACCCTGACTGATCTACTTCCTCAACTAGACTATAAACTCCTCACTGATAGGCTCTGTATCTGATGCATCTTGATATTCTCAACAGTGAGCTGTACACAGTAGGTTTGCAAAAAAAATTCTACAGTAAATAAACCACATCAATTTCCCTCCTGAAGCTATTATAAACAAGCGCCTCCACCACCATTACCAATAAAATGACTAATGATGAATTACCCTCAATATCTTATAGTCTCAAACTTGAAAATGAAGGCAAAAATATTCGGAGAAACCCCTATTAATTATGATCACTAAATAAAATGACTCATTCTTCTTAAATGCCACTTCATGTGCACAATCAGTTAATATCTAAATGTAAACAAACATCCAAAGACAGAAGACAGAGTCAGAATGGGAAACCCAGACACATACTTGAGTTTTCTTCTGGAAAAATTTCTAATGCACTACATTGTCTTAGGATTTGTTTGTGCTCTGTGAATATCACAGTTGACACCTTGTCAAAACCAAGGGAAATAATTGCATCTCCGAGTAAGAGCATCATGCAGGCAGCAATTTAAATGTGGTATTGTTTATCAGCAGTGATTTACTAATATCTTACTGTATATAACTATGTGTGATAGGAGAAAAATGTATACGTCCTAATCAAGATTCTAGTATAAAAACAAAATTTGTTATGCTTCCAATTCAAAAGAAGATGGAACAAAGGGAAAGGGGATAAAATACGAAGCTGTGTTTTTTCCTCTTATAAATAAATTTTTAAGGAAATCTAAGTCTTCAATGTTTTATCTTCATCTGAGATGAGGTGGGCAAGATATAAGCCAGTTTGCTCAGGTCTTGAGGGAGAAGAAAAACAACCTACCTTATGAGGTTATTAAGCTAACACCTCAGCAAGCTGCAGGCATGCTACTCACTTATTACACAAAACCAAAATGTTCTGACAGTCCATAATTATGTGCTGAGAACTCTAATGAATAACTCCGCATCAGAAGGATTCATGGAACTTTGATCACTGTCCCAAGAGGCAGCGGGTCAAGATGAACCTTGAAATCTGATTAACATCACCCATCTTCATCCAGCACTCTAAAAATACTGCTTTGTAGCTCTTCCACACTTCACTTGATTATTTTGAAAACACAGTTTTGTCAAATACCCTACAGCAATTATAAAAATACTAGTATACACTATTGAAGTAGATTTAGGATTTAGTTTATATTAAATTTCCCATACATATTCCTCTATGCCATTTTGTTCCCAGCCCACAGCCATTTAAAAAAGTCATATTTTAGGACTCAATGATATACTACATTAAATAGATAACTGGCTATAATTTAGTACCTTGTCTCTACAAGTGAACAAGTTTTTTGAACATCTGGGTTTGAAGTGATTTGTTTAAAATAAGTCACTTACACACCCTTTTCTCTATTCCTCTTGGTTTTAAGATGTGAACCAGGAGAAGAAATTTGATTTAATTGAAGCTAAATCATCATAAAAAGGAATGGATCCACGCTTGTAGATTCATCAGTAATTCAGTTCAAGTGAGATGTGTATTTGTGTGCGTGTGTGTGTGTGTGTGTGTGTGTATGTGTGTGTGTGTGTGTGTATAAAATGAAAACATAAGTGTCCTGTGGTCCTTCTTGGTAGGGTTAGAGAAAAAATGGCAAAAACTCAGAATACATACTACTAATACATACTCCTAAATACTGCATTCAAGGCAAGACATCACTAATCAATACCCCACGCTTTTCAGCTGAGCCTGGCAGTCTATAATCCTTACCACAGCCCTCTAAGTAGCTGCAACCAGACACATAGAATTGAAAAACTGGGTGAAAATCAGTATATCCAGCCCCAAATTTGTCCTATTATTGATGAATGTTTGAAGTGAACAAGACTTTAGTAGAGTTTATGCTGTTCAATTCCTCCATTCCACAGGTAAAGAAACTGGGAAATGGAAGTGTTAATTGACTTTTCAAAGGTCAAATAATCAATGCACAGAGATTTTTTTAATTGAAATCTTTGAACTGATTTTATATTATTTTCAGGTATGATTTATACCACTGAAAAGCATGCACAACAAGATTTAAGAATAAAGGGGTTCAAGAAAATCATTTCAGGTGTGTTCTATAAACAAACAAAAAACGTACCACAAAAAGTACAGGGAGAGCTATAGAAAAAAAAATCACTCTCTACCTTTATATTCATGCAAGATCATCAGTAAAACTTACCATAAACTCTTACTTCATGTACCCTGTGTTAACATCAATAATTTCTGATTTCACTTGCTATTTCATGCCAGAAAAAAGAGGCAACACACATAGAAAATATCTCCAGAGGAAAAAAAATGCCTCTGCTTGACCATTCTGAGTTCATCATCATTTATACCATGGTCATATCTGATTGGAGAAGGCAATGGCACCCCACTCCAGTACTCTTGCCTGGAAAATCCCATGGACAGAGGAGCCTGGTAGGCTGCAGTTCACGGGGTCGCTAAGAGTCAGACACGACTGAGCGACTTCACTTTCACTTTTCACTTTCATGCATTGGAGAAGGAAATGGCAACCCACTCCAGTGTTCTTGTCTGGAGAATCCCAGGGATGGAGGAGCCTGGTGGGCTGCCGTCTATGGGGTCGCACAGAGTCGGACACGACTGAAGTGACTTGGCGGCAGCAGCATACCTGACTGCCCATCTCTCTCCACAGGGTCACATGGAGATCCTCAGTGCTTGGACACCATTCAGGGTCTGAGGCCAGGTTTTACAAAACAAAGCACACTGACTTCTCCAGGTCCATTTAATAAAGCTTATTCTATGTTTTTAGTTTAGTAGCATTAAAAAGACATGGAGTCCTCTGGGAAGAGAGAAAACAACTATGAAGCCCTCAAAATCGCTCATCTCTCTCTCTCTCACACACACACACACATGCACACTTTTCCCAGACTTCACTTAAACTGTGAGGGCCCATAGAATATCCTTCATCTTGGGATTCTCTAAATTTGAAGAACGTCTGAGAGAAATGTTAGTCCAAGGGGAGGGAAAATAATGGCAAACTGCTAATGCTACGAAGCCAAAAGCCTCCAGCAGGTTCCCTGTGGTGGAGGAGAAACAGCCATGAGAAAGGACTTCACACAAGGAGACAGGAGGAGCAGCTGGGGAGGAGGTGGAAGTGGGTGACAGAGACACGAAGCCAGAAACAGAGCTGCGAGGAAGAAGGGGAAAAAAGGCTGAGCAGCCGAAGGCTGGCGGTTAAAATAACTCGTGGTAACAGAGTGTTCTTTGTTACCACACACTGCTCTTTGTTATCACACATTACAGAAAGTTATAAACAACAGAAGCATGCCGTACACCAAGCTGCGCTTCAAGTTCCAGGCTCCGGTGACCTAACAAACTCCTCGGCTTCCCTCTTGCGTAGATTGACGCTGTTTCCAGAACACCATGTCAGGACTGTGGCCATTAATCTGTATATCTCAAGTTGCACACAGGGGCCTTCTGTGATATCTGGCACTGTGCTGCTTCTTTCCAAGAACCCTCCTGCCTTCACACTGATGCAGGTTAGAAAGGGTTAGACCCATCGGTGATGAAAAACAACCATCAGGTTATACAAGAGAAAGGATGTGAAACTTTTCTTGGGGGAAAAAAAATATCCAGAGAAAATGATCCCGTTTGAGTTTATACATAAAATTAGATACTCAACAGAAACAACAAAACAGCTTGCCCGTGAAGGCAGTGGACAGACACTGCCCACTTCCAGAAAGGGACCGCCCAAGGCGGCTCTGCAGAACCTTCCCTCTCTCCCTGCCTGGAGCGCCATCCTTTACAGCTACATCCTTCACACTACAGGCAATCAACTCTCTTCCCTCCAGCTCTCACATCTGGTTTCACATTTACCAACCACCCTGGGCACAGGTCACTGAGTAGAGGGCATGAGGAGAGATGGACTGTTCAGTCGTGCTTCTTCTCACGATGTCCGTTTCATAGCCAGTGGCTCATAGTTCATTTCCTTTCCCCTCAAGGCCCTTCACTATGACCTTTCTTTCCTTGCCCAGTAAGTCATATTCCCCCTCAGAAGCAAACACTGACTTTCTAATTACCAAAGTGCTCTTAGAGTCTTCACTCTGAGTTCTCAGTAGCAGTGTTAACAGGCGTCAGACACTACAGAACACTTCCTCCTCGTTCAAACTTTCATCACTGTGCTATTGTAGACTGTGTCTCATTCTGTGTTATAAGCAATCACTTTGCTTCTATCACTGATGACTTTATTCACCTGCCATTTAAATGTTGATGGTTTCTAGGGATTCCCTTTTTTCTCACTGCTTGCTCTGAATTCTGAACATGCTGTTTCTCACTAGACCATTAGACAAAACCATGTCTAATTCATCCATGAGCATCACTTAGCAAAGGTACAAATCCTGAGATAGGAGCATGCCCAATACATTCCTATTATCACCAGAGCCTGTAGTGTTTCTCCTTCTGTTTTATTTCTCAGATCTTTCTTATCTTCATTTCCACTGCCATCTTCTCAAGTCAAACTGTTAAGGTAGTAGCCAAAGTTATAATCCTAACCCTATCCCCAAACTTGTGCTTTCTCCTCTGCCCATTCCATCCTTCAGAGGACCACCAAAAGTATTCTTCTGAAAGACAGATATGTCTTATATTCCTACCATTCTCACACACCTTCAACCATTCCCCTTTATTCTTATACAGAATGACATCTAAACTTCATGAGATGAGAAATGTAATGTCCTCAACAATTTGGCCTCAACCTCCAGATGTTTACTGCTACATGTATCCTACACTCCAGCCTTACTGATATACTCAACATGTATTCTGTCTTCTATTTCTCTGAACATATGGTTCTTTCTACCTCATTCTAGTGAAATCCCATCCCCAAGTCCCAGCTGAAGGATCATGACCTCTATAAAACTGTAGCAGCCCTAACTTAGGGCAATAAGCCATCCATTTCTTCCTCTGAGTTATCGGGGCACTTATCCCATACCTTTTCCAAATCACTGAATATGTTATATTTCAAGTTATATCTTTATGTGTATCATACTGTGAACTCTCAGGAATCAGAATTCCAGTCTTGTATTGCCAGTGCCTAATACAGCACCTGGCACATTTGTAGAATGTTTATTATGTAGGATTGAATTCAGTGACATTTTAAAAAGGATCTTCCAGAAATAAATCATTTACAATTAGTCAGACACAGGAAACTGTGAAAAGCAGGTATCTCTAGAGAGGAAAGATGACAGAATGTGTTAATAGACAGACTTGCTTTCCACTGTATATTCTTTCATCATAGAGTTTTAGATTTTTTTTTTTAATATTAACGTGTACTACTATTCAACATGGTCCAAGAAGGCACTATAACATATGCCTGGCACTATACATAGACAGGATTTTAGGCATCATGGAACAACTTCATTAACCAAAGAAACCTATGAATTTACATAATCTCTGTGTAGATTATTCTTTCTTTCCCCTCAATTCCCACAGATCCACGTTGCTCTTTATTTGTAGCATCTGGCACAGTCTAACTGATAATGTTATGATTTATAGATGTGTCCTCCATGCTGGGTAATGAACTCCTAGAAGACAGGGACTCTCTACTTCTCACCTCCACAGCATCTACAAGTTTCTAGTATACAGTGCATACACTTGGCAGTCAACTTGCAATTGTTTAATAGGATTGGTCTGACCAAGAAAACATGACCAAGTTTCAAATTTGAAAGAGCAATAATTGTACTAGTTTTCAGCTAATAATTCATGTTAAGTGGAAGCAAGGAAGAGAAAAATCTAAAACACTGCTAATAGGTAACAGCAATAAATATTAGTTTACTATGCTCATATTGAGGGCAGAGGTAGAATAGCTACAAAAACGTTATCAATTTTTTTGTTTTGTTATCCATTATTTAGGTCAGGGATAAAATACATATTTTACTTTCAAGTGAGAGTCTTGAAAATAGGCAAGGCCAAAACTGAATAGAACCACCATTAAGTGAAGGTGATAAAAAAGTTTTGAAATAAAAGAGGAAAAGGCAAATGGATTCTGAAATAATAACCTTACAGACAAAATAGAAAAAAATATCAGCAATTTCCAAATAGATCTAAAACCTAATTGGTGAAAATACTTCCAACTAAATCCTTTAGTGCCTAGGAGACAGTTTGAAAGTCCCCTGCTATGAATAACATAAAGCACACAATGTGGACTCTACTCTCATAGAGCAGAAAATACAGTTATACTAACAGCCACATTAAAAGTTAGAAAACAATAGAAGACTTAAGAAAAAAAGTACAACAACATAAGATTCACATATGTGAGATAAATATTCATTGAGTACACATATTCCTAATATGGAAATACACAGTCATATTCCTTTGTGAGGAGACAGTCCAAAGATACCCCATTCTATTACACAGCATACACCTGACCATTTCTTCCATGAAATCTTCACCTTTATTCCTCCAACCCTTTCTTCCTCCCTCCCCCTTCACCATACACACAGAAGTGTTCTCTCTGGCCCTTAAATACATCCAGAGATTTATCTATCCCTGTTTACACCATATACCATTATCCCCATTTTGTATTACACTTACTTACAGCCAGGTAATGGACCAATGAATTTTAGATCACTTGCAGATAAATGTCACATTTCATTCACTAATAAACTCTCAATGCATTTGCCACAGTGGAACACAGCTGATTGGCTAGACAATGTCTGATCACAGCTTGTTAGATTTGGACTTCTCTACTGTCACAAACCCTGTAAGAATTCTACTTCTCAGAGGGAGGAAGAATAAAGATAGGAAAGGGGGGAAAAAATGACAGAAGAGCAGTTAATACCATGTAGATAAATCCTTCTTATCAAGGCAACTTGCAACAATTAATTTATTGACATGCCTCCTTTTAGAAGAAAGTATTACACCTTTGTGGTCCATAGCCTCATCCAATCCTTGATATAAAACATAGGTCTGATGAATATTTGGAAAATCAATTAGTTAGTTAAAGAGAGAGAAGGGTGAGAAAAACAAATGTTCTCAATTAGTATCTACTGAAATGAGAAATGAATGAAGGTCAACAGGAGAGAAGGGCAATCCTCCCTTAGTTTCCCCATCCCAACACGTCCCAAAGTGATTCAATAAGATATCTATACCTTAAGCAAAATTTGAAAAGATACTATAAGTAAAAATTCACAGAACAGTTATCTTCTTAAAACTGGCTATTAACTAATTTAAACTAAATTCAATTCAATAAATATTTACTGAGCAGCAACTATATACAAGGTGTGTTTCTGATACTAGGGAGGAAAGAAATAAATAAGATTGTCCTTTCCCTCAAGGACCTTACAATTTACTGTCCTGTTCCTTGTAAACTGCAGTACTTTTTACTATGATGCAAAAAACATGATGATATTTCACAATATTTATGAAGTCCTATGTTTTTTTTCATTTATTTTTATTAGTTGGAGGCTAATTACTTTACAATATTGTAGTGGTTTTTGCCATACATTGACATGAATCAGTCATGGATTTACATGTGTTCCCCATCCCGATCCCCCCTCCTGATGGTAACAATAACCCTATATGCAAAACAGAAAAAGAGACACAGATGTACAGAACAGACTTTTGGACTCTGTGGGAGAAGGCGAGGGTGGGATGTTCTGAGAGAATAGCATTGAAACAAGTATACTGTCAAGGGTGAAACAGATCACCAGCCCAGGTTGGATGCATGAGACAGGTGCTCAGGGCTGGTGCACTGGGAAGTCCTATGTTGTAAAATCATGGCCAAAAAATAAAAAAATAAAAAATAAAATAAAATCATGGCCAAAAGAGATATACCAATTCTCTTTTTCAAACAGCCTGAGTACTTCACAGCCAAATCCTACATGGCAGCCTGCCAGCCCAAAGGGCCTCACCCCAAAACGCCTGTATTCCCTCCTCAGAAACAAAATGAAATAGACAGGTCTTCAAATGGAGTTACCAATGACTTAATTTTGACAGAAACATCTATATCCGCATTTCTATGTTAAAACAAAGTTGGTAGGAAGGCTCTCCCTCACAACTTTCTTTAGACAAAATTTCAAGGTTGGCTTTATCTTTATTTCTGTGGACTGATCACAAATATTCATATCTGAGCTAGTTTTTTATGCTTCTTAATAATTTAAATGCTTGTCACAACTGCAATGTGTCAATTTAAGCTCAGGTTCTATAGGGATACATTACTCCACTATATAAAGGAGACAGATATCACCTATAAAATAGCTCAGTTTAATGAGTTTATCTCAAAAATGAAAAACAAAAATTCCTGAAAAGTCTAATCTTAAATAGCAGACATAATGAATAATATATTTTTCTCTTTCACAAAGGGCTTAAGATAAAACAAATGTAAGTATATATGTATGCTTGTATGAATATATACTTATATATAAATATGAAATATTAAAGATAATATAAAATTGTGTATTTCCATACATGGCTTTAAAATTCAAATACATGAAGAAAGGGGAAATGAAAACATATTACTATTTCAAAATTATTGGGGAATTACCGAGGTATAGTATTGCCAAAATATAAAAATACTAAAAACAAAAAAAATTAAATGTTCAGGTGTCTTCACTAATTAAGTAGTGAAGAGAGGAAAATCCACATTTCCAAGCGATCACATAGAGGAATACTTCTTTTCACTCAGAAGAAGTGGAATTTCCCCCTAAGTACCATGTTCTTGGCATAAGGGATGTTATGTCCAAGAACTCTGCTCCTTACTGGGTTCCTTCTGCCCTGTCAGTGAGAGCGTCCTGTCTGGGCTCAAGGGGACTTCAAAGTGTATACTTCCCATTTTCATCCCATCTAGATCAATTTACTTGTCCCAGAAATAGTATCTGAAAGAGCTTTGATAAGATGATCTGCACTGCCTTTTCACTTCTTCAGAGTACCGGTGTCTTCATCATCTTCAGAGAACTCTAGACTTCTTAGTATTAGCTTCTTAGCTATAACCCCCAACAGATCCAAAATTGTGGTCTTGGCTTAATCAATATTTGATTCAGGTTTAAGAAAATCCCTTAAATTCATTCATATTGAGGATCTTAAGCTGACACTCAATGAAAACAAAACAAGCAAATAAAAGACTTGATAATATCAACTATGATGTGTCATAAGAGAATTCGTATTTTAACCTTCTTTGGGACTTTAAAAAAAAAAAAAAAAAAAAAAAAATGAGCCTTCCCAGAAAGGACCAGGGAAGCTAGAGCTAAAGATAGAAAGAAAAAAGAAAGCTTCCAAGACCACTGAATGCACACTGATGTATGCCTGACATACGCAGGCCACCTGATCCAGGACACGGAAACCAAGCAGGAGACATTCAGGGTGGTATTAAGGCCCAAGACACTAGAGTCGGATGGGTTTAGGTTCAAATTATGGCTCAGGTATATGTAGCCGCCATGGCAGCTGTTCCACTCTTTCCTCATCCACAGAGATTCTGACAGTAATTCCCTCATAAGGTATGTGAAGTAGAGGGCAATGCACTCTGCCACCACTAGGCTGATGTCAATACTTCACTGCTACTGCTGGGACTGCTGCTATTACTACTGCCAGCACGCTAGAGTCACTAGACTGTGTGCTCTATGAAGAAAAGTTTCATGCATGGCACAGTGGTTACAACTGCAGGCTCTAGAATCTAACTTCAAATCCCAGCTGGGCCATTTTCTGACTTAGGGAAGTTCCTTGAACAATTCATTTAACCTCTCTGTGCCTCAGTTTCCTTATATAAAAAGAGGATGATAACATCCATGAAGTTACTGTGAGTGAAGTATGTTAGTTGCTCAGTCATACCAACTCTGTGACCCCATGTACTGAAGCTCACCAGGCTCCTCTGTCCATGGAATTCTCTAGGCAAGAATACTGGAGTGGGTTGCCATTCCCTTCTCCAGGGGATCTTCCCAACCCAGGGATCGAACCCAGATCTCTTGCATTGCAGGCGAATTTTTTACTGTCTAAGCCACCAGGGAAGCCCATCATGAATGAAGTTATATGTATAAAATGTTTGTATGTAAAAAAGTTGTATGTAGTAAACATCTTTTTAACTTATCCTTACAGAGTGTGAAGTAAAAATAATAATAATAATAACAATAAGCATACAAAGCAATTTACTATAAGGTAGGTACTTTGTTAAGCTACATACACACATATGCACATATGTATGTATGCATATTTAATTATCCTCATTTACAGATGAGGAAACCGAGACACAGTGTAAATAACATGTTGAGTGGCAGACTCCTGAGAGTCATGATTTAAACCTAAGCCATCTGGCTTCAGAGCCCATGCTATTAATCACTATGCTATGCTGCCTGAAAAAAAAGTTTAAACAATGAATGAATTTTCCTGCTAGACAAATACTGAAGAGTCAATCACCTTGACTCTACTGTTTTCAATAAGAGTGGACAGTTCTTGCAAAGTGCACATAAACAGAGGACAAATGCAGAAAAGGTCAACTCAGTGTTCCCTTTGCAGGCCTTGCAGGGGCTTTCCAGCCAAAGTCAGAACATGAGGGTGACCTAAAGACACAAAAGGAACTCAGAGTTTTGGCCCTGAATCCAAAGTCACTTAGTTTATAGCATGTTTTAAACTGACAAGGAACAAATGCTTATGTTGGGCTTGGCCCTCTCTGGAGCCATGAGGGATTATATATAACCAGAAGACTGGATATTGGTCTTGAGGAAGCCTACAGGAATACAAGGCATCCTCGGCTTCCCTCCAAACCCAGAAGTGAGGTTCACTTATCCCTTTACAGCTTCCCTAGATGGTAGCAGGTATACTGGACTTGTTATTCACATCCAGTTGAATTTCAGGCCATTTGAGGCCAAAGACATATTTATTGATCACAACAGGACAAGCTACCCAGAAGGCTTTATCAATTCTTCAATATTCTTGAGGCCTCATCTCATAAAATCTCACTCCAAAAACCTAGGAATCTTAGGTCAACTGTGTGTTGAATCAATATCTTGCCAACGACTAACTCTTGGGGATAATTTGTTGCTTTTTTCATGATCTTTGAATTCAGCTTCCCACAAATGTCTTAGCTTTGGATTCTTCTAGATCACCTTTTCTATGTATGCTTCCCAATAAAAGACTTTAAGCAATCTAAAATATCAAATGAAACCACCACATGATGGACAAAAATAGACAAGAAAGGAACGTGGCAGGGAGAACAACTGAGGAACAATAAAGACAGAATGGAACACTGAATTCTGAAAAAAATGAACATTTTTCATCTACCGGATTAGCAAATATTAAAGTTTGCTGACATACTATATTGGTCAGTTGTGGGAGAAACTGGCACTCTCACACATGGCTAATGGGCGTAAATCAGAACAACCGCCTATGGAAATGAAATCTGCCAATGTTTATCCAGTTTTAAATGTATACACCCTTTGAATAAGCCATTCCCTGAACATAAACCTTACATACTTGGATGCCACCTCATGCTATACCAAAAAGACATCCACATTCTGAGTACTTCTAAATTTCAGGAGAGAGACTAATGAACATGTTTCACGATAACCACAGACATAAAATTGTTCGTTATAACTTTGTCTTAATTAACAAATTATGTTATAATAAATGTGATGTCCAAGAGGACTGAGATCATATTTTGCACATATTCCTTTTGTGTCTAAATTGGGAGATCTGTTTAGGTAGCTGCTATGTGTTATAGAGTCCAAGGGTAAGGTTTATTGGATAAAGGGGCAAGCTTTACCATAAGGAGAAAATGGTCTGGATTTGAGAAAGGGGGACATACAGGATCTAATTCCTGGCATGGTGACTCACAACAGGAAGGGATCTCACAAACCTGGAGCTTCTCTCAGAGTAGTAACCCTTGGGGCTTACCCCAAAGCATCTGGCTTAGAAAACCAACAAGGGTTATGTTCAACAAACCCTAAGGGCTATATGTGAAGCAGATCCATTTGCTAATTCAGGATCTGCTGGAGGGGCAGAGGATAGCTGGGACTCTCTCCAGAGGTGGAGGCACTGGCAAACACCATTTCTGCACCTTCACTCTACCCTGCTAGCACAGGTGGGTGTGTGTGGACGTGACACCCTCCTACTGTCTTGCTGAGGCCTTTGGGGGCAAGAAGGTACAACACTTCCCTGCTGTCTTGCTAAAGCCAGCAAGTACAGGCAGTTGCAGCACTCTCTTGCTCCCAGACTGCAGCGAACAAGCATAGGCAGTCATGACACTCTCTGGCTCCTTTGCTAAAGGCAAGGGCACAGACAGACAAAGTACTCTCCTGCTGCATTGCTGAACTCAGAGGGCATGCTCTGCCCCCTTCACTTTCCGGTTACCTTGTTAAAGCTGGTGGGCATGCAAGTCAACACAGGGGACACTTCTAGGTCATCTGCTCTGGTGGTCGAGGAGGTTTGTGTGCCTGGGCTCTATGTGATTGTAACAATCAGAAGAACAGTTCTTGGCAGGCTACCATGCTCAGGGTACCACACAGAGAGCAAGGAAAACACATCCCCAGTCTTCATGCTAAAAAGGCCTAATTACTTGTCCCAGAGCTTCCACATTGGAGACAGACTTCAGACTCGCCACCATACATCTATAGGCACAGAGGTACTGCCGGGTAACGTAAGCAGGGAGACACTATCCTTGAGCACTCCCTTGGCCTCACTCCAGCTCACCAACACCTTTCAGTAAAGAGTGTAAATACTCATCTGGAGTTCTATTTTTGCAACTGTCACCCAGGGGACACCATCTCCAGATCTTCTGATATGGAAATCAGCAGAGTTTATGATTTCACCCCATGGGACTGTACATATTTATACACTTTAAAAGCTGCTTGAGGGTCTGGCTTCTAATCAGCCTGAAACTGGTGCTAAATGAGATCCCTCCCCTTGGAACACTGACAGGTCTTGGCATACTCTCAACAACAGGAACATATAAATAATAAATCAGGCTGCTTAGACAATCATAAAGGTACAAGGGACAATCAAGAACTAGGGCAGGTTGAATGATAAAGTTCACCACTTACAGAAGGCCACTCCTTCAAAATTGATAAAGGAAGCTGTCTTGCCTAATACAGAGAAACAGAGTCAACAAAAATGAAAAAGAAAAAACAAAACAGGGTAGTATGTCCCAAACAAAAGAAAAAAGTAAAACCTAGAGAAAAATCTTAATGAAACAGAGATAAATAATCCCCTGATTAATTAAAACAATGATCATAAATATGCTCACTGAACTTAAGGAGAAGAATAAATGAACATAGTGAGAACTTCAACAAAGATAAAGCAAATACAAGAAAGTATCAAATAGAAGTTATAGATATGAAGAACATGATAACTAATTTGAAGAATATACTAGAGGATTCAACAGCAGACTAGATGAAACAGAAGAATGGATCAGTAATTTGGAAGACAGGGCAATGGAACTCAACCAGAAAGAACAGTAAAAAGAAAAAAGAATAAAAAAGGGAAAATAGCTTAAGAGACACATGGAACAACATCAAACACAGTAACAATTGCACCATAGAGGTCCCAGAAGGAGAAGAGAGACAGAGAAATGGGCAGATAACTTATTTGAATAAATAATGGCTGAAAATTTCCTTAACCTGGGATAGGACACAGACAGTCAGGTGCAGGAAGCCCAGAAATCTTCAAATAAGATGATTTCAAAGAGCTTCACACAAAGACACATTATAATTAAAACAGCAAAATTTATAGAAAAATCCTGAAAGCAGCAAGAGAAAAATAACTTATTATATATATAAAGTATCAGCAAATTTTTTAACAGAAATTTTGCAAGCCACACGGGAATGGGACAATATATTCAAACTGTGCAAAGGAAAAAACTTCCAACCAATAATATTCTACCTGGCAGGAGTATCATTCAGAATGGAAAGAGAGATAACGAGTTTTCTAAACAACCAAAAGCTAAGAAGTTCATCACTAGTAAAATGTCCTTATAAGAAATGTTAAGAGTTGCTTCTTAAAGCTAAAGAGCAATGGCACTAGTTAATAACAAGAAAGCATGTGAAAGTAAAAATTTTACTGGCAAAGGTAGTTACAAGGTAAACGTAGCAAATTAATCACTTTTAAAGCTAGTGTTAAAAGACAAAAGCATCAAAATTAATTAAAACTGTAATAATTAACTAAGGGATACATAAACTTTAAAAGATGTAGAATGCAATACTGATAACATAAAACGTAGTGGAAGGGAAAATAAAAATGTAAGGCTTTGGAGTAAGTTCAAATTTAGCTTGCTTTCAACTTAAACTTAAATACATAAGATGCTACATAAGAACCTTACAATAACCACAAAGCAAAAACCTAGACTAGATGCCCCCCAAAATTGAGACAGAATCTAAGCACAACACTAAAGAAAGTAATCCAACCACAAGGGAGGAAAGCAAGAAAAGAAAGAAACAGAGAGGAACTACAAAAAACAGCTTGAAAACAATTAACAATGGCAATAAGTACCCATGGACTGTAACTTGCCAGACTCCTCTGTCCATGGGATTCTCAAGGAAGAATACTGGAGTGGGTTTCCATCCCCTTCTCCAGGGGGTCTTCCTGACCCAGGGATCAAACCTGGATCTCCCACACTGCAGGCAAATTCTTTAACCTTCTGGGCCACCAGGAGAGAAAATGAATTAAACTGTCAAATCAAAAGACCCAGAGAGGGTGAATGGATTAAAAAATTATTCTATATACTGCTTATAAGGGGCTTATTTCAGAAATAAAGGCATATACATATTAAAAGTAAAGGGAAGGAGATAGTCCATGCAAATGGAAATGAAAAGAAAGTTGTAGGTATACTCATATAAGGCAAAACAGACTTCAAAATAGACTGTAATGAAAGACAAAGAAGGGCATTAAGTAATAGCAAAGGGGTCAATTAAACAAGAAGAAATAACATTTGCAAATAAATATGTACCCAACATAAGAGCACCGAATGCATAAAGGATATATTTAACAAACCTAAAGGGAGAAACTGACAGTAATACCATTAACAGTAGGGGACTGCACCACCCCACTTACATCAGTGAAGAGATTATCCAGACAGAAAATCAAAAAAGAGACAGCAGGTCAGATGAACACATTAGGAAGCACAGGCATTCTCTGGTTTCAGTGAGCAGGGGCTATTCCAGTTGTGATGCACGGGCTTCTCGTTGCAGAGCAGGGGCTCTAGGGTGCACAGGCTTCAGTAGTTGCGGCACATGGACTTAGACGCACCGCAGCATGTGGACTCTTCCCAGACCAGAGGTTGAACCTGTATTCCCTGCACTGGCAGGCAGGTTCTCTTAACCACTGGACCACCAGAGAAGGCCAAGAGAAAATATTTTAAGGGGAAATTACAAAAAAGGACAAAGATAAGTTTGCTCACCAAAGAAGTAAATAGATAATTTAAAAAAAATTCTGAATCACTGAAAGTAACTTAAAATCTGTGTTTTTACATAATGCTAAAATAACCAGATGATTTGTTGTTAATTGATAGAATTAGAATTATGCAAATATGGGTGTTTGTCTCTTTTTTTTTTCCCACCAGTTGTGTTATAAAGAAATAGACTGAATCACTCTTACACCTCATCCAGGAAAAGTTTCAACTGAAAGGTCATCTGTATTGTTAACTTATACTCAAAACAAAAGTAAGGCATTCATCCTATGAATAACTCTAGAACTCTAAGTTCTCAATGGCCCATTCTTTAATTTGGTGACCATTTATAATTTTTAAAAAGTGGCGTTGAAGAATGAAGGAGTATATTTGTTACTCGAGTTACTTAAATTTCGTGGCTAAGGGACTAAACAAAAATTTATAGTGGAGTATCTTTAATCTGAGGTTATGTGTAGTAGAGACTATTCCCTTCCTGAATTTAGGAGTTATGTGGGATGTAATCTATTTTTCAAAAGAAGGCTATGGAGAGGGGAAGAGAAGAGGCAGAGCTGGCATCAGGGAAAGACACCTTATAAACTATAGTGGAATAAAGGAAACAAAGGTGGGATAAACTAGAATAAAAGTCACTCTTCACTCCACGGGGAGGGTTCTGCTTGCAGAAATCTTTCTCCCAAGAAGCACCTACAAGTTTGGTGAGCAGCAAGCCTCCAATATGTTAGGGTAAGAGCATTCTTTCTTAGGATTTCCTGCCATTCAGAGCCACAAAGAACCAAGATTGTCTCTACTGTAAATTGAGACAAAAGGAAAAGTTTCTTCTAGGTTTGAGAATAAAAAAGTTTGAGTCTCCGCTGAGTGAAGACCTGCAGCACAAACAGGATGGCTACCTTGTAAGGAATAGAGAGAAACACGATCCTACATGAAATCCTGGCTTCAAGGCTCATCTTCAGGCAGAAGAGTGGTTCACCTGATGCTCATGTCACTTCCTCTTAGAGATCCACCCGTGCCCCTCTATGAAGGCAGATAGAGGGAGGCGGCATCTCCCACGACCACTTCCACTAGTTTCCTCCCTGTTCTGGGGCTTTTAACTGATGACATCATAGCGGGTATTTCAATGCAAGATGTCAAACAGTCTTACAATATCACACAGTGACCAGAATATTTTGTCAAGATAAAATATTTTCTAAAAATATAATCAAGGGTGTGTGCTGTGCCATTGTTGTAGAATGTGAAGCACTTTGTTCACTGTAAGTAACATATCTTTATTATATCCTGACTATATTCCCTGGAATAGGAAATGGAAGCTCACTCCAGTATTCTTGCCTGGAGAATCCCATGGACAGAGGAGCCTGGTGGGCTATAGTTCATGGGATCACAAAGAGTCAGACACGACTAAAGTGACTTAGTACATATGATCAACATGGGGAGTTTACTGGGAGATGATGTCTCAAGAACCCAAAGGTCCTGGGTCTACATCATGCCCAAAGGTAGCAGGAAGATCCATTATTCAGTTAAAGTAACAAAACAACCACTCAGAAATCGAAAATGTTAAGCTTCCATTTATTTGTGGGTCATTTCTGGGATCTATTCTATTTCATCAGTTTATCTGAGTGTTCATTATAGCATTCTTGCAGCTTTATGTATGTCAGAAATAGTTCATAACTTTTTAAAGTCAGGGTCTCAGTATCACAGTGAGAGACCCACAGATCCTTCTACACAGCAGGGCATTGGATGATTAAAGAAGGAAGAGCTGGTACAGTTAAGAGATATGAAAATAAAAACAAATTTCTGTCTCAGAATTTTCTCACTGAAGCTATGAAAAGATCCACTTTCAAGACTTTGTAATACTGTCTTACTTAAATGCTAATTCCTTCCTGCAATTCTAAGTAATGACTGCCTTTTAAAAATTCTGCCGCAACAAACAGAGCCATGTCATTCACTGACCTTGGTAAATTCCTAACGAGATGTCCCTCTGGGATACAAGAACCACCGATGGGGGATGGGAATAATGAATGGGGGAGTGGAAGATGAATGATATATAAGGTACACCATTAACATTTTCCATGAGCTGGACTGATATGCAGCGTAATAGAAACATAATAAATCGCTTCACTGATGAACTCTCACCCCTGCAGAAAGTAACTCGTGGGTTTGGCAAGAGAATCCAGTAAACAAATTATTCTGAGAGATTAATTGGATGTGAACTAAGGCCTCATAACATTTCCTTCTTCCAAATATATACTGTACGACTGTACCTCACAACTATCAGGAAGGCTCTAAACTTAATTTAATTTCTAAGTTGTTGAAAAATTCTTCCGATCCCTTGCTATAGTGCTATTCTTCTTCAACTTTTTGCTTTCTCTTTATAGTGAAATAACCATGATCAAAGCTGAGACATAAAAATTCCAGGGATCTTGACTCAAATACAGATAGACTTGTGGTTTAATTTCTCCTAGAAGCTTATTCACTTGTCTCTCCAAGCTACCTTTCACACACTTCTGAAAGACATTAAATAAACACACACACAGAGCTCAAAGTAAGGATACCAACGTCCACGGTAGGGTGTGATAAAACTGGCTTGAAACTCAACATAAAAAAACTAAAATCAAGGCATCAGGTCCCAAAACTTCATGGCAAATAGAAGGGGAAATGGTGGAAGCAGTGGCTGATTTTATTTTCTTGGGATTCAAAATTACTACCGATGGTGACTGCAGCCATGAAATCAAAAGATGCTTGCTCTTTGGAATGAAAGCTATGACAAAGTTAGACAGTATATTAGAAAGCAAAGACATCACTTTGCTGACAAAGGGCCATAGGGTCAAAGCTGTGATTTTTCCAGCAGTCATGTATGCATGTGAGAGTTGAACCATAAAGAAGACTGAGCACCAAAGAATTGACGTTTCAAACTGTGGTGCTAGAGAAGACTCTTGAGAGTCCTTTGGACTCCAAGGAGATCAAACCAGTCAATCCTAAAGGAAATCAACCCTGACTATTCATTAGAAGGACTGATGCTGAAGCTGAAGCTCCAGTACTTTGGCCATCTGATGCGAAGAGCTGATTCACTGGAAAAGACCCTGATGCTAGGAAAGATTGAAGGCAACAAACAGGAAAAGGGGGCAACAGAGGATGAGATGGTTAGATAGCATCACTGACTCAATGGACATAAATTTGAGTCAACTCTGGGAGATAGTGAAGGACAGGGAAGCCTGTCGTTCTGCAGTCCATGGGTTACAAAGAGTTGGACATTACTTAGCAACTGAACAACAACATAAATAAACAAGCCTCTGTTGTATAACTTACTAACTTGGACAATTCTCTCACATAACTTTTCTGAGCCTCGGGTTCCTAATCTGCCGAATCAATGGACGTGAGTTTGAGTAAGCTCTGAGAGTTGGTGACAGACAGGGAAGCCTGGCATGCTGCAGTCCATGGGGTCACAAAAAGTCAAGACATGACTGAGCGGCTGAACTGAACTGAACTGAAAATGGAAATAATAAGACTGCCCATTCTGCCTTCCATATTAGATTATGCAACAATAAAATGACACATAATATATAAGAGGATGTTTTGAAAAGGTATAAAAATGAAAAGTTGTGGTATTCTTATTCTTATTTAGTTGTCTGTTTTATATTTGTAATAGAAATCAAATTCTTAAAAGAGAAACCAGACCAGGTGTGGAAAATGAAGCTTACGCTGGCAGGTCTTTTTCCTCCCATCTTAATCAGCCTTAGTGCCCACCAGGGCCGATCGGTTAAACTATACAAACCTGATCATTTATGAAAAGAGGACAAATAACTTTTGGGAAACACAAGAGCATATTAGAATATTTTTAACTGGGGTGGGGTACAACAAAATAGTATAAAAGACACCTGGATAATTAGGAAAAATATGATTTTTAAAAGTTTATTTCTATACTCCTTGAAAATATATGGTTCAGAGATCAGTTCAGTTTAGTTGCTTAGTCGTGTCCGACTCTTTCCAACTCCATGGACTGCAGCATGCCAGACTTACCTGTCCATCACCAATTCCTGGAGCTTGCTCAAACTCATGTCCAGTGAGTCAGTGATGCCATCCAACCATCTCATCCTCTGTCATCCTCTTCTCCCCCTGTCTTCAATCTTTCCCACCATCAGGTTCTCTTCCAAAGAGTCAGTTCTTCGCATCAGATGGCCAAAGTATTGGAGTTTCAGCCTCAGCATCAGTCCTTCCAATGAATATTCAGGACTGATTTTCCATTAGGATTGACTGGTTGGATCTCCTTGCTGTCCAAGGAACTCTCAAGAGTCTTCTCCAACACCACAGTTCAAAAGCATCAATTCTTTGGTGCTCAGCTTTCTTTATGGTCCAACTCTCACATCCATACATGACTACTGGGAAAACCATAGCTTTGACTAGATGAACCTTTGTTGGGAAAGGAATGCTTCTGTTTTTTAATATGCTGTTTAGGTTGGTCATAGCTTTTCTTCCAAGGAGCAAGCGTCTTTTAGTTTCATGGCTTCAGTCACCATCTGCAGTGATTTTGGAGCCCCCAGAAATAAAGTCTGTCACTGTTTCCATTGTTGCCCCATTTATTTGACATGAAGTGATGAGATCCAAAGTCATGATCTTAGCTTTCTGAATGTTGAGTTTTAAGCCAGCTTTTAAACTCTCCTCTTTCCCTTTCATCAAGAGGCTCTTTAGTTCTTTACTTTCTGCCATAAAGGTCATATCATCTGCGTATCTGAGGTCATTAATACTTCTCCTGACAATCTTGATTCCTGTTTGTGCTGCATCCAGCCCAGCAGTCTGCATGATGTACTCTGCATATAAGTTAAATAAGCAGGGTGACAATATACAGCCTGACATACTCCTTTCCCAATTTGGAACCAGTCTACTCTTCCATGTCCAGTTCTAACTATTGTTTTCTGACCTGCATACAGATTTCTCAAGAGGCCAGTCAGGTGGTCTATATTCCCATCTCTTTCAGAATTTTCCACAGTTTGTTGTGATCCACACAGTCAAAGACTTTGGCATAGTCAATAAAGCAGATGTTTTTCTGGAACTTTCTGGCTTTTACTATGATCCAGTGGATGTTGGCAATTTCATCTCTGGTTTCTCTGCCTATTCTAAATCCAGCTCAAACATCTGGAAGTTCATGGTTCACATACTGTGGAAGCCTGGCTTGGAGAATTTTGAGCATTACCTTACCACAGCGTGTGAGATGAGTGCAATTGTGCCGTAGTTGGAGCATTCTTTGGCATTGCCTTTCTTTGGGATTGGAATGAAAACTGACCTTTTCCAGTCCTGTGACCACTGCTGAGTTTTCCAAATTTGCTGGCATACTGAATGCAGCACTTTCACAGCATCACCTTTCAGGATTTGAAATAGTTCAACTGGAATTCCATCACCTCCACTAGCTTTGTTCATAGTTATGCTTTCTAACGTCCACTTGACTTCGCATTCCAGGATGTCTGGCTCTAGGTGAGTGATCACACCATCATGGTTATCTGGGTCATGATCTTTTTTGTATAATGTTCCTGTGTATTCTTGCCCCCTCTTCCTACCTTCTGCTTCTGTTAGGTCCATAACATTTCTGTCCTTTATTGTGACCATCTCTGCATGAAATGTTCCCTTGGTATCTCTAATTTTCTTGAGATCTCTAGTCTTTCCCATTCTATTGTTTTCCTCTATTTCTTTGCACTGATCACTGAGGAAGGCTTTCTTATCTCTCCTTGCTCTTCTTTGGAACTCTGCATTCAAATGGGTATATCTTTCCTTTTCTCCTTTGCCTTTCACTTCTCTTCTTTTCTCAGCTATTTGTAAGGCCTCCTCAAAGAACCATTTTTCCTTTTTGCATTTCTTTTTTTGGGGGGATGGTTCAGAGATAGATAACAATAAATTTTTATAACAATAAAATTGGGTCTTTTCTAGAATAACCGAATTCAAAAGAACAAAATTACATCATCTTATAAAAGATGAAATGATTATATGTCAGGTAGCAGGGTCTTTCTATAACCAAATGAACAGAAACAGTAGTGTCTCTTTTTAATTCTGCAGAACCTGAGTGGCTATTTCCACAACTAGTATCATAGAGTTGTATGGTATTTTAAGTGGAATAATATTGAAGGGGAAAAGGAGGGGAAAAAATGATTCTTTAAAAGCTTCTAGGCCTAGAGAGCCATTCCACTCACCCCCTGTATTGCTGTACAGTTGGAATTAACACAGGTAAAAACCTCCCTGATGGATGGAATTTCATATGGTCTACATACATGGTGTTACTCCAGGATCCTCTACTTGCAATACACCAGAGAGTATGCAAAATAAATGATGCCCTAAGTTGTGCAATGTAGCTGTCCTAGTGGGGGTAGGAGCAGGAACTAGGATTGGGATCCCCAGAAAAGAACAGAATATGAAATGGAATAAATATAACTCACAGTAGCTTTGTGGAAAGCTGTGGTGGATTGGAAAAAATTCTGGTCAAGGAGTCTGTGTCCTGGTTTACAATCTAGTACTTACGAGTGGCTAAACTTCAGTAAACTCACAGGGGCTGCTCTGCTCCCTTATTCTAAAATGGAAATGAAAATTCCAACTACCTTTTCTACTTGTAAGGATTATTGTGAGAATCCAATGAGATTATGCACAGGACACTGCTCTGTCAACCTGACTTAACAAATGGGAGAGGTTATTATCTTGATTAGAGTTCAGCTTCCCAACAGTCTGTCTCAAACCATGAAAATATTTTTTCCTTGGGGCTCCAAAGTATTGTCCAAATATAGCTGTTCTACTTAACTTTCTTCTGTCATGAGCATAGTGGGATTTTTATTATTCCGTATAAACCATACATGGCCATTTTCATTTGTCAGTGCCTATTACTACTGCCACTAGTCATTCTACAAAATATCTCCAAATCCAGTCTTGACTTAAGTCATGGGTAGAATAGGTTAGATAAACAATCAGTGTGTTATATTTTGAAAATTATTTTTCTAGGATAATACATGTAACTACTGATAATTATACCTATGATTTTCCTGATGAGCTAGAAAGTTGTTTATTTTAAAATTGCTTCCAATTAGCTGATTTCAAAAAAGCTTAGTCTTATGAGCACTGCTGGTTTGACATAGTTGTAGTTCTCAAGATTCTTTGGTTTTTCTTATCGAAGTTAAGTAGTGATGGAAAGAGCCCTTTCCTGTTAATGAGTCATTTACATCTAGTGTCGTCTCTATGGTGGCACTAGTGGTAAAGAACCTGTCTGCCAATGCAGGAGACATAAGAGACACAGGTCGGATCCCTGGGTTGGGAAGAGCCCCTGGAGTAGGAAATGGCAACCCACTCCAGTATTCTTGCCTGGAGAATCCCATGGATACAGGAGTCTGGCAGGCTACAGTCCACTGGGTCGCAAAGAGTTGGACACGACTGAAGTGACTTAGCACATTATTTAGTGTCATCACAGACAGAAACAGTGCACCCTTTCAACAGTTTATTCTAAATGGAAGAGTGAAATGGGCTTCACTTCAAGAATCAGGAGGATTACAAGAACATCACAAGAACACAGTGAAGTTGCAAATTTGGACCTGTAAATTTCTGTATATTTTCAGTATTATGGTTTCACTATGGATACTAAAATTGAGAAGTTTAACACTGAAAGGGATTATTCTCACCTAAGACTAGAATTCTGACTTAAAATATCATACTAGTTCTGCTCTAGATACCTCCCCATCAGAGGAGGATACATTCTAGACACAGCCATTCTTCTAGAACAGGAACCTTCCATTTCTATCAATATTTCTATAAGGAAAGGAGATTCCAGGTTAACTAGGTACTTGAAACAATTTACATCCCTTCCTACTACAATCCTGAAAGCATTTCTTCATCTAGTCATCAGAAGTTGCAGAGGCCATGGCTGGGGTCTTTGGTGAAGCCAGAGAAGAAGAGGTTCTACTAGCTCTCACTTGGAAATGCCAAGTGAAGATTCTTTAAGCCAAGTATTTGTGTTTCAGGCAGTGGCTGTAGCCTCAAAATAACTGCCCTATCTTCACATGAATAAGGCAGGTAAATTCAGGCTTCCCTAGCTCAGTGGGTCTCAATCTGCAGCAACTTTGCCCCTCAGGAGACATATGCAATGCATAGAGACAGTTCTGTCACTACCAGGGATAAAAGGGTGCTTCTGGCGTTTGATGTGAGAGGCCAGGGATACAGCTAAACATCCCACAATGTTCAAGACAGCTGCTCTTCAACAAAGAGTCATCTGGTCCACAAAGTCCACAGTGTATGATGATGAAGCCCTGCCCTAACCTTGTATAAGATAGTCCCTAGAAGAGATATAAATTCTATAAAATATAGACTTAATTTTATCAAATATCACTGTTTTTAAGCAATGAATATGGTTTCATGGTCACTAGATGGGAATACAAACACAGATTTTAAGCACTGTAACAACCTCCATTTTCTCTTTGCTCTCACTTTCAATAACTCTGCACAGAAAGAAAAACCAAAGTGAATGAGTAGATGCTAGAAAATGGGGGCAGATGGAAGGAAACAGAAGGGAAAAATAAATATAAAAAAATTCCTATCCTTTCTGTGGATATAGACATGACATAACACTTCAGGCAAACAAAAGAGGCATCCTATCCTGTTGGAGCCAACAAAGTTTTATTGCCATAGACATGAACATCATAAAATTTTCCAAAAGCTAAAATGTAAGGTTTTGTTCCCTAACTATCATAATCCACAGTAAACAAACCCAATACATGGTACACAAAAGGTTTTTCACTAAGCTGTTTCTAGAGTAAGAAGAAATGTAGTTGTATGATCTTAAAATTATTTCCATAGACTCACTGTGCTTTAATGGCCAAGAACAGAATCCCTGAGCCTTTCATGAACCCAAGTACAATGCCAGAGAGCCTCAAATCCACAGCCATTTCATATTGCTCCCTATTGATATTATGGAGATGCTGGTGGAGCTGGTGGCTGTCTATGCAGAAATCAGCCAGATTATTGAAAACATGAATTCTGGAGCACAAGATACCATCAAATTCACTGAGAGATTAATTTATT
The DNA here is from genome assembly GCF_963930625.1 of Muntiacus reevesi. Taxonomy (NCBI): domain Eukaryota; kingdom Metazoa; phylum Chordata; class Mammalia; order Artiodactyla; family Cervidae; genus Muntiacus; species Muntiacus reevesi. The sequence continues at coordinate 37,846,694 of NC_089265.1, read as the reverse complement.
AAAAGACAGAATCTCACTATTGGAAAGGGAGAAAAAAATTACCAACTGTTTTTCGAATCCCGTCAACAAACATTGACCAAGAAGTCATCCAATCTGTTCCGGGATTCCTTGTCATCCCAATGACAGAACTGACTTAAGACTATTTCTTGAAGCTCATACACTGTTAAGTCCTGTATAAAGAAAGATATATGGATCCTATTATTAACAAGCCCCCAATTTCAAGAGGATAAGACTCTGATGGTAGAAACCTATTTTGTCTCTTGAAGCATGTCCTCCTTGTTTCCTGTCTGCCTATCTTCTGAGCTGGAGACATAAATACAAATACATCAATGGTAGCCAACTAAAAACAACCTCTTCAGCCCTATCTTTTTGTCTTCAACAGCACCTTGAAATTCTCCTAGATACACAGGAAACAGAGTCAGGGCAATACAAAAAAGCAGGGCAAAGGAGAGACAAGGTGTTTGGTAAAGAGGACTTGATTCAGACTACTCTCTTCTCCTTTCACTCAATCCATATGGGATTCAGGAGTGCAGACACCAATTTTTCCATGACTTTACTTCTTATTTCGACTTTCAATCAAATCAGTCAATCTAATAACCTTGAATACAATCTATACACAGGTAGCCCCAAAACTGTATCTGCCTTGACTTCCCTGATCTTAGACTCATGCTGGAACTCATACCACAGGCTCCTCAAACTTAGCAAGTCTAAAACCAAACTCTGTTTTGTCCCAAACCTCCTACCATCAGTTAAAGGTAACGTCCATCCTCCCAGACCCCAAATCTTGGAGTCACTGCTGACACTTCTGTCTCCTACACCTCATATCCAATCTGTTGAGAAACTCAATTGATTGTCCTAACTTCTACCACTAGACATGAGCTGGAAGACCAGAGAGAAGGCTAATGCAATGATCCCAATTACGGAGGTTTGGGATCTGGAGGTATGGAGGTATGGAGGATCCTGCTTCTATTCCTTGTTCTTCCTCAATAAACACTCCATATAGCATTCAACAATTACATCAAAACAAAAAATAAATCATATGATCCCTCTCCTCAAAACTATCCTTCCTTCAGTTAAAATGAATAAATTTATAAAAATAAATAAATAAATATTCAAGGAAAAAAAAAAAACCAACTATCCTTTCATGGCCCACAGGCCCTAAACAATCTAGATCCCATTTTCCCCCTGAATTCTTTTTCTCTTTCATCCTTGTTCATTCCATTCCAGCCACCCTGGACTCCTTGATGTTTCTAGAAAACACCGGATCAACATTACTGCTTCAAAGCCTTTACACTTGCTGTTCCCTCAGTGTGAAACCTTGTTCCCCCAGGTATCTGCATTATTTACTATCTTTCCCTCTAGACCTCCAAGAGGACAGGGAGTTTGGGGTCTGACCTGTTCACTGCTATATCTCTAGGTCCTAGAAGACTGTTTGTTATGAAATAGTTGCTCAGTTGCTCAATAGTTGAACGAGTGAAATAGAAACAATCATCAGAAACCTTTTTGTCTTATACCTGAGGGTCACTTTTGGAGACCACACAGAGAGCATGCACACCTACAATTAGATGAATGACTCAGTATTAAAATATAAACATAAATCAAATATGCAAAGATTTTTAAGTGAAAAAATTACACAACTTTATGACATTTTCCATATTAAAATAATTTTCTGTTATATTATGATTGTTTGAATTGTATACGATGTCTATGTTAGTAAAAATAAAAGATGAACCCAAATAATTCAGAAATCGTCAGTCCAATGTTTTTTAGAAATGTATGCATTCTGTATTTAAGAATTCTAAATTGCCCCCATTCCAGACATCTTCAATTAAACCTATTCTAATCTTGGCTAACTGAGAATCCAACTTCAGAATTTCACTCCCAGGCACACCTGTTTGACAAGTGCAGCAGGAAACTGTCAAGACACTTGGCAGCATCATTCCTTCAGAACACAATGGGCTTTTTGGCTGGAGGGCAGCAGGAACCATTATTACTCCCTGATGGTAATTAGCAAGACAGTCTTCCAAGGAAATGTACAATCAGGCAACTAAAAACGTTTTTATGAAACTCGTCCTCGAAAATAAATCATTGACACTGCAAATGGTCAATATGTACTCTTAATTTTTAACTAAACTGCCCATTGATCTACCAAGATCTATGTTCCTGACCCTGTGGTCTAGTGAAATTCATTTTTCTGAAGTTCTGAATTCAAGAGAAGTGACAGTAACACAGCTGTTGATTCTGATTTACTACCTCAATGGAGAAAGCAGAGTGATTTCTCCATTATCTGCTCAGAAGATATGACTCCTTCTTACCTAGTTCCATCATAAACACCCCATTCCACGAGCATAGCACAAAACCAGGGTTACAATCTAAAGATGATCTTTCCAGGACACACGATTGATAAAGATCAGGAAGACCCAGACAGCCCGAGTTGCTGGGGTCCTCACCGGCAGTGGGTCAATGCACTGAGCTGTTGGGGGAAATACTTGCTAGAGGAACAACTAGAGATAATTGCTGCAAACTCAATCCTTGCCTCAAGAACCTAAATACTTCCCACCTCAATTTATCATGTAATTTGGAACTTTCAGAAAAAAATAGCACCTGTCTCATACTTGTATCCCAGCACACCTCCCACCAACACCTTCAGCAAGTTTCGACAAATGCAGCTGCATTACTTGAGATGGGCCAAAAGGTCAGGGCCCTGAAACTTTGTCAGCTTGACTATCTAAAGCCTCTGGAAAGCACTCCGTGTGTTTCAGAGAACAGGTAGACACTTCACTGCACAAAAGCAGCTTTGTTTCTCTATATGTGACGCTGCCTAATTAGAATCAATGATTTTTTTTTATTGTTGTTCTTGATAAGCTTGTTTGCCTACCTTTGTTTTCCTAAAACACTTTAAACATCTCTAGGAAGAGTGAATGTCGCCAGAACACTGAGACAGGCCTTGAACCAGGGCTGTGGTATTGCACGATGTTTACAATTTGTCATCCTTGGGGGTAATTTTGTGAGCTTAAACACACTAAAGGACCTATTATAAAGAGCCAGGCAATTTCATTTTGTTTGAATATATTTATGGAAATGGACCAAAAGTATCCATAGAGGCACATTGTCATTTTTTCCTTTTGTGTGTGCCAGTTCATGACCAAAAGCAAGCATTCAGAGAAGAGAAGAGCATTTATGACCACACTGTGTGTATCAAATAAGTTATTTTATGAACAGATGGGGAATATTGCATTTCAGGGTCTTAGTAAAATAGCCCTCACACCACATTCTATTCAAAATGGTGTATCTCTCTGTGATTCATTTATGACCTTGCCCTGATAATGAGCAGATTTCCCTCAAGGGTGAGTGCCTGTGGGACATAAAGACATCACACATCCTCATGACTTAGAAAGATGATGAGCAGTGGGGAATTATGCACCAAGAACATGTAATTTGGACAAGGTGGGAAAAACTGAGTAATTCACTTGAGATAACAAAAGTTTTCCCAGCAGTGGTGACTGTATGGCAATGGAATCCTTGGAGAGTAAATAAGAAAAAAAATGGTTGGGCTGGGAAAGATTTAGTAAGTTGAAAAGCAAGTTATAGAAGCCAGCACTGATAAGAAAAAAGAAATGATCTTTTACAAAACTGCTTTGATGAGAAAGGTTGGCTGTTAAGAAAAACTCAAAGATCAAGACTTGAATGTTGCTTCTCTTCAAAGGGATACAGAGAGCATGGATAAGTTAGGGGTGAAGCAGGAGAGGGATGTCTAGTTCCCTGCTGCAGATACAGTGTTCTGTGTTTAATGTGCTCCTGTGCACACATAAGGACCACACTTTCCAACCTCCCTTGCAGTTAGCTGAGGTCATGCGACTGAGTTTGGGCAATGGGATGCAGGAAGAAGTGAAACATGTCCTTTGTAGATCTGGCTTCCAAAACTTCTGCACAATTCTCAGCATGTTCTTTCACCATAGACTTAGCTTGCAGAGCTATTAGATAGAAGGATGCTGAGTCACTACACAATCATGAGGAGCAAGCTGCATTATAACACGCACCAGAAATAAACCTTTATTGTACCAAGCCACTGAGATTTGGGGCTGTCTGTTGCAGAAGTTAGATTATCTTAATATATTCCAGTAACACTTCCTTGCTAGCATTTGCTTTTCAAATATCATACTCTTGCTAAAGAGAATCACTCATCTCATTTTTAAATAAAATTATTTCAGAGGCCTTTAAGAGAAATGGAAAAAAAACTAATTTGCTTTCAGATCAGAACATAGGATACCTAAGGGAAAAAAATGGCTGGCAACATTTTCTGAGGTGCTTGAAGGAACAAACTGTCCTTTTCTTTCCGAGAAGTTAACTCAAAGACTTTATTTGCTTATTTTTAACTTATTAGGGAAATTTTCAAATCTTATCACAAGTAGAAACAATAGAATAATAATAACCTTCATGTATCCATCACCTGACTCCAAAAATACACACATACACACATATACGTATATACATATACACTCAGATATAAATAAATAGATAAGTTGATTGCTTGGTAAGTAGATAGATATGTATGTGTATACATATGAGTACTACTATACATTATTCTAATCATTGAGCCAAGTGCTATGGGTAGGACTTGAATAACTATCTTTGAATACATAGTTAAAAAGAAGAGAATATGAGTCTCAGACTCACAAATTACTTCACTCTGAGGGCTATAGTGACGATTAAAGTAATCCAGTAACTCAGAATTTGTAACACAAATTTCCTTTCCCTTTTCATTTCTCTGAAGGAGTTTCTAAGGGAGAGATTTAACACTTTCTTCCTAGTGAAAATAGTAGCTTCCCCTTGGGAAGCCAGTGCATTGAATCTTTTCTCAGTCATTCACCATTTATACATATGAATTTTATTGTTGATGATGTTCTTTCCCAAAAGCAAGCCTTGAATAGATGGAGGGAAAAAATAAGGAGCAAAAGCATGGGGCCTTAAGGTAGCATGGAAATTCTGAGGGAAAGAGACAGTAAGAGCCACTACAGATGTAATGGAAGACAAATTTCCACTTCAGAATTTTGTTTAAGGTGGGGTCCCCCATTTCCCCTTCATTACAACTGCTCTTCCACCCCCAAATCCATTCTCTTGGCTAACAAAGCACATTTGGTGGTTTCACACTAGAAACTGTGACTGGGAATGGAAGGCAGAAGTGGCAGAAAACAGTTTAGTTGTAGCAATATTTCTCATCACAGGATGAGCTTACCAGGACCAACATCCATGGCCCAGCTTAAAAATCAAAGCATTTTTTAAAAAGCATGCTTAAAAAAGAGAGAGAAAAGAAATTGTTCTGCACAAGTTCTGCACAAGCTTGGTAATTTCAAGAACAAGATCGGTGAGATGCTCTATCTGCAACACTCTGAACATCTAAGTCTACTGATGCTGGGTCCAGGCTGGCTCTCTGGTCACACAGGCAAATGGCCTGAACTTGGGAGGCTCAAGCCCCAGAAGAGGTAAGTGCTTCTAATGTAGGAAGCTCAAGTGACAAAAGGCCAAGCTCTCCTTTCACTCTGCCTTCCCCAGTTTAGAGAGGCATGAAGACCTAAGGTGTTCCAGATTGAATTGCCAGGAATGGGTGCTATTTTGATGAGAACTGACTTAATGTGCATTCCTCTAACCATCTCAAACATTTAGCTCTGTTCTGTATTAATGCAGTCTGAGCAGAAAAAAAAATTCCAAAGCAAATCTTGGTAGTCAGAAGGTGGAGGGAAGTTGGGAAAGGACTGACAAGCTCAACATGATGAGTACCAGTACAACCAAAGTGCTTAACACTGCTTTACTCTCTTTAAAGGTTATAAAAGGAAATTATTTAACGAATGGAAGGCTACTCATATACAAGATAATGTATATGGTCTCGGTCCGTATCTCAGTCATTCTACATAACTTATCAAATAGCCTTTGGTCCCTAATCTTCCTCAGGTTTTTTTCTTTTTTCTTTAAAGTCCACCACAGAAAATACTTTTATGTTTGTCTCCATATATCAGTTTCTCTGGCTGATCACTTGGCAAAAGAAAAATTTGTGTTTCATATTAGAGCTAACAAGAGATATGTTTCAATGAAGAATGAAACTATAAACTTTACGAGACGGTTTGGGGGAAGTCAAAGTTTCATTTCACAGGCACTAAAGCGGAGTGCTTCTTACCTTAGTAATACTGCTTTTGAAGATTTTTGTTTTAACCAATTTTGCATTCATATTAACTGGGTGTACAATTTCTTCTAATTTTCAAACTATTACCTGTGTTTGATAGTAAAAGTCCTTTGTTATTAGTTCAAAGTAAGTTGCAAGCCTCCCTTCCCATTCCTACTTAGTCTAAGACCATCGAACTACCTAGGAATTGTTTCTTTACCGGACTCTTTGACATCCCGGAGTTATCACATACTGTGGTGCTCCACTCAAATGCCTTCCTTCCTTGTCTCTGCAAGAATCACTGACTTCTTTCAAGGTGCAGTCACCTCCTTTAAGACTCTACATAGTTGGAAGCTTCTTTCCCTGTTTTCCCATTAAAACAACTTGCATGGACCTAAATCAGAGCCCTTGTTTCCCTTACTGTGTAAATAACTATTTTCGCAGCTGTCACTGCTATGATCTCCTTAAGAGAATGTCCCATTATTTCTGTACCTACCCAATTGCAGCTTCCAGAACAGGGCATGGTACAAGGCTTGTACTGAGTGATCGAATGAATGAACGAGCATGCACTGACAGGGTGGACACATCAGTGCATATATTATCTGGGTAGGACAACTATACATCCTGGTTTTCCCAGGACAAGCCTGGTTTATACCAATATTCCAGGAAAAGAGAATCCCTTTCACTCTCAAAAATGTCCCAATTTGAATAATAAACTATATGCTCACACTAAGTTCAATTACTCACGCACATTGCCCTGTCTGCCCAGAACTAGGTCATCTCATTTTCTAGTTTCTCAATAACTTTTCAAATTAATCATTTTTAATTCTTCAAAATTCAGAAATATTAGTTGTTCTCTGTATTCAAATCTAGGAACCAATGACCCAAGAAAATAAAAACAGTGTGCTGCAAAATAAGAACACACAGGTTTCACTCCATTTTCTCATCAAATTTCTATCTAAACCAACCTTCCATACAAGTGATGACACCTAACCAAACCAACCAAACTCCTCTCTGGTTGAGGTTGCCCATACTTGGAGTAAATGGAAAATTGAGCCTGCTCACCCAGGTTTTGTGTTTGCCAGCCACATATCCACTGCCCAAGATTACAACATTCATTGTCTTACTGATAGTACAGAAGCCCTGATTCAGTCATTACAGTAGAAATTACAATAGCAATTACAATAAATCCACCCAGAAAAAAAAAATCTCTTTTCCATATCATTCTACCCAAAGTTTTAACAAAACACTTTTGAAACACCAAAGAGAATCAGAACACTTCTTTTATGGAAACATAATTGTGGTCTTTCACTCTACATACTTGAATTGTATTTGGACTCAAAGATATCAACACAACCACTCAAAGCAAAGGTAATCAAGAAATATTCCAAAGGTCATAAAAGACATGACTAAAAAATTGCCAAACTAGTTTTTCACACTGAAACTAAGAAAAACACGTTTTAAAATCTACATATGAATAAACCTCAAAAGATCTGAAATATATTCCCTTAAGCAGATCACTTAGGAAAAGATTACCATAATTTTTTCTAATTTTAAAAACATTATTTCAGAGCATGAAATTAGAGGAAAACCACAAAACAAATATGAACTAAAAGGAACATTAACTACCATGTAGTTAATGATTTTGCTTAATGAGGATAAAGCCTCAAATATTTAGCCTCTAAAAGTTTCTCTCATTATCTATTGCTTTTCATTAATACTAGAAGGGCAGGGCAAAGAAACATAAACCATGACTTTCTATGAAATGTTTGCCCAAATCTGCTATGAATTTATTTTCAGGACAAAGTTCATGAAAAGCCAGTTCCCCAGGTAAAGTGGATTAAATACCTTCCAAAGGAAAATAAAATGAAACCACTACCAAATGGAAGCTTTCTAAAGTGAGTTTGGGGATGTAAAATCAAATTTGACAGATGCCTTATAAACTGTGGTCAATGCCCCATCTGATGAGAATTTCTGTGGTTTTGTTTTTACCTATACTAATGGGTTTGTAATTTATGGTGACATGTATATGTCTACACTATGCTGGATATGTACACACACAGATAAATATGGTGGTATCTCTTTCTTATGTAAACTTGCTGGGAAATAATCTTGTGATTTAGTTGTATCTTTTTAAATCATTGAGTTTGCATTAAATATTTGACAGACTGATGCCTTGTGGGATACGATTTGGAAACCATCCTCTCTCTGATCTTTACCAGATGTTTCACTGGTGGTATTTCGGCCTCAAGAGACAAAGAGGATATTAATGTTAATTTTATTTATTTAATCATATCAGGCAGATTTGCTAAAAGGAAAAATTCAATATTTTGGTAATCTACCAACTCTTCAGAAACATCCATAGTAGCAAAAATGTTTTGAAGATCATTTTATATTAAAAGCAGAAAGGCTGCATGCATGGTAGTTGGGAGGAAAAACACTCTATCTTACCTTTAGAAATGAGAATAATGTGACAAATTTGTCAGTTCCACTTTTAACTCAAGAGGCAAAGAGGTGGCAATGGCATTCATTACTCACAGAATCTCATCCCAGTCTTTAAATGACTATTAATTGTAGAGAGAGAATACTCTGAATGTGAAATGGACACTCAGTTGAAAGCCTTCTGCCGCTACCTGAGCTACTCTGTAATCTTATCTCGTCTTGAATTTTATTCCAAGGGAACACGAGAGTACCCTAATCATTGTCAGGGCATTGATGATAATGAAAATGTACTTTCTATTAAACAGTGCCTCCCTACTCCTTACCTGAGATGACAGGGTAGGCTTTCCTCTCTCTTGAGCTCAGTGTCAGAATGTGGAAGCTTTTAGAGCGCTGATTCTCACCCTTCTGTACTTTAGAATCACCAGGAAAGCTACACCCCTGACCAATTACATCACAGACTCTGGGGGTAGGATCAAGGTATGGGTACTTCATAAATCTTTTCAGGCAATTCCAATGTCAGTCAAGGTGGAAAACCACATCCTTGGAATAAGTAGACAATGGCCAAACAACTTATTAGTCTTAGAAAAATCACTTAATTTTCCTAGGTTTTTTCCTCCTCATCTTAAAAGCTGTTATGTATGGAACAGAGCTAGACTGTTATACTCATTGATTTTCTTTTCTTTTTAGATAAAAATTTATATTTATAGTTGTAAAATATTTCAAGTGAGCAGCAACACATAGAGTATATTACCACCACCAAGCTAAAATAATTTTTTAAAAATAATTTTAATACTTTGCCATCTTTGTTTCATTTCTGTCATTCTTTGGATAAAAGATAAAGCAAAATCCCTACATCCCATATATTCCTATTTCTTTTGTCTCTAGAAGTATTCACTATCCTAAAGTTATCCTGCCTACATGATTTTATTGTATTGTGTATTACGTATTAAGTAATTATGTATCTATGTTTCTACAACAACTATATAATACTGCTTAGCATATGTTTCAGTCAGTTCAGTTCATTTCAGTCACTCAGTCATGTCTGACTCTTTGTGACCCCATGAACCACAGCACGTCAGGCCTACCTGTCCATGACCAACTCCCAGAGTTCACTCAAACCCATGTCCATCGAGTCGGTGATGCCATCCAGCTATCTCATCCTCTGTCATCCCCTTCTCCTCCTGCCCCCAATCCTTCCCAGCATCAGGGTCTTTTTCAATAAGTCAACTCTTCGCATGAGGTGGCCAAAGTATTGGAGTCTCAGCTTCAACATCAGTCCTTCCAATGAACACCCAGGATTGATCTCCTTTAGGATGGACTGGTTGGATCTCCTTGCAGTCCAAGGGACTCTGAGGAGTCTTCTCCAACACCACAGCATATGTTTAAATATACATAAATTATATTACACTGTATATACCTTCTTGCATATAATTATTTCATTTAATATTGTTATCTATTTATCCATATTATCTATCAATATATAGATATATCAGTTTATATACAGTACATTAATTTTAAAATTCTTCATATTATTGCATTAGGAATAAATCACAGTTTACTGATGTACCTTATCTATGGAAAGATAGGTCTTTTATAGTTTTTAGAAAATAAAGGTATAAGAAAAACCTCTTTGTATGTCTTCCTGCCACCAAAAGTTGCTCCAGGGAAGACACTTAGAGTTTCGTTATATATTCTCAACTTTATGTTTGCTAGATAGTCAAAAATTTTTCCCCAAAATGGTTAGACTAATTTACTCTCACTAGTAATGTTAAAACATTCCCGTCTCCATATCCTCCAACATGTGACACTATGAGAATTTATTAACTGCTGCCAATATGAAGATTATGGAGTGATAACTAACAGTTATGCTTAGATGATATTTTCTGAAGTTCCTTCTATTCAGTTAATTTGTGGTCACCACATCAATGCTGCTGCTGCTGCTGCTAAGTCACTTCAGTCGTGTCTGACTCTGTGCGACCCCATTGACGGCAGCCCACCAGGCTCCTCCATCCATGGGATTTTCCAGGCAGGAGTACTGGAGTGGGGTGCCATTGCCTTCTCCCACATCAATGCTAAATCTTATCAAAATAATAAAGGATGTGGAAGGAAGAAGCCTTCTTCCTCATTTTACAATGAATTTACTTTTCCTCAAGAAATGTCTTACATGGCTAAAGCTGGCTCATGAACCCATAAATCAGGCCATAAAAGAGGAATGGGGACATGGCCCCAGCTCTGTATTTATTTTCTTGTATTCCATAATCCAATGTTACTTAAAAAGCAAATGACCCAATAGTCAAGCCAAAGCAAATACTGTGAATTTTGCCAGGCAAAATGCCTGTGGAGAAATGAGTCAATTCATACAAGATTCAAAGCTGTCTTTGGTCAGTGACATTTTCGTGAAAATCTGTGGGTGGGTAAAAGTTTTGCAAAATTCCTTTTTGCTATTGGATAAAATTCATCCAGGAAAAATAAGCAAAATTTAAGTGGCGACCCACATTCCCCCTAATTCCCTTATTAACACTCCCTAACCTCCCAGCACAACTGCTTTCTATTGTGTACAAAGGCCAGGATCAGGGTTTGTGATCCTGGCAGTGGAAGCCTGTCCCCCTGCTCACTTTGCTCCGATCAGATAGGCTTTCTCATGAGAAGCACTAGCAGACAGAGTGTACCTGGCCTCACTCAGAGCACATCTTCCTGGGAATGCTATCTAGGTGTTGCACACTCTTCAATTTAATGGCAAAAAGACCTACTATGGTAAAAACATTCTCTGTGAGCACTCTGTTGGAACACTTATTGTAGCTATCATTAGGGATGGTTAGTGTACATCTATGGGCTTCCCTGGTAGCTCAGCTGGTAAAGAATCCACCTGCAATGCAGGAAACCCCAGTTCGATTCCGGAGTTGGGAAGATCCCCTGGAGAAAGGACAGGCTACCCAGTCCAGGACTCCTGGGCTTCCTTGGAGGCTCAGATGGTAAAGAAGCCGCCTGTAATGCAGGAGACCTGGGTTCCATTCCTGGGTTCCATTCCTGGGTTGGGAAGATCCCCTGGAGGAGGGCATGGTAACCCACACCAGTATTCTTCCCTGGAGAATCCCCGTGAACGGAGAAGCCTGATGGGCTACCGTCCACGGGGTTGCAAAGAGTCAGACATGACTGATGACTAAGCACAGCACACAGTGTCCATCTATAGTTTGGGGTTATATTTTATGTTGTCCTTTAATGAACATGAAACAGGGATTTGGGAAAGAAACTAATTATAAGGCTTCATTACTTGCTCTGACTTGAGAATTTGAAACCTTATCATCTCAGAAAAAATAAAAAATTGAATTCAGCAAAGTTATACCTGGAAATGCTCAAAAGTTTTGATACTTCTGAGATTCATCAATGTTAAGGGTGGTCTAAGCTCAGGAAGGTCTAAATAGAATAATATCATGCCTACAAGTTGCTGTATTAGTAGACAAAAGTGAATGGACTCAGGTATTTTTTAATATAGTACTGACATATTCCAGTTTTTGATTTAACTGAGGTCTGTCTGTCTGCCTGCTAAGGCCTTTACTCGTCTCCAGCACTTTGCCATTGGCTGCGAATATCTTTGTAATCAAGCCAAGATTGAAAAGAGGGCAGCTGGTTTGACTTTCCAGAGAAGCAGTAAGAATGAGATCTACAGAAGGGTGGAGTTGTTTGGGTGGGAAAGAGAAAAGAAACCATTCTCTTCTTCCAGTAAGTTAACCAAGTAATAAATTAGCAATCCTCCCCCAGTTCTGCCACCTAAAGTCCTGAGTGATCTAAATCCCAGAGTTCTGGGTAAGGCTGAGGAGTTACAGTCAGAGACTCTGAGAATGTGTTCTCCCATGCATGAAATGGAATTTGGCATCAAGGGAGGACACCAGTGGTAGCCTCTTACTGTAAGCAGGCTGTCACTGAATAGCCCTTTCACACACCCTCCTTTTACCATGACTTCCAGAAGCTCATTGGGCTGCCTGTAGTCATGGTCACCAAACACAACTGGGTCATCACATCTTTCCTGGGTCAATAAGCTAAGTGAGTGAAAAGGATGACTAACTCTAACTGTGGTCCACAGAAAATTAATGGCAGTTAAACATAAGTAAAACAAAAGTGGACTAGGCCTTTTAATTTAAATTACTCCTAGTCTTTGCAGCATGTGACACAGCCATAAAAACCCAAAGATCACTTCATGTCTCCAAAAGAAGAATGTGATCATTTTACTTGGCAAAGATCTTGAGCTTTGAATCAACTACCACCAGTTTCTTTAACAGTGAGAGATGAAACAGATGAGTTTTAATAGTTCTTTCTATTTGGATTCTGAGAGTGTAAAGACTGGTTTTGCAAAAGGCAGAAAAATGCATCTTTTTCAGATGTGCATCCACATTACACACAATATGTCTTCTCTCTATGGGCTACAACTTGAGAGGACTACTAAACTTTCAGAGCAAAATTATTTGCTACCAGTTAACTACAACCTTACAAATCAAGCAGATGACATGTAGCAACATAATAGCTTTCAGAAGACAGAATGTTCATGATATGTATGTTTTATAGGAAAATGGATGTCTCCCTGCTAAAAATATATAGTCCCAAGATGAGAGCTACAACATTAGTCAGCCCCTAAGAAACCCTGTACTAATACATTTGCACTATAACATGTAATTTAATGCTTTGTGGGCCTTGATCTGATATGCTATTAAATCTAGCAATCTAAATTTTGCAAAGATTTCATCTAGCAGTGGGGAGTAGGCAGACCAGGGGAGAGAGAGCAATCATTTCCCATACCCATCTTGAATAATATCATGAAAAGCTACGCAGATGCCTGCAAATATTCACCTCTCAGCTTATTCTTTCATTGAAGCATTTCTATTTTTAATAGTCATCATGCACTTTAGCAAAAGTCAACTTTACAAAGTTATATGTTTTTTTCAAAATCTGGGAACAGTGGGAAAATACGGAAATCTTATTGCACAAAAATTAATTTTGCAATGCAAAAAAAAATTTTTTTTGGATAATTCAAGCCGTTATGTTTATTTCAGTAAAGCCAAATCCAGCAAACTATTTTCAGCCAGGATTAGTCAGAACTAAAAGGTTGGACTGTTTTCCTTCAGAGACTGAATGTCTCTCTTGCCTGCAATAGGCCAGTGTGTTCCAAACAGAGTAAATGGAATTGCCTTCAACTGCTTGTCTCTTTCTGGCATTTTTAATGCAGAGCCTTACTGACAGAGTAAGGTTTTGTTGGCTGGAATGCAATTATTCTTTTCAGTCATATAACCTGGCATTCTTACAATGTATCAGCTTCAAGTTTTCCTTAAGAAAAATCATAACATGGGGCATAATGTAACGACAAGAAATGCAATTTCATTCCTCCAGAAATTCTTAAAACCTTTTCAAAAGTACCTACTGGATGATGAAAAACGTGCTTCTAATACTTGCCTTACAACTACCACCTGTTTGGTTGGCTTTTACATGAATCCGACAACTTGGCCAATCTATAATCAAACATTAACATGGCAAACATGGGCCAGATTCTTTATTATCAAGACATAATACAAAAAGAAGGGACTCTGGCTGCAGGGCCACCATCTAAATAAGTTCCTTTTCAAAATCATATATATATACATATATATATTATTTCATGCATTAAGTGACCTGCAGCATATTCAATATCCAGGAAATACCTACAATTGTCAGATTTTTAACTCTAAAATAAATATTCTTGACCATCTGGACTAACATAAAACACATGCTCTTCCTTTTCGAAGAGTTAAGCGAGCTGTCCGAGATTGTGCAAAGCCACCCTGTGATCCCAAGTGTGATGTCCGGCTTGTAAACCCAGAGGGTTTCTGTTAGGTGTGAAATGATTGTGCAACCATTTAAGAGTCATATTATTCAAAAATAGTAAATTTTGCAAAGAAACAGAGGTAGTTCCAGGATTGATGCTGTGAAAGGGGGAGATGGGGAGAAAGACAACATGCCAACTTCTTTCAACACCAAAGGCAAGGTCCCCTCTGGGTTCTTTCTCTTTATACATTTTCACCCAATTTCCTCTCCTGAAAGTTCAGGGAGATCCAGATTCTGCTCCTGTGGTATCCTGGAGTGTTTTAATGCTGGCTATAAATCATTAATTAATCTGACAACCTTGGAGTGTGCAGTGTGCAGGCGCGTGGGTGTATGCAGCAACAATTTTACTAGCCAAGTTGCTAAGTGTGAGTTCCTTTCCAAATATCAGAACCATCACTCTAACCCTAGTACTCACCCAGTTATTGCAGAGAAGGGGAAGTCACTGAATATTTACTTTGGAAAAGAGCTAAAGCTTGCTGGTGGTGCAGTGTATTTCTCTGCCCTGCACATTTCAGCAAGTCTAAGCTGGTGCCTGATGGGAATCAATTTTCTAAGATTTTGGACAGTGTGGCAGATGAACCTCCCCTGATCTTATATATTTGCAAAAGAGAATCTAGAAGTGGAGAGATACCCCAGCCACTAGTAATTAAAGAAACTTTCTCCTTCCTCAGGCTGAAGAGAAGTCAAATCTCATGGATACCTAGACCTCCAGCACCCAAAGTCCATAAAAGAAAACATTCCCCAACTTGCAGCAGAGTTTGGAAAACCACATACACCTTCAATGAACTCCAGGGGGCTTTAGCAGACTCACCGAACACTTGTTGGGCTTTTCCCCCGAGTGAACTCTCATGTGGATCAACAGTTTATAGCGGGCATTAAATGGCTTGTACCTTCGAGGACAACCGGCCCAGAAACAAGTGAAGTCTTCTCCTTTGCGCTGGTCTATGTGAACCTTCTCGATGTGCCGCACAAGTTCCTCCTGCTGGTCATACAAGGCACTGCAGTCGATCCAGCGACAGCAGTTCTTGCCCCCAGCGTCATCCATCTCCCCATCCTCTTCCAGGGCGGCCGGAGGCAGGGCCAGCGGCTGGGCCTGGTGGACCAGCTCTGGATGATGCAGATGCGGGTGGGCGTGGTAGGGCGGCGGGGGGCCTTGGGGCTGGGGCGGCGGTGGCAGGGGAGGCAGAGGCGGTGCGGGGGGCAGGTCCAGGACGCCACCGGGGAAATCATCCAGGCGCTCGGTCTTGAGCAGGCCGGCCGCCTGGCCGGCAGGGTCCGGCAGGCCGTGCTGCACCACCATGCTGTTGAGCAGGCCAGGCTGCAGGCCACCGTGCTCCAGCTGCTGCATGCGCTCACACTCCAGCGCGCTGTCCTCGCCGTAGGCCGGGAGAGCCAGGCCGCCGCCGGCCGCCCGCACACCCTTCTGGCTACTTGGCACTGAGCACGGCTGGGGAATACAGCTGCCTCGCACTCCCAGGAAATGCCCGTAGACCTCAGGCTGCGGGGACATGTTGGCGGGGGAAGCCCTTGACCCGTTGATGTAGGCGACCAAGGACGTGGGCGAGGTGCGGATGATGGTATTGAAGTCTATCCCGATGCCGTCGGACAACGGGGACAAGGACAGCGCTCTCTTCTTGGAGCGGGCCGAGTGGGACCTGGCTGAAGAGTGTCGGGGACTGGGGTAAGGAGAGTGGCTGTTTTCCATACCGAAAAGGTAGGATGGCAATGAGTTACAGACACTGTTGGCGGACATGGCAGTCCCAGGAGGAAGGCTAATTAGGTCCCCTAGATCAGTGCCATTCTGGGAGGTGTGGTTCGAGGAGAGCGAAGGGAGGGCCTTATAGCCGTGCGACCACTCTTGCTTCACGTTCAAGGTCGACTGACTTTCTGTCAGGCTCAAAGTTGAGGAGGCCAAAGACTCTCGCGAAATAAGGGACCTGGAACGGCAGCCGGAAGAGGAGGAAAAAAAAAAAAAAGACAAACATTTTAGCAGGATATGGACTGCTTAAAACTAAAAGAACATTGCATTGACAATCTCTTAAGTATTTCCCCTAATTGCCTTCTCAGCTAAACACACATTCTTTGGCTAAGATAAAGCCCAAGACTTTTAGTTCCAGGTATATAACATTTTACCAAGAGGAAAAATAAAGGCTAATGCTTGCTGGAATAATAAAACAAAGGTCTATTGTTATAAATAATCTGATACTTCAATGATAATAAATAGTCCTTGCTATATTTTTATATATCTTTTTTTCTACAGGGAAAAATTAGAGACCTAGGAATAATTATTGAAACTTGTCATGGCAAACCAAATAAACAAGTATTTATTAAGTACCTACTATGTGCAACACACTACCAATAGGCATTGTTAGGAATACAAGTCTAAACAGAGTCCCAGTTTGAGTGAAATCTATTTGGTAAGGTAAAACATAAACCGATGCTTAATTTGGAAAAAAAAAAAAAAAGTAAATCAAAGTCAAAGGGTTATCCAGAGGATCTAATAATAATTTCACAAATCTGTTCCACTGATATCAAGGAATTTTACATATTTCTATAAAAGACAGCAGTTCACACTATGAGTAGTCAGTAGTCAGTCACAACATCAAATTGACCCAGAAATAAAAAATTATATATAACATACAGCTGTAATATATAAGGGAGTGACAACCTGAAGTAGAGTCATATTTGGAATTCTGCATGTGGGTCATGCAAGGTTTAATTACACCTGCAGTTTGGGATCTTCCACGAGCTGCTGTCCTCAAATCAGAGCAGATTTGCACGGAGAGCAAAGCATCTGTTTTAATTACTGTAGCAACAATTCTTCTCCTGTCCTTCTTTATCCTTTATAAAACATGCCTCACATGTCACAATGTTTGCCTGAATATCAAAATGCCTTGTGTTGTAGTCTAGCCACTTTAAAATTCATTTTGCTTTAACCATGATATCAGCTTTAAAAATCACTGAAGGGAAAAGCTATGCCTTTTGGATGGAAACATTGTCCCAAAGAGGCTAGACAGAATTCACCATACTCCCAACTCAGAATAGTGTATATTAAAAAGCCAGCTTTTTAATTTGTGCTTTTATTGGCTTTCTACAGAGATCTTTTTTCTGACAAAAAAGTTTTAAATATTGTATAGAATGTCTATCTTTCCCAGGAAGAGCCCACTTACTACTTCCAGCTGTTATAAAGCAACCTGTTGCAGAACTGAGGGAAAATAGAAGTATTCTCATCCCATCTGTTCCTCTTACTTCTTTTCACAAAATAGAAGCCAAGAACACTGTTTCCTACAAGCATGAGAGATTAGCAAGAAAACATCTCGACTCTGAAATGCACAGTATTAGGTGAGAGATAACACCACTGTCAATCTAGTGTTTTCCTCCAGTCAGGTAATGTTTACCATTGACAAACACAGCAAGAATTTAAGTCCAGTTGCCCTTAATACAGATTTTCTTTTCCCTGTCCAGATCCTTATATTTGGGCTGAAGTCCTTTGCAAGTCCCAAAGTAGCTTCTGAACCATCTGTTTTTTAATTCCCCATGAACGCTTTCAATTATTTTCCCAGCATACCCACAGCATGTAGCTCTCCCTGCAGAGCTCAGCTGAAGGCTCCTGGTGATAGGATGTCAAGGGCCTTTTAGTCCCTTCCCCAGGGAGATTCAGGAATTGCTTTGTGACCCAAGTCAAATCAGTAGTCATGACATATATAAGGCAAAGACAACTGACTTTGCTTTACACCCTGAGGTTGAGATGATTTATATAACATTCTTAAATGGTGCATTTGCCTGGTCACTGTCATACCAGAGCATTTCAGATTTTAAGCAGCGAATTTGTTGTTCAGTCACTCAGTGTCCGACTCTTTGTAACCCCATGGGCTGCAGCATGCAGGGCTTCCCTGTCCCTTACTATCTCCCGGAGTTGGCTCAAATTCATGTCTATTGAGTGGGTGATGCTATCTAACCATCTCATCCTCTGTCACCCCCTTTTCCTATTGCCTTCAATCTTTCCTAGCCTCAGGGTCTTTTCCAGTGAATCAGCTTTTCACATCAGGTGGCCAAAGTACTGGAGCTTCAGCTTCAGCATCAATCCTTCCAATGAATATTCAGGGTTGATTTCCTTTAGGATTGACTGGTTTGAGAGATCAAGAAAGGAGATCAAACCAGTCAAGCAGTGAATAGCAAGTAGGAAGTATTTTACCCACCTGTATATGTTTTGCATTTGAAATTATACTATTTGGTTTGAGGGCTGCCTATAGTGAGACATGTTCATTTGTTCCATTGTTAAAAGCTGTTTCTTATTTTTTTTTAATACACCTAAATATGACTTGATTAAATTTGAGCATAATTCCATGCAGGCACATTCCTTAACTCCTTAGATATCTCAGTGTTCCTTAAAACAGTTATCAAAACTTTTTTAGAAAGCAATTCTATGTCCTATTCACTAAGGCAATAATATGAATGGTGAGCTCTCTTCTTGAATACTTAATAAGAACAAAACTTCCAACAAATGGCCTTTGCCTAGCAGCTCACCTCTCTTCTGAGCAATTACTCAGATCTTTTAATATTTCAAAGTTCTAATCCATGAAACCTGCCCCAAAGATAGTAGCTCTCAGTAAAATTTCTCTTTCCAGAAAAATTATATTCTATCTATATTGAACCTTAAATATAGCTAACTTCAGGCATCTATGGGTGTTGTCTTCCTCAATAAAATTCAAAGACCTCCAATAAAAGCGATTATTTTTATCTCTGCCAGTACCCACCAGAGTGTTAGATGAAGTTCCCCCCCCAAAAAAAATGTTGATTAAGGTGAGTAAATTAATATAATGATAACCATTTTTAACTTATAAAGTATTTTCCCTATATATTATTCCACTTAATACAGCCTGTGACATAAGCAAATTGGAATTTTAAAATAACCTCTGTTTTACAAAGAATAAAACCAACGTTCTGTGAAATTCCTCCCAATGATACAAAAAAAAGAAAAAAAAGGCGGGGGGGGCGGTTGCCAAGAATCCTTAAATAAGTACAAATAAAGCAGCAGATTTTTTTTTTTTTTACTTTTTTTTTTTTTTTAATTTTTCAGTGGGTTTTGTCATACATTGATATGAATCAGCCATAGAGATACACGAATTCCCCATCCCGGTCTCCCATCCCACCTCCCTCTCCACCCGATTCCTCTGGATCTTCCCAGCCCAACAGGCCCGAGCACTTGACTCATGCCTCCCACCTGGGCTGGTGGTCTGTTTCACCACAGATAATATACATGCTGTTCTTTCGAAACATCCCACCCTCACCTTCTCCCACAGAGTTCAAAAGTCTGTTCTGTACTTCTGCGTCTCTTCTTCTGCCCTGCATATAGGGCCATCGTTACCATCTTTCTAAATTCCATATATATGTGTTAGTATACTGTAATGTTCTTTATCTTTCTGGCTCACCTCACTCTGTATAATGGGCTCCAGTTTCATCCATCTCATTAGAACTGATTCAAATGAATTCTTTTTAACGGCTGAGTAATATTCCATGGTGTATATGTACCACAGCTTCCTTATCCATTCATCTGCTGATGGGCATCTAGGTTGCTTCCATGTCCTGGCTATTATAAACAGTGCTGCGATGAACATTGGGGTGCACGTGTCTCTTTCAGATCTGGATTCCTCAGTGTGTATGCCCAGAAGTGGTATTGCTGGGTCATATGGCAGTTCTATTTCCAGTTTTTAAAGAAATCTCCACACTGTTTTCCATAGTGGCTGTACTAGTTTGCATTCCCACCAACAGTGTAAGAGGGTTCCCTTTTCTCCACACCCTCTCCAGCATTTATTGCTTATAGACTTTTGGATAGCAGCCATCCTGACTGGCGTGTAATGGTACCTCATTGTGGTTTTGATTTGCATTTCTCTGATAATGAGTGATGTTGAGCATCTTTTCATGTGTTTGTTAGCCATCTGTATGTCTTCTTTGGAGAAATGTCTGTTTAGTTCTTTGGCCCATTTTTTGATTGGGTCGTTTATTTTTCTGGAATTGAGCTTCAGGAGTTGCTTGTATATTTTTGAGATTAATCCTTTGTCTGTTTCCTCATTTGCTATTATTTTCTCCCAATCTGAGGGCTGTCTTTTCACCTTACTTATAGTTTCCTTTGTTGTGCAAAACTTTTAAGTTTCATTAGGTTCCATTTGTTTATTTTTGCTTTTATTTCCAATATTCTGGGAGGTGGGTCATAGAAGATCTTGCTGTGATTTATGTCGGAGAGTGTTTTGCCTATGTTCTCCTCTAGGAGTTTTATAGTTTCTGGCCTTACATTTAGATCTTTAATCCATTTTGAGTTTATTTTTGTGTATGGTGTTAGAAAGTGTTCTAGTTTCATTCTTTTACAAGTGGTTGACCAGTTTTCCCAGCACCACTTGTTAAAGAGATTGTCTTTTTTCCATTGTATATCCTTGCCTCCTTTGTCAAAGATAAGGTGTCCATAGGTTCGTGGATTTATCTCTGGGCTTTCTATTCTGTTCCATTGATCTATATTTCTGTCTTTGTGCCAGTACCATACTGTCTTGATGACTGTGGCTTTGTAGTAGAGTCTGAAGTCAGGCAGGTTGATTCCTCCAGTTCCATTCTTCTTTCTCAAGATTACTTTGGCTAGTCGAGGTTTTTTGTATTTCCATAAAAATTGTGAAATTATTTGTTCTAGTTCTGTGAAAAATACCGTTGGTAGCTTGATAGGGATTGCATTGAATCTATAGATTGCTTTGGGTAGAATAGCCATTTTGACAATATTGATTCTTCCAATCCATGAACACGGTATGTTTCTCCATCTGTTTGTGTCCTCTTTGATTTCTTTCATCAGTGTTTTATAGTTTTCTGTGTATAGGTCTTTTGTTTCTTTAGGTAGATATACTCCTAAGTATTTTATTCTTTTTGTAAAGCAGCAGATTTGATAAGCAGTCACTTAGTTGGATCAGATGTATCCTCTATTGTTTTCCCCATATCATACCCAACACATGGTCCATAATGCTCTTCTTGATTAAAAGATTTGGTATAAGAGACTTAAAGGCACACAAGCTATAAATGGAACCCACATTTTCTGTTTTCTTTCTGAAACAATATGCTGAATGATTGAGAAAGATTCCAAAAAATTATTTTCTATAATCCCTGCTGCTACCCACACCAGGCCTATGGGAAAGAAAGTGACAAAGAACTGTGGTTTAATCACCATACTGAGAGAAATATTCATTTCTGGATGTTCATCTAATCCTAAGCATGTTATTTCCCATGACCAGTTAATTTGAAGCTATATATGAATAAAATATAACTCAAACAAAATGAAAGCAATATGAAAAACTTAAGAAATCATCAGTGAAACAGGTTAGGGTGGCTGGTGAAGCAAGAGCTCAGATAACTACTGGGGCCATAAGAGGTGTGATGACCAAGCCAAATGGCTCAAAAGAAATACTTACAAGAAGGAATTCCTCAAAAAGGGGTGCAAGAAAATGACTATATATCTATATGTATACATATATATACATATATATGTCATGAAAAAGATGTGCAATGAAAGTTACAGAATTGATCCAATAAAGTATTACTTATAATACTGAAATAAATGGAAACAAATGTCCAGTTATAAAAGACTGATAAAAATCAGAGCTTTATTTATATACTTTTTAAAAATTGGAATCTTGGGCAGGAAGAAGACATTATATGATGCTAAATATTTTTTTTTTACCACAAAAGATTATGACAAAGGAAACTGGTTATATTAACTGAAAAGAATAAATATAATACTAGGTAGGTCATTATGATGTATATGTTTGCCTACTGGTGGCTCGACAGAATCCACCTGCAATGCAGGAGATGCAGGTTCCATCCCTGAGTCAGGAAGATCCCCTGGAGAAGGAAATGCAACCTACTCCAGTATTCTTGTCTGAAAAGTCCCATGGACAGAGGAGCCTGGTGGGTTACAGTCCATGGGGTCGATAAAGAGTTGGACATGACTTAGTGACTTTTCACCCATGGTTGCCTGTGAGTGATAGGATTCAGGATGACTATCATATGCTCTCTTGTGCTTGTCCACAATTTTCTACATCTTCTACAATTAGTAAGAATTACATAGATAATCAGAAAAAAAGTAATACATTTTACAGTTTTTTATAGGGCAACCATCACTCAGATTGAACAGTTTAAGCTTCTACCCAGCCTCACCATCCCAACTCCTCCTCCTCGCCCCCCCCATGCCCCCGACCCTCAGGCATGCTCCCAATAAATAAAACACAAAGCTGATTCTCTCTCCATCTTATCTTTAAATGCCTTCAGGTTGAACTGTTGCCTCCTACACTATCTCTCCTCTTATGGGATACACAAACCAGTTTAAGTATCACAAACAAATGCAACCTTTCCAAATTGCTCAAAGTGAATTTGATATTTTACCAAGCTACTTCCCACTCCCGTTTCTTTGCTCATCCTGCAAAAAAGTTATTTCCATAGAAGGACTCACAGAATACATAGTTAAAACATATGCTAATGCATCTCTAAGATGTTGTCTTTTAAGTATAAAAATTTATGCTAAGGAATCAAATATGCTAGAGAACACTGAGATAATGACCCTTCCCTGCTCGACCCATGAAAGGGACTGCACCAGCTACATGCATGGTTGGAGCAGCCTGAGCCCTGCCTACCTTTAGTTTCTCCATTAATTATGACTCTCTGCCTTCAAGGCATGGGTTGGACTTGCCACAGACAGGAAGCTGAAGACTTCCCAATGACACCTACCCCATGAGTACAGTTAATTTTACATGCAATACTCAGCAAGTCTGAAGAGTCCCTCAAGGCATAATCATCAACAGGAAAATGACAGAAGCAGCTTTCCATCACACACACAAAAATCTCAGGTGAAAAAACACATTCCCACCTCATTAAAAAAATTGGCATAAAAAATCATCCAGGAACTGTGATTTCAGAAGTCTTGAATAGCAGCTAGGACAGTACAGAGAAACAAGAGGGAGAAAGATTAGAGGAAAAGAAGGAAGGGGAGGAAGAAGAGGAAGAAATAGAACCCAGAACTGCAAGGGATCTCAGCAGATTCCAGTCCCCCAAGAAGGATACAGAGGTCCACAGAACGGAGGTCCAATTCCTTTGCAAAATCACAGTTACAGCAGATCTGAGACTTAGGCAGAAACTTTGGATTGTATTTCTTCAAGAAGACTACTTGTAAAAGATGAAATAATTCATTTCAAACATAGAAATAGACCTTATACATTACAGAGTATTTTGGTTTTATATAGCCTGTAATATCAACCTTGAGAGATATAAAAATCTGTCTGAGATAATTTCCCTATTTAATTATCTCCCATGAGATAGATATATGGCATTTATTGAACCTACTTATTTCAGCACCTAATCAGGCATTGGGTTGAAATGTTATGTAACTCACACATGAGAGTATGTCTTCCCAGATACATCATAAAGTCTGCAAGTTCACAATTTCTATCTTTAACTTTTCAACCATCTCCCTAAACTTCAACTATTGTATTATACAGAACATAGATATTTAAATTACTTGGTTAGACAAGTGAATGGGTGGATGGACAGACAAAACAGACTGTAAAGCAGCTTTAGGATACTGCAACATAAACACTGAAAAACGAGCAGCTAAGACAGATGTACATGGAACATCTTATCTTTTCAAGCCATGATATGACCTTTACCAGGAATCAAAAGATTAATATACTGGCATTTAGCCCCTGGGGGCTTCCCAGGTAGGGCTGGTGGTAAGGAACCCACCTGCTAATGCAGGAAACATAAGAGATGCAGGTTCAATCCCTGGGTGGGGATCCCTGTGAGGAGGGCACAGCAACCCACTCCAGTATTCTTGCCTGGAGAATCCATGGACAGAGAAGCCTGGTGCGCTACAGTCCACAGGGTCGCAAAGAGTAGGACATGACTGAAGCGACTTAACATGCATGCATTTAGTCACTGAGGCCCCCAAATCTCAAAGTTGGCATTAATTTCACTCACACTTTATGACAGAAAGTACTAAATCATTCTTCCCAATTAAGACGGTATTATGGCACACAGTTTTTATACACCTTCCCCTACAAAGCTCAAAGTACAAGAGCTGCTTGAGTGAGTGAGAGAGAGAATGAGTGTGTCTGTTTGTGTGTTGTGTGGGCATGTGTTCAGGAAGAAAAGGGAAAACACTCATGGGTGTGATTATAACATAAGAAGGGGGAAAAAAACGTAATTTGAGACCTGGTATCTGAAGGAGGTATATTCAGGTTGGCTGCATTCATTGCCCTCTGTAAGCTAGGACTGATCTGGTTGCATGCTGTAGAGACCTGGCTTGCTGGAGGTGAAATGGGTCCCAGTCGCTGAACCATCATGGGACTGCTGGTGACCACTAGATTGTTGCAGCTGCCTTTTCCAATGGACTTGCACTGAGGCCCAAAGCCAAGAGCCCCTAAAAACAAATGAATCAGGTTAGCTTTCATGTCCCTTACATCAGAAATCAGTAAATACACATATGTGCACACTTATATCAGGACTCATCTTTAAAGACAGTCCTTAAATCATCTTTTTTTTTCAGTATTAGTGATACCAAAAAGCTTTCTCTAATTCCAATGAAAAATCCATAATGCTACAATAGAAATCCTTCTATAATCACCACTCATACAAAATATGCTTACATTTTGCTCCTTCTACATTCAAGTGTCCAGTTATATGAAGAATCATATTTTATCATCTCTTTACCTAAAGGGTTAAGGTGGTAAGTAGATGGGATTACTTATCTCAAACCATGTATTTTCCAAAATAGCTAATATCTTAAATCATCCAGCAAGGAAAGTTGACACTACTGACAAAAACTTGTTTAACTGGTTCACTTCATTCAAGTCTGGCCTTCCAAAAAGCCTCTTTAAAAGGATATAGTCTGGCTGTGGCTCTCCAATCTTTATTTTTCCTCTTCATCCTAATATATTGTCATTGGACATATACCCAATTTTTTAAAAAATCAGGACAAGACAGACTTAAAACATCATTTTAAAAGTAGTATGTTAACCAAATTTGACATAGATTTTTCATTTCATTAGCAACAATCTTTGAATGTAGTAAAACTTTGGTACATAACCAGAGGGGAAAGGAAAAAAAAAGAAAGAAACCCTCAAGAATCTGTGCCGTTACGGAAAAGTGAAAAGCAAAGAGGAGAAAGGTAAACACTGCCATGATTCATTTAAAAAAAATAATAATAGTTGTTGAATCATTCTAGACATTCTTTTTACATGGGTATACTTTTTCAAACATTTTTTGCAAACTACTTGGTCAAGTCTCAGTTCCCATTTCAGGCAAATGAAAAGAAATATGATCCTAGGTTTTCTGGCAAATTAGGCTCTAAAGTTTTCTCACCAAATTCCTCATCTTTCTCACTGATATATTTGGGATCAAAGCATCACAGTAACCTTCCTTACTTAGCTTTAGAGAATATAATTTTTTATTTTGTCTTTTTAAAAATTAATAGCCAAAAAAATGACTTTTCCATCTTTTGTAACATTCTCTTCCAAGAGCCCACAAAACTAAGAATAAACAAGACCTCAGCATAATCACCAACACTCTCATCAATGAACTCACATCTCCAAAGTGCTAGGAGAGTCACAGTATCTTTAGCAAGCAGGAAGCCTTCTCCAGTCCAGGCCTCTGGGAAACTAAAATCCAAGTGGTAACTGACTTGCCCAAGGTCACACAGGGATTTACTGACAGAGCAGAAACAAATTCTATGAGAATGCATTTTCATGGCACCTGCATATTTAAGTTTAAGTGCTGGATGCTTAGTTCCTTTCTTGAATATTTTCCAAGATCCAACAGAAATGTCTCCTAACTTTTTCCAGATACACAAACCAGAACCTACCCCTCTCTCTGCTGCTTATATCTGATGCATCTTCTTGTGCCTTGAAACATCAGTCATAGATAGTTTCTCTATTTTCATAGCTCATATAACACTGCAACATCAGGGTTTCATCTTTACTCCAAGAGAGTGGAAGCTACATGCAATTTGCTTTTCAAATTCCCTTTTTATCTTGGAAAAAGGCAATGTCCAGTATATAAGACACTTGAATTCCATCCCCAGGTTCCTTCCTTACCAGCCACTGCTACTAAAAGCAATATTAGATGTCAAGTATCCTGTCCAATTCAGTGTCATATATTTATCTAAGGAACTCACCCATTTCATGCCTGTTTCCTTCACAATAAAAAAGGTATTAATATCTACCTCTAAAACAAAGACATATTAGCAGCTGGATCAGCACACCCAAGAAATGCTATTTGGTGCCAAAGCATATTAATACATCATTTCATCAAATCTTAGATGCCACATAAGTCATACCATTATTTCATGTATCAGTAAAAACATCAAACTGGTACATGGTGTTAATATTTCATAGATATTCTGATGTGAAAATAATGCATACCTTAGAATAGATAAATGCCAATAAGGCTGCTGAAAAAATTATTTTACCCCCTCTCTTGTCCACACTTTTCTCTCTGCTAGGTACAGCCTTACCCTCACTTGTCTACCTAGTGATCAGCCTCTCTCTTCAAAGATCATCTTCCCTATGACTCCCTTCACACACTACCAGCTGGGCAAATCTAATCAATTCTTCTTTGTGTTCCCCCACAGTCTTTTAGAACAAATCTGCCGCAGCACCTTCAGGGAACTGAAATGTTTACATGACTGTCATCCATTTATCCTTGATTGCTTTTTAGAGACAAAAAGCTCTTGCTTGAGACATCACTGCTTCCTCAGTACCTAGCCTAAGGCCTGTACAATACACAATAAAATCTGTCAATGAAGCTAAGAATGAATGAATGAATGAAAATAAAAGATTTTAATATATGATATTAACTACTGAGACATTATTTCCACTAAAGTCCTCCTGGTCTTCTTGTTTAAAACCACGCCATTTTTCAAAAACAGACTCCAACTAAGTCAGTCCTTTGATGTTTCTCCACAGTGTGGCTAATGAGAGATACAGGTGGAAAATGAAGCTGTGGGAGTAGTAATTATAAATCCATCTTCCTAGGCTGGAATTTTACACTGGTCAAGGCTGCCCTTGTAACCCTGTACCCTGGATTCTCACATTCATGATACTTTTTCTCCGACTGTAATAAAGAAACATTAGCCTTCCCCTCCCCAGTGTCTCCATCATTTTCACAATAACACCTCCTACTCCTGAATTCACTAGTCAACTTGAGCCTCATCTAACCATAGAGGAGTGACAACTTCTGACAGGTATTACATACAGTGTCCATGAAGCTAAATGGTAAATTTCTTGGAAACATATAATGTTTGTGGAGCAGCTTTAAGAATGTTCTGGAAAATGGCATCATCACTCTCACACGTGGAGGCAAGTAATACTTTGACCAAGAACCACTGTGCTCAATGCAAGCATCTAACTACAATTTTTTGCATAATTCTGGACAGAGTGAATACCTCCAAGTTGCTCAGAATTGTCTAGCGTGTTGTAGTTTGGGCTCTGAAGACAGCCTGCTTGGGAACCCAAAACCCAGGATGGTTGTGTGACTTGGACAAATTACGTACATATTTGTGTTTATCTCTATGTCTATGTCTTCTCATCTGTAAAATGGGAATAAAAAGAACACTACTTCATAAGGTGGTTGTGCATCTAGTGTTAATTATACACACAAAGGACTCCACACATTGCCTAGCACATAGTAGGTTCTGAATTTTAGTTGTGAATTTTGTTGCAGCTGTTGTTATTATTGTTCATGCCTGTCATCACTTTTTTTCCTGCATTCTTTCTTGAAGTAAAAAGAAAGCAGTTCTTCATAATTCCCTGCATAAAACAAGATACAAGTAAATGATACTATTTAATTCTTTACCCATTTCCAATGTTCTTTCTGCTTTGAGCCTGGAGCCAATTTTTTTTAAAACCAGGTGTCATCACAGATAGAAGAAAAGTTTTCAACTGGCCAAGTCTGAATGTTCCTTGGCTTGTCATTCCCTGAAAACAAACCATAGAACTTTTCTGACTACCAGATGTGCCAACTACTTGTGTGCTGGATTTCATTTTTAAAGACTGCTTATTTTTAGAGACTGTACAATGTTTTTTAAAAATGTGTTTGCTGCTCAAATAAGGATTAGAGTGGATGGTATTCTAAGTACCACATACATCCTAGCCAAAATCGCTGCATGCTGGTGGGAAGTACAAATGTTCTGCATTTCCTGAACTGACAGGTCATCTTAGCAAAACCGTGTTTTTAATTAACATCTTCATTAGTTAAAAGAGTTCTCTTGAAGTCAAATAGCTGACTGTGTTGCAATTATCCCTGCTGAGGCTGCATGTTTCAGAACGATTTATGTTTATTCACTGGTTCCTCTAAAAATGACACAGATATTGGGGGAACATAAATGACACAACATATATGAGAGGTGGTAAGAAAAAAAGTAATCAGTTCTTTTTGTGTTTTTATTGTTCATTCAACTGACTAATTGAATGCCAACCATGAGCTGGGCAGTCCCTGGAGACAATGTTGAGCAAGACAGACAAGAGTCCCATCAAGAGTCCCATCAAGATTCCAAGAGCTGCCAATGAAGAGGAACACCAAAACAGCCATTCTATAAAAGAGAGCCCTGCTCCTAGGTTGGGTCATATGAAAGGTCTTTCTTTACAGGTCAAACATGAACAAATAAGAGCAATTTCTATATAGTTCAACCCAACACATATGCAGAGTGTTTGGGAAACAGAAATAAAGCATACCAGGATTTCAGTCTGTCTCACCCATCCACTGACTATGTGACACTGAGCAGGGTACTCAAAAGTCTCTGTGCTTCAGTATCCTGTGAAGTCCTGAGGAAAGTAATGGTACCTAATACCTAAAGTAATAGTACCTAGTACCTAATACCTAAATAGTACCTAGTACCTTTATGAGGATTAAAAGGGTTAGTATATATTATCACATACTTTACCATCTTTAAGGATCAGGGTTTTCTTCCCAATCTTTCATTGCAAAACATTTCAAATCTACAGAATAGTTCTAAGAACAGTGCATGAATCTTCTTTATCTAATTTATCAATTGATAAATTCCATCTGTTGATCTATCTAACCATCGACCCATCTCTCGCTATATATAAGCCTGTTATTGTTTTAATTACTATGCCCTTCACCCCAAAATAGGTAACCATAACACAATCATCAAATTAAGACATTTGGCAATGATTTAGTACTAGTATGTAATACACCATTTATACTAAAATATTACCAATTATCCAATAGTAACCTTTAGAGCAATTGTTTTCCAATCCAGGATCATGAATTTCAAAGAAATATTTTGCAGAAGTGGATCTTCAAGAATGGAATGGTAAATCAGTGGACACTATGGAGCTGTATGTTGTTGGAAAAGTAGAAAATCGGACAAAGAAAAAAAGAGAGAGGTAACAGCAAACAATAATTATAAGCATGGATCTGTACCCTAGCTCCACCACTGAATGGCCATGTGACCTTGGGCAAGTTACTCAAGCTTTCTGTGCCTCAGTGTTCTGATCTCTAAATGGAGTTAATACTACTATTACTTACCCCAATGATATATGTAATATATCTAGGGCCTGGAACTTATGCATTATAAATGTTAGTTATATTTTATTAAAGAACTCATTTATGGTACCTTTCTGTTATTTCTAGCACCTCTTTTCCTGAATGACTAAGGACTCCATGCTGATACCTCCCAACCCAAGACCTTCCACTTGACACACAGCAGATTTATCCTCCCCTTGATGGACTGCAGACCTCAGGCCTTTCCTCACTCCCATCTTCTTACTCTTAGACTCTCCCCAGCTTTCATTCATACTCCTCCTTGAAACTAGAGATAAATTCTTGCATACTAAACATACTAGGCTTATTGTATAGTGTTTTATCAAATTTGTAATGTTTCACTGCAGAGACATAGTAGTGACAACTTTCATGAACACCTGTACATACTTACACATGTAAGTATGTACATGTGTTCATGAAGTTGTAGCAATGTGTTACTCTGAAATACTAGTAAAGCAAGGGTAAATGACCAAGAACACCAAAAGAAGAGAATCAGAATAAAATTGCTAGCTTCCTTATTCAGGAACAAAACATTTAAATTTAATGTATGTTGGAAACAGTCAAAAATGCACAAAACTTATGAGAGGGAAGGACTACTGAGAAGAGCATCCTGCCTCCATGGTGCTAATAACTCTGTAGAGATAAGAGGTACTTACCTAGGAATAACCAGATAATGATACTTGACTGTAAGAATAAAGCATGAAACTTAAGTACAGAGACAGGAGTTCAGAAAAGGGGGAAATGTCTGTGTGCTGGATAATTCACTGAAGAACAATCTTAACCAAAAAAGCATGTCTTCAGGAAGTCCAAAGGTTTTCAATGATAACAAATTACATGAGGTTATGGACAAATCCACAGTCAAATAAAACTCTAATTAACCATATCTCTTTATTACAGGTCTTCTCAGAGCCTTTATAAAAATGTAAATACACATAATAAATCTCCGAGAGGAGCAAATAATACACAAAATATATTTGTGTAGGGTGCTTTTTTCCCCTTTCACTCACCGAAGACTAACATACTAAAGCACACTCTTTAGAAAACAATAAGCTAAAACTGAAGGACAAATGAGCACATGAATGAGGACATAGTAAGGTGCAGACATGGAAACAGCAGGAAGGAGGCATGGCATCTATTAAGGAAATGAGAAATCAGAGTTGCCTGCAAAAAGGGGATCTCACCAGAAAAAGGGGAGAAAATAGAGGACTTCTTTAGTCAGGCTGGTGGGCCTGAATTAACACCTGGACATTATGTATTCACCAATGGCACCAAACCTGGCTGCACATTATGTCACCAGGAAGTTTTTCAAAAATGCAAATTCATAGGCTTCACTTCAAACACGGTGAGCCAGATGCTGCGCTGTATTTGGCCTGCTGACATGTACCTGGAATCCTGTGCTACAGACAGTGGTGCATCTCACTAGAAGCCAAGTTCAGCCACGATCAATCTGGTGGAGATGAGGATAAAGGATGGAAGAGTACGTTAAAGAGAAGCTGGACAAACAATGAGGAGAAGCCCACAAGGTGGTAAATGACAGCATGAGAAAGCAATGGTTAGGGAAGCAAGTTAAGAGTAAGATTGCAGACTATATATTGTAATTGGTTGATAAAGATTTAGGAGATCAAATTTAAACTATCATCTGTAAAATAGACAGCTAGTGGGAAGCTGCTGCATAACAGAGGAAGGCCAGCCTGGTGCTCTGTGATGACTTAGAGGGGTGGGATGGGAGCCAGGAGGGAGGTGATATACATAAGTATGGCTGATTCCCATTGTTGTATGGCAGGAACCAACATAACATGGTAAAACAATTATCCACCAATTAAAAAATAAAGAGGAGGAAAAATAAATAAATTTAAAAAATTAAAAGGAGGAGGTCATATAAATGCCATTTTTGTAACTCCAGTTTGAAATTAATTACTCAATACCAGATAATAAACAGATTAAGTCCTAGTCCAGATTAATTAAGATTCCCATGAATTGTGGCAAAGTCCCACCACTTTGCCCGCTGGAGTTCAGCTTGAATCTACCAAGTTTATCCCACAAAGAATATAACTTTCACACTAACACTCTTCTAACCTTAGTCAGTATTAAGGAATGTTGGCCACCAAGTATGGAATCACCAGCATTACTCATTTCATTTTATCCCTGCATTAAATGGAATCGTATTTATACTCTGAGAGATTAAAAAATATCATATTCCTTTCTGTACCCCTCAGTGCCCTGGATTCCTGGACATGAAGTCTCAGTTTTCTTACTCCCCACCACTGAGCACTCCTGAGATGTTATTGAGAAGACACAGTTCCAAACCACCTCATAAAGATGTAAAGATATATTAAACAGCATTCCCACACTTTATATTCTAAAGTCCCATCAGTCAGCTATTGTACATCAATTATCAACTAATTAGTACAGAGTGCTTATGCTGACCTTTCTGTTCTCTCTTGTAATGATTTGCCAAGTTAACTGAAAGCTGCTTTGCTCCATAGAGACTCTTGGTGAAGCAAGAGTGTTAAATAAAGTTCACCAACAATTAGCCTAGAAAACCAAAGAGGAAATGTAGGCACATTTTACTGCTTTTCCCTGGACCAATTTTCTAACAATCCCATGGGACAAGAGCAGATACATTTGTTAAATAAGCAAACCATTACTCTGAAAAGCTGAAATACCAGTACTGGCATAAATGCATTGCTCACTGATTAGGTATTCATTTATCTGTGCTCCTGCTCTGCGCTATAGTATATACTCTAGGGAGTCCAGATACATAGATAAGCTAAACAATTCTTGCTTACTATAAAATCTAGTAGACTTACATCAAGGCTTACACATGTGATTAATCTATAAAGATATATGAATTCAAGGTGAAATTACACTTGCTCTGTAAAAAGAGGACTTCCATGGATATAAGAAAAGATGAGAAAAAAAGAGGAAGGAAGCATGCTTTCATGGGAAAACTGCCCCAGTTTCCCCAAAACCATGAACAGATCACATTTACTAAGCACTACCTGTGGGCTTACTGCTGTGCTATATTAATAGAGGCCTAGGCCATTAGGTTTTCCCCCAAAGAGCCTCTGACCAGTAGGAAAGAGTTATAATCAACACACGAAATGATTAGGAAACACCTAATTTTTTTCTAACTGAATGAAAGATCTTTTAAAATTTACAGTGCTTTACAAGTTTCAAAAAGTTTCACACATGGGATTTCATATAATCCCATAATAACCTTTTTCCCCCTACCCCTATATTGCCCCTGCCCTCTTTTCTCTTCCCACTGGTAATCACTGGTGTGTTTTCTTCATCTATGAATCTGCTTCTTTTTTGTTTTATTCACTAGTTTGTTTTATTTTTAGATCCCACATATAAGTGATATCATACAATATTTGTCTTTCTCTTTATGACTTATTTCAGTTAGCATAATGCCCTCTCCAAGTCCATTCACATTGCTGCAAATGCAAAATATTATTCTTTTTTATTGCTGAGTAGTATTCCATTGTGTGTATGTACATCTATGTGTGTATGTATCTCATATCTTCTTTATCCATTGACCTGATGATAGACACTTAAGTTGCTTCCATACCTTGACAGTTGTAAATACTGCCGCTATGAACATTGGGGTGAATGTATCTTTTCGAATTAGTGTTTTTTGGATATATACCCAAGAGTGGAATTTCTCGGTCATATCCTGAGTGGGGAAGTCATCTGGAGGAGGGCATGGCAATCGACTCCAGTATTCTTCTTTAAAAAATTTTATTTTAATTGGAGGATAATTACAATATTGTGATGGCTTCTGTCATACATCAACATGAATCAGCCATAGGTATACATGTGTACCCTCCATCCTAAACCCCCCTCCCACCTCCCTCCCCACCCTGTCCCTCTAGGTTGTCCCAGAGCACCAGCTTTGGGTGCCCTATTTCATGCATCGAACTTGATTTTACATATGGTAATGTACATGTTTCAATGCTATTCTTTCAAATCATTCCACCATCTCTTTCTCCCACTGAATCCAAAAGTCAGTTCTTTATGTCTGTGTCCACTCCAATAGTCTTGCCTGGAGAATCCCAAGAACAGAGGAGCCTGGAAGGCTATAGTTCATAGGGTCACAAATAGTCAGACATGACTGAAGCAACTTAGCACATACCTAGTAGTTCTATTTTTAGTTTTTCAAGGAACCTCCATGCTGTTTTCCACCGTGGCTGCACCAGTTTATATTCCCCCCAACAATGTAGGAGTGTGTCCTTTTCTCCATATCCTCACAACATTTGTTATATGTGTTCCTTTTTTTTACCATCTGAGACACTAGGGAAGCCCTATATGTGCTCTTTTTGATGATAGCCATGGGGCTTCCTCATAGCTCAGTCGGTAAAGAATCTGCCTGCAGATGCAGGAGACCCAGGTTCGATTCCTGGGTCAGGAAGATCCCCTGGAGAAGGAAATGGCAATCCACTCCGATATTGTTGCCTGGAAAATCCCATGGACAGAGGAGCCTAGTGGTCTACAGTCCATGGGGTCGCAAGAGTCGGACACGACTTAGCGACTAAACCACCACCACCATTCTGACAGGAGGAAACATCCGATCTTAAACTGAGCTGCCATGTGCCAAGCAAAGAAATCAATTAGACAAGAAAAAGAGCTGTTAACTAGAGGAAGATTGGTGGAGGAGGTGAAACCTGACCTGAGCCTTTTAATGACCTGAGGGGAGAGGGAAGTACGAAGAGGTTTACCAAAGGGAAGTGAGAAAAATGTGCTTGGAAGAGAACTGGCAAAGCTGCCCACTGTCAAAACCTCTCACTGTAGGGAACAATGACTGGGATCCCCTGTCAGAGAGTAGGTGCTCAACAAATGGATGAATGAATAAATAATATCACTTTCAACAAAAATATAGTTCAAGGTCACAAGGTGAGAAGTTCCCTATTAAAAGTGAGCTGTGATGTAGAAGAAAGAAAGAGATCCCTGGTGAATACAAATGTTGATATATCCTTATCTCTTAAGTCCCTGAAGAGCTGGAAATATTAGTTTGCTGCATCTCTCCTTATTCCCTATACATACACACATACACATCTTGACATGAAGGGAGAGTAGTCTAAGGCAGTCAATGTAAATCACCAGAACTTGTTTTTTAGGATCTAAGAGTTGGTTCTAAGAGAAAATCTCATTCAATTCCTTATAACTGGGAGATCTTCTTAGTATCTAAAAGTCATAACTTATACAGTCATCATTAAAAGCTACTGGGCTAACATCATAGTAACTCCTCAGAACTGTCCAAAGAAACATATACTGTATCATAATTTTTTGTGACACATTCTACACAGCCTTACAAGTTCAAATGGGATGCCCAGAATCATATAGCCCAAAGAAATGGGAGGCAGTTATGGAGATCACACTCTCTTATACTAAAAATTGTCACCCATATTTTTAAGAACCAGAAAATACTTGGCTTCCTGCATCCAGAAGTCACACATCATTGTTCAACTGTCTTATGAACAAGATATATTTTGCTTCTAGGCTGTAGATTCTCAACTTGTGCTCCAACGTCCATTCAACAGCCTAGGTACATGCAAGAAAATCTGTTGAGCTGCTACTTGTATTTTGTGCTCCTTTGTCCCAGGAAAAATTATAAAAGGGTCAAAAGTAGACACTCTTTGATTTCATTATTTCTTCTAGTCCTGTGGGGAAGCCAAAATCCACTGAGATTACCCAGGTGCTCTGAGTACCTCTGAAGAGAAAGCCAGAGGAAAGACTGCCCAAAGTTGGGAAGAACATCAGTTTTACAGCACCCTGAGTAGTGAGGCAGCTCTCAGTGAAGGCAATGCGGGTGGACAGAATGGTTGCAATGGGAAATGTACAAAGCCTAGGCTCTAGGTCTAGGGGCTCCCAGCTCTGGCAAAGGTTTCTGTGCCAAGCACATTGCTTGGCAAGCAGTAGACTTCCAGAGACCATGTGGGCTTGGTAAAGTAGGCACCCACCTCAGTAGTAACCTGGACCAAAAATCAGAAAAGCTCTTGGTATATTCTGCTCTATACAAAGACCCCAGAATCTTGTCTCTCTGGCAAGACATTGGGTACTCCAACCAACAATGACTGATATTAAATTTCAGGGTTTTGGAGTTTGATTTGTTTTCATTTAAAGGAAACAATTTAAAGAACTCTTTCAATTATATAAGAGTTGGTAGAGTAAGTCACATCCACTACAGATTCAATTAAAATTGGAGAGATTGGAAGGCTGAAATATCTACCCTTTGGCTCAAGCAACTTGAAACTTGTCATTGTGTAAAATTATGTAACATTAACTACCAAAATATTTTTAAAAATTCTAACTCATAAGTCTCAACACAGACAATCTAAGGCCTACAGAGTGCAAGTTCCCAGTGTGTCCTTTATTTAATGGCATTTTTGAACTTAGAACTAGAGTAATCCAAGCATCTTTGTAAATATAATTGGAATACGAGTTAGTACTAATGTAACTGTGACTGTTTTATCTCTACACCTTACAGGTGCTAAATTCAGACACTATATCAACAATAACTGAACAATAATAATGAAATTAGATCAAATGAAAAGAACTTCATACTCAATCCAAATTCTTTTTCATCAATACAAAAAAGCAATCATAACACAGATTGATGCCAGTATGAAAAAAATCTAGATTAAAGTGCTGCTTGAACTCATACAAGTCGATACCAGAAAAACAAGCAATCCAAACAAAAAATGGGCAAAGACCTAAACAGACCAAAGAAAATATACAGATGGCTAATAAACACATGAAAAGATGCTTAACATCACTCTTTATTAGAGAAATGCAAATCGAAACTACAATAACATATCACCTCACACAGGTCAGAATGGCCATCATCAAAAAATCTACAAACAATAAATGCTGGAGAGGGTGTGAAGAAAAAGGGAACTCTCTTGCACTGTTGGTGGGAATGCAAATTGAAATAGCCACTATGGAGGGCAGTATGGAGATTCCTAAAAAAACTAGGAATAAAACCATCATATGACCCTGTAATCCCACTACTAGCCATATGCTCTGAACAAACCAAACTGAAAAAGACACAAGTAACCCAAAGCTCACTGCAGTTCTATTTACAATAGGTAGGACATGGAAGCAACCTAGATGTCCATGGACAGATGAATGGATAAAGAAGCTGTGGTACATATGTACAATGGAGTATTACTCAGCCATAAAAAAGAACACATTTTAGTCAGTCCTAATAAGGTAGACATCCTGGAATGTTAAGTCAAGTGGGTCTTAGAAAGCATCACTACAAACAAAACTAGTGGATGTGATGGAATTCCAGTTGAGCTATTTCAAATCCTGAAAGATGATGCTGTGAAAGTGCTGCACTCAATATGCCAGCAAATCTGGAAAACTCAGCAGTGGCCAAAGGACTGGAAAAGGTCAGTTTTCATTCCAATCCCTAAGAAAGGCAATGCCAAAGAATGCTCAAACTACCGCACAATTGCACTCATCTCACAGGCTAGTAAAGTTAATATTCAAAATTCTCCAAGTCAGGCTTCAGCAATATGTGAACCAAGAACTTCCAGACGTTCAAACTGGTTTTAGAAAAGGCAGAGGAACCAGAGATCAAATTGCCAATATCCACTGGATCATCGAAAAAGCAAGAGAGTTCCAGAAAAACATCTATTTCTGCTTTATTGACTACACCAAAGCCTTCAACTGTGTGGATCACAATAAACTGTGGAAAATTCTGAAAGGGATGGGAATATCAGACCACCTGATCTGCCTCTTGAGAAACCTGTATGCAGGTCAGGAAGCAACAGTTAGAACTGGACATGGAATAACAGACTGGTTCCAAATAGGAAAAGGAGTAGGTCAAGGCTGTATATTGTCACCCTGCTTATTTAACCTACATGCAGAGTACGTCATGAGAAACGCTGGGCTGGAAGAAGCACAAGCTGGAATCAAGATTGTCGGGAGTAATATCAATAACCTCAGATATGCAGATGACACCACCCTTATGGCAGAGAGTGGACAGGTACTAAAGAGCCTCTTGATGAAAGTGAAAGAGGAGAGTGAAAAAGTTGGCTTAAAGCTTAACATTTAGAAAACTAAGATCATGGCATCTGGTCCCATCACCTCAAGGGAAATAGATGGGGAGACAGTGGAAACAGTGTCAGACTTCATTTTTGGGGGTTCCAAAATGACTGCGGATGGTGACTGCAGTCATGAAGTTAAAAGACGCTTACTCCTTGGAAGGAAAGTTATGACCAACCTATATAGCATATTAAAAAGCAGACACATTACTTTGCCAACAAAGGTCTGTCTGGTCAAGGCTGTGGTTTTTCCAGTGTTCATGTATGGATGTGAGCGTTGGACTGTGAAGAAAGCTGAGTGCCGAAAAATTGATGCTTTTGAACTGCGGTGTTGGAGGAGACCCTTGAGAGTCCCTTGGACTGCAAGGAGATCCAACCAGTCTTTCCTAAAGGAGATCAGTCCTGGGTGTTCATTGGAAGGACTGATGCTGAAGCTGAAACTCCAGTACTTTGGCCACCTCATGCGAAGAGTTGACTCATTGGAAAAGACCCTGATGCTGGGAGGGATTGGGGGCAGGAGGAGAAGGGGGCGACAGAGGATGAGATGGCTTGATGGCATCACCGACTCCATGGACATGAGTTTGAGTAAACTCCGAGAGTTGGTGATAGATAGGGAGGCCTGGCATGCTGCGATTCATGGGGTTGCAAAAAGTCGGACATGACTGAGCGACTGAACTGAACTGAACTAATAAGGTAGATGAACCTAGAGTCTATTATATAGAGTGAAGTAAGTCAGAAAAAGAAAGACATTTATCATATTCTAATGCATACATATGGAATCCAGAAAGCCGGTCCTGATGAACCTACCCGCAGAGGAGCAATGGAGACACAGACACTGAGAACAGACTTATGGACATGGCTGCGGGGCAGCGGAGAAGGATGGGGTGGGAGGTGTGGAGAGTAACATGGAAACAGATATTACCATATGTAAAATAGATAGCCAATGGGAATTTGTTGTATGACTCAGGGAACTCAAACTGGGGATCAGTAACGACCTAGAGGGGTGGGATGGGGAGGGAAGTAGGAGGGATGTTCAAGTGGGAGGGAACATGGGTAAACTTATGGCTGATTCATGTTGAAGTTTGGTGGAAACCAATGAAATACTGCAAAGCAATTATCCTTCAATTAAAAATAAATAAACTTGATTTTTTAAAAGTGTTGCTTGTAATTTTGGGGGGATCCATCTCCTAAAGCAAAGTCAACAAAAGTGAAAATAAACAAATGGGACTGAATTAAACTTAGAAGCTTTTGGCTACCAAAGGAAACCACTGACAAAATGAAAAAACAACCTATGGAATAGGAGAAAAATATTTGCAAATGACATGACTGATAAGGGATTAATATTCAATATATATAAACAGCTCATACAACCCAACATCAAAAAAACAAACAACCAGATAAAAAAATGGGCAGAAGAATTTAATAGACATTTTTCCAAAGAAGAAATGCAGATGGTCAACACAAAAAGATGCTCAACTTCTAAAGTCACCAGGGAAATGCAAATTAAAACCACAATGAAACATCACCTCACACGTATCAGAATGACTATCATCAAAAAGAACACAAATAACAAATGTTGGTGAGGAACATGGAGTTCTGCTCAATGTTATGAGGCAGCCTGGATAGGAGGAAAGTTTGGGGGAGAATATATACATGTATATGCATGGATGAGTCTCTTTGCTGCTCACCTGAAAAGATCACAACATCGTAAATTGACTATACTCCAGTAAAAATAAAAAGTTAAAAAAAATGTTGACAAGGATGTGGAGAAAAGGGAACTCCCGCATTGTTGGTGGGACTGTAAATTGGTGCAGTCACTGTGGAAAACAGCCTGGAGGTTCCTCAAAAAGTTAAAAATAGAACTACCATATGACCCAGAAATTCCACTCCTGGGTATATATCCAAACAGCAACACAATAGCAACAAAACACTAACTCGAAAAGATACATGCACCCCAACATTCATAACAGCCCTATTTACAGCTACCAAAGTATGGAAACAACCCAAGTGTTTATCATCGGGTGAATGGATAAAGAAGATATGGCAAAAAAACACACATACACGCATATACAGACAGTGGAATACTACTCAGTCATAAAAATTTTTTACCATTTGCAGCACCACGGATCACCTTGGAGGGCATTATGCTAAATGAAGTAAGTCAAAAAGAGAAAAACAAATATTGTATGATATCACATATATGTGAAATCTAAAAATACAACAAACTAGTGGACAAAACTGGAGAAGGCAATGGTACCCCACTCCGGTACTCTTGCCTGGAAAATCCCATGGATGGAGGAGCCTGGTGGGTTGCAGTCCACGGGGTCGCTAGGAGTCAGACACGACTAAGTGACTTCACTTTCACCTTTCACTTTCATGCACTGGAGAAGGAAATGGCAACCAACTCCAGTGTTCTTGCCTGGAGAATCCCAGGGACGGGGCAGCCTGGTGGGCTGCCGTCTATGGGATCGCAGAGTCAGACATGACTTAAGTGACTTAGCAGCAGCAGCAGTGGACAAAACAAAAAGGAAGCAGACTCACAGAGAACAAACTAGTGTTTACCAATGGGAATCAGGAAGCAGGGAAGAGTCACAGGGGAAAAATGTAATTATGGGATTATATGAAATCATGCAACAAATTTGAAAATTGCAAAGCACTATAAGACTTTAAAGAATTTTTCATTCAATTAAAAAATAAGTAGTGCTTATATTCTCCCTAAAGTAATACTTTATTGAAGTATTATTACTTATCTGAGTTTGAATATGAAAGCCGAAAATAAATATGAATAAAAAGTTGAATACTAATTGAATTGAAACTTATTTCCTAAATAACTTACAAATTCTTAGATGAAAACTAATAACAAATCATAAGGAACATAAAAATCTTATGGCTTTAAATATAAATAGGAAGGAAAGAAATAAAATCTCTCCCCAATTCTCCAAATGTCAATTAAGTAAAGGTCTTGATTTGGTGGTCAAAGTACCTCCTCTTTTGACTGCTCCACATGAACCAAAGTATAAACTGCCCGAATCTGTTCTTCTCTTTATTCTGAACAGCCGTAACAACAACAACAAAAAAGACAGATATCTCACTATGATCTTCTTGCACAATTAGAGGAACATGAACTTTGATATAAATCTACAGTTTGAAATAAAATATTACAATAAGTAACTAAGAGTCACTGGGTAATATTAGCTACTTACAATAAGCAGAAAAATTATAAAGACACTACTAAAATATTTTCAATAAAGAAAACTATTTAGGCAATCATCTTAGGTCATTCTAACTCTAAATTCTCAAAGTAGAGTCAATATAATTTGCTTCTAAATAAATCTTCTTAGTGGGCTTCCCAGATGGCTCAGTAGGTAAAGAAACCACCTGCAATGCAGGAGACATGAGTTTGATCCCTGGGTTGGGAAGATTCCCTGGAAGACGGCATGGCAAACCACTCCAATATTCTTGCCTGGAGTTTTCCATGGAAGCCTGGCAGGCTACAGTCCATAAGGTCACAAAGAGGTGGACATGACTAAAGCGACTGAGCACACACACACGAACCTACTTGGTAGGTTAATAAAATTAGATAAATTTTAGCACTTAAAGATATGCATGCTTCAGAGTCACAGTACTTTGAGAAACCAAGTTATACCTTAAAGTTGAAGAATTAGTGAGAAAACAAATCACTTTCACCAAATTTCACAGGTATCCCTTTCTTCTCTCTCATACTTATTAAATACTAGATAATAAAACCTACTCTTTTAGGTACTCATCTTGTTAAATATCCAGAAAAATAATAATAATAAAGGAATTTATCTTTTCTTTGGTCTTCTGCTTTCAAGCACAGCAAGCTATTTATGGTGAAACCATCATAAATTTCAGAAGAGACTCTGCTTCATGTTCAAATTCTAGAACCAAGCAATGAGAAAAAAAGGGTGGGGGTGGAATAGAGAACATCTTCCTTCCTCTTAAACACAGTAAGCACCCTTGTTTGGAGAGATTTTCCCATTATCTTCTTTCAAAAATGTGTCAATCAGAGTAATCTTGGGGAGGGTGGGAAGATATGGCAACAGAGATCCTTGTTACTGTACTTCAGTGAAGGTAAGGAGTTGAAGATTGAGAAATCTTGTCCCGTGAATACTGGTTGCTCTGTCATCTGACACCAGTAGCACAAGCAGTTCTAGTAACACCTCCCTCTAGAGGAGGAAAGACTGGAGTCCGAAAGAAATTTGTAAAGACAATAATTCAGCTTAACTGACTTGTTTTTTGACACGT
Organism: Muntiacus reevesi; assembly: GCF_963930625.1. NCBI lineage: Eukaryota > Metazoa > Chordata > Mammalia > Artiodactyla > Cervidae > Muntiacus > Muntiacus reevesi. The sequence continues at coordinate 37,804,337 of NC_089265.1, read as the reverse complement.
AGCCTTGAAAAGAACAAATTTACCTCAGAAACTTGGCAAGTACAAACTGATTTTTTGATAAGTTTTAACGTGCATTTTACTAAATGCATGAAGAGAAAGTGAGGGAGAGAAAGGCCAGGTATCCAAAGACAGGAAGGTTGTCAGCTTTCTCTTTTCTGTGTCATTTTTGTTTAGCCGGTCAAATGAAAATTCAAAACCATATAATTAGATGGCTGTTTATACATGATTAAGCATGAGCTCATTGGACTTTACATGCCAAAAAGTCAGAGATGTGGTTAAGGGTAAGAAGGAACTATTAATAAAAGGAAATAAAGCTGTAACACATTTTTCACTTATGAATAAAAATAATTCAAAGCTCTCTAGGTGGAAAAAGAGGGAAAAACTCAACCATGAGTAGGGGCAAGAAACCAGATAATTTTATAAATGGCTACAATTCATGACACATAAAACATAAGCCACTGGTACAAAAAAGCTTGCTTTTCCTCCTCTAGGATTCTAATCTTATTTTTGTTTCCTGTAAATATAATTCACAATGAGAACATAACAAAACTTACCTGTATTATATTTCTTTAGAATTGTTCTGGGAAATATTTAAGCAAGAACATGTTGTTCATTTAAAAGAGTTACTTGTTCTCTTCATAACTGTCTCCACCAGTAATCCTCTCTGGAGAAACCAATAGCTGTCAGCTCCCTTGAAAAAGGCAAACATCTCTCATTTTTCACAACTGCAGAATTTTTCTTCCCAAAATGAAGTGAGTCCATCAAAAGCAAGGTTGAAATAGCCATGACCTTCATAACGATAAGGCTGACTTTCCCAGGTCCCCCAGAGAATCTCTGGTCTTAGATTGGGGCTTGTAAAATGTGGTGAATCAATTTCTTATAGAGATCAACACCAAGTTCCAGGTGAGGTCAATGGGAAAGTCTTTCAGATGACAGAGAGAATGAGCTGATCCAGGATCAGACTACTTACTCCACCTTAGGTGAGGTTTTCAAGCCACTATTACCATCTCTCCATACTGGGAGAGTACACCAATACAGGTCAGCTCCAGGCAAACTCCAGAGATGGTTCAACCGTCTATGCTATTTTCTCAATCAAATAACTCTTCGGGTTGCTAATGCTGTGACTGCTATGATATTACAGAGTTAAATAAACAGAATGAGTAAAGGCCACAGGAAGCCCAATACACAGTCTTTAAGACTGAGGCTAAAATGAACCTTAATAACATTCAAAAAGACTGTAATGCCTAAGAATTAAACATTGAATTTTATAGCCTGTGAGAGCAACATCTCCAAGTCACATCAGTTCCTTTTCTGTCAGAGAGACCTTCCATCTCAACCCCTCTTTCTCTCCCCACCTCTTCTTCTATCCCTAACCCCTCACACACACACACACACACACACACACACACACGCACACGCGCGCGCACGCACTGATCATCAGCCAGTTCTGACCCCAGGAGCTATCTTCAATCCTTTATGTATCTGCCCACTGGATTCTGAACAGAATATACTTCGTTTAAACCTATATGATAAACTACAAAATATGGAGATGCCTAAAAATCCCATGTCCTAGAAGCTCAAATGATCATAGAGTGCATATCTGAAAAGGCTCACATATTTGAGACAAAGCACAATATTCACAACTAAATTGGCAATTTTAACCTACAAAGCTTTATGCATTGTCTATGTGTCTTTTATAAAAAAATGTACTTTGTTCTAAAGATATTTTAAATTATTGACCTAATTTGGTTAAATAAAGTTCTTGTGTGTATGTGCTCAGTCATGTCCAACTCTGCGACCCCATGGACTGCAGCCAGCCAGACTTCTCTCTTCATGGGATTTTCCAGGTAAGAATACTGGAATGGATTGCCATTTCCAACTCTAGGATATCTTCGCAACCCAGGAATCAAACCCACAACTCTTGCATTGGCAGGCAGATTCTTTACCACTAGCACCATCTAGGAAGCCCCAAATAAAGTTCTTAACATACTCATTAAGTGTTAAAAGCCACCCAAAGCTGAGGGAAGAGTACACTTTCATGAAAACTCTTTATGAGCCAGAAATTAATGAATTTTTGTCCTTAATGTTAAAGGGGGAAAATCTTGCTAAATTAATAAATATTGATTATTTCAAACAGTTTAATATCTACTATAGTTTCAGATAAGAAATGTGATAATTTATTCCTGAACAATGTGTGGCATGTAACTCAAAACTGCCTTTCATCAATAAATAATATTAATAATTAACAAGGATAAACAACAAAAATACCATTTGGAAATGTTTCAGCCTGGCCCTTTCCTCATTCCACAGTCTGCCTATTGCCCCCCTTTACCCTCTACGTGGGGTTAATAACTAAACTTCTCTCATCTCTGACATGCAACACTAGCCAGCAGCAATCTTCCCAAGAATGTGCGCACGAACACGTAAGACTGAAAAGAACAAAAGTCTTATCAGAAAAGTCACCTGAATCTGGCAAACGGATTTCTAAATTAGCATCTGCAGTTTCAATCCACTTAACAGTGAATTGGGTTTTTCTCCAGTAAGGACAGAACCCTGAATAAAGTTCACATCAGGCATCTATTCTCCTACCTACGACAGAATGTCTTATGTCTTTAATATAGGGATTAGCTTAGTAATAAAAATTAAACAGTCCTGCTGATAAGCATAGTGGAAGGAGAGGATAAGCAAAAATTACTCATTTAAAAGAGGATAGGACCAGTGTACCAGGATTATATTTGGCACTCATTCTGAAGAACATTCAGTTAAAACTACATTGCTCTTCTTTCTCCATTTTGACCATCTGCAGAATAACATCTTGAGAGTCAAACACATTTGCTCTTATTGGTATAATCAAAGGCATTTCACCCACCACCTGCTTCTTACTTTTCTAGCCACTCTGTCCTAGTACTCACTCAACATTTAAAATGTTAAAGTCCATTGAAATTCATCTCTTTCAGCCATTCATTCCTTCACCAGAACATTATGAAGGCAATATCCTAAGTACCAAAAAGCTCAACATCATGGTAAATTTTCCTTCTCACAGAAAATACAAATTCTATAATCCCTAATGCTCTTCCTCCACGTATCTCCATTCCGTGCTTTACTATTATTCATTTTGAAAAGTGATCAGAATCACCAACAAAAGTATCTGCTTAGGTTATTCTTGTTCTCAGGATGTTTGGTCACTGACATTTAAAAGTGTTTAAAAGTAAAAAACTCTTCCACTGGGGAGCTTCCAGAGGCAGTTTGTGTAAAAGTGTGGAGATAAAGGTTTATATCTTTTTATATCTTTAAAAATATATATATATATATACATATCTGTTTATATCTTTTTCTTGGCTGGGGGCCTCAGACAGCTGTGCTCAGAGTACTTTGCTTACACTTCCAGGGCTACCGGCTCTTTGGTTTCATAAAGTAGAGCAGAGGGCTTGTACATTCAGGCACTGCTAGGACATTCGGCAAGGGGTGGTGTGCAGAGAGGAAAGCATCTAACATATGCAGCCTAAGAAACAATATCTCTCTTCAAGCGGAACTGCTGGTGAACTCAGCCAGCACTGGCCGGCATGAACAATACTGGGCAGGTCATTAACTTGCCTGGTTCAGACGGCGATGAGCTCACCCACCTTTCTGGAAGTGCTATTTTAGCTGCTGAGTTTATACAAATAAAACCCATAATTTTCTAATGGCTAAACTAGGAATGTGTTGGAAAATAGCTAACTCTCTGAGAACCCTGCAGAAGCCACACAGGGAACTCACAAAGGTGTGTCTGCTGTTGTTCAAGTTTGCACACATCTTTATAATCGCTACATATGTATTACCCTGAAAATAAGCAACCACATAAGTAACGGCAATTTTTAAAAAATGTGGTTAATGCATTGTGTTTTCTCTCTCCCTTTCTTTTGCAGAGGAAAAAATAAGTTAGTTGTTAACTACACAAAGGAGTTAACATTTAACTTTGAATACCGAGAATGCTTTAGCTCTCAACCCCTCCCCCCTTTTATTAGAGTTAAAATAGGTTCAGGAAAACTCTTGCTAATCATCACAGATCCTAGAAGAGATCTAGCTCTATTAGTTTCCTTGCTGTGCTCACAGGAGGCCCCTTCATACATATGCCATTCCAGGAATTGGGAATCCCTGCTCACCACTTCTAATAACCCTACAATCCCCAACTCCCATCATTAAAGATCAGCTAACATGCTATTCCCTCCTTGAAACAAACCTTCCAGAGTCCTGCCTTTATTCCAAGTTTCAGGTGCTTTATCCCTCCTCTAAAATCACAGGTAATGTTATTTTTGCATCTTTTATGTTACTGATCCTTTCTGCTTTATATATTACCTGTACCATTATCTTATCTTTCCCTCTTATACTGGCAGGAAACTGGCAGGAACATTAGGATAGATAACTTACCTTCTCCACCTTCACCCGCAACCCCTCACCCCCAGATGACACCTTGCTCAGAGCAGACACTAACTAAATGTAAACGGACAGATAATGTCCATACCTTTTATTGTAAATACTGAGCCACTTTCCACAGGTAGATGGGGAGAAAGGCTAAAAGGAGAAAAGTATTTTATTATTTAAAACAGGGAGACCGCTGGGAGGCCCAGAGTGAGGGTGGAGAAGACCTCTTTTCTGTTGCCCCTGACTTCCTAGCCTGTCCTCCTCTTTCTCACCCCACAGGCGGACTCTACACCTCATTACAGACACAGTTTCTCTCCAAGGACACATCTTTTTCCAAACTGTTGGACTTGTCACCTTTTCTGTGAAGCCCTCCATGAAAACGGAAGTATAACAAACCTCCCTCTCTCCTCTCCCTCTTCTTAGCAATTCATAAATATCACAAAGAAGACACACAGGTTACCTAGATATTGACTTGGTGATCATACTTCCTCACCAAGAACTTATACTTTTAGTACTGTTTCTACTACTACAATAATAATAACAATACATCTGTACATTAAAAACAAAATGAAAGCTAACATTAGTTAGCTAATATAAACATGCCATTAGTGGAAGATTCACTTGGTACCAGGATGCCTGGCTCTGTGCTTGGATTAACCAGTCAACTCATGCAACAACCCTAATTATTACCATCCCATTTCACAGAGGAGACAACCTGAGGTTCCAAAAACAGTAATTTGATGAGTGAGGATTCAAACTCAGGTAGCCCTGCTCCAAAAATACACAAAGATGTCCATGAGCTCATATATCCTTGACCATCACCCTCCACATGACAAGACAGATAGTATTGTTAATAACTGGGGAGAAGATAGGACAAATGGAAACTTTTTCTTCTCTCCCAAAGCTGGAACACTCACTCACTCACAGCTTCCCACATCTTGGTTTCCATATATAAGCAACAGTAAGGAACCGTACTTTAATTTGTGCCCTGTAGGTGCCATAAATGGTGTCACACATGCCAAGTATAAGATGACACTATTCTAACCCTTACAGCAGTAGTTAAATGTCCATTACATATCCCACTCACTTTCAGGAATTTTTGGTACATAAAATCAACTTCATTTCTTCAGTCACTCAGTCAGGGGTTAAATTGCATAGAAAGAGGAGGCAAAACAGATTAACAGAATTACAACACAAAATGACGTCTGTTAAAATAAGGTAAGATCCAAAAGCTGTTGGAACATTGAGAAGACAACAATGATGACGATGACAATGACAATATGTAGGAACACAATACAAAAGTAAGCATCTCCATGAATCTTACTATAGAAAGTACTGATTTTTCTACTGATTTACAGTCTTGTGTGCATAGTTCATCAGGATAAATATTCGGGATGTAATAATATGATAGATATTTGCATGCACATGTGTACACACACACACACTCACACAAAGGAGCACAAAGACAGTTACACCGTGTGTCAAGTTCAACAAAAAGTAAATATGAGATGTGCCTTGAAGGGACAACCTCTTATGAAGTTCAATAGGGCTCCTTTCTACTAGAAATCTCAACCTTAAAAACAATATAAATGAAGCCTTCAAAGGGAATCTTTTCTAAAATTTTGCCTTTCAAAACTGCACTGACCTAAAAGCAGAATCTAACCAGTCACCAACCGTGCCCAGACATGTGGCTGCTCTCTGCTTTCATGGTGAAATAAAAATAAGGTGAAAAGAATGTGGATGTATGGGTGACAGGGTAAGCAGTATGGAGATGAGAAGGGTCTATGTCTTCTGGAGCCAAGTCATAACACTGAGAGGCTAAGTTTGGTCTGTGACTTTATAGCTGTGTGAACTTGACCAAATCACTGAGATTAAACTTCCCGCCAGCCGTGGCTTAGTGAGAACATATAATAAACTATGTTGCTCCTGGCCTGGCACAAACCAAATACTCAATAAGTATTCATTTCCCTTCCTACCCACTGATCACATTGAAAACCTTTCATCTCTCATAATTTAAAAGACTATCTTCAAACCAGAATAGATAATGAAATCATTTCGAGAGTTTCCCTCATGAGAAAATGATGTATCCATGCTCCCACCGTGCTTTGAACTCATAGATTTGTATGTCAAGAAGAACTAAGAGGTCATGTTTCCAATCTCCTTATTTTACAGGTGGTAAAACTCAAGTTCAGAGAGGTAAAATGACTTGCCCCAGGTCACACAGCTATTTAATTGCAAAGTCAGGATAAAAATCCAAGTGATTAGTACCCAACCAATCCCACTTTCTACTTTATCCTACTACATTCATTGGACTTGCTTAATAGCACAAATACCTCTGAGGCAGTCAAAAATGTCTTTTGTTTTCAAACGGAATGAAAATGGCAGATGGAAGATTCCTCTTTCACCATGAGTGCTGAGTTTGGGACAGGAGTGTTCTTGAAGAGATGAAAAGCCAGAGGAGAAAAGGGGTAAGTACAAAGGAGAGAATAAAGAACGAAAAAGGACACAGAGACTCTCTATTTTACAACTGTGCCCCCAAATCAATTCCATTTGAGTCCACAAATTTTAATCTAGCCAGATTCCCCTCCCTTTTATCTACAAGCCTAGATAGAGGATACAACAGCCACCACTCTCCAAAATTAAACAAAATGTATGAATTTTCAGGATAAAAGAGTAATGAGATTGTTTACCTTCAATAGTTTAAAAAAGAGGTTCAGTTTGAGTTTGCTCAAATCACCTTAAACCTTGGGTGTCAGTAGAACCACTGCTGAACCACAGGTTTTAGTGGGACCAGTGTCTGCTTATTTACCTGCCAAATATAAATTTGCCATGGAACCAATGTTCAGGCTGCTTAGGGACAGCAAGCACCTTATTAAGGAAAAGGAAAAAAAAAAAAAAACACTAATTTTAGCATATCAAACTTGACAACATAATTTTTAAAAATATGTCCATCTCAAAGAAAGTTTACAAGCAAAGAGTGAGGCTATGAGATTATTTCCAGGTATAATAATAATTGCAGAAGACTATCCCATTCGCAGTTAAGCACTGAGGGAATTCCTTTGCATTGTGGCCTTACTGTCTTTGTTCTGAAGAAAAATTCTGCCTTCAGGAGTCTAAAACAATGAAAGAGGTCTTCATTATGAGAGTTTGGAGGGAGTTCCCATGGCACAGGGGCCTTGCCTGGGAGTGAAGCGTAAGAACTGTCTGTTTCTAGTTAAACTTGTTCGTACCTTCCACAGCCAAGGGGAACCCTGGCTGGGGCTGTGACCAGAGGAGACCCTTTGGAAAATAACAGAACCAGAGGCAATTTGGGTTCAGATCCTTAGTCCTCCTTGGGCCAAACTCTTATCTATAGGCCTTTCAAAAAAAAAAAAAAAAAAAGAAGTAGAAATAGAAATCATCATATAAAATTAAGTTCTATTCAACAGATATTTAAAGGGTGCCTCCAGCTGACATGGGCTGGTACAACTGGAAACCAGAACTTTAAACCCTCCCAACCCCCTATCTCACTTACTCAACCAAATAGTAAGACAATTTTTTCCCCATTGCCCTTCAAACCTTTATTAGTTGCTACTTCTGTAGCCAGTAAAAGCTCTGCTTCCTCCAACATCATTCAACTTAGAGTTGTGTGAACCTCAAGAAGGCAGAAAACAGTTTAATCAAAGGAAGAGCTTTCTAAAAAGCAGAAGTGACTTGGGAAAGCTTGGTAAGGCAGAGTTCTTGTCCCTGAAACAATATAAGAAAGGGTTGCCAGGATATTCCTGAGAATGTAGAAGGGAAAGGAACTGGAAGAGAACATTTCTAAGGTCATTCCCCACTGTACGTAACACCCCAAAAGACTTAAACCACAGTGTCAACTTTCATATTTTATGTAAATTATAAGAAATTTCAACACCTTCATCCAACAGCTTTTCTGTGAATGTGCTTCTTTCTACTCTGGGCTTCTACTACGTGACACAAGGCAGGTAAATTAACTTCTCCAGGCCTCACATTTATCATCACTTAAATGAAGGCAAGAGATTAAGTAATCTCACAAATCCCATCCAGCTCAAACATCTTCGGGTGAACACTGACTTTACCCTCTCTCCTTTTTACCAAATTAAATTTAGAAATTCTATATACCATAAAATCCCCTAAAAAATCATCATATAGGAAAAGAAAATACATGAAGGTGACAACACATAATATAAACATGACAAAAGCAATAGATTTCTTATATACTATCAATTATGAATTTCAAAACATAATGGAAGAAGTTTAATTTAAAAATACCCAAGATTAGCATGTAATAGGAAAAGAATGACTTATTGTTCTGAAGACATGAAAAAAATCTATATACCCATTCTTAGGTGAGAAAACTAAATACAGTAAGTATGTTGATTATTCTAAACTATTTCATAGACTTAATGCAGGGTTTCTCAGCCCCTGCTTAATGACAGTGTGTGCCTTATTATTGTGCCAAATAATTCTTTGGGCTTTTTATTTAAGGGAGGGAGGGGGACCATGTGCATTGTAGGATGTAGACCAGCATCTCTAACCTCTACCCAATCGATGCCAGCAGCACTCCCCCAACCTGTTGATAATCAAAGCTAAATACTACCCAGACATTGCCAAATATCCCTAAGGGACAACAACGCTCAAGTGGGGAACTGTTGATTTAATGCAAAGTCCTAATAGGACCTTCTCTATTTACTACCTGACAAAGGGCTCTAAAGTCCATATGAAATAATAAACTATACTAACTGTCATGGTGGGTTTGGGTGGACTCCAGGAGTTGGTGATGGACAGGGTGGCCTGGAGTGCTGCGGTTCATGGGATCGTGAAGCATCGGACACAACTGAGCGACTGAACTGAACTGAACAGTCAAGAAGTCTTTTAAAAAGAAGATAAATACATTATACAGCTCTGAAAGTAAAAAACTGAAATATAGAAGGAAGAGTAGTTAAACTGAACAAAGAATCAGACAGAAGAAAAAGATCATGACCTCAGTTAACTCAGATATATAACAACTAGCATATGATGCCATTACAAACAAGTAGGAAAAAGGAGATCCTTCATTAAATAGTAGTGAAACAAGTGTTTATTGTTTGGGAAAAAAAAATTAAAGCTAACTCCATATTCACATTATATATGTTCCAATTATCTATTGCTATATAACAAAGTACCCCCAAAACTTAAGGTCTTTAAAGCAACAATTTATTATCTCTTGTGGTTCTGGGAGTTGACTGGGTCAGCAAGGCACCAGTCACTTGGGGTCTCTCATGTACTGCAATCAGATGTCAACTAGAGCTGCACAGGCTTCTAAAGCAGTTCCCTCATATCCTAGCTGTCGGTGGAAACATCTAAACACAGCCTCTGCATATGGCTTGGGCTTCTCACAGCACGGAGGCTGACTTTTAGCACATTTAAGAGCCATGCCTACTACAGGCGCAGCATTCCTTATGCCGTATGTTGTTGGCCAAAGAAGGCTCAGGACTCAACCAAATTCAAAGGGGTGAAAAAAATAAAGTAAACTGGTAAATAAAGGAACTGGTAAAGGAATTGGTAATAAAGGAACTGATAAAGTCACACTAAAGAAAAGCACATGGAATGGGAAAGATGGCTTCAGTCATCATTTGAAAATATGATCAGCCATAACATACCGAAATAAATTCCAGGGAAATTAAGAGTTAAGTATTATTAATACATATTTATTAAAAGTAAAATATAAAATAGCCAAAAAAACTATATCTAAGATTTTTTTTTTAATTTTAGGATGCAGAAGGCAAAGATAAATAGGTATAACTACAAAAGTATTTTAGCTCAGAAAGTACCATAAACAAAATTGAAAAGCAAATGAACGATTAAGCAATTACCAGCATTCTATATAATAAAGCATTATGGACTTAATATGTAAAGAGGCCTTACAAATCAATAATAAAGACAAACATTCCTATGGAATAAAATGTCAAAAGATATAAACAATTCACCAAAAAAGAATCCAGCAGATAAAACATAAAATAGACACTCTCAATGTTCTGCTAGCAGATTGAGTAGAAAGTATAAAATGTGATATAACCTGTCTGGGAACCAACTTGGTATTACAGTCAAGGGTATTTAAAATGGTCATTAGACACAATAATCTGCCATCATGTAAAAAGATATTTGTGATAATATAGCTTTAACAAAAAAGAAGCCAAACTTAAATATAGTATACTTCTCACACACATAAAAAAATATCCACTGTACTTTCAAAGAATACATGGGGAAAGTTCATAGCATAAGGCAGACAAAGAAAATGCAAGAAAACAAAACTTTGTTTAGATATTTATTACCACCATTATCTATCACAAGATATTCATACATATTTATCTCCTAAATATTAACAAAGGATACCTCTGTATCTGGGAAATACTGATACAAGTAGATGATTTTACATTGTTCTTTATCATTTTTTAGTATTTAAAATTTTTTCTATGGTAAACATGTATTTTTATACTCAGGGGGGAAAGCTATTTAAAGAAAAAAAATACTAGTATTGATGGATGAAAAACTGAAAAGGTCACATGTTACTAAGCTATTGCTGAAAGACTAAAAACCCAGTAAAAAGTAGGAGAATAAACACAATTGTGCAGCCAGTGATATCAAGGACAATTACACCTGGAACCAGTGACCCATTACATGGCCCATTTAGTCTGCAATCAAATCATTTTCCCAAGCTTATGACCTGGCCATGACACAGATTCTCATGCAGTTGTTCAATGTGACTGCTCTATAAACTTTTCACTTCACCCTTTCAATATTCAGCCCATTTGTTTTTTGTTTTTTGCTTTTTTTTTCTTTGCAGAGTGGATATCTGAAATATCTTCTTCAGAGCTTTATTCATTTCACCCCCATTAAAATGTACATATCCTTGTTAAGGACAACCCTTTAAGCTGCCAAGAGTCACTTACACCGAAGTATGAATAAATTTCAAACTCTTATCTAGTGAGGAGGGCCCAGGATGTCTTAGAGAAAGAATGAATATTTTTTAAGAAAAAAAAGGACATCAGATAGGAGTCTAGAGGGTATCTGAGACAAATTATGTCCTCCCCTGACTATAACTTCCCTGAAAGGTATTCCTGAAATGTCCTTCCCTACCTTAACCTGCATGTAGTACTGCAACGCTTCTCAGAGTGCAGTGCCTGAGCCAAGAGCATCAACATCACCTGGGGACCTGTTAGAAATGCAGATTCTAGGACCCACCCTGTAACAACTGAATCAGTAGGGCCAACCCACTGGCATTTTCACAGGCCCTTTCTGAAATGCTAATACACATTCAAGTTCAAGAAGTATTGCTCTAATGTCCATTAGAGTGCCTGCCTCTCTATCATTCATATGCACTATTACCATGGGTCTTGATTTGTCAGACTCTTTTATTAGTATAAGAATATCATTTTCAGAAAGGTGTATGAGGAAATTATAAGCTACTCATTGAGAGATAAACCCTGTGATAATAAGGCAGAGAATAGGTGTCCATGGCTGAGTAGGTAGCCACTGGAAAAAAAGAAAGATGGCCAGTGATAAAGGTCAATGTGAATGCTCTGTTAGGGTGAATAGTTTGCCTCCCAAATTGATGCAACTTGCAACAACCACCAAAGTCAGAGTGGTTTTGCTTTCTTTTTAAAATTGGAGCTCTCAACAGAGCATATCTTCACATGCAGTTGAAAAAAGTCCAAAAGAATTCCTGTTGCACAATGAAATGTTCATCTCATGTTATTTAGTTTAGCATCCTTGGTCTTTCTTTGGAAGGGAAGGGGAGGGAGGAAGATGCATATTTTTAGAACCAAGGAACAATTTATCATTCAATGAAACAGCACAGATAGAGGCTTAAATCAAGTGTGTGGAAATAATATGTTGTTATTACTAGTCTTAACTCTTCTAAATTATAACCTATAAACCCTGCAATGCTTGACTTAAATATCCCATCCACATTTGCAGGAAATCTAAATGGTTATTTCCTCTTTTATTGCATGCATTACAGAAGGATTTACTGTTGCTCCACAAAGCACATATGAGGAGCATGTTATCCAGGATGTCAGTGAAACCAGGCACGATTGATAAGCACACAGCCCACATCACATATGTATTCTGGGAGCCTTTATGTGCAGTTAATTAGTTTAGCTATTGCTTTCATGGTTCATTTAGAAGCTTCATGCTTCATTAAATATCAATAAATTGTATCCTCAAAAAACCTTTTCAGTAAAAATACGATTGTGTCTTCAAGTGATAATCTTGTTAATGGATGTATATATTGCAAGCATGTCTATCAGGAATGACAAAAAACTCTGAATTGCCATGGCTGCAGTACCCTGAAGAAACATGCAAATTGTATTCTATGGTTTAAAACACATGCCTCATCCACACATATTTTCTTACAGTAGGAGAAAAAAATCTTTTTTAACTTTCCAAAAATGATGCTTCTTTTAAGTTTCTATTTTTATTTCATCAAGAATGCCTACTTAGGTTTCATAAGCTCCTTTTATCCATTACATCAATCCCAGGCTCTCTTTATTGGAAAGACAAGCTTTCAGCAACTTCTCATAGCATGAAAGAGAAGTTTTCAGGAAACATATGTTCTTCACTTCCTTGATACACACGTCCAGAGAGGGCAAGGGTCATGATTACTGGGCTCATCCTGTCAGGTACTAAGTCAACTCTATCAGTGAATGATCTGGGCTGTTCACTGACTGTCAGGAGCAGGTGGGTCAATTGAGGAGGGTCTGGATGAGGAAAGAGGAGCTTCATCTACCTAAGCAGATGGTCCAGCTCACACATCTTCTCTGTGGAGACATTCTCAACCTCAGACATGAAAGTTACCACTTTTTTCCCTACTTTTCTATCAGTTCAGTTCAGTTAAGTCGCTCAGTCATGTCCGACTCTTTGTGACCCCATGGACTGCAGCATGCCAGGCTTCCCTGTCTATCACCAACTCCCAGAGCCTACTTAAACTCGTGACCATCGTGTCAATGATGCCATCCAACCATCTCATCCTCTGTCATCCCCTTCTCCTCTCACCTTCAATCTTTTCCAGCATCAGGGTCTTTTCTAATGAGTCGGTTCTTTGTATCAGGTGGCCAAAAGTATTGGAGTTTCAGCTTCAGCATTAGTCCTTCCAATGAATTTCTATAGCTCTTTGTTAATGCTTCCATTAAAGATCATAATATAATCTATTATAGTTATCCATTCATTCATTCATTCATTCACTCATTCAACAAAATGGTAAATTAAACAAGTAAGATCTGCTTTTTCATAAAGTATGCATTTTCATGGTGAGGAGATACACAATGAAACAAACGGATAAATGAACAAGATAATTTCAAACAAGGGTAAGTGCCATGAAAACAAAACAAATAGATGGGCTTGAGAAGCATGAGCAGAGGTGGGAGGGTGTTACTTTGGATTGAGTGAAAGAGATGGCTCATAAGCGGAGACACAAATGGTGAAACTAGCCATGCAACAGCATGGGTAGAGTCCTAAGCAGAGGAAGCTGCCAAGTACAAAGACCTAAAGGCTGATCCAGCTTAGCATGCCAGAGAAAGGAAAAGAAAATCAGGCTGACTGAAATGTACTCAGCCAAAGGGGAGCACGGTACCAGACAAAGATGGAGATAACCTAATTTTTTGACTTAAGACTATATAGCTCCTAGAAAACAAGGCCTGTGTCACACATGAGTTGGTAGCTCTAGTCCTTAGTCTCACATATGACATATGACCAACAAATGTGTGTTGAATTAATAAAGTAAATGAACCATTTCTCAAGGTCATATGTGAAATACTGAGGAATTTTTTCTCTTGCTTTGTATAATTTGCCTTCTCGCAGCCCCAACTTTCAACATGGATGATCATGATCTATCGATGCAAAGATAACATATCATGGACTCTTAATGCTGGAGAAGGTTCTTTTAGTCACTTTTCCATCAATGACGATAAATTTGTGCTTGGAAATCACTGATGGTTCTTGTGACCAAGAATGACATATGTTCGGGAGAGGAAAACCAGGAGTTAAAAGGCAAACCAATAAGGTTTCAATAAGTAGCTTAGAAAAGCTCAGACTCATGTCCTGAGATTTGTTTATTTATTGATATTTAGTACTTAAATTCAGCCAATAATGAACAACCAAGAATTAACATTAATATTAATGTCATCACTGTTATCATCATCATCATTAGCATCACTCTGAACATGAAATAATATAAATGAAACTGTCCAGTGGACTTTATTATCAGGATGGAGGAAGAAAAAGAGGAAAAGGAGACAGCTTACTAGAAATACTTTCATTTCTACTCTACGAAACATTTTTAGTCCTTTCAAAACAGGTTTATTTTGCTCCCTTGGTTTCTTTTGCTCCCTTGGTTTCTTTCTCATATCAGGCATGGTAGATGGGAGATCATTTTTTAATAACGGATGAATGAACACCTGGTTTCACTTCTTCAGAATAAGCCCCAGTAGTGACAAGGAAATAATCAGGTTGGCATTGACAAGCTTTGAGACCACCACAAATGCAGAAAGCCAAGTGTTACCACATTGGATATGTGTGGGAAATGCAAACTTACAGAATTTATGCACACCAGTAAAAACTCCAAAGGGGCCTGATGCCAGGAAAATGCCGTGTTTTGTCAGAAAGTACATCTCTCACACAGAAGCAGGTCTGGCATAACTTGAAGATTAAAAACAAAGTAAAGTGGCATGTGATACCGGCCTCGCTGCCTGATGACAGAATTCACGAGCTGTCTTCACTCCGAGCTTTTCAGAAACAAACTGAGTCCACACAGGCCCAGCCTATTTGAGTTTTGTCTTATTACCATGCTCTTCTCTGCAAAGTCCTTGCCTCTTAGGTAACAAGATTTATTTTTCTCATTACAACTTTAAGATTCCCAAATTACAACTGATAATTTGAGCCTAAGGAATTCTGTACTTTCCAATCTATTCTACAGCCACGTTAGTGTTTCAGAAATGCTAATCATTTTCAACCTCTGAAAGCATGTAGGTGAATTCAAAAAAATATTCAAATCAACTGACAAACCATGTAATAGCACTTCTCTTACTATTCATTGAGTGACCAACATTCAGAATTTCATTGGTAATCACTGGAGTTTATAGTACACTGATTTTATGAAAGTCAAATTTTAAAAAACATTAGCCTACTAAAAATTCAATTTTTGTCAAGTGATTTGTCATTTCCACAACAGCTGTTCTGAGCCCGGACAATAAGAGTAAAAAGAGCTTTTGCTTACCCTGGACAGAGGAGCCATGATGACAATGAACACATCCAAATCACCCCTTTGTGGATGCATTGTATTTTCTCTCCCCTCTTAGTCAGCATCTATTTGTCTCTCTTCCTCTCATCCGGCCTTGATTATTAGTATTAACAGGTACCTTACTTGCTGCAGTAGTTTTTGAGGGCTGCCATGACAAATGTACCACAAACTGAGTGGCTTTAAATTACAGAAATTTATTCTCTCAAAGCTCTGGAAACTAAAAGTCCTAAATCAAAGTGTTGTGGGGTCATGCTCTCTCTGAAGGTTCTAGTGGAAGATCTTTCCTCTTCTTAGCTTCTGACAGTTGCCAATAATCAACCCGTGACAATTCCTTGCTTTGGAGACACACCACTCCAATCTCTACTTCTGTCATCACGTGGTGGTCTTCCTGCGTGCCTTTTGTTTTCATGAGGCATTCTCATCTTGGGATCCATGTCCAAATCTCCTTTTTTACATTAAGATCCAGTTATTGGATTAGGCCCCACCCTGCTCCAGCATGAAATCATCTTTTAACTTGATTACAACTACAAAACCCTATTTCCAAGTGAAGTCAGCACATTCTGAGATTCTGGGTAGGCATGAATTTGAGGGGGCACTATACATCTCAGTATGACTGCCAAGCGACATCCTTTCAAGGAGCCTGAAGAGCACTGCTATCTGAAGGATATTTGCAGACGAAATAACTGCCCATGGAAGAAGAGGGAAAGGAAAGTGACAAAATTCACACAAAAAAGAGTCTATCAGGCTGCCAACAGCCTGGTGATTCTAGGTCTAAATTATTTTCACCCATGAGGTCAATCACCAACAGATTCATCATGTAAAAACACCTACCCAGCCACCGACTCAGGAAAAATGACTCTTTTGGCCAAATGAACTTCTCTGGAACCAGGTCCCTAAATAGAGCAACTTGTAGTCAACCCTCAGACTATCTAGTAATACATGAGGACAAATAGGAGAAATACCATCAATGCCTGGGCATCACTGTATCATCACCTCCAACAGAAGGAAAGAAACTGAAGTTCACAGAGATTAAGCAATCATCCCCAAGTCATAAAGGAGAGTCACATAAATTTACCTGAATCCAAAGCTGACACCTTATCCTTTATGTCTGAATGTGTGTATGTGAGCACACACACACACACATACTTTAAAAATGATCATTTCATTTACTCTGTTCCTAGAACACATCATTTTCTTAATCTTCAAAATATTACAACCGGAAAACACCTCAGCTATCATCTAATACAACAATTTCATTTTATAGACGAACACACTGAAGAATAGAAATGATAGCTGAATGACTTGGTCACTGGGAGAAACTAGTGGCCAAAATGGAAATAGAACCTCAGAGGCTACACCGCTTGCAAGTACTCCCTCATTCAAGGATACAATAATACAGTGATTTCCTGATCCTTCACAATAATTCACTTCAACCTTATTGTGTAATTTACTTTAGGCCAGGCCAGTTGCCATGCTTTTCTCTAAACATGACATGGGCCAAGGGTCTGTATTCTGGTTTTAATTTCCCTGATTGTGTGAGTTCACATTTAACTTTCTTCTACAGATGACGGTGGGTCATTTAGTGTCCTGAAAGGCCAACAGTGTTATTACAACTTGACTCTGACAAATGCTTGCTCTTTGCCTCTCATCTTATCTCTTTGGGTCTCAGGAAGGCAAACCCTGGGAAAATTATACAAAAAGCCCCAAATATTTGGAACCAGCATTGTCCTCACATGTGCATGCTTATAGCATTTCTCTTCAGTTTTAGCCTTTCGTTAGCCCACAGCTTGCTAATTAATTGGAATTTTCCAGGGCTTTTGTTGTTGTGACAAAGTTGAACAATGCAAAATCTCATTCCTTCTTGTTAAAGAGGTCCATCCACCCTCCAAAGAGTAGCACAAAGATGACTGGGATAAGAGGGAGGATTAAGTCAACTTTGAAAGGATCAGACTTCATTAGTTCCTGGGCGCCCCCACCCATCTCCACAGCTGCCTTCATCTTCACCAAAACTATTTTATGGAAAGTAATATCTTAACCATGGTTTTTATCCAAAGAAGAGGCTGCTTAGAGGGCATTATGTAGGATCTAAAATTAGATGGCAAAGAACATCCTATAAGCATAGAATAAACAATATTGGGAGGCAAAAAATACTGTACTAGGTGAGAGGGCTATTTAAGGACAAAAATTCATGGATTGGAGAAGGGAGTAAAACCTAAATGAACACTGCCAAGCATGGCAAAAATCAGACTTAAAAGGAACAAAGAGATGCTTAATCTTGGCGATACATAGTGCCACTTAAACCAAAGATCGGAGAAGGCAATGGCACCTACTCCAGTACTCTTGCCTGGAAAATCCCATGGATGGAGGAGCCTGGTAGGCTGCAGTCCATGGGGTCGCTGAGTCGGACATAACGGAGCAACTTCACTTTCACTTTTCACTTTCATGCATTGGAGAAGGAAATGGCAACCCACTCCAGTGTTCTCGCCTGGAGAATCCCAGGGACAGAGGAGCCTGGTGGGCTGCCGTCTATGGGGTCGCACAGAGTCGGACACGATTGATGCAACTTAGCAGCAGCAGTAGCAGCAAATCAAAGATAGCAGAGCATTGGAGACTAGAAGTAGGGAAGGGAAGTGGTGAGAGATTAATTCTTAATTTTGCTCTTGATTTCCCTTTCAAGGTATCATAGTATGGTACCATGCTATGGTTTAATACACTGGGCTACTGAAACGTGGAAATCTTCCTGGGCTGTGTCTTATCCACACTGTGAGAGGCTCTAGAGCAATTCTGCCTTTCATGTTCCATGGATACAGGATAAGAAAAGCTGAAGGGGTCCTCAAACATGGTGAGGAAGCCATTTCCAACATCATCCCTGCAGAGTTCCTTTTGATATAAACATCTACTTGAAAGTCCAAAGCAAAAAAAAAAAAAAAGAAAGAAAACCATACGTTTTTTAAAACTGCATTCTTTTCCACAGAGGAAAAAAAAATTTTCTAATTTATTTGTTTATAGGTAAACACAAAAAATATTTTCTAATATCCAGACCTACACATTATGACATGGAACTACACTTTCACTGCTGCAGAACCTGGGAGACTTTCAAAATATCTTCCCCTCCAGGCTGATGCCTGACAGGCAATCACTCCAGTCACCTAAGATGCCACACAGTTTTGAACAAGTTGAGTATGAGGTGTCTGTGTAGAAATCCAGATAGAACTACAAAGGCAATTGGAAGGGAGAGCCAGGAAACAGAGCTAGAATAGAGTCTTCAATGCAGGTAAGATTGTAAGGGAATGGAAAATTGGGAGAAGGATAGAATTCTGAGAATCTCCATTGTTTAGGGCTACAGGCCAAAAGGAATCTGCAATGAGAAGAGAAAGTGTCTCTGGGGTTAGAGATGGTGTGAGCAGGAAGGAGCAGGTGGGAAGCCATAATATTTAAAGACACAGACCCTGGAGTGAAACCACTTGGCTTCAAATCCGGGAACAACTGCTTACAGGACTTGGAACCCCAAATAAAAGATGGAATTTCTACATATTTCCATTTCCCCCTCTGGAAAATGGGGAAAGCAGTAACATATCATATAGTTCTAATGGAAGTACTTGATACAGTGTGTTGCTCATATTAAGCATTCAAAAAATTGATTACCCATGATTAATATGTTTATAGGAATAGATACAGAAGGTTATGGGTGACTAAGGGCATCTCAGATCCTTTTCTAGAACTACTCTGAATACACTGAAGAGTAGAAAAGAAAGCCTTGGCCCAGAAGACAGAGGGCAGAACCCCATAAGGCAAAGAGAGAACAAAGTATAAGGAAGATGGGGCTCAAGAAAACCTTTACCAAAAAAAAAGAGAGGATCATGATGTTCAGTTGCCTAAGAGGTGATGTGGAGAATAAACCATACAAATAACCATTCTTACAACAATGGCAAGTGAAAGAGAGCTGCACTAGAGATGTGAGGTCAAGATCTGACTGATTGCTAACCAATGGCACATTTTAGAAAAAGTTCCTTCTCCTTCCCGAACTTCAGTTTCATACAAAAATAGCCAATGAATTCCTCTTCCAGTTCGAACCATTTATGATTTGGGGTATTCTATAAGTTAGCCTAAGGGATTCAGTGGCTACAAGCAAAAGCAATAACACTGGTGAAGACATTAGTTATCAAAGGAAGCAGAAAACCTAAGTTACCTGAAGTTTAAGAAGTAGAGACAGCCATATCTTCCCTTCTTTTTCCTCCTCCATCTGCCCCAAAACCAAAGAAAAGAAGAAAGAAAGGATACAATCAACTGAATCAAGGCTGAAACCAAGCATCGTTCCTGTTCATCAGTAACTCCAACAAAGCTTTTGGAGGAGAGCCAGAAAGTGAATATAAGAAAGACAAAAATGCAGGTGACGTTGATTTAGGTAGAAAATCAGAAGTAAACCCATTAACATTGGATCCTAAAGGACAAAGACCATGCCTAATCCACAATCCTCATTGTACCATTCAATCACATAACCCAAAGTGAAGTGAATCACCCAAGAGCAAATGTTAGTGACGCAAAGCTGGAACAGGAGATCATGTTTGCTTACTCAGTTCAGTACCACAGAAGTATGCATTCCATGGAGGTATGCATCTAACTGGTATGCATCAAATTCCAAATTATAGCATTTCCTAATAAGAGGTTTTATGTGGGAGGTAATAGGAATAATTGACTATAATTGCTAAATTCTTGGGAAATCATTGGATTTCCCCATTTTTGTGGAAGCTGAGAGGACAAACAGGAAAGGAAAATAAAATACATTAAGCCCTAGCTACATGCTAGACAATTTGCTAAGTAATCTCTTGTACATTCTCATATACCTCATGACTCTCTGAGTCTCATAGGTTCTGAGCTCCCTGAGGAGAGTAACAGTATCTTATTCACCCATGAACTTTAACGCTTGATAAAGTACTTGCACACAGTAGGTGCCCAATATATGCTTGCTGAATGAATAAGATATTCCTGGTGCACAAAGTGAACGTCAGAGATATTATGTATTCAAGATGGTTATGTTTGCTAGTAAAAGTAGCAGCACTGGAATCTGAAGTTGAAGTTGGGATTATCTGAGCCCATAGTATATTTGGTTCCTTTACCCACATGAGCCACTTTTCATAAACTTTTCTTTAATCCCAAGAAAAACACTTATTTTCTAACAGATGCAGTGACTGATTTTTATCATGCATATGGCTT
The DNA here is from genome assembly GCF_963930625.1 of Muntiacus reevesi. NCBI lineage: Eukaryota > Metazoa > Chordata > Mammalia > Artiodactyla > Cervidae > Muntiacus > Muntiacus reevesi. Next base: position 37,783,444 of record NC_089265.1, on the reverse strand, counting down.
TTCCATCCTCTTCTTTAAGTCCTAGGTTGTTCTCAAAGTGTTTTTTCCAGATGCGATTTTTGGTCTGGTACTCCTCTCCAATGGCCAAGCACTGTCAGTATCCCTAAGGGTATTGACAAGAACACACTCCCAGAGGCCCAGGGCAAGGAAGCACAGAGCAACGGGAAGGGCATGCTGGTCCTGGCTCCAGTGTAAAGTCTGTTCCTAACGTGTAGAGATAACACAACTGGCCTGGTTAAAGGCAATCTCTCCCTCCCTCCTTGCTAGCAAAGGATTCAAATTAAAACTCAGCAAGCAAGTCAGACTAATTTTCTTTCTACTTTCTCTCTCTCTCTCTTCCTTGCCAAAACATCAGACCAGATCACTGTTGTAAATGACTTGCTAAAGCATATCCAAAACTGAAGGGTTTTTTTTCCTAATTACATCTATATACATATATATATATATACACACACATATATATATATATATATATATATATATATATATATATATATATATGTCATTCCTTTCAGATATTTTTTAGTTGAAGCTGTTAACTGGACTCTACTTTATTCATCCAAGAAAACCCAAAGAAATGGATAATGATTCAAAACAGACTACATCTGAACAGTTCTGTACATTATATGCAAAGAAATGTTCCCACAACAAAGTCACTAAATGACTGTCATCATGTCTGAATAGAGGAATAAAATTGAATTGCGATAAAAGTGAGTTGTTTAAAGGATCTTTAGCTCATGTCTACCCAATTATCCTGCACATTATGTACTGAACAAAGGATCCTGATGCTCAGAGTATTAATTAATAGAAACATTTTGAGAAATAAACCAACATTTGTACTTTAGGAAAGATTTATGTATCATTTTCTGATTTTATGAGCATCAAACTGTCCTCCAAACCTTTGAACAGTGTCAAATTTTCTTCTGTGCTTATTCTCCTTTACTGTGTTGGGACACCCTATGATACATTAAGCAAGATACTCTATGGAAATAAGATATAAGCCTTGGTCCCTAGTTAGGTCTTAGTGAAGTAAAATTCACTCAGTTGTGTCCAACTCTTTGTGACCCCATTCCAGGGCATCTACCCAACCCAAGGATTGAACCCAGGTCTCCTGCATTGCAGGTGGATTCTTTACCAGCTGAGCCTGTCTAATCACTGAAAAATCATTCTTTTTAACACAGATTCTCTAACTGGTTTATATGATCCAGATTTACTAGATTTATTTATTTGCATTTATTTAGAATTTAGAAGATGAAAATCATGGTAGCACTGTAGGAAGACATACGCTATTTAATTTATAAATGATGAGTTATTTAAACAAGCTTACAGTATTCTAATATTTTTTCCTATGGGATCAAAGATCATCAGCACCATTTTCAATGAGGAAGGAGGAAGGAGCTAATTGTTCTGATTCTTGGCATCTCCAACCCCAGTTAATCGTTGGCCAAGGTTCTGCTGCTGTCAAACATGGTCTACCAGTAGCTCTCTTTGTCTCAGTCTCATAAATGAGACCTCTACAGCTTGGCATACACAAGGAAAGCATAGAGAATAACATCAAGATTTCTACTTTGCATTCACTGACTTAAAAAAAAATAACATCATTAGTAGCCCCAGATTCTGGAAGTTACTAAACAGCTTTGAAAGCCCTAAAAAGTTTACCAAGGCTTTCAGATAACTCCATGGTGGTCTCAGAAATGTTGTTTTGGTGCAGAGAGACAAAAAGAACACGGGAGAAAGAGCTGAAAGATCTGGGTGCTAATCTCACAGTTGTCACTTATGTGTGATCCAGGATTTTCTTTTGCTATAAAGGACACTGGGATAATTGGCAAAATCACTGAGGTCTATATACTAGATAACAGTATGGGTCAATATTTATTTCCTGATTTTGATAATTGTAGCGCAGTTATGTAAAAGAATTTTCTTGTTTTTAGGAAGCACACATTAAAGAATTTAGGAACAAAGGGACGCCCTGTCTGCAACTTACTCTAAATGGTTCAGAAAAAAATATATATAGTAAAAACATTTGAGAAATCTGAGTAAAGAATATAAGGAAATTCTTTGTACTATTCTTGTAACTTTTCTAAGTCTGAAATTATATCAAAATAAAATATAAAATAAACCATAGGTGTATAATCAGCAATTGGTGAGTAGTCACAGAATGCTAATCTAACAGTATCTTCATATACAGGGAGAGAGAGAATGATGAGTTTCAAATGGAATCTTAACAAGTAGTAAAGATATGAATCAGCAATGAAATGATATGAGGGCCACTCTTTTGAACAGATGGGTGAAAGCAGGACTGCCAGGAAGACCGTGCAAGTTGGTCTGGCTAGGATGAGGGAAACTGGGCTAGTCAACAGATCAGTTTTGCAACACCACATGTGAGGATGCCACCAAGGCATGAGACTTGGGGTTAGAGCACCCTCCCAGCCTGATAAAAAACCTCTAATGCAATATGACATGTACAGTGTATTAAAGTCTTTGAGATAATCACCTAGGGGCATGCACATCCTGTTCTCTAAGCACATACCCAATACAACATGCCCAAGATCAAGTACTAGATGCAGTTAACACAATGCTCTAACCCCAATGTAGGAAAGTCTCATTTGGGACTAAAACATATAGTGGAACTCCTTTCCACACTCTGCAAAGTTTTCAGAAAAATACCCATGTTCTGTCCAACATCTGTATGCTCAGGGTGTGTGTTTTACTAGTAACTACCTAAATTCATGGAAGCAGGGACTTTCGAAAGACTTCCACTATAAATACTAAGTAAAAATCATGAATCTCATAACTGGGGATCACACACAGAGTCAGGCAGGGAACACAGTAAAATAGAAAAATTGATTGAATTGATCAATTAATAACTTTTAAGGAATCATATACCTAGAACTGTGTTCATAGTACGTATAGATCACACAAATGAAGTCATGTGAGGGTGAGCAAGCTTTTATCTAAGGATAAGATTTATCACCACCCCTGTACATGGTGAATGCCCTTTTATTAATATCACCTGTAAGTCATATTTAGCATACCAGACCGTCACTCCAGAAATGCTATGACTTTCCATCATGGAAGGGGTATTTATTACAGTTCAATTCTGCAGGGATGAACATGACAATACACATATAAGTACAGTATTCGCCAAAACTAGATAGAAATAAAAGAGTTCTTTTTATTCACTAAAAGAGTTTCAAGAATAGCTTAAGTTAAGCCTTCAAAAATGAAATGTGCTGTACCCAAGCCTAGTAAGAAAGACTCTACAGAAGCTGCTTAGAAAGAGATTAGATTAAAATTTAACCTATTGCATTCTGTTCTTTACCTTAAAAGAAATTATAAGCTGTCTTCAGGCTTCCATTTTTAGTGTTAAAAAAGGAAAGAAACAGATGGAATAAACTTCATCTGCTTAATTTGAAAATCAGATGCAGACTTCAAAATTTGGAATAAGGAAAGATTCTTGCTGTTTCATTGTTTTAAACTTTAACCATCTGAGACAAAAACTGCTTACATCATCCAATGTGGCCTTTGATGCATTGATAAGGTATCATATAACACAAAAATTTATGATAAAAAGCAGTCATATGGAAGGAATCTAAGATAGTTTGAACTCTTTCTTTTAATATAGATTAAGTTTAAAACTGGGTCAATGGTGTTTAGATGTTGCGGGTTTTCAATGAGTCTAATTCAGAACTACAGTACCACACAAAAAACAAATGCCCAAATGACAATTGACTCAAAGATTAGAAGACTGGAGAGGGCTGGCTTCTAAGGAAAAAAATTTTTAAGGGAAATCAATAATCAAAGGTTGAGAAATCTCTGTGTTTTGTTTGTATTTAAGGAAATAATGACCAAAGAGATACTTTTATCCCCAAAATGAAGAGATTTGCTAAATATTTCTTTTGCATAAGATGTTTCTTTTATATCAGGTACCTTGTATTTAAGGGTATGTAAAAACTGAAAATTAGCTCTAACTCCAAATGTTAGGATCTGAGGGAAAAAAAAATTGTGAACCCAAAATGAATCACATTCAGGCTTGAAATCAATCTGCATAAATATATATTTTCTGACTTACTTGGAAAATCTTGTATTTGCATCTGCCTTTCTAACTATCAATAAGCTTTCTTTTCTGGAGTAATGGCTAAGCTCCAACCCTTAATATATACAGATTCTTAGCTATCTCATTCCTAAGACTAAATCGGGAACTAACAAGGGTGTAGGATTATCTGGCCCACCAAGGTCATTCAGTGCCTAAACTGAATAACTGATACACCACAAGCAGTTTATCCCAGTGAAAATATAGACTTGATTGTAAACATCTAAGACTATCCCAAATCCCAACGTGACAGTATTTTCAAAGTACTCTTTCATAGGGCTATTTAGCACTTTCTAAAATATCTCAGAATCCTCCAAGCTAGGCTTCAACAGTACGTGAACTGAGAACTTCCAGATGTACAAGTTGCATTTAGAAAAGGCAGAGGAACCAGAGATCAAATTGCCAAAATCCGTTGGCTCATAGAAAAAACAAGAGAATTCCAGAAAAACACCTACTTCTGCTTCATTGACTACACTAAAGCCTTTGACTGTGTGAATCACAACAAACTGTGGAAAATTCTTCAAGAGACGGGAATACCAGACCACCTGACCTGCCTCCTGAGAAATCTGCAGGTTAAGAAGCAACAGTTAGAACTGGACATGGAACAACAGACTGTTTCCAAATCAGGAAAGGAGTACACCAAGACTGCATATTATCACCTTGCTTATTTAATTTATATGCAGAGTACATCATGAAAAATGCCTGGCTGGATGAAGCACAAGCTGGAATCAAGGCTGCCAGGAGAAATAACAACAACCTCAGATATGCAGATGATATCACCCTTACAGCAGGAAGCAAAGAGGAACTATAGAGCCTCTTGCCAAAGATGAAAGAGAAGAGTGAAAAAGTTGGCTTAAAACTCAATATTCAGAAAACTAAGATCATAGCATCTAGTCCCATGACTTCATGGCAAATAGATGAGGAAATAATAGAAACAGTGAGAGGCTTTATTTTGGGGGGCTCCAAAATCACTGCAGATGGTGACTGCAGCCATGAAATTAAAAGACACTTGCTCCTTGGAAGAAAAGCGATGAGAAACCTAGACAGCATATTAAAAAGCAGAGACATTACTTTACTGACAAAGGTCCATGTAGTGAAAGCTATGGTTTTTCCAGTAATCATGTAGGGTGTGAAAGTTGGACCATAAAGAAGGCTGAGCGCCAAAGAATTGATGCTTTTGAACTGTGGTGTTGGAGAAGACTCTTGAGAGTCCCTTGGACAGCAAGGAGATCAAATCAGTCAATCCTAAAGGAGATCAACCCTGAATATTCATTGGAGGGACTGATGCTGAAGCTGAATACTTTGCATCAGGTCACCTGATGCGAAGAGTCGACTCACTGGAAAAGACCCTGATGCTGGGAAAGATAGAATGCAGGAGGAGAAGGGGACTACAGAGGATAAGATGGTTGGAATGGATCACTGACTCAATAGGTATGAGTTTGAGTAAGCTCCAGGAGATGGTGAAGGACTGGGAAGCCTGATGTGCTTCAGTCCATGGGATCATGGATCATGGGATCATGGGATCATGTCCAACAAAGAGTTGGACACAACTGAGCGACTGAACAACAACAAAATATCAACTCCATAGCGTTACCTAGGTTTAAATTTTGGTAACAAACCTGATATAAAAGTGTTTGGAAAGAATGAATGAATATTGAATGAAAGTAATGTGCTCTCCACAGGTAAGGGTAATAAGACAAAAATCACAAGAAAATCACTAGGAAAAAAGCTCAGGCTAGGCAATACTTATCCCCTCTCTCTGTTAGAATGATCACAAGCTCTTTGCAAGCAGGGCTGTCTTCATCAGGGGAAATGCTCAAAAATGCCCTCTGAGATTAGACAGATGCTCCAAGTGAAGAGGTCAAGGTCTACTTGTTATCACATAGGAAAGTAGGCAGAATGCTTGGTTGCTCTTTAAACTTTCTCAAAGAAGTCAGAAATCTGAATTTTATGGGAAATCCTCTCATTTCTAACTGTTATCTCTGTATTTTTCAACATGATGTGGACTTAACAAAACCACTGGGGGCCACATTCTGCCTGGAGTATCCTTCAGTAATATCCCATCGAAATTTTTCTACAGGTCAGTAAGAGCTCACTGCTTATTTTTTCCTTCCAGTCTGGCAAAGGATGGGAGGTGGGGGAGCATACCAATATCACTGAAGAAATAAACCAAAAAAGAAGTACAACTGGGAAAACTAAGCTTGGTTTTAAGTTGCTAAATTCCAGTAAAGGCTCATACAATACTAAGTCCTTAAGACCTTAATCTCAGGGCTGTGCTGTGTTTTACGCAGTGCTTACTCACTCCGTCGTGTCTGACTCTTTGCGACTCCATGGACTGTAGCCTGCCAGGCTGCTCTGTCCACAGCGATGCTCCAGGCAAGAATACTGGAATGGGTTGCCATGCCTTCTTCCAGGGGATCTTCCCAATCCAGGGATCGAACCCAGGTCTCCCATATTACAGGTGGATTCTTTACTGTCTGAGCCACCAGGTAAGCGCAAACTCAGTAACTATGCTCCAACTTCAGATGGCAATTTATTTTCTCCTATTTTATCACCCGCTTTCCCATCTAACTTTGCCACTAACTCTTCCTATTTATCATGTCATATACATCTTCTTTTCTTTTTGTAAGCAGCTTCAAATTCTCTTTGAAACGATGCGGGGCATAAGTTAAGTTTTTAAAAAGCAGTCTTTCAGATGCTCATAATATTCTAATTATAGGCAAGTATATTACCATATTTAGGAGCAATATATTTTTGACACACGAAGTGATCCCTGAGGGGTGAGATTTTTCTGAAGTAAAAATTGTTACTGGAGAACTCTATATCCAGAATTTTCACTGAAAAAAAACTGGAAGATCCTTATTTCAAATGATTTATGTCCTTGAGCCTTTAGCAAAATAAGATACGAATTCCAGTCTGAGTACCTAGTTAAAACACACACACACATATTCAAGAATATCCATACAGAAAAAAATACAAATTTTTGAAAAACCCTTAGATTTCCACATCTCTATCTCAGTTTTAACCCCATGTTTCAGTATATTTTGGCCTCTGTAGGAAATTCTATATAAGTAGATGATTTCATGAAAACCTTTTGCAGTAGGGACCTGTCTCTAGAAGAAAGAGCAATTAAAATAATTGTTTCCTCCTACAGAATAAATGTAGATACAAATAAGCAAAAAAAAACAAAAACAAAAACATGTGACTTCCTTCATATTACAATAAGATGCATTAAAGTTCTTAATATCACCAAATTAAATAGGACTCCTGTATTAAATATATTTAGATAACCTGTGAATTTCAGCTCAAAAAGATTACTTGGACATGTCAGGGAAAATATATACACAAATAGGTAATTTTCAATTCACTCATTTAAAGGAAAAAAAAAAAACAAGTTCCAAAATTCCAAAGACAAAGAGCACACAAAAAAACATATAAATGCTTTCAACTTAGAATATTTAAATCAGAGTATAAGAACCACATCCTGTTCTAAAACAGTATCTCAGTGAGGGTTATGAGAGGGAAAAAAGAACTGGATTAAGCAAAAACAATTAGTATGTATAGATCATAAATTATTTAACCGACATTTTTATAAATCTACCATTAGTTTGCTTTTTATTGCATATGCTAAACAAGCAGATGCTACGTCTGTAAACTGTGAATTAACCTCCCTTTTTAATTAATTGTCCCTTTGGAATTACTGGCTTTTAAACCCCATGCTGCAGTTGCTTTCAGAGATGTATGCCGATCTTGCATCTAGGTTCCCAGGCTATGTTCCATGAGGCAGTAAACATAAATTGAATTTTTAATTACTTAATGATTCATTTGCATTTGACATATATTGGCATCTGACTTGGTTTAATTTTAGGTTCTTCCAACATGAGCCCTCACATCTGCAAGAATCTAGATCTGACCATCTTCACAGCAAATATGACTGGTGTCATTTGCAGGAGGGAGAGGACTCAGAAACAGGCCAAGGACACAAAGGAAAAGGGACAAATGAACAACGCACCAGCAGTGGGGACCCTCCCTAAGCAACTGGTCTTCTGTACTCAGCTCTTCAGATAATCCAAACAGGGGGTTTCCTCAGGAATTACTTTAAGGCCTTTCTGGATGGTCTGTTTATATCCAAAATTCTCTTGCTACACAGAAGTACAGAACAGACTTTTGAACTCTGTGGGAGAAGGCGAGGGTGGGATGTTTCGAAAGAACAGCATGTATATTATCTATGGTGAAACAGATCACCAGCCCAGGTGGGATGCATGAGTCAAGTGCTCGAGCCTGGTGCACTGGGAGGACCCAGAGGAGTCGGGTGGAGAGGGAGGTGGGAGGGGGGATCGGGATGGGGAAAACGTGTAACTCTATGGCTGATTCATGTCAATGTATGACAAAACCCACTGAAATGTTGTGAAGTAATTAGCCTCCAACTAATAAAAAAATTAAAAAAAAAAAATTCTCTTGCTAACTGAACCTTAGAGTTCTTCCATTAGAACCCCTTGCTTTTAGCTCCATGCCTTCTCATTAAAAGCAAATGCACCTAAGAAAAGTAGGAACAAAAGCTGTTAATACTGATATTTTTTCCCAGAATGAAGGATTTGACAGCAGTTTTCTGAAAGAGTTAAGAGGCAAATAGAGAGATTTAGGGTGATGGGTCCTAGGTGGATGGAGGCAGACTTAGGAAACTGAAAAGAAATGTTTCCTCCACAGTTGTGGAACTCATTCTGTTCTAGGTGCCTTCTCCTAGTCACAAATACAGAATAAAAAGCTGGACCTCCAGCTACTGAAGACAAAGGATTGCAATTTTTATATATCCTCTAAGACACACAGGCTAACAAAGTTCTTAGTCATGTCAGTCCACAGGTCCTGAAAAGCAGAAACTACCATTTGTTGTTCTCTTGGAGTTGTCAGAACAATATACCCATCGAGGACTATCCTGATTCTCAGGATTATATCTATCCAAGCCCCCAAAGTATTAGATAAGGAATAAAAGTTCAAAGCACAAGTACTTTTCCCTTTACATAACTCCCATAATAAAGGACAGAGGCCTGGAATAAATAAAGCAATGGCATAAACACAGACTGAAGGTTTCTTCCACTTCAGTGCTATGTACTATGCTAGACATATTACCTGTCTTTTCTTGCTTTAATAACATCATAAAAAAGATATCATTCTCATTTGACAAATGAAAAAAACTGAGGCTCAGAGAGTTTCCAAATTCAGTCAAAGTCACATAGATAGCAAGTGACATAGCCAGAACTGACATCCAGGGCTGCTCATTTTTGTGAGCTAGAAGTTGTGTTTAAGTTGCTAAATCCTAATTGAACCCCCACACTGCCATTATATTTTCCCAAACATAAACCCAGAATTCCTTGATGCTAAAAAGACTCAGGGAGTAATTGTTGCCAGCAGAGAACTATGAGTGTGCCAAATGACAAATGACACGTGAAAATCTCTTCTGTTCACAAAACCAAAACAACACAGTGGAAGGCAGGCTCTAGCCTTTTCCTCACTCCTGGTTTATATCAGAAAATAACCCCAAACCAAGATTTTGGTGGCACTTTCAATGGAATTTGCAGGAAGAGAAAAAACTAATTTCTCCTCCTCTTACAAAAGTAACACATGCACATTGTGGATAACTGGAAAAATATTTCAAATGCCAAAAAATAAAAGAATAATCATTCATAATCTCACTGCCCAGAGATAATCATAGCATTGTAGTCTATTTCTCCCTAATCTTTTCTCTGTATCTATTCATATTTTGAAATCATTACAGTCTATAGTTTATATGAAGTCTATTCACTTAACTGTATGTATCTAAAATCATTTTAACACTTCTCAAGAAACAACTTGTAAACTCAGTTTTAATATTTCACCATACAGATATTAACAGTTAGCGTAACTGTTTCTTTACTGTTATGCATTTCACGATTAAAAAGCAGTGAAAATCGTTTCAAAGAACATTTCTACCCACATCTCTTCTACTATAGTTCAAATTATCTTGTTAGCATCAATTTCTAAAAGTGAGTTGTTGGGCTATATGGGGGACAAGGGTCAGTGCCTTTAATCCCCATATAGCCTGGTTATTCCCCAGTCAGAATGTACACATGGATCAGTCAAAAGGGATGTGGTTTATTAACATCTGCTGGGCTACAACAGTGCTTACCAGGTGAAAATGTGAATGCATCCTAAATATTTTTCAAGCTCTCTATGTAAATATGCCTCCCCCCGAATTTATACCCCCAAACCACAAACTGAGAACTGCAATTTCAACATATCCTGGTTATTCACTATTATCATCTTTGACAATTTAATTGATAAAGTAAAAAAAGAGAAACATCGCATTCATCTATATTCCCAAATTCAGAGAGGCTGAGCATTTTCTAAAAAATGCTCTTTATGACCTCCTCATGCCTCTGTCTACTAGTTGGCAGTTTATGGCCTTGGCCTCCTTTCCATATGGTAGAGCAATATAACAAAACAAGAGGTCCACAGACCAGGAGACATATTCTAGACCTAGACACTGCCATTATCTAGGTTGAACACTTGGGACTAATCACTTCACACAGATCAGAAGCTTTCAAATTCTGGTTGACATGGCCAAGAGAATTTTACATAGAGTCTATTGTATAGGACAAACAAAAATGAAGATTCTGGGGTTGAAGCAAAGGACCTTATCTTCTTACACATGGAACCCTCATAACTTCTGAGACACCCAGAGGAACCCTAGGGCTCTGAAGAATAAAACAAAATACTATTGAGCAGATTGATTTCTAAGATCTCTTTGAGCTTCTATGAAACCAATCATTCCCAGGGTACAAGAGAAAGCTTTAAAAAACACACTAAGATTTGGTGAGTTCAGGAAGCCAGCAATCCCAGAGGCCTAGTAAGAAACCTTCCTGTGGTGAGTGTTCCTGGTGAATCTGAGAGGTTATTTTTTTCTTTCTCCCTGAAAATGCAGTTGGTGCAGAGAAAAAAGGCAATACTGAATAAACTATATAACAGGAAAACAGGAGTATTCCAAATGCTGAATGTTTCCAGCAGATGTATCAGCCATTCTTCAGAATTCACTAATTCCCATCACAGCTTGAGTCCTGGATGAGACAAATCAATATGAAATATTTCTTCCTCGATTCTTCCAGCTGAAACTGAGAGTCAAAGAACGTTGATTATCTCTACCTTCAGGGAAATATAGTGATTTATGGCGCAAAGCTGGCAATTACTGCATCCTTTCTCAAAAGCTTCACATTTCAGTACATCTTTTCATGGGATTTTCTTATTCTTAAAGATACAGTCTTATTTCCAAGTGAACTAGAATGACTGAGGTCACTTGCATAATTAAAGAAGGGTAGGCAGACTGGACACTCAGGGGTGCTAAGCAATAATAAGCTAACCCCTACCCATAAAATTCTAGTCCTCATGACTGACATTGCCACAGTGCCAGAGTATCTATTCACTCTTCTAAGTCACCTTTCTAAAAGATATCCTACCAAAAGAAAAATAAATGGTGGCATAGGAGATAACAGGAATCATTAACACTAATAAAAATCTTTAGGTTGAGTAGAGACCAGAATCTTAAGGCAAAGAGACAGGATAAGGAAGAACTGGGGATCAGAGTGGAGATACAGAAAATCTGAAACTAGGAACATCCAGTGTCAAGACTGCTTAAAACAAAGAAAAGCTACTGAGTGTTGTTGAATTTTACCTGTTACATAGTTTTGCCTAAGGCCTGTCCTACCTATATCTTCAGTTCAGTTCAGTTCAGTCGCTCAGTCGTGTCCAGCTCTTTGCAACCCCATGAATTGCAGCACGCCAGGCTTCCCTGTCCATCACAAACTCCCAGAGTTTACTCAAACTCATGTCCATCGAGTCGGTGATGCCATCCAGCCATCTCATCCTCTGTCGTCCCCTTCTCCTCCTGCCCCCAATCCCTCCCAGCATCAGGGTCTTTTCCAATGAGTCAACTCTTTGCATGAGGTGGCCAAAGTATTGGAGTTTCAGCTTCAGCATCAGTCCTTCCAATGAACACACAAGACTGGTCTCCTTTAGGATATCTTAGGTATTCTAAATTTGTAAGCGCATATAGTTCATGTTAAACAAATCACAGTTTAACCATGATAAAATTAGGAAAATAATAATCTAAATTTCCTAAAGAAATTCACATGGACTGATTTACCATTTTCTAGTGTATAAAATTATTCTCAATATATTTTGATTTACAGGAAATCATTCACTAAAGACACTTTACCATTATCTAACCCTTATCAATTATCCATTAATAATATCAAAAGTCACTAAGAAAAGAAACAAACATCTTTGAGGGTATTTAACATAAACAAACACCAGTTATTTAAATAAACAAGATTGAGGATGAGGTTTTACTATCTGAGTTTTTATTTTACAGTTTCTACCAACTTAAAAATAGATGTTTAAAGATAATATGAATTATTTAGGGCTATAATTACCATGCTTTCTGTTATACAACTTGGCAAACAGCCATTCTGCAATCACAAAAAGTCACACTTAAATCTGAGTTATGTATGGTGCAATAATTCACACCTTGGACATTGTTTCACCTCAGTATCTTACTGCTTCATTAAAGATGTTTATATTTGGATAGTTTGCAAATGTTCAGTATGAAGGACAGAATCTAAATGTGTGAACCAGACAAGAGAAACTTAATGGCAGTTTGAAAGCACTGGACTATTAATAATGAGCAAGCCAAAAAGTTACTCTTC